>NC_058092.1:111705000-112955000 GCF_020171115.1 Neogale vison
CCCATGCCACTCTCCCCAAAGGCCTGGTTTCCAATACCATGATATGGGGGTTTCCTGAGGCACCAATCAGAACAAATCTTGTCCCCACATGAAAAACTTGCTCTTTGGAGCTGTATCAAAACTTCCAATTAGGGCAATCCTTCAGGGCCCTGGTGCCAATGCCACATTCCAAGGTCTCCATGGACACAAAACCACATTATGACCCATCCACAGGAAAGTCCATTCCAACTCAGGCCCCTTGGTTGCTTCCCTAGAGCCAGCAGATGGAACCTGCCTTGTCGTTGGAGACAATTGGAATTCGAGGCGGGCTGCCCAGGAAACCATCCTTAGAACCCTCATCTGGAGTTGTTTTATATGGGACATCCGGGAGCCATCCAACAGGTCTCGACTGGCCCAAAGAAGGAATCCTTGCCATTTGGAGCATCTCACAACTCACATAATGGAAAACCCCCATGGATGCGTGATGCCCAACAACCTCAAAGAAGGGGTCATCATGGACAGAAACTCGAATCTGAGCCAACATCTGATCCTTGCCCTGACTTGAGATGAATGAGATCTCGATTCAGCTCTGCAGAGTGTGCCTCCTGTGCCCTCGCCCCGAGACCTAAGCCTAGATTGTGTTCTCAGACTTCAGTCCTCACACTTCTGGCCCACAGCCCTCAGTTAGAGAATTTCAGAAACAGAATGCAGTACTTTCCCTGCCCTCCAGAAGAAAAACGTTGCTTTATGGGGCTACCCATAAACCCCAAGTGAGGATCAACCTGCAGGCCACTTAACTGTACTCCCATTATAGAGCCTACACTGAGCACAAATGCCCTGTCTGATACAGTCTGAGCCCGGACCTCCGAATCCACACCCAGACTGCTAGGCCCATACTGAGGATATCGGACCCGCCATGGCCTTAGGTTGTCATCTCTTTCCAACCTTGGGTTTTAGGCTTCCAAACCTAGACCTTATCACCATCCACTGCCCAGGGTTGAAACTGATGCAGAATTCAGAACTCCTCCTTCCTCATGGCCAGAAACCTTGAGGTTGGCATGTTGTCCAACGTTCAGTGTAGGAGAAACCAGAGTTGCCCATGAAGCCCCACCCATGCTTGCCAGCCGCATTGGGCACAAATGCGCATTGTGACCCTCAGCATGTGCCCTGTCCTCAAGTAAGGCCTCTCGGTGGCTGGACCAAGAGCCCACATATGAGGCGTTCATTCCCCTAGGCCCCCATTCTTAACAGGAGTTCGGGTTTTCCAATCGCCCCTCCCCAGTGATCTGTTCTGGAATCCTTCTTTTGGTGGGACACCTGAGGTAACAAAAGAGAAAGGAGTCCTCCCATCCCCCAGATTGACCCAAAACTCCTGGGATCCGACCAAATCCACAGAGAGGAAGACTCGTCCATGGCCCAAGAGGACTCCCCGATATTCTACGGCCTCTAGGCTGAGGCCCCTGGAGCCACATTTTAGAACTGTGTTTTCCCTCTCCAAGGGAATTCTGCCCATTACATTGGCCACAACCCTACAGATTAGGAGAAACTTCCAATGTTCCTGAGGCCATCCCAATAGTGTAGGCAGCCCAGGACAAACAGGGGCGATGTGACACAAGCAGAGAAATTACCTCCCCTCAGACCCATAGACAGATATCCCCAGAGAAGAAAATTGAACCAGACAGACACCTAAGCCCTAATCTGATCAATTGCTTTTGTATCCAGGCATCTCCCCTCAGAGGCCTGGTCTCCAACACCAGCATATGGGGTATTCCTGAGGCATTCATCAGAAAAATCTCGTTTCCACATAGGAAACGTACTCTTGGGAGCTCTGTCAAAACCTCCAGTTAGGAGAATCCTTCAGGGCCACGGATCCACTGCTCCATTCCAAGGTTTCCATTGACACAAACGCACACTATGACCCATCCTCAGGAGAGTCCATTTCAACTCAACCCCCTCGGTTGCTCCCCCAGAGACAACAGGAGTCAACTGGAATGGGAGGCGGGTTGCCCAGGCATCCAACCTTAGTAACCTGCTCTAGAGTCGTTCCATATGGGATGTCCGGGAGCCATCCAACAGGTCTCGAGTGTCCCACAGAAGGAATATTTGAAGTTTGGAGCATCTCACAACTCCCATCAAAGGAAAACTTCCATGGCCTCCTGAGACCCTCCCTTTCATGACGGGGCTGTCATGGACAGAAACTCCAACCAGAGCCATCGTCTGATCCTCGCCTGGCTTCAGGTGCATGAGATCTCGATTAAGATCTGAAGAGTGTGCCTGTGGTGCCCTTACCCCGAAACCAAAGCCTAGCTTGTATTCTCAGACTTCTGTCTTCACACTCCTAGCCCACAAGTACTCTACTTTGGGAATTCTGGAGACACAATGATGCACTGTGTCTGCCCTCATGAAGAAAAACTTTGCCCTATGGAGCTACCCAGAAACCCCAAATGAGGATCAACCTGCACGCCACTCGACTGCACTCCAATTATACAGTCTACCCTGGGCACTAATGCCCTGTCTGACACCGCCGGAGCCCTGACCTCCCGACTGATAACCAGACAGCTGGCCGCACACTGATCACATTGGACATACCATGGCCTTAGGTCTTCATCACTTTCCAACCTCGGTTTTCAGGCTTCAGAGCCTAGACCTTAACTCCAGTCACTGCGCAGGGGTGAACATGATGCCAAAATCAGAACTCCTCCTTCCCCATGGCCAGAAATCTTGTGGTTCGCAAGTTTTTCACCGTTTAGTGTAGAAGAAACCAACGTGGCCCATGAGGCCCCACCCATGTTGAGGACCGTGTTGGGCACAAACATGCATCGTGCACCTCAGCATGAGCCCTATACTCAAGGAGGGCCTCTTAATGGCTGGACCAAGAGCCCGCATATGGGGCTTGCCATGCCCCTGGGCCCCCAATCTTAACCAGAATTCGGGTTGTCCAGTTATCCCTCTGAAGAGCTAGCTCTGCAATCCCTCCTTTGGTGGGACACATGAGGTATAAAAACAGAAAGGACTCCCAACCCACAGAATGTACCCAAACTCTTGAGATCATGTCAAATTCCCAGAGAAGGAGTCCCATCCATCGACCATGAGGCCACTCAGACATTCCAGGGCCATTGTTGACACAAAATCCAGACACAAAAGCCTTATCAAGCGCCTGCCACTCACCCTTTGTTCATATTCCGAAGAGTTCTCACAGTCTGTATATCAGGCCTGCCATAACTACATCCCTAAACCTAAGCCAAGTATGTGTTTTCAGACTTCTGTCCCCACAGCCTTGGCCCACACACGCTCCAGACTGGGGACCCTAGAGCCACACCTCAGGACTCTGCCTACCCTCTCGAAGGGAATTCTACCCATTACTTTGGCCACAGCCATATAGATTAGGAGAAACCTCTAATGTCCCCGAGGCCATGGCAATATAGTAGGCTGCCCGGGACAAACAGGGCGATCTGACAAAACCTGAGCAACTACCTCGAGTCAGACCATAGACAGATGTCTCCAGAGAATCTGATTGAACCGGACAGGGCCCTAGGCCCTAATAAGATATATTGTTTTGGTTTCCAGGCATCTCTCCTCAGAGGCCTGATTTCCAATATCAGCATATGGGGGTTTCTTCAGCCACAAATCAGAATAAATATCCTCTCCTCATGGGAAAATTGCTCCTCAGAGGTGTGTCAAAACCTCTGGTTAGGAGAATTCTTCGAAGCCCCATAGCCACAACCCCTTTCCTATGTCTCCATGAACACAAACCCATATTATTACCCATCCTCATGAGAGTCTATTTCAACTCAGCCCTCTCGGTTGTTTTCCCAGAGCCAGCAGATCGAACCTGCCTTGTCACTAGGAGACAACTGGAATGGGATGTGGGCTGCCAAGGTATCCATCCCTAGAACCCTACTCTGGAGTCGTTCCATTTGGGATATCCTGTAGCCATCCAACAGGTCTCGACTGTCTCCCAGAAGGAATCCTTGTGGTTTGGAGCATCTTACATCTTCTATAGTGGGAAAACACCCATGGCTTCATAAGACGATCCCCCTTCATAGGGGACATCATGGACAGAAATTCTAACCTGTCCAATGTCTGATCCTCACCCTGATTTCAGGTGCACAAGTTCTCCTATCAGCTCTGCAGAGTGTGCCTGCCATGCCCTAGCCCCGAAACCGAAGGCTAGTTTGTGTTCTCAGACTTCCATCCTCACACTCCTGCCCCACAAGCCCTCCAGTTTGAGAATACTGAGCAACAATGCAGCATTCTGTCTGTCCTTCAGAAGTAAAACCTTGCCCTATGGGGATACCCTGAATCCCCAAATGAGGATCATACTGCATTCCACTCAACTGTACTCCAATGATACAGTCTACCATGTGCACTAATGCACTGTTTTACATAGACTGAGCCTGGACCTCCCGACCACCACCCAGAGAGCTGGCTGCACACTGAGCTCATTGGACCCACTAGGGTCTCAGGTCGTCATCTCTTCCCAATTCGGTTTTCAGACTTCAGAACCTAGATCTTATCTCCAATCACTGCCCAGGGGTGGACGTGATGCCGAAATCAGAACTCCTTCTTCCCCATCGTCAGAAACCTTGTGGTTGGCATGTTGTCCAACGTTCAGTGTAGGAGAAACCAGCGTGGTCCATGAGGCCACGCCCATGCTGAGGGCCACATTGGATATAAACATGCTTTGAGACCCTCATCATGAGCCCTGTCCTCAAGGAAGGCCTCTCAGTGGCTGGACCAAGAGCTGGCATATGGGGCTTGCCATGACCCAAGGCCCCCAATCTTAGCCTGATGTTGGGTTGTCCAATCGCCCATCCCCAGGGCTCTGCTCTGGAATCCATCTTTTGGTGGGAGATCTAACATTGAAAAAACAAAACAAAACAAAACAAAACAAAAAACCAGAAAGGACTCCTCCCATCCCACAGAATGTACCCAAACTCTTGGGATTAGGACAAATCCTCAGAGAGGGAGACTAATCCATGGCCCATTAGGCCACCGCTACATTCCACGGCCATCCTTCACATGAAATCCAGAGACAAAAGCCTGAGCAATTGCCTCACAGACGCCCTTTTTTCATATCCTGAAGAGAGCGCCTCACGGTCTGTAGATCGGTCCTGCCATACTTACGTCCCTAAACCTAAGCAGAGTTTGTGTTCTGAGAATTTTGTCCCCACAGCCCTGGCCCACAGACACTCCAGGATGGTGACCCTGGAGCCACACCTCAGGACTGTGCCTGCACTCTCCAAGGGAATTCTGCCTATTCCATTGGCCACAACCCTACAGATTAGGAGAAACCTCCAAACTCAAAGAGGCCATGCCAATAGTGTAGGACGCCAGGGACTAACAGGGGCGATCTGACACAAGCTGAGCAACTACTTCCACTCCACATGGGAAACTTGCTCATCAGAGTTGTGTCAAAACCTGTGGTTAGGAGAATCCTTCAGGGCACCGGTGCCACCACCCCATTCCAATGTCTCCATGGACTCAAACCCACATTATGACCCATCCTAAGGAGAGTCCATTTCAGCTCAGCCCCCTCAGTTACTCCCCCAGAATCAGCAGATCGAACCTGCCTTGTTGCTAAGAGACAACTGGAATGGAAGGCGGGCTTCCCAGGCATCCATCCTTAGAAACGTCCTCTGGATCCGTTCCTAATGGGGCGTCCTGGATCCATCCAACAGGTCCCGAATGTCCAGCTGAAGGAATCCTTGTGGTTTGGAGCATCTCATAACTCCCATCATAGGAAAACCTCCATGGCCAGGTGAGACACTCCCACTTCATCAAGGGGCCGGGATGTATAGAAACTCCAACCAGCACAACATCTGAACCTAACCCTGAATTCAATTGTAGGAGATCTGAATTCAGCTCTGCAGAGTGTGTCTGCTATGCCCACGCCCCAAAACCTAAGCCTAGCTTGTGTTCTCAGACTTCCATCCTCACACTCCTGGCCCACAAGCCCTCCAGTTTGGAAATTCCGGAGTCACACTGCAACATTCTGCCTGTCTTCCAGAAGTAAAACTTTGCCCTATGGGGCTACCCAGAAACGCCAAATGAGGATCAACTTGCATGCCACTCGACTGTAACTCAATGATACAGTCTACATGGGACACTGATGCGCTGTCTGACACAGCCTGAGCCTGCACCTCCCGACCGACACCCAGACAGCTGGCCGCACACTGAGCACATTGGACCCACCAGGTCCTTAGGTCTTCATGTCTTCCCAACCTTGGTTTTCAGGCTTCCGAATCTAGACATTATCTCTAATCACTGCCCAGGGGTGAATGTGATGCAGAAATTAGAATTCCTCCTTCACCATGGCCAGAAACCTTGAGGTTGGCATGTTGTTCAACATTCAGTGTAGGAGAAAGCAGCGTGGCCCATGAGAACCCAACAAGGCACAAACATGCGTTGTGACCCACAGCGTGAGCCCTACCCTCATTTAACGCCTCTCAGTGGCTGGAACAAGACCCCGCATATGGGGCTTGCCATGCACCTACGCCCCCAATATTAACCACAGGTCGGGTTGTGCAGTCTACCCTCTCTAGGGATCTGCTCTGGAATCCATCTTTTGGTGGACCACCTGAGGAAAACAAACAAACAAACAAACAAAAACAGAAAATACTCTTCCCATCCCACAGAATGTACCCAAACTCTTGGGATAGGGCCAAAGGGAGACTGGTCCATGGCCCATGAGGCCACCCCGACATTCCAAGGCCATTGTTGACACAAAATCCAGAGACAATATCCTGAGGAAGCACTTCACAATCACCCTTTTTTTCATATCCTGAAGGGTTCTCCTCATGGTCTGTAGATCAGGCCTGCCATACCTACATCCCCAAACCTAAGCCGAGTATGTGTTTTCAGACATTTCTCCCCACAGCCCTGGCCCACACACCCTCAAGGCTGGGGCTCCTGGAGCCACACCTCAGGACTGTGCCTGCCCTCTCCATGGGAATTCTGCCCATTCCATTGGCTTCAATCGTACATATTAGGAGAAACATCCAATGTCCCCAAGGCCAACCCAATAGTGTAGGCCGCCCTGGAAAAACGGGTGATCTGACACAAGCTGGGCATCTTCCTCCAATGAAACTCGTAGACAGATGTCCTCACAGAAGCAGATTGAACCAGACAGAAACCTAGTCTCTAATTGGATCCATTTCTTTGGTTTCCAGTCTTCCCTCCTCAGAGGTCTGGTTTCCAGTACCAGCATATGGGTGTTTCCTGAGGTACCAATCAGAAAAAATGTCATCTCTACATGGGAAAGTTGCTCGCCAGAACTGTGTCAAAACCTCTAGTTAGCAGAATCCTTCAGGGTCCCGATGCCCAGCCCCATTCCAAGGTCTCCATGGACTCAAACCCACATTATGACCCATACTCAGGAGAGTCTATTTCAACTCAGTCCCCTCGCTTGCTCCTCCAGAGCCAGCAGATAGAACCTGCCTTGTCTCTAAAAGACACTGGAATGCGAGGAGCGCTGTTCAGGCATCCTTCCTTCAAACCCTGCTCTGAGTCATTCCATATGGGACGTTCTGGAGCCAACCAAAAAGTCTCAACTGTCCCGCAGTAGGAATCATTGCAGTTTGGAGCATCTCACATCTCCCATTGCGTGAAAACCTCCATGGCCCCATGAGATCGTCAAATCTAAGCCTAGCTTGTGTTCTCAGACCTCTGTCCTCACACTCCTGGCCCCAAAGCCCTCCGGTTTGGGAATTTTGGAGCCACAATGCAGCATTCTGCCTGCCCTCCAGAAGAAAAACTTGTCCTATGGGGATATCCAAAAACACCAAATGACGATCACCTGCAAGCCACTCGACTCTACCCAAATTACACATTCAATCTTGGGCACTAATGCCCTGTCTGACAAAGCCTGAGCCCAGACGTCCCGACCAAAACCCAGACAGCTGGCCACACACTGAGCACATCAGACCTACCAGGGCCTTAGGTTGTCATCTCTTCCCAACCTCGGTTGTTGCGCTTCAGAACCTAGACATTATCTCCAAACACTGCCCAGGTGTAAACGTGTTGCAGCAACTAGAACTCCACCTTCCCCATGGCCAGAAACCTTGTGGTTGGCATGATGTCCACCATTCAGTGTAGGAGAAACCAGCGTGGCGCATGAGGCCCCGCCCATGTTGGGGGCCGCGTTGGGCACAACACACTTTGTGACCCTCAGTGTGAGCCCTGTCCTCAAGGAAGGCCTCTCAGAGGCTGGACCAGGAGCGAGCATAAGGGGTTTGCCATGCCCCTAGGCCCCAATCTTAACAACAGGTTGGGTTGTCCTGTGGCACATCCCCAGGGATCTGCTCTGGAATACCTTTTTTGGTGGGACACCTGAGGTAAAAAAAAACAGAAAGGACTCCTCCCATCCCATAGAATGACCCCAAACTCTTGGGATCGGGCCAAATCCCCAGAGAGGGAAACTCATCCAGGGCCCATTAGGCCACCCCTACATTCCATGGTCATCGTTCACACAAAATCTAAAGAGAAAAGCCTGAGCAAGCACCTAACACTCACCCTTTGTTCATATTCCAAAGAGTTCTCACGTTCTATAGATCGGGCCTGCCATTCCTACGTCCCCAAACATAAGCCGAGTTTGTGTTTTCAGACTTCTGTCCCCACAGCCCTGGCCCACACACCCTCAAGGCTGGAGCCCCTGGAGCCACCCCTCAGGACTGTGCCTGCCCTCTCCAAGGGAATATTGCCTATTCCATTGGCCACAACCCTAGAGATTAGGAGAAACCTCCAAAGTAGATGAGGCCATCCCGATAGTGTAGGCCACCCGGGACTAACAGGGGCAATCTGACATAAGCTGAGTAACTACCTCAACTCAGACCAGTAGATAGATGTCCCCAGAGAAGCAGATTGAAACGGACAGGCCCCTAGACCCGAATCGTATCCATTGCTTTTGTTTCCAGGCATCTCCCCTCAGAGGACTGGTTTCCAATACCACCATATGGGGGTTTCCAGAGGCACCAAACATAAAAAATGTCATCTTCACATGGGAAACTTGTTCATAAGAGCTTTGTCAAAACCTCTGCTTAGGAGAATCCTTCAGGGCCCCGGTGCCACCGCCCCATTCCTAGGTCTCCATGGACTCAAACCCACATTATGAGCCATTCTCAGGAGAGTCCATTTCAACTCACCCCCTCAGTTGCTCATCTAGAACCAGCAGATCGAATCTGCCTTGTCGCTAAAAGACAACTGGAATGGGAGGCAGGCTGCCCAGTCATCCATCCTTCGAACCCTGCTCTAGAGTCCTTCCATATGTGAAGTCCTGGAGCCATCCAACAGGACTCAACTGTCCCACTGAAGGAATCCTTGCAATTTAGAGCTAATGGTTTCGAGCATCTCACAACTCCCATTGAGGGAAAACATTCATGGCCTCGTGAGACAATTCCCATTCTTGAAGGGGACATCATGGACAGAAACTCCAACCCGCCCAATGTCTGAATCTCGCCCTGAATTCAGATGCACAAGTTCTCTATTCAGCTCTGCAGAGTGTGCCTGCTGTGCCCTTGCCACGAAACCTAAGCCTAGCTTGTGTTCTCAGACTTCCGTCCTCACACTCCTGGCCCACAAGCCCTCCAGTTTGGGAATACCATAGCCACAATGCAGCATTCTGCCTGTCTTCCAGAAGTAAATCGTTGCCCTATGGGGACACCCAGAATCCCCAAATGAGGATCAACCTGCATTCTGCTCGACTGTATCACAATTGTACAGTCCACCCTGGGCACTAATGTCCTGTCTGACACAGCCTGAGTCCGGACTTCCCGACCAACACACAGACATCTGGCCCCACACTGAGCACATAGGACCCAGCAGGTCCTTAGGCCTTCATCTCTTCACAACCTCGGTTTTCAGGCTTCAGAATCTAGACCTTATCTCCAATCACTGCCCAGAGATGAACGTGATGCAGAAATTAGAACTCCTCTTTTCCATGCTAAGGATCCTGGGGTCTCCCCATATTTTGGTGGCTATTTCGGAGAAGGGAGGAGTCCGGTATTCCATCTTATGGGTGCCCCAAAACAGGGATTTCAGAGACAGGCTCTGGGTCTCAGTGCTTGGAATATACCACCAAGTGTTAGAATATGGGCCTAGGGGCATCCCTGGCTTACAAAGTGGGATCCTGGTGGTGCAACTGAGAGGGTTTGCTTGAAAGCATGCTCAGGCTGAGGGTCACAATGTTTGTTTTTGCCTAGGGCGGCACTCAGGAGTGGGCGTGGTCTCATTGGCCATGCAGCTCACACCCACATTGAGGGTTGGACACCCATCCCAACAGCCAGGTTTCTTGCCATGGGGAAGGAGCAGATCTCTATTGTGATTCAGGTTCCCCCATTGGCAGGGATTCCAGCAAATGACTGGGGTCAGATGCCTGAATGCCAAGGATGGGTGAAGAGGACGGACTTGGGCCATGGCCAGGCTCAACGCTGGATATGGTCTCCACTCTATGGTTGGCTGACACGAGGCCGGGGCTCAGTCTCTGTCAGACACAGCACTAGTGGCCACGTCAGCCTATAAATTTGGGCTCTCTCGAGGGCTGAGCAGAATGTTCCTCATGGGGGATTTTTGGGAAGACTCAGCATGTGCTTCTTCTTTCTATGGGGAAGGCATAATGCTGTGTTGTGTCTCCAGAATTCCCTATCAAGAGGGCTTGGGGACCAGTGGGGTGAGGAATTAATTGTAAACTCAAGACGGTTAAATTCAGTGCCAAGCAGATGGCAGTTCCAATGTGAAGCAGCTTATTTGAGACATCCAGCACCTGAATAAGGGCGGATGTCAGACCTTGTTCACCCTGGAGATGTGTCTATGAAGATCAACAAATGGAGAGGTGGTGTCAAGAGGCCATGGAGGATTTCCCACCTGAGGCTTGTGAGATGCTCCAAATAGCAAGGTTTCCTACTACTGGAGATGGGGAGTGTGGTTACTTTGCTCTGGGTCCCCCATGTAGAAAGTTTGGGTAGCAGAGCTCTCCCGCATGGATGCCGGAAAGCACAACTACATTGACTATTGTAACTGAAGAACATGGCAGGTTAGTTCTGGTGACTCTGGACCGAAGTACTAAGGCCTTGAGTTGACTTGGAATCTCTTGCACATCGGTCACACTGCTGGTTTGTTACCAGGGAGATCTTAGAATGTCCTGGTGGCTAAGGTGCCATGCAGGATTCTCCTACCCTGAGGGTTTGACACAGGTCGAAGAGAACGGTTTCCTTCTGGAGACAGGAGATGTTCTGTTGTGTGGTTCAGGGACCACGTGATGTATTCAAAGTTGGTATTCCAGAACAAGCCTCTGAGAAGAGATATCTGTAAACTTAATCTGGGGTTTAAATGAGGTCCTAGCGGCATGTCAGGTTCAATCTTCTGACTCAGGACCATTGACTTGAGTGTCTGCCTGGATGTAGGTGTCAGGGTGTTTCAGACTGCACATTTTCATTCACAATGGCCTCTAAATGTGGGATGGGTTTAGGGGCCTTGCAGGTTTCTCCTCATCTTGAGGGTTTGGGCTACTGTGAAGGGCACAGTTTCCTTGGGGATGACAGGCACAGTCCTGTGGTGCAGCTCCAGAGACCCAATCCTAAACGGCATGTTAGCCATGGTTTTGGGAGAGAAGTCTGCAAACACAAACTCTGGTTGGGGTTAGTGGCGAGGTGATTGCAGGCCCAATGCATAGACCTGGAGGGCAGCTCATCAGGAACTGTAATTAGGGTGACTCGAAGGCTGAAGCACAAGCTTTTATATCTGGATTGTGTGTCCAGGATGACCTCGAAATGCAGGTGTGTCCATGGGAGATTTTTCCTTTCTGAGGATCCTGGGGGATCCCAATAGTTTGGTGGCTTTTTCGGGGAAAGGAAGAGTGTAGTTTTCAATCTCAGGTGTGCCCCCAAACAGGGATTCCAGAGACAGGCTCTGGTTCAGGGAACCTGGAAAATTTCACCAAGGGTTAGGATTTGGGCCTAGGGGCGTATCTGGCCTGCAATGAGGGATCCTGGAGGTGCAACTGAGAGGGCAGCCCTCCATAGTGGGTGTGGTCTCACTGGCCATGCAGCTGGCTCCGACGTTGAGGGTTGGACACCCATCCCAAAAGCCAGGTTTCCTGCCATGGGGAAGGAAGAGTTCTCTCTTGTGCCTCATGTTCCCCCACTGGCAGGGATTCCAGCAAATGCCTGGGGTCAGGTGCCTGAATACCAAGGGCAGATAGAGAGGACGGATTTGGGCCATGGTCAGTCTCACATGCTGGATATGGGCCCCACTCTATGGGTAGCTGACACGAGGCAGGAGCTCAGGGTCTGTCAGACACAGCACTAGTGGCCAGGGTAGCCTATACATCAGGTTTCCCTCAAGGGCCCAGCAGATTGATACCCATAGGGGATTTTTGGGCAGACTCACTAAGCAATTCTTCCTTCTATGGGGAAGGCAGAATGCTACATTGTGGCTCCAGAATTCCCTATCAAGAGGGCTTGGGGACCAGTGGGGTGAGAAATGAATTGTAAACACAAGCTATGGTTAAATTCAGTGTCAAGATGGCAGTTCCAATGTGCAGTGGCTTATTTGAGACATCCAGAACCTGAGTAAGGGCGGATGTCAGACATTTGCTCACCCTGGAGTTTGTGTCTATGATGACTGACAAATGGAGAGGTGGCATCAAGAGGCCATGGAGGATTTCACACTTGAGGCTTGTGAGATGCTCCAAATAGCAAGGTTTCCTACTACTAGAGAGGTGGAATGTGGTTACTTTGCTCCGGGGTCCCCCATGTAGAAAGTTTGGGTAGCAGAGCTCTCCCGCATGCAAGGTGGGATAGCAAATCTCCATTGGTCATTGAAGCTGAAGAACATGTCAGGTTATTTCTGGTGGCTCTGGGCCGAAGTACTAAGGCCTTGAGTTGATTTGGAAACTCTTGAACATCGGTCACACTGCTGGTTTGTTTCCAGGGAGATCTTAGAATGTCCTGGTGGCTAAGGTGCCATATAGGATTCTCCTACCCTGAGGGTTTGACACAGGTTGAAGAGAACAGTTTCCTTCTGAGGACAGGAGATGTTCTGTTGTGTGGCTCAGGGACCCCATTTTGTATCCTAAGTTGGTATTCCAGAACACATCTCTGAAAAAAAGATGTCTGAAAACCTAATCTAGGGTTTGAATGAGATCCTAGGGTCATGTTAGGTTCAATCTTCTGACTCAGGACCATTGACTTGGGTGTCTGCCTGGATATGGTGATAAGGGCATTTCAGACTGTGCATTTAAGTCCAGAACGGCCTCCAAAAGTGGGGTGGGCTCAGGGGCCTTGAAGGTTTCTTCTCATCTTGAGGGTTTGGGCCACTGTGACGGGCACAGTTTCCTTGGGGATGACAGGTGCAATCCTGTGGTGCAGCTCTAGAGACCCAATCCTAGACAGCATGTGAGCCAAGGTTTTGGGAGAGAAGTCTCAAACACAAGCTCGGGTTAGGGTTAGTGGCGAGGTGATCACAGGCCCAATGCATAGACCTGGAGGGCAGCTCATCAGGAACTGTAATTAGGGTGACTCGAAGGCAGAAGCACAAGCTTTTATATCTGGATTGTGTGTCCAGGATGGCCAGGAATGCAGGTGTGGACTCATGGGTCCATGGGAGCTTTTTCCTCTCTAAGGATCTTGGGAGCTACCAATAATTTGATGGCTTTTCCGGGGAAGGGAAAGTGCTGTTTTCCAACTTAAGGGTGCCCCAAAACAGGGATTCGAGAGATGGGCTCTGGGTGTGAGAGCTTGGAAAATTCCACCAATTGTTAGGATTTGGGCCTAGGGGCATCCCAGGCCTGCAGTGCGGGTTCCTGTTGGTGCAACTGATAAGACTTTTTTGAAAGCATGCTCAGGCTGAGATTCACAATGACTGTGCCCAGGGCGGCCACCAAGGGCAGGCATGGTATCATTGGCCATGCAGCTGGCTCCCACTCTGAGGTTTGGACACCCATCCCAATAGCCAGGTTCCCTGCCATGAAGAAGGATCAGTTCTCTATTGTGCTTCAGGTTCCCCCATTGGCAGGGATTCCAACAAATGTCTGGGGAAAGATGCCTGTACAAAAAGGATGGGTAGAGAGGAAGAACTTGGGCCATGGGTAGTCTCACATGCTGGATATGCGCCCCACTCTCTGGGTTGCTGACATGAGGTGGGACTCAGACTCTGTCAGACACAGTACTAGTGGCCAGGCAACCTCTACATCATGGTACCATAGAGGGCTGAGTAGATTGATCCTCACGTTGGGTTTTTGGGCAGACTCACCAGTACTTCTTTTATGGGGAAGGCAGAATTTTGCATTGTGGCTATAGAATTCCCAATCAAGAGGGCTTGGGAACCAGTGGGGTAAGGATGTAATTGTAAACACAAGCTATGGCTAAATTTAGTACCATGACAGTTCCAGTGGGCAGAAGCTTACTTGAGACATCTAGCACCTGATTAGGGGGGATGTCACAAGTTTGCTCACAGTGGAGTTTGTGTCTATGATGACCGACAAATGGAGAGGTGACGTCAAGTGGCCATGGAGAATTTCCCACGCTGAGTCTTGTGAGATGCTCCAAATAGTAAAGTTTCCTTCTACTGGAGACATGGAATGTGGTTTGTTTGCTCTGGGTTCACCCTGTGGAAAGTTTGGGTAGCAGAACTCTCCCACATGGATGCCAGAAAAGCACACCTCCATTGACCATTGCAGCTGAAGAACATGGCAGGTTCGTTCTGGTGGCGCTTGGGTGAAATACCAAGGCCTTGAGTTGACTGGGAATCTCCTGCACATGGGTCACAGTGCTGAATTGTTACCAGGGAGATCTTAGAATGTGTTGGTGGCTAATGTTCCATGCAAAACTCTCCTACCCTGAGGGATTGACACAGGTCCAGGAGCACGGTTTCCTTCTGGAGACAGGAGATGTTCAGTTGTGTGGCTCAGGTGTCGGGGTCGCACCCCTAAGATGGCGCCGGCTACATAGCCTGAGCAGCACGGACAGCCTGAAAAACATCCGCCCTGGCCACACGTGACGTCGTGCTCATCACGTGAACACCTCTGTGATTGGCTATTATGCCCTATATAAGGCAAGGGAACTTCCCCGCAAGGGGAGAAAAAAAGATCGACCAGGGAATAAACAAAAGCTTGTGCATCTACCTGTGTGTGTGTTGGTGTTGCGTGATCTCTGCAGGCAGGGAGAGCACGACATTTGGTGCCGAAACCCGGGAACTGTGAGTATATTTAAAAATAGTAAAGATACAGTGAAGGTAGAAATTCTGATACTGGTTGAGATATGTTCTGATTTACTGATAATATTGAGGTATATTTAACTTTTTAATTTTATGTACATTGATCTCACATTGAACAGTTTTGTCAGAGTGAAATACAATGTTTCCATTTTGTTTACTTGATTTTTAGAAGTGGTAGTTCTTTCTTTCCTTTCCTTTGTTTTCTGTTTTAGAAGTGGTAGTTCTAACAGGAAGATTTCATGGAATAGAAGTTGTGCAGCTTTTTAAACTTAGCATTTTAGGGAGAAGGTGAGAGAAGGCAATACACGAGTACTTTTTTCCCCCTCATCATATTGCACGTTCGTCACTAGGACGACCACAAAGAAAGGTTAGAAGTTTGCTGAAGAGCAACCACAAAGGGACAGCAGCTGTATGTTCGCGGATTGCGACTGTAAAGGTAAAGATAATGGGGTCGGAAATTTCTAGACTCCGAATGGAGAGCCCCTTGCGGGCACTTTTGAAAGCTAATGGAACCCCTCTTAAAGCTCGAACTGCTTGAGCATTCCTAAAAGCAATAGAACATCAAGCCCCTTGGTTTTTAGATGAGGGCCTCTTAAGTGTCCCACAGTGGGAACATTTGGGAGAAGATTTGTGAAAGGATGATGCTCAGCAGCCTTTGCCAACAGTCACCATGGCTAAATGGGCTCTTGTGAGGAGCTGCCTTACCGTTAAAAAGAACAAATTTACAGGCCCCCAAAAGAAGGAAGTTCCATTTTAGAGGAAGTAAAAGAGGAATGCTCTTTGTACTCCTCCCGTTCCTCTGAAATTAGCAGTGAAAATGGTGAAGAGGAGGAGTTCAGCAGGGAGGAATTAGAAAGGAAGGTAGAAGAACTAAAAATAGGTCATGCAACCCTTCCTGATAAGATCGAGCCCACAGCACCACCCCCTCCATATTCAGGTTTTTGTAAGGGTGCATGCTTGTGTCAAACCTCCTCTCCTTGGACAGATCTCTCAACGGCTTGCTTCCCTATTCTCGAGGATGCTCAAAACCAAAGGTTTCATCAGCCCTTAGACTTTAAGCTTGTGAAACAATTAAAGGAAGTAGTTAACACATATGGTCCTCAGGCCGCCTTCACAGTATCCTTATTAGAGTCCCTAGCAGGGCCCAACTTGATCCCAGGGAACTGGACAAACTTGGCTAGAGCTACCTTATCAGGGGGCCAATATCTGATGTGGAAAACAGCCTGGCAGGAATACAGCACGGACACTGCCAGGTGCAATGCAGCCACCGGCAACCCAGACTGGAATATAGACATGCTAATGGGCTTAGGAAATTACGTGACTGTTCAGGCTCAAGCCCAATACCACCCCGCCATCTACCTACAAATAGCTACCGCAGCTACAAAAGCTTGGAAAACCCTGCAGGGTACCGGAGGTTTACAGGGACAATTATCAAAAGTCATTCAAGGCAATAATGAGCCATATACCAATTTTGTAGATCGTCTACTCCAGACAGCTTCTGGCATTTTCGGGGATGCGGAACAAGCCATGCCCCTAGTCAAGCAATTAGCCTATGAACAGGCAAACAAATGGTGCAAGGAAGCTATACAGCCCTGGAAAAGCAAGGACCTCTCCACATATTTAAAGGTATGCAGAGATATCAATGACTCTGTTATACAAGGGCAGGTCCTTGCGGCAGCCATTACCCAGGGCCTTTCAAGTTATGGTTTTCAGAAGCCATCTCTGTCTAATCCGGGTGCCTGCTTTTCCTGCGGGCAACTCGGCCACAGGAAAGTGCAATGTCCAAACAAACGGCACTCCGAACAAGCCGAACAAAGCCAAAAACCCAAGCTCTGTCCTAGATGTAAGAAAGGGAATCATTGGAGTAATACTTGCACCTCCATAAGCGATAGAGAGGGAAATTTCCTAGGTCCTAATCCTAAGGTACAAAAAAAATGGGAATTTGGGCCCTTCACTCCGGGGCCCACAACAAATGTAAGGAGTGATAGAACAAGTGCCCATGAGCTGGCATCCACTTATGAGCCAAGAAGGGCCACAGCAGGAAGCGCAGGATTGGACATCTGTGCCACCTCCAGATTGGTCTTAACTCCTGACATGGGGGTGCAGACGGTGGAATCATATTGGCAGGGACCAATACCCCAAGGGACAGTCGGCCTCCTGTTAGGAAGGAGTTCCACTACCTTGAAGGGATTAATTGTGCACCCAGGTGTTATTGATTCTGATTTTCAAGGACAAGTGAAAATTATGGTATCCTCCCCAAAAGACATAAAGGCCATAACCCCGGGAGATAAGATAACTCAAATGCTTATTCTACCTAGCCAACATGATCTTTATGCATATAAGAACACGTCCCGAGGAACTAAAGGTTTCGGTTCCTCCGGAGAGCGTCTCACTTGTTTAACCCTGGGATTACAGGACAGGCCGTTATTAACCCTAACCATCCGAGGAAGGGACTTCCTGGGTCTGCTCAATACCGGAGCTGACAAAAGCAGTATAAGGTCCCTTGACTGGCCTAAAGATTGGCCTATAGTTAAAGCCAACCAAACACTAGGGCCTGGGAGTTGCACAAAGCCCCGACCAAAGTGCAGCAACATAGCAATGGAAGGAAAAAGAGGGCCATACCGGACTATTTCCAACCATACATTTGTGCCCTACCTATATCACTTTGGGGGTGCGATATCCTAGCACAAATGGATTTAAAACTAACCACGGAGAATTTGTTCAACGGTCCTGTCAAGGGAATGATGTAGTCAATGGGATATACAATGGGCTGAGGGTTAGGGAAACAAGAGCAAGGCATAACTCAACCGATACCACTCCCAAAGCACTTCCAGAAGTATCAAGGTCTGAGTTTTTAATAGGGGCCAGTGAACACGCCATACCTTTAAAATGGAAAGATAATAGGCCTCGCTGAATTCCTCAGTGAGCCCTAACTAAAGAAAAATTAGAGGCAGCCAAAGGTTTAATAAAGGAAGAATTGAATGCTGGGCATCTTCGCCCCTCGACATCTCCTTGGAATACGCCCATATTTGTTATAAGGAAAAAATCAGGTAAATGGAGGCTACTCCATGATCTCCAAGCAGTAAACGCTCAAATGTACTCTATGGTCCCTATCCAATGTGGCTTACCTCTTGTTTCTGCAATACCAAAAGGATGGCCCACAATTATTATAGATATACAATATTGCTTCTTTTCCATTCCATTACATAAGGATGACTGTTGGAGATTTTCATTTACCTTGCCAGCAATTAATCACTCCCAATCAGATCAGAGATATGAATGGGCAGTCTTACCACAAGGTATGACCAATAGCCCTACGTTATGCCAAATGTATGTTGACAAGGCTTTAAGAACAACTAGACAATTTCCCATGTTGCTACTATACCATTATATGGATGATATTTTATTATCACATAAAAACAACCAAGAGCTTGATAAGGCACTCCAATTTCTAACAGCAGAATTAAAGGAATGGTACCTCACCATAGCACCAGATAAAATACAAAAAGGAGATTTACAAACCTATTTAGGCACATATCTTTCGTCCACAATGGTATGGCCTCTAAAACTCAGCTTTAGGCTGGACAATCTAAACACCCTTAACGACTTTCAGAAATTGTTAGGTGACATTGCCTGGCTTTGGCCCTACTTAAAACTAACTATAGTGGAGTTAAAGCCCCTATTTGATATTCTTAAGGGTGACGCAGACTTAAGCTCAAAAAGAAATCTTACCCTCGAGGCTAGGCAAGCCATCACCTTAGTCCAACAACGATTAGAATCATGTCAGATCACACGCCGTGATCCAGATCAACCCTTATTATTAATAATACTACCAGACCCTCATAGCCCTACTGCCATCATTTGGCAGGGTGGCCCCTTACAAAGCGTTCATTTACCTAGCTCCCCATCTAAAACATTACAACCTTACCCTGAAGCCATAGCCTTGCTTCTACAGAAGGGGCTAAAGGACTGCCTCGCCACATTTGGCTCACAGCCGCATACTATCATTACCCCCTACGGACCAGACCAAATTAATTGGCTCATCAATCATGACACAAATTGGGCCATTCTCCATTTCACTACTATTGCAACCTTTGATAACCACTATCCAAAACACCCCTGGATTCAATTCTGTAAAAACACCCCTATTGTCTACCCACTAATTACAAAAACAACCCCCTTTAAAAGATTGCTGAACACTCTTTATTGATGGCTCAAAAAATGGAGTGGGAATGGTAGTAACTGCAGGAAAAAGCTATACAGCCCTGGTACCATCTGGCTCTGCACAACTTGCAGAACTGGCAGCAGTCATTCTGGCTTTTTCAACGTTTCCTGGAGATCCCTTCAATCTACTATCAGATAGCAATTATGTCATTAGCTCTCTATCAGTTCTAGAAACAGTGCCTTATATTGCACCTGCCTCCACTGTTGCTTCTTACTTCAAACCCCTACAAAAGCTGATCTTACAGCGTACACATCCCTTCTTTGCAGGACACCTTAGGGATCATACATGTCTTCAAGGACCCTTATCTATGGGTAACAAAAAGGCAGGCTTTACCACAAAAACACCTTTTATATTCTCCGTAGAAGAACAAGCCAAATTATTCCATGAAAAATTCCATGTAAATTCCACTACACTCCACAGAAAAGTTCAAATACTAAAAGTCCTTGCTCGACAGATTGTTAAGTCTTGCCAGCACTGTGCCCCTCTTATCCCAGCATCCTCTTTTGGAGTAAACCCACGTGGAATACTACCAATCATGTGTGGCAAATGGATATTACACACATCCCTGAATTCGGCAACTTAAAATATGTACATGTCTCAGTAGACACATACTCGGAGGTCATTATGGCCTCCTCACATACAGGAGAAAAGGTAAGAGATGTCATTCAACATTGTTTGACAAACTTTGCCTCTTGGGGAATCCCAAAACAAATCAAAACCGACAGCGGGCCTGCTTACACATCACACAACTTTAAAAATTTTGCTGATACATTTCACATACATCTAGTAACAGGCATACCCTACAACCCTCAAGGGCAAGGAATCATCGAACGCACACACTTAACCCTGAAAAATCAATTAATAAAACAAAAAGGGGGAATAGGGGTCATCTACAAGTCCCGTAAGGACAAACTCAATACTGCTCTCTTTACTTTAAATTTTTTGGTCATGGACGCAATAGGACGATTGGCAGCAGATCGCCACTCGCGTCAGGAGGTCAATCTCAATGACTGGGTAAAATGGAAAGACATTCTGACAGGACTATGGAAGAGTCTGGACCCGGTCCTACGATGGGTCCATGGTTCCGTTTGTGTTTTCCCTCAGGACCAGCCAACTCCGGTCTGGGTTCCAGAACACCTGACACAATGATTACATCCAAATTCTCTCCACCAGTTGTATCCAGCCCTTATCGAGCATATGCATCACATCTAACTTGTATTCTAATCTCTCCTGAGCAGCGAAGCTCTCCCGAGAATTATCTCAGATGCTCAACAGCACCTGGTCAGCCAAATTCCAAAATCTGACAGCCTCCCTCTGGATGGAGATTCTACAGATCAATGCCACGAGAGCCAACCCTCTCACGGCCTGCCAATTCCTACAACTATGCAGGCAGTGGTGGCTTTGGGGAAATCCTAGTTTGGGACTATTGCACTCGGCTGTATTGTGCTCTTTGTCCTCCTCCTGGTGCTGCATTGGATAAGAGCCCTCCAACGCACATTAGCCAGAGACTGGCAGGCTGTACATCAAGCCTTGGTAGCCATAGAGCATGGTAGCTCACCCCAAGTATGGCTTAGCATGCTGGACTGGTAGTAAATGACGGGTAATGAGGACGATAACAGTGTACCAACCTAAGACAGAAGCTGCAGGATGCTCTGCAGTATTTGATGACGGGTAAAGGCGCAAGTTGATCATCCCAACCTAAGACAGGCACGGTCACTTATCCATACAAATAAATAAAGAAGGGGGAGCTGTCGGGGTTGCTCCCCTAAGATGGCGCTGGTCGCGCCCCAAGACAGTGCCAGCTACATAGCCCGTGCAGCAGAGACAGCCTGAAAAACATCCGCCCTGGCCACACGTGACCTCGTGCTTGTCACGTGAACACCTCTGTGATTGGCTGTTATGCCACCACTGTCTACGAGCCCCAGATACCTCCTGTTCACGTGAACACCTCTGTGATTGGCTGTTATGCCCTATATAAGGCAAGGGAACTTCCCCGCGGGGGGAGAAAAAATGATCGACCAGGGAATAAACAAGAGCTTGTGCATCGACCTGTGTGTGTGTTGGTGTTGCGTGATCTCTGCAGGCAGGGAGAGCGTGACACTCAGGGACCACATGTTGTATACTAAGTTGGTATTCTGGAACAGGCCTCTGAGTAGAGATGCCTGATATCCTAATCTATGGATAGAATGAGGTCCAAGGGGCATGTCAGGTTCAATATTCTGACTCAAGACCATTGATTTGGGTGTCTTCCTGGATGTAGGTGTTCAGGGTGTTTCAGAAAGCATGTTTGCATCCAGAGCGGCCTCCAAAAGTGGGGTGGGCTTAGGGGCCATGCAGTTTCTCCTAAACTGTAGGGTTTGGGCCTCTGTGATGGGCAGTTTCCATGGGGATGGCAAGCCCAGTCCTAGGGTGCGACTCCAGAGACCCCATTCTGGAGGACATGTGAGCCATAGTTTTGGGACAGAAGTCTGCAAACACAAACTGGGGTTAGGGTTATTGGCGAGGTGATCGCAGGCCCAATGCGCAGACCTGGAGTGCAGCTCGTCAGGAACTGTAATTAGGGTGACTCGAAAGCGGACCCTCAGGCTTTTATATCTGAAATGTGTGTCCAGTATAGCTTCAGAATGCAGGTGTAAGGATCTTGGCAGCTACCAATAGTTGGGTAGCATTTTGGGGAAGGGAAAGTGCTGTTTTCCATCTTAGGGTGCCCCAAAACAGGGATTCCAGGGACGGGCTCTGGGTCTGTCGCTTGGAAAATCCCACAAGTGTTACGATTTGGGCCTAGGGACGTCCCAGGCTGCAATGTAGGATCCTGGTGGTGCAACTGAGAGGGCTTGTTTGAAATCATGCTCAGGCTGATGGTCACAATGCCTGTTTGTGCCCATGGCGGCCCTCAGGTGTGGGCGTGGTCTTATTGGTCATGTAGCTGGCTCCCACTCTGAGGGTTGGACACCCCTCCCAACAGCCAGATTTCCTGCCATGGGGAAGGAGCAGTTCTTTATTGTGCTTCAGGTTCCCCCCTTGGCAGGGAATCCAGCAAAGGTCTGAGGACATGCCTGAATACCAAGGATGGGTAAAGAGTACGGACTTTGGCCATGGCTAGTCTCACATGCTGGATATGGGCCCCGCTCTCTGGGTGCCTGACAGGAGGTCGGAGCTCAGGCTCTGTCAAACACAGCACTAGTGGCAAGGGCAGCCTATAAATGGGGTTCCTCGAGGGCCTAGTAGATTATTCCTCATTTAGTGTTTTTGAGCAGACTCACCAGGCAATTCTTTCTATTGGCAATTTAGAATGCTACATTGTGGCTCCAGAATTCCTTATTAAGTGGGCGTGGGGACCAGTAGGGTCCGGATGGAATTGTAAACATAAGCTACAGTTCAATTCCGTGCGAAGCGGAAAGCAGTTCCAATGTGTCGCAGATTATTTGAGATATGCAGCACATGAGTAAGGGCGGATGTCAGATGTTTGCTCACACTGGAGTTCATGTCTATGATGGCCGAAAAGGGAGGGTGGCGTCAAGAGGCCATAGAGGTTTTCCCACGCTAAGGCTTGTGAGATGCTCCCAATAGCAAGGTTTCCTTCTACCGGACAGGGGGAGTGTGTTTTGTTTGCTCCAGGGTCGCCCATGTGGAAAGTTTGAGGAGCAGAGCTCTCTGGCATGGATGCCTGGATAGCACACCTCTACTGACCATTGCAGCTGAGCAACATGTCAGGTTTGTTTTGGTGGCTCTTGGGCGAAGTTCCAAAGTCTTGATTTGACATGGAATCTATTGCAGATGGGTCACAATGCTGAATTGTTACCACAGAGATCTTAGAATGTGCCTGTTGATAAAGTTCCCTGCAGGACTCTCCTATGCTGAGGGTTTGGCACAGGTCAAAGAGCATGGTTCCCTTCTGGGGACAGGAGATGATCTGCTGTGTGGCTCAGGGACCACATGTTGCATCATACGTTGGTATTCCAGAACAGGACCCTGAGGATAGATGCCTGAAAATATAATCTAGGCTACTGATGAGGTCCTAGGGGCATGCCAGTTTCAATCATCTGACTCAGGACCATTGACATGGCTGTCTGCCTGGATGTAGGTGAACATGGAGCTTCAGATGGCATACTTGCGTCTGTAGCAGCCACAAATATTGGGGTGGCCTCAGAGGCTTTGCAGGTTTCTCCTAATTTGAAAGGTTTGGATAACTGTGATGGGCACAGTTTCCTTGGGGATTGCAGGCATAGTTCTGTAATGTGGCTCCAGAGACACCATCTTGGAGGGCATGTAAACCATGGCTTTGGGAGAGAAGTCTGCAAACACAAATTCAGGTTAGGGTTAGTGGCGAGGTGATCACAGGCCCAATGCATAGACTTGGAGGGCAGCTCGTCAGGAACTGTAATTAGGGTGACTGGGAGGCAGTGTCACAGGCTTTTATATCTGGATTGTGTGTCCAGGATGGCCTCGGAATTCAGCTGTGGTCTCATGGGTTCATGGGAGATTTTTCCTCTCTAAGGATCCTGGTGGCTCCACATAGTTTGGTGGTTTTTTCGTGGAAGGGAAGAGTGCTGTTTTCCATCTTAGGGGTGCCCCCAAAAAAGATTCCAGAGATGGGCCTTGGTCTGTTTGCCTGGAAAATCCCACAAAGAGTTGGGATTTGGACCTAGGAGCATACCAGGCCTGCAATGCGGGATTCTGGTGGTGTCACTGAGAGGGCTTGTTTGAAAGCATGCTCAGGCTGAGGGTCTCAATGCCTGTTTGTGCCCAGGGAGGGCCTCAGAAGTGGTCGTGGTCTCATTGGCCAAGAAGCTGGCTCCCATTGGGAGCATTGGATAACCATCTCAACAGCCAGGTTTCCTGTCATGGTGAAGGATGAGTTCTATTATGCTTCCCGTTCCCCCACTCGCAGAGATTCAAGCAAAAGTCTAGCGACATGTGCCCCAATACCAACTATGGTAGAGATGATGGATGTGGGCCATTGCCAGTCTCACATGCTGGATATGGGGTCTGATCTCTGGGAGGCTGACTAGGTTGGGTCTCAGGCTCTGTCAGACACATCACTAGTGGCCAAAACTGCCTGTAAATCGGGGTTCACTTGAGGGCCGAGCAGATTGATCCTCATGTGGGGTTTCTGGGCAGACTCACCAGGCACTTCTTCTTTCTATGGGGAAGGCAGAATGCTGCGTTGTGGCTCCAGAATTCCCTATCAGGAGGGTTTGGGGACCATAAGGGTGAGGATGGAATTGTAAACAGTAGCTACAGTTAAATTCAGTGCCAAGCGGAAGGCAGTTCCAATGTGTAGTGGCTTATTTGAGATATCCAGCACCTGAGTAAGGGCAGATGTCAGATGTTTGTTGACACTGGAGCTTGTGACTATATGACTGACAAATGGAGGAGTGGCGTCAGGAGGCCATGGAGGATTTACCACTCTGAGGCTTCTGAGATGCTCCAAACAGCAAGGTTTCCTTCTACTGGACAGCTGGAGTCTGGTGTTTTTGCTCCGGGTTCCCCTATGTGGAAACTTTGTGTAGCAGAGTTCTCCCGCTTGGATGCCTGGAAGGCACACTTCCGTTCTCCATTGCAGCTGAGGAACATGGCAGGTTTGTTCTGGTGGCTCTTGGGCGAAGTACCAAGGCCTTGAGTTGACTTGGAATCTCTTGCACATTGGACTCAGTGCTGGTTTGTTACCAGGGAGATCTTAGAATGTTCTGGTGACTAAGGTGCCATGCAGGATACTCCTACCCTGAGGGTTTGACACAGGTCCAAGAGCACGGTTTCCTTCTAAGGACAGGATATGTTCGGTTGTGTGGCTCAGGGACCACATGTTTTATCATAAATTGGTTTTCAAGAACAGGCCTCTGAGGACAGATACCTGAAAACCTAATCTAGTGTTCCAGTGAAGTCCTAGTGTCATGTCAGGTTCAATCATCTGACTCAGGACCATTGACTTGGGTGTCTGCCTGGAGGTAGGTGATCAGGGTATTTCAGCCTGCGCATTTGTGTTCAGAGCACCCTCCAATATTGGGGTGGGCTCAGGGGCATTGCAGGTTTCTCAAAATCTGGAGGCTTTAGGCCACTGTGATGGGCACAGTTTCCTTGGGCATGGCAGGACCAGTCCTGTGGTGCAGCTCCAGAAACCCCAACCTGTAGGTCATGTGAGCTGTGGTTTTGGGAGAGATGTCTGCAAAAACGAACTCGGGTTGGGATTAGAAGTGAGGTGATCGCAGGCCCAGTGCATAGACCTGGAGGGCAACTGGTCAGGAACTATAATTAGGGTGACTCGAAGGCATTAGCACAGGCTTTTGTATCTGGATTGTGTGTCCTGGATGGCCTCAGAATGCAGGTGTGGTTTCATGGGTCCATGGGATATCTTTCCTCTCTAAGGATCCTGTCGGCTCCCCATAGTTTAGTGGCTTTTTCGTGGAAGGGAAGAATGCTGTTTTCGATCTTAGGCGTGCCCCACAACAGGAATTCCAGAGATGGGCTCTGGGTCTGGCACCAAGACATTTACACCAAGGGTGAGGATTTCGGCCTAGAGGCTTCCCGGGATTGCAATGCGGGATCCTGGTGGGGCAACTGAGAGGGTTTGTTTGAAAGCAGGCTCAGGCTGAGGGTCACAAGGTCCGCTTGTGCCCAGGGGGCCCTCATGAGTGGGTATGGTCTCATTGCCCATGCAAATGGCTCCCATCCTATGGGTTGGACACCTAATCCAAAAGACAAGTTTCCTTCCCAGGGGAAGGAGGAGTTCTCTATTGTGCTTCAGGTTCCCCCATTGGCAAGTATTCCAGGAAAGGTCTGGGGACAGATGCCTGAATACCAAGGATGGATTAAGATGTGAGATTTTGATCAAGGCTGGTCTCACATGCTGGATACGGGTCCTGCTCTCTGGGTGGTTGACACTAAGTCTGGGATCAGACTCTGTCAGACACAACACTAGTGGCCAGGGCACCTATAAAATGGGGTTCCCTCGAGGGTCGAGCCGATGATCCTCATGTGGGGTTTCTGAGCAGACTCACCAGGGACTTCTTCTTTCTATGGGTAATGGAGAAGGCTGCGTTTTGGCTCCAGAATTCCCTATCAAGAGGGTTTGGGAAAATAAAAAGGGTTTGGGACCAGTAGGGTGAGGATGGAATTGTAAAACCAAGCTACAGTTAAATTCAGTGCCAAGCAAAAGGCATAATCAGTGTGCAGTGGCTGACTTGAGATATCTAGCACCTGAGTCAGGGCAGCTGTCAGATGGTTGCTCACGCTGGCGTTTGTGTCTATGATGACCGGCAAATGCATGGGTGACGTCAAGAGGCCACCGAGGTTTTCCCACACCGGGGCTTCTGAGATGCTCTAAACAGTAAGGTTTCCTTCTACCATACAGGGCTAGTCTGGTTTGTTTCCTCCAGTATCCACCATGTGGGATGTTTGTGTAGCAGAGCACTCCCATATGGATTCCTGTAAAGAACATATACATTGACCACTGCAGCTGAGGAACATGGCAGGTTCTCTCTGGTGGCTCTGGGGTGAAGTACCAAGGCCTTGAGTTGAAATGAAGTCTCATGAAGGTGGGTCACAATGCTGGTTTGTTACCAGGGAGATCTTAGAATGTGCTAGTAGCTAAGTGGACGTGCAGGATTCATCTATGCTGAGGGTTTGTCACAGGTCCAAGGGCACAGCTTCCTTCTGGGGACAGGAGGTGTTCTGTTGTGTGGCTCAGGGACCACATGTTGTATCATAAGTTGGTAATCCAGAATAGGCCACTGAGGGCAGATCCCTGAATACCAAATCTAGGGTTCCAATGAAGTCCTAGGGTTTGTCAGGTTCAATCTGCTGACTCAGGATCATTGACTTGGGTTTCTGCCTTGAGGGCATGTGAGCCATGGTTTTGGGTGAGAAGTCTGCAAACACAAATCGGGTTAGGGTTAGTTGTGTGGTGCTTGCAGGTCCATGACATAGACCTGGAAGTCAGCTCATCAGAAGCTGTAATTGGGGTGACTAGAAGGCGATAGTACAGGCTTTTCTATCTGGATTGTGAGTCCAGGATGGCCTCAGAATGCAGGTGAGGTCTCCTGGCCCCATGGGAAATTTTTCCTCTATAATGATCCTGGTGGCTCCCCATAGTTTGGTGGCTTTTTCTGGGAATGGAATAGTGCTGTTTGCCATCTTCATGGTGTCCCAAAACAGGGATTCCAGAGAGGGGCTCTGGGTCTGGGCACCTGTAAAATCCCATCAAGTGTTAGGATATGGGCCTAGGGGCATAACGGGCCTGTAATGTGGGATCCTGGCGGTGCAACTGAGAGGGCTTGTTTGATAGCATGCTCAGACTGAGGGTCACAATGCCTGTTTGTGCCCGGACTGCCCTCAGGAGTGGGCATGGTCTCATTGGCCGTGCAGCTTGCAACCACTCTGAGGGTTGGACACCCATCCCATCTGCCAGGTTTCCTGCCATGGGGAAGGAGGAGTTTTCTATTGTGCATCAGGTTCCCTCAATGGCAGGGATTCCAGCAGAGGTCTGGGGATAGGTGCATGAATACAAAGGATGGGTAGAGATGACGGCCCTGAGCCATTGCTGGTCTCACATGCTGGATATAGGGCCTGCTCTCAGGGTGGCTGACACTAGATCGGGTCTCTGGCTCTGTTAGAACAGCACCATTGGCCAGTGCGGCCTATACATTGGGGTTCCCTTGAGGGCCGAGCCAATTGATCCTCATGTGGGGTTTCTGGGCAGACTCATCCGGCCCTTATTCTCTCTATGGGGAAGGCAGAATGCTGCGTTTTGACTCCATAATTCACTGTCAAGAGGGCTTGGGGACCAAACAGGTGAGGATGGAATTTTAAACACAATGTATGGTTCAATTCAGTGCCAAGTGAAAGGTAGTTCCAATGTGCAGCAGCTGATTCGAGATATCCAGCACCTGAGTAAGGGGGGAGGTCAGATGTTTGCTTACACTTGAGTTTGTGTCTATGATGCCAGACAAATGGAGGGGTGGCGTCAAGAGGCCATGGAGAATTTCCCAAGGTGTAATTTCTGAGATGCTCCAAACAGCAATGTTTCCTTCTACTGGACAGGTGGAGTCTGGTTTGTTTTCTTCAAGGTCCCCCATGTGGAAAGATTTGGTAGCAAAGCTCTCCCTCACAGATGCCTGGAGAGCACTCCTCCATTGACCATTGCTGCTGAGGAACATGGGAGCTTCGTTCTGATGGCTCTGGGGCAATGTACCAAGTCCTTGAGTGGACATGAAGTCTCATGAACACAGGTCACAATGTTGGTTTGTTACCAGGGAGATCTTAAAATGTGCTGGTGGCTAAGGTGCCATGCAGGACTCATCTACCCTGAGGGTTTGACACAGTTCCAAGTGCACGGCTTCCTTCTGGGGACAGGAGATGTTCTGTTGTGGGGAAGGGGACCACATGTTATATCATAAGTTGGTATTCCAGGATAGGCCTCTGAGGACAGATTCCTGAAAACCTAATCTAGTGTTCCAGTGTGGTCTTAGGGGCATGTAATTTTAAATATCAGACTCAGGACCATTGACTTGGGTGTCTGCCTGGATGTAGGTGATCAGGGTGTTTCAGAATGCACATTTACTTCCTGAGCGGCCTCCACTATTGGGGTGGTCTCAGGCGCCTTGGACTTTTCTCCTAATCTGGAATGTTTGCGCAACTGTGCCAGGCACAGTTTCCTTGGGGGATGGCAGGCACAGTCCTCTGGTGTGGCTCCAGAGACCCCATCCTGGAGGGAATGTGAGCCATGGTTTTGAGAAAGAAGTCTGCAAACACAAATTCGTGTTAGAGTTAGTGGCGAGGTTATCGCAGACCCAATGCATAGACCTAGAGGCTGCTTGGCACGAAATGTAAATCGGGTGACTCAAAGAAGGTAGCAGGATCTTCTGTATCTGGATTGTATGTCCAGGATGGCCTCGGAATGAAGGTGTGATCTTATGGGTCCATGGGATATTTTTTTTCTCTCTAAGGATTGTGGCAGATCCGAATAGTTTGGTGACTTTCTTGGGGAAGGGAAGAGTGCTGTTTTCCATCTTATGGGTGCCCCAAAACAGGGATTCCAGAGACGGGCTCTGGGTCAGGGTGCCTGGAAAATTCCACCAAGTGTTAGGGTTTGGGCCTAGAGGCATACCAGGCCTGCAGTGTGGGATCCTAGAGATGCAACTGACAGCGTTTGTTTGAAAGCATGCTCAGGCTGCGGGTCACAATGCCTGCTTATGCCCAGGGTGGCCCTCATGAGTGGGCGTGTTCTCATTCCCAATGAAGCTCGCTCCCACTCTGAGTGTTGGACACCCATCCCAACAGCAACATTACCTGCCATGGAAAAGGAGGAGTTCTCTATTGTGCTTCAGGTTCCCCCATTGGCAGGGATTCCAGCAAAGGTATTGGAACGGATGCCTGAATAACAAAGATGGGTAGAGATGACGGACCTGGTCCATGGCCGATCTTTCATGATGGATATGGGCCCAGCCTTCTGAGTGTCTGACACTAGGTCGGGGCTCAGGCTCTATCAGACACAGCACTAGTGGCCAGGAAAGCCTATAATCTGGGGTTCCCTCGAGGACCAAGCAGATTGATCCTCAGGTGGAGTTTTTGTGCAGACTCAATAGGGCCTTCTTCTTTCTATGGGGAAGGAAGAAAGCTGCGTTGTGGCTCCAGAATTCCCTATCAAGAGAGCTTGGGACCAGTAGGGTGAGGATGGAATTGTAAACCCAAGCTACGGTTAAATTCAGTGGCAAGCAAAAGGCATTTCCAGTGTGCAGCACCTGATTCCAGATATCCAGAACCTGAGTAAGGGCGTATGTCAGATGTTTGCTCATCCTGGAGTTTGTGTCTAAGATGATTGACAAATGGAGGGGTGGTGTCTATAGGCCATGGAGGTTTTCCCACCCTGAGGCTTGTGAGATGCTCCTAACGACAAGGTTTCCATCTACTGGACAGGGGGAGTCTGGTTTGATTGCTCTGGGGTCCCCCATGTATAAAGCTTGAGTAGCAGAGCACTCCCTCATGGATCCCTGGAAAGCACACCTCCATTTGCCATTGCAGCTGAGGAACGTGGCAGGTTCGTTCTGGTGGCTCTGGGGTGAAGTACCAAGGACTTGAGTTGACATGGAGTCTCATGAAGATGGGTCACAATGCGGGTTTGTTACCAGGGAGATGTTAGAATGTGCTGGTGGCTAAGTGGCAGTTCAGGATTCATCTACCCTGAGCACGGCTTCCTTCTGGGGACAGGAGAGGTTCTGTTGTGGTGCTCAGGGACCACATGTTGTATCATATATTGTATAACAGAACAGGCCTCTGAGGACAGATTCTGGAAACCTAATCTAGGTTTCCAATGAAGTCCTAGGGGCATGTCAGATTCAATCTTTTGACTCAGGAGCTTTGTCTTGGGTGCCTGGATGAAGTTGATCAGGGTGTTTCAGAATGTGCATTTGCATAGATAGCAGCCTCCAATATTGGGGTGGGCTCAAGGGCCTTGCAGGTTTCTCCTTATCTCGGGGGTTGAGCAACTGTGATGAGAAAGTTTCCTTGTGATTTCAGGCACAGTCTGTGGTGTGGATCTAGAGACCACACCCTGGAGGGCATGTGAGCCATGGTTTTGGGAGAGAAGTCTGCAAACACAAACTCGGCTTAGTGTTAGTGGTGATGTAATTGCAGCCTCAATGAATAGACCTGGAGGGCAGCTCATCAGGAACTGTAAATCGGGTGACTGGAAGTTGGTGGCACAGGCTTTTGTATATGGATTGTGTGTCCAGGATGGTCTCAGAATGCAGGTGTGGTCTCATGGGTCCCTGGGAGATTTGTCCTATCAAGGATCCTGGTGGCTCCCCATAGTTTGGTAGCTTTCACTTGGAAGGGAAGAGTGCTGTTTTCCATTTTACTGGTGCCCCAAAACAGGGATTTCAGAGACGGGCTCTGTGTCCGGGCACCTCGAAAATCCCAGAAGTGTTTGGATTTGGGGCTGGAGCTTACCAGGCCTGCTATTCGGGATCCTGGAGGTGCAACTGAGAGCATTTGTTTGAAATTATTCTCAGGCTGAGGGTCACAATGCCTGCTTCTGCCCAGGGCGGCCCTCATGAGTGGGCGTGGTCTCATTGGCCATGCAGCTGGCTCCCACTTTGATAGTTAGACACCCATCCCAACAGCCAGGATTCCTGCCATGTATTAAGAGGAGTTCTCTATAAATTGGAAGGGGAGGTGAACCATGAGAGACTATGGACTCTGAAAAACAATCTGAGGGGTTTGAAGTAGTGGGGGGGTGGGAGGTTGGGGTACCAGGTGGTGGGTATTATAGAGGGCACAGCTTGCATGGAGCACTGGGTGTGGTGAAAAAATAATGAATACTGTTTTTCTGAAAATAAATAAATGGGAAAAAAAAGAGGAGTTCTCTATTGTGCTTCAGGTTCCTCCATTGGCAATAATTCCAGCAAAGGTCTGGGGACAGATGCCTGAATACCAAGGATGGGTAGAGATGACAGCTCTGGGCCATGGCCAGTCTCACAGGCTGGATATGGGCCTCACTCTCTGGGTGGCTGACACTAGGTCGGGGTTCAGGCTCTGTCAGACTCAGCACTAGTGGCCAGGGAAGCATATAAATTGGGGTTTCCCCGAGGGCCGGCAGATTGATCCTCATATAGAGTTTCTCGGCAGACTCATGAGGCCCTTATTTTTCTATGGGGAAGTCAGAATGCTGCGTTGTGGCTTCAGAATTCCCTATCAAGTGGGCTTGGACAACAGTCGGGTGAGGATGGAATTGTAAACACAAGCGAAGGTTAAATTCAGTGTCAAGCAGAAAGCAGTTCCAGTGTACAGCGGCTAATTCGAGATATCCCACACCTGAGTAAGGACGGAGATCAGATGTTTGCTCACGCTGGAGTTTGTGTCTATTTTGACTGACAAATGGAGGGGTGGCGTCAAGAGGCCATGGAGGATTTCCCACGCTGGGGCTTGTGAGATGCTCCAAACAGCTATGTTTCCTTCTACTGGACACGGGAAGTCTGGTTTGTTTGCTCCAGGGTCCCCCATGTGCAATGTTTGTGAAGCAGAGCACTCCCACATGGGTGACTGAAAAGCACACTTCCATTGACCACTGAAGCTGAGTAACATACCAGGTTCTCTCTGGTGGCTCTGGAGCGAAGTACCAAGACCTTGAGTTGACATGGAGTCTCATGAAGATGGGTCACAATGCTGGTTTGTTGCCAGGGAGATCTAAGAATGTGCTGGTGGCTAAGGGGCTGTGCAGGATTCATCTACCCTGAGGGTTTGACACAGGTCCAAGAGCACAGCTTCCATCTGGGGACAGGAGATGTTGTGTTGTCAGGTTCAGGGACCACATATTGTATCATAAGTTGGTAATCCAGAAAAGGCCTCTGAGGACAGATACCTGAAAACCTAATCTAGGGTTCCAATGAAGTCCTAGGGGTTGTCAGGTTCAATCTTCTGTCTCAGGCCTTTGACTTTGGTGTCTGCCTTGATGGAGGTGATCAGAGTGTTTCAGATAGTGCATTTGCATCAAGAGAGGCCTCCAATATTTTGGTGGGCTCAGGGTTCTTGCAGGTTTCTCCTAATCTGGAGGGTTTCGGCAATTGTGATGGGCACAGTTTCCTTGGGGTGGCAGGCCCAGTCCTTGGTGTGACTCCAGAGACCCCATCCTGGAGGGCTTGTGAGCCATGGTTTTGGGAGAGAAGTCTGCAAACATAAACTCGAGTTAGGGTTAGTGGCGAGGTGATCGCAAGTCCAGTGCAAAGACCTGGAGTGCAGCTCGTCAGGATATGTAAATTGAGAAACTCGATGGCTGTAGCACAGTCGTTTTTATCTGGATTTTGTGTCCAGGATGGCTTCGGAGTGCAGGTCTGGTCTCATGGGTCCATGGGAGACTTTTCCTCTCTAAGGATCCTGGCGGTTCCCAATCATTTGGTGGCTTTGTCAGGGAAGGGGAGAGTGCTGTTTTCCATCTTAGGGGTGCCCCAAAATAGGGATTCCCAAAATGGGCTCTGGATTAGGGCACCTTGAATATCCCAGCATGGGTTAGAATTTGGGGCTAGGGGCATACCAGGTAGGCCTGCAGTGCAGGATCTGGTGATTCAACTGAGAGGACCACAAGGCTTGTTTGTTACCAGAAAACCAGAGAGAGCTTAGAATGTGCTGGTGGCTAAGGTGCCATTCAGGATTCTCCTACCCTGAGCGATTGGCACAGGTTGAAGAGCACAGATTCCTTCTGGGGACAAGAGATGTTCTGTTGTGTGGCTCAGGGACACCATGTTGTAACCACTTTACAACATTCCAATATTCCAGAACAGGCCCCTGAGGACAGATGCCTGAAAACCTAATCTAGGGTTCCAATCCAGTCCTAGGGGCATGTCAGGTTCAATCTTCTGGCTCAGAACCATTGAGTTGGCTGTCTGCCTGGATGTAGTTGAACAGGTTGTTTCAGACTGCACATTTGCATCCAGAGCAGCCGCTATTATTGGGGTGGGCTCAAGGGCCATGCAGGTTTTTTCTAATCTGGAAGGTTTGGGCAACCGTGTCAGGCACAATTTCCTTGGGGATAGCAGACACAGTCCTGTGGTGTGGCTCCAGAGAGCCAACCCTGGAGGGCATGTATGCCATGGTTTTGGGAGAGAAGTCTGCAAACACAAATTTGTGTAGGGTTAGTGGCGAGGTGATATCAAGCCCAATGGGTAGACCTCGAGGGCAGCTCGTCAGGAACTGTAATTAGGGTGATGGGAAGGAGGCAGCACAGGCTTTTGTATCTGGATTGTGTGTCCAGGATGTCCTTGGAATGCAGGTGTGTTCTTATGGTTCCATGGGAGAGTTTTCCTCCTGGTGGCTCCCAATAGTTTGGTGGCTTTCTCGGGGAAGGGAAGAGTGATATTTTCCATCTTAGGGGTGTCTCAAAACAGGGATTCCAGAGTCAGGCTCTGGGTCTGGGCACCTGGAATATTCCACCTGGTGTTAGTATTTGAGACTAGGGGAGTACCAGGCCTGCAATGCAGTATCCTAGTGGTGCAACTGAGAGGGCTTGTTTGAAGTTGTGCTCTGGCTTAGGGGCACAATGCCTGTTTGTCCCCAGGGTGGCTCCCATGAGTGACTATGGTCTCATGGGCCATGCAGTTGGTTCCCACTCTGAGGGCTGGACACCCATCTCAACAGTCAGGTTTCCTGCCATCAGGAAGGAGGAGTACTTCTGAGCTTCAGGTTTCCTCATAGGCATTGATTTGAGCTATGGTATGGGGAGAGATGCCTCAATATCCAGGTTGAATAGATGTGATGGCTTCGGGCCACAACAGGGCCCACCTGCAGGATATGGGGCCCATGTCTGCATGGCTGACTGGAGGTAGTGGCTCAGACCATGTCAGACAGAGCCTCAGTGCCCATGGTGGATCTTGATATTAGGGTGCCATTGAGGGCCATGCTGGTGGATTCTCATGTGGTGTTTCTGGGCAGATGCATCAGGCACTACTTCTTTCTGTGGGGCAGGCAGAATTCTGCATCGTGGCTTCAGAATTCCCTATCAAGTGGTTTTGGTTACCAAGAGGCTGAGGTTGGATTTGTAAACACAAGGTTCGGTTTTTCAATGCCAAGCAGATGGCAGTTCCAGTGTGCAGTGGCTGATTCGAGATATCCTGTACCTGAATAATGGTGGAAGTCAGATGTTTGCTCACCCTGGAATTTGTGTCTATGATGCTATGCCAAATGAAGGGGTGATGTCACGAGTTCATGGAACATTTCTTACACTGGGGCTTGTGAGATGCTCCAAACAGTAAGGTTTTCTACTACTGGACAAGGGGATTCTGGTTTGTTTGCTCCAGTGTCCCCCATATGGAAAGTTTTGGTAGCAGAGCCCTCCCGCATAGCTGCCTGGAAAGCAAAACTCCATTGACCATTGCAGCTGAGGAACATGGCAGGTTCGATCTGGTGGCTCTGGGGCGAAGTTCCAAGCAACCTGAGCTTACGTGGAGTTTCATGCTGTTGGATGAAAATGCTAGTTTGTATCCAGGGAGACGTTAGAATGTAGGGGTAGTCAGGGATCATGCAGGGTTCTCCTACACTGAATCTTGGACATAGCTACCAAAAGCAAGGTATCCTTCTAGTGACAAGAGGGGTTCAGCTGTGTGTCTCAGGGACCACATGTTGGAATATAAGTTGGTATTGGAGAAGAGGCCTCTGGAAACAGATGCCTGAAAATCTAAGCAAGGGTATCAATGAAATCCTAAGGGCATGTCAGGTTAAATCTTAGGACTCAGAGCCTTTTACTTTTATGTCTGGCAGGAGGCAGGTTCTCATTGTGTGTCAGAATGTGCACATGGGTCCAGAGCATTATTCAAAATGAGGTAGGCTCAGGGGCTTTGTACTTTGCTTCATAACTTCAGGGTTTGGGCAACAGTGAAGGGTGGACATTCCTTCGGGAGAGTAGGCACAATCGTTCTGTGTTGCACCAGAGGCCCCATCCGGGAAGGCATGTGGTCCAGGGCTTTGGGAACAGAAATCTACAAACGCAATCTAGGGTTACGGTGAGGGCTGAGGTGGTCACAGACCCAATCTGTAAGCCCTGAGGGCAGCTCATAGTGTACTGAAGCTAAAGTGTCATAGAGGCGGTAGTGCAGGCTTTCCTGTCTGGATTGTGTGTCCAGGATGGTCGCAAAATGTAAGGGTGTCTTCATGGGGTCATGAGAGATTCTTCATCTCTGGGGATTCTGCCCAGCTCCCAAGAGTTTTGTGTCTCGGGGGGAAGGTAAGACTGCTGTTTTCCATCAGTGGATCCCCACAAGAGGTATCCAAGAGACAGATCCTGGGTCTGGGAACCTGGAAAACACAAACAAATGTGAGGATTTGGACCTAGGAACCTGGCAGACCTGCTCTGCATGCTCCTAGTCCAGCTACCGAGGGGGTTTGTTTGAAAGCAGGCTCACACTGAGGATCACAATGTCTTTTTGTGCCCAAGGTGGCTCCCATGAGTGACCTTGGTCTAATGGGCCATGCAGCTGATTCCCCCTCTGACGGTTGGACACCCATCTCAACAGCCAGTTTCCCTGCCATCGGGAATGAGTACTCTTGTGCTTAAGGTTCCCCTATAGGCAGGGATTTGAGCTACGGTCTGGGGAGAGATGACTAAATACCCAGGTTGAGTAGAGATGACGGCTTCAGGCCACAGAATTTCCCACCTGCAGGATACGGAGCCCACTGTCTGCATGCCTGATTAGAGGTCATGGCTCGGGCTGTGTCAGACAGACCCTGAGTGCCCATGGCTTACTATGATATTACGGTGCTGTCAAGGGCCATGCAGACTGATCCTCATGTGGGATATCTGGGCAGACTCACCAGGCAATTCTTCTTTCTATGGGGTAGGCAGAATGATGCATTGTAGCTCCAGAATTCCCTATCAAGAGGGTCTGTGGACCAGGAGGTTGAGGATGGAATTGTAAACACAAGCTTTCATTAAATTCAGTGCCAAGCAGAAGACAGTTCCAGTGTGCAGTGGCTGATTCGATATATCCAGCACTGAGAAGGGCAGATGTCAGATACTTGCACAGACTGGAGTTTGTGTCTCTGATGACCACCAAATGGAGGGGATGCATCAAGAGGCCATGAAGGATTTCCCACACTGCTGCTTGTGAGACACTCCAAACAACAAGGTTTCCTTGTACTGGACAGGGGGCTTCTGGTTTTTTGTTCCACTGTCCCCCATATGGGAAGTTTTGGTAGCAGAGCTCTCCTGCATGGATGACTGAAAAGCACAACTCCATTGACCATTGCAGCTGAGGAACAGGGCATGTTCGACCTGGTGCCTCTGGGGCAAAGCTCCAAGAGGCCTGAGTTGACATGGACTTTTATGCTGTTGGATCACAGTGCTGGTTTGTATTCAGGGTGACGTTAGAATGTTGGGGTGGTAGGGGCCCATGCATTATTCACCTACACTGAGTCTTGGACACAACTACCAAAAGCAACATATCCTTCTGGGGACAGGAGGTGTTCTGTTGTGGGACTCAGGGACCACATGTTGGAATACAAGTTGGTATTGGGTAACAGGCCGCTGGGGATAGGCACCTGAAGACCTAAGCTCGGGTATCGATGAAGACCTAGAGGCATGTCAGGTTCAATCTTCTGACTTATGGCCTTTGACATGGATGTCTGCCTGGAGGCAGGTGCCCATTCTGTGTCAGAATGCACATTTGGGTTCAGAGTTTCCTTGGAATTGAGGTGGGCTCTGGGGATTTGTACTTTGTTCCTAAACTTCAGGGTTTTGGCAACAGTGAAGGGCAGAATTTCCTTTGGGAGGGTATGCACACTTGTCTGGTGTGGCTCCAGAGACCCCATCCTGGAGGACATGTGGGCCTGGTTTTTGGGGACAGAAATCTCCGAACGTGCACTAAGGATAGGGTGAGGGCCGAGGTGATCACAGGCCCAATCTGCAGGCCCTGGGGGCAGCTCATAGTGTACTGAAATTAAGGAGTCATGGAGGCGGTAGCGCAGGCTTTTCTGTCTGGATTGTGTGTCCAGGAAGTTTGCAAAATGTAGTGGAGCCTTCATGGGGTCATGGGAGATTCTTCATCTCTGGGGATTCTGCCCAGATCCCAAGTGTTTGGTGTCTCTGGGGATCCCAAAAAAGGGATTCCAGAGACAGGTTTTGGGTCTTGGTACCAGAGGAACATGAACAATGGTGAGCATTTGTCCCTAGGGATATGCAGGTCCACTCTGCGGGCTCCTGGTCCAGCTTCCAAGGGGGTTTGTTTGAAAGCAGGCTCACGCTGAGGGTCACAATGCCCGTTTGTACCCAGGGCGGCTCCCATGAGTGACTGTGGTCCCATGGGCCATGCAGCTTGTTCCCACTATGAGTGTTGGATACCCATCTCAACAGCCAGGTTTCCTGCCATCGGGAATAAGGAGTCCTCCTGTGCTTCAGGTTCCCCCATAGGCTGGGATTTGAGCTACGGTCTGGGGAGAGATGCCTGAATATCCAGGTTGAGTAGATGTGACGGCTTCGGGCCATGGCAGGTCCCACCTGCAGAATATGGCGCCCACTGTCTGCGTGGCTGACTGAGAGTCGTGGCTCAGGCTGTATCAGACAGAGTCTGAGTGCTCATGGCGGCCTAAGATATTAGGGTCCCGTCGAGGGCCATTCTGGTGGATCCTAATGTGGGGTTTCTGGGCAGACTCACCAGACACTTCTTTCTGTGGGGGTGGCTGAATTATACACCATGGCTTGACAATTCCTGATCAAGAGTGTTTGGTGATCAGGAGGCTGAGGATGGAATTATAAACACAAGCTACATTTAAATTCAGTGCCAAGCAGAAAGCAGTTCCAGTGCGCAGTGGTTGATTCAAGATATTCTGTAATTGAGTAAGGGCAGATGTCAGATGTTTGCTCACACTGGAGTCTGTGTCTATGATGACCATTAAATGGAGGGGTGGTTCCCGAGGCCATGGAGGATTTCCCAAGGTGTGCCTTGTGAGATGCTCCAAAAAGTAAGGTTTCCTTGTACTGGACAGGGGAAGTCTGGTTTGTTTGCTCCAGAGTCCCCCATAAGGAAAGTTTCGGTTGCAGAGCTCTCCCACATGAATGCATGAAAAGCACAACTCCATTGACCATTGCATCTGAGCAACATGGCAGGGTCGATCTGGTGGCTCTGGGGTGAAGTCCTAAGAGTCAAGACTTGACATGGAGTTTCATACTGTTGCATCACATTGGTGATTGGTATACAAGGGGACGTTGGAATGTTGTAGTGGTCAGGGGGCCATGCAGAATTCTCCTACACTGAGTCTAGGACACAGATGTCAAGAGCAAGGTATCCTTTTGGGGACAGGAGTGGTTCTGTTGTGTGGCTCATGGACCACATGTTGGAAGATATGTTGGTATTGGAGAACAGGCCTCTGGGGACAGTTGCCTAAAAATCTAACCTAGGGTATCGATGAAGACCTATTTGGGGTTTCTGGGCAGATTCAGCAGACACTTCTTTCTGTGGGGCTGGCTGAATTCTACACCGTGGCTTGAGAATTCCCGATCAAGAGTGTTTGGTGACCAGGAGGCTGAGGATGGAATTATAAACATGGCAGGAATTATAAGTCATTGCAGGTACAACTTCTGACTCAGGGCCTTTGACCTGGATGTCTGCCTGGAAGCAGGTGCTCACTGTGTGTCATAATGTGCATTTGGGTCCAGTGCGTTCTTCAAATTGAAGTGGGCTCAGGGGATTTATACTTTGCTCCTAATTTTCAGGGTTTGGGAAACAGTGAAGGGCAGAGTTTCCTTTAGGAGGGTAGGCACAGTCATCCAGTGTGTCTCCAGAGGCCCCATCCTGGGGGCATGTGGGCAGGGGCTTTGGGGACAGAAATCTGCAAAGATGCACTAGGGATAGGGTGAGCCGAGGTGATCAGAGGGACGATCTGCAGGCCCTGAGTGCAGCTTATACTGTACTGAAATTAACATGTCATGGAGGCAGTAGCAAAGATTTTTCTATCTGGATTGTGTGTCCACAACGGTTGCAAAATGTAGGGGTGACTTCATAGGTCCATGAGAGGTTCTTCGTCTCTGGGAATTCTGCTCGGATCCCAAGAGTATGGTGTCCCTCGGGGAAAGGAAGACTGCTGTTTTCCGTCTCAGGGGACCCCCAAATGAGGGATTCCAGAGACAGGTTCTGGGTCTGGGCCCCTGGAAAACACCAATGAGGTGAGCATTGGGCCCTAGGGAATTCACAGGCACAGTCTGTGAGCTCCTGGTCCAGCTACCGAGGGAGTTTGTTTTGAAGCAGTCTCACGCTGAGGGTCACAATGCCTGTTTGTGCCCAGGGTGGCTCCCATGAGTAACCATGGCCTCATGGACCATGCTGTGGGTTCCACTCTGAGGATTGGACACCCATCTCAATAGCCAGGTTTTCTGCCATTGGGAAGCAGGAGTACTCAGGTGCATCAGGTTCCCCCATATTTAGGGATTTGAGCTATTATCTGAGGAGAGATGCCTGAATATTCAGGTTGAGTAGATGTGACGGTTTCGGGCCACAACAGGTACCACCTTGGATATGGGGCCCAGTGTCTGCATGGTTGACTGGAGGTCGTGGCTCAGGCTGTGTCAGACAAAGCATCAGTGCCCATGGCGGTCTAAGATATTAGGCTGCCGTCGAGGGCCATGCAAGTGGATCCTCATGTGGGTTTTTTGTGCAGACTCACCAGGAACTTCTTCTGTGGGGCAGGCAAATGCTGTGTTATGGCTAAAGAATTCCCTATCAAGAGGACTTGGGGACAAGGAGGGTAAGGATGGAATTGTAAACACAAGCTATGGCTAAATTCAGTACCAAACGGAAGGCAGTTCCAGTGTACAGTGGCTGATTTGAGATATCCAGCACCTGAGTAAGGGTGAATGTCAGATGTTTGTTCACACTGGAGTTTGTGCCTATGATGACCACTAAATGGAGGGGTGGCATCACGAGGCCATGGAGGATTTCCCACACTGGGGCTTGTGAGATGCTCCAAACAGCAAGATTTCCTTGTACTGGACAGAGGGAGTCTGACTTGTTTACTCCAGTGTCCCCTATATGGAAAGTTTGGGTATCAGAGCTCTCCCTCATGGATGCCTGAAAGCACAACTCCATTGACCATTGCAGATGAGGAACATGGCATGGTCGATCTGGTACCTCTGGGGTAAAGTTCCAAGCGGCCTGAGTTGAGTTGGAGTTTCATGCTGCTGGATCACAATCCTGGTTGGTATCCAGGGAGACATTAGAATATTGAGGTGGTCAGGGGCAATACATGGTTCTCGTACACTGAGTCTTGGACACAGCTACCAAGAGCAAAGTATGCTTCTGGGGACAGGAGGGGTTCTGTAGTGTGGTGCAGGGACCACAGGTTTGAGTATGAGTTGGTATTGGGGAACAGGCCTCTGGGGACAGGTGCCTGAAAATCTCAACTAGGTTATCGATGAAGTCCTAGAGGCATGTCAGGTTCAATCTTCTGACTCAAGGCCTTGACTTAGATGTATGCCTGGAGGCAGGTGGTAATTGTGTGTCAAATGCACATTAGTGTCAGGGTGTTCTTCAAAATTGATTTTGGCTCAGGGACTTGTACTTTGCTCCTAAGCTTCAGGGTTTGAACTACCGTGAAGGGCAGAGTTTTCTTTGGGAAGTTATGTTCACTTGTCTGATGTGGCACCAGCAGTCCCATCCTGGAGGGCATGTGGGCCAGGGTTTTGGGGACAGAATACTTCAAACACAAACTAGGGTTAGGGTGAGGGCCGAGGTGATCACACTACCAATCGGCAGGCCCTGTGTGCACCTCACAGAGTACTGAAATTAAGGTGTCATGGAGGCGGTAGGGAAGGCTTTTCTGTCTGGATTGTGTGTCTAAAAAGGTCGCAAAATGTAGGGGAGGCTTCATGGGGCTATGGGAGAATCTTCGACTCTGGGGATTCTGCCCAGATCCCAAGAATTTGGTGACTTGGTCGGGGGAAGGGAAGATTGCTGTTTACCATCTCAGGAGACCCCCCAAAAGATGGATTCCAGAAAAAGGTTCATGGACTTCATGATTGGAAAACATGATCGTGTGTGAGGATTTGGCCCTAGGGACCTGGCACGCCTGGTCTGTGGGCTTCTGGTCCAGTTGTTTGAAAGTAGGCTCACACTGAGAGTTAGAATGCCTGTTTGTGCCCGGGGGAGCTCCCATGTGTGAGTGTGGTCTCATGGGCCATGCAGCTGTTTCCCACTCTGAGGGTTAGACACCCATCTCAACAGCCAGGTTTCCTCCCATCGGGAAGGAGAAGTACTCCTGTGCTTCAGACTTCCCCGTAGGCAGAAATTTCAGCTATGGTCTGGGGAGAGAGTCCTGAATATCCAGGTTGTGTAGATGTGACAGCTTAGGGCCATGGCAGGTCCCACACATAGGGTATGGGGCCCACTGTCCACATGCCTAACTGGAGATCATGGCTCAGGCAGTGTCAGACAGAGCCTCAGCACCCATGGCGGTCTATGATATTAGGGTGCCGTCTAGAGCCATGCAGGTGGATCCTAATGTGGGGTTTCTGGGCTGTCTTACCAGGCACTTCTTCTTTCTGTGGGGCAGGCAGAATGCTGCGTTGTGGCTCAAGAATTTCCAATCAAGAGGGCGTGGGCAAAAGGATGGTGATGATGGAATTGTAAACACAAGCTACGGTTAAATTTAGTGCCAAGTGGAAGGAAGTTCCAGTGTGCCGCGGGTGATACGAGATATCCAGCACCAGATTAAGGGTGGATATCAGATGTTTGCTCACACTAGAGTTTGTGTCTATGATGACTGCCAAATGGAGGAGTGGCATCTCAAGGCCATGGAGGATTTCGCACCCTGTGACTTGTGAGATGCTCCAAACAGCACGCTTTCCTTCTACTGGACAGGTGGAGTCTAGTTTGTTTGCTCCAGGGTCCTCCATATGGAAAGTTTGTGTAGCAGAGCTCTCTCTCATGGATGCCTGAAAGCACATCTCCATTGACTACTGCAGCTGAGGCACATGGCAGGTTTGATCTGATGCCTCTGAAGCGATGTTCCAAGTGACCCGAGTTGACATGGAGTTTCATGCTGTCGGATCACAATTTTGGTTGGTATCCAGGGATGCATTAGAATGTTGGGGTGGTCTTGGGGAGATGCAGGATTCTCCTACACTGAGTCTTGGACACAGTTACCAAGAGCAAGGTATCCTTGTGGGGACAGGAGGGAATCTGTTGTGTGGCATAGGGACCACATGTTGGAATAAAAGTTGGTATTGGGGAACAGGCCCGTGGTGACAGGCACCTGAAAACTTAAGCTCAGGTATCGATGAAGTCCTATAGACCTGTCAGGTTCAATCTTCTTACTAAGGCCTTTGACTTGGATGTCTGCCTGGAGGCGGGTGCTCATTGTGTGTCAGAATGTGCATTTGGATCCAGAGCATGATTAGAGATTGAGGTGGACTCAGGGGCTTTGTAATTTGCTCCTAATCTTCAGGGTTTAGGCAACTGTAAAGGGCAGACATTCCTTCGGGAGCATAGTGACAGTTGTCCGGTGTGGGACCAGAGACCACATCCTGGAGGGCATGTGGGTCAGCATTTTGGGGACAGAAATCTGCAAAAGCAAACTAGAGTTAGGGTGAGGGCTGTGGTGATTAGAGGCCCAAGCTGCAGGCCCTGGGTGCAGCTCATAGAGTACTGAAATTAAGGTGTCATGCAGGCAGTAGGACAGGCTTTTCTGTCTGGATTGTGTGTCTAGGACGGTCGCAAAATGTAGGGTAGGCTTCATGGTGCCATGGGAGATTCTTCGTCTCTGAGTATTCTGCCCATCTCCCAAGTGTTTGATGTCTCTGGGGTAAGGGAAGACTGGGGTTTTCCGTCTCAGGGGACCCCCAAAAGAGGGATTCCAGAGACAGGTTCTAGGTCTGGGCACCTGGCAAACACAAATGAGGGTGAGGATTTGACCCTAGGGACCAGGCAGGCCGACTCTGCGGGCTCCTGGTCCAGCTACTGAGGGGGTTTGTTTGAAAGCAGGATCATGCTGTGGGTCCCAATGCCTATTTGTGCCCAGGGCACCTACCATGAGAAGCCATGGTCACATAGGCCATGCAGCTGGTTCTTACTCTGAGTGTTGGACACCCATCTCAACAGCCAGATTTCCTGCCATCCGGGAGGAGGAGTACTCCTGTACATCAGGTTCCCCCATATTCAGGAATTTGAGCTACGGTCTGGGGACAGATGCCTGTATATCCAGTTTGAGTGTATGTGACGGCTTGGGGCCAATGCAGGTGCCACCAGCAGGTTATGGTGCCCACTGTCCTAGTGCCTGAATGGAGGTCGTGACTCAGGCTGTGTCAGACAGAGCCTGAGTGCCCATGGCAGCCTATGATATTAGGATGCCGTCGGTGGCCTTGCAGGTAGATCCTCATGTGGGGTTTCTGGGCAGACTCAGTAGTCACATCTTCTTTCTGTGGGGTAGGTAGAAAACTGCGTTCTGGACCCAGAATTCCCTATCAAGAGGGATTGGGGACCAGGAGTGTGAGGTTGGAATGGTAAACACAAGCTACGGTTTAATTCAGTGCCAAGCGAAGGCAGTTCCAGTGTTCAGTGGCTTATTCGAGACTCCAGCACCTGTGTTAGGGAGGATATCAGAAGTTTGTTCACACTAGAGTTTGTGTCTATGATGACTGACAAATAGAGGGGTAGTGTCACGAGGCCATGGAGTATTTTCCATGCTGGAGCTTGTGAGATGCTCCAAACAGCAAGTTTCCTTCTAATGAACAGGGGGAGTCTGCTTTATTTGCTCCAGGGTCCCCCAAATGGAAAGTTTGGTAGCAGAACACTCCCACATGGATGCCTGGAAAGCACAAATCCATGACCATTGCAGCTGAGGAACATGACAGTTTTTTTTTTTAAAGACTTTATTTATTTGTCAGAGAGAGAGGGAGAGCGAGCAAGCATAGGCAGACAGAATGGCTGGCAGAGGCAGAGGGAGAAGCAGGCTCCCTGCCAAGCAAGGAGCCTGATGTGGGACTTGATCCCAGGACGGTAGGATCATGACCTGAGCCGAAGGCAGCTGCTCAACCAACTGAGCCACCCAGGCGTCCCGGAACATGACAGTTTTGATCTGGTGGTTCTGGGGCGAAGTTCCAGGAGGCCTGAGATGACATGGAGTTTCATGCTCTTGGATCACAATGTTGGTTTGTATCCAGGGAGAACTTAGAATGTTGGGGTGGTCAGGGGCCATGCAGGATTCTCTTACACTGAGTCTTGGACAGAGCTACCAAGAGCAAGGTATATTTCTGGGGACAGGAGGGGTTCTGTTGTGTGGCTCAGGGACCACATGGTGGAATATAAGTTGGTATTGGAGAAGAGGCCTCTGGGGACAGGCACCTGAAAATCTCAACAAGGGTATCAATGAAGTCCTAGAGGCATGCCAGGTTTAATCTTCTGACTCAGGGACTTCCATTTGGATGTTTGCCTGGAGGCAGGTGCTCATTGTATGTCAGAATGCACATTTGGGTCCAGAGAGTTCTTCAAAATTGAGGTGGGCTCATGGGCTTTGTACATCGCTCCTAATCTTCAGGGTTTGGGCAACAGTGAAGGGCAGTTTCTTGCGGGAGGGTAGGAGCACTCATCCAGTGTCGGACCAGAGGCCCCATCCTGGAGGGCATGTGGGCCAGGCCTTTGGGGATAGAAATCTGCAAACACGAACTAGGGTTAGGGTGAGGGCCAAGGTGATCATGGGCCCGATCTGCAGGTGCTTAGGGTAGCTCATGGGGTACTGAAATTAATGTGTAATGGAGGCATAAATGGAGGCTTTTCTGCTGGGATTGTTTTTCCAGGACACTCGCAAAATGTAGGGGTGGCTTCATGAGGCCATGGGAGATACTTCGTCTCTGGGGAGTCTACCCAACTCACAAGTGTTTGGCGTCTCTGGGAGAAGAGAATATTGTTGTTTTCTGTCTCAGGGGACCCCCAAAAGAGGGATTCCAGAGACAGGTTCTTGATCTGGACGCCAGGAGAACACAAACGACGGTGAACATCTGGCCCTAGGGACCTGAAGGCCTGATCTGCAGGCTCCTGGTCTAGCTTCCGAGGGGGTTTGTTTGAAAGCAGTCTCACGCTGAGGATCACAATGCCTGTTTGTTCCCAGGGCGTCTCCCATGAGTGACCGTGCTCTCATGGGCCATGCAGCTGGTTCCCACTCTGAGGTTTGGACACCCATCTCCACAGTCAGGTTTCCTGATATCAGGAATAAGGAGTACTATTGTGCTTCTGGTTTCCCCATAGGCAGGGATTTGAGCTACAGTGGGAAAGATGCCTGAATACCCATGTTGAATAGAGATGATGGTTTCAGGCTATGGCAGGTCCCACCTGCAGGATATGGGGTCCATGGCCTGCGTGGCTGTCTGGAGGTCATAGCTCAGACTGTGTCAGACAGAGCCTGAGTGCCCATGGCAGCCTATGATATTAAGGTGTTTTCGAGGGCCAGGCAGGTGGATCCTCATGTGGGGTTTCGGGCAGACACAACTGGCATGTCTTCTTTCTGTGGGGTAGGCAAAATGCTGTGTTGTGGCACCAGAATTCCCTTTTAAGAGGGTTTGAGACCAGGAGGGTGAGGATGAAATTTTAAACACAAGCTATGGTTAAATTCAGTGCCAATCAGGAGGCAGTTCCAGTGTGCAGCGACTGATTGGAGATATCCAGCACCTGTGTTAGGGCGGAGGTCAGATGTATCTTCACACTGGAGTTTGTGTCTACAAAGACCGCCAAATGGAGGGGTGGCATCATGAGGTCATGGAGGATTTCTCACCCTGGGGCTTGTGTGATGCTCCAAGCAGCAAGGTTTCCTTCTTCTGGACAGGGGGAGTCTGCATTGTTTGTTCCAGTTTCTCCCAAATGGAAAGTTTGGGTGAAGAGCTCTCCTGCATGGATGCCTGAAAAGCAGAACTTCATTGACCATTGCAGTCGAGGAACATGGCAGGTTCGATCTGGTGGCTCTGGGGCGAAGTTCCAAGCAGCCTGAGTTGACATGGAGTTTCATGCTGTTGGATTGCAATGCTGGTTTATATCCAGGGAGATGTTAGAATGTTGGGGTTGTGAGGGGCAATGCAGGTTTCTCCTACACTGAGTCTTGGACACAGCTACCAATAGAAAGGTATCCTTCTGGGGACAGGAGGGGTTCTGTTGTGTGGCTCAGGGACCACATGTTTGTATTTAACTTGGTATTGGAGAACAGGCCTCTGGGGACAGGCTCCTGAAAATCTCAACAAGGGTACCAATGAAGTCCTAGAGGCATGCCAGGTTTAATCTTCTGAATCAGGGCGTTTGACTTGGATGTCTGCCTGGAGGCAGGTGCTCATTGTGTGTCAAAATGCGCACATGGGGCCAGAGCATTCTTGGAATTGAGGTGGGCTCAAGGGCTTTGTACTTTGCTTCTAATCTTCAGGGTTTGGGTAACAGTGAAAGGCAGTTTGCTTTGGGAGGGTAGGCGCACTCTTCCGGTTTGGGACCAGAGGCCCCACCCTGGAGACATGTGGGCCAGGCCTTCGGGGACACAAATCTGCAAATGCGAATTTGAGTTTGGGTGAGGGCCGAGGTGATCACTGGCCAAATCTGCCAGACCCTGAGGGTAGCTCATAGAGTACTGAATTTAAGGTGTCATGGAGGTGGAAGCAAAGGCTTTCTGTCTGGATTCTTTTTCCAAAACACTCACCAAAGGTAGGGGTGACTTCATGAGGGCATGGGAGATTCTCGTCCCTGGGGATTCCACCCAGCTCACAAGTGTTTGGTGTCTCTGGGAGAAGGGAAGACTGCTGTTTTCCATCTCATAGGACCCCTAAGAGGGATCCCAGAGACCGGTTCTTGGTCAAAAGTGAAGGGCAGTTTCCTTGAGGAGTGCAGGCACACTAGTCTGGTTTGGGACTAGAGGCACCATCCTGGAGGGCGTGTGGGCCAGGGCTTTGGGGACAGAAATTGCAAACACGAACTAGCGTTAGGATGAGGGCCGAGGTGTTCAAAGACCGAGAAGCAGGATCTCAGGGCAGCTCATACTGTACTGAAATTAAGGTGTCATGGAGGCTGTAGTGCAGGCTTTTCTGTCGGGATTGTGTGTCCAGGACAGTCGCAATAGGTAGGGGTGGCTTCATGAGGCCATGGGAGATTCTTCATCTCTGGGGATTCTACCCAGCTCTGAAGTGTTTGGTGTCTCTCAGAAAAGGGAAGACTGCTGTTTTCCGTCTCAGTGTACCCCTGAAGAGGAATTCGAGAGAGAGGTTCTGTGTCTGGGCGCCTGGAAAACACAAACGAGGGTGAGTATTTGGTCCTAGGGACCTGGCAGGCCCACTCTGTGGGCTCCTGGTCTAGCGACTGAGGGTGTGTGTTTGTAAGCAGGCTAACGCTGAGGGTCACAATGCCTGTTTGTGCCCAGGGCTTCTCCCATGAGAGGCCATAGTCTCATGGGCCATGCAGCTGGTTCCTACTCTGTGGGTTGGGAAGGAGGAGTACTCTTGTGCGTCAGGTTCCCCCATAGGCATGGATTTGAGCTATGGTCTGAGACAGAGGCCTGAATATCCAGGTTGAGTAGAGATGTTGGTTTCCTGCCACAGGAAGTCCCACCTGCAGGATATGTGGCCTACTGTCTGGGTGGCTGACTGGAGGTCATGGCTCTGGATGTGTCAGACTGAGCCTTGATGCCCATGGCAACCTATGATATTACAGTGCCGTTGAGGGCCAAACAGGTAGATCCTCATGTGGGGTTCTGGGAACAATTACCAGTCATATCTTCTTTTGATGAGGCAGGCAGAAAGCTGTGTTATGTCTCCAGAATTCCCTATTAAGAGGGCTTGTGGACCAGAAAGGTGAGGATGGAATTGTAAACACAAGCTACTGTTAAAGTCAGTGCCAAGCAGAAGGCAGTTCCAGTGTGCAACGGCTGATTCAAGTTATCCAGCACCTGAGTAAGGGCGGATGTCAGATGTTTGCTCACACTGGAGGTTGTGTCTATGATGACCGACAAATGGTGGGGTGTCATCAAGAGGCCATATAGGATTATCCACGGGGACTTGTGAGAAGTTCCAAACAGCAATGTATCGTTTTACTGGACAGGGGGAGTCTGGTTTGTTTGCTCCAGTGTCCCCCATATGGAAAGTTTGGGGAGCAGAGCTCTCCCACATGGATTCCTGAAAATCACACCTCCATTGACCATTGCAGCCAGGAACATGGCAGGTTTGATCTGGTGGTTCTGGGGCAGAGTTCTAAGGGTGCTGAGTTGAGATGGAGTTTTATGCTGTTGGATGACATTACTGGTTTTTATCCAGGGAGATGCTGGAAAGTTGGGATGGTCAGGGGCAATGCCGGATTTTTCTACACTGAGTCTTTGACAAAGCTACCAAGAGCAAGGTATTCTTCTGGGGACAGGAGGGGTCTGTTGTGTTTCTCAGGAACCACATATTGTGATATAAGATGGTATGGGAGAACAGGCCTCTCGGGACGGGCGCCTGAAAACCTAGGCTAGGGTATCAATGAAGTTCTAGGGGAATGTCATGTTCAATCTTCTGACTCAGGGACTTTGACTTGGATGTCTACCTGAAGGCAGGTGCTCATTATATGTCAGAATGTACACTTGGGTCCGGAGCGTATTGGGAAATTGAGATGGGCTCAGGGGGTTTGTACTTTGCTGTTAATCTTCAGGGTTTGGGCATCTGTGAAGGGCAGAGTTTCCTTCGGTAAGGTAGGCACAGTATTCCGTTGTGGCTCCAGAGACCCCATCAAGGAGGGCATGAGGGCCACGGTTTTGGAGACAGACTCTGCAAACGTGAACTAGGGTTACGGTGAGGGCCGATGTAATCACAGACCTGATCTGCAGGCCCTGAGTCAGCTCATAATCTACTGAAATTAAGGTGTCTTGGAGGTGGTAGCTCAGGCTATTTTGTCTGGTTTCTGTGTCCAGGACGGTTGCAAAATGTAGGGGTGGCTTCATGGGACTATGGGAGATTCTTAATCTCTGGGTATTCTGCTCAGCTCCCATGAGATTGATGTCTCTGGGGGAAGGGAAGACTGCTGTTTTCAGTCTCAAGGGAACCACAAAAGAGAGATTCTGGAGACAGTTTCTGGGTCTGCGCACCTGGAAAACACCAACGAGTGAGAGGATTTGGGCATAGCAACCTGGCAGGCCGACTCTGTGGACTCCTAGTCCAGCTACCGAGGGAGTTTTTAGAATGCAGGCTAACTCTGAGGGTCACAATGCCTGTTTGTGCACAGGGAGGCTCACATGTATGACCGTAATCTCAAGGCCCATGAAGCTTGTTCCCACTCTGAAGGTTGGATACCCATCTCACAGGCCAGATTTCCTGCCACCGGGAAGGAGGAGAACTCTTGTGCTTCAAGTACCCACATTTGATTTGGGGGTACTTGAAGGGAGTTGAGCTACGGTCAGGAAACAGATGCCTGAATAACCACGTAGAGCAGAGATGTTGGTTTCAGGCCACGGCAGGTCCAACTGGCAGGATATGGGACCCACTGTCTGCATGGCTGTCTGGAGGTCGTGGCTCAGGCTGTGTCAGACAGAGCCTTAGTACTCATGGTGGCCTATGATATTAGGGTGGCGTCGAGGTCCATGCAGGGGGATCCTAATGTATGCATTCTGGGAAGACTCACCAGGCACTTCTTCTTTCTATGGGGCAGGCAGAATGCGGCGTTTTGGCTCCAGAATTCCCTATCAAGAGGGCTTGGGGACCAGGAGGGTGAGGATGGAATTGTAAACACAAGCTACGGTTAAATTCAGAAGCAATTCCAGTGTTCAGCGGCTGATTTGAGACATCCAGCACCTAAGTAAGGGGGGATGTCAGATGTTTGCTAACACTTGGGTTTGTGTCTATTATGACGGACAAGGGTGGGGTGGCGTCAAGAGGCCATGGAGGATTTCCCACTCTGTGGCTTGTGAGATGTTCCAAAGAGCAAGGTTTCCTTCTACTGCACAGTGGGAGTATGGTTTGTTTGCTCCAGTGTCCCCCATCTAGAAATTTTGGGTAGCAGTGCTCTCCTGCATAAATGACTGGAAAGCACAACTCCATTGACCATTGCAGCTCAGGAACATGGCAGGTTCAATCTGGTGTCTCTGGGACGAAGGGATGAGTTGACATGGAGTTTCATGGTGTTGGATCACAATGCTGGTTTGTATCCAGGGAGACGTTAGAATGTTCGGGTGGTCAGGGCCCATGCAGCTGTCTCCTATACTGAGACTTGGAGACAGCTACCAAGAGAAAGGTATCCTTCTGGGGACAGCAGGGGCTTTGTTGTGTGGCTCAAGGACCACGTGTTGGAATATAAGTTGGTATTGGAGAACAAGCCTCTGGGGACAGGAGCCTAAACATCTAAACTAAGGTATTGATGAAGTCCTATAGTTATGACAGGTTCAAACTTCTGACTCAGGGCCTTTGACGTGGATGTTTGCCTGGAGGCAGGGGCTCATTGTGGGTCAGAATGCATATTTAGGTCCAGAGAGTTCTTAAAAAATGAGGTGAGCTCAAAGGCTTTGTACTTTGCTCCTAATCTTTAGGGTTTGGGCAACAGTGAAGGGCAGTTTCCTTCAGGAGCATAGGCACACTTGTCCGGTGTGGGACCAGAGACCCCATCCTGAAGTGCGTGTAGGCCAGGAATTTGGGGACAGAAATTGAAAATGGGAACTAGCGTTAGGGTGAGGACTGAGGTGTTCACAAGACTAATCAGCAGGCCCTGTGGGCAGCTCATAGTGTACTGAAATTAAGGTGTGATGAAGGTGGTAGAGCTGACTTCTCTGTCGTCCTGTGTCCAGGATGGTCGCAAAAGGTAGGGGTGGCTTCATGACGCCATGTGATATTCTTCATCCCTGAGGATTCTGCCCAGCTCCCAGTGTTTGGTGTCTCTCGGTTCGAGAGACAGGTTCTGGGTCAGAGCGCCTGGAAAGCACAAACGAGGGTGAGGATTTGGCCCTAGAAACCTGGCAGGCCCACTCTGTGTACTCCTGGTCTAGCTACCGAGGGTGATTGTTTGAAAGGAGGCTCATGCTGTGGGTCACAATGCTTGTTTGTGCTCAGGGAGTCTCCATTGAGTGGCCCTGGTCTCATGGGCCTTGGAGCTGGTTCCCACTCTAAGGGTTAGACACCCATATCAACAGCCAGGTTTCCTACCATCGGAAAGGAAGAATAATCCTATGCCTCAAGTACCCCCATAGGCAGGGATTTGAGCTATGGTCTGGGGATAAATGCCTGAATATCCAGGTGGTATAGACATGATGGCTTAGAGCCATGGCTGTTCCACCTACAGGATATGGGGCCCACTCTCTGCGTGGCTGACTGGAGGTGTGGCTCAGGCTGTGTGAGACAGAGTCGTAGTGCCCATGCATGGAAACTTAGCCAGAAGTACAATCAAAGATCTCCCTGCTAACAAACCAGCATTGTGACCCATCTGCAAGAGATTCCATGTCAACTCAAGAACTTGGTCCCTTGCCCCAGAGCCACCAGAAAGAACCTGCCATGTTCCTCAGCTGCAATGTTCAATGGAGGTGTGTTTTCCAGGCATTCATGCAGGAAAGCTCTCCTCCCCAAACATTCCAAATGGGAGACCCTGGAGCAAACAAACCATCCTCTACTTGTAAAGAAGGAGGAAACCTTGTTGTTTGGAGCATCTCACAAACCTCAGCGTGGGAAATCGTCATTGGATACTTGACGCCACCCCTCCATTAGTTGGTCATCATAGACACAAACTCCAGTGTGAGCAAACACCAACATCTGCCCTAACTTAGGTGCTGAATATCTCAAATCAGCTGCTGCACATTGGAACTGCCTTTCGCTTGGCACTGAAGTGAACCCTAGCTTGTGTTCACAATTCCATCCTCACCCTACTTGTCTGAAAGCCCTGATGAAATGGAATTATGGAGCCACAACCCACCATTCTGCCTTCCCCCTAGTAAAATGAAGTTCCTGATGAATCTCTCCAGGTACCCCACTTGAGGTTCAATCTGCTCAGCCCTCGAGGGTACCCACATTTATAGGCTGCCCTGGACACTAGAGCTGTGTCTGACAGAGCCTGAGCCCAGACCTAGTGTCAGCCACGTAAAGAGAGGGCCCCATATCCAGCATGTGAGACCGGCCATGTCCCAAGTCCGTCAGCTCTACCCATCTTTGGTATTCAGGTACCTGTCCCCAGCCTTTGCTGGAATACCTGCCAGTTGGGGATCCTAAAGCAGAATGGAGAACTCCTTCCCCATGGCAGGAAACCTGGCCATTGGGATGGTTGTCTAACCCTCAAAGTGGGAGAAAGCCACATGGTCAGTGAGACATGCCCATTCCTGAGGGCCGCCCTGGGCAAAAACAGGAATTGTGACCCTCAGCCTGAGCATGCTTTCAAACAAGCACTCTCAGTGGAACCACCAGAATCCCACATTGCAGACCTGGTATGCCCCTAGTCCCAAATCCTAACCATTGGTGGGATTTTCCAGGTGCCCAGACCCAGAGCCCGTCGCTGGAATCCCTGATTGGGGCACCCCTAAGATGAAAAAGCACACTCTTCTCTTCCCTGAAAAAGCCACGAAACTCTGAGGAGCCGCCAGGATCCTTAGTGAGGACAAATCTCCCATGGACCCATGAGATCACAGCTGCATTCCGAGGCCATCCGGGACACACAAACCAGATAGAAAAGCCTGTGCTACAGGCTTCAAGTCACCCTAATTACAGAATCAGACAAGCTGCTGTCCAGGTCTGCGCATTGGGCCTCCAATCACCTCGCCACTAACTCTAACCTGAATTTGTGTTTGCAGACGTCTCTCCCAAAACCATGGCTCACATGACCTCCAGGATGACGTCTCTGGAGCCACACCACAAGACTGTGCCTGCCATCCCCAAGGAAACTGTGCCCGTCACAGTTTCCCAAACCTCTCAAATTAGGATAAACCTGCAAGGCCCCTGAGCCCACCCCAATACTGGCGGCCACTGTGGATGCAAATGCGCAGTCTGAAACACCCTTATAACCTACATCCAGGCAGACAGCCAAGTCAATGGTCCTGAGTCAGAAGATTGAACCTGACATGGGCCTATGACCTCATTGGAACTGCAGATTAGGCTTTCCGACATCTGTCCTCAGGGGCCTGTTATGGAATACCAACTTATGATACACCATTTGGTCCCTGAGCCACACAATAGAACATCTCCTGTCCCCAAAAATAAACCATGCTCTTCGACCTGGGCCAAACCCTCAGGGTAGGAGAATCCTGCCGGGCACCTTAGATTCCAGCACATTCCAAGATCTCCGTGGTAAAAATCCAGCATTGTGACCCATCTGAAAGAGATTCAATGTCAACTCAAGGCCTTGGTCCTTCACCCGTGAGGAACCAGAATGATCCTGCCATGTTCCTCAGCTGCAATGATCAATGGAGGTGTGCTTTCCAGGCATCCATGCGGGAGAGTTATGATAACCAAACTTTCCACATGAGGGACATTGGAGAAAACCAAGTAGACTCCACCTGTCCAGTAGAAGGAAACCTGGCTGTTTGGAGCATCTCACAAGCCTCAGCATGGGAAATCCTCCATGGCCTCTTGATGCCACCCCTTTATTTGTCGGTCACCATAGACACAAACTCCACTGTGAGCAAACATCTAATTCTTCCTTAGTCACGTTCTGGATATCTCGAATAAGCCGCTGCACATTGGAACTTCCTTCCACTTGGCAATGAATTGAACCGTAGCTTGTGTTAACAATTCAATCCTTACCCTACTGGTCACCATGCACTCTTGATAGGGAATTCTGGATATACAACGCAGCACTCTGCCTTCCCCATATAAATAAGAAGTGCCTGATGAGTTTGCCTAGAAATCCCACATGAGGAACAATCTGCTCGGCCCTTGAGAGAACCTCGATTTTTACGCTGCCCAGCCACTAGTGATCTTTCTGACAACCTGAGACCCGACCAAGTGTCACTCACCCTGAGAGTGGGAACCAGATCTACCATGTTGGACCGGCCATGGCCCAAGTCCGTCAATTCTACCCATCCTTGGTATTCAGGCACCTGTCCCCAAACCTTTGCTGGAATCCCTGCCAATGGGGAAACTGAAGCACAATAGAGAATCCTCCTTCCCCATGGCAGGAAACTTTGCTGTTGGGATGGATGTCAAACTCTCAAAGTGGGACTCAGCTACATGGCCAATGAGAGCACGCCCAATCATGCAGTCCACCCTGGGCACAAACAGGCATTGTGACTCTCAGCCTGAGCATGATTTCAAACAGGCCCTCTCAGTTGCACCACCAGGATTCCACATTGCAGGCCTTGTACGCCCCAAGACCCAAATCCTAACATATGGTGGGATTTTCCAGGCGCCCAGACCCAGAGCCTATCTCTGGAATCCCGGTTTTGGGGCACCTCTAGATGCAAAACAACGTTCTTCCCTTCCCTGACAAAGCCACAAAACTATGGGGAGCCGCCAGGATACTTAGAGTGAAAAGGTGTCCCATGGAAGCATAAGACCAAACCTCATTCGGAGACCATCCGGGACACACAAACCAGAGAGAAAAGCCTGTCTTACCACCTCCCTGTCACCCTAAATACAGTTCCCAACAAACTGCTGTCCAGGTCTACGCATCAAGCCTGCGATCACTTCACAACTAACCCTAACGTGAATTTGTGTTTTTGCAGACTTCTCTCCCAAAACCATGGCTCACATGCTCTCCAGGATGCCGTCTCTGGAATCACACCACAGGAATGTGCCTGCCATCCCCAAGGAAACTGCCCATAACAGTTGCCAAAACCTTCCAGATTAGGCGAAACCTGAAAGACCCCTGAGCACACTCCCATGCTGGTGTCGGCTCTGGAAGCAAATGCGCAGTCTGAAACACCATGATCACCCATATCTAGGCAGACAGCCAAGTAATGGGCCTAAGTCAGAAGATTGAACCTGACATGCCCCTAGGACCCCAATGGAACCCTAGATTAGGTTTTCGTGCATCTGTCCTCAGGGGCTTGTTCTGGAATACCAACTTAGAATAAAACATGTGGTCCCTGAGCCACACAACAGAACATCCCTTGTCCCCACAAGGAAACCGTGCACGTAGACATGTGCCAGACCTTCAGGTTTGGAGAATCCTTCATGGAACCTTACCCACCAGCATAATATAAAATCTCCCTGGTAACAAAACCCATTGTGACCCATCTGCAAGAGATTCCAAGTCAACTCAAGGCCTTGGTCCTTCGCCCCAGAGCCGCCAGAAGGAACCTACCATGTTCCTCAGCTGCAATGGTCAATGGAAGTGTGCTTTCCAGGCATCCATGCGGGAGATTTCTCCCCCCAAACATTCCAAATGGGGGACCCTGGAGCAAACGAACCATCCTCCACCTGTCAAGAAGGAGGAAACCTTGCTATTTGGAGCATGTCACAAGCATCAGTGTGGGAAATCGTCATTGGATACTTGACGCCACCCCTCCATTATTCAGTCATCATAGACACAAACTCCAGTGTGAGCAAACATCAAGATCTGCCCTATCTGAGGTGCTGGATATCTCAAATCAGCCTCTGCACATTGGAACTGCCTTCGCCTTGGCACTGAATTGAACCATAGCTTGTGTTTACAATTCCATCCTCACCCTACTTGTCTGAAAGCCCTGATGAAAGGGAATTCTGGAGCTATAACCCACCATTCCGCCTTCCCCATAGTAAAATTAGGTGCCTGGTTAATCTCTCCAGGTAATCCACTTGAGGAACAATCTGCTCAGCTCTCGCGGGTACCCGGATTTATAGGCTGCCCTGGGCACTAGAGCTGAGTCTGACAGAGCCAGAGCCCAGACCTAGTGTCAGCCATGTAGAGAGCAGGCCCCATATCCAGCATGTGAGACCAGGCATGTCCCAAGTCCATCAGCTCTACCCATCCTTGGTATTCAGGTACCTGTCCCCAGCCTTTGCTGAAAACCCCTGCCAGTTGGGGGTCCTAAAGCAGAATGGATAACTCATCCTTCCCCATGTCAGGAAACCTGACTGTTGGGATTAATGTCAAACCCTCAAAGTGGGAGTCAGCTACATGGCCAATGAGAGCACGCCCAATCATGCGGTCCGCCCTGGGCACAAACAGGCATTGTGACCCTCAGCCTGAGCATGATTTCAAACAAGCCCTCTCAGTTGCACCACCAGGATTCCACATTGCAGGCCTTGTACGCCCCAAGACCCAAATCCTAACATATGGTGGGATTTTCCAGGTGCCCAGACCCAGAGCCTATCTCTGGAATCCCGGTTTTGGGGCACCTCTAGATGCAAAACAACGTTCTTCCCTTCCCTGACAAAGCCACAAAACTATGGGGAGCCACCAGGATACTTAGAGCGAAGAGGTGTCCCATGGACGCATAAGACCAAACCTCATTCGGATTACATCTGGGACACACAAACCAGAGAGAAAAGCCTGTGCTACTGCCTCCCCGTCACCCTAAATACAGTTCCCAACGAACTGCTGTCCAGGTCTATGCATCTAGCCTGTGATCACTTCACAACTAACCCTAACCCGAATTTGTGTTTTTGCAGAGTATCTGGAGCCACACCACGAGATTGTGCCTGTCTTCCCCAAGGAAAATTTACCTGTCACTGTTGCCTAAACCCTCAAGATGAGGAGAAACCTGCAAGACCCCTGAGCCCACCCCAATACTGGAGGCCACTCTGGATGCAAATGCGCAGTTAGACACACCCTATTACCTACATCCAGGCTGATAGCCAAGCCAATGGTCCTGAGACAGAAGATTGAACCTGACATGTCCCTAGGATTCATTGTAACACTAGATTATGTTTTCAGGCATCTGTCCTCAGAGGCCTGTGCTGGAATATCAACTTATGATACAACATGTGGTCCCTGAGCCACCCAAGAGAAAATCTCCTGTCCGCAGAAGGAAGCCGTGCTCTTGGACCTCTGTCAAACAATCTGGGTAGATGAATCCTGCACGACCCTTGGCAACCAGCACATTCTATGATCTCCCTGACAACAAACCAGCATTGTGACCCATCTTCATGAGACTCCATGACATCTCAAGGCCTTGGTACTTTACCCCAGAGCCTCCAGAACAAAACTGCAATGTTCCTCAGCTTCTATGGTCAATGTAGGTGTACTTTCCAGGCATCCAGCGGGAGTGCTTTGATAGCAACTTTCCACATGGGGATCCCTGGAGCAAACAAACCAGACTCCCCTGTACAGTAAAAGGAAACCTTGCTGTATGGAGTATCTCACAAGCTCAAGAGTGGGTAATCCTCTATGGTCTCATGAGGCCACCCCTCCATTTGATGGTCATAATAGACACAAACTCCAGCGTGAGAAAACAACTGACATACACGCTTACTCAAGTGCTAGATATTTGAATCAGCTGCTACACACTGGAATTGCTTTTTTATTGGCACCAAATTTAAAAGTAGCTTCGGTTTACAATTCCATCCTCACCCTAGTGTTCCATAAGCCCTCTTGATAGGGAATTCTGGAGCCACAACACAGCATTCTGCCTTCCCCATAGAAAGAAGAAGGGTCTGGTGAGACTGCCGAGAAACCATACATGAGGATCAATCTACTTGACCCTTGAGGGAACCCTGATTTATAGGTTGCCCTGGCCATTATTGTTGTGTCTGACAGAGCCTGATCCCTGACCTTGTGTCAGGACCCTGAGGGCGGGTCCCAAGTCCAGAATGTGACTCTGGCCATGGCCCAGGGCTGTCATCTCTACCCATTCTTGGTTCAAGCATCTGTCCCAGAACTTTGCTGGAATCACTGCCAATTGGGAAACCTAAAGCACAATAGAGAACTCCTCCTATCCCATGGCAGGAATCCTGGCTTTAGGGATGAGTGTCCCAGAGTGGGAGCCATCTGAATTACCAAGGAGACCCCGCCCACTCATGAGGGCTGCCCTCGACACAAGCAGGCATTGTGACCCTCAACCTGAGCATGCTTTCAAAAAACTATCTCAGTTGTACCTCCAGGATTTCGCATTGCAGGCCTGGTATGCTCCTAAGCCCAAATCCTAACCCCTGGTGGGATTTTCCAGAAGCCCAGAACCACAGCCCATCTCTGGAATCCCTGTTTTGGGGCACCCCTAAGATGGAAAATAGCTCTCTTCCCTTCGCCGAGAAAGCAACAATAGTATAGGGAGCCGCCAGGATCCTTGAGAGGAAAAATCTCCCATGGACGCATAAGACAACACCTGAATTTCAAGGCCATCCTGGACACACAATCCAGATACAAAAGCCTGTGCTACCACCTTCGAGGCACCTGATTTACAGTTCCTGACGAGCTACCCTCCAGGTCTATGCGTTGGGCCTGTGATCACCTCACCACTAACCTTAACCTGTGTTTGTGTTTGCAGACTTCTCTCCCAAAACCATGGCTCATATGTCCTCCAGGATGGGGTCTCTGGAGCCACACCACAGGACTGTGCACGCCATCCCCAAGGAAAATGTTCCCGTCAGAGTTGCCCAGACCCTCCAGATTAGGAGAAACCTGCAAGTCCCCTGAGCCCACCCCAATATTGGAGGCCACTGTGGACGCGAATGTTCATTCTGAAACACCCTGATCACCTGAATCCAGGAAGACACCCAAGTTAATGTTCCTGAGTCAGAAGATTGAACATGACATGCCCCTAGGACCTTTTTGTAAGCCTAGATTACGTTTTCAGGCATCTGTCCTCAGAGACCTGTTCTGGATTACCAGCTTATGATACAACATATGGTCCCTTAGCCCCACAACAGAACATCTCCTTTCCCCTGACAGAAGCCGTGTTCTTAGACCTGTGTCAAACACTCAGGGTAGATGAATCCTGCTCGGCCCCTTAGTCACCAGAAAATTCTAAGATCTCACTGGTAACAAGCCAGCCTTGTGACCCATCTTAATGAGACTCCATGTCAACTCAAGGCCTTGGTACTTCGCCCCAGAGCCTCCAGAACAAACCTGTCATGATCCACAGCTGCAATGGTCAATGGTGGTGTGCTTTCCAGGCATCCCTGCGGGAGTGCTCTGCTACCCAAACTTTCCACATGGGAGACTCTTGAGCAAACAAACCAGACTGTCCCTGTCCGATAGAAGGAAACCTTGTTGTTTGAAGCATCTCACAAGCCAAAGCGTGGGAAATCTTCCATGGCCCCTTGTCGCCACCCCTCCATTTGCCAGTCATCATAGACACAAACTCCAGCATGAGCAAACATCTGATGCCTGCCATTACTCAGGTGCTGGGTATTTGAATCAGCCACTGCACACTAGAAATGCCATTCACTTGCCACTGAATTTATCCGTAGCTTGGTTTAACAATTCCATCCTCACCCTACTGGTCCACAAGCCCTCGTGATAGGGAATTCTGGAGACACAACACAGCATTCTGCCTTCCCCATAGAAAGAAGGGCCTGGTGATTCTGCCCAGAAAGCCCACATGAGGATTAATCTCATTAATTAATCTCGGTGCTCGAGGGAAACCTTATTTATAGGCTGCCCTGGGCAGTAGTGCTGTGTGTGACAGAGCCTGAGCCCTGACCTTGTGTCAGCCACCCAGAGGGTGGGGCCCATATCCAGCATGTGAGACTGGCCATGACCCATGTCTGCCATCTCTACCCATCCCTGGTATTCAGGCATCTGTCCCCAGAACTTTCCTGGAATCCCTACCAATCGGGGAACTGAATCACAATAGAGAACTCCTCCTTCCCCATGGCAGGATTCCTGGAAGTTGGGAAGGGTGTCCAACACTCAGAGTGGAAGCCACTTCATGGCCTTTGAGACCACGCCCACTCCTGAGGGCCGCCCCGGGCAAAGCTGGCATAGTGACCCTCAGCCTCAGCATGCTTTCAAACAAACGCTCTCAGTTGTACCTCCAGGACTTGCTTTGGAGGCCTGGTAAGCCGCAATGCCCAAATCATAACCCTTGGTGGGTATTTCCAGGTGCCCAGAGCCAGAACACGTCTATGCAATCCCTGTTATGGGACACCCTCAATATGGAAAACAGAACTCTACCATCTCTGAGAAAGCCACCAAACTATAGGGAGCCTCCAGGATACCTGAGAGGAAAAATCACCCATAGACCCATGAGACCACACTTGCATTCTTAGTCCATTGTGGATACACAATCCAGATATAAAAGCCAGTGCTACTGCCTTTGAGGTATGTGATTTACTGTTCCCAACGAGCTCCCATCCAGGTCGATGCATTGGGCCTATGAACACCTCGCCACTAAAACTAACCCGAGTTTGTGTTTGCAGACTTCTTTCCCAAAGCCATGGCTCACGTGCCCTCCAGGATTGGGTTTCTGGAGCCATACCACAGGACTGTGCCCGCCATCCCCAAGGAAACTGTGCCTGTCAAAGTTGCCCAGGCCTTCCAGATTAGGAGAAACCTGCAAGGCCCCAGAGCACACCCCAATACTGGATGCCACTCTGTACACAAATGCACAGTCTGGCACACCCTAATCACCTACATCTAGGCAGACATCAAAGTCAATGTTCCTGAGTCAGAAGATTGAATCTGACATGCCCCTATGACCTCATTTTAACCCTAGATTAGGTTTTCAGGCCTCTGTCCTCAGAGGCCTGTTCTGGAATACCAACTTATGATACAACATGCTGTCCGTGAGCCCCAAAACAGAACATCTCCTGTCCCCAGAAAGAAACCATGCTCTTGGACCAGTGTCAAACCCTCAGGGTAGATGAATCCTACATGGTCCCACAGCCACCAGCACCTTCTAAGATCTCCCTGGTAACAAACCTGCATTGTGACCCATCTTCATGACAATCCATGTCAACTCCAGGCTTGGTACTTCTCCCCAAAGCCACCAGAACAAACCTGCCATGGTCCACAGCTGCAATCGTCAGGCGAGTTGTGCTTTACAGGCATCCATAAGGGAGTGTTCTGATACCCAAACTTTCGACATGGGGGAACCTGGAGCAGATAAACCAGACTTACCCTGTCCGGTAGAAGGAAACTTTGCTGTTCGGAGTATCTCACAAGGCCCAGCGTGGGAAATCCTCCATGGCGTCTTGTCACCACCCCTCTATTAGTCTGTCATCATAGACAAAAATTCCAGGATGAGCAAACATCTGACATCTGCTTTACTCCGGTGCTGTATATCTGGAATCAGCCACTGCACACTGGAACTGCCTTTCACTTGGCACTGAATTGAACCTTAGCTTTGGTTTACAATTCCATCGTCACCCTACTGGTCTCCAAGCCCTACTGATTGGGAATTCTGGAGCCACAACACAGCTTTCTGCCTTCCCCTTAGAAAGAAGAAGGGCCTGGTGATTCTGCACAGAAACTCTACATGAGGATCAATCTGCTCAGCCTTCAAAGGGTCCCTGATTTATAGGCAGCCCTGGCCACTAGTCCTGTGTAGAACAGATCCTGAGCCCTCACCTCATGTCATCCACTCAGAGTCGAGCCCATATCCAGCATGTGAGATTGGCCATGTCTCAGGTCCCTCATTTCTACCCATCCTTGGTATTCAGGCATCTGTCCCCAGACCTTTGCTGGAATCCCACCAATGGGAGAACCTGAAACACAATAGAGAATTCCTCCTTCTCCATGGCAGGAATCCTGGCTGTTGGGATGGGTGGCCTACCTTAAAGTGGGAGCCAGCTGCATGGCAAAGGAGACAATGCCCACCAATGAGGGATGCCCTGGGCACATCAGGCATTGTGACAATCAGACTAGCATGCTTTCAAACAAACACTCTCAGTTGCACGCCCAGGTCACTCATTGCAGGCCTGTTACTCCCCTAGGCCCAAATCCTAACACTTGGTGGGATTTTCCAGGCACCCAGACCCACAGCCTATCTCTGGTATCCCTGTTTTGGGGCCTTTAAGATGGAAAACAACACTCTTACGTTCAACGAGAACGCCACCATCCTATTGGGAGCTGCCAGTATCCTTAGAGAGGAAAAATCCCCCATAGACCAATGAGACCACACCTGCATTCCAAGGCCATCCTGGACACACAACCCAGATACAAAAGCCTGTGCTACCGCCTTTGAGTCACCCAATTTACAGTTTCTGAAGATCTTCCCTCCAGGTCTAAACATTGGACCTACAATTACCTCGCCACTAAAACTAACCCGAGTTTGTGTTTGCAGACTTCTCTCCCAAAACCATGGCTCACATTCCCTCCAGGATGGGGTCTCTGGAGCCACACCACAGGACTGTGCCTGCCATCCCCAAGGAAACTGTGCCTGTCAAAGTTGCCCAAACCTTCTAGATTAGGAGAAACCTGCAAGGCCTCAGAGCACAACCCAATACTGGAGGCCACTCTGTACACAAATGCACAGTCTGAAACACCCTAACAGCCTACATCTAGGTAGACTCCGAAGTCAATGGTCCTGAGTCAGAAGATTGAAACTGACATTCCCCTAGGACTTCATTGGAACCCTAGATTAAGTTTTCAGGAATCCGTCCTCAGAGACCTGTTCTGGAATACCAACTTATGGTACAACGTGTGGTCCATGAGCCACAAAATAGAACATCTCCTGTCCCCAGAATGAAGCCCTGCTTTTGGATTGGTGTCAAACCCTCAGGGTAGATGAATCCTACATGGCCCCATAGCCACCAGCACCATGTAAGATCTCCCTGGTAACAAACAAGCATTGTGACCCATCTTCATGAGACTCCATGTCAACTCTAGGCCTTGGTACTTTGTCCCAGAGCCACCAGAATGAACCTGCCATGTTCGCAGCTGCAATGGTAAATGGAGGTGTGCTTTCCAGACATTCATGCAGGAGTGCTCTGCTACCAAAACTTTCCACATAGGGGACCCTGGAGTAAACAAACCAGACTCCCCCTCTCTGGTAGAAGGAAATCTTGCTGTTTGGAGTTTTCACAAGGCCCAACATGTGAAATCCTCCATGGCCTCAAGACGCCACTCCTGCATTTGTCAGTCATTATACACACAAACTCCATCTTGAGCAACATTTGAAATTCGCCCTAACTCAGATGATGGATATTTCAATCAACCGCTGCACACTGGAACAGCCTTTCGCTTGGAACTGAATTGAACCGTAGCTTGGGTTTACAATTCCATCCTCACCTTACTTGTCCCCAACCACTCTTGATAGGGAATTCTGGAGCCACAACGCAGCATTCTGCCTTCCCCATAGAAAGAAGAAGGACCTGATGAGTGTGCACAGAAACTCAATCTGCTCGGCCCGTGAGGGAATCCCAATTTATAGGCTGCCCTGCCCACTAGTGTTGTGTCTGACAGAGCTGGAGCCTCAACCGTTTGTCAGCCACCCAAAGAGCATGGCCCATTACCAGCATGTGAGACCCTGCATGGCCCAGGACCGTTATCTCTACCCATTCTTGGTATTCAGGCATTTCTGTCCAGACTTTTGCAGGAATCCCTGCCAATGAGGGAACCTGAAGCACTGTAGGGAACTCCTCCTTCCCCATGGCAGGAAGCCTGGCTGTTGGGATTGGTGTCCAATGTGTGAGACAATGTGTGAGAGAGATGTGTGGCTGTTGGGATTGGTGTCCAATGTGTGAGACAGATGTATGGCCAATGAGACCACGCCCACTCATGAGGTCCACCCTAGGCATAAGCAGGCATTCTGAGCTCAGCCTGAGCATGCTTTCAAAAAAAACAAAACAAAACAAAACAAAACAAACAAACAAAAAAACGCTCTCAGTTGCACTTCCAGGTTCACGCATTATAGGCCTTGTACACCCCCAGGCCCAAATGCTAACACTTGGTGAGATTTTCCAGGCTCCCAGACCCAAAGCCCGTCTCGAGAATCCTTGTTTTGGGGCACCCCTAAAAAGGAAATCAGCACTCTTCCATTTGCGCTTGGAGAAAGCCACCAAACTATGGAGCGCCGTAAAGATCCTTAGAGCAGAAAAATCTCCCATGACCCATGAGACCACACCTGCATTCCACGGCCTTCCTGGACACACAATCCAGAGAGAAAAGCCTGTGCTACTGCCTTCCAGGCACTCTAATCAAAGTTCCTGATGAGCTGCCTTCCCGGCCTATATTTTGGGCTTGCGATCACCTCGCCACTAACCCTAACTCGAATTTTTGTTTCCAGACTTCTCTCCCAAAGCCATGGCTCAAATGCCCACCAGATTGGGATCTCTGGAGCCACACCACAGAACTCTGGCTGCCATCCCCAAGGACGCTGTGCATATCAGTTTCCCAAACCTTCCAGATTAGGAGAAATCTGGAAGGCCCCTGAACCCACCCCAATATTGCAGGCCACTCTGGATGCAAATGTGAAGCCTGAAACACCCTGATCACCTACATCCAGGGAGACATTCAAGTCAATGATCATGAGTTAGAAGATTGAAACTGAAATGCCCCTCGGCCCTCAATGGAACCCCATTAGGTTTTCAGGCTTCTGTTCTCAGGTTCCTATTCTGGAATACCGATTTATGACACATCATGTGATCCCTGAGCCACACGACAGAACATCTCCTGTCCCCAGAAGGATACCGTGCTCTTTGACCTGTGCCAAACCCTCAGGGTAGGAGAATCCTGCTTGGAACCTTAGCAACCAACACATTCTAAGATCTCCCTGGTAACAAACCAGCATTTTGACCCATCTGCAAGAGATCAAATGTCAACTCAAGGCCTTGGTACTTCACCCCAAGGCACCAGAACGAACCTGTGATGTTCCTCAGCTGCATAGGTCAATGGAGGTGTGCTTTCCAGGCATCCGTGCCAGAGGGCTCTTCTTCACAAACTTCCCACATGGAGGAACCTAGAGCAAACAAAACAGACTTCACCTGCCCAGAAGAAGGAAACCTTGTTGTTTCTGACAGAGCCTGAGCCCCGACCGAGTTTCAACCACCAGAGAGCGGGCCCCATATCTAGCATTTGGGATGGTCATGGCCCAAGTACATCATCTCTACCCATTCTTGGTATTCAGGCATTTGTTTCCACACCTTTGCTGGAATCTCTGCCAATGGGGAAACCTGAAACACAATAGATAACTCCTCTTTCCCCATGGCAATAAACCTGGCTATTTTGATGGGTGTCCAACCCTCAAAGGGGGAGCCTGTTACAAAACCAATGAGACCATGCCCACTCCTGAGGGCCACCCCGGGCACAAACAAGCATGGTGACCCTCAGCCCGAGCATGCTTTCAAACAATCCCTCTCAGATGCACCACCATGATCTCGCATTGCAGCCTGGTATGCCTCTAGGCACAAATCCTAAATCCTTGTGAGAATTTCCAGGTTCCCAGCCCCAGAGCCCGTCTCTGGAATCCCTGTTTTGAGGCACCCCTAAGCTGGAAAACATCACTCTTCCCTTCCCCGAAAAAGACACCAAACTATGGGGAGCCACCAGGATCCATAGAGAGGAAAACTCTCCCATGGACCTATGAGAAAACACTGCATTCTGAGGCCATCCTGGACACACAATCCAGAAAGAAAAGCCTGTGATACCGCCTTCCAGTCACCGTAATTACAGTTCCAGACGAGCTACCTTCCAGATCTATGCATTGGGCCTGCAATCACATCGCCACTAACCCCAATTCAAATTTGTGTTTTGAGACTTCTCTCCCAAAGCCATGGCACACATGCCCTCCAGGATGGGGTCTCTTGATCCACACCTCAGGACTGTCCCTGCCATCCCCGTCACAGTATCCCAAACCTTCTAGATAAGGAGACACATGCCAGGCCCTGAGCCTACACCTACATCCAGGCAGACAGCCAAATCAATGATAATGAGTCAGAATAGTGAACCTAACATGCCTCTAGGACGTCATTGGAGCCCTAGATTCAGTTTTCAGACATCAGTCCTCAGAGACCTGTTCTGGAATGCGAATTTATGATACAACATGTGGTCCCTGGGCCACACAACAGAACATCACCTGTCCCTAGAAGGAAACAGTGCCCTTCCATCTGTGCCAAACCCCAGGGTAGTAGAATCCTGCACAGCACCTTAGCCACCATCACATTCTAAGATCTCTCTGGTAACAAACCAGCATTGTGGCCCATCTGCTATAGATTCCATGTCAACTGAAGGACTTGGTACTTTGCTCCAGAGACACCAGAATGAACCTGACATGTTCCTCAGCTGCAAAGGTCAATGGAGTTGAGCTTTCCAGGCATCCATGCGGTAGAGCTCTACTATCCAAACTTTGCACATAGGGGACCCTGGAGCAAATAAACCAGACTCCACCTGTCCAGTAGAACGAAACCTTGCTCTTTGGAACAGCACATAAGCCTCCATGTGAAGAGCCCTCCATGGCCTCCTGACGCCACCCCTCCATTTGTCAGTCATCATAGATGCAAACTCAATGTGAGCAAATATCTGGCATTTGCCCTTACTCAGGTGCTGGATATCCTGAAGAAGCCGCTGCACATAGGATCTGCCTTCCGCTTGGCACTGAATTGAACTGTAGCTTGTGTTTACAATTCCATTCTCACCCGTCTGGTCCCCAAGTCCTCTTGATAGGGAATTCTGGAGCCACAACACAGCATTCGGCCTTCCCTATAGAAATAATTGCCTGGTGAGTCTGGCCAGAAATCCCACAAAAGGATCAATCTACTTGGCCCTCTGGAGAACCCCGATTTATAGGTGGCCCAGGCCACATGTGCTATGTCTGAAAGTGCCTGAGTGCCGACCTAGTGCCAGTCACCAGAGAGTGGGCCCCACATGAAGCATTTGGGATTGCCATGGCCTATGTATGTCATCTCTACCCATCCTTGGTATTAGGCACCTGTCCCCAGACCATTGCTGGAATCCCTGCCAATGGGGGAACCTGAAGCACAACAGAGAACTCATCGTTCCTCATGGCAGAAAAATTCGCTGTTGTGATGGGTGTCCCACCCTCAAATTAGGAGCCAGTTACAAGACCAGTGAGACCACGCCCACTCCTGAGAGCCGGCCTGGGCACAAACAGGCATTGTGACCCACAGCCTGAGGGATTTAAATCAATCCCTCTCAGTTGCACCACTATGATCCTGCATTGCAGGATGGTACGCTTCTAGGCACAAATCCTAAAGCTTGGTGGGGTTTTCCAGGTGCCCAAACCCAGAGCCCGTCTCTGGAATCCCTCTTTTGGGGCACCCCTAAAATGGAAAACAGCACTCTTCCCTTCCCCGAAAAGCCACCAGTCTATTGGAAGCCACTAGGATCCATAGAGAAGAAAAGTCTCCCATGGACCCATGAGAACAGACCTGCATTCTGAGGCCATCGTGGAGAGAAAAGCCTGTGCTACCGCCTTCATCCAGAGAGAAAAGCCTGTGCTACCGCCTTTCAGTCATTTTAATTACAGTTCCAGATGAGCCGCCCTCCAGGTCTATGAATTAGGCCTGCAATCATCTTGCCACTAACCCTATCCCGAATTTGTGTTTGCAGACTTCTCTCCCCAAACAATGGCTCTCATGCCCTCCAGGATGGGGTCTCTGGAGCCACACAACAGGACTGTGCCTGCCATCCCCAAGGAGACTGTGTCCGTCACAGTTGCCGAAACCTTCCACATTAGGAGAAACCTGCAAGGCCCTGAGCCCACCCCAATACTGGTGGACGCTCTGGATGCAAATGCACAGTCTGAAACATCTTGATCATGTACATCTAGGCAGAAACTCAAGTCAATGCTTTTGAGTCAGAAGATTGAATGTGACATGACGCTAAGACCTCATTGTACCCTAGACTAAGTTTTCAGGCATCTGTCTTCAGAGGCCTGTTCGGGCATACTAACTTATGATACAACATGTGGTCCCTGAGCCACACGACAGATCATCTCCTGTCCCCAGAAGGAAACTATGCACTTCGCCCTGTTCTAATCCCTCAGGGTAGGAGCATCCTGCATGGCACCTTAGCCACCAGCACATTCTAGGACATCTCACATAACAAACCAGAACTGTGAGCCATGTGCAAGAGATTCCAAGTCAACTCAAGGCCTTGGTGTTTTGCCCAAGTGCCACCAGAAGGAAACAGCCCTGTTCTTCAGCTGCAATGGTCAAAGGAGCTGTGCTTTCCCGGCATACATGGGGGAGAGATCTGCTACCCAAATGTTCCACTTGGGTGAACCCGGAGCAAACAAACCAGACTCCACCTGCCCAGTAGAAGGAAAATTGCTATTTGGAGCATTTCCCATCTCAGCATGGGAAATCCTCCATGGCCTTTTGACGCCACCTCTCCATTTGTCGGTCAGCATAGACACAAACTCCAGTGTGAGCAAAAGTCTGAAATCTGCCCTTACTCAGTTGCTGGATGTCTTAATAAGCCGCTACACTTTGGAACTGTCTTCTGCTTGGCACTGAATTTAACTGCAGCTTGTGTTTAAAATTCCATGCTCACCCAACTGGTCCCCATGCCCGCTTGAGAGGGAATTCTGGAGCCACAATGCAGCATTCTGCCTTCCCCATGGAAAGAAGTGGTGCCTGGTGAGTCTGCCCAAAAACCCTACATGGGGATCAATCTGTTTCACCCTCGAGGGTACTTGATTTATAGGATGCCCTGGCCACTAGTGCTGTGTCTGACAGAGCCTGAGCCCCATCCTCGAATCAGTCTCCTGGAGAGCGGAGCCCATATCCAGCATGTGAGACCAGCCATGGCCCAAGTCCATCCTCTCTACCCATCCTTGGTATTCCGGCATCTGTTCCCAGACGTTTGCTGGAATACCTGCCAATGGGGGAACCTGAAGCACAATAGAGAGCTGCTCCTCCCCATGGCAGGAAACGTGGCTGTTGGGATGGTTGTCCAACCCTCAGAGTGGAGACACTTGCATCGCCAATGTGTCCAGACCCACTCTTGAGGGCTGCCCTGGGCACAAAGAGGCATTGTGACCTTCAGCCTGAGCATGCTTTCAAAAAATCCCTCTCAATTGCACCACGAGGATCCTGCATTACAGGCCTGGGATGGCCCTAGGCCCAATCCTAACCGTTGTTGTGATTTTCCAAGCGCTCAGACCCAGAGGCCATCTCTGGAAACCCTGATTTGCATCCTCCTAAGATAGGAAACATCACTCTTCCCTTCCCCTAAAAACCACTCAACTATTGGTAGCCACCAAGATGCTTAGAGAGGACAAATATCCCTTGGACCCATGAGACCACACCTGTTATCCGAGGCCATCCTGGACACACAATCCAGATAAAAATGCCTGTGCTTCCCCCTTCGAGTCCCACTAATTACAGTTCCTTAGGAGCTGCCCTACAAGTCTATGTACTGGGCCTGTATCACATCACCTTAACCCTAACCCGAGTTTGTGTTTGCAGACTTCTCTCCCAAAACCATGGCTCATATGCCCTCAAGGATGAGGTCTCTGGTGCCACACTACAGGATTTTGTCTGCCCTCCCCAAGGAAACTGCGCCCATCACAGTTGCCCAGCCCACCAGTTTAGGAGAAACCTGCAAGGCCCCTGAGCCCACCTCACTATTGGAGGCCGCTCTGGACACAAATGCACAGCCTGAAACACCCTGATCATCTACATCCAGGCAGACAAACAAGTCAATGATCCTGAGTCAGAAGATTGAACCTGACATGCCCCCTAGGACCTCATTGAAAACGTAAATTAGATTTCCAGGCATCTCTCCTCAAAGGGCTGTTTTGCAATACCAACATATGATACCACATGTCGTCCTTGAGCCACACAACAGGACAACTTCTGTCTCCAGAAGGAAACCATTTTCTTGGACCTGTGTCAAATCCTCAGGTTCAGAGAATCCTACATGGCACCTTAGCCACCAGCATATTCTAATATCTCGTTGGACCTGTGTCAAAGCCTCAGGGTCGGAGAATCCTGCATGACACCTTAGCCACCAGCATATTCTAATATCTCCCTGGTGACCGATGTGTAAGAGATTCCACGTCAACTCAAAGCCTTGTTTCTTTGTCCAAGAACCACCAGAACGAACCTACCGTGATCTTCAGCTGCAATAGTCAATGGAGCTGTGCTTTCCTGGCATCCATGAAGGAGAGCTCTGCACCCAAACTTTCCATATGGGGGACACTGTAACAAACAAACCAGACTCCTCCTGTCCAGTAGAAGGAAACTTTGCTATTTAGAGCCTCTCACAAGCCTCAGTGTGGGAAATACTCCATGACCTCTTGATGCCACCCCTCCATTTGTCAGTAATCAGAGACACAAACTTCAGTCTGAGCAAACATCTGATATTTGCCCTTATTCAGGTGCTGGATGTCTCCAATAAGCCGCTATGCATTGGAACTCCCTTTTGCTTGGCACTGAATTTAACCACAGCTTGTGATTACAATTATACCATCGCCCAACAAGTCCCCAAGCCCTCTTGATAGGGAGTTCTGGAGCCACACACATCATTCTGCCTTCACCATAGAAAGAAGAAGTGCCTGGTGAGTTTCCCAGAAATCACACATGTGGATCATTCTGCTCAACCCTTGATCGTACTCTGATTTGTAAATTGCCCTGCCCACTAGTGCTATGTCTGACAGAGCCTGAGCCCCGACCTCGTGTCAGACACCCAGAGAGGTGGGCCCATATACAGCATGTGAGACTGGCCATGGACCCAGTCCATCCTCTCTACCCATCCTTGGTATTCAGGCATCTGTTCCCAGACCTTTGATAGAATCCCTGACAATGGGGGAAGCTGAAACACAAAAGATAACTGCTCCTCCGCCAGGGCAGGAAACCTGGCTGTTAGGATGGGTTTCCAACCCTTAGAGTGGGAGACAGCTGCATCGCCAATGAGACCACACCCACTCCTGAGGGCCACCCTGGGCACAAACAGGCATTGTGACCCTCATCCTGAGCATGATTTCAAACAAGCCCTCTCAGTGCACCACCAGCATCCCAAATTGCAGGCCTGGCATGACCCAAGGCCCAAATCCTAACCCTTGGTGGGATTTTCCCAGTGCCCAGACACAGAGCCCCTCTCTGGAATCCCTGTTTGGGGGCACCCCTAAGATGGAAAACAGCACTCTTCCCTTCTTCCAAAAAAAAAAACAAGAAACTTTGGAAAGCCATCAGGTTCCTTAGAGAGGAAGTCTCCCATGGACCCATGAGACCACACCTGCATTCCGAGGACTTCCTGGACACACAATCCAGATAGAAAAGTCTCTGATATCGCCTTCCAGTCACCCTAAATACAGTTCCTGACGAGACGCACTCCAGGTCTACGCACTGGGCCTGTGATCACCTCGCCATTAACCCTAACCTGAGCTTGTGTTAGCAGAAGTCTCTCCCAAAACCATGGCTCACATGCTATCCAGGATGGGGTCTCTGGAGCCACACCACAGGACTGAGCCTGCCATCCCCAAAGAAACTGTGCCCTTCACAGTTGCCCAAACTGTCCAGATTAGGAGAAACCTGCAAGTCCTCTGAGCCCAAACCCAATATTGTAGCTGCTCTGGATGCTAATGCACAGTATGAAACACCCACGTCAATGGTCCTGAGTCAGAAGATTGAACCTGACATGCCCGTAGGACCTCATTGGAACCCTAGATGCGTTTTTCAGGCATCAGTCCTCAGAGGGCTGTTCTGGAATACTAACTTATGATACAACATGTGGTCCCTGAGCCACACAACAGAACATCTCTTGGCCCCAGAAGGGAATTGTGCTCTTGGACCGGTGCCAATCTCTCGGGGTAGGAGAATCCATGGCACCTTAGCTACCAACACATTCCAATATCTCCCTGGTAACAGGAGCACTGCGTCCCATGTGCAAGGCATTCCAAGTCAACTCAAGGCCTTGTTAATTCGCCCAAGAGCCACCAGACAAACCTGCCATGTTCTTCAGCTGCAATGGTCAATGGAACTATGGTTTCCCGGTCTGAATGGTAGAGCTCTGCTGCCCAAACTTTCCACATGGGGGACCCGGGAACAAACAAATCAGACTCCACCTGTCCAGAGGAAGGAAACCTTGCTATTTGGAGCATCTCACAATCCTAAGTATGGGAAATCCTCCATGGCCACTTGATGTCACCTCTCCATTTGTCAGTCATCATAGACACAAACTTTAGTGTGAGTAAACGTCTGACATCTGCTCTTACTCAGGTGTTGGATGACTCGATAAGCCGCTGCACATTGAAATGGCTTCCGCTTGGCACTGAATTAAACCGTAACATGTAATTACAATTCCATCCTCACCCGACTGGTTACCATGCCCTCTTGATAGGGAATTCTGGAGCCACCAAGCTGCATTCTGCCTTTGCCATAGAAAGAAGAAGGGCCAGGTGAGTCTGCCCAGAAACCCCGCATGAGGATCACTCTGCTCGGCCCTCGAGGGAATCCCGATTTATAGGCTGCCCTGGCCACTAGTGTTGTGTCTGACAGAACCTGAGCACTGACCTAGTGTGAGCCACCCAGTGTTTGGGGCCCATATCCAGCATGTTAGTGTGGTCATGGCGGCTGTCCACGACAGCCCCTCCATGAAGCGGGGGAGGGGCATTATGAGGCCATAAGGGATTTCCCATGTTGGGAATAGTGAGATGCTCCAAACCACAAGGATTTTCTGTGGGTCAATCTAAACCTGTTGGATGGCTCCAGGACGTCCCATATGGAATGACTCCAGAGACGCGTTCTAAAGATGGATGCCTGGGCAGCCCGCCTCACATTCCAATCGTTTCCTAGCTGAGGTGAAATGGACGCTCCTGAGGATGGGTCGTAATGTGGGTTTATGTCCATGGAGTGGACATGCAGTGGCACCGGGGCCATGAAGTATTCTCCTAACTGGAGGTTTTGACACAACTCCAACAAGCAAGTTTCCCATTGGGAGATGAGATTTGTTCTCATTGGTGCTTCAGTAACCCCCCATATGCCGGTATTAGAAACCAGAACTCTGAGGAGAGATGCCTGGAAACCAAAACAATGTATCTGATTAAGGCCTCGGGGTCTGTCTGGTTTAATCTTCTTCTCTGGGGACACCTGTCTATGTGTCTGAGTGGAGGAAGTTCCACTGCTTGTGTCAGATCACCCCTATTTGCCCCGGGAGGTCTACACTAATGGGATGGCCTCAGTGACTTTGGAGGTTTCTCCTAATTTGCAAGTTTGTGGCCAATGAAATGGGCAGAATTCCTTTGCTGAGGGAAAGGACAGTCCTGCGGTATGGCTCCAGGGGCCCAAGTGTGGAGGGTGTGTGGGCCAGAGCTGTGGGGAGAGAAGTCTGAACACAGAAAATCAGCTTAGGTTTGGGGACATAGGTATGGGAGGCCCGATCTACAGACCTTGAGAACTCTTCATGATATGAAGAAAGAGGGAGCGTGAGGCACTTGATCAGGCTTTTGTCTCTGAATTTTGTGTCACCAAAGGACATGGTATGAAGGGGTGACCTCATGGGCCATGGATGTGTCTCCCTCTGAATATTTGGCTCGATCCCAAGATTTTGTGGTCATTATGTGGGATGGGAGGAGTCCGTTCTGTGTTGTTTTTTTTTTTTTTTTTTTTTAACCTTAGCTGTGCCACTAAAAGAAGGATTCCAGAGCAAAGCCCTGGGAAGGGGCGAATGGACAGCCCAAACTCTGGTTAAGATTGGGGGCCTAGGCGCATGGCAAGCCACATATGTGGGCTCTTGGTTCAGCCACTGAGAGGCCTTACTTGAGGACAGAGCTCACACTGAGGGTCACAATGCATGTTTGTGTGAAACGCAGCCCTCAAACATGGGCAGGGACTCATGGTGCACGTTGGTTTCTCCTACACTGAACGTTGGACAACATGCCACCCACATGTTTTCTTGCCATGGGGAAGGAGGAGTTCTGATTTCTGCATCACATTTCTGCAGTTCTGGTTCCTGCATCTTGGCAGGGTTTGGAGTTAATGTCTAAGTTCTGAAGCCTGAAAAGCTACATTGGGAAAAGATGACGAGCTAAGGCCATTGCAGTTCTGATGTGCTCAGCTATCTGGGTGTTGGTCAGGAGGTCTGGGCTCTGGCTGTGTCAGACACTGCATTATTGCCCAGGTTAGATTATATAATTTGGGTACAGTACAGTAGAGTGCCGTGTAGGCCTATCCTCATTTAAGTTATCTGGGAAGCTCCATAGGGCAATATTTTTCCTCTGGAGGGCAGGCAGAGTGCTGCATTGTGGGTCCGGAATTGCCAGACTTGAGGGCTTGGGGGCCAGGAGTGTGAGGACAGAAGTCTAAGAACACAAGCTAGACTTAGGTTTCTGGGCGAGGGCAAGGCAGGCACACTCTGCACAGCTGAATCGAGATCTCGTGCATCTGAAGTCAGGGCGAAGATCAGACATAGGCTCAGGTTGGATTTCCTTTCTATGATGGCCCCTTCATAAAGGGGGAGAGGGCATCACAAAGCCATCGAGGTTTTCCCACGTTGGGAGTTGTGAGATGCTCCAAAATGCAAGGATTCCTTCTGTGGGACATTTGAGAACTGTAGGATTGTTCCAGGACGTCCCATACAGAACAGCACCAGAGTTAGACATCAGTTTTAATGATGGATACTTGGGCAGCCCGCCTCACATTCCAATTGTATCCCAGAGACAAGACAGGTTCTACCTCTGAGTTCTGGGGGAGCAACCGAGGGTGATGAGTTGAAATGGAATCTCCTGCGGATGGAACCTAATGTGGGTATGTTTCCATGGAGACCTTGGAATGGGGCAGTGGCACCAGGGCCCTGAACGATTCTCCTAAATGGAGGTTTTGAGACAACTCCAAAGGGCAAGTTTCCCATGTCGAGACGAGATTTGTTCTGATTGGTGCCTCAAGAAACCCCCATAGGCTGGTATTGGAAACCAGGCATCTGATGAGAGATACCTGGAAACCTAAGCAATGGATCCAATTAAGGCCTTGGGGCCTGTCGGGTTCAATCTTCTCTGGCAACATCTGCCTACGGTATGAGTGGAGGTAGTTGCTCAGCTGGTGTCAGACCGCCCCTGCTTGTCAGGGCAGCCTACACTATTGGGATGGCCTTGGGGACTTTGGAGGTTTCTCCTAATTTATACAGTTGTGGGAAATGGAATGGGCAGAATTCCCATGGAGTGGGCAGGCACAGTCCTGAGGTGTGGCTCCAAGGGCCCCAGCCTGGAGGGTGTGTGGGCCAGGACTGTGGGGACAGAAGTCTGAAAACACAAACTCAGCTTAGGTTTGGGGACGTAGGTATGGCATGCCCGATCTACAGACCGTGAGGAGAACTCCTCGGGATATGAAGAAAAGGCGAGTGTGAGGTGCTCGCTCAGGCTTTTGTCTCTGGATTTTGTGCCACCTATGGCCGTGGAATGTCGGGGAGGCCTCATGGGTCATGGACGGGTCTTCCTCTCTGGGGATTTGGACCGATCTCAAGAATTTTGGGTCAATCTGTGGGATGGGAGGAGTCCTTTCTGTTTTGTTACCTCAGGTGTCCCACCAAAAGAGGGATTCCAGAACAGAGCCCTGCGGAGGGCGACTGGACAATGAGAAATCTGTGTAAAAATCGGGCCTAGGGGAAAGGCAAGCCCAATATACCATCTAATCGTCCAGCCACTGAGAGGCATTTCTTGAGGACAGGACTCAAGCTGAGGGTCACAGTGCGTGTTTATGCCCTAGCAGCATTCAAGCATGGGTGGGTCCTTATGGCGCACTCTGGTTTCTCCTACACTAAACGTTGGGCAACATGCCAACCACAAGTTTTCTTGCCATTGGGAAGCAGTAGTTCTGATTTCTGCATCTCATTCACCCCTGGGCAGGGATTGGAGATAAGGTCTAAGTTCTGAAGTCTGAAAACCGAGGTTGGGAAGAGATGTCGACCTAAGGCCATGTCGGGTCCGATGTGCTCAGTGTGGATCCAGCTGTCTGCATGTAGTTTGGGAGTTTAGGACTCATGCTGTGTCAGACAGGACAACAGTGCCCAGGGTAGATTGTATAATTGGGGTACAGTTGAGTGGCATGTAGGTGGATCCTCATTTGGCATATCTGGATGGCTCCACGGGCAACGTTTTTCTTCTGGAGGACAGGCAGAGTACTGCATTGTGGCTCCAGAATTCCCAAACTGGATGCCTTGTTGGCAAGGACTATAAGGATGGAAGTCTGAGAACACATGTTAGGCATACGTTTTGGGGACAGGCACGGCAGGCACCCTTTGCAGATCTGAATAGGGATTTCATGCATCTGAAGTCAGGGCGAGAATCAGATGTAGACTCAGGCTGGAGTTACTGTCCATTATGGCCCCTTCATGAAGGGGGCAGCATCTCGAGGCCATGGAGGTTTTCCCACATTGGGAGTTGTGAGATGCTCCACACCACAAGAATTCCTTCTGATGGACAATTGGGACCTGTTGAATCACTCCAGGACATCCCATACAGATCGACGCCAGAGCAGGGAACTAAGGATGGATGTCTGGGCAGCCCGCCTCACATTCCAATTGTCTCCTAGTGAATAGATAGGTTCAATATGCTGGCTCTGGGGGAGCAATGGAGGGGGCTGAGTTGAAATGGAATCTCCTGCGGATGGGTGCTAATGTGTGTTTGTGTCCATGGGGCCCTTGGAATGGGGCGGTGACACACGGGCCCTGAGCGATTCTCCTCACTGGAGGTTTTGAGACAGCTCCAAAGCACAAGTTTCCAATGTGGAGATGAGATTTCTTCTGATTGGTTCCTCGGAATCCCCCATATGCTGGTATTGGAAACCAGGCCTCTGAGGAGAAATACCTGGAAAACAAAGCAATGGATCCGATTAGGGCCTAGAGGCCTGTCCGGTTCAATCTTCTTCACGGGGGACATCTGTCTACAGGTCTGAGTGGAGGTAGTTGCTGAGCCAGTGTCAGATCAAACCTGTTTGTCCTGGGGGGCCACCAATATTGGGATAGCCTCAGACACTTTGGAGGTTTCTCCTTATTTGTACAGTTGTGGCAAATGTAATGGGCAGAATAACCTTGGAGAAGACATGCACAGTCCTGAGGAGTCACTCCAGGGACCCCAGCCTGGAGGCTGTGGGGGCCAGGATGTGGGGACAGAAGTCTGAAAACACAAACTTGACTTACTTTTGGGGACGTAGGTATGGCAGGCCGAGTCTATAGACCGTGAGGAGAACTCTTTGGGATATGAACAAAGGGCGAGAGTGAGGTGCTTGCTCAAGCTTATGTCTCTGGATTTTGTGTCACCGATGGCCGTGGAATGTCGAGGTGGCCTCATGGGCCATGTACAAGTCTCCCTCTCTGGGGATAAGGTCTAAGTTCTGGAGAAGTCCTGGACAGAAGCTCCAACCTGAGTAAAAGTCTGATATTCGCCCTGGCTTCAGGTGCATGAGATCTCGATTCAGCTCTGCAGAGTGTGCCTGCCATGCCCTTGTCCCAAAACCTAAGCCTGGATTGCAGATTTCTGTCCTCACATTCCTGGCCCACAAGCTCTCCTGTTTGGGAATTCTGGAGACACAATGCTGCACTCTGCCTGCCCTCCAGAAGAAAAACTGCCCTATGGAGCTACCCAGAAACCCCAAATGAGGATCAACCTTCTCGCCACTCAACTGCACCCAAGTTATACACTATACCTTGTCTAATGCCCTGTCTGACACAGCCTTAGCCTGCACCTCCGGACCTACACTCAACAGCTGGCCGCACACTGACCTCATCGGACCTGCCAGGTTCTTAGGTCTTCATCTCTTCCCAACCTCGGTTTTCAGGCTTCAGAACCTAGACCTAAACTCCAATCACTGACCAGGGGTGAATGTGATTCAGAAATCAGAACTTCTCCTTCCCCATGGCTGGAAACCTTGTAGTTGGCATGTTCTCCAACGTTCAGTGTAGGAAAAACCAGCATGGCCCTTGAGGCCCCACCAATGCTTGAGGGCCTTGTTGGGCACAAATAGGCAGTGTGACCCTCAGTGTGAGCCCTGTCCTTAAGGTAGGCCTCTCAGTGTTTGGACCAAGAGCCCGCATATGGGACTTGCCATGTTCCTAGGCCCCAAAACTTAACCAGAGGTGGGGTTGTCCAGTTGTCCCTCCCAAGGGCTCTGCTCTGGAATCCCTCTTTTGGTGGGACACATGAGGTAAAAAGAAAAAAAAAAAACGGAAAGGACTCCTCCCATCCCACAGAATGTACCCAAACTCTTGGGATCAGTCCAAATCCTCTGAGAAGGAAACCCGTCCATGGCCCATGAGGCCACGCCAACATTCCACCCACATTGTTGACACAAATCCAGAGACAAAACCTGAGCAAGCCCCTCAAACTCACCCTTTTTCAAGTCCCTAAGAGTTCTCCTCACAGTCTGTAGATCGGCTGTGCCATACCTATGTCCCAAATCCTAAGCAGAGTTTGTGTTTTCAGACATCTGTCCCCACAGGCCTGGCCCACACACCCTCCAAGCTGGGGCCCCTAGAGCCACACCTCAGGACTGTGCCTGCCCTCTCCAGGGGAATTCTGCCCATTCCATTGGCCACAACCCTACAGATTAGGAGAAAACTCCAAAGTCCTGAGGCCATCCCAAATTATAGGCCGCCCAGGACAAGTAGGGGCGATCTGACACAAGCTGAGCAACTACCTCCCCTCAGACCCATAGACAGATATCCCCAGAGAAGAAGATTGAACCGGACAGGCACCTAGGCCCTAATCGGATCCAGTGCTTTGTTTCCAGGCATCTCTCCTCAGAGGCCTGGTTTCTAATACTAGAATATGGGATATTCCTTAGGCACTCAACAAAACAATTCTCATCTCCACATAGGAAATGTACTCCTTGGAGCTCCATCAAAACCTCCGGTTATGAACATCCTTCATGGCCCCCATCCTACCACCCCATTCCAAGGTTTCCATGGACACAAACGCATATTATGACCCATCCTCAGGAGAGTCCATTCCAACTTACCCAACTCGGTTTCTTTCCTAGAGCCAGCTGATCGAACTTGCCTTGTCCCTAAGAGGCAACTGGAATGGGAGGCGGGCTGTCCAGGCATCAATCCTTAGAACCCTGTTCTGGAGAATTTCCTTATGGGACACCCTGGAGCCATCCAACAGGTCTCGACTGTCCCACAGAAGGAACCATTGTGGTTTGGAGCATCTCACAACTCCCATCGTGGGAAAACCTCCATGGCTTCATGAGACCCTCCCCTTCATGAAGGTGACTTCATGGACAGAAACTCCAACCTGAGCCAACGTCTGATCCAAACTCTATCTTCAGGTGTATGAGATCTTGAATCATCACTTCAGAGGGTGCCTGTCGTGCCCTCGCCCAAAACCTAAGTCTCACTTGTGTTCTCAGAATTTCATCCTCACACTCCTGGCCCACAAGCCCTCCAGTTTGGGAATTCCGGAGCCACAATGTTGCACTGTGCCTGCCCTCCAGAAGAAAAAATTTGCCCTCTGGGGCTACCTGGTAACCACAAATGAGTATCAACCTGTATGAAACTCGACTGCACCCCAATGATACAGTCTAGCCTGGACACTAATTCCCTGACTGCCTGAGCCCATACCTCCTGACCTACAGTAAACAGCTGGCTAAACACTGAGCACACTGGACACAGCATGGCCTTAGGTCTTCATCTCTTCCCAACCTTGGTTTTCAGGCTTCAGAACCTAGACCTTAACTCCAATCACTATCCAGGGGTGAGCGTGTTGCAGAAATAAGAACTCCTCCTTCCCCATGGCCAGAAACCTTGTGGTTGACATGTTGTGCAACGTTAAGTGTAGGAGAAACCAGCATGGTACATTAGACCCCGCCCAGCCTTGAGGGCTCGTTGGGCACAAACATGCATTGTGAACCTCAGCGTGAGCCCTATCCTCAAGGAAGGCCTCTCAGTGTATCGACCAAGAACCCGCATGTGGGGCTTGCCATGCCTCTAGTTCCCCAATGTTAACCAGAGGTCAGGTTGTCCAGTTGCCCCTCCCCAGGACTATGCTCTGGAATCCCTCTTTTGGTGGTACTTCTGAGGTAAAAAAAAAATGGCACCTCCCTTCCCACAGAATGACCCAAACTCTTGTGATCGGGCAAAATCCCCAGAGAGGGAGACTCGTCCATGGCCCATGAGGCCACACCAACATTCCACGGCCATCGGTGAAACAAAATCCAGAGACAAAAGCCTGAGCAAGTGCCTCACACTCGCTCTTTTTTCATATTCCGAAGAGTTCTCACAGTCTATAGATCGGGCCGCCATACCTACGTCCCCAAACCTAAGCGGAGTTTGTGTTTTCAGACTTCTGTCCTGACATCCCTGGTCCACTCACCCTTCATGCTTGGGTCTCTGGAGACACACCTCAGGACTGTGCCTTCCCTCTCCAAGGGAATTCTTCCCATTCCATAGGCCACAACCTTGCAAATTAGGAGAAACCTCCAAAGTCACCGAGGCCATCCCAATAGTGTAGGCCGCCCAGTACAAACACGGGTGATCAGACACCAGCTGAGCAACTACCTCCACTCAGACCCGTCAACAGATGTCCCCAGAGAAGAAGATTGAGCCGGACAGGCCCCTAGGCCCTAATCGGATCCATTGCTTTGGTTTTCAGGCATCTCTCCTCAGAGGTCTGGTTTCCAATACCAGCATATGGTAGTTTCTTGAGTCACCAATAAGAACAAATCTCATCTCCCCATGGAAAAGTTGCTCAATGGAGCTGTGTAAATATCAAAAGATTCTGGTTAGGAGAATCTTTCAGGGAGGGCCCTGGTGCCACTGCCGCATTCCAAGGTCTCCATTGACTCAAACCCAAATTATGACCCATCCTCAGGAGAGTCCATTTCAACTCAGCCCCCTGGGTTGTTACCCCAGAGCCAGCAGATCAAACGTGTCTTGTCGCTGGGAGACAATTGGAATGTGAGGCTGGCTGCCCAGGCATCCATCCATCCTTAGAACCCTACTCTGGAAAACTACCTTATGGGATGTCCTGGAGCCATCCAACAGGTCTTGATTGTCCCACAGAAGGAATCATTGTGGTTTAAAGCATCTCACAACTTCCATCATGGGAAAACCTCCATGGCCTCATAATGCCGCCCCCCCTTCACGAAGGGGTTAATGTGGACAGAAACTCCAACCTGCGCAAACATCTGATCCTCGCCCTGACTTCAGATGCATGAGATCTCGATTCAGCTCTGCAGAGCGTGCCTGCTGTGTCCTCACCCCAAAACCTAAGCATAGCTTGTGTTCTAAGACTTTCGTCCTCACTCTCCTGGCCCACAAGTCCTCCAGTTTGGAAATTCCGGAACCACAATGCAGCACTCTGACGGCCCTCCAGAAGAAAAACTTTGCCCTAAGCTGCTAATGAGAAATGCCAAATGATTATCTAATGCACTCCACTCGACTGTACCGCAATTATACTGCCTACCCTATGTACTAATGCCCTGTCTGGCACAGTCTGAGACCAGACATCCCAAACGACACCCAGACAGTTGATCCCAAACTGAACACATCAGACCCGCCATGGCCTCAGGTCGCCATCTCTTCTCAACCTCGGTTTTCAGGCTTCAAAATCTAAACCTTATCTCCAATCACTGCCCAGGGGTGAATGTGATGCAGAAATCAGAATTCCTTCTTCCCCATGTCAAGAAACCTTGGGGTTGGCATGCTGTTCAATTTCAGTGTAGGAAATCCTGTGTGGTCCGAGAGGCCACACGTGCTTGATGGCCACCTTGGGCACACACACGTACTGTGACTCTCAGCGTGAGTCCCGTATTCAAGTAACGCCTCTCAGTGGCTAACCAAGGGCCCGCATATGGGCTTACCATGCCCATAGGCCCCCAGGCCTTAACAGAGGGCAGGTATTCCAGTTTTCAGTACCCATTGCTCTGCTCTAATATCTCTCTATTGGGGGGGACCCCTGAGGCAGAAAACAGGACTCCTCCCTTCCCACAGAATAACCCCCAAACTCTAGGGACCTGGGCAAATCACCAGAGAGGGAGACACATCAACGCCCCCATGAGGCCACCACTACATTAAACGGTCATCGTGGACACAACATCCAGAGAAAAAAGACTGAGCGACTGTCTCCCAATCGCCCTCCTTGATATAGTGAGGAGATCCCCTCACGGAGTGTAGATAAAGCCTACCATAACCTGGGCCCCAAACCTGAGCCGGGTTTCTGTTTTCAGACGTCTGTCCCCACAGCACTGGCACACACAGCCTCCAGGTTTGGTCCGCTGGAGCCATACCACAGAACTGTGCCTGCCCTCTCCTAGGAAACAGTGCCCATTCCATTGGTCACAACCCTACAGAATAGGAGAAACCTCAAGGCCCCCGAGGACATTCCACTACTGTAAGTCACCATGGACAAACAGGGGCATTCTGACACAAGCTGAGGAACTGCCTCCACAGACACACAGACAGATGTCCACAGAGACAGAAGATTGAACCAGACAAGCCCCTAGGCCCTAATCTGAACTCTTGCTTTGGTTTCCAGGTGTCACTCCTCAGAGGCCTGGCTTCAAAGACCAGCAAATGGGGCTTTCATGAAGCACGAAACAGAACACCTCTCGTCTCCACATGGGAAACTTCCTTTTTGGAACTGTGTCAAACCCGTCTGGTAGGAGAATCCTGCAGAGTCCCTGAGCCACCGCCACATTCCAAGGTCTCCATGTCCAACAAACCGCATTATGACCCATCCTCAGGAGAGTCCAGTTCATCTCAGCCCTCTGGGTAGCTCGCCCAAGAGCCCGCAGATTGAGCCTGCCTTGTCCTGAACAGCCAATGGGAACGTGAGTTGGAGTTTCCAGGCATTCATGCTTAGACTCCATCTCTCGAATCTTTCTGTGTGGGGCATCATGGAAACATCCAATGGGACTCAGCTGTCCTATAGAAGGAAACCTTGAGGTTTGGAGCAGCTCACAACTCTCAACGTAGAGAAAAGTCTCTGGCCTCATGATGGCTCCACCCCCTTCAGGAAGGGGCCATCATGGACACAAACTCCAGTCTGAAGCAACGTCTGATACTCGCCCTGACCTCAGATGCAGGAGATCTCAATTCAGTCTCTGCAGAGTGGGCCTGCCGTGCCCTCCATCCCAAACCTAATGCTAGCTTGTGTTTTCAGACTTCCTTCCTCACACTGCTGTCCAACAAGCCCTCCAGACTGGGAATTCCAGAACCACACGCAGCCCTCTACCTGCCCACCAGAAAAAAAAAAAAAAAAAAAAAAAAAAAAAAAAAGTTGCCCTGTGGGGTTCTCCAGAAACCCCAAATGAAGATCAACATGCTCGGGCCTTGACCGCACCCCAATTGGTTAGGCTTCCCTGGGCACTCATGCTCTGTCTGACACAGCATGAGGCCAGACATCCCGACAGACAAGGAGACAGCTGGCCGCACACCCAGCATATCAGACACGCCATGCCCTTAGGCTGTCATCTCTTCCCAACCTGGGTTTTCAGACATCTGAACCAAGATATTATATCAAATCTCCACAGAGGTGGGTACCTGAAGCACAAATCAGAACTCCTCCTTCCACATGGCTGTAAAGCTTGCTGTTGGCATAGAGTCACACTTTCAGGGTAGGAGAAACCTTCATAGCCCCTGAGGCCACGCCTAAACTTGAGTTCAGCAGCCTTGGGCACAAACTCACATTGTGACCCTCAACGTCAGCCCCATGTCGAAGTAAGGCCTCTCAGGGCCTGGACCAAGAGCCCATATAGGGGGCTTGCCAAGCCACTATGCTCCCAATCCTCACTAGAGTTTGACTTTTCCAGTTAACTGTACCTGGGGCTCTGCTCTGGAATCCCTCTCTTGGAGAGACAACTGAGCCAGACAACAGGACTCCACCCTTCCCACATAATGACCCAAACTCTTGGGAGCTGGGTCAAATCCCCAAAGAGGGAGACTCATCCATAGCCCCTGAGGCCACGCTACAATCCATGCTATCCTAGACACAACAACCAGAGACAAAAGCCTGAGGGACTGCCTTCCACTCGCCCTTCTTTCATAAGTTGAGGAGCTCCCCTCAGGGTCTGTAGATCCGGCCTGCCATACCTTCGGCACCACACCTAAGCTGAGTTTGAGTTTTCAGACTTCTGTGCCCACAGCACAGACCCACACACCTTCCAGGCTAGGACCTATGGTGCCACATTGAAGGACTGTGCCTGTCCTCTCCAAGGAAACTGTGTCCAATCCATTGGCCATAACCCTACAGTTTAGAAATCTCCAAGGTCCCTGAGGCCATCCCAATAGTGTAGGCTGCCCTGGACTTAGACGGGCACTCTGACACCAGCTGAACAACTATCTCCATTTAGACACTCAGACAGTGTCCCAGAGACAGAAGATTGAAACGGACAGGCCCCTAGGCCCTAATCTGAACCCTAGCTTTGGTTTCCAGGTGTCTCTCCTCAGAGAAGTGGTTTCGAAGACCAGCATCTTGGGTTTTTCTGAGCCCCCAAACAAAACTTCTCTCGTCTCCACATGGGGAGCTTTCTTATTGGAGCGGTTTCAAACTCTTCAGGAAGGCGAATTCTGCAGGGCCCCTGAGCCACCAGCACATTACAAGGTCACCATGGACACAAACCCACATTATGATCCACCCTCAGGAGAGTCCATTTCAACTCAGCCCTCTGGGTAGCTCGCCCAGGAACCTGCAGGTTGAACCTGCCTTATCCCGACCAGTCAATGGGAATGTGAAGTAGCGTTTCCAGGCATCCATGCTTAGACCCCTGTTCTCAAGTCTTTCCATATGGGGCGTCCTGGAACCATCCAATAGGACTCAACTGTCCTGCAGAAAGAAACCTTGAGGTTTGGAACAGCTCACAACTCCCAGCGTAGGGAAAATCTCTGGCCTCATGACGGCCCGTACCCCTTCAGGAAGGGGGCATCATGGACACAAACTCAAGCCTGAGGCACAAACCTCCAGCCTGAGGTCCTTGCCCTGACTTCAGATGCAGGAGATCTCAATTCAGTCTCTGCAGAGTGGGCCTGCCGTGCCGTCGGCCCCAAACATGCTAGCTTGTGGTTCCAGACTTCCTTCCTCACACTACTGGCCAACAAGCCCTCCAGACTTGGAATCTTGGAATTCCAGAACCACAACGCAGCCCTCTTCCTGCCCACCAGAAAAAAAAAAAAAAAAAAAAAAAAACCGTTGCCCTGTGGGGCTCTCCAGAAAACCTAAATGAATATCAACATGCTCGGGCCTTGACCGCACCGCAATTGGATAGGCTGCCCTGGGCACTCATGCTCTGTCTGACACAGCATGAGGCCAGACATCCCAACAGACAAGGAGACAGCTGGCTGCACCCCCAGCATATCAGACACGCCATGGCCTTATGCCGTCATCTCTTCCCAACCTGGGTTTTCAAACATCTTAACCAAGACATTATATCAAATCCCCACACAGGTGGGTACCTGAAGCACAAATCAGAACTCTTCCTTCCACATGGATGTATAGCTTCCTATTGGCATGGAGTCACACTTTCAGGGTAGGAGAAACCTTCATAGTCCCTGAGGCTATGTCCAAACTTGAGTTCAGCAGCCTTGGGCACAAACTCGCATTGTGACCCTTACGGAGAGCCCCATGTCGAAGTAAGGCCTCTCAGGGCATGGACCAAAAGCTCACATATGGGGCTTGCCAAGCCACTATGCTCCCAACCCTCACCAGAGTTCGAGTTTTCCAATCACCCTTACCTGGACCCTGCTCTGGAATCCCTCCTTGGAGAGACACCTGAGCCAGACAACATACTCCACCCTCCCCACATAATGACCCCAAACTCTTGGGAGCTGGGTCAAATACCCAGTAAGGGAGACTTGTCCATAGCCCCTGAGGCCACCCTACAATCAATGGCTTTCCTGGACACAGCATCCAGAGACAAAAGCCTGAGGGACCGCCTTCCACTCGCCTTTCTTTCATAAGCCGAAGCGTTCCCCTCATAGTCTGTATTTCTGGCATACCATCCCCTCAGCACCACACCTACACCAAGTTTGTGTTTTCAGATTGCTGTGCCCACAGCACAGACCCACACACCTCCAGTCTAGGGCCTATGGAGACACACCGAAGGACTGTGCCTGTCCTCTCCAAGGAAATTGTGCCCAATCAGTTGGCCACAACCCTACAGATTAGGAGAAATCTCCAAGGCGCCCGAGACCATCCCCATAGTGTAGGCTGCCCTGGACTTAAAGGGGCACTCTGACACCAGTGGAGCAACTATCCCCATTTAGACACTCAGAAAGTATCCCCAGAGACAGAAGATTGAAACGGACAGGCCCCTAGGACATAATCTGATCCCTAGCTTTGGTTTCCAGGTGTCACTCCTCAGAGGACTGGTTACGAAGACCGGCATCTGCGGCTTTTCTGAGCCCCCAAACAGAACCTTTCTCGTCTCCACATGGGGAGCATTCTTATTGGAATGGTAATCAGGTAGGCGAATTCTTCAGGGCACCTGAGCAGCCAGCACATTCCAAATTCTCCATGGACAAAAACCCATATTATGACCCATCCTCAGGAGAGTCCATTTCAAATCAGCCTCCTGGGTAGCTCGCCCCTGAGCCAGCAGTTCAAACATGTCTTGTTGAAAATAGCCAATGGGAATATGAGGTATGTTGCAAAAGTATCCATTCTTCGAACGCTGCTTTCCCGTCTTTCCATATGGGACGTTCTGGAGCCATCCAACAGGACTCGACTGTCCCGCAGGAGGAAACCTCGTGGTTTGGAGCAACTCACAAATCCAGCGTGGGAAAACCTCCTTAGCCTCATAAATTCCCCGCCACGTAAAGCGGCCAACATGGACACAAGCTCCAGCCTCAGGCAATGTCTGATTGTCACCCTGACTTCACATGTAGGGGGTCTGAATTCAGCATCTGCAGAGTGGGCCTACCGTGCCCTTGGCCCCAAACCTCACCCTAGCTTCTGTTTTCAGTCTTCCGTCCTCACACTCCTGGCCCACAAGCCCTCCTGATTTGAAATACTGGGGACGAACCGAAGCACTCTGCCTGCCCACAGGAAGAAATACATTGTCTATTGCGTTGCCCAGAAACCCAAAATGAGGATCAACCTGCTCGGCCCTCGGCAACACCCCACTTGCATAGGCTACCCTAAGCACTAATGCTCTGTCTTACATAGCCTGAGTTCAGACCTTCGGACAGACACTGAAAGCACTGGCCACACACCCAGCACCTTGGACCCACCATGGTCTTAGGGCATTCATTCTTCCCCATTGACCTGTGTGTCTTCATGTAGATATGTACTGAGGTTATGTCAGACTGTGCATTTTTCCAGAGTGGCCTATGGAATTGAGGTGGGCTTAGGGGCCTTTTGGTTTCTGCTAATCTGGAGGGCTTGGGAAACTAAGACGGGCAGAGTTTCCTTGGAAGAGCAGGCCCAGTGATGTGATATGGTTCTGGAGGCCCCATTCTGGAAGGCATGTTGGTCAGGACTTTGGGACCAATATCTTCAGTCACAAACTCGGGTAAGATTTAGGGGCGAGGTGATGTCAGGCCCGATCTGCAGACCCTGAGGGCAGCTGCTTGGGATTTGAAATTTGGACGGCTGGGAGGCAGGAGCACAGGCTTTTCTTTCTGGATTGTGTGTCTAGTATGGCCATGGAATGGAGGGGTGGCCTCATGGGTCCATGGGAGATTCTACCTCTCTGGCGATTTTGCCCAGCACCCAAGAGTTTGGTGTCTTTCTGGGGGAAGGGGAGAGCGCAGTTTTCCATCTCAGGGGTTCTGTCCAAACAGGCATTCCAGAGATTGGTTCTGGGTTCAGGCACCTGGATAACCCCACCAAGGCTTAGGATTTGGACCTAGGAGCATGACAGGCCCCTTCTGTGGGCTCCTGGTCCAGCTCGTGAGGGAGCTTTTTGGAAAGGGGTCTTAGGGTGAGGGTCACAATGCCTGTTTGTGCCAAGCTGCCCATCCTGAGTGGGCGTGGTCTCATGGGCCATGCATCTGGCTCCCACTCTGAGTATTGGACTGTCATTTCAACATTCAGTTTATATGGGGCCCGCTATCTGTGTGGCTGCCAGGTGGTCGGGGCTTGGGCTGTGTCAGACAGAGCATTAGTGCACAGGGTGGCCTATGATATTGGGGTGCCATAGAGGGATGAGCAGGTGGATCCTCATGTGGATTTTCTGCGCAGACCCATAGGGCACTTCTTTCTGGTTGGCAGGCAGAAGGCTGTATTGTGACTCCCAAATTCCCAGTATGGAAGGCTTACAGGTGAGGAGTGTGAGGATAGAAATCTGAATAAACAAGCTATATTTAATCTCAGTGCCAAGCACATGGCCGTTCCAATGTGCAGTGGTTTTTTCGAGATCTCCAGCACCTGAGTATGTGGGAGGTCAGATGTCTGCTCACACTGGAGTTTCTATATAGGGTGGCCAACGAACGAGATATCCAGCACCTGAATAAGGGTGGATGAATGATGTTTGCTCACAGTGGAGGTTGTGTCTATGATGACCGACAAATGGAGAGGTGGCGTCAAGAGGCCATGGAGGATTCCCCATGCTGATGCTTGTGAGATGCTCGAAACAGCAAGGTTGTTTTATCTAATGACAGGTGGAGTCTGGTTTGTTTGCTCCAGAGTCCCCCACTTGGAAAGTATGGATATCAGAGCTCTTAAACATGGATGCCTGGAAAGAAAACCCCGAATGACCATTGCAGCTGAGGAACATGGCAGGTTCCTTCTGGTGGCTCTGGGGCGAAGTACCAAGGCCTTGAGGTGACATTGAATCTCTTGCAGATGGGTCACAATGCTGGTTTGTTATCAGGGAGCTCTTAGAATGTGCTGGTAGCTAAGGTGCCATGTAGGATTCTCCTACCCTGACGGTTTAACACAGGTCGAAGAGCTGTGTCCCCTTCTGGGGACAGGAGATGTAGTGTTGTGTGGCTCAGGGACCACACAACACATATTCCAGAACATTTCATATTCCAGAACAGACATCTGAAGACAGATGCCTGAAAACATAATCTAGGGTTCCAATGAGTTCCTAGGCGCATGTCAGGTTCAATCTTCAGACTCAGGACACTTGACTTAGGTGTCTGCCTAGATGTATGTGATCAGGGTGTTTCAGACTGTGCATTAGCCTCCAGAGCAGCCTCCAATATAGGGGTGTGCTCAGGACATTTGCAGCTTTCTTCTAATCTGGAGGTTTGGGAAACTGTGACGTGTACAGTTCCCTAGGGGATGGCATGCATGGGTGGTTCAGTGGTAGAATTCTCGCCTGCCCTAGGGGATGGCACGCCCAGTGTTGTGGTGTGATTCCAGAGACCTGACCATGGAGGGCATATGAGCCATGATTATGGAGAGAAGTCTGCAAACACAAACTCGGGTTAGGGATAGAAGAGAGGTGATAGCAGTCCCAATGCGTAGAACTGGTGGGCAGCTCATCAGGAACTGTAATTAGGGTGACTCGAAGGCGGTAGCATGGAACATCTTGCAGATGGGTCACAATGCTGGTTTGTTACCAGGGAAATCTTACAATGTGCTGGTGGCTAAGGGGTCATTCAGGATTCTCGTACCCTGAGGTTTTGACACAGGTCGAAGACCACGGTTTCCTTCTGGGGACAGGAGAAGTTCTGTTGTGTGGCTCAGGGATACATGTTGTATCATGAGATGTTATTCCAGAACAGGCCTCTGAGAACAGATGCTTGTGAACCTAATATAAGGTTCCAATGAGGTCCTAGGGGCATGTCAGTTTTAATCTTTTGACTCAGGACCATTAACTTGGTGTTGGCCTGTATGTAGGTAATCAGTGTGTCTCAGACTATGCATTATCATCCAGAATGGCTTCCAGTATTGGTGTGAGCTCAGGAGCCTTGCAGGCCTTGCAGGTTCTGCCTCATGTGGAGGGTTTGTGCAACTGAGACAGGCAAAATGTCCTTGGGAATAGCAAGAACAATCCTGTGCTGTAGCCCCAGAGACCCAGTCCTAGAGGGGATGTGAGCCATGGTTATGGAGAGATGTCTGCAAACACAAACTCGGGTTAGGGTTAGTGGCGGGGTGATCCTAGACCCAAAGCGTAAACCTGGAGGGGAGCTCATCGGGAACTGTAATTAGGGTGACTCGACCATAGTTGCACAGGATTTTATATCTAGATTGTGTGTCCAGGATGGCCTCAAAATGAAGGTGTGGTCTCATGGCTCCATGGGAGATTTTTCCTCTCTGAGGATCCTGGGGTATCCCAATAGTTTGGTGGCTTTTTTGGGGAAGGGAAGAGTTCTGTTTTCCATCTGAGGGGTGCCCCAAAACAGGGATTCCAGAGACGAACTACGGATCCGGGTGCCTGGAAATCCAACCAAGTGTTAGGATTTGGGCCTAAGGGCATATAGGGCTGCAATGTGCGATGCTGGTGGTGCACCTGAGAGCGCTTGTTTGAAAGCATGCTCAGGCTGAGGGACACCATGCCTGTTTGTGCCCAGGGCGGCCCTCATGAATGGGCATGGTCTCATTGGCCATGCAGTTGGTTCCCACTCTCAGACTTGAACACCCATCTGAACAGCGAGGTTTCCTGCCCTGGGGAAGGAGGATTTCTCTATTGTGCTTCAGGTTCCCCCATTGGCAGGCATTCCAGCAAAATTCTGGGGACAGATGCCTGAATAGCAAGGATGGATAGAGATGACAGAATTGGGCCATGGCCGGTCACAGATGCAGGATATGGGACCCGCTTCCTGGGAAGCTGACACTAGGATGAGACTCAGGCTCTGTCAGACACAACACTAGTGGCCAGTATAGCCTATAAATTGGGGTTCCATCAAGGGAAGAGCAGATGGATCCTCATGTGACGTTTCTGGGCAGACTCACCAGGAACTTCTTCTTTCTCTGGGGAAGGCAGAATGCTACGTTGTGGCTCCAGGATTCTCTATCAAGAGGGCTTGGGGACCAGTAGGATGAGGATGGAATTATAAACACAAGCTACGGATCAAATCAGTGCCAAGTGTAAGGGACTTCCAATGAGCAGCAGCTTATTCTAGTTATCCAGTACCTGAGTAAGGGTGGATGTCAGATGTTTGCTCACACTGGAGTTTGTGTCTATGATGACTGACAAATGGAGGGGTGGCATCAAGAGGCCATGGAGGATTCCCCATGCTGATGCTTGTGAGATGCTCCAAACTGGAAAGTTTCCTTCTCCTGGACAGGAGGAGTCTGGTTTGTTTGCTCCAGGGTACCCATGTGGAAAGTTTAGTAGCAAAGATCTCGTTCATGGATGCCTGGAAAGCACACCTCCATTGAACATTGCAGCTGAGGAACATGGCTGGCTCTTTCTGCTGGCTCTCGGACGAAATACCAAGGCTTTGAGTTGACATGGAATCTCTTGCAGATCAATTACAATGCTGGTTTGTTACCAGGGAGATCTTAGAATGTGCTGGTGGCTAAAGTGCCATGAAGGATTCTCCTACCATAAGGGTTTGGCACAGGTCGAAGAGTACAGTTTCCTTCTGGGGACATGAGATGTTCTGTTGTGTGGCTCAGGGACCACAGGTTATATCAGAAGTTGGTATTCTAGAACAAGCCCCTGAGGACAATTTTCTGAAAACGTAATCTAAGGTTCCAATGAGGTCCTCGGGGCATATCAGGTTCAATTTTCTGATCAGGAGCATTGACTTGGCTGTCTTACTGGATCGAGGTGATCAATGTGTTTCAAAATGTGCATTTACCTCCAGAGCTGCTGCCAGTATTGGGGTGGGCTAAGGGGCTTTGCAAGTTTCTCCTAATCTGGAAGGTTTGGGCAACTGAGATGGGCACAGTTTACTTGGGGTTAGCAGGCACTTTCCTGTGTGGCTCCAGAGACCCCATCCTGGAGGGCATGTGATCCATGATTTTGGGAGAGAAGTGTGCAAACACAAATTCGGGTTGGGGTGATCACAAGCCCAATGCGTAGACCTGGAGTGCAGCTCATCAGGAACTGTAATTAGGGTGACTGGAAGATAGCACAGGATGATAGCACAGAATGTTGTATCTGGATTGTGTGTCCAGGGTGGCCTCAGAATGCAGGTGTTGTTTCTGGGTCTATGGGAGACTTTTATTCTATAAATATCCTTTCGGATCTCCATATTTTGGTGGCTTTTTCGGGGAAGGGAAGAGTGTTATTTTCTGACTTAGGGGTGCCCCATAGTAGTGATTCCAGAGAGAGTCTCGGATCTGGGCACCTGGAAATACCACCAAGGGTTAGGATTTTTGCCTAGAGGCATACCAGGCTGCAATGTGTGATCCTGGTGGGGCAACTGACAGGGATTGTTTGAACGCATGCTCAGGCTGAGGGTCACCATGCCCTTTTGTGCCTAGGGCGGCCCACAGGAGTGGGCGTGTTCTCATTGGTCATTCAGCTGGCTCACACTTTGAGGGTTGGATACCCATCCCAGCAGCCAGGTTTGTTTGTTTGTTTTTTTTTTTCCCATGGGGAAGAAGGAGTTCTCTATTATGCTTCTGGTCCCCCCAAAGGCACAGATTCCAGCAAAGTTCTGGGGACAGGTGACTGAATACCAAGGATGGGTAGAGATAACGGACTTGGGCCATATCCGGTCCCACATGCTAGATATGGGGCCCGCTTTCTGGGTGGCTGACACTAGGTCGGGACTTAGGCTCTGTCATACACAGCACTTATGGCCAGGGCAGCCTATAATTTGGGGTTCCCTCGAGGGCCGAGCTGATTGATCCTTTGTGGGATTTCTGGGCAGTCTCACCAGGCACTCCATCTTTCTTTGGACAGGGCATAATGTTGTGTTGTGACTCCAGAATTCCCTATCAATGGGGCTTGGGGAGCAGTAGGGTGAGGATGAAATTGTAAACACAACCTATGGTTCAATTCAGTGCCAAGCTGAAGGCAGTTCCAATGTGCAGCTGCTTATTCGAGTTATCCAGCACCTGAGTAAGGGCGGATCTCAGATGTTTGCTTACACTGGAGTTTGTGTGTATGATGACCGACAAATGGAGGGAGGTGGCATCAAGAGGCTATGGAGGGTTCCCACGCTGAGGCTTGTGAGATGCTCCAAACAGCAAGGCTTCCTTCTGCTGGAATGCTGGAGTGTGTTTTGTTTGCTCTAGGGTCCCCTATGTGGAAAGGTTGGTAGCAGAGCTCTCTGGCATGGATGCCTGAAAAGCACACCTCAATTAACCATCGCAGGTGAGGAACATGCCAAGTTCTTTCTGCTGGCTCTGGGGCAAAGTACCAAGGCCTTGATTTGACATGTAATATCTTCATATGGGCCACAATGCTGGTTTGTTACCAGCAAGATCTTAGAATGTGCTGTTGGCTAAGGTGTCATGAAGGTTTCTCCAAACATGAGGGTTTAGCACAGGTCAAATGCACAGTTTCATTCAGGGAAAAGGACAAGTTCTGTTGTGTGCCTCAGGGACCAGACGTTTTATTATCAGGTGGTATTCCAGAACAGGCGTCTGAAGACAGATGCTCTAAAACCTATTCTAGGTTTCAAATGAGGTCCTAAGGACATGTCTGGTACAATCTTCTGACTCAGGCCCATTGACTTGGGTGTTTGCCTGCATTTATGTGATCAGGGTTGTTCAGATTGTGCATTTGCTCCCAGAATGGCCTCCAATATTGGAGTTGGCTCAGGGTCCTTACAGATTTCTCCTAATCTGGAGGGTTTGTGCAACTGTGACTGGCAAAGGTTCCTTGGGGATGGCAGTCCCAGTCCTGTGGTGTGGCTCCAGAGACCCCATCCTGGAGGGCATGTGATCCATGGTTTTGGGAGAGAAGTCTGCAAACACAAACTCGGGTTAGGGTTAGTGGCAAGGTGATCACAGGTCCAATGCTTAGACCTGGAGGGCAGCTCGTCAGGAACGGTAATTAGGTTAACTGGAAAAAGGTAATACAGGCTTTTATATCAGGATTGTGTGTCCAGGATGGCCTCTGAATGCAGGTGTGGTCTCATGGGTCCATGGGAGATTTTTCCTCTCTAAGGAACCTGCTGGATCCTTATAGTTTGGTGGGTTTTTTGGGGAAGGTAAGAGCGCTGTTTTCCATCTTAGGGGAGTACTAAAACAGGGATTCCCGAAATGGGTTGTGGGTCTGGGCGCCTGGACAATTCCACCAGGGTTTAGTATTTGTGCTTAGGGGCATACCAGGCCTGCATTGCGGGATCCTGGTGGTGAAACTGAGAGGGCTTGTTTGAAAGCATGCTCAAGCTGAGGGTCACAAATCCTTTTTGTGCCCAGGATGGCCCTCGGGAGTGGGTGTGGTCTTATTGACCATGCAGCAGACTCCCACTCTGAGGGATGAACACCCATTCCAACAGCCAGGTTTCCTGCCATGTGGAAGGAAGAGTTCTCTATTGTGCTTCTGGTTCCCCCATTCCAGGGATCCCTGCAAAGGTCTGGAGACAGATTCCTGAATACCAGTCATGTGTAGAGATGATGGACTTGGGCCATGGCTGGTTTCACATACTGGATATGGGCCCTGATCTTTAGAAGGCTGACATGAGTTTGGGGCTCAAGCTCTGTCAGACACAGCACTAGTGGCCAGGCAGCCTATAAATTGGTGTTCCCTCGAGGAAGGAGCAGATTGATCCTGGCAGAGTAACCAGGCAATTCTTCTTTCTTTGGGGAAGGCAGAATGCTGCGTTGTGACTTCAGAATTCCCTGTCAAGATTTCTTGGGGAACAGAAGGTGAGGATGCAATTGTAAACAGCAGCTACGGTTAAATTCAATGCCAGGCCAAAGGCAGTTCCAATGTGCTGCTTCTTATTCGAGATATCCAGCACTTGAGTAGGGGCGGATGTCAGATGTTTGTTCACACTGGAATTTGTGTCTATTTTGACCGACAAATGGAGGGGTAGTATCCAGAGGGTAAGGAGGATTTCCCATGCTGAGGCTTGTGAGATTTTCCAAACAACAAGTTTTCATTCTACTGGACAGGTGGAGTCTGGTCTGTTTTCTTCAAGATCCCCCATGTGGAAAGTTTGGGTAACAGAACTCTTCAACATGGATTCGAGGAAAGTACATCTCCATTGACCATTGCCCCTGAGGAACATGGAAGGTTCATTCTGGTGGCTCTGGGGCGAAGTACCAAGACCTTGAGTTGACATGGAATGTCTTGCACATGGGTCACAATGCTGGTTTGTTACCAGGGAGATCTTAGATTGTGCTGGTGGCAAAGGCGCCTTGCAGGATTCTCCCACCATGAGTGTTTGACACAGGTCCAAGAGCACGGTTTCTTTCTGGGGAAAGCAATTGTTCTGTTGTGTGGCTCAGGGACCACATGTTTTATCATAAGTTGGTATTCCAGAGCAGGCCTCTGAGGACAGATGCCTGAAAAACTGATGGAGGTTTCCAAAGAGACCCTAGGGGCGTGCCAGTTTCAATATTCCGACCCAGGACTTTGGCTTGGGTGTCTGCCTGAATGTAGGTGATCAGGGTGTTTCAGACTGTGCATTTGCGTCCAATGTGGCCTCCAATTTTGTGGTAGCTCAGTGGCCTTGGAGGTTTCTCCTAATCTGGAGGGTTTGGTCAACTGTGATGGGCAAAGTTTCCTTGGGGATGGCAGGCATAGTCCTGTGGTGTGGCTCCAAAGTCCAGATCCTGGGGGCCTGTGAGCCATGGTTTGGGAGTCAAGTCTGCAAAGACAAACTTGGGTTAGGGTTTGTGGCGAGTCAATCACAGGCCCAATGAGTAGACCTAGAGGGCAGCTCGTCAGAAACTATAAATAGGGTGACTCGAAGGCATTAGCACAGGCTTTTATATCTGGATTGTGTGTAATGGATGGCCTCAGAATGCAGATGTTATCTTGCGGGTACAGGGGAGATTTTTCCTCTCTTTATGGATCCTAGCAGCAACCAATATTTTGGTGGCATTTTCGGGGAAGGGAAGAGTGCTGTTTTCCATCTTAGGGCTACCCCAGCAAAGGGATTACAGAGATGGGCTCTGGGTCTGCGTGCATGGAATATTCCACCAAGTGTTAGGATTTGGGACAAGGGGCGTTCCAGGGCTGCAACGCGGGGTCCAGGTGGTGCAAGTGAGAGGGCTTGCTTTAAAGCATGCTCAGGCTTAGGGTCATAATGCCTGTTTGTGTCCAGGGTGGCTCCCATGAGTGACCGTGGTCTCATAGGCCATGCAGCTGGCTCCACTCTGAGGGTTGGATACCCATCTACACAGCCAGGATTCCTGCCATTGGTTAGGAGGAGTACTCCTGGGCTTCAGGTTCCCCCATAGGCAGGGGTTTGAGCTATGGTCTGGGGAGAGATGCCTGAATATCCAGGTTGAGTAGATGTGATGGCTTCAGGCCACAACAGGTCCCACCTGCAGGATATAGGGCCCACTGTCTGCATGGCTGACTGGAGATCGTGGCTCAGGCTGTGTCAGACAGAGCCTGAGTGCCCATGGCGGTCTATGATATTAGGGTGCCATCGAGGGGCATGCAGGTGGATGCTCATGTGGGTTTTCTGTGTAGATTCACCAGGCACTTCTTCTTTCTGTGTGGCAGACAGAATGCTGCGTCGTAGCTCCAAAATTCCCTATCAAGAGGGCTTGGGGATCAGGAAGTTGAGGATGGAATGGTAAACACAAACTATGGTTAAATTCAGTGCCAAGTGGAAGGCTGTTCCAGTGTGCAGTGGCTGATTCTAGCTATCCAGCACCTGAGTAAGGGTGGGTGTCAGATGTTTACTCACACTGTAGTTTGTGTCTATGATGACCAACAAATGGAGAGATGTTGCAAGAGGTCACGGAGGATTTCCCACATTGTGACTTGTGAGATGTTCTAAACAACAAGGTTTCCATCTACTATAGAGGGTAAATCTGGGTTTTTTGCTCCACCGTGCCCCATATGGAAAGTTTGATTAGCAGAGCTCTCCCGTATGGATGCCTGGAAGGCACACCTCCATGGTCCATTTCAGCTGAGTAACGTGGCAGGTTCGATCTGGTTGCTCTGGGGATAAGTTCCAAGCAGCCTGCGTTGTCATGTCAGGAGTTGGTGTGGTCACATTAGCCATGCACCAGGCTTCCACTCTGAGGGCTAGACATCCATCCCAACAGGCAGGTTTCCTTCCATGGGGAAGGAGTAGTACTCAATTATGCTTCAGGTTCCCCTATTGGAAGGATTCTAGCAAATTGTGGGGAAATGTGCCAGAAAACCAGGATGGGTAGAGATGATGGACTTGGGCCATGGCGAGGCCCACATGCTAGATATGGGGCCCACTCTCTGGGTGACTGACACAAGGTCGGGGCTCAGTCTCTGTCAGACACAACACTAGTGGCCAGGGCAGTCCATAAATCAAGGTTCCCTCGAGAGCCCAGAAGATTGATCCTCATGTGGGGATTCTGGACAGACTCAGAAGGCACTTCTTCTCTCTATGGAGGAGGCAGAATGCTGCACTGCATCTCCAGAAATCAATATCAAGAGGCCTTGGGGACCAGTAGGGTGAGGATGGAATTGTAAACACAAGCTACTGTAGAGTTCAGTGCCAGTGGAACGCAGTTACAATGTGAAACATTTTTTGAGATATCCAGCACCTGTGTAAGGGTGGATGTCAGATGTTTGCTCACACTAGAGTTTGTGTCTATGATGACCAACAAATGGAGGGGTGGCATCAAAAGCCCATGGAGGATTTCCCCCACTGAGTCTTTTGAGATGCTCCAAATATCAAGGTTTCCTTCTACTGGACAGATGGAGTCTGGATTGTTTGCTCCATGGTACCCCATGTGGAAAGTTTGGGTAGCAGAACTCTTCGGCATGGATTCCTGCAAAGCACACCTCCATTCTCAATTGCAGCTGAGGAAGATGGCAGGTTCATTCTGGTCGCTCTGGGGTAAAAAACCAAGGCTTTGAGTTGACTTGGAATCTCTTGCAGATGGGCCAAAATTCAGGTTTGTTACCAAGGATGTCTTAGAATGTGCTGGTAGCTAAGGTGCCATTCAGGATTCTCTTACACTGAGGTTTTGGCACAGGTCGAAGAGCGCGGTTTCCTTCAGGGGATGGGAGATGTTCTTTTGTGAGGCTCAGGGACCACCTGTTGTATCATAAGTTTTTATTCCAGAACAGGCCCCGGAGGACAGATGACTGAAAGCCTAATCTAGGGTTCCAATAAAGTCCTATGGGCATGAAAGTTTCAGTCTTCTGACTCAGCACTGTTGACTTGGCTGTCTGCCTAGATGTAGGTGATCACAGTTTTTCAGATGCACATTTGCATCCAGAGCAGTCCCCTATATTAGGGTGGGCTCAGGGACCTTGCACGTTTCTCCTAACCTGGAAAGTTTGGGCAACTGTGACGGGCACAGTTTCCTTGGGGATGGCAGGCACAGTCCTATGGTTTGGACCCAGAGACCCCATCCTGGAGGATATGTGACACATATTTTTGGGAGAGAAGTCTGCAAACAGAAATTCGGGTTAGGGTTAAGGCGAGGTGATTTCAGGGCCAATGCGTAGACCTGGATGACAGCTCGTCAGGAAATGTAAAGGTGACTGGGAGGCGGTAGCACAGGCTTTTTTATCTGGATTGTGTGTCCTGGATGGCCTGGGAATGCAGGTGTGGTCTCTTGCGTCAATGGGAGATTTTTCTTTTCTAAGGATCCTGGCAACTCCCCATAGTTTGGTGGCTTTTTCGGGGAAGGGAAAGGTGCTGTTTTCCATCTTAGGGGTGCCCCAAAACAGGGATTCCAGAGATGGACTCTGGGTCTTGGCGCCTGGAAAACCCCACCAAGGTTTAGGATTTTGGCCTAGGGGAGTACCAGGCCTGCAATGAGGGATTGTGGTGGTGCAAATGAGAGGGTTTGTTTGAAAGCATGCTCAGGCAGAAGGTCACAATGCCTTTTTGTGCCCAAGGCGGACTGAAGGAATGGGCGTGGTCACTTTGGCCATTCACCTGGCTCCCATTCTGAGGGTTGGACACCCATCCCAACAGTCAAGTTTCCTTCCTTGGGGAAGGAGTAGTTCTCAATTGTGCTTCAGGTTCCCCATTGGAAGGATTCCAGCAATGTCTGGGGAATGGTGCCAGAATACGAAGGTTGGATAGAAAAGACAGACTTGGGCCATGGCCGATCTCACATGCTGGATTAGGGGCCCACTCTCTGGGTGGCTGACACTGGTTCGGGGTTCAGGCTCTGTCAGACACAATGCAAGTGGCAAGAGAAGCCTATAAATCAGGGTTCCCTCCAGGGGTGAGCAGAGTGATCCTCATGTTGGGATTCTAGACAGACTCAGCAAGCACTTCTTTCTATGGGCGAGGTAGAATGCTGTGTTACGGCTCCAGAATTCAATAACAAGAGGCCTTGGGGAGCAGTAGGGTGAGGATGGAATTGTAAACACAAGCTATGGTTCAATTCAATGCCAAGCAAAATGCAGTTCCAATGTGAAGCGTCTTTTCCAAGATATCCAGCACATGAGTCAGGCCGTTGTCAGATGTTTGCTCACACGAGAGTTTCTATTTTGATGACCCATCAATGGAGGGGTGGCGTCAAGAGGCCATGGAGGATTTCCCCTGATGAGGCTTGTAAGATGCTCCAAACAGTAAGGTGTCCTTCTACTGGACAGGTGGAGTCTGGTTTGTTTGCTCAAGGGTCCCCCATGTGGAAAGTATGGATAGCAGAAATCTTCGGCATTTATGCCTGGAAAGCACACCTCCACTGACCACTGCAGCTGAGGAACATGGCAGGTTCGTTCTGGTGGCGCTGGGGCGAAGGACCAAGGTCTTGAGTTGACATGGAGTCTCTTGCAGATGGGCCACAGTGCTGCTTTGTTACAAGGGAGATCTCAGAATGTGCTGGTGGGTAAGGTTCCAGGCAGGATTCTCCTACCCTGAGGGTTTGACACTGGGCAAGGAGCACGGTTTTCTTCTGGGGAGAGGAGATATTCTGTTGTGTGGCTCAGGGACCACATGTTGTATCATAAGTTGGTATTCCAGAACAGAACCCTGAGGCCAGATGCCTGAAAACCTAATCAAGGTTTCCAATGAGGTCCAAGGGCATGTCATGTTTAATCTTCTGTCTTAGGTCCATTCTATTGGCTGTATGCCAGGATGTAGATGATCAGGGAGTTTCAGACTGTATTTGCGTACAGAGCGGAGCCAATGTTGGGGTGGGCTCAGAGGTTTTGCAGGTTTCTCCGAATCTTGAAGATTTGGGCAACTGTGATGGGCACAGTTTCCTTGGGGATGGCAGGCACAGTCCTGTGGGATCCAGAGACCCCATCTTTGAGGGCATATGAGCCATGGTTTTGGGAGAGAAGTCTGAAAACACAAATTTGGGTTAGGGTAGTGGCATGGTGTTTGCCGGCGCAAGGTGTAGACCTAGAGAGGAGCTCATCAGGAAGTGTAATTTGTGTGACTGGAAGGCGGTAGCACAGGCTTTTCTATCAGGATTCTGTGTCTTTGGTGGCCTCGGAAGGTAGGTGTGGTCTCATGTGTCCTTGGGGATTCTTCTTCTTTAAGGATCCTGGTGGTTCCCCATAGTTTGGTGGCTGTTCTGGGGAAGGGAAGAGAGCTGTTTTCAATATTCTGGGTGCCCCACAACATGGATTCTAGAGACGGGTTCTGGGTCTGGGAGCCTGGAAAATCCCACCAAGGGTTAGGATTTGGGCCTACGGGCATACCAGGCCTGTAATTCGGGATGCTGTGGTGCAACGGAGAGGGCTTGTTTGAAAGCATGCTCAGGCTGGGGGTCAAATTACCTTTTTGTGCCAAGGGGGGGACCTCAGGAGTGGGAGTGCTCTCATTGGCCATGCAACTGGCTCCCACTTTGAGAGTTGTACATCCATACCATACCAGGGGACTTGCAGCTATCTCCTAATATGGAAAGTTTGGTCAACTCTGAAGGGGACAGTTTCCATGGGGATGGCAGGCACAGTCCTGTGGTGTGGATCCACAGACCCTATCCTGGAAAGCACGTGACCTATGGTTTTGGGAGTGAAGTCTGCAAAGACAACTTCGCTTTAGGGTGTGTGGCGAGGTGATCACAGGCCCAATGAATAGACCAGGAGAACAACTCATCAGGAACTGTAATTAGGGGGCCTGGAAGAATGTATCACAGGCTTTTCTATCTGGATTGTGTGTCCAGGATGGCCTCGGATTGCAGGTGTGGTCTCATGGATTCATGGGAGACATTTCCTCTCTAAGGATCCTGGCAGGTCCCCATAGTTTGGTGGCTTTTTCGGGAAGGGAAGAGTGCTGTTTTCCAATTTAGGGGTGCCACAAAATAGGGATTCCAGAGGAGGGCTCTGGGTGTGCTTGCCTCGAAAGTCCCACCAAGGGTTAGGATTTAGGCCTGGGGCATATCAGACCTGCAATGAGGGATCCTGGTGGTGCAAATGAGAGGGCTTCTTTGAAAACCTGCTCAGACTGAGCGTCATGTTGCCTGTTTGTACCCAGGGCTTCCCCCAAGTGGGGGCATGGTCTCATTGGCCATGTAGCTGTCTCTCATGTTGAGGGTTGGACACCCATCCCAATACCCAGGTTTCCTGCCATGGGATAGGAGGAGTTCTCTATGTGCTTCATGTTCCCCCATTGGCAGGGATTCCACCAAAAGTCTGGGGAAAGATGCCCGAATACGAAGGATGGGTAGAGATGACGGACTTTTCCCACGCAGGTCTCATATGATGGATATGGGGCTCACTCTCTGGGTTGCTGACACTAGGTCGGGACTCAGGCTCTGTCAGACACAGCACTAGTGGCCAGGGCAACCTATAAATCGGGGTTCCCTCGAGGGCCGAGCAGATTGATCCTCATGTGGGGTTTCTGGGCAGACACACCACGGACTTCAATATTCTATGTGTAAGGCAGAATGCTGCCTTGTGGCTAGAGAATTCCTCATCAAGAGGGCTTGGGGTCTACCAGGGTGAAGTTGGATCTGTAAACACAAGCTACAGTTCAATTCAGTACCAAGCGGAAATCAGGTCCAATGTGCAGTGGCTGATTAGGGATATCCATCACTTGAGTAAGGATGATGTCAGATGATTGCTCACACTGGAGATTGTGTCTATGATGACATACAAATGGAGGGGTGTCGTCAAGAGGCCATGGAGGAATTCCCACACTAAGGCTTGTGAGATGCTCCAAAAAGCAAGGATTTCTTCCACTGGGCAGGTGGAGCTTGGATATTTTTGCTCCAGGGATCCCCATGTGGAAAGTTTGAGGACCAGAGCTCTCCCGCACAGATACGTGGAAAGCACACCTTCATTGACTGTTGCAGATGAGGAGCATGGAAGATTCGTTCTGGTGGCTCTAGGGTGAAGTACCAAGTTCCTTGAGTTGACATGGAGTCTCAGGAAGATGGGTCACAATTCTGGATTGTTACCAGCGAGATCTTAGAATGTGCTGGTGGCTAAGGTAGTATTCAGGAGTCTCCTACACTGATGGTTTGGCACAGGTCAAAGAGAATGGTTTCCTTCTGGGGAAAGGAGATGTTCTTCTGTGTGGCTCAGGGACCACATATTGTATCATAAGTTGGTATTCCAGAACAGGTCCCTCAGGACTGGCGCCTGAAAACCTAATCTATGGTTCCATTGAGGTCCTAGAAGCATGTCAGGGTCAATCTACTGACTCAGAAACATTGACCAGGTTGTCTGCCTGATGTAGGTGATCATGGTGTTTCAGATTGTGAATTTGTATCTGGAGCAGACACCAATCTTAGGGTGGGCTCTGGGGCCTTGCAGGTTTCTCCTCATCAGAAGGTTTAAGCAACTGTGATGGGTATAGTTTCCTTGGGGATGTCAGGCAAAGTCCTTTGGTGTTCCTCCAGAGACCCCATCCTGGATGGCATGTGATCCATGGTTTTGGGAGAGAAGTCTGCAAACACAAATTCAGTTAGGGTTAGTGGCGAGGTGCTCGGGGGCCCAATATGGAGACCCTGAGGGCAGCTCATCAGGAACCGTGATTAGGTGACGGGAAAGCAGTTGCCCAGGCTTTCCTATCTGGATTGTTTGTTCAGGATGGCCTCGGAATGCAGTTGTGGTCTCATGGGTCCAAGGGAGATTTTTCCTCTCTAAGGATACAGGTGGCTTCCCATAATTTGGTGGCTTTTTCGGGGAAGGGAAGAGTGTGGTTTTGCATCTTAGGGGTGCCCAAAAACAGGGATTCCTGAGACGGGTTCTCTATCTGTTGGCCTGGAAAATCCCACCAAGGGTTAGGATTTGGGCCTAGGTGTGTAGCAGGTCTAAAATCTGGGATCCTGGTGGTGCCACTGAGAGGTCTTGGTTCAAAGCACACTCAGGCTGAGGGCCACAATGCCTGTTTGTGCCCAGAGCGGCTGTCAGGAGTGGGATTGATCTCACTAGGTATGCAGCTGTCTCCCACTTTGAGGTTTGGACACCCATACCAATACCCAGGTTTCTTGCCATGGGGAAGGAGAAGTTCTCTATGTGCTTCAGGTTGCCCCCTTGGCAGGGATTCCATCAAAAGTCTGGGGTAAATGTGCCTGAATACCAAGGATGGGTAGAGATGACAGACTTGTCCCATGGCGGGTCTCAAATGACGGAATGGGGCCCACTCTCTGGATTGTTGACACCAGGTCGGGAGTCAGGCTCTGTCAGACACAGTACTAGTGGCCAGGGCAGCCTATAAATCGGGGTTCCCTCGTGGGCAGAGAAGATTGATTCTCATGTGGTGTTTCTGGGCAGATTTACCAGGCATTTCTTCTTTCTATGGGAAAGGCAGAATGTGGCTTTGTGGCTTCATAACTCCCTATCAAGTGGGCTTCAGGACTAGTAGGGTTAGGATGGAATTGTAAACACATGCTACGGTTCAATTCAGTGCCAAGCAGAAGGCAGTTCCCATGTGCAGCGGCTTATTCGAGATATCCAGCACCTGAGTAAAGGGCGGATGTCAGATATTTGCTGACACTGGAGTTTGGGACTTTGATGACCGACAAATGGACGGGTGGTGTCAAGGGGCCTTAGAGGATTTCCCACACTGAGGCTTGTGTGATGCTCCAATTTGCATGGTTTCCTTCTACTGGACAGGTGGAGCCTGGTTTGTTTGCTGCAGGGTCCCCCATGTGGAGAGTTTAGGTAGCAGAGCACTCCCACAAGTATGCCTGGAAAACACATCTCCATTGAGCATTGAAGCTGAGGAACATGGCAGGTATGTTTTGCTGCCTGAGGATGAAGTACCAAGGCCGTGAGTTGACATAGAATCTCTTGAAGATGGGTCACAATGCTGGTTTGTTGCCAGGGAGATCTTAGAATGTGGTAGTGTCTAAGGTGCCATGCAGGATTCTCTTGTCCTGAAGTTTGGCAAAGGTCGAAGAGCATGGTTTCCTTCTGGGGACAGGAGATGTTCTGTTGTGTGGCTGAGGGACCACATGTTCTATTGTAATTTGGTGTTCCAGAACAGGCCTCTGAAGACAGATGCCTGAAAACCTAGTCTAGGGTACCAATGAGGTCCTAGGGGCATGACAGTTTCAATCTTCTGACTCAAGACTGTTGACGTGGCTGTCTGCCTGGATGTAGGTAAACAGGGTGATTCAGACTGCACATTTGAGTCCAGAGCGGCCTCCAATATTGTGGTGGGCTCAGGGGCCTCGCAGGTTTCTCCTAATCTGGAAGGTTTGGAAAACTGTGACGGGCACAGTTTCCTTGGGGATGGCAGGCACAGTTCTTTGGTATGGATCCAGAGACCCGACCCTGGAGGGCACGTGAGCCATTGTTTTGGGAGAGAATTCTGTAAACACCAATTTGGATTAGGGTTAGTGGCATGGTGATCACAGGACCAGTGCATAGACTTGGAGGGCAGCTCATCAAGAACTGTAATTAGGGTGATTGGTAGGCCATAGCACAGGCTTTTCTATCTGGATTGTGTGTCCAGGATGGCTTCGGAATGCAGGTATGGTCTCTTTGGTCCATGGGAGACATTTTCTTTCTACGGATATGGTGACTGTCCATACTTTGGTGGCTTTCTCGGGGGAGGGAAGAGTACTGTTTACCATCTTAGGGGTGCCCCAATACAGGGATGCCAGAGAAAGGTTCTGGGTCTGGGTGGCTGGAAAATCCCACCAAGGAATTTGGGCGTACGGGCGAACCAGGCCTGCAATGCAGGATCCTCGTGAGGCAATTGAGATGTCTTGTTTAAAGCATACTCAAGATGTGGGTAACGGGGCGCCTGGGTGGCTCAGTGGGTTAAGCTGCTGCCTTCGGCTCAGGTCATGATCTCAGGGTCCTGGGATCGAGTCCCACATCAGGCTCTCTGCTCAGCAGGGAACCTGCTTCCCTCTCTCTCTCTGCCTGCCTCTCCATCTACTTGTGATTTCTCTCTGTCAAATAAATAAATAAAACCTTTAAAAAAAAAGATGTGGGTCACAATGCTTCTTTGTTCAAGGGCGGCTCTCAGGAGTAGACGTGGTCTCCTTGGCCATGCAGCTGGCTTTCACTTTGAGTGTTGGACACCCATCCGAATAGCCAGGTTTTCCTGCCTTGGGGAAGGAGGAGTTCTCTATTGTGCTTCAAATTCCCCCATTGGCAAGGATTCCAACAGAAGACTGGGGACAGATCCCTGAATACCAAGGAAGGGGAGATATGAAAGACTTGAGCCATGGCAAATCAGCATGATGGATATGGGACCCAGCCTCTTGGATGACACGAGGTCAGAGATCAGGCTCTGTCAGACACAGCACTAGTGGCCAGGGCAGCCTATAAATCGGGGTTCCCTCGAGGGCTGATCAGATTGATCCTCATGTGGGGTTTCTGGGCCGTCTCACCAGACACTTCTTCTTTATATGGGACAGTCAGAATGCTGGATATCTCGAATAAGACTCTGCACATTGGAACGGTCTTCCACCTGGCACTGAATATAACCGTGGCTTGGATTTACAATTACACCCCACCGAACTCATCCTCATGCCCTCCTGATGAGGAATTCTGGGGGCACAACGCAGCATTCTGTCTTCCCCATAGAAAGAAGATGTGCCTGGTGAGACTGCCAGAAAATCCCACATGAGGATCTGTCTTCTCGGCCCTCAAGGGAACCCCGATTTATAGGTAACTGGCCACTACTGCTGTGTCTGACAGAGTCTGAGCCCCGACCTCTTTTCAGCCACCCAAAGAGCCGGGCCCTATTCAGCACATGAGACCAGAGATGGCCCACGTTCGTCATCTCTACCCATCCTTAGTCTTCAGTCATCTGTCCCCAGACATTTGCTGGAAACCCTGCCAATGGGGAAACCTAAAGCACAATAGAAAACTCCTATTTCCCCAAGGCAGGAAATATGGCTTTTGGGATGGGTTTCCAACCCCCAGAATTTGAACCAGGTGCATGGCCAATGAGACCAACACCACTCCTGAGGCCTGCCCTGGGGACAAACAGGCATTGTGACCCTCAGCTTGAGCATGCTTTCAAGCCATCCCTCTCAGTTGCACCACCAGGATCGGGCTTTGAAGGGCTGGTATGCCCCTAGACACAAATTCTAACACTTGGTGGAATTTTTTAGGAGCCCAGACCCAAAGCCCATCTCTTGAATCCCTATTTTGGGGCACACATAAGTTGGAAACAATCACTCTTCCCTTACACGAAAAAGCCACCAAATTATAGGAAGTCAGCAGGTTCCATAGAGAGGAAAAGTCTCCCATGGACCCATGATACCACACCTGAATTCCGAGGCTATCTTGGACACAAAATCCAGATATAAATGCCTGTGCTTCCGCGTTCAAGGCACCCGAACTACAGTTCCTGATGAGCTGCCCTCAGGGTCTATGCATTGGGCCTGTGATCACCCCTCCAGTAACCCTAACCTGAGTATGTGTATGCAGACTTCTCGCCCAAAATCATGGCTCACATGTCCACCAGGATGGGGACTCTGTAGCCACATCAGAGGACTGTGCCTGCATTCCCCAAGGAAACTAAGGCCGTCACATTTGCCCAAACCCTCCAGTTTAGGGGAAACCTACAAGGCTCCTGAGTCCATCCCAGTATTGGAGGCCAGTCTGGTTTCAAATGCGCAGTCTGAAACACCCTGATCACCTCCATCGAGGCAGACACCCAAGTCAATGGGCCTGAATCAGAAGGTTGAACCTGACTTGCCCTTAGGACCTCATTGGAACCCTAGATTAGGTTTTCAGGCATTTGTCATCTGTTCTGGAATACCAACTTATGGTACAACATGTGGTCCCTGAGCCACATAAGAGAACATCTCCTGACCCTAGAAGCAAATTGTGCCCTTTGACCTGTAAAAAATCCTCAAGGTGGGAGAATCTTGCATAGCCCCTTAGCCATCTGCACATTCTAAGATCTCTCTGGTAACAAACCAGCATAGTGAAACATCTGCAAGAGATTCCATGTCAACTCCAGGCCTTGGTACTTCGCCCCAGAGGCTACAGAAGGAATATGCCATGATCCTAAGGTGCAATTATTAATGAACGTATGCTTTCCAGGCATCCATGCAGGAGAGCTCTGCTACCCAAACTTTCCACATGGAGGACTGTGGAGCAACCAAAGCATACTCCGCCTGTCTAGTAGAAGGAAACCTTGCTGCTTGGAGCATCTCACAAGCCTCAGCATGGGGAATTCTCTGTAGCATCTTGACACCACCCCTCCATTTGTTGGACATCATAGACACAAACTCCAGTGTGAGCAAATATCTGACATCCCCCCTTACTCACGTGCTTGAATAAGCCACGGCCCTTTGGAACTGCCTACCGCTTGGCACTGAATTTAACCGTAGCTAGTATTTACAATTCCATCCTCACCTGACTGGTCCCCAAGCCCTCTTGATAGGGAATTCTGGAGCCACAACGCAGCATTCTGCCTTCCACATAGAAAGAAGAATTGACTGGTGTGACCGTCCAGAAACCCCACATGAGGATCATCTGCTCAGCTTTCGAGGATCCCCTATTTTTCAGTTGCCCTGGCCAGTAATGTTGTGTCTGATAGAGCCTGAGCCATGACTTCGTGTCAGCCACCCAGAGAGTGGTTCCTATATCGAGCATGTGAGACTGGCCATGGCTCAATCCGTCCTCTCTACCCATCCTTGGTATTCGGGCATCTGTCCCAGACATTTGCTGGAATTCCTGCTAATGGGGGAACCTGAAGCCCAATAGCGAACTGCTCCTTCCCCATGGCATGAAACCTAGCTTTTGGGATGGGTGTCCAACCCTCAGAGAGGGAGCCAGCTGCATGGGCAATGAGACCATGCCCACTCCTATGGGTCACCCTGGGGACAAGCAGACATTGTGACCCTCAACCTGAGCATGGGACGCCTGGGTGGCTCAGTTGGTTAAGCAGCTGCCTTCGGCTCAGGTCATGATCCCAGCGTCCTGGGATCGAGTCCCGCATCGGGCTCCTTGCTCGGCAGGGAGCCTGCTTCTCCCTCTGCCTCTGCCTGCCTCTCTGTCTGCCTGTGCTCGCTCTCTCTCCCTCTCTCTCTGACAAATAAATAAAGAAAATCTTCAAAAAAAAATCCTTTCAAATAAGCCCTCTCTATTGCACCACCAGGATCCAGCATTTCAAGACTAGTATGGCGCTAGGCTCAAAGCTTAACCCTTGGTGGGAATCTCTTGGCTCCCAGACCCTTCTCCGGAATCCCTGATTTGGGGCACCCCTAAGATGAAAAGGAGCACTCTCCCCTTCCCCGAGAAAGCCACCAAACTATTGGGAGCCGCCAGGACAACTTAAGGAAGAAATATCTCCCTTGGACCCATGAGACCACATATGCATTCTGAGGCCATCCAAACACACAATCCAGATAGGAAAGCCTATACTACTGCCTTCCAGTCGCCCTAATTATAGTTCCTGATAAGCTCTCCTCCAGGTCTATGCATTGGGCCTGTGATCACCTTGCCACTAAGCCTATCCCGAGTTTGAGTTTGCAGTCTACTATTCCAAAACCATGGCTCATATGTCCTCAAGGATGGGGTTTTGGAGCCACACCACAGGACTGTGCCTGCCATCCCCAAGGAAAATTTGCCCGTCCCAGTTTCCCAAACCGTCTAGATTAGGAGAAACACCTCAAAGGCGCCTGCGCCCACTGCCATATTGGTCGCTGGTCTGTATGCAAATGCACAGTCTGAAACACCCTGATCACCTACATCCAGCAGACGCCAAAGTCAATGGTCCTAAGTCAGAGATTGAACCTGACTTGCCCCTAGGACCTCACTGGAATCCTAGATTAGGTTTACAAGTATTGTCCTTAGACGCTTGTTCTGGAATACCAATTTATGATATAACATTATATAATAAGAACATCTCCTGTCCCCAGAAAGAAACCATGTTCTTCGAACTCTGTCAAACTCTCCAGGTAGTAGAATCCTGCTTGGCCCCTTAGCACCAGGACATTCTAAGCGTTCCTTACCCATCTGAAAAAGATTTCATGTTAACTCATGGCCCTTGGTACTTCACACCAGAGCCACCAGAACAAACCTGCCATGTTCCTCAGCTGCAATGGGGAATGGAGGTGTGCTTTCCAGGTATCCATGCGGTAGTGCTCTACTACCCAAACTTTCCACATTGGGGTACCTAGAACAAAGAAACCAGACTCCACATGCCCAGTACAAGGGAGCCTTGCTGTTTGGAGCATCTCACAAGACTCAGCGTGGGAATTCCTCCGTGGCATCTTGACACCACTCCTCTATTTGTCGATCATTATAGATACAAACTCCAGTGTGGGCAAACATCTGACAACAGCCCTTACTCAGGTGCTGGTTTCTCAAATAAGACGCTGCACATTGGAACTGCCTTCCGCTTGGCACTGAATTGAACCGTAGCTTGGTTTTACAATTCCATCCTCACCCTACTCGTCTCCAAGCCTTGTTGAGAGGGAATTCTGGAGCCACAACGCAGCATTCTGCCTTCCCCATAAAAAGAAGAAGTGCCTGGTGAGTCTTCCAAGAAACCCCACATGAGGATCAATCTTCTCAGCCCTAGAGGGAACCCTGATTTATAGGCTGCCCTGGTCACTAGTGCTGTGTCTGACAGAGCCTGAGCCCCGACCTCGTGTCATCCACCCAGAGGGTGGGTCCCATATCCATCATGCTGACCGGCTCAAGTCTGTCATATCTACCCATCCTTGGTATTCAGACATCTGTCCCCAGTCTTTTGTTGGAGTCCCTTCCAATGGGGGAACTTGAAGCACAATAGAAAACTCCTACTTCCCCATGGCATGAAACCTGGCTGTTGGGATTGGTGTCCAACCATCAGTGTGGGAGCCAGCTTCATTGCCAATGAGACCTCACCCATTCCTGAGGGCTGCCTTTGGACAAAGAGGCATTGTGACCCTCAGCCTGAGCATGCTTTCAGACCAGCACTCTCAGTTTCACCATCAGGATCCTGCTTTGCCCGGCTGGTAGACCCCTAGGCCCAAATCCTAACCCTTGGTGAGATTTTCCAGGTGCCCACACCCAGTTCCCATCTCTGGAATTTCTCTTTTGGGGCACCACTTAGATGGAAAACAGCACTCTTCTCTTCCCCGAAAAAGCCACCAAAGTATTGGGAGCTGCCAGGATCCTTAGACAGGAAAAATATTCCATTGACTCATGAGACCACACCTGCAATCTGAGGCTATCGTGGACACACAATGCAGATAGAAAATCCTATGCTACCTCTTTCAAGTCACCCTAAGTACACTTCCTGATGAGCTGCCATCCAGGTCTGTGCATTGGGCCTCTGAACCACTCGCCACTAACCCTAATCCGAGTTTCTGTTTGCAGATTCCTCTCCCAAAACCATGGCTCAAATGCCTTCCAGGATGGAGTCTTTGGAGCCAAACCACAGGACAGTGCCTGTCATCCCCAAGGAAAATTTGCCCGTCACAGTTTCCCAAGCCCTCCAGATTAGGAGATACCTGTAAGGCCCCTGAGCCCACCACAATATTGGAGGCCACTCTGGAAGTAAATGTGTATTATGAAATACCCTGATCACCTACATCCGGCAGACACTTAAGTCCATGGTCCTGAGTCAGAAGATTGAAACTGACATGCCCCTAGGTCCTCACTGGAAACCTAGATTAGGTGTTCAGGCATTTGTCCTCAGAGGCCTGTTCTGGAATACCAACTTATGATATAACATGTGGTTCCTGAGCCACAGAACAGAACATCTTCTGTCCCCAGAAGGAAATCATGCCCTTCAACCTGCGTCAAACCCTCCGTGTGGGAGAATCCTGCACGGCACCATAGCCACCAGCACATTCTAAGATCTCCATGGTAACAAACCAGCATTGTGACCCATCTTCAAGGGATTCAGTGTCAACTCAAGGCCTTCGTACTTCAAGCCAGAGCCACCAGAAGGAAACTACCATGTTCCTGAGCTGCAATGGTCACTGGGGGTGTGCTTTCCAGGCATTCATGTGGAAGAGTTCTGCTCCCGATCTTTCCACATGCGGGACCCTGGAGCTTGCAAACCAGACTCCCTCTGTCCCATAGAAGGAAACCTTACTGTTTGGAACATCTCACAAGCCCCAGCTTGGGACATCCTCCATGGCCTCTTGATGCCACCACTCCATTTGTCAGTCGTCATAGACACAAACTCCAGTGTGAACAAACATGACATCCGCCCTTACTCTGGTGCTGGATATCTTGAATTAGCCTCTGCACATTGGCACTCCCTTCTGCTTTGCACTGAATTGATCCATAGCTCGGGTTGACAATTCCATCCTCAACCTACTGGTCCTCAAGCCCTCTTGATGAGGAATCTAGAGCCACAACGTAGCATTCTGCCTTCCCCATAGAAAGAAGAATTGCCTGGACAGTCTGCCCAGAAACCCCACATGAGAATCTATCTCCTTGGCACTCGAAGGAATTCTGATTTATAGGCTGTCCTGGCCACTAGTGCTGTGTCTGACAGAGCCTAAGCCACGACCTAATGTCAGCCACCCAGAGCGGGCCCCATATCCAGCATGTGAGACCTGACATGACCCAAGTCCGTAATTATCCATCATTGGATTTAGGCAACTTTCCCTACACTTTTGCTGGAATACCTGCCAATAGGGGAACATAAAGCACAATAGAGACCTCCTGCTTCCCCATGACAGGAAACCTGGCAGTTGGGATGTTTGTCAAAACCACACAATGGTAGCCAGCTTCATGGACAATGATATCAGGCAACTCCTGAGGGCCTCCCTGGGCACAAACAGGCATTGTGACCCTCAGCCTGAGCATGCTTTCAAACAGGCCCTCTCAGTGGCACGGCCAGCATCCCGAATTGCAGGCCTGGATACGCCCCTAGACCCAAATCATAACCCTTGGAGTGATTTTCCAGGCACCCAGTCTGAGAGCCCTTCTCTGGAATCCCTGTTTTGGGGCAACCCAATGACGGAAAACAGCACACTTTCTGTCCCTGAAAAAGCCACCAAACTTGGGGAACCGCCAGGATCCTAAGAGGAGAAAAATTACCATGGACCCATGAGACTACACCTGCATTCCGAGGCCATCCTGCAAACACAATCCAGATAGAACAGCCTGTGCTACCGCCTTCGAGTCACCCTAATTACAGTTGCTCACGATCTACCATCCAGGTGTATGCATTGGGCCTGCGATCACCTCACCACTAACCCTAAACCAAATTTATGCTTGCAGACTTCTTTCCCAAAACCATGGCTCACTTGCCCTCCAGGATGGTGTCTCTGGAGCCAGAGCACAGGACTGTGCCTGCCATCCCCAAGGAAACTGTGCTCGTCTCAGTTACCCAAACATTTCAAATTTGTAGAAACCTGCAAGGCCCCAGAGCCCACCTCAATACTGACGGCCCCTCTGCGCGCAATGCCCAGTCTGAAACACCCTGATCACCTACATCCAGGAAGACACACAAGTCAATGTTCCTGAGTCAGAAGTTTGAAACTGGCATGCCCCTAGGATCTCATTGGAAACCTATATTAGGTATTCAGGCATCTGTCCTCAGTGAACTTTCTGGAATACCAACTTATGATACAACATGTGGTCCCTGAGCCCCACAACAGAAGATATCCTGTCCCCAGAAGGAAACCGTGCCCCTTGACCTCTGCCAAAGCCTCAGAGTAGGAGAATCCTGCATGGCACCTTAACCAACAGCACATTCTAAGATCTCCCTAATAAGAAACCACCATTGTGACCCCTCTGCAAAAGATTCCATGTCAATTCAAGTCCTTGATACTTCGCCCAAGAGCCACCAGACAGACCTGCATGTTCCTCAGCTGCAATGATCAATGGAATTGTGCTTTCTAGGCATCCATGCAGGAGAGCTCTGCTACCCAAACTTTCCACATGGGGGCCCTGGAGCAAACAAACTAGACTCCACCTGTCCAGTCGAAGGAAACCTTACTATTTGGAGCATCTCACAAGCCTCAGTGTGGGAAATCCTTCATGGACTCTTGACACCACCCTCCATTTTTTGGTCACCATAGATACAAACTCCAGTGTGAACAAACATCTGACATCCACCCTTAGGTGCTAGATATCCCATATAAGCCGCTTCATAAAGGTACTGCCTTCTTCTTGGCACTGAATTGATCGGTAGCTTATGTTTTCAGTACCATCCTCAACCTACTGGTCCCCAAGCCCTCTTTATAGGGAATTCTGGAGCTACCACACAACATTCTTCCTTCCACATAGAAAGAAGTGCATGGTAGGTCTGCCCAGAAACCCCACATGAGATTCAATCTGCTCGGCCTTTGAGGGAACCCCGACTTATAGGTTTCCTGGCCACTAGTGTTGTTTCTGACGGAGCCTGAGCCCTTACCTAGTGTCAGCAACCCAGAGAACGGGCCCCATATCCAGCATGTGAGACTGGTTATGGACAAAGTCTGTCATTTCTACCCATCCTTGGTGTTCAGGCACCTGTCCCCAGACTTTGGCTGGAATCCCTGACAATGGGGGAACCTGAAGCACAATGGAGAACTCCTCTTTCCCATGGCAGGAGACCTGACTGTTGGGATGGGTGTCCAACCCTCAAAGTAGGAGCCAGTTGCATGGCTAATGAAGCCACGCCCAAACCTGAGGGCCACACTGGGTACAAACAGGCATTGTGACCCTCAGCCTGAGCATGTTTTCAAACAAGCCCTCTTAGTTGCACCATCATGATTTTACATTGCAGGCCTGGTATGCCCTTGGCCCAAATCCTAAGCCTTGGTGGGAATTTACAAGCACCCTGACCCAGAGCCCGTCTCTTGAATCCCTGTTTTGGGGCATGCATAAGATGGAAATCAACACTCTTCCCTTCCCCGAGAAAGCCACCAAAAAATGGGAGGCACCAGGATCTTTAGAGCGGAAAAATCTCCCATGGACCCCTGAGTCCACACCTGCATTCCGAGGCCATCCTGGGTACACAATGCAGTTACAAAAGCCTGTGATACCACCTTCAAGTCACCCGATTTATGGTTCCTGACGAGCTGCCCTCCAGTTCTATACATTGGGCCTGCGATAACCTCACCACTAACCCTAACCCGAGTTTGTGTTTGCAGACTTCTCTCCCAAAACCATGACTTACATGCCCTCCAGGATAGGGTCTCTGGATCCACACCACAGGACTGTGGCTGCCATCCCCATGGAAACTGTGATGTCAAAGTTTCCCAAAACCACCAGATGGGAGAAATCTGCAAGGCCCCTGAGCCCACCCCAATTTTGGATGCCGCTCTGGACTCAAATGTACAGTCTAAAACACCCTGGTCACCTACATCCAGGCAGACAACAAAGTCAATTAACCTGAGTCAGATGTTTGAACCTGACATGACCCTAGTACTTCATTGGAACCCTAGATTAGATTTTCAGGCACCTGTCTTCAGAGGCCTGTTCTGGAATACCAACTTATGATTCAACATGTGGTCCCTGATCCACACAACAGAACATTTCCTGTCCCCAGAATGAAACCGTGCTCGTGGACCTGTGTCAAACCCTCAGGGTAGATGAATCCTGCACAGCTCCTTAGCCACCAGCACATTCTAAGATCTCCCTGGTAACAAACCAGCATTTTGACCCATCTTCATGAGACTCCATGTCAACTCAAGGCCTTGGGACTTCACCTTAGAGCCACCAGAAAGAACCTGCCATGTTCCTCTGCTGCAATGGTCAATGGAGGAGTGCTTTCCAGGCATCCATATGGGAGTGCTTTGCTACACAAACTTTTCTCATGGGGGACCCTGGAGCAAACAAACCAGAAGCCCCCTTTCCGGATGAAGGAAACCTTACTCTTTGGAGCATCTCACAAGCCCCAGCGTGGGAAATTGTCCATTACCTCTTGACACCAGCCTCCATTTGTTGGTCCTCATAGACACAAACTCTCGTGTGAGCAGACAACTGACATTCGCACTTACTCAGGTGTTGGATATATCCAATCAGCCTCTGCACATTGGAAGTGCCTTCCGTTCGGTAATGACTTTAACAGTTGCGTGTGTTTACCATTCCATCTTCACCGTCCTGGTCCACAAGCCCTCTTGATAGGGAATTCTGGAGCAACAATGCAGCATTCTGCCTGCCCCAAGAAAGAAGAATTGCCTGGTGAGTTTGCCCAGAAACCCCACATGAGGATCCACCTGCAGGGCCCTTGACAACACCCTAATATCTTGGGCCACCATGGGAACTAAAACTCTCTCTGACAGAGCCTGAGCCACGACCTTCAGTCAGTCACCCAGACAGTGGGCCCCATTTTCCTGCAGGTGTGACTTGTTGTCACCCAAAGCCGTCATCTCTACTCAACCTGGATAGTCAAACTTCTGTGCCCAGTCCGTAGCTCAAATGCCTGCCTATGAGGTACCTGAAGCACAAGGGCACTCCTCCTTCGTGATGGCAGGAAGTCTGGCAGTTGGGATTGGTATCCAACCCTCAGAGTGGGAACCAGCTGCATGGACATGAGACCACGGCCACACATGGGAGCCGCCCTGGGCACAAACAAGCATTGTGACCATCAGCATGAACCTGCTTCCAAACGAACCTCCATGGTAGCTGGACCAGGAGGCCACAGAGTGGGACATCCAGACCCCTAGGGTAAAATCCTCACCCTTGTTCGTGTTTTTCAGTCACCTAGACTCAGAAACTGTCCCTGGAATCCCTCTTGTGGGGGCTCATTGAGACGGAAAACAGCAGTCTTCCCTTCCCCCAGATACAGCAAATTCTTGGGAGATGGGCAGAATCCCTAGAGATGAAGAATGTTCTATGGCCCCATGAAGACACCCCTACATTTTACGACCGTTCTGGACACACAATCTAGAAAGAAATGTCTTCCCAACTACCTCCATGAGAACTTAATTTCACTACACAATGACCTTCCCTCAGAGCCTGCAGATTGGGGCTGTGATGACCTCAGGCCTCACCCTAACACTAGTTCGCGTTTGCAGATTTCTGTCTCCAAAACCCTGTCGCACATGCCCTCCAGGATGGGGCCTCTGGAGCCACGCCGGACGACTGTGCCTACTCTCCCGAAGGAAACTCTGCCCTTCACTGTTGCCCAAACCCTGAAGCTTAGGAGCAAAGTACAAAGCCCCTGAGCCCACCTCAATTTCCAAGAACTGTCTAGACCCAAGTGTACATTGTGACACACAGTGAGAACCTGCCTCCAGGCAAACATCCATGTCAAAGGCCCTGAGTCAGAAGATGGAACCTGACATGCTCCTAGGACTTCATCGATGCCCTAGCTTAGGTTTTCAGGTGCATGTCCCGAGAGGACTTTTCTCCCATACCATCTTATATTCCAACATGTTGTCCCTGAGTGACCCAACAGACCTCTCCTGTCCCAGAAGGATACCTTGCTCTTGGTAGCTGTGTCTAAGACTCAATGTAGGTGAATCCTGCATTGCCCCTGACCATTCCAACATTACAGTGTACATCCTGGGTAAAAACCAACATTGTGATCGAACAGCATCAAACTCCATGTCAACTCAGCCCTCTTGGAACTTCGCCCCAGAGCCACCAGATCATACCTGCCATGTTCCTGAGCTGCAATGTTCAATGGAGTCGTGTTTTCCAGGCATCCATGAGGGAGAGCTCTGCTACCAACCTTTCCATATGGGTACCCTGGAGCAAACAAATCAGACTCCCCCTGTCCAGTAGAAGGAAACCTACTGTTTGGAGCATCTCACAAGACACAGAGTGGGAAATCCTCCATGGCCTTTTGATGCAAACCCACCGTTTGTCCATCATCCTAGACACAAACACCAGTGTGAGCAAATATCTGACATCCGCCCTTACTCAGGAGCTGGGTGTCTCGAATCAGCCACTGCACGCTGGAAGTGCCTTCCGCTTGTCCCTGAATTGAACCGTAGCTTGTGTTTTTAATTCCATCCTCACTCTCCTGGTCCCCAAGCTCTCCTGATACGGAATTCTGTAGCCACAACGCAGCATTCTGCCTTCTTCATAGGAAGAAGTGCCTGGTGAGTCTGACCAGAAACCCCACATTAGCACCCACCTGCATGTCCCTCAATGGCACCCTAATATCTTAGGCTTCCATGTGCTCTCAGGCTCCGTCTGACACAGCTGGAGACATGACCTCCAGGCAGCCACACAGACAGTGGGCCCCATATCCTGCAGGTGGTACCTGCCATGGCCAGAAGCCTTCATTTCTATTCAACATGAGACATGAACATGAAACACAGGATTATTCCTCCTTTCTGATGGCAGGAAACCTGGCTGTTGAGATGAGTGTCTTACCCTCAAAGTGGGAAACAGCTGCATGGCCCATGAGACCAGGGCCACTCATGGAAGACGCCCTGGGCACAAACAGGCATTATGACTCTCAGCGTGAGCCTCCTTTCAAACAAACACCCTCGGTAGCTAGACCAGTAGTCAACAGAGTAGGCCTGCCAGTGCCCTAGGGCCAAATTCTCACCCTCGTTTGTGATTTCCAGGTGCCAAGACCCAAAACCTGTCTCTCGAATCCCTCTTTTGGTGGTCCCCTGAGACAGAAAACATCAGTCTTCCCTTCTCCAAGAGACAACAAACACGGGGAGCTGGGCAGAATCCCCAGAGACGAAGAATATCCCATGGCCTCATGAAGCCATTCCTACCTTTTGTGACCGTCCTGAACACACAATCCTGACAGAAAAGCCTGCACTACCGCCTCCATGACACCTTAATTTCAGTACACTATGAGCTGCCCTCAGGGCCTGCTGATCGATCTTGTGAACACCTCCGCACTCACCCTAACACTAGTTTGCATTTGTAATTTCTGTTCCCAAAGTCCTGGCTCACACACCCTCCAGAATGGGATTTCTGGTCCCACACTGCACGAGTGTGCATACACTCCTGAAGGAAACTGCCCTTCACTGTTGCCCAAACCCTGAATATTAGGAGCAAAGTAAAAAGACTCTGAGGCCACCTCATTTTCGAAGAAGGCTCTGGATCCAAATATGCATTCTGACACACAATGAGACACGCCTCCAGGCAGACATCCAAGTCAAAGGCCCTGAGTCAGAAGTTTGAACCTTCCATGACGATAGACTTCATTGATAAGGTAGTATAGATGTTTAGGCACCTGTCCCCAGAGGCTTGTTATCCAATACCAACTTATATTCCAACATGTGGTCCTTGAGCCACACAACAGAACCCCTGCTGTCCCCAGAAGGATACATTGCTCTTGGTAGCTGTGTCCAAGTCTCAGTGTAGAAGAATCCTGCATGGGCCCCTGACTGTCCCAACATTTTAACATCTCCCTGGTTACAAACCAGCATTGTGATCCAACAGCATGAAACTCCATGTCAACTCAGCCCCCTTAAAACTTCGTCCCAGAGCCACCAGATCGAACTTGCCATGTTCCTGACATGCAATGGTCAATGGAGGTGTGCTTTCCAGGCATCTATGTGGGAGAGCACTGCTACACAAACTTTCCATATGGGGGACACTGGAGCAAACAAACCAGACTCCCACTGTCCAGTAGAAGGAAACCTTGCTGTTTGGAGCATCGCATAAGCTGCAGCGTGGGAAATCATCCATGACCTCTTGACGCCACTCCACCATTGTCTGTCATCATAGACACAAACTCCACTGTGAGCAAACATCCGACATCCCCCCTTACTCAGGTGCTTGATGTGTCAAATCAGCCACTGTACACTGGAACAGCCTTCAGCTTGGCACTGAATTTAAGCATATCTTGTGTTTACAATTCCATCCTCACCTTCCTGGTCCCCTAGCCCTCTAGATAGGGAATTCTGGAGCCAAAATGAAGCATTCTGCCTGCCCCATAGAAAGAACAAGTGCCTGGTGAGTCTGCCCAGAATGCATACATGAGTATCCACCTGCATTGCCCTCAGCGACACCCTAATATCATAGGCCACCATGGGCACTAAGGCTCTGTCTGACACAGCCTGAACCACGACCTCCAGTCAGCCACGCAGACAGTGGGTCCCATATCCTCCAGATGGGACCTGCCTTGGCCTGAAATCAATATCTCTGCTCTACCTGGTTATTCAGGCATCTGTCTCCAGACTGTAGCTCAAATCCCTGACTATGGGGGTATTTAAAGCACAGGAGTTATCCTGCTTCCTGGTGGCAGAACCCTCAGAGTGGGAACCAGCTGCATAGTCCTTGAGATCACGGTCACACATGGGAGTAGCCCTGGGTACAAACAGGCATTATGACCCTCAGCATGAGCCTGCGTTCAAACAAATGCCCTCGGTAGTTGGACCAGGAGTCCGCAGAGCAAGCCAGCCAGCTTGCTACTGCCAAATCGTCTCCCTCGTTGGTATTTTCCAGGTGCCCAGACCGAGAAACTGTATCCAGATTCTTTCTTTTGTGGTTAACCTGAGATTGAAAACAGCAGTCTTCCTTTCCTCCAGAGGCACCAAACACTTGGGAGCTGGGCAGAATACCCAGAGACCAAGAATCTCCCATGGCCCCATGAAGCCACCCCTACCTACCTTTTGTGACCATCCTGGAAACAGAATCCAGACAATATAGCATGAGCTACCGCCTCCATGACACCTTAATTTCAATACATTATGAGCTGCACTCAGGGCATGCAGATCGGGCCTTGGCCCTCACCCTAACCCTAGTTCGCATTTGCAGATTCTGTCTCCAAAACCCTGGCCATCATGCCCTCCAGGATGGGGCCTCTGAAGCCACAATAGAATACTGTGCCTACCGTACCAAAGGAAACTCTGCCCTTCACTGTTGCCCAAACCCTGAAGATTAAGAGCAAAGTACAAACACCCTGAGCTCACCTCAATTTCCCAGTATGCTTTGGACCCAGGTGTACATTCTGACACATTATGAGCACCTGTCTCCAGGTAGACATCCAAGTCAAAGACCCTGAATCAGAAGTTTGAACATGCCATGACTATAAGACTTCATCGATACCCTAGTTTAGATTTTTAAGCGCCTGTCCCCAGAGGCCTGTTCTCCATTACCATCTCATATTCCAACATGTGGTCCTTGAGCTACACAACAGAACCCCTGCTGTCCCCAGAAGGATATGTTGCTCTTGGTAGCTGTGTCCAAGACTCAATGTAGGCGAATCCTGCATGGGGCCTTGACCACCCCAACATTCTAATGTCTCCTTGGATACAAACCAGTATTATGTTCCAATAGCGTGAAACTCCATTTCAACTCAGCCTCTTTAAAACTTTGTCCCAGAGCCACCAGATAGAACCTACCATGTTCCTGAGCTGCAATGTTCAATGGAGGTGTGCTTTCCAGGCTTCTATGAGGGAGAGCTCTGCTACCCAAACTTTCCATATGGGGGACACTGGAGCAAACAAAACAGACTCCCACTGTCCAGTAGAAGGAAATCTTGCTCTTTGGACCATCTCACAAGACACAGAGTGGGAAATCCCCCATGGCCTCGAGACGCCTCCCCACCATTTGTCCGTCATCATAGACACAAATTCCAGTGTGAGCAGACATCTGACATCCGCCCTTATTCAGGTGCTGGCTAACTTGAATCAGCTGCTGCACAATGGAAGTGCCTTCCAATTGGAACTGAATTTAACAGTAGCTTGTGTTTACAATTCCATCCTCATCCTCCTGGTCCAAAAGCCCTCTTAATAGGGAATTCTGGAGACATAATGCATCATTCCGCCTGCTCCATCAAAAGAAGAAGTGCCTGGTGATTCTGCCCAGAAAACCCACATTAAGATTTACCTGTATGGCCCTCGATGACACATAATATCATAGGTTTCCATGGGCACCAAGGCTCTGTCTGATATAGCCTGAGTCACGACTTCCAGTCAGCCACCCTGAGAGTAGGCCCCATTTCCTGCAGGTGTGACTTCCTCTGGCCCAAAACCAACATCTCTACTCAACCTGTATATTCAGGCCTCTGTCCCAAATGATAGCTCAAACCCATGCCTATGGGGGAACCTGACACACAAGAGTACTCCTCCTTCCCAACCCTCTGAGTGGGAAACAGCTGCATGGCCCATGAGACCACGGTGACACATGGAAGACTCCCTGGATACAAACAGGCATTGTGATCCTCAGCGTGAGCTTGCTTTCAAACAAAACCCCTCGGTAGCTGGATCAGGAGCACACAGAGTGGAACTGCCAGGTCCCTAGGACCATTTCCTAACCTTCGTTCATGTTTCCAGGCACCCAGACCCGGAACCTGTCTCTGGAATCCCTCTTTAGGTGTCCTCTGACATGGAAAACAACAGTATTCCCTTCCCCCAGAGACACCAAACACTTGGGAGCTGAGCAGAATCCCCAGAGACAAAGAATTTCCCATGGCCTCATGACACCACCCCTACATTTTGCGACCATCCTGGACACACACCCGACAGAAAAGCCTGAGCTACCACCTCCATGAAACCTTAATTTCAGTACACTGTGAGCTGCTCTCAGGGCCTGCACATCGGGCCTGTGATCACCTTGGTCCTCACTCTAAACCTAGTTTGCTTAAGAAGATTTCTCTCCCCAAAGCGCTGGCCCACATGCCCTCCAGGATGGGACCTCTGGTGCCACACCAGATGAGTGTCCCTATGCTCCCAAATGAAACTCTGCCCTTCACGGTTGCCCAAACCCTGAAGATTAGGAGCAAAGTAAAAATTCCCAGAGCCCACTTCAATCTCAAAGAAGGCTCTGGACCCAAATATGCATTCTGTCACACATGAGACCCTGTTTTCAGGCAGACATCCAAGTCAAAGGCCCTGAGTCAGAAGTTTGAACCTGCCATGACTATAGGACTTCATCGATACCCTAGTTTAGATGTTTAGACGCCAGTCCCCAGAGGCCTTTTCTCTAATACCAACTTATATTCCAACATGTGGTCCTTGAGCCACATAACAGAACCCCTGCTGTCCCCAGAAGTATAAATTGCTCTTGGTAGCTGTGTCCAAGTCTCAGTGTAGGAGAATCCTGCATGGCCTCTGACCACCCCAACATTCTAACAACTCCCTGGATACAAATCAGCATTGTGACCCAACAGCATGAATCTCCATGTCAACTCAGGCTGCTTGGAACTTCGTCTCAGAGCCACCAGATCGAACCTGCCATGTTCCTTGGCTGCAGTGGTCAATGGAGTTGTGCTTTTCAGGCATCCATGTGGGAGAGCTCTGCACCCAAAATTTCCATATGGGGGACACTGGAGCAAACAAACCAGACTCCCCCTGTCCAGTAGAATGAAACTTTGCTATTCGGACCACCTCACAAGTCCCAGGGTGGGAAATCCTCCATGGCCTCATGACGCTACCCCTCCATTTGGCAGTCATCATAGACACAAACTCCAGTGTGAGCAAGCATCTGACATCCGCCCTTACTCAGGTCCTGGATACCTCTCATCAGCCGCTGCACACTGGAACTGCCTTCCGCTTGGCACTGAATTGAACCGTAGAATGTGTTTACAATTCCATCTTCACCCAACTCGCCCCAAACCCTCTTGATAGGGAACTTTGGAGCCACAATGCAGCATTCTGCATTACCACAAAGAAAGAAGATGTGCCTGTTGAGTCTGCCTGAAACCCCACATGAGGATCCACCTGCCTGGCCCTTGACAGCACCTTAATATCATAGGCCGCAATGGGCACTGAGGCTCTGTCTGACACAGCCTGAGCCATGACCTCCAGACAGCCATGCAGACAGTGGGCCCCATATCCTGCAGGTGGGACCTGCCATAGCCCAAATCCATCATCTCTACCCAACATGGGTATTCAGATATCTTACCCTGACCGTAGCTCAAATCCCTGCCTATGGGGGAACATGAAGCACAAGAGTACTCCTCATTCCCAAGGGCAGGAAAACTGGCTGTTGAGATGGGTGTCCAACCCTCAGAGTGGGAACCAGCTGCATGGCCCATAAGACCACGATCACTCATGGGAGCCACCCTGGGCACAAACAGGCATTGTGCCCCTAAGCCAGAGCATGCATTTAAACAAGCCCTCTCAGTTGCACCACCAGGGTACTGCATTGCAGGACTGGTACTCCCCTAGTCCCAAATACTAACACTTGGTGGGATATTCCAGACACCCAGACCCAGAGACCATCTCTGGAATCCCTGTTTTGAGGCACCCATATATGAAAAAGAGCCCTATTCCCTTCTTCTAAAAGGCCACCAAACTATTGGGAGCAGCTAGAATCCTTAGAAAGGAAAAATCTCCCATGTATTCATGAGACAACATCTGTATTCCAAGGCTATCCGGGACACACAATCCAGATATAATAGCCTGTGCTACTGCATTCATGTCACCCTCTTTACAGTTCCTGACGAGCTGCTCTCCAGGTCTACGCATTGAGCCTGTGATCGCCTCGACACTAACTCTAACCCAAGTTTTCCTTTGCAGACGTCTCTCCCAAACGATGGCTCACATGCCCTCCGGGATCTCGTCTTTGGAGCCACACCACCATTTGTCAGTCATCATAGACACAAACTCCAGTGTGAGCAACCATTGGGCAACCGCCCTTACTCAGGTGCTGGATCTCTCAAATCAGATGCTGCACACTGGAACTGCCTTCTGCTTGGCACTGAATTTAACCATAGCTTGTGTTTACAATTCCATCCTCACCCTCCTGGTCCCCAAGCCCTCTTAATAGGGAATTCTAGGGGCACAATGTAGCATTTTGCCTGCCCCAAAGGAATAAAAGTGTCTGGTGAGTTTGTCCAGATCACCCACATGAGGATCCACCTGCATGGCCCTCGACAATGCCCTAATATCATAGACCACCATGGGCACTAAAGTTCTGTCTGATATAGCCTTACCCACGACCTCCAGTCAGCCACCTAGACATAGGGCCCCATATACTGCAGGTGGGAAATGCCTTGGCCAGAAACTGTCATCTCTGCTCAACCTGGTTATTCAGACATCTGTCCCCAGAACTTAGCTCAAATTTCTTCCTATGGGGTACTTGAGGTACAAGTGTTCTCCTCCTTCCCGATGGCAGGAAATCTGGTCTGTGAAATGGGTGTTCAACCCTCAGAGTGGGAACCAGCTGCATGAGCCTTGAGACCATGGTCACTCATGGGAGACGCCCTGGGCACAAAGAGTCATTGCGACCCTCAGCGTGAGCTTTCTTTCAAACAAACCGCCTTCGTAGCTGGACCAGAAACACACAGGGCAGGCCTGCCAAGTCCCTAGGGCCAGATCCTAACCCTCAATGTTTTCCAGACGCCCAGTCCCAGAACCTGTCTCTGGAATCCTTCTTTTGGGGGACCCGTGAGATGGGAAACAGCAGTATTCCCTTTCCCCAGTCACACCAAACTCTAGGGAGCTGGGCAGAATCCCCAGAGTCAAAGAATCTCCCATGGCCCCATGAAGAATCCCCTACATTTTGTGACTGTCTTAGACACACAGTCCAGACAGAAAAGCCAGTGCTATGGCCTCCATGACACCTTAATTTCAGTCCACTATGAGGTGCACTCACAGACTGCAGATTTGGCCTGTGATCACACCGGCCCTCACCCTTACCATAGTTTGCGTTTGCAGATTTCTGTCCCCAAAGCCCTGTCCCACATGCCCTCCAGGTTGGGGCCTCTGGTGCCACACAGGACGAGTGTGCTTACTCTCCCGAAGAAAACTCTGCCCTTCACGTTTGCCAAAACCATGAATCTTAGGAGCAAAGTACAAAGCACCTGAGCCCAGCTCAATTTCAAAGAACACTCTGGATCCAAGTTCATATTCTGATACACAACGAGGAACTGCCTCCACACAAACATTCAAGTAAAAGACCCTGAGTCAGAAGATTGAACCTGATATGCCTCTAGGACTTCATCAGTACCCTAGCTTAGGTTTTCAGGCTCCTATACCCAGAGGCCTGTTCTCCAATACCAACTTATATTTCAACATGTGGTCCCTCAGCCATACCAGATAACCCGTCCTGCCCCCAGAAGGATACCTTGCTCTTGGTAGCTGTGTCCAAGACTCAGTGCAGGAGAATCCTGCATGGCCCCGTGACAACCCCAACATTCTAACATCTCCATGGATAACAACCAGCATTGTGACCAAACAGCATATAACTCCAGGTCAACTCAGGCCTCTTGGAAATTCGCCTCAGAGGCACCAGATCAAACCTTCCATGTTCCTCAGCTGCAATGTCAATGGAGTTGTGCTTTCAGGTATCCATGAGGGAGAGTTCTGTTACACAAACTTTCCATAATGTGGACCCTGTAGCAAACAAACCAGACACCACCTGTCCAGTAGAAGGAAACATTGCTGTTTGGAGCATCTCACAAGTTACAACGTGGGAAATCCTCCATGGCCTCGTGACGACACCCTTCCATTTGGCTGTCATCATGGACACAAACTCCAGTGTGAGCAAACATCTGATATCCACCTTTACTCAGGTGCGGGATATCTCGTATAAGCTGCTGCACACTAGAACTGCCTTCTGGTTGTCACTGCATTTAACCTTAGCTTGTGTTTACAATTTCATCTTCACCCTCCTTTTTCCCACCTCCTCTTGATAGGGAATTCTTGAGTCACAATGCAGCATTCTGCCTGCCCCACAGAAAGAAGAAGTGCCTTGTGAGTCTTCCTAGAAACCCCACATTAGGATCACCAGCATGGCCCTCAATGGGACACTAATATCTTAGGCCACCATGGGTACTCAGGCTCTGTCTGACACAGCCTGAGCTCCGACCTTCAGTCAGCCACGCATACAGTGGACCTCATATACTGCAGGTGGGACCTGCTGTGGCCCGAAGCCATCACATTTACTCAACTTAGTTATTCAGGCATCTCTCCCCAGACCGTAGCTCAAATCCCTGCCTATGGGGGAAATTGTAGCACAGGAGTACTCTTCCTTCCCGATGGCATGAATCCTGGCTGTTGAGATGAGTATCCAACCCTCAGAGTGAAAACCAGCTGCATGGCCCATGGGACCATGGTCACTCATGGAAGCCGCCCCGGGCACAAACAGGCATTGTGACCCTCAGTGTGAGCCTGCTATCAAACAAACACCCTTGGTAACTGAGCCAGAAGTCTGCAGAGCAGGTCTGCCAGGTACCTAGGGCCAAAGCTTCACACTCGTTCATGTTTTCCATGCGCCCAGACCCAGAAACTGTCTCTGGAATCCCTCTTTTGGCAGTCACCTGAGACGGAAAACAACAATCTTCACTTCCGACAGAGACACCAAACTCTTGGGAGCTGGCTAGAATCCCCAGAGACAAAGAATCTCCCATGGCCCCATGAAGACTCCTATACATTTTGCGATCGGCCTGGACACACTATCCAGTGTAAAGCCTGTGCTACCACCTCCATGACTTCCTAATTTCAGTACACTATGAGCTTCCCACAGGGCCTGCAGATCAGGCCTGTGATCACCTCAACCCTCACACTAACCCTAGTTCGCGTTTGCAGATTTCTGTCCCCAAAGCCCAGGCCCATATGCCCTCCAGGATGGGGTCTCTGGAGCCATGGACAAGTGTGAGTACATTCCCGAAGGAAACTCTGCCATTAACTGTTGCCAAAACCCTGAAGATTAGGAGCAAAGTACAAAGCCCCTGAGCCCACCTCAATTCAAAGGAAATTTCTGGACCCAAATGCACATTCTGACACACAATGAGGACCTGCCTCCAGGTAGACATCCAAGTCAAAGGCCCAGAGTCAGAAGATTTAACCTGACATGCCTCTGGGACTTCTTCTATACCCGAGCTTAGGTTTTCAAGTGCCTGTCGCCAGAGACCTGTTCTCCAATACCAACTTATATTTCAACATGTGGTCCCTGAGCAATGCAACAGAACCTCTCCTGTCCCCAGAAGGATAAGTTTCTTTTGGTAGCTGTGTCCAAGACTCAGTGTAGGAGAATCCTGCATGGGCCCCTGACCATCCCAACATTCTAAAGTCTCCCTGGGTGTAAACCAGCACTGTGATCCACCAGAATGAAACTCCATGTCAACTCAGGCCTCTTGGAACTTCACCCCAGAGGCACAAGATCGAACCTGCCATGTTTCTCAGCTGTAAAGGTCAGTGGAGTTGTGATTTCCTGGCATCAATGCAAGATTGCTCTGCTACCCATACTTTCCATATGGGGGACCCTGGAGCAAAGAAACCAGACTCCCCCTGTGCAATAGAAGGAAACCTTGCTGTTTGGAGCATCTCACAAGCCCCAGAGTGGGAAAACCTCCATAACCTCGGGATGCCACCCCACCATTTTTGAGTCATCATAGACACAAACTCCAGTGTGAGCAAGCATCTGATATCCTCCATTAGTCAGGTGCTGGATATCTCAAATCAGCCACTTCACACAGGAGCTGCCTGTGGCTTGGCACTGAATTTAACCATAGTTTGTGTTTACAATTCTATCCTGAACCTCCTGTTCCACAAACCCACTTGATAGGAAATTCTGGAGCCATAATGAAGCATTCTGCCTACCACACTGAAAGAAGTCCTACCTGCTGATTCTGCCCAGAAAGCACACATGAGAATCCACCTGCATGGCCCTCGACAGCACAGTATTATCATAGGCTGCAATGAGAACTCAGGCTCAGTCTGACACATCCTGAACCACAACCTCCAGACAACCATGCAGACAGCCGTCCCTGTATTCTGCAGGTGGGAAATGCCATGTCCCGAAGCCGTCATCTCTACTCAACCTAGGTATTCAGGTATCTCTCCCGAGACCATAGCTCAAATTCCCTGCCTATAGGGGAAGCTTAAGCACAAGAGTACACCTCATTCCCAATGGCAGGAAAACTGGCTGTTGAGATGGGTGTCCAACCCTCAGAATGGAATCCAGCTACATGGTCTATGAGAGCGCAGCCACTCATGGGAGCTGCCTTGGGCACAAAGAGGCATTGTGACTCTCAGCGTTAGCCTACTTTCAAACAAACTCTCTCGGTAGCTGGACCTGGAGCCCGATGAGCGGGCCTGCCAGGTTCTTAGGTCCAAATCCTCACCTTCATTCGTGTTTTCCAGGTTCCCAGAACAAGAATCTCTCTCTGGAATGTGTCTTGTGGGTGTCCACTGAGACTGAAAACAACAGTCTTCCCTTCCCCCAGAGACATCAAACTCTTGGGAGCTGGGCAGAATTCCCAGAGATGAGGAATCTCCCATGGCACCATGAACCACAACGAGCCACCTACATTTTGCGACCGTCTTGGACACACAATCCAGATAGAAAAGCCTGTGTTACCGCCTCTATGACGCCTCTATGACACCTTAATTTCAGTACACTATGAATTAACCTCAGGGCCTGCAGATCGGGCCTGTGATCACCTCGGCTCTCGCCCTAACCCTAGTTTGCTTTTTCAGATATCTGTCCCCAAAGCCCTGGCCCACATGCCCTCAGGACGGGGCCTCTGGAGCCACACCGGACAACTGTGCCTACCTTGCCGAAGGAAACTCTATCCTCACTGTTGCCAAAACCCTGAAGATTAGGAGCAAAGTACAAAGCCCCTGAGCACACCTCCATTTTCAAGAATGCTCTGGACCCAAATGGGCATTCTGACACACAATGAGACCCTGCCTCCAGGCAGACATCCAAGTCAAAGGCCCTGAGTCAGCAGATTGAACCTGACATGCTTCTAGGACTTCATTGATACCAGAGCTTAGATTTTCAGGTTCCTATTCCCAGGGGCCTGTTACCCAATACCAACTTATATTCCAACTTGTGGTCCCTGAGCCACACTAGAGAACCCCTCCTGTCCCCAGAAGTATACCTTGCTTTTGGTAGCTGTGTCCAAGTCACAGTGTAGGAGAATCCTGCATGGCCCTCTGACCACACCAACATTCTAACTTCTCTATGGATCCCAACCAGCATTGTGATCCAACAGCATAAAACTCCATGTCAACTCAGGCTGCTTGGAACTTAGCCCCAAAGCCACCAGATCGAACCTGCCTTTTCCTCAGCTGCCATGGACAATGGAGATGTGCTTTCTAGGCATCAATGCGAGAGAGCTCTGCTACCAAACTTTCCACATGGGGGACCCTGGAGCAAACAACCCAAAATCCCCCTGTCTAGTAAAAGAAAACCTTGCTGTTTGAAGCATCTCACAAGTTACAGCATGGGAAATCCTCCATGGCCTCTTGTGCCACTCCTCCATTTGTCAGTCATCATAGACACAAACTAAAGTGTGAGCAAACATCTGACATCTGCCATTATTCAGGTGCTGGATAGCTCCAATCAGCCTTCTGATTGGCACTGGATTGAACTGTAGTTTGTGTTTACCAGTCCATCCTCACCCTCCTTGTCCCCAAGGCCTCTTGATAGGGAGTTCTGGAGCCACGATGCAGCATTCTGCCTGTCCCACAGAAAGAAGTGCCTGGTGAGTCTGCCAAGAAAACCCACATGAGGATCCACCTGCATGACCCTTAACGGAACACTAATATCATAGGACACCATGGGCACTCAGGCTCTGTCTGACACAGCCTGAGCCACGACCTCCATTCAGCCACGCAGACAGCGGGCCCCATATTCTGCAGGTGGGACCTGTTGGCCCAAAGCCTGATGGCCCAAAGCCATCACAGCTACTCAACGTTGATATTCAGGCATCTCTCCCCAGACCATAGCTCAAATCCCTCCCTATGGGGGAAACTGAAGCCCAGGAGTACTCCTGCTTCTTGATGGCAGGAAACCTGGCTGTTGGGATGGGTGATCAACCCTCAGATTGGGAGCCAGCTGAGTGGCCCATGAGGCCACGGTCACTCATGGGAGGTGCCCCGGGCACAAAGAGGCATTGTGACCCTCAGCATGAGCATGCTTTCAAACAAGTCCTCTCAGTTACACCACCAGGATTCCGCATTGAAGGCCTGGTATGCCCTAGTCCCAAATACTAACCCTTGTTGTGATATTCCAGGGGCCCAGACCCAGCTCCTGTCTCTGGAATCCCTGTTTTGGGTCATCCCTAAGATGGTAAACAGCACCATTCCCTTCCCCCAAAAAACACAAAACTATTGGGAGCCGCTAGGATCCTAAGAGAGGAAAAATCTCCCATGTACCCATGAGACAACGAGGCCATCCAGAACAAAAGTCCAGATATAAAAGCTTGTGCTCCTGCCTCGCATAACCCTAATTACAGTTCCTGATGAACTGCCCTCCAGGTCTACACACTGGGCCTATGATCACTTCGCCACTAATCCTAACCCATGTTTGTTTGCAGACTTCTCTATCAAACCATGGATCACATTCCCTCCAGGATGGTGTCTCTGGAGCCACCACAGGACTTTTCCTGCCATACCCAAGGAAACTTTGCCCAACCCACTTGCCCAAACCCTCCAGATTAGAAAAACCTGCAAGGCCCCTGAGCCCACCCAAATATTGGAAGCTGCTCTAGATGCAAATGCACAGTCAGAAACACCCTTAGTCCCTACATCTAGGCAGACAATCATGTCAATGGTCCAGAGTCTGAAGATTGAAACACACATGCCCTTAGGACCTCATTGGAACCCCAATTAGGTTTTCATGCATCTGTCCTCAGAGGCCTGTTTTGGAATAACAACTTATGATACAACATGTGGTCCCTAAGCTACACAGCAGAAAAATTCCTGTCCCCAGAAGGAAAACGTGTTCTTGGACCTGTGTCAAACCCTCAAGGTAGGAGACTCCTGAATGGCACATTACCGCCAGGAAAGTCTAAGATATTCCTGGTAACAAACCAGCATTGTAACCTCTGTGCAAGTCATTCCATGTCAACTCAAGGCCTTGGTGCTTCACCTCAGAGGCACCAGAACGAAACTGCCATGTTCGTCAGCTGCGGGGTCCATTGAGATATGCTTCCCGGGCATCCATGCGGGAGAGCTCTGTTGCCCAAAATTTCCATATGGGGGACACTGGAGTTAACACGCCAAACTCCAACTCTCCAGTAGAAATAAACCTTGCTGTTTGGAGCATCTCACAAGCTTCAGCGTGGGAAATCCTCCATGGCCTCGGGATGCCAATCCTCCATTTGTCGTTCACCATAGACACAAACTCCAGTGTGAGCAAACATCTGACATGCTGGATATCTCGCATAAGAAGCAGCCCATTGGAACTGTCTTCCGCCTGGAACTGAATTGAACCGTTGCTTGTGTTTACAATTCCATCCTCACCCTACTGGTCCTCAAGCCCACTTGATAGGGAATTCTGGAGCCACAACACAGCATTCTGACTTCCCCATAAAAAGAAGTGCCTGGTGAGTCTGCTCAGGAACTCTACATGAGGATCAATCTACTCCTGCCTTGAGGAAACCCTGATTTATAGACTGCCCTGGGCACTAAAGCTGTGTACAGAGTCTGAGCCCTGACCTAATGTCAGTCTTCCAGAGAGTGCGGCCCGAATCCAGCATGTAAGACCGTCCATGGCCCAAGGTCATCATCTCTACCCATCATTTGTACTCAGGCATCTGTCACCAGAACTTTGCTGGAATCCCTGCCAATGGGTGAACATGAAGCACAATGGCGAACTCCTCCTTCTCCATGGTAAGAAACCTGGCTGTTGGTATGGGTGTCCAACCCTCAAAGTGGGAGACAGCTGAATGGCCAATGAGACCATGCCCACTCCTGAGATCCGCCCTGGGCACAAACCGGCATTCTGACACTCAGCCTGAGCATTCTTTCAAACAAGCCCTCTCAGTTACACCACCAGGATACCGCATTTCAGGCCTGGGGCGCCACTAGGCCCAAATCCTAACCCTTGGTTGAATTATCCAGGTGCCCAGACACAGAGCCCGTCTCTAGAATCCCTGTTTCGGGTCACCCCTAAGATGGAAATAAGCACTCTTCCCTTCCCCGATAAAGCCACCAAACTATTGGGAACTCCCAGGATCCTTTGAGAGGAAAAATCTCTCACGGATTCATGAGACAACACCTGTATTCTGAGGCCATTGTGGACACACAATCCAGATATAAAAGCCTGTGCTACTGTCTTGAGTCACCCTAATTACAATTCCTGACAATCGGTGGTCCAGTTCTATGCACTGGGCTTGCGATCACATCGCCACTAACCCTAACCCAAGTTTGTTTTGGCAGACTTCTCTCTCAAAACCTTGGCTCACATGCCTTCCAAGATCTGGTATCTGGAGCCACACCACAGGACTGTGTCTCCATCCCCAAAGAAACTTTGGCCATCAGTGTTGCCCAAACCCTCCAGATTAGGAGAAACCTGCAAAGCCCCTGAGCCCACCCCAATATTGGAGGCTGCTTTGGATGCGAATGTGCAGTCTGAAACACCCTGATTCCCTACATCCAGACAGACATCCAAGTCAATGGTTCTGAGTCTGAAGATTGAACCTGACACGCCCCTAGTACCACATTAGAACTCCAATTAGGTTTTCAGGCATCTGTCCTCAGAGGCCTGTCCTGGAATAACATCTTATAATACAACATATGGGTCTGAGCCACACAACAGAAAAACTCCTGCACCTACAAGGAAACCGTGATCTTGGACGTGTGTCAAACCCTCAGGGTAGGAGAATCCTGCATCGCACCTTAGCCACCAACACATTCTAAGATCTCCTTTGTAACAAACCAGCATGGTGATCCCTTTGTTAGAGATTCCATGTCAACTCAAGGCCTTGCTACTTTGTCACAGAGCCACCAGAATGAAGCTGCCATGCTTCTCAGCTGCATGGTCCATGGAGGTATGCTTTCCATGCATCCATGTGGGAGAGCTCTGCTACCCAATCTTTCCAAATGGGGGAACCCGGAGCAATCAAATCTGACTCCACCTGTCTAGTAGAGGGAAACCTTGCTGTTTGGAGCATCTCACAAGCCTCAGTGTGGGAAAATTTCCAGGGCCTCTTTATGCCACCTTTCCATTTGTTGCTCATCATAGAGAAAAACTCCAGTGTGAACAAACATGTGATATCAGCCCTTTCTCATGTGCTGGATATCTCGAATACGACGCTGCACATTAGAACTGTCTTAGCCCTGGCATTGAATTAAACCATGTCTTCAGTTTACAATTCCATTGTCACCCTACTCTTCACCCTGCCCTCTCAACAGGGAATTCTGGAGCCAAAAGACAGCATTCTGCCTTCCCCATAGAAAGAAGAAGTGCCTGAGAGACTGCCAGGAAATCACACATGAGGATCTGTCTGCTCGGCCCTCGAGGGAACCCCGATTATAGTTTCACTGGCCACTAGTGTTGTGTCTGACAGAGCCTGAGGCCCGACCTCGTTTCAGCCACAAAGAGAGTCGGACCCATGTCCAGCATGTAAGACTGGCCATGGCCAACGTCTGTCCTCTCCACCCATACTTGGTATTCAGGCATCTGTACCCAGACCTGTGCTGGAATCCCTGCCAATGGGGGAAACTTGAGCACAATAGAGAACTCCTATTTGCCCAAGGCAGGAAACGTGGCTTTGGGGATGGTTTTCCAACCCTCAGAGTAGGAGCCAGCTGCATGGCCAGTGAGAACACGCCCACTCGTGGTGGCTGCCCTGGGCACAAATAGGCATGTAGACCCTCAGACTGAGCATACTTTCAAGCCAGCTCTCTTAGTTGAACCACCATGATCTAGCTTTGAAGACCTGGCACGCCCCAGGCCCAAATCCTAACCCTTGGTGGGATTTTACATGCGCCCAACCCAGATTCCATCTCTCAAAACACTGTTTTGGGATACTCCTAAGATGGAAAACAGCACTCTTCAGTTCCCCGAAAATGTAACCAAACTATGGGGAGCCTCCAGGATCCTTAGAGAGGAAAAGTCTCCCATGGTCCCATGAAACCACACCTGCATTTGCAGTTCATCCTGGACACACAATCCAGATAGAAAAGCCTGTGCTATTGACTTCCAATCACCATAATTACAGTTCCTGACTAGCTGCCCAAAACGTCTATGGATTGGGCCTGCGACCACCTTGCAACTAACACTAACCCTAATTTTTGTTTGCAGACTTCTCTCCCAAAACCATGGCTCACATGCCCTCCAGGATGGGGTCTCTGGAGTCACACCACAGCCTGTCCCTGCAATCCCCAAGGAAACTATACCCATCACATTTCCCCAAACCCTCCTGATTAGGAGAAACCTCCAAGGCCCCTGAGCCCACCCCAATATTGGAAGTGGCTCTGGATGCAAATGCACAGCCTGAAACATCCTGATCACCTACATCCAGGCAATGGTCCTGAGTCAGAAAATTGAACCTGACGTGCACCTAGGTCATCATCGGAACCCTAGATTACATTTCCGGTATCTGACCTCAGAGGCGTCTTCTGGAATACCAAGCTAGAATACAACATGTGGACCCTGAGCCACACAACAGAACATCTCTTGTCCCCAGAAGGAAACCGTGCATTCAATCTGTGCCAAACCCTTAGGGTAGGAGAATCCCTCATGGCCCCTTAGCCACCATCACATTCTAAGACCTACCGGTTAAAAAACCAGTATTGGGACCCATTTGTAAGAGATTCCATGTCAAGTCAAGGCCTTGGCATTTGTCCCAAGAGCCACCAATACGAACCTGTCATGTTTGTCAGCTGCAGTGGTCATTGCACTTGTGCAATCCAGGCATCCATGTGGAAGGACTCTGGTACCAAAAATTTCCACATGAGGGACCCCAGAGCAAACAAACCAGACTCCACCTGTCCAGTAGAAGGAAACCTTGCTATTTGGAGCATCTCACAAGCCTCAGCATGGTAAATCCTCCATGGTCTCTTGACGCCACCTCTCCATATGTCGGTCATCATAGGCACAACCTCGAGTGTGAGCAAACATCTTTCATTAGTCCTTACTCAGGTGCTGGATGTATCCAATGAGTCATTGCACATTTGAACTGCCTTCTGCTTTGAACTGAATTTAACCCTAGCTTGTGTTTACAATTCCATCCTCACCCTACTGGTACCGAAGTCCTCTTGATAGGGATTCTGGAACCACAACGCAGCATTCTGCCTTCCCCATAGAATGAAGAAGTACCTCGTAAGACTGCCCAAAATACCCACATGAGTATCATCTGCTTGGCCGTCATGGATCCCCAATTTATAGGCTGCTCTGGCCACTAATACTGTGTCTGACAGAGCCTGAGCCCCAACCTCGTGTCAGCCACCCAGAGAGCAGGACCCATATCCAGCATGTGAGACTGTCCATGGCCCAGTCTGTCCTCACTACCCATCCTTGGTATTAGGGCATCTGTCTCCAGACATTTGCTGGAATCCCTGACAACAGGGGAACCTGAAGCCTAAGAGAGAACTGCTCCTTCCCCATGGAAGGAAACCTAGCTGTTGGGATGGGTGTCCAACCTTTAGAGAGGGAGCCAGCTGCATGGGCAATGAGACCATTCCCACTCCTGAAGAGTGTCCTGGGAACAAACAGGCATTGTGACCCTCAGATGGAGCATGCTTTCAAACAAGCCCTCTCAGTTGCACCACCAGGATCCATCATTGCAGACCTTCATTGTAGGCCCCTAGGCCCAAATCCTAACCCTTCGTGTGAATTTCTGGTGCCCACACCCAGAGCCCATCTCTGGTATCCCTGTTGTTGGGCACCGCTAAGATGGAAAACAGCACTCTTCTGTTCCCCGAATAAGTAACCAAACTCTTGGCATCCGCCAGGATCCTTAGAGAGGAAAGATTTCCCATGGACCCAAGAGACCACACCTGCATTCCAAGGCCATCATTCCAGAACAGGCCTCTGAGGGCAGATGTCTTAAAACTGAATCTAAGGTTCCAATGACATCCAAGGGGCATGTTAGGTTCACTATTCTGACTCTGGACCATTGATTTGGCTGTCTGCCTGGATGTAGGTGATGAGGGTGTTTCAGACTGCGCAATTGCATTCAGAGATGCTGCCAATATTGGGGTAGGTTCAGGGGCCTTGCAGGTTTCTCCTAATCTAGAAGGTTTGGGCAACTATGATGGGCACAGTTCCTTTGGGGATGGCAGGTACAGTCCTGTGGTGTGGATCCCAGACCCCATCCTGGAGGGCATGTGTGCCACGGTTTAGGTAGATAAGTCTGGAAACACAAATTCGAATTAGGGTGAGTGGCAAGGTGATCACAGGCCCAATGCATAGACATGTAGGGCAGCTCGTCTGGAACTGTAATTAGGGTGACTGGAAGGCTGTAGCACAGGCTATTCTCTCTGGATTGTGAGTCCAGGATGGCCTCGGAATGCAGGTGTGTTCTCATGGGTCCATGGAGACTTTTCCTTTCTATGGATCCTTGTGGATCTCTATAGTTTGGTGGCTTTTTCTGGGAATGGAAGAGTGTCGTTTTCCTTCTTAGTGGTGCCCCAAAATAGGGATTCCAGAGAAGGGCTCTGATTCTGGGTGTCTGGGGCATCCCACCAAGGGTTAGGATTTGGGCCTAGGGGCGTGCGAGTCCTGCAATGTGGGATCATGGTGATGCAACTGAGAGGGGTTGTTTGAAAACATGCTCAGGCTGAGTGTCACAATGCCTGTTTGTGCCCAGGGCGGCCCTCAGGAGTGGGCGTGGTCTCATTGGTCTTATAACTGGCTCCCCCTTTGAGGGTTAGACACCCATCCCAACAGCCAGTTTTACTGCCATGGGGAAAGAGGAGTTCTTTATTGTGCTTCAGGTTTCCCCATTGGCAGGGATTCCTGCCAAGGTCTGGGGAGAGTTGCCTGAATACAAGGATGGGTAGACATGATGTACTTGGGCCATGACATCCCAAATGCTAGATGTGGGGCCTGCTCTCTGGTGGCTGAAACTCGGTCAGGGCTCAGGCTCTGTCAGACACAACACTAGTGTCATGGCAGCCTGTATATCGGGGTTGACTCGAGAGCTGAGCAGATTGATCCTCATGTGGGGTTTCTGGGTAGACTCACCAGGCACTTCTTTATTTGATGGGGAAGTCAGAATGCTGTGTTGTGGCTCCAAATTTCCCTATCAAGAGGGCTTGGGGACCAGTTGGGTGAAGATGGAATTGTAAACGCATTCTACGGTTCAATTCAGTGCCAAGCGGAAGGCAGTTCCAATGTGCAGCAGTTTATTCGACACATCCAGCACCGGAATAAGGGTGGATGTCAAATATTTGCTCACACTAGAGTTTGTGTCTATGATGACTGTCAAATGGAAGGGTGGCATCAAGAGGCCATGGAGGAGTTGACAGGCTGAGGCCTGTGAGATGTTCCAAACAGTAAGATTTCCTTCTTCTGGGAAGGTGAAGTCTGGTTTGTTTGCTCTAGTTTTCCCCATATGGAAAGTTTGTGAAGCAGAGCTCTCCGGCATGGGTGCCTGGAAATCACACTTCCATTGACCATTGAAGCTGAGGAACATGGCAGGTTCGTTCTGGTGTCTATGCGGAGAAGTACCAAGGCCTTGAGTTGACATGAAATCTCCAGCAGATGGGCCACAATGCTCGTTTGTTACCAAGGCAGTCTTAGAACGTGCTGGTTCCTAAGGTGCCATGCAGGATTCTCCTACTCTGAGGGTTTGGCACAGGTCGAAGGGCACAATATCCTTCTGGGGAGAGGGGACGTTCTGTCTTGTGGCTCAGGGACCACATGATGTGTCATAAGTTGGTATTCCTGAACAGACTCCTGAGGACAGAATCCTGAAAACTGAATGGGGTTCCATTGAGGGCCTCGGGGCACTTCAGGTTCAATCTTCTAACTCACCATCATTGACTTTGCTCTCCCCCTGGATGTGGGTGATCATGGTGTTTCAGACTGCGCATTTGTGTCCAGAGTGGCCGACAATATTGGGGTGGGCTCAGGGTCCTTGCAGGATTTTCCTAATCTGGAAGGTTTGGACAACTATGATATGCAAAGTGTCCTTGGGGATGGTAGCCAGAGTTATGTGGTGTTGCTCCAGAGATCCCATTCTTGTGGGCATGTGAGCCATGGTTTTGGGAGAGAAGTCTGCAAACACCAATTCAGGTTATTGACTTGGTGGCGATAAGATCGCTGGCCCAATGTGTAGACCTGGAGGGCAGCTCACCAGGAACTTTAATTAGGGTGACTGGAAGGCAGTAGAACAGGCTTTTCCTTCTGGATTGTGTGTCCAGGATGGCCTCGGCATGCAGGTGTGTTCTCAAGGTTCCATGGAAGACTTTTCCTCTCTATGGATCCTGGCGGCTCTCCATAGATTGGTGGCTTTTTCAGGGAAGGGAAGAGTGCTGTTTTCCATCTGAGGGGTGCCCCAAAACAGGGATTCCAGAGAAGGGCTCTGGTTCTGCGTGTCTGGGACATCCCACCAAGTGTTAGGATTTGGGCCTGGAGTCTACCAGGCCTGCAATGTGCGATCATGGTTGTGCAACTGAGAGGGATTGTTTGAAAGCATGCTAAGGCTGAGTGTCACAATGCCTGTTTACACACAGGGCGGCCCTCAGGAGTGGGCGTGGTCTCATTGGTCTTGTAACTGACTCCCCCTTTGAGAATTGGACACCCATCCCAACTGCCAGGTTTATTTCCATGGGGAAAGAGGAGTTCTCTATTGTGCTTCAGGTTCCCCCATTGGCAGGGATTCCTGCCAAGGTCTAAGGACAGGTGTCTGAATACCAAGGATGGGTAGACATGACGTACTTGGGCCATGACATCCCAAATGCTAGATGTGGGGCCCGCTCTCTGGTGGCTGAAACTCGGTCGGGGCTCAGGCTCTGTCAGACACAGCACTAGTGTCATGGCAGCCTATATATCGAGGTTGACTCGAGAGCTGAGCAGATTGATCCTCACGTGCAATTTCAGGGCAGACTCACCAGGCACTTCTTCATTCGATGGGGAAGTCAGAATGCTGTGTTGTGACTCCAGATTTCCCTATCAAGAGGGCTTGGGGACCAGTCGGGTGAGGATGGAATTGTAAACACATTCTATGGTTCAATTCAGTGTCAAGCGGAAGGAATTCCAATGTGCAGCGGTTTATTCTAGACATCCAGCATGGGAATAAGGGTGGATATCAGATATTTGCCCACACTTGAGTTTGTTTGTATGATGACCGACCAATGGAGGGGTGGAGTCAAGAGGCCATTGAGGAGTTCATACGCTGAGGCCTGTGAGCTGCTCCAAACAGTAAGGTTTCCTTCTACTGGGCAGGTGAAGTCTGGTTTGTTTGCTCTACATTTCCCATGTGGAAAGTTTGTGAAGCAGAGCTCTCCAGCATGGATGCCTGAAAAGCACAACTCCATTGACCTTTGCAGCTGAGGAACATGGCAGGTTCGTTCTGGAGGCTCTGGGGAGAAGTACCAAGGCCTTGAGTTGACATGGAATCTCCAGCAGATGGGCGACAATGCTCGTTTGTTACCATGGAGTTCTTAGATGGTGCTGGTGGCTAAGGTGCTGTGCAGGATTCTACTATGCTGGGCTTTGGCACAGATGGAAGGGCACGGTTTCCTTCTAGGGGCAGGAGATGTACTGTTGTGTGGCCCAGAGACCGCATGTTGTATCATAAGTTCACATTCCAGAACAAGGCTCTGAGGACAGATGTCTGAAAACCAAATCAAGTGTTCCAATGACATCCTAGGGGCATGTTAGGTTCACTATTCTGACTCAGGACCATTGATTTGGCTGTTTGCCTGGATGTAGGTGATCAGGGTGTTTAGACTGTGCATTTGTGTTCAGAGAAGCCGCCAATATTGGGGTAGGCTCAGGAGCCATGCAGGTTTCTCCTAATCTAGAAGGTTTGGGCAACTGTGATGTGCAAGTGTTTCCTTGGTGATGGCAGGGACAATCCTGTGGTGTGGATCCAGAGACCCCATCCTGGAAAGCAGGTGTGCCATGGTTTTGGTAGAGAAGTCTGCAAACTCAAATTCGGATTAGGGTGAGTGGCAAGATGATCGCAGGCCCAATGCATAGACCTGGAGGGCAGCTCATCTGGAACTGTAAGTAGGGTGACTAGAACGTGGTAGCACAGGCCTTTCTCTCTGGATTTTGTGTCCAAGATGGCCTCTGAATGCAGGAGTGTTCTCATGGGTCCATGGGAGACTTTTCCTCTCTATGGATCCTGGTGGCTCCCCATAGTTTGGTGGCTTTTTTGGGGAAGAGAAGAGTGCTGTTTTCCATCTTTGGGGTGCCCCAAAACAGGGATTCCAGAGATGGGCTCTGGGAGAGGGCATCTGAAAAATCCCACCAAGTTTTAGGTTTTGTGCCTAGAGGCATACCAGGCATGCAATGCGGGATCATGGTGGTGCAACTGAGAGGGATTGTTTGAAAACATGCTCAGGCTGAGGGTCACAATGCTTGTTTGTGCCCAGGGTGGCCCTCAGGAGTGTGCGTGGTCTCATTGATGTTGTAACTGGCTCCCCCTTTGAAGGTTGAACACCCAAACCAACAGCAAGGTTTGCTGTCATGAGGAAGGGGGGGTTCTCTATTGTGCTTCATGTTCCCCCATTGGCAGGGATTCCAGCAAAGGTCTGGAGACAGATGCCTGAATACCAAAGATGGGTAGGGATGATGTACGTGGGCCATGGGAATCACAAATACTAGATGTGAGGCCCACTTTTTGGTGACTGACACTAGGTCGGGGCTCAGGCTCTATCAGACACAGCAGTAGTGGACAGGGAAACCTATAAACCAGGGCTCCCTTGAGGGCCGAGCAGATTGATCCTCATGTGAGGTTTCTGGCCAAACTCACCAGGCACTTATTTTGATAGGAAAGGCAGAATGGTGTGCTGTGGCTCCAGAATTCCCTATCAAGAGGGCTTGGGGACCAGTTGGGTGAGGATGGAATTGTAAACACAAGCTACGGTTCAATTCAGTACCAAGCAGAAGGCAGTTCCTATGTGCAGCAGTTTATTCGAGATATCCAGCACCTGAGTAAGGGTGGATGTCAGATATTTGCTCACACTGGAGTTTGTGTCTATGATGAATGACAGATGGAGGGGTGGCATGAAGATGCAATGGAGGGATTTTCATGTTGAGGTTTATGAGCTGCTCCAAACAGCAAGGTTTCATTCTACTGGAGAAGTGCAGTCTGGGTTATTTGCTCCAGGGCCCCCCATGTGGAAAGTTTGGAGAGCAGAGCTCTACCCCATGGATGCCTGCAAAGCTCCATTGAACACTGCAGCTGAACATGGCAGGTTCGTTCTACTGTCTCTGGAGCGAAGTACCAAGTCTTTGAGTTGACATGGAATCTCTTGCAGATGGGCCACAATGCTGGTTTGTTACCAGGAAGATCTTAGAATATGCTGGTGGCTAAGGTGCTGTCCAAGTTTCTAGTTCCCTGGGCTTTGGCAGAGATGGAAGGGCACGGATTCCTTCTGGGGACAGAATGTTCTGTTGTTTGACCCAGGGACCACCATGTTGTGTCATAAGCTCGCATTCCAGAACAGGCCTCTGAGGACAGATGCCTAAAAACCGAATCTAGGGTTCCAATGACGTCCTAGGGGCATGTTAGTTTCACTATTCTTACTCAGGGCCATTGATTTGGCTGTCTGCCTGGATGTAGGGGATCAGGATATTTCAGACTGTGCATTTGCATTGAGAGCAGCCACCAATATTTGGGTAGGCTCAGGGGACTTGCAGGTTTCTCCTAATCTAGAATTTTGGGGAAACTGTGACAGGCACAGTTTTAATGGGGATGGCAGTGATAGTCCTGTGGTGTGGATCCAGAGACCCCATCGTGGAGGGCATTTGTGCGATGGTTTTGGTAGGGAAGTCAGCAAACACAAATTTGGATTAGGTTGAGTGGCGAGGTTATCTCAAGCCCTATGCATAGACGTGGAGGGCATCACTGTAATTAGGGTGACTGGAAGGCAGTAGCACAGGCTCTTCTCTATGGATTGAGTGTCCAGGATGGCCTTGGAATGCAGGTGTGTTGTCATGGGTCCATGGGAGACTTATCCTCACTATGGATCCTGGTGGCTCCCCATAGTTTGGTGGCTTTTTCAGGGAAAGGAAGAGTGCTGTTTTCCATCTTTGGGGTGCCCCAAAACAGGGATTCCAGAGAAGGGCTCTGGTTCTGGGCACCTGGAAAATCCCACCAAGTTTTAGGATTTGTGCCTAGAGGAGTACCAGGCCTGCAATGCAGGATCATGATGGTTCAACTGAGAGAGTTTGTTTGGAAGCATGCTCAGGTTGAGGGTCACAATGCTTGTTTGTGCCCAGGATGGCCCTCAGGAGTGGCCGTGGTCTTATTGGTCTTGTAACTGGCTCCCCCTTTGAGGGTTGGACACCCATCCCAACAGCCAAGCTTATTGCCATGGGGAAAGAGGAGTTCTCTATTGTGCTTCAGTTTACCCCATTGGCAGTGTTTCCAGCCAAGGTCGGGACAAAGGTGCCTGAATACCAAGGACAGGTAGAAATGACGTACGTGGGCCATGACCATCCCATATGCTGGATATGGGGTCCGTCCTCTGGTGGTTGAAATTCAGTCGGGTCTCAGGCTCTGTCAAACACAGCACTAGTGGCCATGGCAGCATATAAATCGGGGTTGACTCGAGGGCCGAGCAGATTGATCCTCACGTGTGGTTCCTGGGCAGACTCACCAGGCACTTCTTCATTCGATAGGGAAGGCAGAATACTGCATTGTGGCTCCAGATTTGCCTATGAAGAGGGTTTGGGGACCAGTCGGGTGAGGATGGAATTGTAAACCCAAACTACGGTTCAATTCAGTGCCAAGCGGAAGGCAGTTCCTATGTGCAGCGGCTTATTCGATATATCCAGCACCAGGATAAGGATGAATGTCACATGTTTGCTCACACTGGAGTTTGTGTCTCTGATGACCGACCAATGGAATGGTGGCATCAAGAAGCCATGGAGGAGTTCACATGCTGAGGCCTGTGAGTTGCTCCAAACATAAATTTTCCTTCTACTGGACAGGTGAAGTCTGGTTTGTTTGCTCTAGGTTCCCCAATGTGGAAAGTTTGCGAAGCAGAACTCTCTGGCATAGATGGCTGGAAAGCACACCTCCATTGACCATTGCAGTTGAGGAACATGGCAGGTTCATTCTGGTGGCTCTGGGGCGAAGTACCAAGGCCTTGAGTTGACATGGAATCTCTTGCAGATGGGCCAAAATGCTGGTTTGTTACAACGGCGATCTTAGAATGTGCTTCTTGCTAAGGAGCCATGCAGAATTCTCCTACCCTGAGGGTTTGGGACAGAAAAGAGCACGTTATCCTTCTGGGGACAGGAGATATTCTGTCGTGTGGCTCAGGGACCACATGATGTGTCATAAAGTGGTATTCCAGAACAGGCCCCTGAGGACAGATGCCTGAAAACCTAATTGCATTCCATCGAAGGCCTAGGGGCTTTTCAGGTTCAATCTTATATCTCTCAATTATTGACCTGGCTTTCTCCCTGGATGTAGGTGATCAGGGTGTTTCAGACTGTGCATTTGCGTCCAGAGTGGCCGGCAATATTGGGGTGGGCACATGGGCCTTACAGGTTTCTCCTAAATTGGATGGCTTGGGAAAATCTGATATGCACAGTGCTCTTGGGGATGGCAGCCAGAGTTCTGTGGTGTTGCTCCATAGATCCCATTCTTGTGGGCATGTGAGCCATGGTTTTGGGAGAGGAGTCTGTAAACACAAATTCAGGTTAGCGAATTTGTGGCGATGTGATCGCAGGCCCAATGCATAGACCTGGAGGGAAGCTAGTCAGGAACTTTAATTAGGGTGCCTAGAAGCAGTAGCACAGGCTTTTATCTCTGAATTGTGTGTCCAGGATGGCCTCGGAATGCAGATGTGGTCTCATGGGTCCATGGGAAACTTTTCTATGGATCCTGGAGGCTCTCCATAGTTTGGTTGCTTTCTTAGGGAGGGAAGAGTCCTGTTTCCCTCTTAAGGGTGCCCCAAAACAGGGATTCCAGAGATGGGCTCTGGTTCTTGACGTCTGGGACATCCCACCAAGTGTTTGGATTTGGGCCTAGGGGCATACGAGGCCAGCTATGTGGGAGCATGGTGGTGCAACTGAGATGGGTTGTTTGAAAGCATGCTCAGGTTGAGGTTCACAATGCCTGTTTGCACCCAGGGCGGCCCTCAGGAGTGGGCGTGGTCTCCTTGGTCCTGTAACTGGCTTCCCCTTTGAGGGTTGGACACCCATCCCAACAGCCAAGTTTCCTGCCATGAAGAAGAAGGAGTTCTCTATTGTGCTTCAGGTTCTACCATTGGCACGGATTCCAGCAAAGGTTTGGGAACAGGTGCCTGAATACCAAGGATGGGTAGAGATGATGTACTTTGGCCTTGGGAATCCCAAATGCTAGATGCGGGGCCCACTTTTTGATGACTGACACTAGGTCGGGGCTCAGGATCTGTCAGACACAGCACTAGTGGCCACGGCAACCTATAAATTGGGGCTTCCTCGAGGGCCAAGCAGATTGATCCTCATGTGCGGTTTCTGGCCAGACTCACCAGGCACTTCTATCTATAGGGAAGGCAGAATACTGCGTTGTGGCTTCAGAACTCCCTATCCAGAGGGCCTTAGGACCAGTCTGGTGAGGATGGAATTGTAAACACAAGCTACAGTTCAATTCATTGCCAAGGGGAAGGCAGTTCCTATGTGCAGTGGCTTACTCAAATATCCAGCACTTGAGTATGGGCAGATGTCAGATATTTTCTCACCCTGGAGTTTGCTTCTATGAGTACTGACAAATGGAGGCGTGGTGTCAAGAGGCCATGGAGGGGTTTTCACGTTGGGGCTTATGAGCTTCTCCAAACAGGATGGTTTTGTTCTACTGGACAGGAGGAGTCTGGTTTATTTGCTCCAGGGTCCCCCATGTGGAAAGTTTGGGTAGTAGAGGTCTACCGCATGGATGCCTTGAAAGCTCAACTCCATTGACCATTGCAGCTGAAGAGCATGGCAGGTTCGTTCAGCTTTCTCTGGAACAAAGTACCAACTCCTTGAGTTGATATGGAACCTCTTGAAGATGGGCCACAATGCTGGTTTGTTACCAGGGAGATCTTAGATTGTGCTGGTGGCTAAGGTTCTGTGCAAGATTCTACTACCCTGGGCTTTGGCACAGATGGAAGGGCACGGTTTCCTTCGGGGGAGAGGAAACGCTCTGTTGTGAGGCGGAGAGACCACATATTGTATCATTAGCTCACATTCCAGGACAGGCCTCTGAGGATAGATGTCTGAAAACTGAATCTAGGTTTCCAATGATGACCTAGGGGCATGTTAGGCTCACTATTATGACTCAGGACCATTGATTTGGCTGTCTGCCAGGATGTAGGGGATAAGGTTGTTTCAGACTGTGCATTTGTGTTCAGAGCAGCTGTCAGTTTTGGGGTAGGCTCAGGGGCCTTGCAGGTTTCTCCTAATCTAGAAGTTTTGGGCAACTGTGACAGGCACAGTTTCCTTGGGGATGACAGGGACAGTTCTGTGGTGTGGATCCAGAGACCCCATATTGGAGGGCATGTGTGCCATAGTTTAGGTAGAGAAGTCTGCAATCACAAATCCGGATTAGGGTGAGTGGCGAGTAGATCGCAGGCCCAATACACAAACCTGGAAGGCAGGTCATTAGAACTGTAATTAGGGTGACTGGAAGACGGTAACACAGCCTTTTCTCTCTGCTTTGTGTGTCCAGGATGTCCTAGGAATGCAGGTTTGTTCTCATGGTTCCATGGGAGACTTTTCCTCTCTATGGATCCTGGTGGCTCCCCATAGTTTGGTGGCTTTTTCGGGGAAGGGAAGAGTGCTGTTTTCCATCTGAGGGGTGCCCCAAAACAGGGATTCCAGAGACGGCTCAGGGTCTGGGCACCTGGAAAATCCCACCAAGTTTTAGGATTTGTGCCTAGAGGCATACCAGGCCTGCAATGCGGGATCATGGTGGTGCAACTGAGAGGAATTGTTCAAAAACATGATCAGGTGGAGGTTCTCAAAGCCTTTTTGCATCCAAGGCAGCCCTCAGGAGTGGGTGTGGTCTCATTGGTCTTGTAACTGACTCCTCCTTTGAGGGTTGGGCACCCATCCCAACAGCCAAGTTTCCTGCCGTGAGGAAGGAGGAGTTCTCTATTGTGCTTCAGGTTCCCCCATTGGCACGGATTCCCCAAAGGTCTGGGAACAGGTGCCTGAAAACCAAGGATGGGTAGAGATGACGTACTTGGCCCATGGCAATCCCAAATGCTAGAGGTGGGGCCCACTCGCTGGTGACTGACATTAGATCGGGGCTCAGGCTCTGTCAAACACAGCACTAGTGGCCATGGCAGCCTATAAATCGGGGTTGACTCGAGGGCCGAGCAGATTGATCCTCATGTGTGGTTTCTGGGCAGACTCACCAGGCACTTCTTCATTTGATAGGGAAGGCAGAATGCTGCATTGTGGCTCCAGATTTCCCTACCAGGAGGGCTTGGGGACCAGTCGGGTGAGGGTGGAATTGTAAACACAAGCTACGGTTCAATTCAGTGCCAAGCGGAAGGCAGTTCCTATGTGCAGCAGCTTGTCCGAGATATCCAGCACCTGAGTAAGGGTGGATGTCAGGTATTTGCTCATACTGGAGTTTGTGACTATGATGACTGACAAACAGAGGCGTGGCATCAAGAGGACATGCAGGGGTTTTCACGTTGAGGCTTATGAGCTGCTCCAAACAGCAAGGTTTCATTTTACTGGACAGGTGGAGTCTGGTTTATTTGCTCAAGGGTCCCCCATGTGGAAAGTTGTGGTAACAGAGCTCTACCGCATGGATGCCTGCAAAGCTCAACTCCATTGAGCATTGCAGCTGAGGAAAATGACAGGTTTGTTCTGGTGTCTCTGGAGCGAAGTAGCAAGTCTTTGAGTTGACATGGAATCTCTTTCAGATGTGCCACAATGCTGGTTTGTTACCAAGGAGATCTTAGAATGTGCTGGTGCCTAGGGTGTTGTGCTGGATTCTACTACCCCTGGGGTGGTGCTGGTGGCAAATGTGCTATGAAGGACTCTATTATCCTCTGCTTTGGCACAGATGGAAGGGCACGGTTTCCTTCTGGGGACAGGAAAATTTCTGTTGTGTGGCCCAGGGACCACATGTTGTATCATGTTTGCATTCCAGAAACGCCTCTGAGGACAGATGTCTGAAAACCGAATCTAGGGTTCCAATGTCGTCCTTAGGGCATGTTAGGTTCACTATTCTGACTCAGGACCATTGATTTGGCTGCCTTCCTGGATGTAGGTAATCAGGTTGTTTCAGACTGTGCATTTGCGTTCAGAGCGGCCGCCAATATTTGGGTAAGCTCAGGGGTCTTGCAGGTTTCTCCTAATCTAGAATTTTTGGGCAACTGTGATGGCCACAATTTCCTTGGTGATGGCAGGGACAGTCCTGTGGTGTGGATCCAGAGACCCCCATCCTGGAGGGCCTATGTGCCATGATTTTGGTAGAGATGTCTGCAAACACAAATTCGGACTGGGGTTAGTGGCGAGGTGATTGCAGGTCCAACGCATAGACCTAGAGAGCAACTTGTCTGGAACTGTAATTAGGGTGATTAGAAGGTGATAGCACACGCTTTCCTCTCTGGATTGTGTGTCCAGGATGGCCTCGGATTGCAGGTGTGTTCTCCTGAGTCCAAGAGGGACTTTTCTTCTCTCTGGATCCTGGTGGCTCTCCATAGTTTTGTGGCTTTTTCGGGGAAGGGAAGAATGCTGTTTTCCATGTGAGGGTGCCCCAAAACAGGGATGTCAGAGACGGGCTCTGGGTCTGGGCACCTGGAAAATCCCACCAAGTTTTAGAATTTGTGCCGAGAGGCGTATGAGGCCTGCAATGTGGGATCATGGCGGTGCAACTGAGATGGATTTTTTGAAAGCATGCTCGGGCTGAGGGTCACAATGCCTGTTTGTGCCTTGGGTGGCCCCCAAGAATGGGAGTGGTCTCATTGGCCTTGTTACTGGATCCACGTTGAGGGTTGGTCACGGATCACAACAGCCAGGTTTATTGTCATGGGGAAGGAGTAGTTCTCTGTGCTTAGGTTCCCCCATTGGCAGGGATTCCAGCCAAGGTCTGGGGACAGGAGTCTGAATAACAAGGATGGGTAGTGATGACGTATGTGGACCATGACCATCCCATATGCTAGAATTGTCTCCCGCTCTCTGGTGGCTGAAACTCAGTCAGGGCTCAGGCTCTCTTAGACACAGTACTAGTGAACATGGCAGCCTATAAATCTGGGTTGACTCAAGGGCCGAGCAGATTAATCCTCATGTGGGGTTTCTGGGAAGACTCACCAGGCACTTCTTCATTCGAAGGGCAAGGCAGAATGCTCCATTGTGGCCCAGATTTTCTTATCAAGAGGGCTTGGGGACCAGTTGGGTGAGGACAGAATTGTAAACACAAGCTACAGTTCAACTCAGTGCCAAGCAGAAGGCAGTACCTATGTGCAGCGTCTTATTTGAGATATCCAGAACCTGAGTAAGGGCTGATGTCGGATTTTTCCTCACACTGGAGTTTGTGTCTATGGTGACTGACAAATGCAGAGGTGGTGTCAAGAGGCCATGGAGGATTTCACACGCTGGGGCATGTGAGATGCTCCAAACTGCAAGGTGTCCTTCTACTGGACAGGGGGAGTCTGTTTTTTTTTGCTCCAGGGTCGCCATGTGGAAAGTTTGGGTAGCAGAGCACTCCCGCATGGATGCCTGAAAAGCACACCTCCATTGACTATTGCAGCTTAGGAACATGGCCGGTTCGTTCTGGTGGCTCTGGGGCAAAGTACCAAGATCTGGAGTTGACATGGAGTCTCATGAAGATGGGTCACAATGCAGGTTTGTTACCAGGGAGATCTTACAATGTGCCTATGGCTAAGGGACCATGTCGGATTCATCTACCCTGAGGGTTTGACACCGGTCGAAGAGCACGGTTTCCTTCTGGGAACAGAGATGTTCTGTTTTGGGGCTCATGGACCACATGTTGTATCATAATTTGGTATTCCAGAACAGGCCTCTGAGGATAGATGCCTGAAAATTTAATCTAGGGTTCCAGTGAAATCCTAGGGGAATGTCAGATTCAATCCTTTGACTCAGGACCATTGACTTCAATGTCTGCCTACATGTAGGCGATCAGGGTGTTCCAGACTGTGAATTTGTGTACAGAGTGGCAACCAGTATTGGGGTGGGCTCAGGGGCCTTGCAGGTTTCTCCTAATATGGAAGGATTGGGCAAATTTGTTGGGCAGAGTCCTTGGCAATGGTGGGCTCAGTCCTGTGGTGTGGCTCCAGAGACCGCATCCTGGAGGGCATGTGAGCCATGTTTTGGGAGGGAAGTCTACAAACATAACACGGGTTAGGTTTAGTGGCGAGGTGATCATAGGCCCAATGCATAGACGTGGAGGGCAGCTCGTCGGGAACTGAATATCGCGTGCCTCAAAGGTGGTAGTACAGGTTTTTGTATCTGGATTGTGTATCCACAAAGGACTAGGAATGCAGGTGTGGTCTCAGGTGTCCATGGGTGATTTTTCCTCTCAAGTATACTGGCGGCTCCATATAGTTCAGTGGCTTTCTCAGAGAGGGAAGAGTTCTGTATTCCATATTAAGGGTGTCCCATAACAGGGATTGCATAGACGTGCTCTGGCTCTGGGCACCTGGAAATACACACCAAGGGTTATGATTTGGGCCTAGGGGCTTACCAGGCCTCCAATGCAAATCCTGGAGGTACAACTGAAAGCATTTGTTTGAAAGCATGCTCAGGCTGAGGGACACTATGCCAGCTTTTGCCCAGGGCGGCCCTCAGGAGTGGGTGTGGTATCAATGACCATGCAGTAGGCTAATACTCTGAGTGTTGGATACCCTTCCCTACTTCCAGGAATCCTGGCATGGAGAAGGAGGATTTCTGTATTGTGATTCAGCCTCCTGCATTGGTAGGGATTCCAGGAAAGGTCTGGGGACAGATGCCTGAATACCAAGGATGGGTAGAGATGATGGCCCTGGTCCTTGGCCTGTCTCACATGCTGGATATGGGCCCCGCCCTCTGGGTGGCTGACACGAGGTCGGGGCTCAGGCTTTGTCAGACACAGCACTAGGGACCAGGGCTGTCTAAAATTCGGGGTTGCCTCGAGGGCCGAATAGATTGATCCTCGTAGAGTTTCTGGGCAGACTAACCAGGCCCCTTCTTCTTTCTATGGGAAGGCAGAATGCTGCATTGTGGCTGCAGAATTCCCTGTCATAAGGGCTTGTGGACCAGTAGGGTGAGGATGGAACTGTAAACACAAGCTATGGATAAATTCAGAGACAAGCGAATGGGATTTCCACTGTGCAGCAGCTGAGTTGAATATCCAGCACAGGTGTAAGGGCAGACGTCAGATGTTTGCTCATGCTGGAGTTTGTGTCTATGATAACCGACAAATGGAGGGGAGGTGACAAGAGGCCATAGAGGATTTCCCACACTTGGGCTTGTGAGATGCTCCAAACAACAAGGTTTCCTTCTACTGGACAGGGTCAGACTGGTTTGTTTGCTCGAGATTCACCCATGTGGAACGTTTGGGTAGCAGAGCACTCCCACATGGATGCCTGGAAAGCACACCTCCATTGAACATTGCAGCTGAAGAACATGGAAGGTTCTTTCTGGAGGCTCTGGGGCGAAGTACCAAGGCCTTGAGTTGACATGGAATCTCGTGAAGATGGCTCACAATGCTGGTTTTTACCAGTGAGATCTTAGAATCTGCTGGTGGCTATGGGCCGAGCAGGATTCATCTACCCAGAGGGTTTGACACAGGTCCAAGAGCACGGCTTCCATCTGGGGAAAGGAGATGTTCTGTTGTGGGGCTCAGGGACCATATGTTGTATCATAAGTTGGTACTCCAGAACAGGTCTCTGATTACAGATGTCTGAAAACCGAATCTAGGGTTACAATGAGGTCATAGGGGCATGTCAGGTTTAATTTTCTGACTCAGGATCATTGACTTGGATGTCTGACAGGATTCACGTGATCAGCGTATTTCAGACTGCACATTTGTGTCCAGAGTGGCCTCCAATACTGGGGTGGACTCAGGGGCCTTGCAGGTTTCTCCTTATCTCAAGGGTTTGGGCAACTGTGATGGACACATTTTCCTTGGGGATGGCAGGCACAGTCCTGTGGTGTGGCTCCAGAGACCCCATCCTGGAGGACATATGAGCCATGGTTTTGGGAGAGAAGTCTGCAAACACAAACTCGGGTTAAGGTTAGCGGCGAGGTGATCACAGGCCCAATGCATAGACCTGGAGGGCAGCTCGTCAGGAACTGCAAATTAGGTGCCTCGAAGGTGGTAGCACAGGCAGTTGTATCTGGTTTATGTGTCCAGGATGGCCTTGGAATTCAGGTGTGGTTTCATGGATCCATGGGAGATTTTTCCACTCAAGGATTCTGGCGGTGCTCGCTTCGGCAGCACATATACTAAAATTGGAAGGTCTGGTGGCTCCCTATACTATGGTGGCTTTCTCAGCGAAGGGAAGAGTGCTATTTTCCATCTTAGGGATGCCCAAAACAGGGATTCCAGAGACAGGCTGTGGTTCTGGGTGCCTGAAAAATCCCACCAGGAGTTAGGATTTGGGTTTAGGGACATACCAGTCCTGCAATGTGGGATCCTGGAGATGCAACTGAGAGTGTTTGTTTGAAAGCATGCTCAGGTTGGGGGTCACAATGCCTGCTTGTGTCCATGGTGGACCTCATGAGTGGGCAGGGTCTCCTTGGCCATTCAGCTGGCTAACACTCTCAGGATTGGACACCCTTCCCAACAGCCAGGATTCCTGCCATGGGGAAGGAGGATTTCTCTATTGTGCTTCAGGTTCCCCCATTGGCAGGAATTCCAGCAAAGGTCTGGGGACAGATGTCTGAACCAAGAATGGGTGGAGATGACAGCCCTGGGCCATGGCCGGTCTCACATTCTGGAGATGGGGCCCGCCCTCTGGGTCCTGACATGAGTTCGGAGACGAGGTTCTGTCAGACACAGTAGTAGTGGCCAGGGCAACCTATAAATCGGGGTTCCCTCGAGTGTCTAGTAGATTTATCCTCATGAAGCGTTTCTGGGCAGTCTCACCAGGCCCTTTTTCTTATTATGGGGAAGGCAGAATGCTGCATTCTGGCTTCAGAACTCCCTATCAAGAGGACTTACTGAACACTAGGGTGAGGATGGAATTGTAAACCCAAGATACTTTTAAATTCACTGTCAAGCAAAAGGCAATTGCAGTGTGTAGCAGCAGATTGAAATATCCAGCACTAGAGTAAACGTGGATGTCAGTTGATTGCTCACGCTGGAGTTTGTGTCTTTGCTGACCAAGAAATGGATAGGTGGCCTCAAGAGACCATGGAGGATTACCCATGCTCAGGCTTGTGAGATACTCCATACAGCAAAGTTTCTGTTTACTGTACAGGGGAGTCTGGTTTGTTTTCTCCAGGGTTCCCCATGTGGAAAGTTGGTATCAGAGCATTCCCGCTGGATGCCTGCAAAGTACGCCTACATTGACCATGGTGGCTGAAGAACATGGCAGTTTCATTCTGGTGGCTCTGGGACGAAGTACCAAGGCCTTGAATTGTCATGGAGTCTCATGAAGATGGGTCACAATGCTGGTTTGTTGTCAGGAGATCATAGAATGTGCTGGTTGCCAGGGGGCCTTGTAGGATTCATCTACCCAGATTGTTTGACACAGGTCCAAGAGCACAGCTTCCTTCTGGAGACAGGAGATGTTCTGTTGTGTGGTTCAGGGATCATGTTGTATCATAATTTGATATTCAGGACAGCCCTCTGAGTACAGATACCTGAAAACATAATCTAGTGTTTCAATGAATCCCCGGGGCATTTCAGGTTCAATCTTCTGTCTCAGGAACATTGACTTGGCTGTCAGCCTGGATATAGGTGATAGGGTGTGACAGACTGTGCATTTGTGTCCAGAGCGACCTCCAATATTGTGGTGGGCTCAGGGGCCTCGCAGGTTTCTCCTAATCTAGAGGGTTTTTGCAATAGTGAGAGGCACAGTTTCCTTGGGGAAGACAGGTAAACTCCCCTGGTGTGGCTCCAGATACCACAACCTGGAGGGCATGTGAGCCATGGTTTTGGGAGGGAAGTCTGCAAAGACAAATTCAGGTTAGGGTTAGTGGCAAGGAGATCGCAGGTCCAATGCATAGACATGGAGGGCAGCTCATTAGGAACTGTAAATCAAGTGACTCAAAGGCAATAGCACAGGCTTTTCTCTCTGGATTGTGTGTCCAAGATGGTCTCGGAATGCAGGTGTGGCCTCATGGGTCCATGAGAGATTTTTCCTTTCTATGGATGCTGGCGGCTCCCAAAAGTTGGTGGCTTTCTCAGAGAAGGGAAGAGTTCTCTTTTCCATTATAGGAGTGCCCCAAAATAGGGATTCAAGAGACGGGCTCTGGGACTGTTCCCCTGGAAAATCCCACCAGGTTTTAGGATTTGGGCCTAGTGGCTTACCAGGCCTGCATGCGGGATCCTGGAGATGCAACTGAGAGGGATTGTTTGAAATCATGCTCAGGCTGAGGGTCACAATACCTGCTTGTGCCCAGGGTGGCCCTCAGGTGTGGGCGTGGTCTACTTGGCCATGCAGCTGGCTCCCGCTTTGAGGGTTGGACACCCATCCCAACAGCCAGAATCCTGCCATGGGAAAAGAGGAGTTCTCTATAGTGCTTCAGGTTCCCCCATTAGCAGGGATTCCAGCAAAGGTCTGGGAACAGATGCCTGAATACCAAGGATGGGTAGAGATGACGGACATGGGCCATGGCCAGTCTCAAATCGTGGATATGGGCCCTGGTCTCTGGGTGGCTGACACTAGGTCTTGGCTCAGGATCTATCAGAAACAGCAGTAGTGCCCAGGGCAGCCTATAAATTGGGGTTCCCTCGAGTCCCGAGCAGATTGATGTTCATATAGGGTTTCTGGGCAGTCTCACCAGGCCGTTCTTGTTTCTATGGGGAAAGCAGAATGCCACGTTGTGGCTCCAGAATTCCCTATCAAGAGGGCTTGCGGACCAGGAGGCTGAGGATGGAATTGTAAACCCAAGCTATGGTCACATTATGTATCAAGAGAAAGGCAATTCAGGTGTGCAGCAGTTGAATCGAATATCCAGCACCTGAAAAGGGTGGATGTCAGATATTTGCTCATGCTGGAGTTTGTGTCTATCATGACCCACAAATGAGGGTCGGCGTCAAGAGGCCATGGAGGATTTCCCAGGCTGGGGTTTGTGAGATACTCCAAACAGCAAGGTTTCCTTCTACCGGACAGGGGCAGTCTGGTTTGTTTGCTCCAGGGTCCCACATGTGGAAAGAACGGGTAGCATAGCTCTCCTGCATGGATGCCTGGAAAGCACACCTCCTTTGACCAGTGCTGCTGAGGAACATGGCAGGTTCATTCTGGTGGCTCTGAGGTGAAGTACCAAGGACAGGATTGGACATGGAATCTCATGAAGATAGGTCACAATGCTGGTTTGTTACCAGGGATATCTAAGAATGTGCTGGTAGCTAAGGGGCCATGCAGGATTCATCTAGCCTGAGGATTTGAAACAGGTCCAAGAGCCCGGATTCCGTCTGGGGACAGGAGATGTTCTGTTGTGTGGCTCAGGGACCATATGCTGTATCATAAGTTGGTATTTCACAACAGGTATCTGAGGACAGAAACCTGAAAACCTAATGTAGGGTTCCAATGAAGTCCTAGGGGCATGTCAGGTTCAATCTTCTTACTCTGGACCACTGACTCTGATGTCTGCCTGGACTGAGGTGATCAGGGTATTTCAAACTGCACATTTGCTTCCAGTGCAGCATCTAATATTGTGGTGGGCTCATGGTCCTTGCAGTTTTTTTCCTTATCTGAATGGTTTTGGCAATTGTGACAGGCACAGTTTCCATGGGGATGGCAGGCACAGTCCTGTGTTGTGGCTCCAGAGACCCCATCCTGGAGGGCATGTGAGTCTTGGATTTGGGAGAGAAGTCTGCAAATACAAACTTGGGTTAGGGTTAGTGGCGTGGTGATCTCAGGCGCAATGCATAGACCTGGAGGGCAGCAAGTCAGGAACTGTAAATCAGGTGACTCAAAGGTGGTAGCACAGGCTATTGGATCTGGATTGAATTTCCAGGAAGGCCTTGGAATGCAGGTGTGGTCTCATGGGTCCATGGTAGATTTTTCCTCTCAAGGACCCTGGCGGGTCCCAATAGTTTGGTGGCTTTCTCAGGGAAAGAAAGAGTGTAGTTTTCCATCTTACAGATTCCCCAGGACACGGATTACAGAGACAGGCTTTGGGTCTGGGCACATGGAAAATACCACCAAGGGTATAGGAGTATACAAGGAGTATACAAGGCCTGCAAGGCAGACCTGGAGGTGCAACTGAGAGCATTTGTTTGAAAACATGCTCAAGTTGAGGGTCACAATGCCTGCTTGTGCCCCGGCAGACCTCAGGAGTGGGTGTGGTCTCATTGCCCATGCAGCCGGATCCCATTCTAAGGGTTGGACTCCCATTCCAAAGCCAGGATTCCTGACATGGGGAAGGAGGAGTTCTCTACTGTGCTTTAGGTTCCCCCATTGCTAAGGATTCCAGCAAAGGTCTAGGGGCTAGATGCCTGAATACCATGGATGCGTAGAGTTGATAGACATGGGCCATCGCCGGTCTCACATGCTAGGTATGGGCTCTGCCCTCTGGGTGACTGACACGAGGTCGGGGCTCAGGCTCTGTCAGCCACAGCACTAGTGGCCAGGGAAATCTATAAATCAGGGTTTCCTCTTGGGCCGAGTGGATTGATCCTTATGTGCAGTTTCTGGGCAGATTGGATTGATCCTCATATGCAGTTTCTGGGCAGACTCACCAGACCCTTCTTTCTATGGGGGGGAGGCAAAATGCTGTGTTGTGGCTCCAGAATTCCCTATCAAGAGGGCTTGCAGACCAGTAAGTTGAGGATGGATTTGTAATCCGAAGCTAGGGTTATATTCAGTGCCAATCGAAAGGCAGTTCCAGTGTGCAGCAGCTGATTCCAATATCAGCTCCTGAATATGGGCAGATGTCAGATATTTGCTCAGGCTGGAGTTTGTGTCTATGATGACCGACAAATGGACGGGTGGTGTCAAGAAGCCATGGAGGATTTCCCACCCTGGGGCTTGTGAGATGCTCCAAACATCAAAGTTTCTTTCTACCAGACAGGAGGAATCTGGTTTGTTTGCTCAGGTTTCTCCATGTGGAAAGTTTTTGTAGCAGAGTACTCCTGCATGGATGCCTAGAAAGCACACCTCCATTGACCATTGCAGCTGAGGAACATGGCAGGTTCATTCTGGAGCTTTGGGGCGAATTATCAAGGCCTTGAGTTGACATGGAATCTCATGAAGATGAGTCACAATGCTGGTTTGTTACCAGGGAGATCATCGAATGTGCTGGTTGCTAAGGGGTCATGCAGGATTCATCTACCCTGAGGGTTTGACATAGGTCCACAAGCACGGCTTCCTTCTGGGTCCAGGAGATGTTTTGTTCTGTGGCTCAGGGACAACATGTTGTATCATAAGTTGGTATTCCAGAACAGGTCTCTGAGGACAGATACCTGAAAACCTAATCTAGTGTTCCAATGAAGTCCTCGGGGCATGTCAGGTTCAATCTTCTGATTCAGGATCATTGACTTGGGTGTCTGCCTGTATGGAGGTGATCAGGGTTTCTCAGACTGCGAATTTGAGTCTAGAGTGACCTCCAATATTGAGGTGGGCTCAGGGACATTGCAGGTTTCTCCTAACCTAGAGATTTTGGGCACCAGTGACGGACACAGTTTCATTTAGGAAGGCAGGCATAGTCTTTAGGTTTGGCTGCAGATACCACAACCTGGAGGGCATGTGAGTCATGGTTTTGGGAGAGAAGTCTGCAAACAAAAACTCGGGTTAGGGTTAGCGGCAAGGTGATCATAGTCCCAATCCATAGACATGGAGGGCAGCACGTCAGGAACTGTAAATCAGGTGACTCGAAGACAGTAGCACAGTCTCTTGTATCTGGATTGTGTATCCACAATGGCCTTGGAATGCAGGTGTGGACTCATGGGACCATGAGAGATATTTCTTCTCAAGGATGCTGGGGCTCCCAATAGTTTGGTGGCTTTCTTAGGGAAGTGAAGAGTGCTGTTTTCCATCTTAGGGGTGCCGAAAACAGGGATTCCAGTGACGGGTTCTGGGTATGGGCACATGGAAAATCAGACCAAGTGTTAGGATTTGGTCCTAGGGGCATACCAGGCCTGCAATGTGGGATCCTGGAGGTGCAACTGAGAGCATTTGTTTGAAGGCATGCTCAAACTGAGGATCACAATGTCTGCTTATGCCCAGGGCAGCCCTCAGGAGTTGGCGTTTTCTCCTTGGCCTTGCAGCAGGCTCCCACTTTGAGGTTTGGACAACCATATCAATAGCCAGGATTCCTGCCATAGGCAAGGAGGAGTTCTCTATTTTGCTTCAGGTTCCCCCATTGGCAGGGATTCTAGCAAAGGCTGGGGACAGATGCCTGAATACCAAGGATGGGTAGAGGTGACGGACTTGGGCCCTGGCCGATCACACATGCTAGATATGGGCTCAGAATTCTGGGTGGCTGATACTAGGTCTTAGCTCAGGCTCTGTCAGACACAGAACTAGTGCCCAGAAAAGACTATAAATCAGGTTCCCTTGAGCGCCAAGTAGATTGATCCTCATGTGGAGTTTCTGGGCAGATTCACCAGACCCTATTTCTTTCTATTGGAAATGCAGAATGTTGCTTTGTGGCTCCCGAATTCCTTCTCAAGAGGGCTTGCGGACTAGGAGGCTGAGTATGGAATTCTAAACCCAAGCTATGGTTAAATTCAGTGTCAAGCGAAATGCAGTTCCAGTGTGCAGTGGTGGAAACGAAAATCTATAACGTAAATAAGGGCAGATGTCAGATGTTTGCTCATGCTTGAGTTTTTGTCTATGATGACCGACAAATGGAGGGGTTGTGTCAAAAGGCCATGGAGGATTTCTCACGCTGGTGTTTCTGAGATGCTCCAAACAGAAGGTTCCCTTCTACCGGTCAGTGGCAGTCTGGTTTGTTTGCTCCAGTGTCCCACATGTGGAAAGACTGGGTAGCAGAGCACTCCCACATGGATGCCCGGAAAGCACACCTCCACTGACCATACAGCTTAGATACATGGCAGGTTCATTCTGGTGGCTCTTGGGCGAATTACCAAGGACTTGATGTGACATGGAATCTCATGAAGATGGGTCAAAATGCTGGTTTGTTACCAGAGAGATCTTAGAATATGCTGGTGGCTAAGGGGCTGTGCAGAATTCATATATCCTAAGGGTTGACACAAGTCGAAGAGAACGGATTCTGTCTGGGGACAGGAGATATTCTATTGTGGGGCTCAGGCACCATACGTTGTATCATATTGGTATTGCAGAATAGGCCTCTGAGATGAAATGCCTGAAAAGTTAATCTAGTCTTCCAGTGAGGTCCTAGGGGCATGTCAGGTTCAATCATCTGACTCAGGACCATGGACATGGGTATCCGCCTGGATGGAGGTGATCACTGTGTTTCAGACTGTGTATTTGTGTCCAGAGAGGCCTCCCATATTGGACTGGGTTCAGTGGACTTGCAGGTTTCTCCTAAACTGTAGGGTGTGGGCTACTGTGACGGACACAGTTTCCTTGGGGAGGGCAGGAACTTTCCTGTGGTGTGGCTCCAGAGACCCCATCCTGGAAGGCATGTGAGCCATGGTTTTGGGAGAGAAGCTTTCAAACACAAATTGGATTAGGATTAATGGCGAGGTGATCACATGCCCAATGCATAGGTCTGTAGGGCAGCTCGTCTGGAACTGTAAATCAGGGGACTCAAAGGTGGTAGCACAGGCTTTTGAATCAGGATTGTGTGTCCAGAATGGCTCGGAATGCAGGTGTTGTCTCATGGGTACATGGGAGATTTTTCCTCTCTAAGTATCCTGGCGACTCCCAATCGTTTGGGAACCTTTCTCAGGGAAGGGAAGAGTGCTGTTTTCCATCATAGGGGTGCTCCAAAACAGATATTCCAGAGACGGGCTCTGGGTATGGTGGCATGGAAAATCCGACCAAGTGTTAGGATTTGGTCCTAGGGGCATACCAGGCCTGCAATGCGGGATCCTGGAGATGCAACTGAGAGCGTGTGTTTGCAAGCATGCTCAAGCTGAGGACCACAATGGCTGCTTGTGTCCAAGGCAGCCCTCAGGGGTGGGCGTTGTCTCATTGGCCATGCAGCTGGTTCCCATTCTGAGGGTTGGGCATCCATTGCAACAGCCAGGGTTCCTACCATGGGGAAGGAGGAGTTCTCAATTGTGCTTCAGTTTCCCCCATTGGTAGGGATTCCAGCAAAGGTCTGGGATAGTTGCCTGATTAGCAAAAAAGGGTAGAGATGACAGACATGGGCCATGGCTGGTCTCACATGCTAGATAAGGGCCCCACACTCTGGATGGCTGACACGAGGTTGGGGCTCAGGCTCTGTCAGACACAGCATGCATGACCAGGGCAAACTATAAATCGGGGTTCCCTTGAGGGCCGAGTGGATTGATCTTCATGGGGAGTTTCTGGTCAGACTCACCAGGCCCTTCTTCTTTCTATGGGGAAAAGAGACTGTTGCGTTTTGGCTCCCGAATTCCCTCTCAAGAGGGCTTGCAGACCAGTAGGGTGAGGATGGAATTGTAAACCCAAACTATGCATGAACACAGTGTCAAGTGAAAGACATTTTCAGGGTGCAGCAATTGATTCGAATATCCAGCACCTGAATAAGGGCAGACGTCAGATGTTTGCTCATGCTGGAATTTGTGTCTATGATGACTGACAAATGGAGGGGTGGCATCAAGAGAATATGGAGGACTTCCCATGCTGGGGCTTGTGAGATGCTCCAAACAGTAGGGTTTCCTTCTACCTGACAGGAGCAGTCTAGTTTGTTTGCTCTAGGGTGCCCCATGTAAAATTTTTGGGTAGCAGAGAACTACCCCATGGATGCCTGGTAAGCACACATCCACTGACCTTTGTAGCTGAGGAACATGGCAGGTTCGTTTTGTGGCACTTGGGCAAAGTACCAACACCTTGAGTTGACATGGAGTCTCGTGAAATTGGGTCACAATGCTGGTTTGTTACCAGGGAGATCATAGAATGTGCTGGGGCTAATGGTCCATGCAGGATTCATCTATCCTGAAAGTTGGACACAGGTCCAAGAGCACCGTTTCCATCTATAGACAGGAGATGTTCTGTTGTGTGGAACAGGGACCACATGTTGTATCATAACTTGGTATTCCAGAACAGGACTCTGAGAACAGATGTCTGAAGACCCAATCTAGGGTTCCAGTGAAGTCCTAGGGGCATGTCAGCTTCAATCATCTGACTCAGAACAATTGACTTGGCTGTCTGCCTGGATGGAGATACTCAGGGTGTTTCAGACTGCAAGTTTGCGTCCAGAGCGGCCTCCAATATTGGGGTGGGCTCAGGGGCCTGGCAGGATTCTCCTAATCTGGAGGTTTTGGGCAACTGTGACGGGCACAGTTTTCTTGGGGATGGCAGGCACTTTCCTGTGTGGCTGTGTGGCTCAAGAGAACACATCCTGGTGGGCATGTTAGCCATGGTTTTGGGAGAGAAGTCTGCAAAAACAAACTGGGGTTAGGGTCAGTGACGAAATAATCGCAGGCCCAATGCATAGACATGGAAGGCAGCTCGTCAGGAACTGTAAATAGGGTGACTCGAAGGCGGTAGCACAGGCTTTTCTCTCTGGATTGTGTGTCCAGAATGGCCTCGGAATGCAGGTTTGTTCTCATGGGTCCATGGGCGATTTTTCCTCTCTAAGGATCCTGGAGGTTCCCAGTAGTTTGGTATCTTTCTCAAGGGAGGGAGGAGAACTGTTTTCCATCATAGGGGTGCCCCAAAACAGGGATTCCGGAGACGGGTTCTTGGTCTGGGCACCTGAAAATTCCCACCGAGATTTAAGATTTGGGCCTAAGGGCCTACCAGGCCTGCAATGCGGGTCCTGGTGGTGCAACTGAGAGCATTTGTTTGAAAGCATGCTCAGGGCGAGAGTCATAATGCCTTCTTGTGCCCAGGGCAGCCCTCTGGAGTGGGCATGGTCTCATTGGACATGTAGGTGGTTCCCACTGTGAGGGTTGGACACCCATCCCAACTTCCAGGAATCCTGCCATGTGGAAGAAGGAGTTCTCTATTGTGCTTTAGATTCCCCCATTGGTAGGGATTCCATGAAAGGTCTGGGGAAAGATGCCTGAATACCAAGGATTGATAGAGATGATGGCTTTGGTCCATGGCCAGTCTCACATGCTGGATATAGGCCCAGACCCCTGGGTGGATGACACGAGGTCATGGCTCAGGCAATGTCACACAGCCCTAGTGACCAAGGCAGCGTATAAATCAGGGTTCCCTCGAGGGCTGAGCAAATCTATCCTCATGTAGAGTTTCTGGGCAGACACACCAGGCCCTTCTTCTTTCTATGCGTATGGCAGAATGTTGCATTTTGGCTCCAGAATTCCCTATCAAGAGGGCTTTCAGATCAGTAGGGTGAGGATGATATTTTAAACACAAGCTACCGTTCAATTCAGGGCCAAGCGGAAGGCATTTCCAATATGCAGCACCTTATTCGAGATATCCAGAACCTGAGTAAGGGAGGATGTCAGATGTTTGCTTATGCTGGGGTTTGTGTCTATGATGACCGACAAATGGAGGGGTGGCGTCAAGAAACCATGGAGAATTTTCCCAGATGAGGCTTGTGAGATGCTCCAAACAGTAAGGTGTCCTAGTGGACAGATGGTTTCTGTTTTGTTTGCTCGAGGTTCCCCCATGTGGAAAGTCTGGATAGCAGAACTCTTCAGCATGGATGCCTGGAAAGCACACCTGCATTTACCATTGCATCTGAGGAACAGGGCAGGTTTGTTCGTGTGGCTCTGTGTCGAAGTACCAAGGCCATGAATTGACATGGAGTCTCATGAAGATGTGTCACAATTCTTTTTTGTTACCAGGGAGATCTTAGAATGTTCTGGTGGCTAAGGGGCTGTGCAGTATTCATATACCCTGAGGGTTTGACAAAAGTCCTGAGCGCAGCTTTCATCTGGGGACAGGAGATGTTCTGTTGTAGGGCTCAGGGACCACATGTTGTATCATAAGTCAGTATTCCAGAAGAGGCCTCTGAGGACAGATGCCTGAAAAGCTAATCAAGGCTTCCAATGAGGTCCTAGGTGCATGTCAGGTACAATCATCTGACTAAGGACCATTGACTTGGGTGTCTGCCTGGATGGAGGTGATCAGGATGTTTCAGACTGTGCATTTGCATCCAGAGGGGCATCCAATATTGGGGTGGGCTCAGGGGCCTTGCAGGTTTATCTTAATATGGAGGGTTTGAGCAACTGTGACAGGCACAGTTTCCTTGGTGATGGCAGGCACAGTCCTGTGGTGTGACTCCAGAGACCCCATCCTGAAGGGCATTTGAGCCATGGTTTTGAGAGAGAAGTCTGCAAACAAAAACTCGGGTTAGGGTTAGTGGTGAGGTGATTGCAGGCCCAATGCATAGATCTGGAGGGCAGCACGTCAGGAAATGTAAATCAGGTGACTCGAAGGCAGTAACACAGGCTATTGTACCTGGATTTTGTATCCACGATGGCCTCGGAATGCAGGTGTTATCTCATGGGTCCATGGGAGATTTTTTCTTTGAAGGATCCCGGGGGCTCCCAATAGTTTGGTTGCTTTCTAAGGGAAGTGAAGAATGCTGTTTTCCATCTTAGGGGTGCCCCAAAACAGGGATTCCAGAGATGGATTCTGGGAATGGGCGCATGGAAAATCCCACCAAGAGTTAGGATTTGGGCCTAGGTGCCTACCAGTCATGCAATGCTGGATACTGGAGTTGCAACTGAGAGAGTTTGTTTGAAAGCATGCTCAGACTGAGGGTCACAATGCCTTCTTGTGTTCAGGGTGGACCTTAGGAGTGGGAATGGTCTCCTTGGCCATGCAGCTGGTTCCTATTCTGAGGGTTTGACACTTATCCCAGCAGTCAGGATTCCTGCCATATGGAACGAGGAGTTCTCTATTGTGCTTCAGGTTCCCCCATTGGTAGGGATTTCAGCAAAGCCCACTTGGTGGGCTTTTCTAGGCACCCAGACCCAGATCCCATCTCTGGAATCCCTGTTTTGGGGTACCCCTAAGATGGAAAAGTGCATTCTTCCCTTCCCTGAAAATGCCATCAAACTATGAGAAGCCACCAGGATCCTTAGAGAGGAAGTGTCCCATGGAACCATGAGAATACACCTGCATTCCGAGGCCATCCTGGACACACAATCCTGATAAAAAAGTCTGTGCTACAGCCTTCCCATCACCCCAGTTACAGTTCCTGATGAGCTGTCCTCCAGGTCTATGCATTAGGCCAGCAACCACCACACCACTAACCCTAACCTGAATTTGTGTTTGCAGATTTTTTTTAAATATTTTATTCATTTATTTGACAGAGAGATCACAAGTAGGCAGAGAGGCAGGCAGAAAGGAGGAAGCAGGCTCCCCACAGAGTAGAGAGCCGGATGTGGGGCTCGATACCAGGACCCTGAGACCATGACCTGAACTGAAGGCAGAGGCTTAACCCACTGAGCCACCCAGGCACCCCAAGTGTTTGCAGATTTTTATCCTAAACCATGGATCACATGCACAACAGGATGTGGTCTCTGGAGCCAAAATACAGCACTGTGATGCTATCACCAAAAAAATTGTGCCTGTCACAGTTGCCCACTCCTGTCCCAGGAAGGAAACCGTGCTCTTTGACCTGTGCCAAACCTTCCATGTACGAGAATTTTGCACGGCACAGTAGCCACCAGCACATGCTAAGATATCCCTCATAGCAAACCAGCATGGTGACCAAACTGCATGAGATTCCTGTCAAGTCAAGGCCTGGGTACTTCGTCTCATAGCCACCAGAATGAACTGTCATGTTCCTAAGCTGCAAATGTCAATGGAGTTGTGATTTCCAGGGATCCAAGTGGGAGGGCTCTGCTACCCATACTTTCCACATAGGGGACCCTGGAGCAAACAAACCAGACTCAAACTATCCTGTAGAAGGAAACCTTGATATTCAGAACATCTCACAAGCTTTGAAGTGGGAAATCCTCCATGGTCTCTTGGTGCCACCCTCCATTTGTCAGTCATCATAGACAGATATTCAGTGTGAGCAAAGACATGACATCTGCCCTTACTAGGCTACTTGATATCTCGAAATAGCTGTTGCACATTGGAAGTGATTTCTACTTGGGACTGAAATGAACCATAGCTTGTTTTTGCAAATCCATCGTCAATCTACTAGTCCCCAAGCCCTCATGATAGAGAATTCTGGAGCCACAACGCAGCATTCTGACTTACCCAGAGAAAGAAGAGGTGCCTGGTGAGTCTGCCCAGAAACCCCACATGAGGATAAATGTGCTCGGCCCTAAAGGGAATTCTGATTTGTAGACTGCCCTGGCCACTAGTGCTTTGTCTGACAGAGCATGAGCCCCGACATAGAGTCACCCACCAAGAGAGTGGGCCCCATTACCAGCATGTGATACCGGCCATGGCCCAAGATCTTCATCTCTACACATCCTTGGTATTCAGGCACCTTTCCCCAGACCTTTGCTGGAATCTCTGATAATGGGGGTACCTAAAGCACAATAGAGAACTCCTCTTTCCATGGCAGGAAGCCTGGCTGCTGTGATGGGTGTTGAACCCTTAAAGTGGGATCCAGCTGTATGGCCAATGAGACCACGCCCTTTCCTGAGGGCCCCCCTGGGCACAAACAGGCATGGTGACCCTCAGCCTGAGCATGCTTTCAAACAATCCCTCTCAGTTACACCACTAGGATCCTGCATTACAGGCCTAGAATGCCCCTAGGCCCAAATCCTAAAACTTGGTGGGATTTTCCAGGTGACCAGACCCAGAGCACGTCTCTGGAATCCATGATTTGGGGTACCCCTAAGTTGGAAAACAGCACTCTTCCCAGTTTTGGAGCACCCTTAAGATGGAAAAGAGCACTCTTTTCTTCTCCGAAAAAGCCACCAATCTATGGAGAGCCACCAGTATCCTTAGAGAGGAAAAGTATCCCATTGAACCATGAGAGCACACCTATATTCTGAGTCCGTCCTGGACACACAATCCAGATAGAAAAACCTGTGTTACCAGGTTCCAGTCGCCCTAACTACAGTTCCTGATGTCCTGCACTCTAGGTCTATGAATTGGACCTGCGATCACTTCAACACTATCCCTAACCCAAATTTGTGTTTGCAGACTTCCCTACCAAAACCATGGCTCTCATGCCCTCCAGGATGGGGTCTCTGGAGCCTTCCCACAGGACTGGGCCTGCAATCACCAAGGAAACTGTGCCCATCACAGTTCCCCAAAGCCTCCAAATTGGGAGAAACCTGCAAGGCCCCAGAGCCCACTTCAATATTGAAAGTGGCTCTGGATGCAAATGCACAGTCTGAAACACCCTGATCACCTACATCCATACAGACACCCATGTCAATGGTCCTTAGTCAGAAAATTGAACCTGACTTGCACCTAGGACATCATTAGAACCCTAGATTAGGTTTCACGCATCTGTCCTTAGAGGCCTGTTCTTGAATACCAAGTTAGGATAAAATATAGGTACCCTGAGCCACAAAACAGAACATCTCCTCTCCCATGAAGGAAACTGTGCACATCGACCTGTGCCAAACTGTCAGGGTAGGAGAATCCTTCATGGTCCCTTAGCCACCAGCATATTCTAAGACCTCCCTTGTAACAAAGCAGTATCGGGACACCTCTGCAAGAGATTCCAAGTCAAATCAGGGCCTTGGTACTTGGCCCCAGAACCACCAAAACAAACCTGTCATGTTCCTTAGCTGCAATGGTCATTGGATGTGTGCTTTCCAGTCATCCACACGGGAGGGCTCTTCTACCCAAACTTTCCACATGGGGGACCATGGAGAAAACAAACCAGACTCCTCCTATCCATTAGAGGGAAACCTTGTTTTTTGGAGCATCTCACAGTCCTAAGCATGGGTAAGCATAGCTGGTGTTTGCAGTTGCATTCTCACCCTACTTGTCCCCAAACCCTCTGGATAGGGAATTCTGGAGCCACACTGCAGCATTCTGCCTGCCCCATAGAAAGAAGTGCTTCGAGAGTCTGCACAGACACCCCACATGACGATCAATCTGCTCGGCCCTCAAGAGAACTCCGATTTATAGGCTTCCTTGGCCACTAGTTTTGTGTCTGACAGAGCCTGAGCCCAGACCTCGTGTCAGCCACCCAGAGAGCGGGGCTCTTATCCAGCATGTGAGAATGGTCATGGCCCAAATATGTCATCTCTATGCATCCTTGGTATTCAGGCACCTGTCCCCAGGCCTTTGCTGGAATCCCTGCAAATGGGGGAACCTGAAGCACAATAGAGAATTCCACCTCCCCCATGGCTAAAAAACTAGCCATTGGAATGGGAGTCCATCCCTCAGGGTGGGAGCCAGCACATGGGCAATTGGACCACGCCCACTTCTGAGGACCATCCTGGACACAAACAAGCATTGTGACCCTCAGCCTGAGCATGCTTTCAAAGAAGCCCTCTCAATTACACCACCAGGATCCCGCATTGCAGGCCTGGTATGCCCATAGGCCCAAATCCTAACCCTTGGTGGGATTTCCCAGGCGCCCAGACCCAGAGCCCATCTCTGGAATCCCTGTTTTCGGGCACCCCTAAGATCGAATATAGCACTCTTCCCCTCCCGAAAAGCCATCAAACTATTGGGAGCCGCCAGTATCCTTAGAGAGGAAAAATTTCCCATGGACTCATGAGACCACAGCTGCATTCCGAGGCCATCCTGGACACACAGTCCAGATATAAAAGCCTGTGCTTCCACCTTACAGTCACTCGAATTACTGTTCCTGACGAGTAGATCTCCAGGTCTACGCATTGCCCTGCAATAACCTTGCCACTAACCCTAATCCGAGTTTGTGTTTGCAGACTTCTCTCCCAAAACCATGGATCACATGCCCTCCAGGATGGGGTCTCTGGAGTCACTCCACAGGACTATGCCTGCCATCACCATGGAAATTGTGCCTGTCACAGTTACCCAAACCCTCCAGAGTAGGTTGAAACATGCAAGGGCCCTGAGGCCACCCCAATATTGGAGGCTACTCTGGACACAAGTGTGCAGTCTGAAACACCCTGATCACCTACATCCAGGCAGACACCCAAGTAAACTGTCCTGAGACTGAAGATTGAACCTCTCATGCCCCTGGGACCTCATTGGAAACCTAAATTAGTTTGTCAGGCATCTGTCTACAGAAGCCAGTTCTTGAACACAAACATATGATACAACATGTGGTCCCTGAGCCACGCTCACTACATCTCCTGTCCCCAGAAGGAAACTGTGCTCTTTGACCTGTGTTAAACCCTCAAAGTAGGAGAATCCTGCATGGAACCTTAGCCACCAACACATTCTAAGATCTACCTGGTAACAAACCAACATTGTTACCCATTTGCAAGAGATTCCATGTCAACTCAAGACCTTGACACTTCGCCCCAGAGCCACCCTAAAGAACTTGCCATGTTCCTCAGCTGCATTGGTCAATGGGAGTGTGCTTTCCAGGCATCCATGTGGAAGAGCTCTGCTAACCATACTTTTCACATGGGGGACCCTGGAGCAAACAAACCAGACTCCACCTGTCCAGTAGAAAAAGCAACCTTACTGTTTATAGCATCTCACATGCATCAGGGTGGGGAATCCTCCATTGCATCTTGATGCCATTCCTCCATTTCTCAGTCATCATAGACACAAACTCCTGTGCGAACAAACATCTGACATCCACCCTTACTCAGTTCCCTGATATTTCATTTGTTGGCTATCATAGATAAAAACTCCATCGTGAGCAAAAATCTGAACCTCGCCTGTACTTAGTTGCTGGAGATCTCGATACAAACTCTGCATATTGGAACGGCAATGTGCTCAGCACTGAGCTTAACCATAGCTTGTGTTTTCAGCCTTCTGTTCTCACACTCCTCGCCTTCAAGCCCTCCATATTGGGAATTTTGGAGCCACAATGCAGACTTCTGCCTGCCCACCAGAAAAAAGAAGTGCCCTATGGGTCTGCATGAAACCCCACATGAAGATCCACTGGCACGTCCCTCTATGGCACCCCAATATCATAGGTCACCCTGTGCACTAATGCTCTTTCTGACAAAGCCCGAGCCCCGACCTCCTTGCAGCCACCCAGATAGCGGGCCCCATATCCTACAGGTGTAACCTGCCTTGACCTGAGTCCTTTATCTCGAACCAACCTGGGTATTCACGTACCTGTCCCAGAACATAGCTCAAATTCCTGTTCATGGGGGAACCTGAAGCACAGAAGTGTACTCCTCCTTCCCCATGGCAGGAAAACTAAATGTTGAGATGGTGGTCCAGTCCTAAGATTGGGATCCAGGTGCATGAAACAAGAGACAATGCCCACTCAGGATGGGCAGCTGGGCACAAACAGGCATTGTGACCATCACCCTGAGACCCATTTCCAACAAGTCCCCGTGGGAGCTGTACCAGGGCCCCATAGAGCGGGCCTGTCATGCCCCTAGTACCAAATCCTAAGCCTTTGTGGGGTTATCCAGGCACAAGGACCCAAAACCCGTCTCTGGAATCCCTGTTTTGACAGGAACCCTGACATGGTAAACCGTATTCTCTCCTTCCCCCAGTAATACACCAAACTCTTGGGTGCCGGGCAGAATTCCCAGAGAGGTAGAATATCCCATGGACACATGAGGACACTCCACCATGCTGAGGCCATCCTAGACACAATCCAGACAGAAAAGCCTTTGTTCCTGCCTCCCAGTCGCACGATATTCAAATACCGAGGAGCTGCCCTCAGGGTCGGCAGATCGGGCCTGCCATCACCTCACCCCTTACTCTTACCCAATTTTGGGTCTGAAGACTTTTGTCCCAGAGCCCTTAACCACATGCCCTCCAGGAGGGGGACACCAGAACCACACTACATCTTTGGGCTTGCTCTTCAGAGGAAACTCTGCCATCTCAGTTGCCTAAACCCTCCAAATTAGGAGAAACTTGCAAGGCCATTGAACCCACCCCAATTTCATAGGCCATTCTGGAGAAAATGCACAGTCTGACATAGCCTCCGCACCTACCTCCAGGAAGACACGCAGGTCACAGGCCCTGAGTTTGAAGGTTGAATATGACATGCCCCTACAAACTCATCAGAACCCTAGCGTAGGTATTCAGGCCTCTCTGCCCAGAGGCCTGTTCTTGAAATCCAACACATGATCCAACATGTGGCCTCTGAGCCATACAAGAGAACTCCTCCTGTCCTGAGAAGGAAACCTGGCTCCTGGGAACTGGGACTAACCCTAAGGAGGAGAATCCCGCATGACGGCAGACCCACCACCATATTCTAAGTTCTCCCTGGACACCAAGCAGTATAGTAACTAATTAGACTGAGAACGTCCGTCAACTTAAATCACTTGGAAACTGGAACCAGAACCAGCGGATTAAGACTGCCATGTTCCTCGGCTAAAATGCTAATGCAAGGAAGGTTTTCTACGCCTCCATTCAGAGAGCTCTGCTATTGAACCGTTCCATATGGGGGACCTTGGAGCACTCGAAGCGGACATCCCCTGTCCTGCAGTAGAACACTTTGCTCTTTGGAGAAGCTCATAAGGTCCTGAATGGGAAAACCTCTAAGAATTATTGAGGCCACCGCACAATTCATTGACCATCATGGATACCAACTCCAGCATGAGCAGACATCTGACCCTCGCCCACACTCAGATGCTGGAGATCTCGAAACAACCACTGCACATTGGAATGGCCATGTGCTCGGCACTGAGCTTATCCGTGGCATGTGTTTTCAGACTTCTGTCCTCACACTTCTCACCTGCAAGCCCTCCATATTGGGAATTCTGGAGCCACAACACAGCCTTCTGACTGCCCACCAGAAAGAAGAAGTGCTCTATGGGTCTTCGCAGAAACCCACATGAGGATCCTCCTGCACAGCCGTCAGTGGCAACCCAATATAATAGACCGACCTCTGAACAAATGCTCTGTCTGACAGAGCACGATCCCCGACCTCCTGTCAGCCACCCAGATAGTGGGCCCCATAACCTGCAGGTGGGTCCAGCCTTGGCCCAAGGCCATCATATCGAACCAACCTGGGTATTCAGGTACCTGTCCCAGACTTAGCTCAAATTCCTGCCCATAGGGGACCCTGAAGCAGAAAATAGTACCCCTCCTTCCCCAGGGCTAGAACACTGAATGTTGAGATGGCTGTCCAACCCTCAGAGTGGGAGCCAAGTGCATGGCCCATGAAACCATGCCCACAATGTGTGTGCAGCGGGGCACAAGCAGGTATTGTGACCCTCAGAATGAGACCCCTTTCCAAAAAGCCACCTTGGGAGCTGGACCAGGATCCCACAGAGTGGGCCTGTCATGCCCCTAGGCCCAAAACCGAGGCCTTTGTTGGGTTTTCCAGGAACCTGTACCCAGAAACCATCTCTGAAATCCCTGTTTGGACAGGGCCCCTGAGATGAAAAACAGCATTTTCCTCTTCCCCAGAAAGACATCAAACTCTTGGGTGTCAAGCAGAATCCCCAGAGTGGAAGAATATCTTATTGACCCATGAGGTCACCCCTGCATTTTGTGGCCATCTTAGACACATAATCCAGACAGAAAAGCCTGTGCTTCTCCCTCCCAGCCATTTGAATTTTAAATCCCAAGGAGGTTCCCTCAGGGTCTGCAGATCGGGACTGTCATCACCTCACTCTTAACTATTACCCGAGTTTGTGTCTGAAGTCTTTGGTCCCAAAGTTCTGACCCACATGCCCTCCAAGATGGGGCCTCGAGAACCACATGACATCACTGGACGTGCTCTCCCAAGGAAACTGCCCATCTCAGTTTCCCAAAACGTCCAGATTAGGAGAAAACTGCAAGGACCCTGAGTCCACCCCAATTTCATAGGCTGCTCTGGAAAAAAATGCACAGCCTGACAGAGCCTCAGCACCTACCTCCAGGATGACATGCAGGTCAATGGCACTAAGTAGGAAGATTGAGCCTGCCATGTCCCTACAAGCTCATCAGTACCCTAGCTTAGGTTTTGAGGCCTCTCTACCCAGAGGCCTGTTGTGGATATTCAACATATGGTCCAATCTGTGGTCCCTGAGCCGTACAAGATAACACCTCCTGTCCCGAGAAGGAAACCTGGCTTCTGGGTCCTGGGTCTAATCCTCCGGATAGAGAATCCTGCATGGCCCAAGAGCTGCCACCACATTCTAAGGTCTCCCTGGACACCAAGCAGCATTGGGACCCATTAGACTGAGAACTTTCGTCAACGCAGATCACTTGGAACTTGGAATAAGTGTCACTGGATCAAGCCTGCCTTGTTCCTCAGCTGCAATGGTAACACGAAATGGGCTTCCCAGGCCTCCATTCAGAGAGTTCTGCTATCGCATTTTCCATATGCGGGACTGTGGAGCCCTGTAAGCGGACTTCTTCTGTCCTGCAGTAGGACACCTTGATGTTTGGAGCAGCTCACAAGCTCCGGCTTGGAAAAACCTCCAAGAATTCTTGAGGCTACCCCACCACTCGTTGGCCATCATGGATACAAACTCCAGCGTGAGCAGACATCTGACCCTCGCCCAGGTGCTGGAGATCTCGAAACAACTGCTGTACATTGGAATGGACATGTGCACGACACTGAGATTAATCGTAGCTTGTGTTTTCAGACTTCTGTCCTCACACTCCTAGCCTGCAAGCCCTCCATCTTGGGTATTCTGGAGCCATAATGTAGCCATCTGCCTGCTCACCAGAAAGAATAAAGTGCCCTAAGGGTCTGAGTAGAAACCCCACATGAGGATCCATTTGCACAGCTCTCAATGACATCCCGATATCATAGGCCACATTCTGCACGAATTCTCTGTCTGACACAGCTCGAGCCCGACCGCCTGTCAGCCACCCAGACAGTGGGCCCCATTTCCTCCAGATGTGCCCTTTTTGGCCCAAAGAGCTCATATCAAGCAACGTGGGTATTCAGGTATCTGTCCCAGGACTTAGTTCAAAATTCCTGTCTATGGGGGACCCTGAAGCACAAAAAAGTACACCTCCTTCCACATGGCAGGAAAACTGAATGTTGAAATGGCTGTTCAACCTTCAGACTGGTAGCCAAGTGCATGGCCCTTGAGACCACGCCCACTCAGCCTAGGCATCTGGACACAAACAGGCATTGTGACCCACACCCTTAGACCCATTTCCAACAAGCCCCCTCGGGAGCTGTACCAGAAGAACATAGAGCGGGTCTGTCATGTCCCTAAGCCCAAATCCTAAGCCTTGTTGGGGTGACCCAGGCTACCAGACCCAGAACCCATCTATGGAATGCCTGTTTGGATGGGACCCCTGACACGGAAAACCACGCTCCCCCCATCCCCCAGAAAGACACCAAACTCTTGGGTGCCAGACATAATTCCCAGAGAGGTAGAATCTCACATGGACCAATGAGGCCACTCCTCCATTTCGTGGCCATCTTAGACAAACAATCCAAACAGAAAATACTGTGCTCCTGCCTCCCAGCCATCCAAATTTCAAATCTCGAAGAGCTGCCCTCAGGGTCTGTAGTTGGGGTCTGCCATCACCTTGACCCTAACTCTTATCCGAGTTTGTGGCTGAAGTCTTTGAACTCAAAGTCCTGACCCATATGCCCTCCAGGATGGGGCATCCAGAACCACACCACATCACTGGGCCTGCTCTCCTGAGAAATCTCAGCCCGTTTCAGTTTCCAAAAATCCACCAGATTAGGAGAAGCCTGCAAGGCCCCTAAGCCCACCCCAAATTCATAGGGCGCTCTGGAAAAAATGCACAGTCTGACACAGCCTCAGAACATAGCTCCAGAAAGACATGCAGGTCAATGGAAAGGGATGAAAGTCCTAAGACTATGGCGGGTCCGATGTGCTGGGTGTGCAGCCAGCTCTCTAGGTGTCAGTCGGAAGGTCTGGGCTCAGGCTACGTAAGACAGAGCATTAGTGCTTAGGGTAGCCTATACAATTGGGGTGTTGCTGAGGGCCGAGCAGGTTGATTTTCATTTGGGGTTTCTGGGCAATGCCGAAGACAGTGTTTTTCTTCTGGGGGGCAGGCAGAGTTATTCTTCATGGCCCCAGAATTCCCAGTTGGGAGGGCTTGTGGGCCAAGAGTGTGAGGACAGAAGTCTGAAAACACAAGCAAGGGTGAAGTTTGGAGCTAAGCGCACCGCAGGCCCACTCTGCAGAGGCTGAATTGAAATCTCCTGCATCTGAAGTCAGGGTGAGGATCAGACATTGGTTGAGGCTGGAGTTTGTGTCCATGATGGCACCTTCATGAAGCGGGGGCCTCATGAGGCCAAGGAAGTTTTCCCCTGCTGAGTTTGGAGGTTGCTCCGAACCACAAGATTTCCTTCTGCGGGACAGTAGAGTCCTGTTGGATGGCTCCAGGACATCCCATAAGGAAGGACTGGAGAGCAGGGTTCAAAGAATGGATGCCTGTACAGCATACCTCGCATTCGCATTAGCTATTAGCGACATGTTTGAACTGCTGTCTCTCGGTCAAGCTGCCCAGGGTTCTGAGTTGAAATGGACTCTCCTGAGGATGGGTCCTAATGTGGGTTTGTGTCCATGGAGGCCTTGATATGTGCTGGTGGTTCAGGGGCCCTGTGGAATTCTCCTACCTGAATGGTTTAATAAAGAAAGCTCCCCATGTAAAGACGAGAGAGGTTCTTTTTGATGCCTCAGAAAAGCCCCAGATGCTGGTCTTTGAAACCAGTCCTCTGAGGAGGGACACCTGGAAACCAAAGCTAGGGTTCAGATTAGGGCCTAGGGGCCTGCCCAATTCAATCGTATGTCTCTGGGGACACTGTCTGAGTGTCTAAGGGGAGATAGTTGCTCAGCTGGTGTCAGAGTGCCCCTCTTAGTCCAGGGAAGCCTACCCTATCCGGATTGCCTCAGCGACCTTGGAGGTTTTTCCTAACCTGTGGGGTTGTGGTCAATGGGTTGGGCACAGTTTCCTTGGAGATGACAGGCACAGTCTTTCGTTGTGGCTCCAGAAGCCCTAGCATAGAGGTTGTGTGGGTACAGGCTGTGGGCACAGAAGTCTGAAAACACAAACCCGCCTTAGGTGTGGCGCTGAGGTTATGGCAGGCCGAATCTACAGACCGAGAGGGGAACTCCTCGGCTTATGAAAGAAGGGCACGTGGGAACATTCCCTCAGGCTTTTGTCTTTGGATGTTGTGTTCAGGATAGCCGTGGATTGTAGGAGTGGCCTCAGGGACTATGGACGAGTCACCCTCTCTGGGAATTTGTCCCAGCCACCAAGAGTTTAGGGTTATTTTGTGGTAAGGGTGGAGTCCTGTTGTCAGGCTCAGGTGTCTCTCCAAAAGAGGGATTCCAGAGAAGAGCCCCAGGTACAGACGACTGGAAAACTCAAACTGTGGTGAGGATTGGGAGCATAGGGTCTTGGCAAGCCCAATATGCGGGCTCTTGGTCCAGGCCCTGAGAGGCCTTACTTCGACATGGGGATCAAGCTGAGGGTCACAATGCGAGTCTGTGCCCAAGGCAGCACTCAAGTTTGGGCCTGGCATCAGGGGCCATGAAGGTTTCTCCTACGATAAAGGTGTGACTCCATGCCAACAGTAAGCTTTACAGTCATGGGGAAGGAGCTGTGATTTGTGCTTCAGGTACCCTACTCTGTAGGGATTTGATATAATGTCTAGGTCCAGATGTCTGAAAACCCAGTTTGGGAAGAGATGATGGCCTAAGGCCATGGCGTGTCTGATGTGCTGGGTGTGTGGCCAACTGTCTCCTTGTCTGTTGGGACATCTGGTCTCAGGCTGTGTAAGACAGAGCATTAGTGCCCAGAAGAGTCTCTCCAATTGGGATGCAGTCGAGGCCCAAGCAGTTGATCCTCTTTGGGGTTTCTGGAGAGTCCCATAGGGCAACTTTTTTCTTCCGGTGGGCAGACATAGGGCTGCCTTGTGGTTCCCGAATTCCCAGTCTGGAGGGCTTGTTTGACAGGAGTGTGAGGAAGGAAGTTTGAAAACACAAACTACCATTAGGATTGGGGCCGAGGGCACGGCAGAGGCTCTCGATTCCAGAGGCTGAATCGAGATCTCCTGCATCTGATGTCATGGCGAATATGAGACGTTGCCTCAGGATAGAGTTTGTGTCCATGATGGCCCCTCCCTGAAGGGAGTGGGGGCTTCATGAGGCCAGGGAGGTTTCCCTACGATGGGAGTTGTGAGCTACTCCAAACCTCAAGGTTTCTTTCTGCAGGTCAGTTGAGTCCTATTGTATGGTTCCAGGATGCCCCATACAGAAAGACTCGAGAGCAGGAGTCTAAGCATGGATGCCTGGAAATGCCAACTCACATTCCCACTGTTTGGTCGGGAGAAAGCAGGCTCAATCTGTGGGCTTTAGGGAGAACTACCCAAAGGGCTGAGTTGAAATGGACTCTCCTGAGGATGGGTCATAATGTGGGTTGATGGCCAAGGAGACCTTGGAATGTGGCGGTGGCTCAGTGACTCTGCAGGATTCTCCAACCTGAAGGGTTTGACACAGCTCCAACAAGGAAGCTTCCCATGTGGAGACGAGAGGTGTTCCGTTCGGTGCCTCAGGAAAGTCCCATAGCTGGTCTTTGAACCCAGACCTCTGAGGAGTGACACCTGGAAACCAAAGCAAGAGTTCAGATTAGGGCCTAGGGCCATGTCCGGTTCAATATTCTGTCTCTGTGGAAATCTGTCTGCAAGCCGGCATGGAGGTAGTTTCTCAGCTTGTGTCAGAATGCCCCTGTTTTTCCAGGGTGGCTTACAGTAGCAGGATGTCCTCGGGGGCCTTGAGGTTTCTCCTATTCTGTAGGGTTGTGGCCAATGGAATGGGCACAGTTTCCTAGGAGAGAGCAGGCACAGTCCTGTGGTATGATACTAGAGGACCCAGCCTGGAGGCTGTGTTTCCCAGGGCTGTGGAGACAGATGTCCGAAAACACTAACTTGGCTCAGGTTTGGGGCCAAGGTTATGGCAGGCCTGATCTCCAGTCCATGAGAGGAGCTCCTCTGGATATGAAAGGAGGGCGAGTGGGAGGCAGTTGCTCAGGCTTTTTTATCTGGGTGTTGTGTCCACAATGGCCGTTTAATATAGGGGTTGCCTCATGGGCCATGGAAGTCTCCCTCTCTGGGAACTGGCAAAGCTCCCAAGTGTTTGGGCTCATTCTGTGGGAAGGGAAGAGTACTGTTTTCTGCCACAGGTGTCCCCCCAGTAGAGGGATTCTAGAGCAGAGCAGTGGGTACTGACTACTGGAATACCCGCCATCTGGTTAGGCCTGGGTGCCTATGGGCATGGCAAGCCCCATATGCGGGCTCTTGGTCCAGCCACTGAGAGACGTTACTTGAATAAGGGACTCAGGCTGAGGGTCACAATGCGTGTTTGTGTGCAAGGCGGCCCTCAAGAATAGGCGTGGCCTCATGGGCCATGCAGGTTTCTCCTACACTGAAGGTTTGACTCACTGCCAATAGCAAGGTTTCTTGCCGTGGGGAAGGAGGACTTCTGACTTGTGTGTCAGGTTCCCCCCCCCCCGTGCAGGGATTGGAGATAAGGTCTAGGTTCTGATTCCTGAAAACCCAGGTTGGGAAGGGATGGTGGCCAAAGGCTGTTGTGGGTACAATGTGCTGGGTGTGCAGCCAGCTGTCTCGGTGTCTGTTGGAAGGTCTGGGCTCAGGCTATGTAAGACAGAGCATTAGTTCTTAGTATAGCCTATGCAATTGGGGAGTTACCGAGGGCCAAGCAGTTTGATCCTCATTTGGGGTTTCTGGGCAACGGAATAGACAATTTTTTTTCTGGGGGGCAGGCAGAGTGATTCGTTGTGGCCCCAGAATTCTCAAACAAGCTTGTGGGCCAAGAGTGTGAGGACGGATGTCTGAGAACACAAGATAGGGTGAGTTTTGGGGCCATGGGCTCGGCAGGCCCACTCTTCAGAGCCTGGATCGGGATCTCCTGCATCTGGATTCAGGGTGATGATCAGACATTGCATGATGCTGGACTTTGTGTCCATCGGCCCCTTCATGAAGCAGGGGCTTCATGAGCCAAGGCGGTTTTCCCACAATGAGTTTGTGAGTTGCTCCAAACCACAAGGTTTCCTACTGCAGGAGAGTCGAGTCCTTTTGGATGGCTCCAGGACGTCCCATATGGAAGAACTGGAGAGCAGAATTCGAAGGATGGATGCCTGTACAGCATACCTTGCATTCCCATTGGCTATTTGCGATAAGACATGTTTGATCTGCTGGCTCTGGGCAAGGTACCCAGGGTTCTGAGTTGAAATGGACTCTCCTGAGGATGGGTCCTAATGTGGGTTTGTGTCCATGGAGACCTTAGAATGTGCTGGTGTTTCAGGAGCCCTACAGAATTCGGCTACCTGAAGGGTTTGATACAGCTCCAATAAGAAAGCTCCCCATGTGGAGACGAAAAAGGTTCTGTTTGGTGCCACAGGAAAGCCCCATATTCTCTTCTTCAAACACAGCCCTTTGAGGAGAGACCCGTGGAAAGCAAAGCAAGAGTTCATATTAAGCCTAGAGGCCTGTCAGGTTCAATTTCCTGTCTCTGCAGACATCTGTCTGCATTTCTGCCTCGATGTAGTTGCTCAGCTTGTGTCAGAATGTCCCTGTTTTTCCAGGGCAGCTTACAGTAGTGGGATGTCCCAAGGTGCCTATCCGGTTCAATCTTCCTCTGTGGGGACATCTGTCTAGGGTCTGAGTGGAGGTAGTTGCTCAGCTGTTGTCAGATCGCCCATGTTTGTCCTGAGTGGCCTACACTATTGGGGTTGCCTTGGTGACTTTGGAGGATTCTCTTTATTTGCAAGGTTGTGGCCAATGGAATGGGAAGAATTACTTTGGAAAGGGAAGGCCCTTTTTTTTTTTTTTTTGAGGTGTGGCTCCAAGGGCCCAAGTGTGGAGGTGTGTGGGTCAGGGCTGTGGGGAGAAAAGTCTGAAAAGACAAATTCGGCTTAGGTTTGGGGACGTAGGTATGGCAGGCCCAATCTACAGACCGTGAGGAGAACCTTCGGGATATGAACAAATAACAACTGTGAGGCGCTTGCTCAGGCTTTTGTCTCTGGATTTTGTATCAGCGATGACCTTGAAATGTCAGGGAGGCCTCTCTGTGGATTTGGACCATTCCCAAGAGTTTTGGGATGATGGTCAATCCCTTCTCAATCTGCGGGATCAGATGAGTTATTTCTGTTTTATTACCTCAGGTGTCCCACCAAAAGAGGGATTCCAGAGGAGAACCCTGGTGAGTGGCGACTGGACAACCCGAACTCTGGTTAAAGATTGGGCCTAGGGGGGATGGCAAGTCCAGCATGCCATCTTTTGGTCCAACCACTGAAAGGCCTTACTTGAGCACAGGCCATGCGCTGAGCATCCCAATGCGAGTTTCTGCCCTCGGGGCACTCAAGCAACCAAACCTAAGGAACCCCCCATATGCTGATATTGGAAACCAGGACTCTGAGGAGAGATACCTGGAGACAAATGCAATGGATCCAATTAGGGCCTAAGGGTCTGTCCGGTTCAATCTTCTTCTCTTGGGACATCCATCTATGGTATGAGTGGAGGTAGATGCTCAGCTGGTGTCAAACTGCCCTTGTTTGTCCCGGGCGGCCTACACTATTGGGATGTTCTCAGGGACTTTGGGGGTTTCTACTAATTTTTATGGTTGTAGAAAATGTAATGGGCAGAATTCCCATGGAGTGGGCAGGCACAGTCCTGATGTGTGGCTCTAGGGGCCCCAGCCTGGAGGGTGTGTGGGCCAGGACTGTGGGGACAGAAATCTGAAAACAGCAACTCATCTTGGGTTTAAGGATGTAGGTATGGCAGGCCCAATCTATAGAACGTGAGGAGATCTCTTTGGGTTATGAAGAAAGAGCGAGTGTGAGGTGCTTATTCAGGCTTTTGTCTCTGGATTTTGTGTCAATGATGACCATGGAATGTCGGGGAGGCCTCATGGGCCATGGATGCGTCTTCCTATCTGTGGATTTGGCCTGATCCCAATTGTTTTGGGTCAATCTGTGGGATAGGAGGAGTCCTTTCAGTTTTGTTACCTCAGGTGTCCCACCAAAAGAGGAATTCCAAAGCACAACCCTGGGGAGTGGCGAATGGACAAACTGAACTATGGTTAAAAATTGGGGTCCAGCAGCATGGCAAGCCCAATATGCTATCTCTTGGTCCAGCCACTGAGAGGCCTTACTTGAGGACTGGGCTCATGCTGAGGGTCACAATGCGTGTTTGTGACCAACGTGGCCCTAAAGCATGGGCCACACTGGTTTCAACTATACTGAACATTGGACAACATGCCTCCACAAGGTTTCGTGCCATGGGGAAGGAGTTCTGATTTATGCATCAGGTGCAACCCTGGGCAGTGATAGGAGATAAGTTCTAGGATCTGAAGCCTGAAAACCGAGGTTGGGAAGACATGACAACCTAAGGCCATGGCGGGTCCGATGTGCTCAGTGTGCAGCTACCTGGCTGGCTGTGGGTCGGGAGGTCTAGGCTCAGGCTGTGTCAGAAAGGGCATTAGTGCCCAGGGCAGCCTGTAAATTGGGGTACAGTCAAGTGTCATGCAGGTTGATCCTCATTTGGGGTTTCTGGGTAGCCCCAGAGGGCAATGGTTTTCTTCTGGAGGGCAGGCAGAGTGCTGCATTGTAGTTCTGGAATTGCCAAACTGGAGGGCTTGTGGGCCAGGAGTGTGAGGACAGAAGTTTGAGAAATCAAGCTAGGCTTAGGTTTCTGGGCTAGGGCATGGTAGGCACACTCTGCAGAGCTGAATCAAGATCTCATGCATCTGAAGTCTGGGAGAAGATCAGATGATCGCTCAGGTTGGAGTTTCTGTCCCTGATGGCCCCTTCATGAAGGCGGGGTGGGGGGGCGGATCACAAGGCCATGGAGGTTTTCCCACAATGGGAGATATGAGATGCTCCAAACTGCAAAAATTCTTCTGCGGGACCATTGAGACCTGTTGGTTGGCTCCAGGACTTCCCATACGGAATGATTCCAAGCAGGGTTCTAAGGATGGATGGCTTGGCAGACTGCCTCTCGTTCCAATTGTGTCCTAGCGACAAGATGGATTAGATCTGCTGGATCTGGGGGAGCAACCAGGGGGGTGAGTTGAAATGAACTCTACTTCCGATTGGTCCTACTGTGGGTTTGTGTCCATGGAGACCTTGGAATGAGGCAGTTGCACTGGGGCCCTGAAGTGTTCTCCTAACCAGAGGCTTTGACACAGCTCCAATGCGCAAGTTTCCCATGTGGAAAAAAAGATCTGTTCTGATGGATGCCTCAAGAAACATCCACATGCTGGTATTGGAATCCAGACCTCTGAGGAGAGATGCCTGGAAAGCAAAGCAATGGATCAGATTAGGGCCTAGGGGTCTGTTCATTACCAATTTACATATGTCTGCGGGTCTGAGTGCAGGTAGGTGCTCAGATGGGCTCAGATTGCCCCTGTTTGTCCTGGGCAGCAACCACTATTGGGATGGCCTCGGGGACTTTGGAGGTTTATCCTATTTGTAGAGTTGTGGCCAATGGAATGGGCAGAATTCCCTTGTAAAGGGCAGGTATAGTCCTCAGGTTTGGCTCCAGGAGCCTGAGGCTGTAGGGTGTGTGGGCCAGGACTGTGGGGACAGTTGTCTGAAAACACAAACTCGGCTTAGGGTTCGCATGGTAGGTATGTCAGGACTGATCTACAGTCCATGAGGAGAAGTCTTTGGGATATGAACAAAGGGCCAGTGCGAGACGCTTGCTCAAGCTTTTGTCTCTGGATATTGTATCACCGATGGCCGTGGAATGTCCGTGTGAATTCATGGGCAATGGAAGAGTCTTCCACTCTGGAGATTTGTCCCGATCCCAAGAGTTCTGGGTCATTCTGTGGGATGGGAGGAGTACTTTTTTTTTTTTTTCCAACCTCAGGTGTCCCACCAAAAGAGGGATTCCAGAGCAGAGCCCTGGGGAGGGGCGACTGGACAACCAGAAATCTGGTTAAAAATTGGGGCCTCGGGCCATGGCAAACCCATTACGACGTCTAATGGTCCAACCACTGGGAGGACATACAAGAGGACAGGACTCACGCTGAGGGTCACAATGCGTGTTTATGCCCTCGAAGCACTCAAGCATGGGCAGGGCCTCATGGTGAATGCTGGTTTCTCCTACACTGAACTTTTAACAACATGCTAACCACAAGGATTTTTGCCATGTTGAAGGATTTCTGATTTATGCATCATGTTCAACAACCCTGGGCAGTGATTGGAGATAAGGTCTAGGTTCTGAAGGCTAAAAACCGAGTTTGGGAAGAGATTTCGACTTAAGGCCATGGAGGGTCCGATGTGCTCAGTGTGCCGCCAGCTGGCTGGGTGTGGGCTGGGAGGTCCAGTCTCAGGCTGTATCAGAACGGGCATTAGTGCCCAGGGCAGCCTGTATAATTAGGGTACAGTCAAGTGGCGTGCAGGTTGATCCTCATTTGGGGTTTCTGGGTAGCCCCAGAGGGCAATGGTTTTCTTCTGAAGGGCAGGCAGAGTGCTGCATTGTAGCCAAACTGGAGGGCTTGTGGGCCAGGAGTATGAGAACAGAAGTCTGAGAACACAAGCTAGGCTTAGGTTTCTGGGCTAGGGCATGGCAGGCACTCTCAGCAGAGCTGAATTGAGATCTAGTGCATCTGAAGTGAGGGCGATGATTAGGTGACCGCTTAGGCTGGAGTTTCTGTCCCTGATGGCCCCTTCATAAAGGGAGGCGGATCACGAGGCCACGGAGTTTTTCCCACAATGGGAGTTGTGAGATGCTCCAAACCACAAAGATTCTTCTGCGGGACCATTGAGACCTGTTGGTTTTCTCCAGGACTTCCCATACAGAACGATTCCAAGCAGGGTTCTAAGGATGGATGGCTGGGCATCCCGCCTGTCATTCCAATTGTCTCCTAGCAACAAGACAGGTTATATCTGCTGGATCTGGGGAGCAACCGAGGGGGCTGAGTTGAAATGGACTTTCCTGCGGATGGGTCCTAATGTGGGTTTGTGTCCATGGAGGCATTGAAATGAGGCGGTGGCACCGGGGCCCTGAAGATTTCTCCTAACCAGAGGCTTTGACATAGCTCCAACACACATGTTTCCCATTTAGAGATGAGATTTGTTCTAATGGATGCCTCAAGAAACAGCCATGTGCTGGTATTGGAATCCAGGCCTCTGAGGACAGATGCCTGGAAAGCAAAGCAATTGATCCGATTAGGGCCTAGGGGTCTGTTTGTTTCAATTTACCTCTGGGGACATCTGTCTACGGGCCTGAGTGCAAGTAGGTCCTCAGATGGGCTCAGATTGCCCCTGTTTGTCCTGGGCAGCCACCACCATTGGGATGGCCTTGGGGACTTTGGAGGTTTATCCTATTTGTAGGGTTGGGGCCAATGGAATAGGCAGAATTCCCTTGCAGAGGGCACATACAGTCCTCAGGTTTGGCTCTAGGAGCTTGAGGCTGTAGGGTGTGAGGGCCAGGGATGTGGGGACAGTTGTCTGAAAACACAAACTTGGCTTAGGTTTCACGTGGTAGGTATGTCAGGACTGATCTACAGTCCGTGAGGAGAAGTCTTCGGGATATGAACAAAGGGTGAGTGTGAGGCGCATGCTCAGGCTTTTGTTTCTGGACATGTGTCACCGATGGCCGTGGAATGTCCGGGTGACTGCATGGGCAATGGACGAGTTTTTCTGTCTGGAGATTTGGCCCAATCCCAAGAGTTTTGGGTCATTCTGTGGGATGAGAGGAGTATGTTTTGTCTTTTTACCTCAGGTGTCCCACCAAAAGAGGGATTCCAGAGCAGAGCCCTGGGGAGGGGCGACTGGACAACCAGAAATCTGGTTAAAAATTGGGGCCTAGGGCCTTGGCAAGCCCATTATGACGCTTAGTGATCCAGCCACTGAGAGGGCTTACTAGAGGACAGGACTCACGCTGAGGGTCACAATGCGTGTTTATGCCCTCGAAGCACTCAAGCATGGGCAGGTCCTCATGGTGAATGCTGGTTTCTCCTACACTGAACTTTGGACAACATGCCAACCACAGGATTTCTTGCCATGGGGAAGGAGGAGTTCTGATTTCTGCATCACGTTCACCCCTTGGCAGGGTTTGGGTTTAAGGTCTAAGTTCTGAAGCCTGAAAAGCTAAGTTGGGAAGAGAAGATGAGCCAAGGCCATAGTGGATCCAATGTGCTCAGTGTGTGGTCAACTCTCTGGGTGTTGGTCAGGAGGTCCGGGCTCAGGCTGTGTCAGACAGTGTATTAGTGCCCAGGTTAGACTATATATTTCGGGTACAGTCGAGTGCCGTGTAGGTCTATCCTCATATAGGGTGTCTGGGAAGCTCCATAGGGCAATATTTTTTTCTTCTGGAGGGCAGGCAGAGTGCTTCATTGAGGGTCTGGAATTGCCAAACTGGAGGGCTTGGGGGCCAGGAGTATGAGGGTGGAAGTCTGAGAACACAAGCTAGACTTAGGTTTCAGGGCAAGGTCACGGCAAGCAAACTCTGCAGAGCTGAATCGAGATCTCATGAATCTGAAGTCAGGGCGACGATTGGCTCAGGTTGGAGTTCCTGTCCATGATTTCCCCTTCACAAATGGGGTGGGGGCATCACAAAGCCAATGAGTTTTTCCCACGTTGGGAGTTGTGAGATTCTCTAAAACACAAGGATTCCTTCTGCAGGACATTTGAGACCTGTGGGATGGCTCCAGGACGTCCCATTTAGAATGAAGCTAGAGCAGGTTTGTAAGGATGGATGCCTGGGCAGCCCGCCTCACATTCCAATTGTCTCCTAGCAACAAGACGGGTTCGATCTGCTGACTCTGGAGGAGAAACCAAGGGGGCTGGGTTGAAATGGACTCTCCTGCAGATGGGCCCTAATGTGGATTTGTGTCCATGGAGACCTTGGAATAGGGCAGTGGCACCGAGGCCCTAAAGGAGTCTCCTAACCGGAGATTTTGAGACAGCTCCAAAGAGCAAGTTTTCCATGTGGAGACAAGATTTGTTCTAACTGGTGCCTCAGGAAACCCCCATATACTGGTATTGGAAACTCAGGCCTCTGAGGAGAGATACCTGGAAACCACAGTAATGGTTTCAATCAGGGCCTAGGGGCCTGCCCAGGTCAATCTTCTTCTCTGGCGACATCTGTATATGATATGAGTGTAGGTAGTTGCCCAGCTGGTGTCAGACCTCCCCTGTTTGTCCGGGCGGCCTACACTATCGGGATGGCCTTGGGGAATTTGGAGGTTTCTCCTAATTTGTAAACTTGTGGCCACTGGAATGGGCAGAATACCCTTGGAGAAGGCATGCATAGGCCTGAGGTGTCATTCCAGCACCCCAGCCTGGAAGGTGTGTGGGACAGGGCTGTGGAGACAAGAGTCTGAAAACACAAACTTGGCTTAAGTCTGGGACGTAGGTATGACAGGCCAAATCTTCAGACCGTTAGGAGAACTCTTTGGGCTGTGAACACAGGGCGAGAATGAGGTGCTTGCTCAGGCTTTTGTCTCTGGATTTTGTGTCACCGATGGCCGTGGAATGTAGAGGTGGCCTCATGGGTCATTGATGAGTCTCCATCCTGGGGATTTGGTCCGATATCAGGAGTTTGGGATGATTCTCTGGGATGGCAAGAGTCCATTCTGTCTTCTTACCTCAGGTGTCCCACCAAAAGAGGGATTCCCGATCCTAGCCCTGGGGAGGGGCGAATGGACAAACTGACCTCTGATTAAGAATGGGGGTCTAGGGGGATGGCAAGCCCCATATGCGGGATCTTGGTCCAGCCACTGACAGGTCTTACTTGAAAACAGGACTCACGCTGAGGGTCACAATGTGTGTTTGTGCCCAATGCAGCTCTCAAGCATGGGTAGGGCCTCATGGGCCATGCTGGTTTCTCCCACATTGATTGTTGGAAAACATGCCAACCACTAGGATTCTTGACATGGGGAAGGAGGAGTTCTGATTTCTGCATCACGTTCACCCCTGGGTCTTGATTGGAGTTAAGGTCTAGGTTCTGAAGCTTGAAAAACGAGGGTGGGAGGAGATGGCGACCTAAGGCCATGGCGGGTCAGATGTGCTCAGTGTGCAGACAGCTGTCTGGGGTTCAGTCGGGAGGTCCGGGTTCAGGCTGTGTCAGACCAGGCATTAGTGCTCAAGGTAGATTGTATATTTGGGTACAGTTGAGTTGCGTGCAGGTTGTTCCACATTTGGGGTATCTGGGTAGCCCCATAGGGCAACATTTATCTTCTGGAGTGCAGGCAGAGTGCTTCATTTTGGCTCCAGAATTGCCATCCTGAGGGCTTGTGGGCCAAGAGTGTGAGGATGGAAGTCTGAGAACACAAGCTAGGCATAGGTTTCAGGGCAAGGGCACGGCAGGCACACTATGCAGAACTGAATCGAGATCTCGTGCATCTGAAGTCAGGGCGATGATCAGACGTTGGCTCAGGTTGGAGATTCTGTCCGTAATGGCCCCTTCATGAAGGGGGCGAAGCATCACGAGGCCATGAAGGTTTTTCCACAATGGGATTTTTGAGATTCTCCAAACCGTAAGGAGTCCTTCTGCGGGACCATTGAGACCTGTTGGATGGCTCCAGGACCTCCCATAGGGATGACTCCAGAGCAGGATTCTAAGAATGGATGCCTGGGCTGCCTGCCTAGCATTCCAATTCTCTAATTGCGATAAGACAGATTCGATCTGCTGGCACTGGGGGAGCACTCGAGGGGGCTAAGTTGAAATGGACTCTCATTCACATGGGTCATAATGTGGGTTTGTGTCCATAGGGACCTTGGAATGGGGTGGTGGCACCAGGGTCCTGAAGGTTTCTACTAACCAGAGGTTTTGACACAGCTCCCACCTGCAAGTTTCCCATATGGAGACAAGATTTGATCTGTTGGGTGCTTCAGTAAAGGTCCATATGCGGCTATTGGAAACTAGGCCTCTGAGGTGAGATGGCTGGAAAACAAAGCAATGGATCTGATGAGGTCCTAGGTGCCTGTCCAGTTCAATCTTCTTCTCTGGAGGCCTCTGTCTCTGGGTCTGATTGGAGGTAGTTGCTCAGCTGGTGGCAGATAGACCCTGTTTGTCCCGGGTGGCCTACACTTTAGGATAGCCTTGTGGAGGCTTGTTGGAGGTTTCTCCTAATTTGTTCTGATTGGTGACACACCAGCATTCCACGGTCATCGTTGACACAAAATCCAGGCAAATTCCTGAGCAAGCGCCTCACACTCACCCATTGTTCTTATCCCAAAAAGTCTCATGATCTGTAGATCGGGCTTGCCATACCTACGTCCCCAAACCTAAGCCGAGTTGCTGTTTTCAGACTTCTGTCCTCACAGCCCTGGCCCACACACACTCGAGTCTGAGGCCCCTCGAGCCACACCTCAGGGCTGTGCCTGCCCTCTCAAAGGGAATTCTCCCCATTTTACTAGCACCAACCGTACAAATTAGGAGAAACCTCCAAAGTCCCTGGGGCCATCCCAATAGTGTAGGCCGCCCGGAACAAACAGGGGCGATCTGACACCATCTGAGCAGCTAGCTCCACACAGAACTGGAGACAGATGTCACCAGAGAACAAGATTGAACCGGACAGGCCCCTAGGCCCTAATCAAATCCATTGCTTTGGTTTCCAGGCATCTCTCCTCAGAGGCCTGGTTTCCAATACCAGCATATGGGGGTTTCCAGAGGCACCCATCAGAACAAATCTTGTCTCCACATTGGAAACGTGATCTTTGGAGCTCTGTCAAAACCTCTGGTTGGGAAAATCTTTCAGGGCCCCGGATCCACCGCCCATTCCAAGGTCTCCATGGACACAAACGCACAATATGACCCATCCTCAGGAAAGTCCATTTCAACTCAACACCCTCGGTTGCTCCCCCAGAGCCAGCAGATTGAACCTGCCTTGTCGCTAGGAAATAATTGGAATGTGAGGCAGGCATACCACACCTCCATCCTTATAATCCTGCTCTGGAGTCGTTTGGAATGGGATCTCCGGAAGCCATCCAACATTTTTTGAGGGTCCTAAAGAAGGATTCCTTGCTGTTTGTAACATCTCACAACTCCCATCATGGGAATACCTACATGGAATCTTGAGAACCTCTCTTCCATGAAGAGGCCATCATGTACAGAAACTCCAACCTGAGCCAAAGACTGATCCACGCCCTGAGTTCAGATGCATGAGATCTCGATTCAGCTCTGCAGAGTGTGCCTGCTGTGCCTTCTCCCTGAAACCTAAACCTAACTTGTGTTCTCAGACTTCTGTCCTCACAATTCTGGCCCACAAGCCCTCCAGTTTGGGATTTCCGGATCCACAATTCAGCACTCTGCCTGTCCCCCAGAAGAAAAAATTTGCCCTATGGGGCTACACAGAAACCCCAAATGAGGATCAACCTGCACGCCACTCGACTGCACCCCAATTATACAGTCTACACTTGGCACTAATGCCCTGTCTGAAAAAACCTGTGTCTGGACCTCCCAACCGACACCCAGACAGCTGACCGCACACTGAGCACATTGGACACAACCATGGCCTTATATCGTTCCAACCTCAGTTTTCAGGCTTCAGAACATAGACCTTATCTCCAATAACTGCCCAGGGTTGAACATGATGCAGAAATCAGAACTCCTCCTTTCTCATGGCAAGAAACCATGTGGTTAGCATGTTGTTGAAAATTCAGATTAGGAGAAACCAGTGTGGCCCATGAGGCCCCACCCATGCTTGAGGGTCAGGTTGGGCACAAACTCACACTGTAACCCTCAGGGTGAGCCCTGTCCTCAAGTAAGGCCTCTCAGTGGCTGGACCAGGAGCAAGCATATGGGGCTTGCCATGCCCCTAGTCCCCCATTCTAAACCAGCTGTTGGATTGTCCAGTCACCTATCCCCAGGGCTCTCCTCTGGAATCCATCTTTTGGTGGGACACTTGAGGTAAAAAAACAGAAAGGACTCCTCCCATCCTAATGAATGACAACTAACTCTTGGGATTGGCCAAATGACCAGAGAGAGATACACGTACATGGCCAAGGAAGCCACCTCCACATTCAATGGCTATCATTGACACAAAATCCAGAGGCAAAAGCTTGAGAAAGCACTTCACATTCGCCCTTTTTTTTTTTTAAGGTTTCTCCTAATCTGTAATTTTGTGGCAAATGGAGTGGGCAGAATTCCCTTGGAGAGGGCAGGCACAGTCCTGAGTTGTGGATCCAGGGGACAAAGCTTGGAGGTTGTGTGGTCCAGGACTGTGAGGACAGAAGTATGAAAACACAAACTCAGCTTAGGTTTGGGAATGTATGTATGAAAGGCCCGATCTACAGACTGTGAGAAAAATTTTTTGGGCTATGAACATAGGCGCTTGCTCAGGATTTTGTCTCTGAATTTTGTGTCAAGGGTGGCCATGGCATGTCGGGGTGGCCTCAAGGGCCATGGACAAGTCTTTCTTTCTGGGGATTTGGCCTTATCCCAAGTGGTTGGGGTCATTCTGTAGATGGGAGGAGTCCTTTCTGCATTTTTTCTTAACCACAGGTGTCCCACCAAAGAGGGATTCCAGCACAGAGCCCTGAGTAGGGGTCACTAGACATCTCAAAACCTGGTTGAGATTGGGGAAACAGGGGCTTGGCAAGCCCCATATGCAGGCTCTTGTTCCAGTCACTGAGAGGCTTTACTTGAGGATTGGGCTCAATCTGAGGGTCAACATGTGTGTTTGTACAAATTGTGGCCCTAAGAGACAGGCGGGACCTCATGGGCCACACTGCTTTCTCCTACAGTGTACATTGGACAACATGCCAACCACAAGGTTTCTGGCCATAAGGAAGGAGGAGTTCTGATTTCTGCATCACGTTCACTCCTGGTCAGTCAGTGGAGATAATGTCTAGGTTCTGAAGCCTGAAAACCGAGGTTGGGTAGAGATGATGACCTAAAGCCATTGTGCGTGAGATGGTCTCAGATTTTGGTCAGCAGTCTCGGTGTCAGACGGGAGCTCTGGGCTCAGGCTGTGTCCGACAGAGCTTTAGTGCACAGGCTAGACTGTTTAATTGGGGTACAGTAGAGTGGCATGCAGGTTGTTCTTCATTTGGTGTTTCCGGTTGGCCATATAAAACAAAGTTTTTCTTCTGGAGGGCTGTATTTCTGCAGAGTACTGCATTGTGTCTCCAGAATTGCCAAACTGGAGGGCTTGTGGTCAGGATTGTGAGGACGGAAGTCTGAGAACAAAAGCTAGGCTTAGGTTTCGGGGTGAGGAAACAGCAGGCACACTCTGCAGAACAGAATTGAGATCTAGTACTTCTGAAGTCAGGGCCAGGATTAGACTTGGCTGAGGATGGAGTTTCTGTCCATGATGGCACATTCATGAAGGTGTGGGGGGGCATCATGAGGCCATGGAGGTTTTCTGATGGTGGGATTGTGTGATGCTCCAAACAGCAAGGACTCATTCTGCGGGACAGTCGAGACCTGTTGGATGGATCCAGGACGTCCCATAATGAAGTTCTTCAGAGCAAGGCTCTAGAGATCGATGCCTGAGCAGCCCACCTTGCATTACAATTGTCTCCTAGCAACCAGGCAGGTTTGATCTGCTGGCTCTGGGGGAGCAGCCAAGGTGGCTGAGTTGAAATGGACTTTCTTGATGATTGGTCATAATGTGGGTTTGTGTCTATGGATACCTTGGAATGGGCCCGTGCCACCGGAGCCCTGAAGGAGTCTCTTAACTGGAGGTTTTCACACAGCTTCAAAGAGCAAGATTCCCTTGTGGATACAAGATTTGTTCTGACTGGTGCCTCAGGAACCCCCATAAGCGGGTTTTGGCAACCAGGCATGGAGGAGAGATGCCTGGAATCCAAAGCAATAGATCCGATTCGAGCCTAGGGGCCTCTCTGCTTCAATCTTCTTTGGGCACATCTGTCTATAGTTCACAGGGGAGGTCATTGCTCAGCTTGTGTCAGATAGCCCCTGTTTGTCCCAGGTGGCCTACACTACTGGGATGGTCTCAGGGACTTTGGAGGTTTCTCCTAATCTGTAAGGTTGTTTCCATTGGAGTAGGCAGAATTCACATGGAGATGGCAGTCACAGTCATGAGGTGTGGCCCTAGCTCTCTGGGTGTCATGCGGGAGGTCCATGCTCAGGCTGTTTCAGACAGGGCATTAGTGCCCAGGCTAGACTGTATATTTGTGGTACATTCGAGAGGCGTGCAGCTTGATCCTTATTTGGCATTTCTGGGTAGCCCTGTAGGGCAACATTTTTCTTCCAGAGGGCAGGCAGAGTGCTGCATTGTGGCTCCGGAATTCCCAAACTGGAGGGCTTGTGGGCCAGGAGTATGAGGACAGAAGTCTGAGAACACAAGCTAGGCTTAGGTTTCGGGGTGAGGCCAAGGCAGGCACAGTCAGCAAAGCTGAGTCGAGATCTCGTGTATCTGAAGTCAGGGTGAGGATCAGACATTCGTCCAGGCTGAAGTTTCTGTGCATGATGGCCCATTAATGAAGGTGGGGGGCATCACGAGGCCATGGAGGTTTTCCCATGATGGGCGTGTGTGATGCTCCAAACCACAAGGATTCTTTCTGCGGGACATTCGAGACCTGTTGGATGGCTCCATGACGTCCCATAATGAAGTTCTCCAGAGCAGGGTTCTAAGAATGGATGCCTGGGCAGCCCACCTCATGTTCTAAATGTGTCCTAGCAACAAGGCAGGTTTGATCTGCTGGCTCTGGGGGAGCAACAGAGGGTGTTGAGTTGAAATGGACTCACCTGAGGATGGGTCATAATGTGAGTTTGTGTCCATTGAAACCTAGGAATGGGGCGGTGGCTCCGGGGACCTGAAGGTTTCTCCTAACTGGAGCTTTTCACAAAGCTCCAAAGACCAAGTTGCACATGTGGAGATAAGATTTTTTCTGAAAGGTACCTCTGGAAACCTCTATATGCTAGTATTGGAAACCAGGCCTCTGATGAGAGATGCCTGGAAACAAATGCCATGGAACCAATTAGGGTCTAGGTGCCTGTCCTTTTCAATCTTCTTCTCTGGGGATATCTGTGTACAAATCTGAGTTGAGGTAGTGGCACAGCTTGGGGCAGATCACCCCTGTTTGTCCTGGAGGGCCTAAACTATTGGGACGGTGTCGGGTACTTTGGAGTATTCTCCTAATATATAGGGTTATCTCTAATGGAATGGGCAGGATTCCCTTGGAGAAGCTGGCACAGTCCTGAGATATGGCTCCAGGGGCCTCAGCCTGGAGGGTGTGTGGACCATGACTGTCGTACAGAATTCTGAAACACAAACTCGCTTAATGTTTGTGGACGTAGGTATGGCAGGCACTATCTACAGACCGTGAGGAGGATTTTTTGGGCTATGAACAAAGGGCCAGTGTGAGGCGCTTGCTCAGGCTTATGTCTTTGGATTTTGTGTAAACGTTGGCCATGGAATGTCGGGATGGCCTCATGGGGCATGGAAGAGTCTCTCTGGGGATTAGGCCCGATCCCAAGTGGTTGGCATCATTCTGTGGATCGGAAGAGTCCTTTCTGTATTTATTTACCTCAGGTGTCCCACCAAAGAGGGATTCCAGAGCAAAGCCCTGAGGAGGCGTGACTAGATATTTAGACCTCTAGCTAAGAATGGGAGACTTGGGGCATGGCAAGGCAAATATGCAGCTCTTGGACCAGCCACTGAGAGGCTTAACTTGAGGACAGGGGTCCCACTGAGGGTCACAATGTGTGTTTGTGCCTATCGCGGCCCTCAAGCTAGGGCGGGGCCTCATGGGCCACACTGGTTTCTCCTACAATGAATGTTGGACAACATGCCAACCACAATGTTCTGGCCAGGGGGAAGGAGGAGTTCTGATTTCTGCATCACGTTCAACCCTGGGAAGTGAGTGGAGAAGATACAGTCTAGGTTTCTGAAGCCTGAAGACCAAAGTTGGAAATAGATAATGACCTAAGGCCATGGGGGGTCCGATGTGCTCAGTTTATGGCTAGTTGTCTGCGTGTCGGTCGGGAAGGCTGGGCTCAGACTGTGTCAGACTCGGCATTAAGGCTCAGGCTAGACTGAATAATTGGGGTACAGTCGAGTGGCTTGCAAGTTGTACCTCATTTGGCATTTCTGGGTAGCACCATAGGGTAATGTTTTTCTTCTGGAGGGCCGGCGGAGTACTACATGGTGGCTCCAGAATTCCCAGACTGGAGGGTTTGTGGAACAGGAGTGTGTGGATGGAAATCTGAGAACACAAGCTAGGCTTAGGTTTCTGGTCAGGGCATGGCAGGCACACTCTGCAGAGTTGAAACGAGATCTCGTGCATCAGAAGTCAGGGCGTGGATCAGACGTTGGCTCAGGTTGGAGTTTCTGTCCAGGATGGACCTTTCATGAAGGGAAGGGGGAATCACGAGGCCATGGATGTTTTCCCACGGTGGGAGTATGTAATGCTCCAAACCGCAAGGATTCGTTCTGCGGGACAGTCGAGACCTGTTGGATGAATCCAGGGTGTCCCATAAGGAAGTTCCCCAGAGCAGGGTTCTATCAATGGATGCCTGGGCGGCCCACCTCGCATTTCAATTGTCTCCTAGCGACAAGGGAGGTTCTATATGCTGGCTCTGGGTAGCAACCGAGGGGGCTGAGTTGAAATCAACTCTCCTGAGGATAGCTTATAATGTGGGACTGTGTCCATGGATACCTTGGAATGGGGCAGTGGCTCCGGGCCCTGAAGCATTCTCTTAACTGGAGGTATTCACACAGCTCCAAAGAGCAAGATTCCCATGTGGAGAAGAGATTTGTTTTGATTGGTTCCTCAGGAACTCCCATAAGCTGGTATTGGAAACCAGCCATCTGAGGAGAGATGCCTGGAATCCAAAGCAATTGATCCAATTCATGCCTAGGGGCCTGTCCACTTCAATCTTCTCTGGGCACATCTGTCTATGGTTCTGAGTGGAGGTCATTGCTCAGCTTGTGTCAGATTGACCGTTTGTCCTGGGTGGCCTACACTAGTGGGATGATCTCGGGGACATTGGAGGTTTCTCCTAATCTGTAGGGTTGTGGCCAATGGAATAGGAAGAATGCCCTTAGAGAGCATAGGCACAGTCCTGAGATGTGGCCCCAGCTGACCAGGTGACGGTTTGGAGGTCCGGGCTCAGCCTGTCAGACAGGGCATTAGTTCCCAGGGTAGACTGTGTAATTGGGATACAGTCAAGTGCCGGGCAGGTTGATCCTCATTTGTCATTTCTGGGTAGACCTATACGGCAACGTTTTTTCTTCCGGAGGGCAGGCAGAGTGCTGCATTGTGGCTCCGGAATTCCAAAATTGGAGGGTGTGTGGTCCAGGAGAGTGAGGACGAAGCCTGAGAACACAAGCTATGCTTAGGCTTCAAGGAAAGGGCATGGTAGGCACACTCTGAAGAGCTGAATCGATATCTTGTGCATTTGAAGTCAAGGCGAGGATCAGCCATTGGCTCAGGTTGGAGTTTCTATCCATGATCCACCTTCATGAATACTGGGGGCATCAAGTGCCTATAGAAGTTTTCCCACGTTGTGAGTTGTGAGATGCTCCAATCTGCAAAGACTCCTTCTGTGGGACAGTCGAGAGCTGTTGGATGGCTCCAGGATGTCCCATAAGGAACGACACAAGAGCAGGGTGTTATGGATGGATGCCTTAAGAGCACACCTCTCATTTCAATTGTATAATAGTGAAAAGGCAGGTTCGATCTGCTGGCTCTGGGGGAACAACCGAGGGGTTGAGTTGAAATGGACTCTCCTGAGGATGGGCCACGATGTTGGATTGTGTCCATGGAGACCTTGGAATAGGGCAGTGGCTCCGGTGACCTGAAGCTTTCTCCTAACTGGAAGTTTTGACACAGCTCCATAGCATAAGTTTCCCATACAGTGATGAGATTTGTTCTGATTGGTACCTCCGTAAACCCCCATATGTAGGTATTGGAATCCAGGCCTCTGAGGAGAGATGCCTGGAACAAAAGAAATGGATCCCATTAGTGCCTAGGTGCTTGTCCTGTTCAATCTTCTTTTCTTAGGGTATCTGTCTACGGGTCTAAGTGGAGGTCATGGCTCTGCTGGTGTCAGATCACCCCTGTTTGTCCTGGAAATCCTACAGTATTGGGATAGGCTCGGGGACTTTGGAGGTTTCTCCTAATCTGTAAGGTTGTGTCCAAAGGAATGAGCAGAATTCCCTTTGAGAGGACAGGTACATTCCTAGGTGTGGCTCCAGGGGCCCCAGCCTGGAGGGTGTGTGGGCCAGGACTGTGCATGTAGAAGTTTAAAAAAAAAAAAAACTTGCCTTATGTTTGTGGATATAGGTATGGCAGGCCCAATCTACGGACCATGAGGAGAATTTTTCGGGCTATGAACAAAGGGCCAATTTGAGGCGCTTGCTCAGGCTTATGTCTCTGGATTTTGTGTCAACAGTGGCCATGAAATATCAAGGTGGCCTCATGGGCCATGCAAGAGTGTTTCTCTCTGGGGATTTGGCCCGATCCCAAGTTGTTGGGGTCATTCTGTGGATGAGAGGAGCCTTTTCTCTATTTATTTACCTCAGGTGTCCCACCAAAGATGGATTCAAGAGGAGAGCCCTGAGTAGGAGTGACTAGATATCTCAAACTTTGGTTAAGATTGGGAGACTTGGGCATGACAACCATATGCGGTCTCTTGGTCCAGCTCTTGAGAGGCTTTACTTGAGGACAGGGCTCACGCATAGGGTCCCAATGTTTGTTTTTGCGCATTCCGGCCCTCAAGCATGGGTGGGGCCTCATGGGCCAGCTGGTTTCTCCTACACTGGAAGTTGAAAAACATTTCAACCACAAGGTTCTGGCGAGGGGGAAGGAGGAGTTCTGATTTCCGCATCATGTTCACCCGTTGGAAGTTACTGGAGATAAGGTCTAGGTTTCTGAAGCCTAAAAACAGAGGTTGGGAAGAGATGATGAACTAGGGCCATGGTGGTTCAGATGTTCTCAGTGTAAGGCCAGCTGTCTGGGTGTCGGTCTGCAAGTCAGGCCTCAGGCTGTGTCACATGGGGCATTAGTGTCCAGGCTAGACTGTATAATTGGGTTACAGTTGAGTAGTGTGCACGTTGATCCTCTTTTGGGTTTTCTGGGTAGCCCCATAGGGCAACGTTTCTCTTCTGGAGGGCAGGGAGAGTGCTGAATTGTGTCTCCAGAATTCCCAAACTGGAGGGCTAGTGGCCCACGAGTGTGAGGACGGAAGTCTGAGAACACAAGCTAGGCTTAGGTTTTGGGGCGAGGGCACAGAAGGAACACTCTGCAGAGCTGAATCGAGATCTCGTGCATCTGAAGTCAGTGCGAGGATCAGATGTTGGCTCAGGTTGGAGTTTCTGTCCACGATGTCTCCTACATGACGGTGGGTGCTCACTAGGCCATGGAGGTTTGCCCACAGTGCGAGTGTGTGATGCTGAAAACCACAAGGATTCCTTCTGCAGGATAGTCGAGACCTGTCGGAAGGATCAAGGACACCCTAGAAGTAACTATTCTAGAGCAGGGTTCTATCAATGGATGCATGGGCAGGAAACTCGCATTCCAATTGTCGCCTAGCAATAAGCAGGATCTGTCTGCTGGCACTGGGTGAGCAACTGAGGGGACTGAGTTGAAATGGACTCCCCTGAGGATGGGTCATAATTGGGTTTGTGTCTATGGAGACCTTGGAATAGTGCGGTTGCTCCGGGGTACTGAAGGATTCTCCTAACCAGAGGTTTTGACACAGCTCCAAAGTGCTAGATTCCCATGTGGAGACGAGATTTGTTCTCATTGGTGCCTCAGGGACCCCCATACGATGGGACTAGCAGCCAGGCATCTGAAGAGAGTTGCCTGGATTCCAAAGTATTGATCTGATTCTTGCCTAGGGGCCTATCTGCTTCAATCTACTCTGGGAACATCTGTCTATGGTTCTGAGTGGAGGTCGTTGCTCAGTTTGTGACAGACTGACCCTGTTTGTCCCTGGCGGCCTACACTACTGGGACGGTCTCAGGTACTTTGGAGGTTTCTCCTATTATGTTGGGTTGTGGCCAATGGAATAGGCAGAATTCCCTTAGAGAGCACAGGCACAGTCCTGAGATGTCGCCCCAGCTGTCTGGGTGACGGTCGGGAGGTCCGGGCTCAGGCTGTGTCAGACATGGCATTAGTGCCCAGTGCAAACTGTATAATTGGGGTACAGTCGAGTGGCGTGCAGGTTGATCCTCATTTGGAATTTCTGGGTAGCCCCATTAGGGCAACATTTTTCTTCCGGAGGGCAGGCAGAGTGCTGCATTGTGGCTCTGGAATTCCCAGACTGGAGGGTGTGTGTTCCAGGAGAGTGAGGACGGAAGTCTGAGAACACAAGCTATGCTTAGAGCAGGGTTCTAAGGATGGATACCTGAAGAGTCCGCCTCGCATTTTAATTGCCTCCTAGCGACAAGGCCAGTACAATCTGCTGGCTCTGGGGGAGCAACTTAGGCGGTTTAGTTGAAATGGACTCTCCTAAAAATTGGTCATAATGTGGGATTGTGTCCATGGAGACATTGGAATGGGGCGGTGGCTCCGGTGACCTGAAGTCACCTCCGGTGACCAAAACCTCCTAACTGGAGGTTTTGACACAGCTCCATAGAGCAAGATTCCCGTGTGGAGATGAGATTTGTTCTGATTGGTACCTCCGGAAAACCCCACATGCTGATATTGGAATACAGGCTTCTCAGGAGAGATGCCTGGAAACAAAAGCAATGGATCCAATTGAGGCTTAGGTGCTTGTCTGGTTAAATCTTCTTCTCTCAGCATATCTATCTATGGGTCTGAGTGGAGGTAGTGGCTCAGCTTGTGCCAGATTACCCTTGTTTGTCCTGGACGTCCTACACAATTGGCATTTCCTCGAGAACATTGGAAGTTTCTCCTAATATGTAGGGTTGTGTCCAAAGGAATGAGCAAAATTCCCTTTGGAGAGGGCAGGCACGGTCCTGAGGTGTGGCTCCAGGGGCCCCAGCCATGAGAGTGTGTGGGCCAGGACAATGGAGACAGAAGTCTGAAAACAGAAACTCGGCTTAGGTTTGGGTACATAGGTATGAAAGGCCTGATCTACAGACTGTGAGGAGAATTTTTTGGGCTATGAACAAAGGGCGAGTTTGAGGTGCTTTTTCAGGCTTCTATCTCCAGATTTTGTGTCAACAGTGACCGTGGAGTGTCGGGCTGGTCTCATCCCCATGGACGAGTTTTTCTCTCTGTGGATTTAACCTGATTCCAAGTGTTTGGGGTCATTCTTTGGATGGTAGGAGTCCTTTATCTATTTTTCTTTTTTCTTTTTTTTTTACCTCATGTGTCTCACCAAAGAGGGATTCCAGAGAAGAGCTTTAAGTAGGGATGACTAGACTTCGATTGGGGGACTAGGGGCATGGCAAGTCTCATATGCAGGCTTTTGGTCCAGTCCCTGAGAGGCTTTACTTGAGGACAGGGATCATGCTGAGGGTCCCAATGTGTGTTTGAATCCATCGCTCAATGTGAAGCCAGTTGTCTGGTTGCACTACTGCATTACTGTCTGGCATTACTGCTCAGGCTAAACTGTTTAATTGGGGTACAGTGTAGAGGCGTGCAGGTTGATCCTCATTTGCAGTTTCTGGGTAGCCCCATAGGGCAATGTTTCTCTTCTGGAGGGCAGGCAAAGTGCTGCATTGTATCTCCAGAATTCCCAAACTGGAGGAATAGTGAGCCAGGAGTGTGAGGACAGAATTCAGAGAACACAGGCTAGGCTTAGGCTTTGGGGCGAGGCCAAGGCAGGCACACTCTGACAAGCTGAATCGAGATTTCATGCATCTAAAGTCAGGGCTAGGATCAGACATTGCCTCAGGTTGGAATTTCTGTCTATGACGTACCCTACATGAAGTTTGGGGCATCACAAGGCCATGGAGGTTTTCCCAAGGTGTGCGTCTGTGATGATGCAAAGCACAAGGGTTCCTTCTACGGGACAGTCCAGACCTGTTGAATGGGTCCAGGACGACTCATAAAAAATTTCTCTGGGTAAGGGTTCTAATGATGGATGCCTGGGCAGCCCAGCTCTTATTCCAATTTACTCCCTGCAACAAGGCATGTTTGATCTGCTGGCTCTGGATTAGCAACGAAGGGGGTGAATTGAAATGGACTCTCCTGAGAATGGGTCAAAATGTGATTTTGTGTCCATGGATACCTTGGAAGGGGGCGGTAGCTCCGGGGACCTGAAGGTTTCCCCTAACTGGAAGTTTTGACACAACTCCAAAGAGCAAGTTCCCCATGTGGAGTCGAGCTTTGTTCTGATTGGTACCTCAGGAAAATCCCATATGCTGGTATTGGAAACCAGGCCTCTGAGGAAAGGTTCCTGGAAACAAAAGCAATGGATCTGATTAGGGCCTAGGTGCCTGTCCAGGTCAATCTTCTTCTCTGGGGACACCTGTCTACGGGTCTGAGTGGAGGTCATTGCTCAGCTTGTGACAGGGCACCCCTGTTTGTTCTGGGCAGACTACACTATTGGGATGGCCGCGGGGACTTCAGAGGTTTCTCCTTTTGTAGAGCTGTAGCCAATGAAATGGGCAGAATTACCTTGGAAAGGGCAGGCACAGCCTGAGGTTTGGCTCCAGTGGCCTCAGCCTGGAGGGTGTGTGGGCCAGGACTGTGGGGACCAAAGCCTGAAAGCACAAACTCTGCCTAGGTTTGGGGACGTATGTATGACAGAACCGATCTACAGACCATGAGGAGAATTTTTTGGACTATGAACAAAGGGCGAGTGTGAGGCACTTTTTCAGGCTTTTGTCTCCGGATTTTGTGTCAAAGGTGGCTGTGGAATGTCGGGCTGTCCTCATCGGCCATGGACGAGTTTTTCTCTCTGTGGATTTGGCCCCATTCCAAGTGTTTGAGGTCATTATTAGATGGTAGGAGTCCTTTCTCTATTTTTTTTTTATTTTTTTACCTCAAGTGTCCCACCAAGGAGGGATTCCAGAGAAGAGCTCTGAGTAGGGATGACCAGACTTCTTGAGCTTTGGTTAAGATTGGGGAACTAGGGGCATGACAAGCCCCATATGCGGGCTCTTGGTCCAGCCATGAGAGGCTTTACAAGAGGACAGGTCTCACAGTGAGGGTCCCAATGTGTGTTTGTACATATTGCGGCCCTCAAGCATGGCCGGGGCCTCATGGGCCATGTTGGTTTCTCCTACACCGAACATTGTACAAAATGCCAACCCCAAGGTTTCTGGTCATGGGGAAGGAGGAGTTCTGATTTCTGCATTACGTACACCTCGAGGTTGGGAAAAGATGACGACCTAAGGCCATGGTGGTTCCGATGTGCTCAGTGTGCGGCCAGCTATCTGGGTGTTGTTCACGAGGTCCGGGCTCAGTATGTGTCAGACTGGGCATTCCTGCCCAGGCTAGACTGTATAATTGGGGTACAGTCAAGTGGCATGCAGGTTGATCCTCATTTGGGGTTTCTGGGTAGCCCCATATGGCAACGTTTTTGTTCTGGAGGTCAGGAAGAGTGTTGCATTGTGTTTCCAGAATTCCAAAACTGGAGGGCTTGTGGGGCAGGAATGTGAGGACGGAAGTCTGAGAACACAAGCTAGGCTTAGGCTTTGGAGCGAGGGCACGGCAGCACACTCTGCAGAGCTGAATCGAGATCTCGTGCATCTGAAGTCAGGGTAAGGATCAGACATTGCCTCTGGTTGGAGTTTCTGTCCTTGATGACCCCTACATGAAGGTGGTGGCATCAAAAGCTATGGAGGTTTTCCCACGGTGTGAGTGTGTGATGCTGCAAACCACAAGGATTCCTCCTGTGGGACAGTTGATACCTGTCGAAAGGATCAAGGACGCCCCATAAGGAACTTTTCCAGAGCAGGGTTCCAACAATGGATGCCTCGGCAGCCCAACTCGCATTCCATTTGTCTCCTAGAGATAAGGCAGGATCCATCTCCTGGATCTGGGGGAGCAACCGAGGGGGCTAAGTTCAAATGGGCTTTCCTGAAAAGGGGTCATAATGTGGGTTTGTGTACATGGAGACCTTGGAATGGGAAACTGGCTTTGGTGCACTGAAGAATTCTCCTAACCGGAGGTATTGACCCAGCTCCAAAGAACAAGTTTCCCATGTGGAGATGATATTTGTTCTGATCATTGCCTCAGGAACCCCCATGAGCTGGTATTGGAAACCAAGCATCTGAGGAGAGATGCCTGGAATCCAAAGCAATGGATCTGATTAGGGCCTAGGGGCCTTTCCACTTCAATATTCTCCTCTGAGAGCATCTGTCTACGATTCAGAATGGAGGTCATCACCCAGCTTGTGTCAGATTGCACCTGTTTATCCTGGGAGGCCAACACTATTAGTTTGTTCTTGGAGACTTTGGAGGTTTCTTCTAATCTGTAGGATTGTGGCCATTGAAATTGGCAGAATTCCCTTGGAGAGGGCTGGCACAGTCCTGAGGTATGGCCCCAGCTATCTGGGTATCAGTCGGGAGGTCTGGGCTCAGGCTGTGTCCAAAAGGGCATTAGTGCCCAGGGTAGACTGTATTTGGAGTACAGTTGAGTGGCGTGCAGATTGATCCTCATTTGGCGTTTCTGGGTAGCCCCAGGGACAATGTTTTTCTTCTGGATGGTTGGAAGTGTGCTGCATTGTGGCTTCAGAATTCACAAACTGGGGGGCTTTGGGGCCAGAAGTGTGAGGAAGGAAGTCTGAGAACACAAGCTAGGCTCTGGTTTTGGGGCGAGGGCACGGCAGGCACACTCTGCAGAGCTAAATCGAGATCTCGTGCATCTGAAGTCAAGGCGATGATCAGATGTAGGCTCAGGTTGTAATTTCTGTTCAGGATGGCCCCTTCATGAAGGTGGGGGGCATCATGGGGCCATGGCGGCTTTCCCACGATGGGAGTTGTAAGATGCTCCAATTGGCAAGGATTCCTTTTACAGGACAGTCGAGACCAGTCAGATGACTCCAGGACGCCCCATACGGAATGACGCCAGAGCAAGGTTCTAAGGATGGATGCCTGGAGATCACACCTCGCATTCCTATTGTCTCCTAGCGACAAGGCAGGTTCTAAATGCTTTCTTTGGGGGAGCAACAGATGGGGCTGTGTTGAAGTGGAGTCTCCTGAGAATGGGTCATAATGTGGGTTTGTGTCCATGGAAAACTTGAAATGGGGCGGTGGCTCCAGGGACCTGAATTTTTCCCCTAACTGGAGATTTTGACACAGCTCCAAAAAGCACGTTTCCCATGTGTAGACGAGATTTGTTCTGATTGGTACCTCCAGAAGAACCCATATGCTGGTATTGGAAACCAGGCCTCTGAGGAGAGATACCTGGAAACAAAAGCAATGGATCCAATTAGTGCCTAGGTGCCTGTCCAGTTCAATCTTCTTCCCTGGGGATATCTGTCTACGGGTCTGAGTTGACCTAGTGCTCAGCTTCGGATAGATTGCCCCTGTTTGTCTGGGGCAGCCTACACTATTGGGATGACTTCGGGGACTTTGGAGGTTTCTCCACATCTGTAGTTTTGTGGCCAATGGAGTGGGCAGAATTCCCCTGGAGAGGGCAGGCACAGTCCTGAGGTGTGGCTCCAGGGGCCCCAGCCTGGAGGATGTGTGGGATAGTACTGTGGGGACAGAAGTTTGAAAAATCAAACTGGGCTTAGGTTTGTGGACATATGTATGACAGGCCTGATCTATAGACCGTGAGGAGAATTTTTCGGGCTATGAACAAAGGGCAAGTGTGAGGCACTTGCCCAGGTTTTTGTGTCTGGATTTTGTGTCAACAGTGGCTGTGGAATGTCTGCATGGCCTCATGGGCCATTGACGAGTCTTTCTCTCTGTGGATTTGGCCAGATCCCAAGAGTTTGGGGTCATTTGGTGGATGGGAGGAGTCCTTTCGGTATTTTTTTTTTTTTTTTACCTCAGGTGTCCCACCATAGAAGGATTCCAGAGCAGAGCCCTGAGCAGTGGTGCCTAGACATCTCAACCTCTGGTTAAGATTGGGGGACTAGGGGCATGGCAAGCCCCATATGCATTCTCTTGGCCTTGCCCCTGAGAAGCTTTCCTTAAGGACAGGGCTCACATGAGTGTCACAATGTGTGTTTGTGCCCCTTGTGGCCCTCAATTATGGGCGGAGCCTCAGAGGCCACGCTGGATTCTCCTACACTGAATTTTGGAAAGCATGCCAAACATAAGCTCTCTTGCCTTGGGGAAGGAAGAGCTCTGATTTCTGCATCACGTTCACCTCTGGATAGTGAGTGGAGGTAAGTTCTAGGTTGTAAAGCCTGAAAACCGAGGTTGGGAAGAGATGACGAGCTAAGGCCATGGCGGGTCATATGTGCTCAGTGTACAGCCAGCTGTCTGGTTGTAGGTCGAGAGTTCTGGGCTCAGGCTGTGTCAGACAGAGCTTTAGTGCCCAGGCTAGACTGTATAATTGGGCTACAGTCAAGGGGCATGCAGGTTGATCCTCATTTGGCGTTTCTTGGTAGCCTCATAGGGCAACGTTTTTCTTCTGGAGGGCAGGCAGAGTGCTGAATTGAGGATCCAGAATTCCCTACTGGAGGGCTTGTGGGCCAGAATTGTGAGGACGGAAGTCTGAGAATACAAGCTAGGCTTAGGTTTAACGACGGGGGCACGGCAGGCACACTCTACAGAGCTGAATCAAGATCTCGTGCATCTGAAGTCAGGGCGAGGATCAGACATTGGCTCAGGATGGAGTTTCTATCCATTATGGCCCCTTCAATAAGATGAAGAGGGTATCACGAGGCCAAGGAGGTTTTCCCACGTTGGGATAGTGTGATGCTCCAAACCGCAAGGATTCCTTCTGCGAGACAGTCGAGACCTGTCGGATGGATCGAGAATGCCCCATAAGGAACTTCTCCAGAGCAGGGTTCTAATGATGGATGCCTGGTCAGCCCAACTCGCATTCTAATTGTCTCCTAGCAACAAGGCAGGTTCTATCTGCTGGCTCTGGGGGAGCAACCGAAGGGGCTGAGTTGAAATTGACTCTCCTGATGATCGGTCAAAATATGGGTTTGTGTCCATGGAGACCTTATAATCGGGCAGTGGCACCGTCGCCCTGAAAGAATCTCCTAACCGGAGTTTTTGAGACAGCTCCAAAGGCAAGTTTCCCATGTGGAGTTGAGATTTGTTTTTATTTGTTCCTTAGGAACCGCAATAAGATGGTATTGGAAACCAGGCATCTGAGGAGAGATGCCTGGAAACCAAAGCAATGGATCCGATTAGGTCCTAGGGGCCTGTCCGCTTCAATCTTCTTCTCTGGGAACATCTGTCTATGGTTCTGAGTAGAGGTCGTTGCTCAGCTTGTGTCAGATCGCCCTGTTTTTCCCGGGCAGCTGACACTATTGGGATGATCTCAGGGTCTTTGGAGGTTTCTCCTAATCTGTAGGGTTGTGGTCAATGGAATGGACAGAATTTTCTTGTAGAAGGAAGGCATAGTCCTGAGGTGAGGCCCAGCTGTCTTGGTTTCGGTCAGGAGATTCGGGCTCAGGCTGTGTTAGACAGGGCATTAGTCCCCAAACTAGACTGTGTAACTGGGGTACAGTCACGTAGTGTGCAGGTTGATCCTCATTTGGGGTTTCTGGGTAGCCCCATAGGGCAACGTTTTTCTTCTGGAGGGCCGGCAGAGTGCTGCATTGTGGCTCTGGAATTCCCAAACTAGAGGGCTTGTAGCCCAGGAGTGTGAGGATGGAAGTCTGAGAACACAAGCTAGGTCAGGTTTGGGGTGAGAGTATGGCAGGCACACTCTGCAGAGCAAAATAGAGATCTCATGCATCTGAAGTCAGGGCGAGGATCAGACATTGGCTCAGGTTGGAGTTTCTGTCCATGATGGCCCCTTCATGAAGGGGTTGCGCATCATTTGACCATGGAGTTTTTCCTTCAGTGGGAGTTGTGAGACGTTCCAAACCGCAAGGATTTCTACTGTGGGACAATTGAGACCTGTTGGATGGCTCAAGGACCTCCTATCCGGAATTACTCCAATCAGGGTTCTAAGGATGGATGCCTGTGCAGCCCGCCTCACATTCCAATTGTATCCTCTCAACAAGACAGATCTGCTGGCTCTGGGGAAGAAACTGAGGGGCCTGAGTTGAAATGGACTCTCCTGAGGATCGGTCATAATGTGGGTTTTTGTTCATGGAGACCTTGGAATGGGGTGCTGGCACCTGGGCACTGAAGGATTCTTCTAACCGGAGGTTTTGACACATCTCCATCTAGCAAGTTTCCCATGTGGTGATGAGATTTGTACTGATTGGTGCCTTAGGAAACCCCCATATGCTGGTATTGGAATCCAGGACTCTGAGGAGAGATGCCTGGAAACAAAACAATGGATCTGATTAGGGACTAGGGGCGTGTCTGGTTCAATCTTCTTCTCTAGGGACATCTGTCTATGGGTCTGAGAGGAGGCAGTTGCGCAGCTGGTGTCATATCGCCCATGTTTGTCTGGGGCAGCCCACAGTATTGGGATGTCCTCAGAGTCTTTGGAGGTTTCTCCGAATCTGTAGTGTTGGGGCCAATTAAACAGGAAGAATTCCCATGGAGAAGGCAGGCACAGTCCTGTAGTGTGGCTCCAGGGGCACCATCCTGGAGGGTGTGTGGGCCAGGGCTGTGGGGACTGAAGTCTGAAAACACAAACTCGGCTTAGGTTTGGGGACATAGGTATGTTGGCACGATCTACAGACAGTGAGGAGAACTCTTCGTGATATGAACAAAGGGCAAATGTGAGGTGCTTCCTCAAGCTTCTGTCTCTGTATTTTGCTTCAACGATAGCTGTTGAATAACGAGGTGGCTTCATGGGGCATGTACGAGTATCCCTCTCTGGGGATATAGACAGATTCCAAGAGTTTGGGGTCATTCTTTGGGATGAGAAGCGTCCTTTCTGTTTGGGTTTTTGTTTGTTTGTTTGTTTGTTTGTTTGTTTTTGTTTTTTTTTTTTTTGTTGTTGTTGTTGTTTTACCTTAAGTGCCCCACCAAAAGACTGATTCCAGAAGAGAGAGTGTGGGATGGGCGACTGGACAACCCGACCTCTGGTTTAGAATAGGGGCCTAGGGAAATGGCAAGCCCCATATGCTGGCTCCTTGTGGCTCTCCAGCCACTGAGAGGCCTTACTTAAAGATAGGGCTCGCGCTGAGTGTCACAATGCGGGTTTGTGCCCAACCTGGCCCTCAAGCATGGGTGGGGCCTCATGGGTCAAGCTGGTTTCTCCTACTCTTAACGTTCTACAACATGCGAAACACATGGTTTCTTGCCAAGTGGAAGGAGGAGTTCTAATTTCTGCATCATGTTCAACACTGGGCAGTGATTGGAGATAAGGTCTAGTTTCTGAAGCCTGAAAACCAAGGTTGGGAAGAGGTGACGACCTAAGGCCATGGCTAGTCCGATGTGCTCAGTGTATGGCCAGCTGTCTCAGTGTCGGTCAGGAGTTCTGGGCTCAGGCTGTGTCAGACAGGTCTTCAGTGCCCAGGCTAGACTGTATAATTGGGTACAGTCAAGTGGCATGCAGGTTGATCCTCATTTGGGGTTTCTGGGTAGCCTCATAGGGCAACGTCTTTCTTCTGGAGGGCAGGAAGAGTGCTGCATCGTGTCTCCAGAATTCTCAATGGAAGGCTTGTGGTCCAGGAGTGTGAAGACGAATCTTAAAACACAAGCTTGGCTTAGGTTTTGGAACGAGGGCATGGCAGAAACACTCTGAAGAGCTGAATCGAGATTTCGTGCATCTGAAGTCAGGGCGAGGATCAGACGTTAGCTCAGGATGGAGTTTCTATCCATGATGGCCCCTTCATGAAGGTGGGGGTGCATCACTAGGCCATGGAGGATTTCCCACGGTGGGATTGTGTGATGCTCCAAACCGCAAGGATTCCTTCTATGGGACAGTCGAGACCTGTTGCGTGGATCCAGGACATCCCATAAGGACCTTCTGAAGAGCAGGGTTCTAACAATGGATGCCTGGGCAGTTCAACTCACATTCTAATTGTTCCCTAGCGACAAGGCAGGTTCAATCTGCTGGCTCTGGGGGAGCACACGAGGGGGCTGAGTTGAAATGGACTCTCCTGATGATCGGTCGTAATGTGGATTTGTGTCCATGGAGACCTTGGAATGGGGCAGTGGCTCCAGGGCCCTGAAGGATTCTCCTAACCAGAGGTTTTGAGACAGTTCCAAAGAGCTGATTCCCATGTGGATACGAGATTTGTTCTGATTGGTGCCTCAGGAACCACAATAAGGTGATATTGGAAAACAGGCATCTGAGGAGAGATACCTGGAAACCAAAGAAATTGATCTATTTAGGGCCTAGCTGTCTGACCAGTTCAATCTTCTTATCTGGGAACATCTGTCTATGGTTCTGAGTGGAGGTCGTTGCTCAGCTTGTGTCAGATCGCCCCTGTTTGTCCCAGGCAGCTGAAACTATTGGTATGGTCTCGGGGTCTTTGGAGGTTATTCCTAGTCTGCAGGGTAGTGGCCAATGGAATGGGCAGAATTCCCATGGAGAGGGCAGGCACAGTCCTGAGGTGTGGCCCCAGCTGTCTGGGTGTCGGTGGGAGGTCTGCGCTCAGGCTGTCAGATAGGGCATTTTTACCCAGGCTAGACTGAATAATTGAGGGTACCATTGAATGGCATGCATTTTGATCCTCATTTGGATTTTCTGGGTAGCCCCATAGGGCAACGTTTTTCTTCTGGAGGGCAGGCAGAGTGCTGCATTGTGTCTCCAGAATTCCCAAACTGGATGGCTTGTGGCCCAGGACTGTGAGGGCAGAAGTCTCAGAACACAAGCTAGGCCAGTGTTTTGGTGTGAGGGCACAGCAGTCACACTCTGCAGAGCTGAATCGAGATCTCCTGCATCTGAACTCAGGTCGAGGATCAGACGTTGGCTCAGGTTGTTGTTTCTTTCCATGATCCCCCTTCATGAAAGGGGGTGGCATCATGAGGCCATGGAGGTTTTCCGACTATGGGAGTTGTGAGATGCTCTAATCTGCAAGGATTACTTCTGCGGGCCAGTCGAGACCTGTCGGATGGCTCCACGTGTCCCATACAGAACAACGCCAGAGCAGTGTTCTAAGATGGATGTCTGGAGAGCCCGGCTGGCATTCCAATTGCCACCTGAAACAAGGCTCGTTCGATCTGCTGGTTCTGGGGGAGCAACCCAGTGGACTGAGTTGAAATTGACTCTCCTTAGGATGGGTCATAGTGTGGATTTGTGTCCATGGAGACCTTGGAATGGGGCGGAAGATCTGGGGACCTGAAGGTTTCTCCTAACTGGAGGTTTTGACACAGGTCCAGAGAGCAAGTTTCCCATGTGGAGACGAGATTTGTTCTGATTGATACCTCCGAAAACCCCCATATGCTGGTAATGGAAACCATGATTCTGAGGAGGGATGCCTGGAAAAAAAAAAAAAAATCAATGGATCCTACTACGGCCTGGGTGCCTGTCCGGTTCAATATTCATCCCTGGGGATATCTGTCTACTGGTCTGAGTGGAAGTAGTTGCTCAGCTTGGGACAGACCACCCCTGTTTGTTCTGGGGGGGCCAACACTATTGGGATGGCCTTGGGGACTTTGGAAATTTCTCCTAATCTGTAGGGTTGTGAACAATGGAATGGGCAGAATTCCGCTGGAGAGGGCAGGCAAAGTCCTGAGTTGTTCCTCTAGGAGCCCACGTATAGAGGGTGTGTGGGCCAGAGCTGAGGGGACAGAAATCTGAAAACACAAACTTGGCTTAGGTTGGCGACGTATGTATGGCTGGACCTTTCTACAGACCGTGAGGAGAATTTTTCAGGTATTAACAAAGGGCGTTTGTGAGGCACTTGCTCAGGCTTTTGTCTCTGCTTTTTGTGTCAATGGTGAGCGTGGAATTTCGGGGTGGCCTCATGGGCCATGGAAGAGTCTTTCTCTCTGGGGATTTGTCCCGATCTCAAGAATTTGAGGTCATTCGGTGGGATGGGAGGACTCCTTTCTGTTTTTATACCTCACTTGTCCCACCAAAAGAGGGATTCCAGAGCAGAGCATGGGGGAGGGGTGATTGGACAACCCGAACTCTGGTTAAGAATGGGGGCCTTTGGGCATGAACACCCCATATGTGGGCTCTTATTCCAGTCACTGTGAGGCCTTACTTTAGGACAGGGCACACGCTGAGGGTCACAATGCATGTTTGTGCCCAACGTGGCCATCAAACATGGGTGTTCCTCATGGACAACGCTGGTTTCTCCTACACTGAACATTGGACAACATGCCAACCACAAGGTTTCTGGCCATGGGGAAGGAGGAGTTCTGATTTCTGCCTCACGTTCACCACTGGGCAGTGAATGGAGATAAGGTCAAGGTTATGAAGCCTGAAAACTGAGGTTGGGAAGAGATGATGACCTAAGGCCAAGGCAGGTCCTTTGTGCTCAGTGTGCGGCCAGCTCTCTGTGTGTCGAACGAGAGGTCTGGGCTCAGGCTCTGTCAGAAAGGGCATTAGTGCTCACTGTAGACTCTATAATGGGGGTACAGTCAAGTGGCCTTCAGGTTGATCCTCAATTTGGGTTTCTGGGTAGCCTCATAAAGCAACATTTTTCTTCTGGAGGGCAGGCAGAGCTCTGTCTTGTGTGTCCGAAATTCCCAAACTGGAGGGCTTGTGGGCCAGGAGTCTGAGGCCGGAAGTCTGAGAACACAAGCTATGCTTAGGTTTTGGGGTGAGGGCATGGCAGGCACACCCTGCAGAGCTGAATTGAGATCTCATGCATGTGAAGTCAGCGAAAGGATCAGATGTTGGCTCACGTTGGAGTTTCTGTCTGTGATGGCCCCTTCAAGAGGGGGGGGCGGGCTTCACTTGGCCATGGGGGTTTTCCCATTATGAGAGTTGTGAGATGCTCCAAACAGCAAGGATTCCTTCTGCGGGACAGTCGAGACATGTTGGATGGCACTGGGACGTTCCATATAAAATGACTCTGGAGCAGGGTTCTAAGGATGGATGCCTGTCAGTCCGCCTCACATTCCAATTGTCTCCTAGTGACAAGGCAGGCTCCATCTGCTGCATCTGGGGGAGAAACCAAGAGGGTTGAGTTGAAATGGATTCTCCTTTGGATGGGTAATAATGTGGATTTGTGTCCATGGAGACCTTGGAATGGGGCAGTGGCACTGGGGCCCTGAAGCATTGTCCTAATTGGAAGTTTTGATACAGCACCAAAGAGCAAGTTTCCCATGTGGGGACAAGATTTGTTCTGATTGGTGCATCAGGAAAACCCCATACAGTGGTATTGGAAACTAGGCCTCTGGAGAGAGATGCCTGGAAAACAAAGCAATGGATCTGATTAGAACCTAGGGGCCTGTCCGGTTAATGTTCTTCTCTGGGGATATCTGTCTCTGGTCTGAGTGGAGGTATGCTCAGCTGGTGGCAGACTGCCCCTATTTGTTCTGGGGGGCCTACACTATTGGGAAGGCCTAGGGTACTTTGGAGGTTTCTCCTAACCTGTAGGGATGTGGGCGATTGAATGGGCAGAATCCCCTTGGAGAGGGCAGGCACAGTCCTGAGTTGTGGCTCCAGGGGACCAAGCTTGGAGGCTTTGTGGGCCAGGGCTTGGGGATAGAAGTCTAAAAATGAAAACTCGGCTTAGGGTAAGGGACGAAGTTATGGCCGGCCCGAAATACAGACCGTGAGAAGAACTTTTTGGGATATGAAGAAGGAGTGAGTGTGAGGCTCTTGATCAGGCTTTTGACTCTGGATTTAGTGTCAAAGATAGCCATGGAATGTCGGGCTGCCTCACAGGCCATGGACTAGTCTCCAACTCTGGGGATTTGGCCCAATCCCAGGTGATTGGGCTCATTCTGTGGGATGGGAGGAATTATATATATATATATATATATATATATATATATATATATATATATATATATATATATATATATATATATATATATATATTTACCCAATGTGTCCCAACAAAAGAAGTATATAAGAGCAGAGCCCTGGGGAGGGGTGACTGGACAACTCAACATCTGGTTAAAATTGTGGGCCTTGGGCATGGCAAGCCCCATATGTGGGCTCTTGTTCCAGCCACTGAGAGGCCTTACTTGAGAACAAGGCTCACTCTGAGGGTCACAATGCGTGTTTGTGCCCAACGGGGCCCTCAAGCATGGGCGGGTCCTCATGGTCCACGCTGTTTTCACCTACATTGAATGTTGGACAACATGCCAACCATAGGATTTCTTGCCATAGCGAAGGAGGAGTTCTGATTTCTGCATCGCGTCCACCCCTGGACAGTGATTGGAGATAAGGTCTAGGTTCTGAAGCCTGAAAACCGAGGTTGGGAAGAGATGACGACCTAAGGCCATGGCGGGTGCCATGTGCTCAGTGTGCGGCCAACTGTCTGGGTGTCGGTCCGGAGGTATGGGCTCAGCCTGTATCAGACAGGGCATTAGTGACCAGGATAGGCTGTATAATTGGGGTACAGTCAAGTTGCATGAAGTTTGACAATCTTTTGGGGTATGGGTAGCCCCATAGGGCAACATTTTTTTATGGAGAGCAGGCAGAGAGCTGCATTGTGGCTCCAAAATTCCCAAACTGGAGGGCTTGTTGGCCAGGAGTGTGAGGACAAAATTCTTATAGCACAGCTGGTCTTAGGTTTTTGGGAAAGGGCAGGGCAGGCACAATCGCCAGAGCTGAATCGAGATCTCGTGCATCTGAAGTCAGGGCGAGGGTAGGACGTTGGCTCAGGTTGTACTTTCAGTTCATGATAGCCCCTTCATGAGGGAGGGGCATCAGGAGGCCATTGAGATTTGTCCATGATGGGAATTGTGAGATACTACGAACCTCAAGAATTCCTTCTGCCCTACAATTGAGACCTGCTGGATGGCTCCATGATGTCCCATAGGAAACGACTCCAGAGCAGTGTTCTAAGGATGCATTCCTGGGAAGACTGTCTCACATTCCAATTGTCTCCTAGCAAAAAGACAGGTTTGATCTGATGGCTCAGGGGAGCAACAGAGGGGGCTGAGTTGAAATGGACTCTCCTGTGGTTGAGTAATAATGTGGGTTTGTGTCCATGGAGATCATGGAATGGGGGCAGTGGCACTGGGGCCCTGAAGGATTATCCTAATCGGAACTTTTGATACAGCAACAAAGAGCAAGTTTCCCATGTGGGGCGAGATTGTTCTGATTGGTCCCTCAGGAAACCCCCATATGGTGGTATTGGAAACCAGGCCTCGGGGGAGAGATGCCTCCAAACAAAAGCAATGAATCAGATAAGGGCCTAGAGGCCTTTCCAGTTAATGTTCTTCTCTGGGGACATCTATCTCCAGTGTGAGTGGACGTAGTTGCTCACCTGGTGTCAGATCGCCCCTGTTTGTCCCAGGCGGCCTACACTATTGGGATGGCCCCAGGGATTTTGGAGATTTCTCCAAGTTTTTACAGTTTTGGCCAATGGAATGGGCAGAATTCCCTTGGATAGGGCAGGCACAGTCCTGAGATGTGGCTCCAGTGGCCCCAACCTGGAGGGTGTGGGGGCCAGGGCTATGTGGACAGAATTCTGAAAACACAAACTTGGCTTAGGTTTGGGAAGCAAGGTTAGGCAGGCCCAATCTATAGACCGTGAGGAGAATTCTTTGGGCTATGAACAAAGGGTGAGTGTGAGGCACTTGCTCAAGCTTTTGTCTCTGGGTTTTGTGTCACCGATGGCCATGCAATGTCGAGGTGGCCTCATGGGCCACGGACGAGTCTCCCTCTCTGGGGATTTTGTCCGATACCAAGACTTTGGGGTCATTCTGTGGGATGGGAGGGGTCCTTTGTGTTTTTATAACTCAGGTGTCCCGCCAAAAGAGGGATTCTGGAGCAGAGCCCTGGGGAGGGGCGATTGGACAAACCGAACTCTGTTTAAGAATGGGGGCCTAGGGCCATAATGCCCCATATGCGGGCTCTGGTTCCAGCCACTGAGAGACCTTACTTGAAGGCAGGGCACACCCTGAGTGTCACAATGCGTGTTTGTGCCCAACGCGGCCATCAAGCATGGGCGGGTCCTCAAGGGCAACACTGGTTTCTCCTACACTGAACGTTGGACAACATGCCAACCACAAAGTTTCTCCCAATGGGGAAGGGGGAGTTCTGATTTCTGCATCACGTTCACCGCTGGGCTGTGAATTGACATAAGGTCTAGATTCTAAAGCCTGAAAACCGAGGTTGGGAAGAGAGGACGACTAAAGCCATGGCGGGTCTGATGTGCTCAGTGTGCGGTCAGCTGTATGGGTGTCGATCGGGAGTTCTGGGCTCAGGCTGTGTCAGAGAGGGCATTAGTGTTCAGGGTAGGCTCTATAATGGGGGTATAGTCAAGTGGCATGCAGTTTGATCCTCATTTGGGGTTTCTGGGTAGCCCTAAATTGCAACATTTTTCTTCTGAAGGGAAGGCAAAGTGCTAGATTGTGAGTCCGAATTTCCCAAACTGGAGGGTTTGTGGGCCAGTGGCGTGATAATGGAAGTCTGAGATAACAAGCTAGTCTTAGGTTTCGGGGCGAGGGCACAGCAGGCACACTCTTTAGAGCTGAATTGAGATCTCGTGCATCTGAAGTCAGCGGGAGGATCAGATGTTGGCTCACGTTGGAGTTTCTGACCATGATGGCCCCTTCATGAAGTGTGGGGGGCTGGGCATCACGGGTCCATGGAGGTTTCCCCATTATGAGAGTTGTGAGATACTCCAAACAGCAAGGATTCCTTCTGTGGGACAGTCGAGACCTGTTCAATGGCTCCGGGATGTGCCATATAAAAAGACTGGGATGAAGGGTTCTAAGGATGAATGCCTATGCAGTCCAATCGCATTCCAATTGTCTCCTAGCGACAAGGCAGGCACCATCTGCTGCATCTGGGGGAGCAACCGAGGGGACTGAGTTGAAATGGACTCTCCTGAGGATGGGTCCTCATGTGGTTTTGTATCCATGGAGACCTTGGAATGGGGCAGTGACACTGGGGCCCTTAAGGATTGCTCAAATCGGAAGTTTTGATACAGACCCAAAGAGAAAGTTTCCCATGTGGGAACGAGATTTGTTCTGAGTGGTACCTCAGGAAACCCCCATATGGTGGTATTAGAAACCAGACCTCTGGGGACAGATGCCTGGAAAAGAAAGTAATGGTTCCGATTAGGGCCTAGGGGCCTGTCCAGTTAATGTTCATCTCTGGGGAATCTGTCTCCGGGTCTGAGTGATGGTAGTTGCTCAGCTGGTGGCAGATCGCACCTATTTGTCCCGGGGTGCATAGACTATTGGGATGGCCACGAGGACTTTAGAGGTTTCTCTTAAACTGTAGGGTTGTGGTCAATTAAATGTCCAGAATTCCTTTGGAGAGGGCAGACACAGTCTTGATGTGTGTCTCCAGGGGCGCAAGCATGGAGAGTGTGTAGGCCAGGGCTTTGGGGAGAGAAGTCTAAATAAACAAACTAGGCTTAGGGTTGACGAAGGTATGGACGACCTGAAATACAGACCAACAGGAAAAATTTTTGGGATATAAAGAAAAGGTGAGAATGAGGTGCTTGCTCAGGCTTTTGTCTCTGGATTTAGTGTCAAAAATAGCCGTGGAATGTCGAGGTGGTCTCATGGGCCATGGACGAGTCTCCCTCTCTGGGGATTTGGCCCAATCCCAAGAGACTGGGATCATTCTGTGGAATGGGGGAATGCTTTCTGTTTTTGTTTGTTTGTTTTGCTTTTAACCTAAGGTGTCCAACCAAAAGAGGGATTCCAAAGCAGAAATCCCTCCCTTGGGGAGGGGCGACTAAAAAATGTGAACTGTGGTTAAGATTGGGGGCCTTGGGGCATGGCATGCCCCATATGCGCACTCTTTATCCTGTCACTGAGTGGCCTTACTTGAGGACAGGGCTCACTCTGAAGGTCACAATGCGTGTTTGTGCCCAATGCGGTCCTCAAGCATGGGTGGGTCCTCATGGTCCATGCTGTTTTCTCCTACACTGAACATTGGACAACATGCCAACCACAAGGTTTCTTGCCATGGGGAAGGAGGAGTTCTGATTTCTGCATCACGTTCACCACTGGGCAGTGATCAGAGATAAGGTCTAGGTTCTGAATCCTGAAAACCGAGGGTGGGAAGAGATGAAGACCTAAGTACATGACAGGTGCCATGTGCTCAGTGTGCAGCATGATGTCCGGGTGTCCGTGGGAGGTCCAGGCTCAGGCTGTTTCCGACAGGGCATTAGTGTCTAGGGTAGGCTGTATAATTGGGGTACAGTTGAGTGGCCTGCAGGTTGATCCTCATTTGAGGTTTCTGGGTAGCCCCATCGGTTAAAGTTTTTATTCTGGTGGGCAAGCAGAGTGCTGCATTGTGTCTCAAAAATTCCCAAAGTGGAGGGCATTTTGGCCAGGAGTGTGAGGACGAAAACCTGAGAGCACAAGCTAGTCTTAGGTTTCGTGGCAAGGGCAGGGCAGGCACACTCTGCAGAGCTAAATTGAGATCTCGTGCATCTGAAGTCAGGGCGAGGATCAGACATTGGCTCACATTGAAGTTTCTGTCCATGATGGCCCCTTCATGAAGAGGGTGGGGGCATCAGGACACCATTGAGGTTTTCCCATGATGGGTATTGTGAGATGCTCCAAACTGCAAGGATTCCTTCTGTGGTACAATTGAGACCTGCTGGATGGCTCCAAGACGTCCCATAGGAAATGACTCCAGAGCAGTGTTCTAAGGATGGATGCCTGGGAAGAACGCCTCACATTCCAATTTTCTCCTAGAAAAAAGATATGTTTGATCTGGTTGGTCTGGGGGAACAACCGAGGGGTCTGAGTCGAAATGGACTCTCCTGCAGATGGGTTATAATGTGGATTTGTGTCCATGGAGACCTTGGAATGGGGCAGTGGCACCAGGGCCCTGAAATATTCTCCTAACTGGGGGTTTTGATACAGCCCCAAACAGCACGATTAACATGTGGAGATGACATTTGTTCTGATCAGTGCCTCAAGAAACCCCGTATTCTGGTATTGGAAACGAGGCCTCTGGGGAGCGATGACTGGAGACCAAAGCAATGGATCTGATTGGGGTCTAGGGTTCTGTCAGGTCAATGTTTTTCTCTGGGGATATCTGCCTACAGTTCTGAGTGGAGGTATTTGTTCAGCTGGTGGCAGATCGCTCCTGTTTGTCCCAGGCGACCTACACCATTGGGATAATTTTGGGGATTTTGGAGGTTCCTGTACTTTGTACAGTTGTGGCCAATGGAATGGGAAGACTTCCTTTGGAGCGGGCAGGCACAGTCCTGAGTTGTGGCTTCAGAGACCCCAGCCTGGAGGGTGTGTGGGCCAGAGCTGTGGTGACAGATGAAGCCTGAAAACAAAAACTTGGGTTAGGTTTGGGGATGAAGGTATGGCAGGCCTGATCTACAGACTGTGAGAACTCTTCGGGATATGAACAAAGAGTGAGAGTGAGGCACTTGCTGAGGCTTTTGTCTGGATTTTGTATCAACAATGGCCGTGGAATGTTGGTGTGGCCTCATGGGCCATGGACGTGTCTCCCACTCTAGAAATTAGGCCGTATCCCAAGAGCTTGTGTTCATTCTGTGGTATGGGAAAAGTCCTTTCTATTTTTAAACCTCAGGTGTCCCACCAAAGGAGGGATTCCAGAACAGAGCCCCGGGAAGGGGCGACTGGACAAACTGACCTCTGGTTAAGATTGGGGGCGTAGGAGCATGGCAAACTCCATATGTGGGCTATTGGTCCAGCCAGTGAGAGGGCTTATTTGAAAACAGAGCTCACACTGAGGGTCACAATATTTGTTTGTGCCAAATGCAGCCTTCAAGCATGGGGAGAGCCTCATGGAAGATGCTGGTTTCTCCTACACTGAACATTGGACAACATGCCAACCACAGGTTTCTTGCCATGGGGAAGGAGGAGTTCTTATTTCTGCCTCACGTTCACCCTTGTGCAGAGATGGGAGATAAGGTCTAGGTTCTGAAGCCTGAAAACCATGGTTGGGAAGAGATGACAAACTAAGGCCATGGCAGGTCTAATGTGCTCAATGTGAGGCCAGCTGTCTGGGTGTCGGTCGGGAGGTTTGGGATCAGGCTGTGTCCGACAGGGCATTAATGCCCAGGGTAGACTCTATAATTGGGGTACCATCGAGTGGCGTGCAGGTTGATCCTCATTTGTGGTTTCTGGGTAGCCCCATAAAGCAAAGTTTTTCTTCTGGAGGGCAGGAAGAGTGCTGCATTGTGGCTCCAGAATTGCCAAACAGGAGGGATTATGGGCCAGGAGTGTGAGGACAGAAGTCTGAGAACACAAACTAAACTTAGGTTTTGGGGAGAGGGCACGCCAGGCACACACTGCAGAGCTGAATTGAGATCTCATGCATCTGAAGTAGGGCAAGGATCAGACGTAGGGTCAGGTTGGAGTTTCTGTCCATGATGGCCCCTTCATGAAGGGAGCAGGGCATCTCGAGGCCATGGAGGTTTTCCTTTGATGGGAGTTGTGAGAATCTCCAAACCGCAAGGATTCTTTCTGCGGGACAATTGAGACCTGTTGAATGGCTCTAGGACACCCCATAAGGAATGACTCCAGAGCAGGGTTCTAAGGATGGATGCCTGGAAAGCCTGCCCCACATTCCAATTGTATCCTCTCAACAAGACAGGTTTGATCTCTTGGCTCTGGGGGAACAACCGAGGGGTCTGAGATGAAATGGACTCTCCTGCGGATGGCTCATAATGTGTGTTTGTGTTCATGGAGACCTTGGAATGGGGCGGTGGCACCGGAGCACTGAAGGTTTCTCCTAACCGGTGGTTTTGAGACAGCTCCAACAAGCAAGTTTCCCAGGTGGTGATGATATTTGTTCTGATCAGTGCCTCAGGAAACCCCCATACACTGGTATTGAAGACCAGGCCTCTGAGGAGAGATGCCTGGAAACCAAAGCAATGGATTTGATTAGGGCCTAGGGGCCTGTCCAGTTCAATCTATTTCTCTGGGAAAATCTGTCTATTGGTCTGAGTGGAGGTAGTTGCTCCGCTGCTGTCAGATCACCCCTGTTTCTCCCGGGCAGCCTACACTATTGGGATTGCCTCGGCGACTTTGGAGGTTTCTCCTAATCTTTTGGGTTTGGCCAATGGAATGGGCAGAATTCCCTTGGAGAGGGCAGGCACAGTCCTAAGTTGTGGCTCCAGGGGCCCCAGCCTAGAGGGTGTGTGGGCCAGAGCTCTGGGGACAGAAGTCTAAAAACACAAATTCATCTTAGGTTTGGGAGCTAGGTTAGGCAGGCCCGATCTACAGACCTTGAGGAGAACTCTTTGGGATATGAACAAAGATCAACTGTGAGGTACTTACTCAGGCTTTTCTCTCTTGTGTCACCGATGGCCGTGAAATGTTGAGGTGGCCTCATGGGCCATGGATGAGTCTCCCTTTCTGGGAGTTTGGTGTAATTCTGTGGGATGGGAGCAGTCCTTCCTGTTATTTCATCTCAGGATTCCCACCAAAAGATGGGTTCCAGAACAGAGCCCTGGATAGGGTCAACTGGACAACCCGACTTCTGGTTAATATTGGGGGCTAGGGGCATGGAAGCACCATACACGGGCTCTTGTTCCAGCCACTGAGAGGTCTTACTTGAGGAAAGGGATCATGCTGAGGGTTACAATTCGTGTTTGTGCCAAACGTGGCACTCAAGCATGGGCGGGGACTCATGGGCCACGCTGGTTTCTCCTATAGTGATCGTTGGACAATATGCCAACCACAACGTTTCTGGCCATGGGGAAGGCAGAGTACTGATATCTGCATCATGTTCGCCCCTGGGCAGTGATTGAAGATAAGGTCTAGGTTCTGAAGTCAGAAAACCAAGGGTGGGAAGAGATGATGACCCAAGGCCATGGCGGGTCCGATGTGCTCAGTGTGCGGTTAGCTGTCTGTGTTTCAGTTAGGAGGTCCGAGCTCAGGCTGTGTCAGATTGGGCATTAGTGCCCAGGGTAGACTGTAAAATCAGGGTACAGTCGAGTGGCATGTAATTTGATTCTCATTTGGGATTTCTGGGTAGCCGAGATGGCAAAATTTTTCGTCTGGAGGGCAGGCAGAGTGATGCAGTGTGGCTCCAGAATTCCCAAACTGGACGTCTTGTGGGTCAGGAGTGTGAGGACAGAAGTCTGAGAATATAAGCTAGGCTTAGGTTTTGGGGCAAGGGCATGGCAGGCACACTATGCAGAGCTGAACCGAGATCTCATGCATTTGAAGTCAGGGCGAGGATCAGACATTGGCTCAGGTTGGAGTTTCTGTCCATGACGGCCCTTCATGAAGGGGAGGATCTAAGAGGCCACGGAGGTACTCCCATGATGGGAGTTGTGAGATGCTCCAAACCGTACAGACTCCTTCTGTGGGATTGTTGAGAACTGTTGGATGGCTCCAGTACGTCCCAAACAGAACAATTCCAGAGCAGGGTTCTAAGGATGGATGCATGGGCAGCCCGTCTCACATTCCAATTATCTCCTAATGACAAAGTAGGTTCGATCTGCTGTTTGTGGGGGAGCAACCGAGTGGGCTGAGTTGAAATGGACTCTCTGGAGGATGGGTCATAATGTGGGTTTGTGTCCATGGAGACCTTAGCATGGGGCGGTGACTACGGGGCCTTGAAGTATTCTCCTAAGTGGAGGTTTTGACCCAGCTCCAAAGAGCAAGTTTCCCATTTGGAGAGTACAATTTTTTCTGATTGGTACATCAGGAAATCCCCTTATGCTGGATTGGGATACCAGGCTTCTGTGGAGAGATGCCTGTAAACCGAAGCAATGGATCCAATTAGGGCCTAAGGGCATGTCCGGTTCAATCTTCTCTGGGGACATCTGTCTACCGGTCTGAGTGAAGGTAGTTGCTAAGCTTGTGTCAGATTGCTCCTGTTTGTCCCAGGTGGCCCACAGTATTCGGATGGCCTCGGAGTCTTTGGAGGCTTCTCCTAATATATAGTGTTGGGGCCAATGAAATGGGCAGAATTTCCTTGGAGAGGGCAGGCACAGACCTGAGGTGTGGCTCCAGGGGCCCCATCCTGGAGTGTGTGTGGGCCAGGTCTGTGGGGACAGAAGTCTGAAAACACAAACTCGACTTAGGATTGGGGACGTAGGTATGGCAGGCACGATCTACAGATGGTGAGGAGAACTCTTTGTGATATGAACAAAGGGCGAATGTGAGGTGCTTCCTCAAGCTTTTGTTTCTGGATTTTGTGTCAAAAATAGGCATTGAATGTCGTGGTGGCTTCATTGGCCATGCACGTGTATCCCTCTCTGGACTTTTGGCCCGATCCCAAGAGTTAGCTGTCATTCTTTAGAATGGGAGGAGTCCTTTCTGGTTTTTTACCTCAAGTGTCCCACCAAAAGATGGATTCCAGAGGAGAGCCCTGGGGATGGGTGACTGGACAACCCCACCACTGGTTTAAAATGGGAGCCTAGAGCATGGATCAGTCTTTGGCTCAGGTTGTAGTTTCTGTACATGATGGCCTCTTCATGAAGGGGGAGGTTCTCAAGAGTCCATGTAGGTATTCCCACTATGGGAGTTGTGAGATGCTAAAACAGCAAGGATTCCTTCTGTAGGACCCTCGAGAACTGTTTGATAGCTTCCCGAGGTCCCATACGGAATGACTCCAGAACAGGATTCTAAGGATGGATGCATGGTTTTCTGTCTCACTTTCCAATTACTTCCTAGTGACAAGGCAGGTTCGATCTGCTGGCTCTGGTGGAGCAACCGAGGGGGTTGAGTTGAAATGGACTCTCCTGAGGATGGGTCATATTGCATTTGTGTCCATAGAGACCTTGGAATGGGCGGTGGATCCGGGGCAGTGAAGGATTTTCCCAACCAGAGGATTTCACAGAGCTCCAAAGATTACGTTTCCAATGTGGAGATGAGATTTGTTCTGATGGGTGCCTCTAGAAACCCCCATATGCTGGTATTGGAAACCAGGCCTCTGAGGAGGGATGCCTGGAAACCAATGCAATTGATCTGATTAGGGCCTAGGAGCCTTTCCGGTTCAATCTTCTTCTCTGTGGACATCTGTCTCTGGGTCTGTGTGGAGCTAGCTGCTCAGCTGATGTCAGATCGCCCCTGTTTGTCCCAGGCGGCCTACACTATTGGGATGGCCCCAGGGACTTTGGAGGTTTCTCCTAATTTGTACGGTTGGGGCCAATGGAATGGGCAGAATTCCCTTTGAGAGGACACACACAGTCCTGAGGTGTGGCTCGAGGGGCCCCAGCCTGGAGAGTGTGTGGACCAGGGCTGTGAGGACAGAAGTCTGAAAACAGCAACTCAGCGTAGGTTTGAGGATGTAGGTATGGCAGGCCCGATCTACAGATCATAAGAACTCTTCAGGATATGAAGAAAGGGCGAGTGTGAGGCGCTTGCTCAGGTTTCTGTCTGGATTTTTTGTCAATGGTGGTCATGGAATGTCGGGGTGGCACCAATCAGAACAAATTAGGAAAAACCTCCAATGTCCCCAAGGCTATCCTAAGAGTGTAAGCTGCCCGGGACAAACAGGAGCTATCTGCCACCAGCTGAGCAACTACCTTCACTCAGACCCGGAGACAGATGTCCCCAGAGAAGAAGATTGAACCGGACAGGCCTCTAGGACCTCATCAGATCCATTGCTTTGGTTCCCAGACATCTCTCTTTGGAGGCCTGGTTTCCAATAGCCACATATGGGGCTTTCCTGAGGCACCCATCAGAACAAATCTTGTCTCCATATGGGAAACTTGCACGTTGGAGCTGTGGCAAAAACTATGGTTAGTAGAAAACTTCAGGACCCTGGTGCCACCACCCCATTCCACGGTCCCCATGGACACAAACCCACATTATGACCCATGCGAAGGAGAGTCCATTTCAGCTCAGCACCCTCGGTTGCTCCCCCAGAGCCAGCAGATCAAACCTGTATTATCACAAGGAGACAATTGGAATGCTAGGCGGGCAGCCCAGGCACCCATCCTTAGAACCCTGCTCTGGAGTCATCCCTATGGGATGTCCTGGTGCCATCCAATAGGTCTCAATGGTCCCATAGAAGTTATCCTTGCGGTTTGGAGAATCTCACAACTCCCATCGTGGGAAAATCTCCATGGCCTCGTGATGTCCCGCCCCTTCATGAAGGGGCCATCATGGACAGAAACTCCAACCTGAGTCAACGTCTGATCCTCGCCCTGACTTCAGATGTACGAGATCTCAATTCAGCTCTGCATAGTGTGCCTGCCGTGCCCTTGCCCCGAAACCTATGCCTAGCTTGTGTTCTCAGACTTCCATCCTCACACTCTTGGCCCACAAGCCCTCAGGATGGCAATTCTGGAGCCACAATGCAGTACTCTGCCTGCACTCCAGAAGGTAAATGTTGCCCTATGTGGCTACCCAGAGACCCCAAATGAGGATCAGCCTGTACGCAACTCGACTGTACCCCAATTATACATTCTACCCTGTTCACTAATGCCCTGTCTGACACAGCTTGAGCCTGAACCTCGCAACCGACACCCATACAGCTGGCCGCACACTGAGAACATCGGACACGCCATGGCCTAAGGTCGTCATTTCTTCCCAACCTCGTTTTTCAGGCTTCATAACCTAGACCTTAACTCCAATCAAGGCCCAGGGGTGAACGTGAGGGTGAAATCAGAACTCCTCCTTACCCGTGCAAGAATCCTAGTGGTTTGCATGTTTTCCAATGTTCAGTGTAGGAGAAACCAGCATGGCCCATGAGGCCCCACCCATTCTTGAGAGCTGCATTGGGCAGAAACACACACTGTGACCCTCAGCGTGAATCCTGTCCTCAAGTAAGGCCTGTCAGTCGCTGGACCAAGAGCCCGCATATGAGGCTTGTTATGCCACTAGGCCCCCATTCTTTTTTTTTTTAAAGATTTTATTTATTTATTTGACAGACAGAGATCACAAGTAGGCAGAGAGGCAGAGAGAGAGAGAGAGAGAGAGAGAGAGAAGCAGGCTCCCTGCTGATCAGAGAGCCCGATGCGGGACTCGATCCCAGGACACTGAGATCATGACCTGAGCCAAAGGCAGTGGCTTAACCCACTGAACCACCCAGGCGCCCACTAGGCCCCCATTCTTAATCACAGGTCGGTTTGTCCGTTCGCCCCTCACCAGGGCTATGCTCTGGTTTCTCTTTTGGTGGGACACCTGAGGTAATAAAACAGAACGGACTCTTCCCATCCCACAGAATCACACCACACTCCTGTGATCGGACCAAATCCCCAGAGATGGAGACTCATCCATGGCCCATGAGGCCACCTCAACATTCCACGCCCATCGGTGACACAAAATCCAGAGACAAAAGCCTGAGCAAGCGCCTCACTCTCACCCTTTCTTCATATCCCAAAGAGTTCTCCTCACGGTCTGTAGATTTGCCCTGCCATACCTACATCCCCAAACTTAAGACAAGTTTGTGTTTTCAGACTTCTGTCCCCACAGCCCTGGCCCACATAACCTCCAGCTTGGGCCCCCTGGAGTGACACCTCAGGACTGTGCATGCCTTCTCCAAGGGTATTCTGCCCATTCCATTGGCCACAGCCATATAAATTAGGAGAAACCTCCAAAGTGCCTGAGGCTATCCCAATAGTGTCAGCCCCCCAGGACAAACAGGGTTGATCTGACACCAGCTAAGCAACTACCTCAACTCAGACCCGTAGACAGATGTCCCCCGTGAAGAAAATTGTACCGGACAGGCCTCTAGTCCCTAATCGGATCCATTGCTTTGGTTTCCAGGCATCTCCACATAGGACTGGTTTCCAATACCAGCATACAGGGGATTCCTGAGGAACCGATCAGAACACATCTCGTCTCCACATTAGAAACTTGCTTGTTGGGGCTGTGTCAAAACCTCTGGTTAGAAGAATCCTTCAGGGCCCCATTACCACCGCCCCATTACAAGGTCTCCATGGGGGGCGCCTGGGTGGCTCAGTGGGTTAAGCCGCTGCCTTCGGCTCAGGTCATGGTCTCAGGGTCCTGGGATCGAGTCCCACATCAGGCTCTCTGCTCAGCAGGGAGCCTGCTTCCTCCTCTCTCTCTGCCTGCCGCTCTGTCTACTTGTGATCTCTCTCTGTCAAATAAATTTAAAAAATCTTTAAAAAAATAAAAAAAAAACAAAAAAAATAAAAAAAAAAAAAACAAGGTCTCCATGGACTCAAACCCATATCATGAACCATCTGCAGGAGAGTCCATTTCAACACACCCCTCTCGGTTGTTCCCCCAGAGCTAGCAGATTGAACTTCTCTTGTTCCAAGGGGACAATTGAAATATGAAGAGGGCTTCCCAGGCATCCAATTTTAGAACACTGTTCTGTAGTTGTTCCGTATGGGACATCCTTAAGCCATCCAACGTGTCTCAGTTGTCCTACAGAAGGAATTCTAGTGGTTTGGAGGATCTCAAAACTCCCATCGAGGGAAAAACTCCATGACCTCATGTTGCCCCACCCCCCCTTCCTGAAGGGGCCACCATGGACAGAAACTCCGACCTGAGTCAACGTCTGATCCTCTCCCTGACTTCAGGTATACAAGATCTACATTCAGCTCTGTAGAGTGTGCCTTCAGTGCCCTCGCCCCAAACCTATGCCTAGCTTGTGTTCTCAGACTTCAATCCTCACACTCCAGGCCCACAAGCCCTCCTGTTTGGCAATTCTGGAGCCATTATGCAGCATTCTGCCTGCCCACCTGAAGAAAAACATTACCCTCTGGGGCTACCCAGAGACCTCAAATGAGCCACTCGACTGTAACCCAATTATATTGTCCACCCTGGGCACTAGTGTCCTATCTGACACAGCTTGAACCCGGACCTCCTGACTGACGCCCAGACAGCCGACCACACACTGAGCACATCAGACCTGCCATGGTCTTAGCTCGTCATCTCTTCCCAACCTAGCTTTTCAGGCTTCAGATCATAGACCTTACCTCCAAACCCTTGCCAAGAGGTGAAAGTGATGCAGAAATCAGAACCCTTTCCCGATGGCAAGAAACATTTTGCTTGTTATGTTGTCCAATGTTCAGTGTAGGAGAAACCAGAATGGCCCTTGAAGCTCCCCCATGCTAGAAAGTAGCATTAGGCACAAACACACATAGTGACACTCAGCGTGAGCCCTGTCCTCAAGTAAGTCCCCTCAGTGGCTGGGCCCATAGATCGCATACGGGGCTTGCCATGTCCCTAGGCTCCCAAACTTAACTAGAGGTCATGTTGTCCAGTCGCCCCACTCAGAGCTCTGCTCTGGAATTCCTCTTTTAGTGGGACACCTGTGGAAAGAAAAAAAAAGAAAAAGAAAAAAGAAAACCAGAACGGACTCCTCCCAATCCCCCAGAATGACCCCAAACTCTTGGGATCTGGCTAAATCCCCAGAGAGGGACACACGTCCATGTCACGTGAGGCCACCCCGACATTCCACGACTACAATTGATACAAAATCCAGAGACAAAAGCCTGAGAAAGCGCCTCACACTCGCCCTTTGTTCATATCCCAAAGAGTTCTCTTCATCGTCTGTAGATCCGGCCTGCCATACCTATGTCCAGAAACCTAAGCCGAATTTGTGTTTTCAGACTTCTGTCCACACAGCCCTGGTCCACACACCCTCCAGGTTGGGACCCCTGGAGCCACACCACAGGACTGTGCCTGCCCCCTTCAAGGGAATTCTGCCCATTCCACTGGCCACAACCATATAAATGAGAAACCTTCAAAGTCCCTGAGGCCAGCCCAAGAGTGTAGGCTGCCCAGGACAAACAGGGTCGATCTGACACCAGCTGAGCAATTACCTCCACTCCGACCCATAGACAGATATCCCCAGAGAAGAAGATTGAATGGACAGGCTCCTAGACCCTAATCAGATCCATTGCTTTGGTTTCAAGGCATCTCTCCCCAGAGGCCTGGCTTCCAATATCAGCATATGGGGATTTCTAGAGGGCCCCATCAGAACACATCTCATCTCCACATGGGAAACGTTCTCATTTGAGCTGTGTCAAAATTTCCGGTTAGGAGAATCCTTCAGGGCCCCGGTGACACAGCACAAATCCAAGGTCTCCATGGACACAAACCCACATTGTAGCACATTGCAGGATACTCTTTACTCCCCCTCAGCCAGCCGATCGAACCTGTCTTGTCGCAAGAAGACAATTGGAATGCGATGCAGCCTGCCCAGGCATCCATCCTTAGAACCTTGCTCTGGAGTCATTCCGTATGAGAGTTCCTGGAGCCATCCAACAGGTCTCAATTTTCCCGCAGAAGGAATCTTTGCTGCATGGAGCATCTCCTTTGCCCCGTGATGCACCAACCCCTTCATGAAAAGGGCCATCATGGTTAGAAACTACAACCTGAGGGAACGTCTGATACTTGCCCTGATTCAGATGCATGAGATCTCGATTCAGCTCTGCAGAGTGTGCCTGCCATGCCCCCGCCCTGAAACACAAGCCTAGCTTCTGTTCTCAGATTTCCGTCCTCACACTCCTGGTCCCCAAGCCCTCCAGTCTGACAATACCGGAGCCACAATGCAGCACTCTGCTTGCCTTCCAGAAGGAAAATGTTGCCTTATGGGGCTAACCAGAAACCCCAAATGAGGATCAACATGCATTCAACTCGACTAGACCCCCATTATACAATCTACCCTGGTTTCTAATGTCTTGTCTGACACAGCTTGAGCCCAGACCTCCCGACCTAAACCCAGACAGCTGGCCGCACACTGAGCACATTGGACCTGCCATGGCCTTAAGTCGTCATCTCTTCCAACCTCGTTTTTCAGGCTTCAGAACCTAGACCTTATCTCCAATCACTGCCCAGGGGTGAACGTGATGCAGAAATCAGAACTCCTCCTTCCCCTTGGCAATAAATCTTGTGGTGGGCATGTTGTCCAAAGTTCAGTGTAGGAGAAACCAGCGTGGCCCATGAAGCCCAGACCATGCTTGAGGGCTGCATTGGGCATAAAAACCCATTGTGACCCTCAACGTGTATCTTGTCCTCAAGTAAGGCTTGTCAGTGGCTGGACCAAAAGCCCGCATATGGGGCTACTATGCCCCTAGCCCCCATTCTTAATCAGAGTTTGGTTTGTCCATTGGCCAATCCTTAGGGCACTGCTCTGGAATTCTTCTTTTGGTGGGACACCTGTGGTAAAGAAACAAAGCCGACACCTCCCTTCCCATAAAATTACCCCAAACACTTGGGATCGGGGCGAATCCCCAGAGAGGAAGACTCGTCCATTGCCCATGAGGACACCCGGACATTCGGCGGCCATTGGTGACACAATGTCCAGAGACAAAAGCTTGAATAAGCGCCTCACACTCGCCTTTTGTTCATATCCTGAAGAATTCTCCTCACGGGCCTTAGATCAGTCCTGTCATACCTATGACCCGAAACCTAAGCCAAGTTTGTGTTTTCAGACAACTGTCCCCACAGTCCTGGCCCACTCACCCTACAGACTCAGGCCCCTAGAGCCAAGCCTGAGGACTCTAGCTGCCCTCTCCAAGGGAATTCTGCCAATTCTATTGGCCACAAGCTTACAAATAAGATAAACCTCCAATTTCCCCGAGACCATCCCAATAGTGGTGGCTGCCCAGGACAAACAGGGGCAATCTGAGCCCATCTGAGCACCTAACTGCACTCAGACCCATAGACAGATGTCCCCAGAGGTAAATTGGAACAAATAGGCCCCTTGATCCTAATCAGATCCATTGCTTTGGTTTCTAGGCATCTCTTTTCAGAGGCCTGGATTCCAATACCAGCATATGGCTGTTACTTGAGGCACCCATCAGAACAAATCTCGTCTCCACACGGGAAACTTGCACGTTGGAACTGTGAAAAAGGCTCTGATTAGGGGAGCTCATCAGGGATCCGGTGCCACCGCCTCATTCCAAGGGTCCATGGACAAAAACCCACATTAGGACCCATCCGCAGGAGAGTCCATTTCAACTCAGGCCCCTGGATTTCTCCACCAGATCCAGCAGATTGAACCTGTCTTGTCGCTAGGAGACAATTGGAATGAGAGGCAGCTGCCCATCCATCCATCCTTAGAACCCTGCTCGGAATCGTTCTGTATGGGAAGTCCTGGAGACAACCAATAGGTCTCAATGGTCCTGAAGAAGAATCTTTGTGGTTTGGAGCATCTCACAACTACCAACGTGAGAAAAGCTGAATGGTGAGGTGATCCGCCCCCCCCCCTTCATGAAGGGGCCATAAGGGACAGAAACTCCAACCTAAGCGATCGTCTGATCCTCGCCCTGACTTCAGATGCACAAGATCTCATTTCAGCTCTGCAGAGTGTTCCTGATGTGCCCTCGTCCAGAAACCTAAGCCTAGCTTGTGTTCTCACACTTCCGTCCTCACACTCCTGGCCCACAAGCCCTACAGTTTGGCAATTCCAGAATTACAATGCAGCACTCTGCCTGCCCTCCAAAAGAAAAATATTGCACTCTGGGGCTACCCAGAAAGCCCAAATGAGGATCAACCTGCACGCCACTTGACTATACCCAATTATACAGGCTGCTCTGAGCACTAATGCCCTTTCTGACACAACCTGAGCCTGGACCACCCGAACCACACCCAGTAAGCTGGCCGCACACTGAGCACATCATACCTGACATGGCCATAGGTCGTCATCTCTTCCTAACCTCGGTTTTCAGGCTTCAGAATGTAGACCTTATTACATTCTACATTCAGAATGTAGACCTTATTACATTCTCAGTAATGAACATGATGCAGAAATAAGATCTCCTTCCCCATGGCAAGAAACCTTGTGGTTGGCATGTTGTCCAACATTCAGTGTAATTGAAACCAGTGTGGCCCATGAGGCCCTGCCCATGCTTGAGGGCCGCATTAGTCACAAACATGCATTGTGACCCTCAGCGCAATCCCAGTCCTCAAGTAAGGCCTCTCAGTGGCTGGACCAAGAGACAGCATATTGCGCTTCCCATGCCCCTAGGTCCCAATTATTAACCATAGTTCAGGTTGTCCATTCGCCCCTCCCCAGGGCTCTGCTCTGGAATCCCACTTTTGGTGGGACACCTGAGGTAACAAAATTGAAAGGACTACTCCCATCCCACTGATTAACCAAAACAATTGGGATTGGGCCATATCCACAGAGAGGAAGACGCATCCATGGCCCATGAGGCCTTCCTGACATTCCACGGCCATAATTGACACAAAATACAGAGACTAAAGCCTGAGCAAGCGCCTCACACTCGCTCTTTCTTTATATCCTGAAGAGTTCTCCTCACAGTCTATAGATTGGGCCTGCCATACCGACGTCCCCAAACCTAAGCTGAGTTTGTGTTTTCAGGCATCTGTCCTCACAGTCCTGTCCCACACACGGTCCAGGCTGGGGCCCCTGGAGCCACACATCAGGACTGTGCCTGCCCACTCCACGGGAATTCTGCCCATTCCATTGTCCATAATCGTACAAATTAGGAGAAACTTCCAAATTCTCGGAGGCCATCCCAATAGTGTTGGCCGCCCGGACAAACGGGGGCAGTCCGACACCAGCTGAGCAACTACCTCCACTCATACCATAGACATATGTCCACAGAGAAGAAGATTGAACCGTACAGGCCCCTAGACCCTAATCAGATCCATTTCTTTGGTTTCCAGGTATCTCTTCAGAGGCCAGGTTTCCAATACAACATATTGGGGTTTCCTCAGCAACAATTAGAACAGATCTTGTCTCCAGATGGGAAACTTGCTCTTTGGAGCTGTCTCAAAATCTCCAGTTAGGAGAATCCTTCAGGGCCCTGGTGCAACCGCCCCATTCCAAGGTCTCCATGGACACAAACCCACATTAGGACCCATCCGAAGGAGATTCCAATTCAAATCAGCCCCCTTGGTTTTATCCCCAGAGCCAGCAGATCGAACCTGTCTTGTCTATAGGAGACAATTGGAATGCAAGTTGGGCTGCCCAGGCATCCATCCTTAGCAGCAGATCGAAACTGTCTTGTCGCTAGGAGACAACTGGAATACGAGTTGGGCTGCCCAGGCATCCATCCTTAGAACTCTGCTCTGGCATCATTCTGTATGGGATGTCCTGGAGCCATGCAACAGGTCTCAAATATACTGCAGAAGGAATCCTTGCGTTTTGGAGCATCTCATAACTCCCAACATGCGAATACCTCAATGTCTTTGTGATGCCTCCCGCCTTTATGAAAGGGAAATCATGGACAGGAACTCCAACCTGAGCCAACGTCTGATTCTCGCCCTGACTTCAGATGCACGAGATCTCGATTCAAATCTGCAGAGGGTGCATGCCTTGCCCTCGCCCAGAAACCTAAGTCTAGCTTGTGTTCTCAGACTTCCGTCCTCACACTCCTGGCCTCTAAGCCCTCCAGTTTGGCAATTCCAGACCCACAGTGCAGCACTCCAGAAGAAAAATGTTGCCCTATGGAGCTTCCCAGACACCCTAAATGGGAGAGACCTACACGGCACTTTACTGTACCCAAATTATATAGTCTAAACTGGGCACTGATACACTGTCTGAATCAGCCTGAGCCTGGACCTCCTGACCAACACCCAGACAGATGACCGCACACTGAGCACATCGGACCCACCATGGCCTTAGCTCATCATCTCTTCCCAACCTAGCTTTTCAGATTTCAGAACTTAAACCTTAATTCCAAACCCTGCCTAGGGGTGAACGTGATGCAGAAATCAGAACTCCTCCTTCCCCATGGCAAGAAACTTTGTGGTTGGCATATTGTCCAACGTTCAGTGTAGGAGAAACCAGCGTTCACCATGAGGCCCTGCTCATGCTTGAGTGCTGTGAGGGCATAAACAAGCATTGTGACCTTCAGCGTGAGTCCTGTCCTTTATTAAGTCCTCTCAGTGGCTGGACCATTAGACGTCCTAACGGGATTGTCATGCACCTAGGCCCCAATTTTTAACCAGATTTATGGTTGTCCAGTCACCCCTCCCCAGGGCTCTGCTCTGGAATCCCTCTTTTGGTACAAAAAACAAAACGGACTCCTCCCATCCCACAGAATGATCCCAAACTCTTGGGAGCTTGGCAAATCCCCAGAGAGGGACTCTTCCTCGGCCCATGAGGCAAACTCTATATTAAATGGCCATTGTGAACACAACATCCAGAGAAAAAAGCCTGAGCGACTGTCTCCCACTCGCCCTCATTTCATATCCAGAGGAGCTCCCCTCATGGACTGGAGATCAGGCCTGCCATAAACTTGGCCCCAAACCTTTGCCAAGTTTGTGTTTTCAGACATCTGTCCCAAAAGCCCTGGCAAACACAGACTCCAGGCTGGGTCCACTGGAGCCATACCACAGGACTGTGTCTGCTCTCTCCTTGGAAACTGTGCCCATTCCATTGGCCACAACCCTACAAAATAGGAGAAACCTCAAGGCCCCTGAGGACATACCCCTACTGTAAGCCACCCTGGACAGACAGGGGCATTCTCACACAAGCTGACCAACTACCTCCATACAGACATGCAGGCAGATGTCCACAGAGAGAGAAGATTGAACTGGACAGGCCCCAATGCCCTAATCTGAACTCTTGCTTTGGTTTCCAGGTGTCACTCCTCAGAGGCCTGGGTTCAAAGACCAGCATATGGGGCTTTCCTGAGTCACCGAACAGAACACCTCTCGTCTCCACATGGGAAGCTTCCTTGTTGGAGCTCTGTCAAACCCTTTGGGTTGGAGAATCCTGCAGAATCCCTGAGCCACCGCCACACGCCACATTCCAAGGTCTCCATGGCCATCAAAAAACATTATGACCCATCTTCAGGAGAGTCCATTTCAACTCAGCCCTTTGGGTAGCTCACCCAAGAGTCCGCAGATTGAACCTGCCTTGTCCCGACCAAACAGTGGTAATGTGAGGTGGCATTTCCAAGTATCCATGCATAGACACCTACTCTCTAGTCTTTCCGTATGGGGCAGGCTGGAACCATCCAATAAGACTCGACTGTCCTACAGAAGGAAACCTTGAGGTTTGGAGCAGCTCACAACTCCCATCGTAGGGAACCTCCCTGGCCTCATGAAGCCCCCACCCCCTTCAGGAAGGGGCCATCATGGACACAAACTCTAGCCTGAGGCAACGTCTCATACTCTCCATGACCTCAGATGCAGGAGATCTTGATTCAGCCTCTGAGGAGTGGGCCTGCCATGCCCTCGGCCCCAAACCTAATGCTAGCTTGTGTTTTCAGACTTCATTCCTCACACTCCTGGCAAACAAGCCATCCAGACTGGGAATTCCAGAACCACAATGCAGCCCTCTGCCTGCCCACCAGAAGAAAAACGTTGCCCTAGGGGGCTCTCCAGAAACCCCAAATGAAGATCAAACTGCTCAGGCCTCAACCACATCCAAATTGAAAAGGCTGCCCTGGGCACTAATGCTCTGTCTGTCACAGCCTGAGGCCAGACTTCCCAACAGAAAAGGCGACAGCTGGCCACACACCCAGCACATCAGACACGCCATGGCCTTAGGCCGTCATCTCTTCCCAACCTGGGTTTTCAGACATCTGAACCTAGACATTATATCAAATCCCCACACATTTGGGTACCTGAAGGGCAAATCAGAACTCCTCCTTCCCCATGGCTGTAAAGCTTGCTGTTGGCATGGAGTCACACCTTCAGGGTCGGAGAAAACTTCATGGCCCCTGAGGCCACGCCCATACTTGAGTGCCGCCTTGGGCACAAACTCGCATTGTGACCCTCAGTATGAGCCCCACATTGAAGTGAGGCCTCTCAGGGCCTGGACCAAGAGCCCGCATATGGGGTTTGCCAAGCCCTTATGCTCCCAATCCTCACCAGAGTTCGTTTTCCAGTCACCCGTACCTCGGGCTCTGCTCTGGAATCCCTCTATTGGAGAGACACATGAGCCAGACAACAGGACTCCATCCTTCCCGCAAAATGTCCCCAAACTCTCGGGAGCTGGGCCAAATCCAGAGAGGGACACTCGTCCATAGTCACTGAGGCCACCACTACAATCCACAGCTATCCTGGACACAACATCCATAGACAAAAGGCTGAGGGAACGCCTCCCACTCGCCCTTCTTTCATAAGCCAAGGAGCTCAACTATAGGTCTGTAGATCCAGCCTGCCATACCCTTGGCGCCACACCTAAGCTGAGTTTGTGTTTTCGGACTTCTGTGCCCACAGCCTGGACCCACTCAACCCCCAGGCTAGGGCCTATGGAGCCACACCAAAAGACTGTACCTGTCCTCCCCAAGGAAGCTGTGCCCAATCCATTGACCACAACCCTACAGATTAGGCAAAACCCCCAAGGCCCCTGAGGCCATCCCGATAGTGTCGACTGCCCTGGACCAAGAGGGGCACTCTGACACCAGCTGAGCAACTATCTCCACTTAGACACTCAGACAGTATCCCCAGTGACAGAGGATTGAAATGGACAGACCCCTGGGCCCTAATCTGAACCCTAGCTTTGGTTTCCAGGTATCCCTTCTCAGAGGACTGGTTTCAAAGACCAGCATATGGGGCTTTTCTGAGGCACCAAACAGAAACTTTCTCGTATCCACATGGGGAGATTTCTTATTGGAGATGTATCAAACCCTTCAGGTAGGCGAATCCTGCAGGGCTCCTGAACCACCAGCACATTCCAAAGTCTCCATGGACACAAACCCACATTATTATGCATCCTCAGGAGAGTCCATTTCAAATCAGGCCCCTGGGTAGCTTGCCCCAGAGCCAGCAGATCAAACACGTATTTTCACTAATTGCCAATGGGAATGCGAGGCATGCTGTACAGGGATCCATACTTCAAACCCTGCTCTCCACTCCTTCCATATGGGACGTCCTGGAGCCATTCAACAGGACTTGACTGTCCCGCAGAAGGAAACCTTGTGGTTTGGAGCAACCTCCAAACTCAGCAGGGGAAAACTTCCTTGGCCTCATGAGGCCCCCGCTTCATGAAGGTGCCATCATGGACACAAACTCCAGCCTCAGCCAATGTCTGATCCTCACCCTGACTTCAGATGCAGGAGATTTCGATTCAGCCTCTGCAGAGTGGACCTCCTGTGCCCTTGGCTCCAAACCTCACTCTAGCTTGTGTTTTCAGACCTCCGTCCTCACACTGTTGGCCCACAAGCCCTCCCTATTGGGAATTCTGGGGCCAGAACGAAGCATTCTGCCTGCCCCCCAGAAGAAAAACATTTTCTATGGCATTTCCCAGAAACCCCAAATGAAAATCAACCTGCTTGGCCCTCGGCAACACCCCAATTGTCTAGGCTACCCTAAGCACTAATGCTCTGTCTTACATAGCCTGAGCCCAGAACTTCTGACAGACACTGAGGCAGCTGATCACACATTCAGCATATCGGACCCCCCATGGTCTTAGGCCATTCATCCCTTCCCATTGACTTGTGTTTTCCTGGAGGTATGTTCTGAGGCTGTGTCAGACTGTGCATTTTTTCCAGAGAGGACTATGAAATTGGGGTTGACTTTGGGGCCTTTGCAGGTTTCTCCTATTCTGGTGGGTTTGGGAAACTGATACGGGCTGAGATTCCTCGGGAGACCAGGTCCAGTGATGTGGTGTGGTCCTGGAGGCCCATCCTGGAAGGCATATGGGTCAGGACTTTGGGTCCAAAGTCTTTATACTCAAACTTGAGTAAGAGTTAGGGGTGAGGTGATGGCAGACCCCATCTACAGACCCTAAGGGCAGCTCCTCGGGATTTGAAATTTGGACGGATGGAAGGCAGGAGCACAGGCTTTTCGGTCTGGATTGTCTAGGATGGCCACAAAATGGAGGGGTGACCTCATGGGTCCATGGGATATTCTTCCCCTCTGCGGATTTTGCTTGGCACCCAAGAGTTTGATATACATTCTGGGGAAGAGGAAAATGCTGTTCTCCATCTCAGGGGTCCTCTCTAAACAGGGACTCCAGAGATGGGTTCTGGGTCCAGGCACCTGGAAAACCCAGCCAAGTCTTCGGTTTTAAGCCTAGAGGCATGACAGGCCCTCTCTGTGGGATCTGGTCCAGCTCCCAAGGGGGCTCTTTGGAAAGGGGTCTCATTCTGAGTGCAATGACTGTGCCTAACTGCCCATCCTGTGTGGGTGTGGTCTCATGGGCCATGCACTTGGCTCCCACTCTGAGGGTTGGAGAGCCATCTCTACATTCAGTTTTCTGGCCATGGGCAAGGAGGATTACTCTTTTGTGCTTCAGGGTCCCCTATGGGCAGGAATTTGAGCTAAGTCTGGGACAAATACCTGAATACCCAGGTTGCTTCAATATGATGGCCTCAGACCAAGGCTGGATCCACCTGCAAGAAATGGGGCCTGCTGTCTGGGTGGCTGACAGAAGGTCAGGTATCATGCTGTGTCAGACAGAACATTTGTGCAGAGGTCAGCCTATTATATTGGGGTGCCATTGATGGCCATGCAGGAGGATACTCATGTGGGTTTCTGCGAAGACCCATAGGGTACTTCTTTCTGGTGGACAGGTGGAAGGCTGTGTTGTGGCTCCAGAATTCCCAATATGGAGGCCTTGCAGGCAAGGAGTGTGAAGACAGAAGTCTGAAAACACATGCCACGGATAAGCTCAGTGCCGAGCACATGGCCATTCCAATGTGCAGTGGTTGTTTCGAGATCCCCAGCACCTGAGTATGGGCGATGGTCAGATGTCTGCTCACGCTGGAGTTTGTATCCATGATGGTCAACGAATTGTGCGGTGGCCTCAATAATTCTTGGAGGTTTTCCCAAGCAGGACCTTGTGAGCTGCTCCAAACAGCAAGGTGTCCTACTGCGGGACAGAAGAAGTCTGCTTACAGGGCTCCAGGATCCCCCATATGGAAATATTCGATAGCAGAGCTCTCTGAATGGAGGCCAGGGAAGCCTTCCTTGCATTACCATTGCAGCCAAGGAACATGGCAGGCTTGATCCACTCGTTCTGCTTCCAATTTCCAAGTGATCTAAGTTGACGGATGTTCTCAGTCTAAAGAGTCACAATGCTGCTTGGTGTCCAGGGAGACCTTAGAATGTGGTGGTAGGTCTGTGGCCATGCAAAATTCTCCTACCTGAGGGTTAGACCCAGTTCCCAGGAGCCAGGTTTCCTTCTCGGAACAGGAGGGCTTCTCTTGTATGGCTCGAGGACCACATGTCGGATCATATGTTGAATTTCCAGAACAGGCCTCTGGGTACAGAGGCCTGAATACCTAGGTTAGGGTTCTGATGAGGTTGTAGGGGCATGTCATGTTTAACCTTCGGACTCAGGGCCTTTGACCTGCGTGTCTTCCTGGAGGTAGGTGCTGAGGCTGTGTCAGACTGTACATTTTTTCCAGAGCAGCCTATGAAATTGGGGTGGGCTCAGGGGCCTTGCAGGATTCTCCTACTCTGGAGGGTTTGGGCAACTGATACAGCAGAGTTTCCTCCAGAGCACAGGCGCAGTGATGTAGTGTGCTTCTGGTGGCCCCATCCTGGAGGTCATGTGGTTATGGGCTCTGGGACCAAAGTCTTTAGACACAAAATTGGGTAAGAGTTATGCGCGAGGTGACGGCAGGCCCGATCTGCAGACCCTGATGGCAGCTCCTTGGGATTTGAAATTCGTGCGGCTGGGAGGCAGGTGCAAATGCTTTACTGTCTGGATTATGTCTAGGATGGCCTCGGAATGGTGGGGTGTCCTCATGTGTCCATGGGATATTCTACCTCTCTGGGGAATTTGTCCAGCACCCAAGAGTTTGGTGTCTTACTGGGGGGAGGAGAGAGCGCGTTTTACCGTGTCAGGGTTCCTGTCAAAACAGGGATTCCAGAGATGGGTTCTGGGTCCTTGTGCCTGGATAATCCTACAAAGGCTTAGGATTTGGGCCTAGGGGCATGACAGGCCCGCTCTGTGGGGCCCTGGTCCAGCTCGCACTGGGACTTGTTGGAATTGGGTCTCAGGGTGATGGTCACAATGTCTGTTTGTGACAAGCTGCCCATCCTTAGTGGGTGTTGTCTCATGTTCCATGCACCTGGATCCCAATCTGAGGGTTGGACCACCATTTCAACATTTAGTTTCCATGCCATGGGGAAGGAGGAATACTCCTTTGTGCTTCAGGTTCCCCCATGCACAGGAATTTGAGCTATGTTCTGGGACAGGTACGTGAATACCCAGGTTGGTTCGAGATGAAGGACTCAGGTCAAGGCAGATCACACCTCCGGTTACGGGGCCCGCTCTCTGGGTGGTTGCCAGGAGGTTGGGCCTCAGGCTGTGTCAGACAGAGAATTAGTCCTGAGTTGTGGCTCCAGAAGCCCCAGACTGTAGGGTGTGTGGGCCAGTGCAATGGGGACAGAACTCTGAAAACACAAACTCGGATTAGGTTTGGGAGCATAGGTATGGCAGACCTGATCTACAGACCGTGAGGAAAACTCTTCAGGATATGAACAGAGGGCGAGTGGGAGGCATATGCTCAGCTTTTGTCTCTGGATTTTGTGTTACCGATGGCCGTGGAATGTTGGGGTGGCCTCAGGGGCCATGGACGACTCTCCCTGTCTGGCGATTTGGCCAGATCCCAAAATTTTGGGATCATTCTGTGTGATGGGATGGGTCCTTTCTCTTTTTATACCTCAGGTGTGCCACCAAAAGAGGGATTAAAGAGCAGAGCCCTGGGGAGGGGTAACTAGACCACCCAAACTCTGGGTTAGCTGGTGGCCTAGGGGCATCACAAGCCCCATAAGCGGGCGCTTGGTCCAGCCACTGAGAGGCCTTACTGGAGGACAGGGCTCACGCTTACGGTCACAAGGTTGTTTGTGCCCAACGCGTCCCTCAAGCATGGGCGGGGCCTCATGGGTCATGCTGTTATCTCCTACACTGAAGGTTGGACATCATGCCAACCAGGAGGTTTCTTGCCATGGTGAAAGAGGTATTCTGATTTCTGAATCACATTCACCGCTGGGCAGTGACTGGAGATAAGATCAAGGTTCTGAAGCCTGAAAACCGAGCCTGGGTAGAGATGAGGACCTAGGGCATGGTGGGTCCGAATGTGCTCAGTGTGCGGCCCGCTGTCTGGGAGTGGATCGGGAGGTCCAGGCTCATGTTGTATCAGACAGGGCATTCGTGCCCAGGGTAGATTGTATAATTGGGGTACAGTCAAGTGGTGCGCAGATTGATCCTCATCTGTGGTTTCTGGTAAGCCCCAGAGGGCAACTTTTTTCTTCCTAAGGGCAGGCAGAGTGCTGCATTGTGTCTCCGGAATTCCCAGTCTGGAGGGCTTGTGGGCCAAGAGTGTGAGAACAATATTCTGAGAACACAAGCTAGGCATAGGTTTCGGAGCGAGGGAATGGCAGGCACACTCTGCAGAGCTGAATCGAAATCTGGTGCATCTGAACTCAGGGCGAGTGTCAGACGTTGGCTCTGGTTGGAGTTTCTGTCCATTATGGCCCCTTCATGAATTGGGGGGGGTGCACCACGAAGTCATGGCAGTTGTCCCACAATGGGAGTTGTGAGATGCTCCAAACCTCAAGGATTCTTTCTGCGGGAAAATTGAGACCTGTTGGATGGCTCCAGGACGTCCCATACAGAATGACTCCAGAGCAGGGTTTTAAGGATGGATGCCTGCCCAGCCTGCCCCATATTCCAATTGTTTCCTAGTGACAAGACAGGTTCAATCTGTTGGCTCTAGGGGAGCAACCAAGGGGGCTGAGTTGAAATGGTCTCTCTTGCAGATGGGTCATAATGTGGGTTTGTGTCCATGATGACTTCGGAATGGGGTGGTGGCACCGGGGCCCTGAAGGATTCTCCTAATTGGAGGTTTTGACAGAGAACTCATGCACAAATTTCCCATATGGAGATGAGATTTGTTCTGATGGTTACCTCAGGAAACCCCCATATGCTGATATTGGAAAACAGGCCTCTGAGGAGAGATCCCTGGAAACCAAAGCAATGGCTCTTTTTTGGGCGTAGGGGCCTATCTGGTTCAATATTCCTCACGGGAGACATCTGTCTATGGGTCTGAGTGGAGGTAGTTGCTTTGCTGGTGTCAGATTGACACTGTTACTCCTGGGCGGCCTGTACTATTGGGATAGCCTCAGGCACTTTGGAGGTTTCTCCTAATTTGTTTGGTTTTGGTCAATGAAATGGGAAGAATTCCCTTGGACAAGGCAGGCACAGTCCTGAGGTGTCAATCCAGGGAAAACAGCCTGGAGAGTGTGGGCCATGTCTGTGGGGACAGAAGTCTGAAAACACAAACTTGGCTTAGGTTTGGGGACGTAGGTATGGCAGGCCCAATCTACAGACGATGAGGCGAACTCTTTGGGATATAAACAAAGGGCGAGTGTGAGATGCTTACTCAGGCTTTTGTCTCTGGATTTTGTATCACCGATGTCCATGGAATTTCGGGGTGGCCTCATGGGCCATGGACGAGTTTCCCTCTAGGGGATTTGCCCCAGTCCTAAGAGTTTGGTGTCATTCTATGGGACGGGAGGAGTCCTTTCTGTTTTTTTTACCTCAGGTGTCCCACCAAAAGGTGTATTCCAGAGCAGAGTCGTGGGGAGGTACAACTCGACATCCCGACATCTGGTTAAGAATTGGGGCCTAGGGGCATGCCAAGCCCCATATGTGGGCTCTTGGTCTAGCCAATGACAGGCCTTACTTGAGGACAGGACTCACTCTGTGGGTCACAATGCGTGCTTGTGCCCAACGGGGCCCTCAAGATTGGGCGCAACCTCACGGGCCACGCTGGTTTCTCCTACACTGAAAGTTGGACAACATGCCAAACACAAGGTTTCTTGCCATGGGGAATGAGCAGTTCTGATATCTGCATCACGTTCACCGCTGGGCAGTGATTGGAGATAAGGTCTAGGTTCTGAAGTCTGAAAACCGAGGTTGGGAAGAGATGACGACCTAAGGCCATGGCGGGTCTGATGTGCTCAGTGTGCTGCCAGCTATCTGAGTGTCGGTGGGGATGTCCGGGCTGTGACACAGGTCAGGCTGTGTCAGACAGGGCAGTAGTGCCCAGTGTAGACTGTATAATTGTGGTTCAGTCGTATTGCGTGCAGGTTGATCTTCATTGGTGTTTCTGGGTAGCCCCATAGGGCAACGTTTTTCTTCTGGAGGGCAGGCAGAGTGTTGCATTGTTGCTCCGGTATTGCTAAAGTGGAGGGCTTTTGGGCCAGGAGCGTGAGGATGAAAGTCTGAGAACAATAGGTAGGCTCATATTTTGGGATGGGGGCTCGGCAAGGCAAGCACACTGCAGAGCTGAATCGAGATCTCGTGCATCTGAAGTCAGGGCGAGGATCAGACGTGGCTCAGGTTGGAGTTTCTATCCATAATGGCCCTTTCATGAAGGGGATGGGGCATTACGAGGCCATGGACTTTTCCCACAATGGGAATTGTGAGGTTCTCCAAACTGCAAGGATTCCTTCTGCGGGACAATTGAGACCTGTTGGGTGTCTCCAGGATGACCCATATGGAAGGACTCCAGAGCAGGGTTCTAAGGATGGATGCCTGGTCAGCCCGCATGGCATTCCAATAGTAACCTTGTGACAAGACAGGTTCGATCTGCTGGCTCTGGGGGAGCAATCAGGGGGGATGAGTGAAGTGGAATCTCCAATGGATGGGTCATAACGTGGGTTAGTGTCCATGGTGATGTTGGAATGGGGCGATGGCGCCAGGCCCTGAAGGATTCTTCCAACGGTAGGTTTTGAAACAGCTCCAATGCACAAGTTTCCCATGGGATAACGAGATTTGTTCTGAGGGTTGCCTCAGGATACCCCCATAGGCTGGTATTGGAAGCCAGGCCTCTGAGGAGAGATGTCGGGAAACCAAAGCAATGGATCCAATTAGTGCCTAGGGGCCTGTCCGATTCAATCTTCTTCACAGGGTACATCTGTCTCCAGGTTTGAGTGGAGGAAGTTGCTCAGCTGGTGTTAGATCACCCCTGTTTGCCCCAGGAAGCCTACACTATTGGGATGGCCTCGGGGACATTGGAGGTTTTTCCTAATCTCTAAGGTTGTGGCCAATGGAATGGGCAGAATTCCCTTGGAGAGGGCAGGCAGTGTCCTGTGGTGAGACTCCAGGGGCCCTATCATGGAGGCTGTGTGGGCCAGGTCTGTGGAGACAGAAGTCTGAAAACACAAACTTGGCTTAGGTTTGGGGACGTAGGTATGGCAGTCCTGATCTACAGACCATGAGGGAACTCTTTTTTTTTTTTTTTTTCCTGCCATGCGGAAGGAGCAGTTCTCTATTGTGCTTCTTGTACCTGCATTGGCAGGGATTCCTGCAAAGGTCGAGGGAAAGCTCCCTGAATGAAAGGATGGGTAGAGGGGACGGACTTGGTCCATTGCCGCTTTCACACGCTGGATATGGGCCCGGCTCTCTAGGTGGCTGACACGAGGCCAGAGCTTAGGCTCTGTCTGACACAGCACTAGTGGCTAGGGCAGCCTATAAATCGAGGTACCATCGAGGGCCGAGCAGATTGATCCTCATGTGGAGTTGCTGGACAGACGCAACAGGCATGTCTTCTTTCTATTTGGAAGGCAGAATGCCACATTGTGCCTCCAGAATGCCCTATCAAGATGGTTTGCATCGGTGCCATCCCAATATTTCATGGACATTGTTGGCACAAAACCCAGACAAAAGTCTGAGCATGTGCCTCACACTCACCCTTTGTTCATATCCCGATGAGTTCTCCTCTAGGTCTAAAACGGGTCTGCCATACCATAGTCCCCAAACCTAAGCTGAGTTTGTGTTTTCAGACTTCAGTCCCACAGCCCTAGCCCACACACCCTCCAGGCTGGGACACCTGGAGCCACAGCTCAGGACTGTGCCTGCCCTCTCCAAGGGAATTCTGCCCATTCCATTGGCCACAACCTTTCATATTAAAAGAACATCGAAAGTCTCTGAGTCCACCCCAATTGTGTAGGCCTCCTGGGACAAACAGGGCCTATCTGACAACAGCTGAGCATCTGCCTCCACTCAGATCCGAAGACAGATTTCCTCAGAGAAGAAAATTGAACCCAACAGGCCCTAGGCCCTAATTGGATCCATTGCTTTGGTTTCTAGTCATCTCTCCCCAGAGGCCTGATTTCCAATACCAGCATTTGGGTGGTTTCCTGATGCACAGATCAGAGCAAATCTCGTCTCCACATGGGAAACTTGCTCTTTGGAGCTGTGTCAAATCCTCCGGTAAGGAAAATCCTTCAGGGCCCCGTGCCACTGCTCCATTCTAAGGTCTCCATGCACACAAACCCATATTATGACCCATCCGCAGGAGAATCCATTTCAAATCAGACCCCTCGGTTGCTCCCCTGAGCTAGCAAATTGAACATGTCTTTTTGCTAGGAGATAATTGGAATGTGAGGTGGGCTGCCCAGGCATCTATCCTTAGAACGCTGCTTTGCAGTCGTTTCATATGCGATGTCCTGGAGCCATCCAACAGGTTTCAATTGTACCACAGAAGGAATCTTTGCAGTTTGTAGTTTCTCAGAACTCCCATCGTGGTAAAACCTCAATGGCCTCCTGATGAGCCCCCTTCATGAAGGGGCCATCATGGACAGAAACTCCAAACTGAGTAAACATCTAATCCTCGCCCTGACTTCAGATGCATGAGATCTCAATTCAGCTCTGCAGAGTGTGCCTGCTGTACACTCGCTCCGAAATCTAAGTCTAGCTTGTGTTCTCAGACTTTTGTCCTCTGACTCCTGGACCACAAGCCCTCCAGTTTGGCAATTCTTGAGCAAGACAACTCATCCTTCCCCATGGCAGAAACCTGGCTGTTGGAATGGATGTTCAACACTCAAAGTGGGAGCCAGCTTTATGGCCAAAGAGAACACGCCCACTCCTGAGGGCCCCCCTGGGCACAATCAGGCATTGTGACCCTTAGCCTGAGCATGCTTTTAACAAACCCTCTCAGTTGCACCACCACGATCCGCATTGCAGGCCTGGTACAACCCTAGGCCCAAATCATAACACTTGGTGGGATTTTGCAGGTGCCCAGATCCAGAGCCCGTCTCTGGAATCCCTGTTTTGGGGCACACCTAGGATGGAAAACAGCCCTCTTACCTTCCCTGAAAGAGCCACCAAACTATGAGGAGCCACCAAGATCCTTAGAGGGCAAAAATCTCCCATGGACCCAGAAGATCACACCTGCACTGCAAGGCCAACCTGGACACACAATCCAGTTATATGTCTGTGCTCCTGCCTTCCAGTCACCCTAATTACAGTTCCTGACAAGCTGTCCTCCAAGTATACACATTGGCCCTGCGATCACCTCGCCACTTAACCTAACCCGAATTTGTGTTTGCAGACTTCTCTCCCAAACCATGGATCAAATACCCTACAGGATGAGGTCTCTGGAGCCACACCACAGGACTGTGCTTGCCATCCCCGAGGAAACTCTGACCGTCACAGCTGCCCAAACGTTCCAGATTAGGAGGAACTTTCAAGCCCCTGAGCCCAGACCAATATTGCTGACCGCTCTGGTCACAAATTTGCAGTCTGAGACAACCTGATCCCCTATATCCAGGAAGAAAGCCAAGCTAATGGTCCTTTCAGAAAATTGAATTTGACATGCCCTTAGGACCTCATTGGAACCCTCAATTAGATTTTCAGGCATCTTTCCTCAGAGGTCTGTTCACGAATACCAACTTGTGATACAACATGTGGTCCCTGAACCACAAAAGAGAACATCTCCTGTCCTGAGAAGGAAATGGGACTTTTTGACCTGTGCCAAACCCTCAGTGTAAGAGAAACCTGCACAACACCTTAACCACAAGCAAAGTCTAAGATCTCCCTTGAAACAAACCAGCATCGTGGACCATCTGCAAGAGATTCCATGTCAACTCAAGGCCTTGGTACTTCGCCCCAGAGCCACCAGAATGAACCTGCCATGTTCCTCAGCTGCAATGGTCAATGGAGGTGTGCTTTCCTGGCTTCCATGCAGGAGAGCTCTGCTACACAAACTTTCCACATGGGGGACCCTGGCGCAAACAAATCAGACTCCACCTGTCCGGTAGAAGGAAACCTCACTGTTTGGAGCATCTCAAAAGCCTCAGTGTGGGAAATACTCCATGGCCTCTTGATGCCACCCCTCCATTTGTGGGTCATCATAGACACAAACTCCAGTGTGAGCAAACATCTGACATCCGCCCTTACTCAGGTGCTGGATATCTCAAATAAGGCGCTGCACATTGGAACTGCATTCCGCTTAGCTCTGAATTTTACCATAGCTTGAGTTTACAATTCCATCCTCACCCTACTGGTCCCCAAGCACTCTTGATAGAGAATTCTGGAGGCACAGTGCATCATTCTGCCTTCCCCACAGAATGAAGTGCCTGTTGAGTCTGCCCAGAAACCTCACATGAAGATCAAACTGTTCGGCCCCCGAGGGAATCCTGATTTATAGGCTGCCATTGCCACTAGTGCTATGTCTGACAGAGCCTGAGTCCCGACCTAATGTCAGCCAAAGAGAGAGCAGGTCCCATATCCAGCATGTGTGACCACCCATGGCCCAAGTCCATCATCCCTTCCCATCCTTAGTATTCAGACACCTGTCCCAATACTTTGCTGGAATCCCTGCCAGTGGGGGAACTTGAAGCACAATAGATAACTCCTCCTTTCCCATGGAAGGAAACGTAGCTGTTGGGATGGGTGTCCAACCCTCAGAATGGGGAGCCAGCTTCATAGCCAATGAGACCACACCCACTCCTGAGGGCCTCCCTGGGCACAAACAGGCATTGTGACACTCAGCATGAGCATGCTTTCAACAAGCACTCTCAGTCACACCACCAGGACTCCCAATTGTAGGCCTGGTACACCCCTAGGCCCAAATCCTAACCCTTGGTGGGATATTCCCCAAATGAGGAACATCATGAATGCCACTCTAATGTACCACAATTATAGAGTCTACCCTGGGAACTAATGCCCTGTCAGACACAGTCTGAGCCTGGAACTCTTGACCGACATCCAGACAGTTGGCTGCACACTGAGCACTTTGGACCCACCATGTCCTTGGGTCGTCATCTCTTCCCAACCATGGTTTTCAGGCTTCAGAACCTACACCTTATGTCCATTCACTGGCCAGGGGTTAACGTGATGCAGAAATCAGAACTCCTTCCCCATGGCGAGAAACCTTGTGGTTGGCATGTTGTTCAATGTTCAGTGTAGGGGAAACCAGCGTTGCCCTTGAGGCCCCGCCCATGTTTGCCGGCTATGTTGGGCACAAACAGGCATTGTGACCCTCAGCGTGTGCCCTGTCCTCAGGTAAGGCATCTCAGTGGCTGGACCAAGAGCCCGCATATGGGGCGTTCATGCTCCTAGTCTCTCATTCTTTTTTTTTTTTTTTTTAAATTTTTTCAATTTATTTATTTTCAGAAAAACAGTATTCATTATTTTTTCACCACACCCAGTGCTCCATGCTATCCGTGCCCTCTATAATACCCACCACCTAGTACCCCAACCTCCCACACCCCCGCCACTTCAAACCCCACACATTGTTTTTAGAGTCCATAGTCTCTCATAATTCACCTCCCCTTCCAATTTACCGAATTCCATTCTCCTCTCTAACACCCCTTGTCCTCCATGATATTTGTTATGCTCCACAAATAAATGAAACCATATGATATTTGACTATCTCTGCTTGACTTATTTCACTCAGCATAATCTCTTCCAGTACCGTCCATGTTGCTACAAAAGGTGGGTATTCATCCTTTCTGATGGAGGCATAATACTCCATAGTATATATGGACCACATCTTCCTTATCCATTCATCCGTTGAAGGGCATCTTGGTTCTTTCCATAGTTTGGCGACCGTGGCCATTGCTGCTATAAACATTGGGGTACAGATGGCCCTTCTTTTCACAACATCTGAATCTTTGGGGTAAATACCAAGGAGTGCAATTGTAGGGTCATAGGGAAGTTCTACTTTTAATTTATTGAGGAATCTCCACACTGTTCTCCAAAGAGGATGCACCAACTTGCATTTCCACCAACAGTGTAAGAGGGTTCCCCTTTCTCCACATCCTCTCCAACACATGTTTCCTGTTTTGTTAATTTTGGCCATTCTAACTGGTGTAAGGTGATATCTCAATGTGGTTTTAATTTGAATCTCCCTGAAGGCTAATGATAATGAACATTTTTTCATGTGTTTGATAGCCATTTGTATGTCTTGATGGAAGAAGTGTCTGTTCATATCTTCTTCCCAATTTTTGATATGTTTGCCTGTTTCATGTGTGTTGAGTTTGAGGAGCTCATTATAGATCCTGGATATCAACCTTTTGTCTGTACTGTCATTTGCAAATATCTTCTCCCATTCCATGGGTTACCTCTTTGTTTTTTTGACTGTTTCCTTTGCTGTGGAGAAGCTTTTGATTTTGATGAAGTCCCAAAAGTTTATTTTCGCGTTTGTTTCCTTTGCCTTTGGAGAAATATCTGGAAAGAAGTTGCTGTGGCTGATATCGAAGAGATTACTGCCTATGTTCTCATCTAAGATTCTGATAGATTCCTGTCTCACATTGAGGTCTTTTATCCATTATGAGTTTACCTTTGTGTACACTGTAAGAGAATGGTCGAGTTTCAATCTTCTACGTATAGCTGTCCAGTTTTCCTAGCACCGTTTATTGAAGAGATTGTCTTTTTTCCACTGTATATTTTTTCCTGTTTTGTCGAAGATTACTTGACCATAGAGTTGAGGGTCCATATCTGGGCTCTCTACTCTGTTCCACTGGTCTATGTGTCTGTTTTTATGCCAGTACCATGCTGTCTTGATGATGACAGCTTTGTAATAGAGCTTGAAGTCCGGAATTGTGATGCCACGAACTTTGGCTTTCTTTTTCAATATCCCTTTGGCTATTCGAGGTCTTTTCTGGTTCCATATAAATTTTAAAATTATTTGTTCTATTTCTTTGAAAAAGATGGATGGTACTTTGATAGGAATTGCAATAAATGTGTAGATTGCTTTAGGTAGCATAGATATTTTCACAATATTTATTCTTCCAATCCAGGAGCATGGAACATTTTTCCATTTCTTTGTGTCTTCCTCAATTTCTTTCATGAGTACTTTATAGTTTTCTTAGTATAGATTCTTAGCCTCTTTGGTTAGGTTTATTCCTAGGTATCTTATGGTTTGGGGTTCAATTGTAAATGGGATTGACTCCTTAATTTCTCTTTCTTCTGTCTTGTTGTTGGTGTAGAGAAATGCAACTGATTTCTGTGCATTGATCTTATATCCTGACACTTTACTGAATTCCTGTACAAGTTCTAGCAGTTTTGGAGTGGAGTCTTTTAGGTTTTCCACATAGAGTATCATATCATCTGCGAAGAGTGATAATTTGACTTCTTCTTTGCCGATTAGGATGCCTTTAATTTCCTTTTGTTGTCTGATTGCTGAGGCTAGGACTTCTAGTACTATGTTGAATAGCAGTGGTGATAATGGACATCCCTGCCGTGTTCCTGACCTTAGTGGATAAACTTTCAGTATTTCTCCATTGAGAATGATATTTGCGGTGGGTTTTTAATAGATGGCTTTGATGATATTGAGGTATGTGCCCTCTATCCCTACACTTTGAAGGGTTTTGATCAGGAAGGGATGCTGTACTTTGTGAAATGCCTTTTCAGCATCTATTGAGAGTAACATATGGTTCTTGTTCTTTCTATTATTGATGTGTTGTATCACATTGACTGATTTGCAGATGTTGAAACAACCTTGCAGCCCTGAGATAAATCCCACTTGGTCGTGGTGAATAATCCTTTTAATGTACTGTTGAATCCTATTGGCTAGTATTTTGGTGGGAATTTTTGCATCTGTGTTCATCAAGGATATTGGTCTATAGTTCTCTTTGTTGATGGGATCCTTGTCTGGTTTTGGGATCAAGGTGATGCTGGCCTCATAAAATGAGTTTGGAGGTTTTCCTTCCATTTCTATTTTTTGGAACAGTTTCAGGAGAATAGGAATTAGTTCTTCTTTAAATGTTTCGTAGAATTCCCCGGGAAGCTGCCTGGCCCTGGGCTTTTGTTTGTTTGGAGATTTTTAATGACTGTTTCAATCTCCTTACTGGTTATGGGTCTGTTCAGGCTTTCTATTTCTTCCTGGTTCAATTTTCAATCCAGTCACTTTGGATTCACTTCTCTGCCAGTCCTACCTTTCAGAAACTGGTTGTTTTTCTGTTTCTAGAATTGCTGTTCTTCTTCTCTTCAATCTGCCGATGGATTTGCAGGTGTTTGTAATCTTTAGATAAGCTCTCTAGCTGATCTCCTGCTAGCTGAAGTAGTCCCAGCCTGCTTCTTCTCCGCCATCTTGACTCCTCCCCCCATTCTTTTTTTTTCTTTATGATTTTTTTTCAATTTATTTATTTTCAGAAAAACATTATTCACTAGTTTTTCACCACACCCAGTGCTCCGTGGAAGCCGTGCCCTCTATAATACCCACCACCTGGTACCCCAACCTCCCAGCCCCCCGCCACTTCAAACTAGTCCCCCATTCTTAATCAGAGTTCGGATTTTCCAGTTGCCCCTCCCCAGGACTCTTCTCTGGAATCCATCTTTTGGTGGAACACCTGAGTTATAAAAACAGAATGGACTCCTCCCATCCCACAGGATTATCCAAAACTCTTTCTCTGGGCAAAATCCCCAGAGAGAAAGACTCGTCCATGGCCCATGAGTGCACCCCAACATTCCATGCTCATCGTTGACACAAAATCCAGAGACAAAATCCTGAGCAAGCACCTCACCCTCGCCCTTTGTCATAGACTGAAAAATTCTCCTCACGGTCTGTATATCAGGCCTACCATACCTATGTCCCCAAACCTAAGATGAGTTTGTGTTTTTAGACTTCTCTCCTGACAGTCCTGGCCCACACCCACTCCAGGATAGGACCCCTGGAGCCACAAATCGTGACTGTGCCTGCCCTCTCCAAGGGAATTTCGCCCATTCCATTGGCCACAATGGTACAGATTAGGAGATACCTAAAAAGTCCCTGAATCCATCCCAATAGTGTTGGCTGCCCAGGACAAACAGGGGCAATCTGTCACAAGCTGCTCTACGACCTCCACTCAGACTGGCAGACAGATATCCCCAGAGAGGAAGATTGATCTGGACAGGCACCTAGGCCCTAATCGGATCCATTGCTTTTGTTTCCAGGCATCTCTCCTCAGAGGCCTGATTTCCAATACCAGCCTATGGGGGTTTCCGGAGGTACCAATCAGAAGAAATCTCGTCTCCACGTGGGAAACTTGCTCTTTAAAGCTGTGTCAAAACCTCCAGTTAGGAGAAACCTTCAGGTACACTGAGCTACTGCCCCATTCCAAGGTTTCCATGGACACAAACCCACATTATGACCCATTCTCAGGAGATTCCATTTCAACTCAGCCCCCTCGGTTGCTCCCCCAGAACCAGCTGATTGAACCTGCCTTGTCGCTAGGAGACAGTTGGAATGACAGATGGGCTCTCCAGCCATCCACCTTAAAACACTGCTCTGGCGTCATTCCGTATGGGACATCCTAGAGCCATCCCACAGGTCTCAACTGGCCCACAGAAGCAATCCTTGTCGATTAGAGCATCTCATAACTCCCATTGAGGGAAAACCTCCATGGCCTCTTGATGCCCCACCCTCATGAAGGGGGATCATGAACAGAAACTCCAACCTGAGCTAACATCTGATCCTCGCCCTGATTTCAGATGCACGAGATCTCGATTCAGCTGTTCATTGTGTGCCTGCCCTGTTATCACCCCCCAAACCTGGCCTAGCTTGTGATCTCAGACTTCCATTCTTACACTCCTGGCCCACAAGCCCTCCAGTTTGGGAATTCTGGAGCCACAATGCAGCACTCTGCCTGCCCTTCAGAAGAAAAACATTGCCCTATGGGGCTACCCAGAAATGCCAAATGAGGATCAACCTGCACGCCACTCTACTGTACCCCAATTATACACACTAGCCTGGGCACTAATGCCTTGTCTGACACAGCTTGAGCCCGGATTTCCTGACCGACACCCAGACAGCTGGGGCCACACCTCTGGACCATGCCTGCCCTCTCCAAGGGAATTCTGTCCATTCCTTTGGCCACAGTCACACAGATTAGGAGAAAACTCCAAAGACCCCACGACCATCCCAATACTGTCTGCCCCCCGCGACAAACAGGGGCGATCTGACACCAGCTGAGCAATGACCTCCACTCAGTACCATAGAAAGATGTTCCCAGAGAAGAATAATGAACCGGTCAGTCCCCTAGGCCCTAATCAGATCCATTGCTTTGGTTTCCAGGCAACTCTCTTCAGATGCCTGATTTCCAATACCATCTTATTATGGTTCCTGAGGCACCAATCAGAATATATCTCATCTCCACATGAGAAACTTGCTCTTTGGAGCTGTCTTAAAACCTTTGGTTAAGAGAATCCTTCAGGTCTCTGATGCCACTGCCCCATTTCAAGGTCTCCATGGACAGAAACCCACATTATGACGGATCATCAGGAGAGTCCATTTCAACTCAGCCACCTCGGTTTCTCCCCAACAACCAGCAGATCGAACATGCCTTGTCACTAGAAGACAATTGGGGACAATTGGAAAGCAAGTTGGGCTGCCCAGGCATCCATCCTTAGAAACCTGCTCTGGAGTCGTTCCTAATGGGACGCCCTGGATCCATCCTACAGGTCTCTACTCTCCAGCTGAAGGAATCCTTGCGGTTTGGAGCATCTCACAACTCCCATCATGGGAACAACTCCATGGCCACGTAAGACACTCCCCCTTCATCAAGGGGCCGTCATGGACAGAAGCTCCAAGCAGCCCACGTCTGTTCCTAGCCCTGACTTCAAAATCACGAGATCTCGATTCAGCTCTCCAGAGTGTGCCTGCTGTGCCCTCGCCCCTAAAGCACGCCACTCGACTGTACCCCAATGATACAGTCTAACCTGGGCACTAACGCCCTGTCTGACACAGACTGAGCCTGGACCTCATGACCGACACCCAGACAGTTGGCCTCACACTGAGCACATTGGACCCGCCAGGTCCTCAGGTCTTCATTTATTCCCAACCTCGGTTCTCAGGATTCAGAACCTAGACCTTATCTCCAATCACTGCCCAGGAGTGAATGTGATGCAGAAATCAGAACTCCTCCTTCCCCATGGCGAGAAACCTTGTGGTTGGCATGTTGTCCAACATTAGTGTAGGAGAACTCAGCGTGGCCCGTGAGGCCCCGACCATGCTTGAGGGCTGCATTGGGCACAAACATGCATTGTGACCCTCAGCATGAACCCTGTCCTCAAGGAAGGCCTCCCAGAGGCTGGACCAAGTTCCCGCATATGGTGCCTGCCATGCTCGCAGACCCCCAAACTTAATCACAGGTCAGGTTGTCCAGTGGACCTCTCTGGAATCCTCTTTTGGTGGGACAACTGAAGTAAAACAAACACAGTCGCCAAACTATGGAAAGAACCAAGATGCCCTTCAACGGATGAATGGATAAGGAAGATGTGGTCCATATACACTATGGAGTATTATGCCTCCATCAGAAAGGACGAATATCCAACTTTTGTAGCAACATGGACGGGACTGGAAGAGATTATGCTGAGTGAAATCAGTCAAGCAGAGAGAGTCAATTATCATATGGTTTCACTCATTTGTGGAGCATAACCAATAGCATGGAGGACAAGGGGCGTTAGAGAGTAGTAGGGAATTTGGGTAAATTGGAAGGGGAGGTGAACCATGAGAGACTATGGACTCTGAAAAACAGTCTGAGGGGTTTGAAGTGGCGGGGGGGTGGGAGGTTGGGGTACCAGGTGGTGGGTATTATAGAGGGCACAGCTTGCATGGAGCACTGGGTGTGGTGAACAAATAATGAATACTGTTTTTCTGAAAATAAATAAATTGGGGAAAAAAAAACAAACAAAAAAAATAGAATAAAATAAAAATAAAAACAAAATAAAACAAACAAACAAACAAACAAACAAAAACAAACAAACAAACAAACAAACAAAAAACATAAAGGACTCCTCCCATCCCACAGAATGACCACAAACTCTTGGGATCGGGCCAAATCCCCAGAGAGGGAGACTCATCCATGACCCATTAGGCCACCCCTACATTCCACTGCCTTCATTCACAGAAAATCCAAAGAGAAAAGCCTGTGAAAAGGCCCAAGACTCACCCTTTGTTCATATCCTGAAGAGATCTCCACACGGTCTGTAGATTTGGCCTGCCATGCTTACATCCCCAAACCTGACTGGAGTTTGTGTTCTGAGACTTCTGTCCCCACAGCCTTGTCCCACACACCCTCCAGGCTGGGGCCCCTGGAGCCACAATTCAGGACTATGCCTGCCCTCTCCAAGGGAAGTAAGCCCATTCCATTGGCCACAAACTTACAGTTTAGGAGAAATCTCAAAGGTCCCCGAGGCCATCCCAATAGTGTAGGCCTCCCGGGACAACAGGAGTGATCTAACACAAGCTGAGCAACTACATCCACTCAGACCTGTAGACAGATGTCCCCAGAGAAGCAGATTGAAACAGACAGGCCTCTAGGCCATAATCGGATCCATTGCTTTTGTTTCCAGGCATCTCTCCTCAGAGGCCTGGTTTCCAATACCACCATATGGTGGTTTCCTGAGGCACCAATCAGAAAAAATGTCATCTCCACATGGGAAACTTGCTCAGTGGAGATGTGTCAAAACCTCTGGTTAGGAAAACCCTTCAAGGTCCCATAGCCACCTCCCCATTCCTAGGTCTCTATGGACTCAAACCCACATTATGACCCATCCTCAGAAGAGTCCATTTCAACCCAGTCCCATTGGTTGCTCCCCCAGAGCCAGCAGATCGAAACTGCCTGGTGGCTGGGAGACAATTGGAATGCGAGGCAGACTGTCCAAGTATCCATCCTTTGAACCCTGCTCTGGCGTGTTCTGTATGGGACATCCTGGATCCATCCAGGATGACTGTCCTGCAGAAGGAATCCTTGCGTTTTGGAGAATCACAGATTCCCACCGTGGGAAAACATCCATGGCCTCATGATGCCTGCCCATGGCCTCATGAAACCATCCCCCTTCATGAGGGGGACATCATGGACAGAAACTCCAAGCAGCCCAATGTCTGATACCTGCCATGACTTCAGATGGATGAGTTTTTGATTCAGCTCTGCAGAGTGGGCCTGCCGTTTCCTCTCCCTGAAACCTAAGCCTAGCTTGTGTTCTCTGACTTCCAACCGCACACTTCTGGCCCACAAGTCCTCCAGTTTGGGAATTCTGGAGACACAATGCAGCACTCTCCCTGCCCTCGCAAAGAAAAATATTGTCCTATGGAGCTACCCAGAAACCCCAAATGAGGATCAACCTGCATTCCACTCGACTACACCCCAATTATACAGTCTACCCTGGGCACTAATGCCCTGTATGACACCGCCTGAACCCGGACCTCCCGACCAACACCCAGAGAGCTGGCCGCACACTGAGCACATCAGACCCGCCATGGCCTTAGATCTTCATCAGTTCCCAACCTTGGTTTTCAGGCTTCAGAACTTAGACCTTAACTTCAATCACTGCCCAGGGGTAAACGTGATGCCAAAATCAGAACTCCTCCTTCCCCACGGCCATAAATCTTGTGGTTGGAAAGTTTTCCAACCTTTGGTGTAGGAGAAACCAGTGTGGCCCATGAGGCCTCGCCCATGTTGAGGGCCGCGTTGGGCACAAACACACATTGTGACCCTCAGTGTGAGCCCTATGCTCAGGAAGGCCTCTTAATGGCTGGATCAAGAGCCCACATATGGCGCTTGCCATGCCCCTATGCCCCCATTCTTAACCAGAATTCGGGTTGCCCAATTATTCCTCCGAAGGGCTAGCTTTGGAATCCCTCTTTGGTGGGACACATGAGGTATACAAGAGAAAGGACTCCTCCCATTACACAGAATGTACCCAAACTCTTGGGATCGGGCCATATCCCCAGAGAAGGATTCCCACCATTGCCCATGAGGCCATGCAGACATTCCAAGGCCATTGTTGATACAAAATCCAGAGACAAAAGCCTGAGCAAGCGCCTCACATTCATCCTTTGTTCATATCCCGAAGAGTTCTCCTCACGGTCTGTAGATCGGGCCTACCATACCTACGTTCCCAAATTTCAGCTGAGTATTCATTTTCAGATGTCTGTCCCTGCAGCCCTGAACCACACACACTCCAGGCTGGGGCCCCAGGAGCCACACCTCAAGACTGTGCCTGCCCTCTCCAAGGCAATTCTGCCCATTACTTTGGCAAAAACCATATAGATTAGGACAAACCTCCAATGTCCCCGAGGCCATCACAATACAGTAGGCCTCCCGGGACAAACAGGGGTGATCTGACCCAAGATGAGCAACTACGTCCAATCAGACCTGTCCAATCAGACAGATGTCTCCAGAGAATCAGATTGAACCGGACAAGACCCTAGGCCCTAATTAAATCCACTACTTTGTTTTCCTGGCATCTCTCCTTGGAGGCCTGATTTCCAATACCAGCATATGGGGATTTCCTGAGCCACCAATCAGAATAAATGTCCTCTCCACATGGGAAAATAGCTCTTCAGAGCTGTGTCAAAACCTCCGTTTAGGAGAATCCTTCAGGGCCCCAGTGTCACCGCCCCATTCCTAGGTCTCTATGGACTCAAACCCACATTATGACCCATTCTCAGGAGAGTCCATTTCAAGTCAGCACCCTCGGTTGCTCCCCCAGAACCAACATATCGAACCTGCCTTGTCGCTAGGAGACAACTGGAATGGGAGGTGGGCTGCCCAGGTATCCATCCTTAAAAACCTGCTCTGGATTCCTTCCATATGGGACGTCTTGGAGCCATGCAACTGGTCTCGAGTGTCCCACTGAATGAATCATTGCTGTTTGGAGAATCTCACAGCTCCCATCGTCGGAAAACATTCATGGTTTCATGAGACCCTCCCTCTTCATGTAGGAGACATCATGGACAGAAACTCCAACCAGCCCAATGTCTGATCCTCGCCCTGATTTCAGATGCACGAGTACTTGTATCAGCTCTGCAGAGTGTGCCTGCCATGCCCTCTCCCCGAAACATAAGCCTAGTTTGTGTTCTCAAACTCCCGTCCTCACACTCCTGGCCCACAAGCCCTCCAGTTTGGGAACACCAAGCAACAATGCAGCATTCTGCCTGTCCTCCAGAAGTAAAACCTTGCACTATGGGGATACCTGGAAACCCCAAATGAGGATCAACTTGCATTCCACTAGACTGCACCCCAATGATACAGTCTACCATGTGCACTAATGCACTGTGTGACACAGCCTGAGCCCGGACCTCCCGACCGACCCCCAGACAGCTGGCCGCACACTGAGCACATTGGACCCACCAGGGCCTCAGGTCGTCATCTCTTCCTAATTACATTTTCGGACTTCAGAACCTAGACCTTAACTCCAGTCACTGCCCAGGAGTGAACGTGATGCCGATATCAGAACTCCTCATTCCCCATGGCCAGAAACCTTCTGGTTGGCATGTTGTCCCATGTTCAGTGTAGGAGAAAGCAGTGTGGCCCATGAGGCCCTGCCCATGGTGAGGGCCGTGTTGGGCATAAACAAGCTTTGTGACCCTCAGTGTGAGCCCTGTCCTCAAGGAAGGCCTCTCAGTGGCTGGACCAAGAGCAGGCATATGGGGCTTGCCATGCCCCAAGGCCCCCAATCTTAACCAGACGTCTGGCCATTCCCAGGGCTCTGCTCTGGAATACATCATTTGGTGGGACACCTACGTTTAAAAAAAAAAAAAAAGTAAGGACCCCTCTCATCCCACAGAATGTACCTAAACTCTTGGGATTGGACCAAATCATCTGGGAAGGAGACACATCCATGGCCCATTAGGCCACCCCTACATCCACGGCCATCATTCACACAAAATCCAGAGACAACAGCCTGAGCAATCGCCTCACACTCACCTTTTGTTCATATCCCGGAGAGATCACCTCACGGTCTGTAGATCAGGTCTGCCATACTTACATCCCCAAACCTAAGCGGATTTTGTGTTCAGAACCTTTTGTCCCCACAGCCCTGGCACAGACCCTCCAGGCTGAGGACCCTGGAGTCATACCTCAGGACTGTGCCTGCCCTCTCCAAGGGAATTAAGCCCATTCCATTGGCCCCAACCCTACAGATTAGAAGAAACCTCTAAACACGAAAAGGCCATGCCAATAGCATAGGATGCCAGGGACTAACAGGGGAGATCTGACACAAGCTGAGCAACTACCTCCACTCAGATGCATAGACAGATGTCCCCAGAGATCCAGATTGAAGCAGTCAGTCGCCTAGGCCTTAATAAGATGCATTGCTTTGGTTTCCAGGAATCTCTACTCAGAGGCCTGGTTTCTAATACCACCATATGGAGTTTTTCTGAGGCACCAATAAGAAAAAAAATATATCATCTCCACATGGGAAACTTGCTCATCGGAGCTGTGTCAAAACCTCCGGTTAGGAGAATCCTTCAGGGCCCCAGTGCCACCGCCCCATTACAAGGTCTCCATGGACTCAAACCCACACTATGACCCATCCTAAGGAGAGTCCATTTCAACTCACCCCCTCCGTTGCTCCCCCAGAGCCAGCAGATTGAACCTGCTTTGTCGCTAAGAGACAACTGGAATGGGAGGCGGGCTGCCCTGGCATCCATCCTTAGAAATCTGCTCTAGAGTTGTTCCTAATGGGACGTCCTGGATCCATCCAACAGTTCCCGAATGTCAAGCTGAAGGAATCCTTGTGGTTTGGAGCATCTCACAACTCCCATCATGGGAAAACCTCCATGGCCAGGTGGGACACTCCCCCTTCATCAAGGGGCCAACCAGCCCAACGTCTGATCCTCGCCCTGACTTCAATTGCAGGAGATCTCAATTCAGCTTTGCAGAGTGTGCCTGCCGTGCCCTCGCCCCAAAACCTAAGCCTAGCTTGTATTCTCAGACTTCTGTCCTCACACTCCTGGCCCACAGCCCTCCAGTTTGGGAATTCCTGAGTCACAATGTAACATTCTGCCTGTCTTCCAGAAGTAAAATGTTGCCCTATGGGGCTACCCAGAAACGCCAAATGAGGATCAGCCTACACACTACTCGACTGTACCCTATGAAACAGTCTACCCTCAGCCCTAATGCCCTGTCTGACAAAGCCTGAGCCCATACCTCCCAACCGAAATTCAGACAGCTGGCCTCACACTGAGCACATCAGACCCGCCATAGCCTTATGTCGTCATCTCTTCCCAACCTCGGTTTTCGGGCTTCAGAATCTAGATGTTATTTCCAAGCACTTCCCAGGGGTGAACGTGATGTAGAAATCAGAACTCCTCCTTCCCCATGGCCAGAAACCTTGTGGGTGGCATGTTGTGCAACCTTCAGTGTAGAAGAAACCAGGGCAGCAAATGGGCCTGGCCATGCCTGAGGGCTGAAATGGGCACAAACACGTGTTGTGACTCAGCGTGAGTCCTGTCCTCAATTAAGGCCTTTCAGAGGCTGGACCAGGAGCAGGCATATGGCGCCTGCCATGCCCCTAGGCCCCCAATCTTAACCAGAGGTCGGGTTGTGCAGTTGCCCCTCCCCAGGTCTCTGCTCTGGAATCCCTCTTGTGGTGGGACACCTGAGGTAAAAAAAAAAAAAAAAAAAAAGAAAAAAGAAAAAAGAAAATACTCCTCCCATCCTATAGATGTACCCAAACTCTTGGGATCTGGCCATATTCCCACAGAGGGAGACTCGTCCATGGATCATGAAACCACACAAATATTCCATGGCCATTGTTGACACAAAATCCAGAGACAAAAACCTGAGCAAGCGCCTCATACTCGCCCTTTCTTAAATCCCAAAGAATTGCCCTCACAGTCTGTAGATCGGGCCTGCCATAGCTACATCCCCAAACATAAGCCAAGTTTGTGTTTTCAGACTTCTGTCCCCACAGTACTCGCCAACACACCCTCCAGGCTATGGCCCCTGGAGCCACACCACAGGACTGTGCCAGCCCTCTCCAAGGGAATTCTGACCATTCCATTAGCCACAACCCTACAAATTAGGAGAAACCTCCAAAGTCCCCGAGGCTACTCCAATAGTGTAGGCCACCCGCGACAAATAGAGGCGATCTGACACAACCTGAGCAACTACCGCCAATCAGATCCTTAGACAGATGTCCCCAGAGAAGCAGATTGAACTGGACAGGCCCCTAGACCCTAATCAGATTCATTGCTTTTGTTTCCAGGCATCTCTCCTCAGAGGGCTGGTTTTCAATATCAGCATATGGGGCTTTTCTGAGGCACCAATCAGAACAAATGTCATCTCCACATGAGAAAATTGCTCTTCAGAGCAGTGTAAAACCTCTGTTTAGGAGAATAATTCAGGGCCCCATAGCCACAGCCCCATTCCAAGATCTCCATGGACTCAAACCCACATTATGAATCATCCTCAGAAGAGTCCATTTCAACCCAGCTCCCTCGGTTGCTCCCCCAGAGCCAGCAGATCAAACTTGCCTTGTCACTAGGAGGCAACTGGAAAGGGAGTCGGGCTCTCCAGGGATCCATCCTTAGAACCCTACTCTGGAGTTGTTCCATATGGAACATCCTGGAGCCATCCAACATGTCTCGAATGTCCTGCAGAAGGAATCCTTGTGGTTTAGTGCATCTCACAACTCCCATCATGGGAAAACATCCATGGCCTCGTGAAACCATCCCCATTCATGAAGGGGACATGATGGGCAGAAACTCCAACTAGTCCAATGTCTGATTCATGCTCTGACTTCAGAAGCACGAGTTCTTGATTCAGTTTTGCAGAGTGTGCCTGCCGTGCCCTTGCCCCGAAACCTAAGCCTAGCTTGTGTTCTCAGACTTCTGTCCTCACACTCCTGGCCCACAAGCCCTCCAGTATGGGAATTCCGGAGCCACAATGTGGCATTATGCCTGTCCTCCAGAAGTCAATCATGGCCCTATGGGGATACCCACAATCCCCAAATGAGGATCACCTGCACGCCACTCGACTGTATCTCAATTATCCAGTCTAGCCTGGGCACTAATGCCCTGTCTGACACATCCTGTGTCCGGACTTCCCGACCAAGATGCAAAAATCTGGCTGCACACTGAGCACATCGGACCCACCAGAGCCTTAGGTCTTCATCTCTTCCCAACCTCGGTTTTCAGGCTTCAGAATCTAGACCTTATGTCCAATCACTACCCAGGGGTGAACGTGATGCAGAAATTAGGACTCCTCTTTTTCCATAAAGTTTCCTGCAAGAAACCTTATGGTCGGCAAGTTATCCAACGAATAGTATGGGAGAAACCAGGGTGGTCCATAAGGCCCCGTCCATGCTTGAGCGCCGCATTGGAAACGAACATGTGTTGTAACCCTCAGCCTGAGCCCTGTCCTAAAGAAAGGCCTCTCCGTGTCTAGACCAAGAGCCCACATATGGGGCTTGCCATGCCCCTAGTCTCCCAATCTTAACCAGTGGTCGGGTCATCCAGGTCCCCCTCGCCAGGGCTCTTCTCTGGAATCCCATTTTTGGTGGGACACCTGAGGGAAAAAACAAACAAACAAACAAACAAAAACAGAAAATACTCCTCCCATCCCACAGAATGTACCCAAAGTCTTTGGATCAGGCCAAATCCCCAGAGAGGGAGACTTGTCCATGTACCAGGAGGCCACCCCAACATTCCACGCCCATTGTTGAAACAAAATCCAGAGACAGAAGCCTGAGCAAGTGCCTCACACTCGACCTTTGTTCATATCCCAAAGAGTTCTCCTCATGGTCTGTAGATCATGCCTGCCATACCTACGTCCCAAATCCTAAACCCAGTATGTGTTTTCAGAATTCTATCCTCACAGCCTTGGCACAAACACCTTCCAGGCTGGGGCCCCTGGAGCCACACCTCAGAACTGTGTCTGCACTCTCCAAGCGAATTCTGCCCATTCCATTGGCCACAACCCTACAGATTAGGAGATACCTCCAATGTTCCCAAGGCCATCCCAATTGTGTAGGCTGCCAAGGAAAAACGGGTGATCTGAAACAAGTGGAGCAACTACCTCCCCTCAGACTCATAGACAGATATCCCCAGAGAAGAAAATTGAACCAGACAGGAACCTAGGCCCTAATTGGATTCGTTGATTTGATTTCAGGCATCTTTCCTCAGAGGCCTGGTTTCCAGTACCACCATATGGGGGATTACAGAGGCACTCATCAGAAAAATCTTGTCTCCACATAGGAAACGTACTCCTAGAGCTGTGTCAAAACCTCTGTTTAGAAGAATCCTTCAGGGCCAAATGGATCAAATGCCCCATTCCAAGGTCTCCATGGACACAAACGCACATTATGACCCAACCTCAGGAGAGTCCATTTCAACTGAACCCTTTCGGAATCTCTCCCAGAGCCAGCAGATCGAACCTGCCCTGTCACTAGAAGACAACTGGAATGGGAGGTGGGCTGCCGAGACATCAATCCTTAGAACGCTCCTCTGGAGTCATTCCATATGGGACGTTCTGGAGCCATCCAACAGGTCTCGAGTGTCTCACAGAAGGAATCATTGCGGTTAGGAGCATATCAACTCCCATTGTGGGAAAACCTTTATGGCCTCGTGAGATGCTCCCCTTTATAAAGGGGACATCATGGACAGAAACTCCAACCTGAGCAAATGTCTGATTTCACCCTGGCATCAGGTGCATGAGATCTCAATTCATCTCTGCAGGGTGTGTCTGCTGTGCCCTAGCCCCGAGACCTAAGCCTTGTTTGTGTTCTCAGACTTCCATTCACACACTCCTGGCCCAAAAGTTTGGAAATTCTGTAGACACAATGCAGCCCTCTGCCTCCCCTCCAGAAGAAAAATGTTGCCCTATGGGGCTACCCTGAAACCCCAAGTGAGGGTCAACCTGTACACCACTCGACTGTACCCCAATTACACAGTCTGCCTGGGCACTAATGCCCTGTCTGACACAGCCTGAGCCACACCTCCCGAGCGACTCCCCGACAGCGGGCCACACTCTGAGCACATGGAACCCGCTATGGCCTTAGGACGTCATCTCTTCCCAACCTCGGTTTTCAGGCTTCAGAATCTAGACCTTATGAACAATCACTATGCACAGGTGTACGTGATGCAGAAATCAGAACTCCTCCTTCCCTGTGGCAAGAAATTTTGCAGTTGGCATGCTGTCCAATGTTCAGTGTAGGAGAAACCAGCGTGGCCCATGAGGGCCTGCCCATGCTTGACGGCATCTTTGGACACAAACACGCATTGTGACCCCCAGCGTGAGCCCTGCCTTCAAGTAAGACTTCTCAGTGTCTAAACCAAGAGCCCACATATGGGGCTTGCCATGACCCTAGGCACCTATTCTTATCCAGAGGTCGGATTCTCCAGTTGCCCCTCCACAGAGCTCTGCTCTGGAATCCCAATTTTGGTGGGCCACCTGAGGGGGAAAAAAAAAAAAAAAACACAACAGAATGGACTCCTCCCATCCTACAGAATGGCTGCAAACTCTTGGGATCAAGCACAATCCCCAGAGGGAAACTCGATTATGGTTAATGAGGCCACCCCGTCATTCCACGGCCATTGGAGACACAAAATCCAGAGAAAAAAGCCTGAGCAAGTGCCTCACACTCGCCCTTTTACCATATCCCGAAGAGTTCTCCTCACAGTCTGTAGATAGGGCCTGCCATACCTACATCCCCAAACCTAAGCCGAGTTTCTCTTTTTAGACTTCTGTCCCCACAGCCCTGGCCCACACACCCTCGAGGCTGGCGTCCCTGGAGCCACACCTCAGGACTGTCTCTGCCCTCTACAAGGGAATTCTGTCCATTCCATTGCCCACAACCTTGCAAATTTGGAGAAACCTCCAAAGTCCCTGAGGCCATCCCAATATTGTAGGCCGCCCGGGAAAAACAGTGGTGACCAGACAACAGCTGAGCAACTAGCTGCACCTATACCCGTTGACCAATGTCCACAGAGAAGAAGTTTGAACTGGAGAGGCCCATAGGCCCTAATCGGATCTATTGCTTTGGTTTCCACGCATCTCTCCTCAGAGTCCTGGTTTCCAATACCAGCATATGGGGTTTTCCTGAGGAACCAGTCATAAGAAATCTTGTCTCCACATGGGGAACATGCTCATTGGAGTTGTGTCAAAACCTCCAGTTAGGAGAATCCTTGAGGGCCCCGGTGCCACTTCGCCATTCCAAGGTCTCCATGGAGACAAACCCACATTATGACCCACCCGTAGGAGAGTCCATTTCAACTCAGCCCACTTGGTTGCTCACCCAGAGCCAGCAGACCGAACCTGTCTTCTTACTAAGAGACAATTGGAATGCGAGGCAGGCTGCCCAGGCATCCATTCTTAACACTGCTCTGGAGTCATTCTGTATGGGATGTCCTGTAGTCATCCAACAGGTCTCAACTTTCCTGCAGAAGAAATCCTTGAGGTTTGAACCATCTCACAACTCCCATCGTGGGAAAACCTCCATGGCCTCATGATGCTCCCCCACTTCACGAAGGGGCCATCATGAAGAAAAACTCCAACCTGAGCCACCGTCTGTCATTGACCTGACTTCAGATGCATGATTTCGATTCTGCTCTGCAGAATGTGCCTGCCATGCCCTCGCCCGGAAACCTAAGGCTAGCTTGAGTTCTCAGACTTCTGTCCTCACACTCCTGGCCCACAAGCCCTACAGTTTGGGAATTCTGGAGCCACAATTCAGCACTCTGCCTGTCCTCCAGAAGAAAAACGTTGGCCTATGGGACTACCCAGAAGCCCAAAATGAGGATCAACCTACAGGCCACTCGACTGTACTACAATTATACAGTCTACCCTGGGCACTAATGCCCAGTCTGACACAGCCTGAGACGACACTTCCCGACCAGCTCTCAACACCGGGCCACACACTGAGCACATTGGACCCGCCAGGGTCTTAGTTCTTCTCAGATGTTTACTCACAATGAAGATTGTGTCTATGTTGACCGAAAAATGGAGGGGTGGCATCAAGTGGCCACAGAGGGTTTCCCACGCTGAGACTTGTGAGATGCTCCAAACAGCAAGGTTTCTTTCTAATGGACAGATGGAGTCTGATTTGTTTGCTCCAGTGTCACGCATGTGGAAAGTTTGGGTAGCAGAGCTCTCCCACATGGATGGCTGGAAGCACACCTCCATTGACCATTGCAACTGAGGAAATGGCAGGTTCGTTCTGGTGGTTGTGGGGTGAAGTACAAAGGCCTTGAGTTGACATGGAATCTCTTGCAGATGGGCCATAATGCTGTTCTTTTACCAGGGATATCTTAGAATGTGCTGGTCGCTAAGGGGCGGTGCAGGATTCTCCTCCACTGAGGGTTTGGCACAGGTTGAAGAGCACGGTTTCCTTCTGGGGACAGGAGATGTTCTGTTGTGTGGCTCAGGGACCACATGTTGTATCACAAGTTGGTATTCCAGAGCAAACCACTGAGGATAGATGAGTGAAAACCTAATCTAGGTTTCCAATGGGGTCCAAAGGGGCTTGTCAGTTTCAATTTTCTGACCCAGGACCATTGACGTTGCTGTCTGCCTGGATGCAGCTGATCGGGGTCTTTCAGACTGTGCATTTGCATCCAGGGCGACTGAAAATATTTAGGGGGGCTCAGGGGTTTTGCAAGTTTCTCCTAATCTGGAAGGTTTGGGCAACTGTGATGGGCAACGTGTCCATGGAGGTTGGCAGGTACAGTCCTGTGGTGTGACTCCAGAGACCCCATCCTGGAGATACATGACCACAGTTTTGGGGGAGAAGTCTGCAAACACTATTCAGATTAGGGTTAGTGGCAAGGTGATCGCAAGCCCAGTGCGTAGACCTGGATGGCAGCTCATCAGGAACTGTAATTAGGTTGATCTGATGGCAGTAGCACAGGATTTTCTATCTGGATTGTGTGTCCAGGAAGGCCTCGGTATGCAGGTGTGTTCTCATGGGTCCATGGGAGAATTTTCCTCTCTAAGGATCCTAGCGGCTCCCCATAGTTTGGTGGCTTTTGCAAGGAAGGGAAGAGTGCAGTTTTCCATCTTAAGTATGCCCCAAAACAGGGATTCCAGAGACGGACTCTGGGTCTGGACACCTGGAAAATCCCACCAAGGTATAGGAATTGGGCCTAGGGGCATACCAGGCCTGCAATGCGGGATCCTGGTGATGCCACTCAGAGGGCTTGTTTGAAAGCATGCTCAGGCTGATGGTCACAATGCCTGTTTGTGCCCAGGGCAGCCCTCAGGATTGGGCGTGGTCTCATTGGCCACACAGCTGGCTCCCATTCTGAGGATTGGACACCCTTCCCAGCAGTCAACATTCTTGCCATGGGGAAGGAGGGTTTATCTATTATGCTTCAGCTTCCTCCATTGGTAGGGATTCCAGCAAAGGTATGGGGACAGATGCCTGAATACCAAGGACGGGTAGAGATGACGGCCCTGGGCCATGGCCAGTCTCTCATGCTGGATATGGCCCCCACCCTCTGGGTGGCTGCATCACGGTCAGGGTTCAGGCTCTGTCAAACACAGCACTATTGGCCAGGGAAGCTTATAAATTGGGGCTCCCTTGAGGGCCGAGTAGATTGATTCTCAGGTGAAGTTTCTGGGCAGTCTCCCAAGGCCCTTCTTCTTTCTATGGAGAAGGCAGAATGCTGTGTTGTGCCTCCAGAATTCCCTATCAAGAGGGCTTGCCGACCACTAGGGTGAGGATGGAATTGTAAACCCAAGCTACGGTTAAATTCAGTGCCAAGTGAAAGGCAGTTCCACTATGCAGCGGCTGATTCGAATATCCACCACCTGAGTAATGGCGGATGTCCAATGTTTGCTCACACTGGACTTTGTGTCTAAAATAACCAACAAATCAAGGGGTGGCCTCAAGAGGCCATTGAGGATATCCCACACTTGGGCTTGTGAGATGCTCCATACAGCAAGGTTCCTTCTACCGGACAGGGAGGGGAGAGTCTGGTAAGTTTGCTCTGGTTTCCCCATGTGAAAAGTTTGTGTAGCACAGCACTCCCACATGGATGCCTGGAAAGCACACCTCGATTGACCATTGCAGCTGAGGAACATGGCAGGTTCGTTCTGGTGGCTCTGGGGTGAAATATCAAGGCCTTGAGTTGACATGGAATCTCATTAAGATGGGTCACAATGCTGGTTTGTTACCAGGGAGTTCATAGAATGTGCTGGTTGCTAAGGGGCTGTGCAGGATTCATCTACCCTGATGGTTTGACACAGGTCCAAGAGCACAGCTTCCTTCTGGGGAAAAGAGATGTTCTTTTGTGTGGCCCAGGGACCACGTGTTGTATCATAAGTTGGTATTCCAGAACAGGCCTCTGAGGACAGATGCCTGAAAACCTAATCTAGGGTTCCAATGAAGTCCTAGGGGCATATCGGGTTCAATCTTCTGACTCAGGACCATGTATTTGGGGGTCTGCCTTGATGGAGGTTATCAGGGTGTTTCAAACTGCAAATTTGCATCCAGAGAAGCGTCCAATACTGGGGTGGGCTCAAGGGCATTGCAGGTTTCTCCTAATCTAGAGGGTTTGGGCAAGAGTGAGGGGCTCAGTTTCCTTGGGGATGGCAGGCACAGTCCTGTGGTGTAGCTCCAAATACCACAACCTGGAGGGCATGTGAGCAATGGTTTTGGGAGGGAAGTCTGCAAACACAAACTTGGGTTAAGGTTAGTGGTGAGGTGATTGCAGACCCAATGCGTAGAGCTGGATCTCTTCAGGAACTGTAAATCGGGTGACTCATATGCGGTAGCACAGGCTTTTGTATCTGGACGGTGTGTCCAGCATGGCCTCGGAATGCAGCTGTAGTCTCATGTGTTCATTGGAGATTTTTCCTCTCTTAGGATCCTGGCATCATCTCCCAATAGTTTGGAGGCTTTCTCGGGAAAGGGAGTGATGTTTTCCATCGTAAGGGTGCCCCAAAACAGGGATTCCAGAGATGGACATCTGGTTTGGGAACCTGGAAAATCCCGCCAATGGTTAGGATTTGGGCCTAGGGACGTACCAGGCCTGCAATACAGGATCCTGGATATGCAACTGAAAGTGTTTGCTTGAAAGCATGCTCAGGCTGAGGATCACAATGCCTGCTTGTGTCCAGGACAAACCTCAGGACTAGGCGTGGTCTCCTTGGCCATGCAGCTGGCTCCCACTCTGAGGGTTGGATACCCATCCCAACAGCCAGGAATCCTGCCATAGGGAAGGAGGATTTCTCTATTGTGCTGAAGGTTGTCCCATTGATTGGCATTCGATCAAATGTGGGGATAGATGTGTGAATACCAAGTATGGGTAGAGATGATGGCCCAGTGTCATGGCCGGTCTCACATGCTGGATATGGGCCCTGATGTCTGGGTTACTGACACGAAGTCGGGGCTCAGGCTCTGTCAGACACAGTACTAGTGGCCAGGGTAGCCTATAAATCTGGGTTCCCTCGAGGGATGAGTAGATTGATCCTCATAAGGAGTTTCTGGGCAGACTCACCAGGCCTTTCTTCTTTCTATGGGGAAGGCAGAATGCTGCGTTGTGGCTCCAGAATTCCCTGTCAAGAGAGCTTGCGGAGCAGTAGGGTGAGGATGGAATTGTAAACCCAAGCTACAGTTCAATTCAGTGTCAAGCGAAAGGCAGTTCTATTGTGCAATGGCTGAAATGAATATCCAGCACCTGAGTATGGGCAGATGTCAGATGTTTGTTCACATGCTGGGTTTTGTGTCTATGATGACCGACACATGGAGGGGTGGCATAAAGACGCCCATTGGCAGGGATTCCAGCAAATGTCGGGGGACAGGTGCCTGAACACCAACGATGGGTGGCGATGCAGGACATCGGCCCTGTCCGGTCCTACTTGCTAGTTATGGGGCCCGCTCTCTGGGTGGCTTACAGGAGGTTGGGGCTCAGGCTCTGTCAGACATAGCACTAGTGGCCAGGTCACCCTATAAATCGGGGATATCTCGAGGGCTGAGCAGATTGATTCTCATGTGGTGTTTCTGGGCAGACTCACCAAACACTTCTTCTTTCTATGGAGAAGGCAGAATGCTGCATTGTGACTCCAGAATTCCCAATCAAGAGGGCTTGGGGACCAGTAGGGTGAGGATGGAATTGTAAACACAAGCTACGGTTCAATTCATTTCCAACCGGAAGGCAGTTCCAATGTGCAGCAGCTGATTCGAGATATCTAGCACCAGAGTAAGGGCAGATGTCAGATGTTTGCTCACACTGGAGTTTGTGTCTATGATGACCGACAAATGGAGGGGTGTCTTCAAGAGGCCATGGAGGAGTACCCATGCTTAGGATTGTGAGATGCTCCAAACAACAAGGTTTCCTTCTACTGGACAGCTGGAGTCTGGTTTGTTTGCTCCAGCGTCCCCCATGTGGAAAGTTTCGGAAGCTGAGCTATCCTGCGTGGATGTCTGTAAAGCACATGTCTAATGAACATTGCAGCTGACGAACATGACAGGTTAGTTCTGGTAGCTCTGGGGCCAAGTGCCAAGGCCTTGAGTTGACATGGAATCTCTTACAGATGGGTCCCAATGCTGGTTTGTTACCATGAAGATCATAGAATGTGCTGATGACTAAGGTGATTTGCAGGATACTCCTACCCTGAGGGTTTGGCACAGGTCAAAGAGCACAGTTTCCTTCTTGAGACAGGAGTTGTTCTGTTGTGTGGGTCTGGGTCCATATGTTGTATCCATACTTGGTATTCCAGAATAGGCCTCTGAGCATGGATGCCTGAATCCTAATCTAGGGTTCCCAGGCTGTCCTAGGGGCATGTCAGTTTCAATTTTCTGACTCAGGATCATTGACTCAGGTGTCTGCCAGGATGTAGGTGATTTGGGTGTTTCAGACTTCATGTTTGTGTCCAGAGAAGCATCCCATATTGGGGTGGGATCAGGGGCTTTGGAGGTTTCTCCTAATCTGGAGGGTTTGGGCAAATGTGATGGGCAAAGTTTCCTTGGGGATGGTAGGCAAAGTCCTGTGGTGTGGCTCCAGAGACCCCATCCTGGATGACATGTGAGGCATGGCTTTGGGTGAGATGTCTGCAAAGGAAACCTAGGTTTAGGCTTATTGTCATGGTGATCGCAGTCCAATGAGTCGACCTGGAGGGCAGTTCGTCAGGAACTGTAATTAGGGTGAGTCAATGGTGGTAGGATAGCCATTCTATCGGCATTGTGTGTCCAGGATGGCCTTGGAATGCAGGTGTGGTCTCATGGGTCCATGGATGATTTTCCTCTCTAAGGGTCCTGGCGGCTCCCCATAGTTTGGTGGCTTTTTCAGGGAAAAGAAGAGTGCTGTTTTCCACCAAAGGGGTGCCCAACAACAGGGATACCAGAGACGGGCTCTGGGTCTGGGCACCAAGAAATTCCCACCAAGGGTTAGGATTTGGGCCTAGGGGCCAACCAGGCCTGCAATGCAGGGTCCTGGTGGTGCAATAGAGAGGGTTTGTTTGAAAGCATGCTCAGGCTGAAGGTCACAATGCCTGTTTTTTTCCCAGGACACCATTCAGGAGTGGGAACGATCTCATTGCCAATTCAGCTGGCTCACTCTCTGAAGGTTGGACACGCATCCCAACAGCTAGGTTTCCTTCCATGGGGAAGGAGCAGTTCTCTATTGGGCTGCTAATAGGATATAGGAGTATCCTGCAAATCACCTGCAAATCCCATTGGAAGGGATTCCAGCAAAGGTCTGGAGACAGATGCCCGAATACCAAGGATGTGTAGTGAGGATGGACTGTGTCATGGCCAGTTTCACACGCTGCAAATGTGTCCTGCTCTCTGGTTGGCTGACACAAGGTCGGGACTCAGGCTCTGCCAGACACAGCATTAGTGGGCAGAGCAGCTTATAAATCGGGGATCCTTTGGGCCGAGCAGATGATCCTCATGTGGGCTTGTTGGGAAATCTTACCAGGCACCTCTTCTTTCTCTGGGGAACAGAGAATGCTGAGTTGTGGCTCCAGAATTCCCTATCAAGAGGGCTTGAGGACCAGTAGGGTGAGGATGGAATTATAAACACAAGCTAGGGTTAAATTCAATTAAAAGCAGAATGCAGTTCAAATGTGCAGGAACTCATTCGAGACATCCAGCACCTGAGTAAGGGCAGATGAAAGATGTTTGCTCACACTGGTGTTTGTGTCTATGATGACCGACAAATGGAGATGTGGCATCAAGAGGCCATGGAGGATTTCCCATGCTGAGGCTTGTGAGATGCTCCAAATATCAAGGTTTCCTTCTGCTGGACAGGTATAGTTTGGTTTGCTTGCTCTAGGGTCCCCCACGTGGAACTTTTTGGTAGCAGAACCCTTCTGCATGGATGCCTGGAATGCACAAGTTCAATGATCATTGCAGCTGACGAATATGACAGGCTCGTATTGGTGGCTCTTGGGCCAAGTGCCAAGGCCTTGAATTGACATGGAATCTCTTACAGATGGGTCCCAATACTGGTTTGTTACCCGGTAGGTCTTAGAATGTGCTGGTGGCTAAGGGGCCATGAGGGATTCTCCTACCCTAAGGGTTTGACACAGGTCGACGTGCATAGTTTCCTTCTTGGGACAGGAGATGTTCTGTTGTGTGGCTCAGGGTCCACATGTTGTATCCTAACTTGGCATTCCAGAAGAGGCCTTTGAGGACAGATGCCGGAAACATAATCTAGGGTTCCTATGATCTCCTAGGTTGACGTCAGGTTCAATTTTATGATGCAGGACCATTGACTGGGGTGTCTGCCTGGATGTAGGTGACCAGGGTGTTTCAGACTGTGCATTTGCATCCAGAGCCACTTCCAATATTGAGGTGGGATCAGGGGCCTTGGAGGTTTCTCCTAATATGGAGGGATTGGGTAAATGTGATGGGAAAAGTTTCCTTGGAGATGGCAGCCACAGTCCTGTGGTGTGGCTACAGAGACCCCGTCCTGGAGGGCATGTGAGCCATGGTTTTGGGAGAGAAGTCTGCAAATAAAAATTTGGGTTAATGTTTTTTGCGAGGTGATCGCAGGGCCAATCCATAGACGTGAAGGGCAGCTCGTCAGCAACTGTAATTAGGGTGATTGTAAGTCAATATCACAGGCTTTTCTATATGGATTGTGTGTCCAGGGTGGGCTCAGAATTTAGGGGTTGTAGCATGGGTCCATATGAGACTTTTCCTCTCTAATGATCCTGGCGGCTCCCCATAGTTTGGTGGCTTTTTCGGGGAACTGAAGCCTGATGTTTTCCATCTTAGGGGTGCCCAAAACGGGGATTCCAGAGACGGGCTCTGGGTCTGGGCACCAAGAAATTCCCACCAAGGGTTAGGATTTGGTCCAAGGGGCATACCAGGCCTGAAATGGGGGATAATGGTGTTGCCACTGAGAGGGATTGTTTGAAAGCATTCTCAGGCTTAGGGTCACCATGCCTGTTTGTGCCCATGGCAGCACTTAGGAGAGGGCGTTGGCTCATTGGCCATGGAGCTGGCTCCATGTTGAGGGTTGGACACCCATCCCAACAGCCAGGTTTCCTGCCATGGGAAGGAGTTATCTATTGTGCTTCAGGCTCCCCCAATGGCAGGGAATCCAGCAAAGTTCTGGGGACATGTGCCTGAATACCCAGGATTTGTAGAGATGATGGAGTAGGGCCATGGTCAGCCCCACATGCTAGATATAGGTCCCGATTTCTGGGTGGCTGACACTAGGTCGGCATGCAGGCTCTGTCAGACACAGCACTAGTGGCCAGGACAGCCTAAAAATTGGGGTTCCCTCGAGGGCCGAGCAGATTGATCCTCATGTGGGGTTTCTGGGCAGACTCACCAGGCACTTCTTATTTCTATGAGGAAGGCAGAATGCTGCATTTATGCTCTAGAATTCCTTATAAAGAGACCTTGGGGACAAGTAGGGTGAGGAAGGAATTTTAAATACAAGTTAGGGTTCAATTCAGTGCCAAGCGAATATCAGTTCCAGTGTACAGCGACTGATTCAAATATCCAGCACCTGAGGAAGGGCGGATGTCAGATATTTGCTCACACTGGAGTTTGTGTCTATTATGACCAACAAATGGAGGGGTGGCGTCAAGAGACCATTTGATGATTTCCCACGCTGAGGCTTGTGAGATGCTCCAAACAGCAAGGTTTCCTACCACTGGACAGGTGGATTCTGGTTTGTTTGCTCAAGGGTTCCCCATGTGGAAAGTTTAGGAAGCAGAGCTCTCCTGCATGGATGCCTGGAAAGCACACCTCCATTGACAATTGCAGGTGAGGAACATCTCAGGTTCTTTATGGCGGCTGTGTGTCGAAGTACAAAGGCCTTGTTTGACATGGAATCTCTTTCAGATGGGCCACAATGTGCGTTTGTTACCAGGGATATCTTAGAATGTGCTGGTGCCTAATGTTACGTGCAAGAGTATCCTACACTGAGGGTTTGACACAGGTCGAAGAGCACGGTTTCCTTCTGGGGACAGAAGATTTTCTGTTGTGTGGCTCAGGGAACACATATTGCATCATAAATAGGTATTCATAACAGGCCCCTGAAGGCAGGTGACTGAAAACCCAATCTAGGGTTCCAATGAGGTCCTAGGGGCATGTCTGGTTAAATCTTCAGACTCAGGCCCCTTGACTTGGCTGTCTGCCTGGATGGAGGTGTTCAGGTTGTTTCAGACTGCACATTTGCGTCCAGAGCAGACACCAGTATTGGGGTGGGCTCAGGTGCCTTTCAGGTTTCTCCTAATCTGTAAGGGTTGGGAAACTGTGATGGGTACATTTTCCTTGGGGATGGCAGGCACAGTTCTGTGGTGTGCCTCAAAAGACCCCATCCTGGAAGGCACATGAGGAATGGTTTTAGGAGAGAAGTCTGCAAACACAAATTTGGGTTTGGGTTAGTCACAAAGAGATTGCAGGTGAATTCATAGACCTGGAGGGCAGCATATCAGGAACTGTAATTAGGGTGACTGAAAGGTGGTAGCATAGGCTTTTCTATCTGGATTGTGTTTCCAGAATGGCCTCGGAATGCAGGTGTAGTCTCATGGGACCATGGGAGACTTTTCCTCTCTTTGGATCCTGGCTGCTCCCCATAGTTTGTTAGCTTTTTTGGGGAAGGTCAGATTGCTGTTTTCCATCTTATAGGTGCCCCTAAACAGGGATTGCAGAGACGGGATCTGTTTTTGGCGCCTGTAAAATCCAACCGAGGTTTAGTGTTTGGGCCTAGGGACATACCAGGCCTGAAATGTGGGAGCCTTTTGGTGGAACTGAGAGGAATTGTTTTAAAGCATACTCAGGCTGAGGGTCACAGTGCCTGCTTGTGCCCAGGGCAGCCCTCAGGATTCAGGTGCGTGGTCACACTGGCCATGCACCTGGCTCCCACTTTGAGGCTTGGACACCCATCCCAAAAGGAGGTTTCCTGCCTTGGGGAAGGAGTACTATTCTATTGTGCTTCAGGTTCCCCCATTGGAAGAATTCTAGCAAAGTCTGGGGAAAGAACCAAGAACAGCAAGAATAGGTAGAGATGACGGACTTTGGCCTTGGCCAGTCCCACATGCAAGATATCGGACCCACACTCCATGTGGCTGACATACAGTCTGGGCTCAGGCTCTGTCAGATACAACACTAGAGTCCAGGACAGCCTGCTAATCGGGGTTCCCTCGAGAGTCGAGCTGATTGATCCTCTTGTGTGGATTCTGGGAAGACTCAGCAGGCACTTCTTCTTTCTATGGGGAAGGCAGAATGCTGTGTTGCAGCTCCAGAATTCAATATTAATAGGCCTTGGGGATCAGTACGGTGAGGGTGGAATTGTAAACACAAGCTCCAGTTCAATTCAGTGCCAAGCAGAAGGCAGTTCAAATGTGAAGCATCTTTTTTGAGATATCCAGCATCGGAGTAAGGGTGGATGTCAGATGTTTGCTCACACTAGAGTTTGTGTCTTGATGACTGACAAATGGAGCGGTGGAATCAAGAAGCCATGGGGGATTTCCCACGTTGAGGCTTGTGAGATGCTCTAAACAGCAAGGTTTCCTTCTACTGGAATGGTGGAGTCTGGTTTGTTTGCTCCAGGGTCCTCGATGTGGAAAGTTTGGGTAGTAGAGCTCTACCGCATGGATGCCTGGAAAGCACATCTCCATTGAGCATTGCAGCTGAGGAACATGACAGGTTGGTTCTGGTGCCTTTGCAGCAAAGGACCAAGGCCTTGAGTTGACATGGAATCTGTTGCAGATGGGCCACAATGCTGGTTTGTTACAAGGGAGATCTTAGAATGTGCTGGTGGCTAAGGTGCCATGCAGAATTCTCCAAACCTGAGGATTTGGCACACGTCAAAGGGCACGGTTTTCTTCTCAGGACAGGATATGTTATCTTGTGAGGTTTACGAACCACATGTTGTATCATGTTGGTATTCCAGAACAGGCCCCTGAAGACAGATGACTGAAACCCTAATCTAGAGTTCCAATGAGGTTGTAAGGGCATGAGAGGTTCAATCTTCTGACTCAGGACCTTTGACATGTCTGACTGGATGTAGGTGATCAGGGTGATTCAGACAGCGAGTTGCACCAGAGCAGCTGCCAATATAGTGGTGGGCTCAGGGGCTTTGCAAGTTTCTCCTATTCTGGAAGGTTTGGGCAACTGTGATGGGCACAGTTTCCTTGGTGATGGCAGGCACAGTCCTGTGTTGTGGCTCCAAAGGCCCCATCCTTGATGGTATGAGAGCCATGCTTTTGGGATAAAAATTCTGAAAACTGAAATTTGGGTTAGTGTTAGTGGGGAGGTAATCGTAGTCCCCATGCATAGACCTAGAGGGTAGCACATCAGGAACTGTAAATTGGGTGACTGGAAGTCGGTAGCACAGGGGGTTTTATCTTGATTGTGTGTCCAGGATGGCCTTGGAATGCAGGTGTGGTCTCATGGGTCCATGGGAAAATTTTTCTCTCTAAGGATCCCAGCGGCTTTCCATAGTTTGGTGCCTTTTTCAGGGAAGGAAAGAGTGCTGTTTTACATCTTTGGGGTGCCCCAATACAGGGATTCCAAAGATGGGCTCTGGGTCTGGGTGCCTGGAAAATCGCATCAAGGGTTAGGATTTGGCCTAAGGGCATAACAGGCCTGCATGCATGATCCTGGGGGTGCCACTGCGAGGGCTTGTTTGAAATCATACTCAGGCTGCAGGTCACAATGTTTGTTTGAGTCCAGGGCAGATTTGAGGAGTGGGCTTGTTCTCATTTGCCATGCAGTTGGCTCCCACTTTGAGGGCAGGACACCCATCCCAACAGCCAGGTTTCCTTCCATGGGGAAGGAGGAGTACTCTATTGTGCTTCAGGTTCCCCCATTGTCAGGAATTCCAGAAAATGTCTAGGGACAGATGCCTGAATACCAAGGATGGGTAGAGATGACAGACTTGGGCCATGGCCCGTCTCACATGCTGGATATGGGGCCCGCGTTCTGGGTGGTTAAAGCTAAGTCTGGTCTCAGGCTCTGTCAGACACAGCAATAGTGGCCAGGGCAGCTTATACATCAGGGTTCTCTCGAGGGCCGAGCAGATTGATTCTCATTTGGGGTTGCTGGGTAGAGTCACCAGGCACTTCTTTTTGTGGGGCAGGCAGAATGCTGTGTTGTGGCTCCAGAATTCCCTATCAAGAGGCCTTTGGATCCAGTAGGTTGAGGATGGAATTGTAAACACAAGCTATGATTCAATTCAGTGCCAAGCAAATAGCAGTTCAATGTGCAGTGTTGGATGTCAGATGTTTGCTCACACTGGAGATTGTGTCTATGATGTCTTACAAAGGGATGGATGGAGTCAAGAAGCCTTGGAGGATTTCCCATGCTGAGGCTTGTGAGGTGCTCCAAACAGCAAGGTTTCCTTCTACAGGACAGGGGGAGTCTGGTTTGTTTGCTCCAGTGTCCCCCATGTGGAAAGTTTCATAGCAAAGCTCTCCTGCATAGGTGCCTGGAAAGCACACCTCCATTGACCATTGCAGCTGTGGACATGGCAGGTTAGTTCTGGTGGTTCTGGGAAAAGTACCAAGGCCTTGATTTGACATTGAATCTCTTGCAGATGGGCCACAATGCTGTTTTGTTACCAGGGAAAGCTTCGAATGTGCTGGTGGCTAAGGTGCCATGCAGGATTCTCAAATTCTGAGGTTTTGGCACAGGTCGAATGCACGGTTTCATTCTGGGGAAAAAACAACTTCTGTTGTGTGGCTCAGGGATGAAAAGTTGTATTATAAGGTGGTATTCCAGAACAGGCCTCTGAGGACAGATGTTTGAAAACCTATTCAAGGGTTCCAGTGAGGTCCTAGGGGCATGTCTGGTACAATCTTCTGCCTCAGGCCCATTGACGTGGGTGTTTACCTGCATTTAGGTGATCAGAGTCATTCATACTGCACATTTGCTTCCAGAACGACCTCCAATATTGGAGTTGGCTCAGGGTTCTTGCCGATTTCTCCTAATCCGATGGGTTTGTGCGACTGTGACTGGCAAAGATTCCTTGGGGATGGAAGGCCCAATCCTGTGATGTGGCTCCAGAGACCCCATCCTGGAGGCATGTGTGCCATGGTTCTGGGAGAGAATTCTGTAAACACAAACTCGGGTTCGGGTTAGTGGCGAGGTGATTGCAGGCCCAATGCTTAGACCTGGAGGGTAGCTCGTCAGGAATTGTAATTAGGGTGACTGGAAGCTGGTAGCACAGGCTTTTTATCTTAATTGTGTGACAAGGATGGCCTCAGAATGAAGGTGTTATCTCACGGGTCCATGGGAGATTTGTCCTCTCTAAGGATCCCAGCTTCTCCCAATACTTTGATGTTTTTTTCGAGGAAGGGAAGAGTGCTGTTTCCATCTTAGTGGTGCCCCAAAACACGAATTCCAGAGACAGCCTCTGGGTCTGGGCGCCTGGAAAATCGCACCAAGGGTTAGGATTTGGGCCGAGGGACATCCCAGGCTTGCAATGCGGGAAACAGCTGGTGCCACTGAGAGGGTTTTTTTGAAAGCTTACTCTGACTGAGCGTCACAATGCCTGTTTGTTCCCAGGGCGGCCCTTAGGAATGGGCGTGGTCTCATTGGCCATAAAACTGGAACTCAATTTGAGGTTGGACACCCATCCCACCAGCCAGGTTTCCTGCCATGGGGAAGGAGGAGTTCTCTATTTTGCTGCAAGTTCCCCCATTGGCAGCAATTCCAGCAAAGGTGTAGGGACAGGTGCCTGAATACCAAGGATGGGTAGTGTTGATGGACTTGGGCCATGGCTGGTCTCACATGCTGGATATGGGGCCCTCTCTCCAGGTGGCTGACACATGTTCGGGGCTCAGGCTCTGTCAGACACAGCACTAGTGGTCAGGGTAACCAGTATGTCGAGGCAGCCTATAAATCCCTCGATGGCCAAACAGATTGTTCCTCACTTGGTGTGTCTGGGCAGACTCACCAGGCACTTCTTCTTTCTATGGGCAAGGCAGAATGCTGTCATGTGGCTTGAGAATTCCCCACCAAGAGGATTTGGGTCCATGGGGGTGAGGATGGAATTGTAAACCCAAGCTATAGTTAAATTCAGTGCCATGCAGAAGGCAGTTCTAGTGTGCAGCAGCTTATTCGAGATATTCATCACCTAAGTAAGGATAATGTCAGAATTTTGCTCACACTGGAGTTTTTGTCTATGATGACCAGCAAATGGAGGGGTGGTGTCAAGATGCCATGGAGGATTTCCCTCGCTGGGGCTTAGGAGATGCTCCAAACAGTAAGGTTTCATTCTACTGGACAGGTGGAATCTGGATTCTTTCCTCCAGTGTCCTCATATGGAAATTTTGGGTAGCAGAGCACTTCCACAAGGATGTGTGGAAAGCACACCTCCAATGACCACTGCAGCTGAGGAACATGACAGGTTCATTCTGGTGGCTATGGCGCGAAGTATCAAGGCCTTGAGTTGACATGGAATCTCTTGCAGATGGGTCTCAATGCTTATTTGTTACCAGGGAGATCTTAGAAAGTGCTGGCAGCTAAAAGGCCATGCAGGATTCTACCTCCCTGAGAGTTTGACACGGGTCCAAGAGCATGGTTTCCTTCTGCGACAGGAGATGTTCTGTTGTATGGCTTGGGAACACATGTTGTATTATAAGTTGGTTTTCCAGAACAGGCCTCTGAGGACAGATGCCTGAAAACCTAATCTAGGGTTCCAATGAGGTCCTAGGGGCATGTCAGTTTCAATCTTCTGACTCAGGACCATTGATTTGTGTGTCTGCCTGGATGGAGGTGATTAGGGTACTCCAGACTGGGCTTTTGCATCCAGAGCTGCCTCCCATATTGGGGTGAGCTTAGGGGCCCTTCAGGTTTATCATAATCAAGAGGGTTTGGGCAACAGTGACTGGAACAATTTTCTTGGGGATGGCAGGCACAGTCCTGTGCTGTGGCTCCAGAGACCCCATTCTGGAGGACATGTGAGCCATGGTTTTGGGAGAGTAGCCTGCAAATCCAAATCAGGTTATGGTTAGTGGCGAGGTGATTGCAGGCCCAATGCGTAAACCTGGAGGGCAGCTCGTCAGATACTGTAATTATGGTGACTGGAAGGCGGAAGCACATGCTTTTATATCTATATTGTGTGTTAAGGATAGCGTCGGAATGCAGGTATATTCTCATGGGTCCATGGAAGCTTATTCCTCTCTAAAGATCCTGGCAGCTCCCCATAGTTTGGTGGCTTTTTCAGGGAAGTATAGAGTGATGTTTACCATCTTAGGCATGCCCCAAAATGTCAATTCCGGAGCCGGGCTCTGGGTCTGGGTGCCTGGAAAACCCCATGAAGTGTTATAATTTGGGCCTCAGGGTGTACCAGGCCTGAAATGCGGGATCCTGGTGGTGCAACTGAGAGGGCTTATTTGAAAGCATGCTCAGGCTGATGGTCACAATGCCTGTTTGTGTCCTATGTGGCCCTCATGTGTGGGCGTGGTCTCATTGGCCATGCAGCTGGCTCCCACTCAGTGTTGGATATCAATCTCAACAGACAGGTTCCTGCCATCTGAAAGAAGAAGTTCTCTATGGTGCTTAAGGTTCCCCTATAAGGATCTGGTTGGCCAGAGGGAGTCATTTTGTGCTTATGTAGTGAACTTAGATTGATCCTATGCAATAAACGTAGATTAACCCTGCCCTTCCCAGAGGAACTTACTTGTAAAGCCTAGAGCGGGTCAGGCCAGTGAAGACATTCAATCAGTGGGGCACGCATATATCTACTAGGGTAAATTGAAATACAATTGGGAACCCGTGTGTTACCTAGCATTCTTTTTTTCTGTGTGTGGTGATTTAGCATGACTGGGCAGTGTTCTCTGTGTATTGCAATCTCATGGGCCACATGTGTATAGCCCGGCTAAATACCTCTATAAAAGTTAGTCTGTGAGGCTGGGAGGGGTCGTCTTTTTGCAAGAGATGGCCCTAAGCAGTCAGTTTGATTCTCCATGCTTGGCGCAAAATAAAGCTTTGCTTGACCTTCATGTTGTATCAGTCTCGCTCCTTTGATTATAGACCCTAACATTGGAGGGGGCATCCAGATCCAAACGATGAGAACTGAGCCAGCATCGGGATTTTTTGGGAAAAGCCTTCAGAAGTAAGATCACGGGATCCTATCTGTCTGTCTGGTTAGAGCTCCAGGGTATGGCCCACCAGGGAGAAGATGGACACAGCCATGTCCCCCAGGGCTGGAGTGGATGTGGGTATGCCCCATCCCTCTGCTGGTAGATCGATGGGAAGTTTGATTTCCCCTGGGCGGACGTGGGTTTCCAGTCCCCCTAGGCTGTTGCTGGGGTGCTCGAGACCCCCAGTCAGTCAGGGCTCTTCCGGGGTTTTCAAGTCCCCCAGTCAGTTGGGGGGTTCGAGCCCCCCTAGGCAGACTGTGGGTTCGAGTCTCCCTAGACCGTCGGGGGTTCTAGTTCCCTAGATCATCAAGTAGTTCGAGTCCCCATGGGCGGTCGGGGGTTTCAATCCCCTGGGCAGTTGGGGCTTCGAGTCCCACTGGTTGGTTGGGAGTTCGAGTCCACCTGGGCGTTTGAGGGGATCGAGTCGCCTAGGTGGTCCGGGGATAAAGCCCCCACCAGTGGCAGGTTATGGGTAAGAATCCTTGGGCCTGCAGTTCTCTTTGCCTGGTCCTTTTCTTTTCTATTGTGTTGCTTGTTATGGTTGAAGGAATGGGGCAAGCAGAGAGTAAGGGTACTCTGACTTTTATATCTCCGTTCTTCATAATAGATGTGAGGCTTCTCGCCCACTCATTTTGTGTGTTAAGGGCTATGACTGGAGCCAACTTGGGTAGTCTAATGCTGGGTTAAGGTGCCCAATGCTGGCTCATTGGAGCTGGGCATGGAATATGAGTGCCTCATGGGCCACTTTTGGTAAGCAGAACTGGCACTGCAGGAAGAATTGACCTCGAGACAGAGACTTTATGGAATATTCCCAAGCAGTTGCTGAAACTCCCTTCGTTTTAGGGAATTCCTTGCCTTTTCTGGCCCAACGTGGACTGCATAACCCGTCCCCCTTGCTGGCGGGAGAGCATGGCATCTAGAGTGGAGATGGTGATTTGTCTATCTCAAGGTTTTAATATCTAATTTTTAAATTGGCTTCCAAAGTCTTTGGTAACCTGAAACTTTGAAGGGTTGCTTGAATGACAAATGGAATTAAAATTGTTGGACATGTAGGTCTTAACCAAATGGGAAAAATGCTAGAGCGTTGGCTGCTGGAACTGAGTTTGTGCTTTTGAAATCTGATGGTGAACACATTCTGTGCTTAACTGATTGACAAATTTGTCATCTAAAGTATTCTGTTGTACTAACTCACAATTGGTTTATATTTAGTCTTCAGTAGAGGTTCAGGTATGTCTAAGAGTACAAAATTCTGTTAACTGTAATATAGACTGATGAAAATGAGAAAATCAACTCTGTATGTAAAAAGTAGGAGATATGTAAAAGTTTGAATCTGGAAAGTGCCTGACTGTGTGAATGTGTCTGTACGGCTCCACTTCCAGTACAGAGTCTGAGTGGGCTGAACCCTGAGTCTCATGGGGCGTCATATGGCATATGGTCATCTACTCCACGGAGTATCCTGGTCCGGTGTTTATAGAGACAGACCTTATATAAGATGCTACTAAGTTCCCGCGAGGGACACGGACAGGACAGCATCTGATAGAACCTGCTCCCTTTGCGACATCATTCATGATGGGAGGGAAACCTACTAATCTCATTACCTGCTTATCTAAAAATAAAAGACACTGGTATAGAAAATCTGGTTTTCTCTCTTTAAAAAGACAAAGTTTTCTTAAGTTAATTGATATGTTATGGTTTTCTCTTTGCCTGCCCAGAAAATTCAGTTTCTATGTTTTGTTTTATCAGGTGTTTAACATCCCTAATTATACTTAGGCATGTCTTTTAAACCTTTCTAAGGTTTTAACAATTGTTGACAAGATTTAAACCAATGATAAACCTTGGGTTACATTTGGGAAAATGCCATTCATTTCCTAAAGTTTTAATACATTGATAGATCACCACTTGATATTGTGATTATGGAAATGTTCCTTGTCACATAAGTAACCTGATTTTCTTGCCAGTTACATTGTAAATTCTCATCTTACCAGCTCTTCACCATATCTATTCTGAGTTTTTGTCATTTGTAATTGCTTTAATTCTCTTATAAGATGAATTCAATCTCAAAAAATTTCATATGGAATACTTTCAGGACAAATACAGATCTTTGATATGTTGAAATCCTGGAACTGAAATGGATAAGAATTTACAGAAGGAAAAGCTGCATTCAGACTAAACAAGAATTTTTTTCCAATTCATTTATTTTCAGAAAAACATTATTCATTATTTTTCACCACACCCAGTGCTCCGTGCAAGCCATGCCCTCTATAATACCCACCACCTTGTACCCCAACCTCCCACACCCCCGCCACTTCAAACCCCTCAGATTGTTTTTCAGAGTCCATAGTCTCTCATGGTTCACCTCCCCTTCCAATGTACCCAAATTCCCTTCCCCTCTCTAACGCCCCTTGTCCTCCTACCATTTGTTATGCTCCACAAATAAGTGAAACCACATGATAATTGACTCTTTCTGCTTGACTTATTTCACTCAGCATAATCTCTTCCAGTCCCGTCCATGTTGCTACAAAAGGTGGGTATTCATCCTTTCTGATGGAGGCATAATACTCCATAGTGTATATGGACCACATCTTCCTTATCCATTCATCCATTGAAGGGCATCTTGGTTCTTTCCATAGTTTGGTGACCGTGGCCATTGCTGCTATAAACATTGGGGTACAGATGGCCCTTCTTTTCACGACATCTGTGTCTTTGGGGTAAATACCCAGGAGTACAATTGCAGGGTCATAGGGAAGCTCTAATTTTAATTTCTTGAGGAATCCCCACACTGTTCTCCAAAGAGGCTGCACCAACCTGCATTCCCACCAACAGTGTAAGAGAGTTCCCCTTTCTCCACATCCTCTCCAATACATGTTGTTTCCTGTTTTGTTAATTTTGGCCATTCTAACTGGTGTAAGGTGATATCTCAATGTGGTTTTAATTTGAATCTCCCTGAGGGCTAATGATGATGAGCATTTTTTCATGTGTCTGATAGCCATTTGTATGTCTTGATTGGAGAAGTGTCTGTTCATATATTCTGCCCATTTTTTGACATGTTTGCCTGTTTCGTGTGAGTTGAGTTTGAGGAGTTCATTATAGATCCTGGATATCAACCTTTTGTCTGCACTGACATTTGCAAATATCTTCTCCCATTCTGTGGGTTGCGTCTTTGTTTTGTTGACTCTTTCCTTTGCTGTGCAGAAGCTTTTGATTTTGATGAAGTCCCAAAAGTTTATTTTCTCTTTTGTTTCCTTTGCCTTTGGAGATGTATCTTGAAAGAAGCTGCTGTGGCTGATATCGAAGAGATTACCGCCTATGTTCTCCTCTAGGATTCTGATGGATTCCTGTCTCATTTTGAGGTCTTTTATCCATTTTGAGTTTATCTTTGTGTATGGTGTAAGAGAATGGTTGAGTTTCATTCTTCTACATATAGCTGTCCAGTTTTCCCAGCACCATTTATTGAAGAGACTGTCTTTTTTCCACTGTATATTTTTTCCTGTTTTGTCGAAGATAAATTGACCATAGAGTAGAGGGTCCATATCTTGGCTCTCTACTCTGTTCCACTGGTCTATGTGTCTGTTTTTATGCCAGTACCATGCTGTCTTGGTGATCACAGCTTTGTAATAAAGCTTGAAATCAGGTAACGTGATGCCGCCAGCTTTATTTTTGTTTTTCAACATTTCCTTAGCGATTCCGGGTCTCTTCTGATTCCATACAAATTTTAGGATTATTTGCTCCAGCTCTTTGAAGAATGCCGGTGGAATTTTGAAGGGAATGGCATTAAAAGTATACATTGCTCTAGGCAGTATAGACATTTTAACAATGTTTATTCTTCCGATCCAAGAGCATGGAATGGTCTTACATCTATTTGTGTCTTCTTCAATTTCTTTCATGAGTGTTCTGTAGTTCCGTGAGTACAGATCCTTTACCTCTTTTGTTAGGTTTATTCCCAGGTATCTTATGGTTCTTGGTGCTATAGTAAATGGAATCGATTCTCTAATTTCCCTTTCTGTATTTTCATTGTTAATGTATAAGAAAGCCACTGACTTCTGCACATTGACTTTGTATCCTGCCACGTTGCTGAATTGCTGTATAAGTTCTAGTAGTTTGGGAGTGGAGTCTTTTGGGTTTTCCATATAAAGAATCATGTCATCTGCGAAGAGAGAGAGTTTGACTTCTTCATTACCAATTTGGATACCTTTTATTTCTCTCTGTTGTCTGATTGCTGTTGCTAGGACTTCTAATACTATGTTAAACAAGAGTGGTGAAAGTGGGCATCCTTGTCTTGTTCCTGATCTCAATGGGAAGGCTGCAAGCTTTTTCCCATTGAGGATGATATTTGCTGTGGGTCTTTCAGAGATAGGTTTGATGAGGTTCAGGAATGTTCCCTCTATCCCTATACTTTGAAGCGTTTTAATCAGGAACGGATGCTGATTTTGTCAAATGCTTTTTCTTCATCAATTGAGAGGACCATGTGGTTCTTCTCTCTTCTCCTATTAATTTGCTGTATCGCATAGATTGATTTGCTAATGTTGAACCATCCTTGTAGCCCAGGGATGAATCCCACCTGACCATGGTGGATAATCTTTTTAATGTGCTGTTGGATCCTGTTGGCTAGAATCTTGTTGAGAATCTTAGCATCCATATTATTCAGTGATATTGGTCTAAAATTCTCCTTTTTGGTAGGGTCTTTGCCTGGTTTGGAGATGAGGGTAATGCTGGCTTCATAGAAAGAGTCTGGAAGTTTTCCTTCTGCTTCAATTTTTTGAAAGAGTTTCAGGAGAATAGGTGTAAGGTTTGGTAGAATTCCCCAGGGAATCCGTCAGGTCCTGGGCTCTTGTTTTTTGGGAGGTTTTTGATCACTGCTTCAATCTCGTTATTAGATATCAGTCTATTCAGGTTGTCGATTTCTTCCTGGCTCAATGTTGGTAGTTTATATTTTTCTAGGAATGCATCCATTTTGTCTAGGTTGCTAAGCTTATTGGCATATAACTGTTGGTAATAACTTCTGATGATTGTTTCTACTTCCTTGGCGTTAGTTGTGATCTCTCCCTTTTCATTCATAATTTTATGAATTTGGGCTTTCTCTCTTTTCTTTTGGATTAGTGTAGCCAGTCGCTTATTGATCTTATTGATTCTTTCAAAAAACCAGCTTCTAGTTTCATTGATACGTTCTACTGTATCTCTGGTTTCTACCTCATTGATCTCAGCTCTAATCTTGATGATTTCCCTTCTTATGTGTGGAGTTGGTTTGATTTGTTGTTGATTCTCCAATTCTTTAAGGTGTAGAGACAGCTGATGTGTTCTAGATTTTTCAGTTTTTTTTTGAGGGAGGCTTGGATGGCTATGTATTTTCCCCTTAAGACCGCCTTTGCTGTGTCCCATAGGTTTTGGACCGAAGTGTCTTCATTCTCATTGGTTTCCATGAATTGTTTAAGTTCTTCTTTGATCTCCTGTTTGAACCAAGCATTCTTAAGCAAGGTGGTCTTTAGCTTCCAGGTGTTTGAGTTCCTTCGGAACTTTTCCTTGTGATTGAGCTCCAGTTTCAAAGCATTGTGATCTGAGAATATGCAGGGAATCATCTCAGTCTTTTGGTATCGGTTGAGTCCTGATTTGTGACCCAGTATGTGGTCTATTCTGGAGAAGGTTCCGTGTGCACTTGCGAAGAATGAGTATTCTGTTGTTTTAGGATGGAATGTTCTGTATATATCTATGAGGTCCATCAGGTCCAATGTGTCATTCAATGCTCTTGTTTCTTTATTCATTTTCTGCTTCGATGATCTGTCTAATTCTGAAAGATGCGTGTTAAGATCTCCTACGATTAGTGTATTCATATCAATATTATTCTTTATCTTGATTAACAGTTTTCTTAAGTAATTGGCTCGCTCCCATATTGGGAGCATAGATATTTACAATTGTTAGATCATCTTGGTGGATAGTCCCTTTAAGGATTATGTAGTGTCCTTCTGTATCTCTGACTACAGTCTTTAGTTTGAAGTCCAATTTATCTGATATTAGAATCGCTACCCCAGCCTTCTTTTGAGGCCCATTGGCATGAAAGATGCTTCTCCACCCCTTCACTTTCAGTCTGCGTGTATCTTTAGGTTCAAAATGGGTCTCTTGTAGACAACATATGGATGAGTCCTGTCTTATTATCCAATCTGCAACCCTGTGCCATTTTATGGGTGCATTTAGGCCATTCACATTGAGAGTGATTACTGATAGATACGTTTTTATTGACATCGAGTTACCTTTGAAGTCTTTCTTTCTGTAGACTGTCTCTATATTTCTGTTCAATGCTACTCTTGGGATTTTTCCTTTTATAGAACCCCCCTTAATATTTCCTGCAGTGTCGGCTTGGTGGTTGCATAGTCTTTTAAGCATTGCCGGTCTTGAAAACTCTTTATCTCTCCATCCATTTTAAATGTCAGTCTTGCTGGATAAAGTATTCTTGGCTGCATGTTCTTCTCATGTAGTGCACTGAATATATCTTGCCAGCCTCTTCTGCCTTGCCAGGTCTCTATGGACAGGTCTGACATTATTCTGATGGGCTTCCCTCTGTAAGTAAGGAGCCTCTTTGCCCTGGCGACTTTCAAGAGATTATACCTACAATTATAATTCCTCAATTTGACTATCAGGTGTCATGGTGTTTTTTTGGAATGTATAATCTTGGGTGGAGACCGTTCAGCCTCTAGTACATGAATCTTGTTCCATTCGCGAGACTGGGAAAATTTTAATGAAGGACCTGTTCCACTATATTTTCTAGACTTCTTTCTTTCTCCTCCCCTTTAGGGATTCCAATAATTCTGACGTTGGAACGCTTCATGGCATCATTTATTTCCCTGATCCTGTTTTCGTGGTTTTTAATCTGTTTGTTCCAAGCTTCCTCCTGATCCTTTCTCTCTATCTGTTTGTCTTCCAGATCACTAAGTCTATCTTCTGTCTCCGTTACCCTAGCTTTGAGAGAGTTTAGATTAGATTGGAACTCGTTGAGAGCATTGTGAACCTCCTCCCTGGTAGCTTTGAGCTGCGCCCTCACATTGTGAACATCCTGTCTGGTCACTTTCAGTTCAGCCCTAATCAATTCTGTTTGGTCATCCATGGCTTTCTCCAACCTAGCTATTGCCTGGATAATTGTTAGCCTGAATTCTCTTTCCGACATATTGTCTATATTGATAGCCGTTAGCTCTGTTGCAGAAGGTCCATCTTCTGTATTTTTCTTCTGTTGGGCATTCCTCCTCCTAGTCATTTTGGTAGGAGATAACTGAACAGATGTAGCTGGATGTATCAACTGTGGTGCAGTCAAGGTGCACCCTGGAACACTTCTGAGCAATCAGGATTCCCCACCCAAACGAGAGACAAAAGAAAAGAAAAAGAAATAAAAAAGAAAAGAAGAAGAAGAAAAAGGAAAGAGAGAGAGAGAGAGAGACAGGAAAGAAAGGGAAGATGAAAAAGAAGGATAAGCCCAGATGGGCCCCAAGGTAAGATTTATGAAGTAGACAAACAAAAAGAGATAAAAAGACTGATACAAGTATATGGCAAGAGAAAAAAAATATATATATATATGCAAGTAAAGAAAGAACCTCATCAAAAAGAACCGCAAGTGTAAAATTTATATGCTATCAGGACAAACACAAAAAACACAGAAATACTGGTGGAAGAAGATGGGAGAGTTCTTATAAATTCTCAGTGTGTGCGAGGAAGGTTGCTTTGATTCTTCCTGGATGTATCTTGATATCTTTGTTAAAGGACTCAACTTTCCTAAGATAAAGGGGATTAAAAATTGGTTTACCTATAGGGGTAGTATTGATTGGGGAAAGGAGATTATTTTGAAGTTTAACTCTATATGAATATTAGAAGATAAAGATAAAAAAGAATAAACTAGACTAAACTAAACTAAAATTTTAAAAAAGGAATTCAAAATATAAAAATGCAAAAGAAAAACATAGGTGTATGTATCAAAAAGTTCAGGTTAGATAGGTATTATGGAATTTGATGTACTGTACAGCTCGCTGTGATGGCAAATAGGTTAAAAAATTACCTCTGTGTAAAAAAAAAAAATATGAACCGGAATAGTGGAAATGAGAGAACAATACAAGTTTTCCTATGAAGTAGTGGTTGTTCTCTTATAGTCCTTTTTTTTTTTTTCTTTCTTGGTTTGTTTTCTGGGGGAGGGGCCTGCCACGTGGGTTGTCAGTCAATGATGTTTCCTGAGTTGAGTCCTCCCGCCCCCTCAAGGGGGTGGGCTCTAGGGAAACTGTTTTTTTTTTTTTTCAGGCTTTAAGGCATAAAAAGCGTTTTTTTAAAAAAATATTTCATTTATTTATTTGGCAGAGAGAGATCTCAAGTAGACGGAGAAGCAGGCAGAGAGAGAGAGATAGAGAGGGAAGCAGGCTCCCTGCTGAGCAGAGAGCCGATGTGGGACTCGATCCCAGGACCCTGAGATCATGACCTGAGCCGAAGGCAGCAGCTCAACCCACTGAGCCACCCTATGCTTGTTCACTTTTTTTCCTCTCACCTTGACCGCCTTTGATGGTTTTTATAGTATTAGAAGAAATCAAACCGCACCCTGATCTCCCTCTCAGAGAGAAGCCTCAGTCTGGGTGCAGAAGCTGATAAATTCCCCCTTGGCCGCTGGCAGAGCAGGTTCCAAGTTGCAGACCCTGGGGGCGCAGGATCTTTTGCTCATACCGAAAGCCGAGGCAGTGGCGGCTGTCTGGGAGCTCCCGACCGCCAGAGAGGTTCCAAGCAGCAGTCGCACACTGAGATTTTGCCGCCGGCCTTGGCTGGGAGTGCCCGGCTTGCGCGCACCTCTTTTCAGAGGCGGCTATGGGTCGGGCGTGCGTCTCAGGCACTGAGAACGGGGCGCTGGTCCGTAAGCCCCAGGCTGGGCTTTTGCGCGCCTCTGTCAGCGGAAGAGATTCGCGTGCGCCTTAGGCTTTGAAACAATGGCGCGGGTCAAAGAGCGCCGGCTGGGCCTTTGTAACTCAGGGGAGCATGAGGGACGTGCGTGCATGTCTCGAGCTTTGTGGTAGGGCTAGCACGCGTTCTGCAGACCGGCGCGGCTCCCATCCCCTCATAGGAGCCAGAACCCATCCATTCTCGGGCGCGCTGGCGGATTAGGGACCAAGAGTGGTTCCTCCGCCGCACTCCGTCTGCCTCAGCGCCGGGGAGGCTGTCTGGGACCGGGAACTTAAGCCCCTGTCCCTAGCTGCCCTGATTCCAACAATTTCCCCCTGTGATCCTTTGCTCTTTTGGAGTGCTTTCAACCAGTCTCCAAGTTAATGCTTGTCCCCAGACGCAGGGCACTCTCCCTCGTATTGGGGTATTACTTTCCCACTGGTCGCCTCTGGTGGCTCCCTCCCCATTTTGTTTATCTTCTATCAGTCCACAGTTCCCATTGTGCTTTACCTGCTCACTGGCGTCTTCTGCCCCTGTAGAGATCCAGACGTGTATAATTCTGATCTCAGGCTGATTTCATGGATGATTGGAGTTCTTTGGTAGGTAATCAGCTCACTTTGGGGTACGGCTGAAAAGGCGCCTCTTCCTACTACCCCGCCATCTTGTCCCCCCTCCTAAACCAGAATTTTTAACATTGGACTAGGTGAACTGAAAGACTGTAATATTGTATCTCTTGAGGTTTTGTCTTATGTTTCCTCTTCCAGACTAGGGAAACTTTTTCTTAAGTTATCTGTAACTTATAGAGATAAAATGTAGTCATTTGTAACCAAATCAAGGTATTCAATTCTTTCTCTCTATCTGAACCCTCTGAAAGCAAAAGGCCTCAGCAAGTATTCTTTCTTCCATGGCAATCAGTCATTTGCATAAGTTCAATAAGAATCCGTTCTCCTTGTAACAGGACACCATTGGAAACATTGGTTATTTTATTTTACCATGGGTTTGACTGGAATGCCATATTAGAAAAGACTCAGTATGACTAGACAGCTTAAAGGAACTAAGGTTGACTTTATAAAACCTGGAACCGTAAAGGCCTTTGGAACTGTTGGCCTGATAACTTGCTTAGAGAGTTCCCAGCAGCCTCACCAGGTTAGTAAAGGGTGTTACTTCCTGGCAAGTGCAGGAACCTCGGGAATCTTTCAGAGCCTCAGAAAGAGGGATTCACCCATATCAACACGTATTGCAGGCATGTTTGATGGCAAGTATGTAGCGTGGTTTCTGGCCTAGAGAGGCTATCATGAGTTCAACCTAGAGATTCCTTATGAGAAGTACCAGCAGAGCAGATTCTAAAAGATTTATATGATCCCTCACTGTTCTTACTGAATTTATGTAAATAATTAGGCCAAGCATGTTAAAACTGGACTTGTTTTTCAAATAAATTAGTCCTGATTTGGCTATCTCTGAAAATGAGGGTTATTTTAGAAAGAAAAATTATGTTTTAATAACACATTTTCATGGATGTTAAATTCTAGATTTGATTGTCTTTAAATGTTTGTTTACTTAAGCTAGACAACTTGAGGTAAACTTCAGGGAAGTTGCACGATAACTCACCTAGACGATCTTGCTTTGTCAGTCAGTCAGCCCCTGATATAGGAAACTGCAGAAAATAGAACGATTTGAAGGGAAGAATCTGACTCATTTAGTGGGAATAGCAGAAAAGTTGTTTAACAGCAGGGATGCTCAAGAGGATGAAAAACAGACAAAAAACAAAACTGTTTAAAGTTTTGGCATTACATGAGGGAGAGAGGAGATGGGTAGGGGATAGTAAATGGAAGGAAAAGCCTAAGCACAGAGAAGACAGGTGGAAAGATTTAGATTCAAGCCCTTCCACTTGTATGTGGATGAAAAAGCAGGGGTGGCCAAAGAAGTTTTTTTTTTTAAGATTTTATTTATTTATTTGACAGAGATAGATTACAAGTAGGCAGAGAGGCAGGCAGAGAGAGAGGAGGAAGAAGGCTCCCTGCTGAGCAGAGAGCCCGACGCAGGACTCGATCCCAGGACCCTGATACCATGGCCTGAGCTGAAGGCAACGGCTTAGCCCACTAAGACTCTGGGGCCTTGGCAAAGGCCAGCAGACTATCTTATCAAGAAACTAGATCCAGTAGCAACTGGGTTCCTCCCCGTGCCTTTGCATAATTGCTGTCATGGACTTCCTGTTCATGGATGCAAGTTTTGACTTTGCAAGGATGCAAATTTTGACTTTGGGTCAAAATCTCATCTTGACCACCATCCACGCTATTGAGGGCATTCTCCGGATTCCAAGAGACTGATGGATGATGAACACCCGAGTCACAGGGTATCACAGCCTCCTCGTCAACAAACCAAGAGTTACCTTCCAGCCCCCGGTGGTGCTGAATCCAGCCACAATGCTGCCAGAGGAGCTGGCTGACCATCCACACAACTGTGGTGAGGTCTTAGCCGAAGTCACAGGAATAAGGCTGGATCTCAGATACATTCTTCTCCTGGAAGCCAGGATGACTCTCTTCAGAGATGGAAGTAGCTACATGGTCAATGGAAAGAGGTATGTGGGGGCTGTGGTGGTTACTCTTGAGCAGAAACTCTGGACAGCAGCCCTGCCGCACGGAACTTTGGCACAAAAAACGGAACAGTTTGCACTCACTAAGGTACTGCAGATCACCAAAGGTAAAACCACCAAAATCTATATGGAGAGCAGGTATGCCTTTGCTACTTTCCATATACATGGGGCTATTTATAAAGAAAGGGTCCTTCTAGCACCAGAAGGAAAAGGAATGAAAAACAGAGGAGAAATATTGGCTCTCCTCCAGGCTATTAAGAACCCAAAAGAGTTAGCTGTTATGCATTGCCCGGGACACCGAAAGGGGACTGATCCGAATTCAAAAGGAAACCACTACACAGATCAAGCCACAAAACAAGCAGCCACAGAAACAGTGCAAGAGCTGGTTACACTCCCGGCTCTAGCTCTACCAGAAAAACCAGACTACAGAGGTAGATTTAAAATATTTACAAAAATGGGCTAAATTAGACTATGAAAGGGACTGGGCTAGGACTAAAAGAGGAAATTTAATTATTATTCGAAGACTAGGTAAGAAGTTAGTAGACCAGATACTTATTTGGAGGAATGGAAACTCAAGGACCTTATAGGCAAGCAATTCCAGGTTTCTAAATTAGGGAATTTGGTTAAGGATGTGGTTGATAGATGTGCCCAATGTCAGGCAGTTGAAGTGGGAGGAACTAGAATTGGAAGAGGGAAAAGAGAAAGAGGTAAGGAACCAGGAATTTATTGGGAAATTGATTTTACAGAAATGAAACCTCTAAAATATGGGCACAAGTATATGTTAGCTTTTGTAGATACCTTTTCAGGCTGTGTATAGGCTTTTTCCACCAAACCTGAGACAGCAGCAGTGGTAGGCAAAAAAAGGCTACTAGAAGAAATAATTCCTAGTTTTGGGCTGCCTCTCGCAATTGGGTCAGACAATGGCCCTGCTCAGTCTCACAGACATTGACCAAGGCCGTGAGCACAAATTGGAAACTACATTGTGCCTATCAGCCCCAGAGTTCCGGGCATGTAGAGAGACTGAACCAGACTCTTAAAGAGACCTTGACAAAACTAATTCTGGAGACTGGAGGTGGATGGGTGGATCTCCTTACTTCACCCTCCTCAGGGCACGATGGACACCCTATTTAAACAAGGTGACCCCATTTGAAATAATGTTTGGAAGACACCTCACACCCCCACTGCAGTCACTGCAGGGATTACAGTCTGTCTTAAAAAAAAAAAAAAAAAAACCATGCAGGGATCTGGGCTGCCCACACTGGGATGGAGATGGAGGTGGAACCACATTTTTACCAACCCAATTACTTTGGATGGATACGTAGCTATCAAGTGGAGAACTTGGAACCTCACTGGAAGTGAATATTTACTGTTACCCTGACCACCCCCACAGCAATAAAAGTAGAAGGCATCAGGGCCTGGATTCACAACGATCACATCAAAGGAGTGGAGAATGAAGACGCCCCCCAGAGGTGGAAGCTTCAGCCAATGGACCCCACTGACCATGGACTAAAGCTAAGACTCAAAAGACTATGAGTTTATTGTTGCTCTTATTGTTACCTGTTTATGTAAAGTATAGGTAGGAAATTAGATGATGGGGTAAATGGCTAACTCATCAGCCGACAGTGCACTAGTGTCATTTGTACAAAAGAAAACTAGAGCGATAAAAATGTTAGACTTCCATGCTCAATATAACCCTTTACAACCAGAGAACATAGAACTGGCTGAAAAGTCAAGGATTTGACTAATCTCCAAAGAAAAGGGGGGAATGTAAGGGCCTGGTTGGCCAGAGGGCGTCATTTTGTGTTTATGTAGTGAACTTAGATTGACCCTATGCACTAAACTTAGATTGGCCCCGCCCCTCCCAGAGGAACTTAACTTACAAAGCCTAGATACAAGCAGGTCAGGCAAGGTGAGGACCTCCAATCAGTGGGGCACACATATATCTACTAGGGTAAATTGAAATTCAACTGGGCACCCGTGTGTTACCTTGCATTTTTTTCTATGTGTGGCAGACTTAGCATGACTGTGCAGTGTTCTCTGTGAATTGAACACTTATTGGCCACCTGTGTATAGCCTGGCTAAATTACCTGTATAAAAGTTAGTCTGTGAGGCTGGGAGGGGTCGCCTCTTTGCAAGAGACGGCCCTGAATGGTTAGTTTGATTCTCCATGCTTGGAGCAAAATAAACCTTTGCTTGACCTTTACTTTGTATAAGTCCTGCTTCTTTGATTTTGGACTCTAACACCCCCATCGGCAGGGATTTCATGAAAGGACTGGGGACAGATGCCTGAATAACAAGGATGAGTAGAGATGACTGATGTGAGCAATAACCAGTCTTACATGCTGCATATGGGCCATGCTCTCTGGGTGGAGTGCACTATGTCGAGGCTCAGGCTCTGTCAGACAAAACACTAGTGGCAAAGCAGCCTATAAATCTGGGTTTCCTCGAGGGCCAAGCAGATTGATCCTCAAGTGGTGTTTTGGGGCAGACTCACCAGGTGCTTCTTCTTTCTATGGGGAAGGCAGAATGCTGTGATGTGACTGGAGAATTCTCTATCAGGAGGGCTTGAAGACCAGGAGGGTGAGGATGGAATTGTAAACACAAGCTACTGTTCAATTCAGTGCCAAGTGGAAGACAGTTCCAGTGTGCAGTGGCTGATTCAAGATATCTAGCACCTGAGTAAAGGGCGATGTCAGACTTTTGCTCACACTGGAGTGTGACTATGATGACTAACAAATGGAGGTGTGTTATCAATAGGCCATGGAGGATTTCCATCGCTGGGTCTTCTGAGATGCTCCAAAAAGCAAAGTTTCCTTCTACTGGACAGATGGAGTTTTTTTTTGGGTGCTCCAGTGTCCCCCATGTGGAAACTTTCGGTAGCAGAGCACTCCTGCAAAGATGCATGGAAAGCACACCTCCAATGACCATTGCAGCTGAGGAACATGGCAGGTTCGTTCTGGTGGCTATGGGGCAAAGTATCAAGGCCTTGAGTTCACATGGAATATCTTGCTGATGGATCTCAATGCTAGTTTGTTACCAGGGAGCTCTTAGAATGTGCTGATGGCTAAGGTGCCATGAAGGATTCAACTACGCTGAGGGTTTGAGATAGGAAGAAGAGCACGGTTTCCTTCTGGGGACAGGAGATGTTCTGCTGTGTGGCTCAGGGACCACATATTGTATCAGAAGTTGGTATTCCAGAACTGGCGACTGAGGACAGAGGCCTGAAAACTGAATCTAGGATTCCAATGAGATCCTAGGGGCATGTCAGGTTCAATCTTCTGACTCAGGACCATTGACTTGGTTGCCTGCCTGGATGTAGGTGATCAGGATGATTCAGACTGCACATTTGCATTCAGAGTGGCCTCCAAAATTGGGGTTGGTGCAGGGGCCTGACAGTTTTCTCCTAATCTGAAGGTTTTGGGGCAACTGTGACAAGAAGAGTTTCCTTGGTGATTGCAGGCAGTCTGTGCTGTGGCTCCCGAGACGCCAACCTGGAGGACATGTGAGCCAAAGTTTTGGAAGAGAAGTCTGAAAACAGAAATTTGGGTTAGGGTTAGTGGTGAGGTGATCGCAGGCCTAATGTGTAGACATGGAGGGCATCTCATCAGGACCTCTAATTAGGTTGACTCAAAGGCCCAAGCACAGGCTTTGTATCTGGAAGTGTGTCCTGGATGGCCTCGGAATGCAATTGTGGTCTCATGGCTTCATGGGAGATTTTTCATCCCTAAGGATCCTGGCGACTCCCAATAGATTGGTGACTTTTTCGGTGAAAGGAAGAGTGATGTTTTCCATCATAGGAGTGCCCCAAAACAGGGATTCCAGAGATGGGCTCTGGGTCTGGGCTCCTGGAAAATACCACCAAGGGTTAGGATTGGGACTAGTGGCATACCAGGCCTGCAGTGCGGGATCCTCATGGTGCAACAGAGAAGGCTTGTTTGAAAGAAGGCTCAGGCTGAGGGTCATAATGCCTCTTTGTCCCCAGGGCGACAATCCACAGTGGGTGTCGTCTCATTGGCCATGCAGCTGGCTCCCGCTCTGAGGGTTGGACACCCATCCCTATAGCCAGGTTTCCTGCCATGGGGAAATAGGGGTTCTCTCTTCTGTTTCAGTTTCCCCCACTGGCAGTGATTTCAGCAACTGTCTAGGGACAGATGCCTAAATACCAAGAAGGGATACAGATGATAGACTTGCACCAAAGCCGGTCTCATATGCTGGATATGGGTCTCACTTTCTGGGTGGCTGACCCGATGTTGAGGATCAGGCTCTGTCAGACACAGCTCTAGTGGCCAAGGCAGCCTATAAATCAGGGTTTCTTCGAGGGCCGAGCAGACTGATCTTCATCCTAACCAAGAGTTAGGATTTGGGCCTATGAGTGTACCAGTCATGCAATGTTGGTCCCTTGAGTTGCAACTGAGAGCATTTGTTTGAAATCATGCTCAGACTGAGGGTCACAATGCCTGCTTGTGTTTAGGGCGGCCCCCAGGAGTGGGCGTGGTTTCCTTGGCCATGCTGCTGGTTCTCATTCTGAGGGTTTGACACCTATCCAAAGAGTCAGGATTCCCGCCATATGGAATGAGGAGTTCTGTATTGTGCTTCAGGATATCCCATTGGTAGGGATTTCAGCAAACATCTGGGACAGCTGCATGAATACCAAGGATGGGTAAAGATGATGGCCCTGGGCCATGGCTGGTCTTACATGCTTGATATGTAGCCTACACTCTGTGTCACTGCCATGAAGTCAGGGCTCAGACACTGTCAGACACAACACTAGTGTCCAGGGAAAAGTATAAATCAGGGCTCCCTTGAGGGCTGAGTAGATTTATTTTCATGGGGAGTCTGGACAGACTAACCAGGCCATTCTTCATGCTTTCAAAGAAGCCCTCTCAGTTACACCACCAGGATCCTGCATTGCAGTTCCATTACACCCCTAGGCCCAAATCCTAACAATTGGTGGGCTTTTCCAGGCGCCCAGACCCAGAGCCCATCTCTGGAATCCCTGTTTTGGGGCACCCCTAAGATGGAAAAGTGCATTCTTCCCTTCCCCGAAAATGCCATCAAACTATGGGGAGCCACCAGGATCCTTAGAGAGGAAAAGTGTCCCATGGACCCATGAGAACACACCTGCATTCCGAGGCCATCGTGGACACACAATCCTGATAGAAAAGTCTGTGCTACACCCTTCCCATCACCCCAATTACAGTTCCTAACGAGCTGCCCTCCAGGTCTACGCATTAGGCCTGCGACCACCACGTCACTCACCCTAACCTGAATTTGTGTTTGCAGATTTCTCTCCCAAAACCATGGATCACATGCCCAACAGGATGGGGTCTCTGGAGCCACACTATAGCACTCTGCTACTAGCACCAAGGAAATTGTGCCCATCACAGTTGCCCAAACCTTCCAGATTAGGAGTAACCTGCAAGGCCCCTGAGCCAACCCCAATATTGGTGCCCACTCTGGACGCAAATGCACAGTATGAAACAACCTGATTACCTACATCCAGGCAGACAGCCAATTGAATGGTCCTGAGTCAGAAGATTGAACCTGACTTTCCCCTAGGACTGCACTGGAACCCTAGATTAAGATTAAAGCATCTGTTCTCAGGGTCCTGTTCTGGAATACCAAGTTAGGATACATCACGTTGTCCCTGAGCCACACAACAGAACATCTCCTGTCCCAAGAAGGAAACTGTGCTCTTTGACCGGTACCAAACCCTCCATGTATGAGAATCCTGCATGGCACATTAGCCACCAGCACATTCTAAGGTCTCCCTCATAACAAGCCAGCATTGTGACCAAATCACAAGAGATTCCTGTCATCAGAGTGACCAGAAGGAACCTGTCATGTTCTTAAGCTACAAATGTCAATGGAGTTGTGCTTTCCAGGCATCCAAGTGAGAGGGCTCTGCTACCCATACTTTCCACATGGGCGACCATGGAGGAAACAAAACCAGACTCCAACTGTCCTGTAGAAGGAAACCTTGCTGTTAGGAGCATCTCACAAGCTTTGGCGTTAGAAATCCTCCATGGCCTCTTGGTGCCACCCTCCATTTGTCGGTCATCATAGACACAAATTCAGTGTGAGCAAAGATCTGGCATCTGCCCTTATTTAGCTGCTCGATATCTCGAATAAGCCACTGCACATTGGAACTGCTTTGTACTTCGGACTGAATTGAGCCATAGCTTGTGTTTACAAATCCATCGTCAACCTCCTAGTCCCCAAGCCCTCATGATAGGGAATTCTGGAGCCACAACACAGCATTCTGACTTACCCATAGAAAGAAGAGGTGCCTGGTTAGTCTGCCCAGAAACCCCACATGAGGATAAATATGCTTGGCCCCCGATTTATAGACTGCCCAGGAAACTAGTGCTGTGTCTGACAGAGCATGAGCCCCAACACAGTGTCAGCCACCAAGAGAGCAGGCCCCATTACCAGCATGTGAGACCAGCCATGGCCCACGTCCGTCATCTCTACACATCCTTGGTATTCAGGCACCATTCCCCAGACCTTTGCTGGAAACCCTGTCAATGGGGGAACCTGAAGCACAATAGAGAACTTCTCTTTCATGGCAGGAAGACTGACTGTTGCGATGGGTGTCCAACCCTCAAAGTGGGAGCCAGCTGTATGGCCAATGAGACCACACCCTCTCCTGAGGGCTCCCCTGCACACAAACATGCATGGTGATGCTCAGCTTGAGCATGCTTTCAAAGAAGCCTTATCAGTTGCACCACCAGGATCCCGCATTTCAGTCCTGGTATGCCATAGGCCCAAATTCTAACACTTGGTGGGATTTTCCAGGGGCCCAAACCCAGAGCCTGTCTCTGGAATCCCTGTTTTGGGGCACCCCTAAGATTGAAAATAGCACTCTTCCCAGGATCCTTAGAGAGGAAAAGTCTCCCATGGACCCATGAGACCACAGCTGCATTCTGAGACCATCCTGTACACACAATCCAGATATGAACACCTGTGCTTCCACCTTCAAGTCACTCAAATTACTGTTCCTGATGAGTAGCCCTCCACGTCTACACATTGCCCTGCGATAACCTCGCCACTAACCCTATCCCGAGTTTGTGTTTGCAGACTTCTCTCCCAAAACCATGGCTCACATGCACTCCAGGATGGGGTCTCTGGAGCCACACCACAGGACTGTGCCTGCCATCCACATGGAAATTGTCCTGTCACAGTTACCAAAACCCTCCAGAGTAGGTTAAAACATGAAAGGCCCCCGAGGCCTCCCCTATATTGGAGGCTACTTTGGACACAAGTGCGCAGTCGGAAACACCCTGATCACCTACATCCACACAGACACCCAATTTAAATGTCCTGAGTCTGAATATTGTACCTCTCATGTCCCTGGGACCACATTGGAAACCTAGATTAGGTTGTCAGGCATCTGTCTTCAGAGGCCTGTTCTGGAGTATGAACTTATGATACAACATGTGGTCCCTGAGCCACACAACACTACATCTCCTGTCCTCAGAAGGAAACCGTGCTCTTCTACCTGTGTTAAACCCTCAGGGTAGGAGAATCCTGCATGACACCTTAGCCACCAACACATTCTAAGATCTACCTGGTAACAAACCAGCATTGTGCCCCATCTGCAAGAGATTTCATGTCAACTCAAGGACTTGGTACTTCACCCCAGAGCCACCCTATTCCTCAGCTACAGTAGTCAATGGAGTTGTGCTTTCCAGGCATACATGCGGAAGAGCTCTGCTACCCATACTTTTCACATGGGGGACCCTGGAGCAAACAAATGAGACTCCACCTGTCCAGTAGAAAAAGCAACCATGCTGTTTGGAGCATCTCACATGCATTAGCATGGGGAATCCTCTATGGACTCTTGACGCCACTCCTCCATTTCTCGGTCGTCATAGACACAAACTCAAGTGTGAGCAAACATCAGACATCCACCCTTAATCAGGTGCTGGATATTTCGTTTGTTGGCCATCATAGATACAAACTCCATCGTGAGTAGACATCTGACCCTTGCCCGTACTTAGGTGCTGGAGATCTCAAAACAACCGCTACACATTGGAACGGCAATGTGTTAGGCACTCAGCTTAACCGTAGCTAGTGTTTTCAGGCTTCTGTCCTCACACTCCTCGCCTGCAAGTCCTCCATATTGGGAATTCAGGAGCCACAACGCAGCCTTCTGCCTGCCCCCCAGAAAGAAGAATTACCCTATGGGTCTTCGCAGAAACCGACATGAGGTTCCTCCAGCACGGTCCTCAATGGCATACCAATATAATAGGCCGACCTCTGCACAAATGCTCTGTCTGACACAGACCAATCCCCAACCTCCTGTCAGCCACCCAGACAGTGGGCCCCATAACCTGCAGGTGGGTCCAGCCTTGGACCGAGGCCATCATATTGAACCAACCTGGGTATTCAGGTACCTGTCCCAGACTTAGCACAAATTCCTGCCCATAGGGGACCCTGAAGCACAAAAGAGTAATCCTACTTCCCCATGGCCAGAAAACTGAATGTTGAGATGGTTGTCCAACCCTCAAAGTGGGAGCCAAGTGCATGGCCCATGAGACCACACACACACAGGTTGGGCAGCTGGGCACAAACAAGCATTGTGACCATCAGAATGAGACCCCTTTCCAAAGACCCCCTTGGGAGCTAGACCAGGATCTCATAGAGATGGCCTGTCATGCCTCTAGGCCCAAAACCGAAGTCTTGGTTGGGTTTTCCAGGTTCCTGGACCCAGAACCCATCTCTGGAACCCCTGTTTGGTCTGGACTCCCGAGATGTGAAACAGTGTTTACCTCTTCCCCAGAAAGACATCAAACTCTTGGGTGCCAAGCAGCATCCCCAGAGAGAAAGAATATCTCATGGATCCATAAGGTCACCCATCCATTTTGTGGCCATTCTAGACACACAATCCAGACAGAAAAGCCTGTGCTACTCCCTCAAAGCCACCTGAATTTCGAATCCTGAGGAGCTTCTTTCAGGGTCTGCAGATCGGACTGCCATCACCTCGTTCCTAAATCTTTCCCGAGTTTGTGTCTGAAGTCTTTGGTCCCAAAATCCAGACCCACATGTTCTCCAGAATGGGGCCTAGAGAACAACACAACATCACTGGGCCTGCTCTCATGAGGAAACTCTGCCCAACTCAGTTTCCCAAAATGTACAGATTAGGAGAAAACTGCAAGGCCCCTGAGTCCACCTTAATTTCATAGGCCGCTCTGGAAAAAATGCACAGCCTGACACAGCCTCAGCAGGTCAATGGCACTGAGTCCAAAGACTGAACCTGCCATGCTACTGCAACCTCATCAGAACCCAGCTTAGGCTTTGTGGCCTCTCTCCCTAGAAGCCTATACTGGAATTTCAACATATGGTCCAACCTGTGGACCGTGAGCCGTTCAAGAGAACACCTCCTGTCCCGAGAAGGAAACCTGGCTCCTGGGTACTGGGTCTAATACTCAGGATAGAGAATCCTGCATGGCCCTAGAGCTGCCACTACATTCTAAGGTCTCCCTGGACACCGAGCAGCATTGTGACCCGTTAGACTGAGAACTTCCCTCAACGCAGATCACTTGGAACTTGGAATCAGTGTCATTGGATCAAGCCTGCCCTGTTCCTCAGCTGCAATGGTAACGCAAGATGGGCTTCCCAGGCCTTCATTCAGAGAGCTCTGCTATGGAATCTTTCATATGGGGGACCCTGTAGCCCTGTAGGCGGACTTCTCCTGTCACGCAGTAGGACACCTTGAGGTTTGGAGAATCTCACAAGTTCCAGCTTGGAAAAACCTCCAAGAATTCTTGAGGCCACCCCACCATTCGTTGGCCATCATGGACACAAACTCCAGCGGGAGCAGACATCTGACCCTCGCCCAGGTGCTGGAGATCTCGAAACAACTACTGTACATTGGAATAGACATGTGCTCGGCACTGAGGTTAACCATAGCTTGGGGTTTCAAATTTCTGTTCTCACACTCCTCGCCTGCAAGCCTCCATCTTGGGTATTCTCGAGCCATAATGCAACCATCTGCCTGCTCACCAGAAAGAAGAAATTTCCTAAGGGTCTGGGAACAATCCCCACATGAGGATACAGGAGCACAGCTCTTAATGGCACCCAAATATCATGGGCTGCCCTTGGCACGAATTCTCTGTCTGACACAGCTCGAGCCCGACCTCTCGTCAGCCACCCAGACAGCGGGCCCCATTTCCTGCAGGTGGGTCCTGCCTTGACCCGAGGACCTCATCTCGATGCAACCTGGGTATTCAGGTACCTGTCCCAGAACTTAGCTCAAATTCCTGCCCATGGGGGACCCTGAAGCACAAAAAAAGTACACCTCCTTCCCCATGGCCAGAAAACTGAATGTTGAGATGGCTGTCCAACCCTCAAGTGGGTGCCAAAAGCATGGCCCATGAGACAACGCCCACACAGGATGGGCATCTGGGCACAAACAGACATTGTGACCCTCAGCCTGAGAACCATTTCCTACAAGTTCCCTTTGGAGCTGTAGCAGAACACAGAGCGGGACTGTCATGCCCCTAGGCCCAAATCCTAAGCCTTGTTGGGGTGATCCAGTCTCCTGGAACCAGAACCCATCTCTTGAATGCCTGTTTGGACGGGACCCCTGTAACAGAAATCCACGCTGCCCCCATCCCCCAGAAAGACACCAAACTCTTGGGTGCCAGGCAGAATTACCAGAGAGGTAGAATCTCACAGGGATCCATGAGGCCACCCCTGCATTTCGTGGCCCTCTTAGACAAACAATCCAGACAGAAAAGCCTGTGCTCCTACCTCCCAGCTGTCAGAATTTCACATACCAAGGAGCTTCTCTCAGGGTCTGCAGATCGGGTCTGCAATCACCTCGCCCATATCGCTTACCCGAGTTTGTATCTGAAGACTTAGGACCCAAAGTCCTGACCCATATGCCCTCCAGGATGGGGCCTCCAGGACCACACCACATCACTGGTCCTGCTCTCCCGAGAAATCTCAGCCCATCTCAGTTTCCCAAGCCCACCAAATTAGGAGAAAACTGCAAGGCGCCTAAGCCCACCCCAATTTCATAGGTCGCTTTGGAAAAAATGCACAGTCTGACACAGCCTCAGAACATACCTCCAGGAAGACACACCGGTCAATGCAAAGGGATGAATGGCCTAAGACCATGGCGGGTCCGATGTGTTGGGTGTGCAGCCAGCTGTCTCGGTGTCTGTCAGGAGGTCTAGGTTCAGGCTATGTAAGACAGAACATCAGTTCTTAGGGTAGCCTATGCAATTGGGGCGTTGCCAAGGGCTGAGCAGGCTGATTTTCATTTAGGGTATCTGGGCAATGCCATAGACAATGTTTATTTTCTGGGGGGCAGGCAAGTGCTTCGTTTTGGCCCCAGAATTCTCAATTGGGAGGGCTTATGGGCAAGGAGTGTGAGGACGGAATTCTGAAAACACAAGTTAGGGTGAGGTTTGGACCAAGGGGCAGGCCCACTCTGCAGAGGCAGAATCGAAATCTCCTGCATTTGAATTCAGGGTGAGGATTAGACGTTGGCTGAGGCTGGGGTTTGTGTCCATGATGGCCCCTTCACGAAGCGGGGGCCTCATGAGGCCAATGAGGTTTTCCTACGCTGAGTTGTGAGTGGATCCAAACCACAAGGTTTCCTTCTGCGGGACAGTCAAGTCCTGGTGGATGGCTGCAGAAGGACTCCATACAGAAGGACTGGAGAGCAGTTTTCAAAGGATGGATCCCTGTACAGTATGCCTCGCATTCACATTGGCCATTAGGACAAGACATGTTTGATCTGCTGGCTCTGGGGCAAGCTATCCAGGGGGCTGAGCTGAAGTGAACTCTCCTGAGGATGCATCATAATGTGGGTTTGTGTCCATGGAGACTTTAGAATGTGCTGGTGGTTCAGGGGCCCTGTGGAATTCTCCTACCTGAAGGGTTTGATACAGCTCCAATAAGAACGCTCCCCATGTGGAAACGGGAAAGGTTAGGTTTAGTGCCTCAGAAAAGCCCCATGTGGGGGCACCTGGGTGGCTCAGTGGGTTAAAGCCTCTGCCTTCGGCTCGGATCATGATCCAAGGGTCCTGGGATCGAGCCCCACATCGGGCTCTTTGCTCCGCAGGGAGTCTGCTTCCTCCCCTCTCTCTCTCTCTGCCTGCCTCTCTGCCTACTTGTGATTTCTCTGTGTCAAATAAATAAAATCTTTAAAAAAAAAGAAAAGCCCCATGTGCTGGTATTCAAAACCAAAATCTGAAGAGGGACACCTGGAACCCAAAGCTAGCATTCAGATTAGGGCCTAGGGGCCTGTCCGTTTTAATCTTATGTCTCTGGGGACACTGTCTGAGTGTCTAAATGGAGATAGTTGCTCAGCTGGTGTCAGAGTACCCCTCTTAGTCCAGGGCAGTCTACACTATCGGGATGGCCTCGATGTCCTTGGAGATTTCTCCTAATCTGTAGATTTGTGGCCAATGGATTGGGCACAGTTTCTTTGGAGAGGACAGGCGCAGTCTTTCGGTGTGGCTCCAGAGGCCCTAGCCTGGAGGTTGTGTGGGTCCAGGCTGTGAGCACAGAAGTCTGAAAACACAAACTCAGCCTAGGTGTGGCGCCGAGGGTATCGCAGGCCGGATCTACAGACCGAGATAGGACCTCCTCGGCTTATGAACGAAGGGCGAGTGGGAGGCATTCCCTCAGGCTTTTGTGTGGGAGGTGTTCCCTCAGGCTTTTGTCTCTGGATGTTGTGTGAATGATAGCTGTGGATTTTAGGGATGGCCCCAGGGACTATGGACGAGTATCCCTCTCTGGGGATTTGGCCCTGGTCCCAAGATTTTGGGGTCATTTTGTGGGAAGGGTGGAGTCCTGTTGTCTGGCTCAGGTGTCTCTCCAAGAGAGGGATTCCAGAGCAGAGAGGGATTCCAGAGTTTTCCAGACTGGAAAACTCGAACTCTGGTGCGGATTGGGAGCACAGGGGCTTGGCAAGGCCACATGGGGGCTCTTGGTCCAGGCCCTGAGAGTCTTTGGTTAGACATGGGGCTCATGCTGAGGGTCACAATGCGAGTTTGTGCCCACGGCGGCACTGAAGTTTGGGTGTGGCCTCAGGGTCCATGAAGGTTTCTCCTTTTTTTTTCAGTTTTTTTTTAAAGATTTTATTTATTTATTTGACAGACAGAGATCACAAGTAGGCAGAGAGGCAGGCAGAGAGAGAGGGGGGAAGAAGGCTCCCTGCTGAGCAGAGAGCCTGATGCGGGGCTCAAACCCAGGACCCTGAGATCATGACCTGAGCCGAAGGCAGAGGCTTAACCCACTGAGCCACCCAGGCGCCCCCATGAAGGTTTATCCTAACCTGAAGGTGTGACTTCACGCCTACAGCAAGCTTTGCAACCATGGGGAAGGAGGAGTTCTAATTTGTGCTTCAGGATTTGATATAACGTCTAGGTTCAGATGTCTGCAAACCCAGGTAGGGAAGAGATGATGGCCTAAGGCCATTGCGTGACCAATGTGCTGGGTGTGTGGCCAGCTGTCTCCTTGTCTGTCCGGACGTTTGGCCTCCGGCTGTGTCAGACAGCGTATTAGTGCCCAGGGCAGCCTATCCAATTGGGGTGCGGTCGAGGCCAAAGCAGTTTGATCCTCATTTGGGGTTTCTGGAGAGCCCCATAGAACAAAGTTTTTCTTCTGGTGGACAGGCAGAGGGCTGCATTGTGGTTCTGGAATTCCCAGTATGGAGGGTTTGTTTGCCAGGAGTGTGAGGAAGGAAGTCTGAAAACACAAGCTAGCATTAGGTTTGGGGCCGAGGGCACGGCATGCCCATTCTGCATAGGCTAAATAGAGATCTCCTGAATCTGAGGTCAGGACGAGTATGTGGCATTGCCTCAGGCTAGAGTTTGTGTCCATGATGGCGCCTTCCTGAAGGTTGTGGGGGCTTTCTGAGGACAGGGAGTTTTCCCTATGAAGGGAATTGTGAGGTACTCCAAAGCTCGAGGTTTCCTTTTGCAGGACAGTCAAGTCCTATTGGATGGTTCCAGGATGCCCCATATGGAAAAACTCGAGAGCAGGGGTCTAGGCATGCATGCCTGGAAATGCCACCTTACATTCCCACTGTTTGGTCTGGACAAGGCAGGCTCAATCTGCAGTCTCTTGGGCGAGCCACCTAAAGGGCTGAGTTGAAATGGACTCTCCTGAGGAATTGTCATATTGTGTGTTGATGGCCATGGAGACAATGGAATGTGGCAGTGGCTCAGGGACTCTGCATGATTCTCCAACCCAAAGGGTTTAACACAGCTCCAACAAGGAATCTTCCCATGTTGAGATGAGAGGTGTTCTGTTCAATGCCTCAGGAAAGCCCTGTATGCTGGTCTTCGAACCCAGGCCTCTGAGGAGTGACACCTGGAAACCAAAGCAAGAGTTCAGATTCTGGCCTAGGGTCCTGTCTGGTTCAATCTTCTGTTTCTGTGGACATCTGTCTGCATGACTGCATGGAGGTAGTTGCTCAGCTTGTGTCAGAATGCCCCTGTTTGTCCAGGGCGGCTTCACGTAGTGGGATGTCCCTATAGGCCTATCTGGTTCAATCTTCTCCTATGTGGACATCTGTCTACAGGTCTGAGTGGAGGTAGATGCTCAGCTGTTGTCAGATCGCCCCTGTTTGTCCTGGCGACCTATACTATTGGGATCGCCTCGGTGACTTTGGAGGTTTCTCTTAATTTGCAAGGTTGTGGCCAATGGAATATGCAGAATTCCTTTGGAAATGGAAGGCACAGTTTTGAGGTATGGCTCCAAGGGCCCAAGCATGGAGGGTGTGTGGTTCAGGGCTGTGGGGACAGAAGTCTGAAAACACAAATTCGGCTTAGGTTTGGGGACGTAGGTATGGCATGCCCAATCTACAAACCATGAGGAGAACTCTTCGGGATATTAACATATGGCACGTGTGAGGTGCTTGCTCAGGCTTTTGTTTCTGGATTTTGTGTGAACGATGGCCATGGAATGTCGGGGAGGACTCATGGGAATGAACGAGTCTCCCTCTCTGTGGATTTGGCCTGTTCCCAAGAGTTTTGGGTCAATCGGTGGGATGGGATGAGTCATTTCTGTTTTGTTATCTCAGGTGTCCCACAAAAAGAGGAATTCCAGAGCAGAGCCCTGGTTAGGGGCGACTGGACAACCCGACCTCTGGTTGAAGTTTGGGGCCTAGGAGGATGGCAATTCCAATATGCCATCTCTTGGTCCAGGGACTGAAAGGCCGTACTTGAGCACAGTCGACACACTGAGGGTCCCAATACATGTTTGTGCCCTGGAGGCACTCCAGGAACCAAGCCTCACGAATACCAAATATGCTGATATTGGAAACCAGGCCTCTGAGGAGAGATATCTGGAAACCAAAGCAATGGATCCGAATAGAACCTAGGGGCCTGTCCGCTTTAATCTTCTTCTCTTGGGACAACCTTCAATGCTATGAGTGGAGGTAGAAGTTCAGCTGGTGTCAGACGGCCCCTGTCTGTCCCAGGCGGCCTATACTATTGGGATGGCTTCAGGGACTTTGGAGGTTCCTCCTAATTTGTATGATTGTGGACAATGGAATGGACAGAATTCCAGTGGAGTGGGAAGGTACAGACCTGATGTGTGGCTCCAGGGGCCCCAGGCTGGAGGGTGTGTGGGCCAGGACTATGGGGACAGAAGTCTGAAAACACAAACTCGACTTAGGTTTGGGGACGAAGGTAAGGCAGGCCTGATCTACAGACCGTGAGGAGAACTCTTCGGGATATGAAGAAATAGTAAGTGTGAGGCACTTATTCATGCTTTTGTCTCTGGATTTTGTGTCAACGTTGGCCGTGGAATGTCGGGGAGGCCTCATGGGCCATTGACAAGTCTTTCTCTCTGGGGATTTGGACCGATCCCAATTGTTTTTGGGTCAATCTGTGGGATGGGAGGAGTCCTTTCAGTATTGTTGCCTCAGGTGTCCCACAAAAAGAGGGATTCCAGAGCAGAGTCCTGGAGAGGGGCGAATGGACAACCCGAAATATGGTTAAAAATTGGGGCCTAGGGGCATGGCAAGCCCAATAGGCAGTCTCTTGGTCCAGCCACTGAGAGGCCTTACTTGAGGATTGGGCTCGCGCTGAGGGTCACAATGCGTGTTTGTGACCAACACGGCCCTCAAGCATGGGCGGGTCCTCATGGGCCACACTGGTTTCAACTACACTGAATGTTGGATAACATGACAAACACAAAGTTTCTTGCCATGGCGAAGGTGTTCTATTTTCTGCATCAAGTTCAACCCTGGGCAGTGACTGGAGATAAGGTCTAGGTTCTGATGCCTGAAAACCGAGGTTGGGAAGAGATAACTACCTAAGGCCATGGCGGGTCTGATGTGCCTAGTGTGTGGCCAGCGTGCTGGGTGTGGGTCGGGAGGTCTAGGCTTTGGCTGTGTGAGAAATGGCATTAGTGCCCAGAGCAGCCTGTATAATTGGGGTACAGTCAAGTGGCTTGCAGTTTGATCCTCATTTGGGGTTTCTGGGTAGCCCCAGAGGGCAATGTCTTTCTACTGGAGGGCAGGCAGAGTGCTGCATTGTAGTTCTGGAATTGCCAAACTGGAGTGCTTTTGGGCCAGGAGTATGAGGACAGAAGTCTGAGAACACAAGCTAGGCTTAGGTTTCTGGGCGAGGGCATGGCAGGAACACTCAGCAGAGCTGAATTGAGATCTAAGGCATCTGAAGTGAGGGCGATGATTAGATGACTGCTTGGGCTGGAGTTTTTGTCCCTGATGGCCCCTTCATAAAGGGGGGCGGATCATGAGGCCATGAATGTTTTCCCACGACGGGAGTTGTGAGATGCTCCAAACTGCAAAGATTCTTCTACGGGACAATTGAGACTGGTTGATTGGCTCCAGGACTTCCCATATGGAATGATTCCGAGCAGGGTTCTAAGGATGGATGGCTGGGCAGCCCGCCTCTCATTCCAATTGTCTTCTAGCGACAAGACAGGTTCGATCTGCTGGATCTGGGAGAGCAACCGAGGGGGCTGAGTTGAAAAGGACTCTCCTATGGATGGATCCTAATGTGGGTTTGTGTTCATGGAGACCTTGGAATGAGGCCATGGCACCGGGGTCCTGAAGGGTTCTCCTAACCAGAGGCTTTGACACAGCTCCAACACACAAGATTTCCATGTGGAGACGAGATTTGTTCTGATGGGGGTCTCAAGAAACAGCCATACGCTGTTATTGGAATCCAGGCCTCTGAGGAGAGATGCCTGGAAACCAAAGCAATGGATCCGATTAGGGCCTAGGGGCCTGTTCGTTCCAATTTACCTCTGGAGACATCTGTCTATGTGTCTGAGTGCAGGTATGTGCACAGATGGGCTCAGATTGCCCCTGTTTGTCCTGGGCAACCAACAATATTGGGATGGCCTTGGGAAATTTGGAGGTTTATCCTATTTGTAAGGTTGTGGCCAATGGAATGGGCAGAATTCCCTTGGAGAGGGCAGGTACAATCCTCAGGTTTGGCTCCAGGGGCCTGAGCTTGTAGGGTGGGTGGGTCAGGGCTGTGAGGACAGAAATCTGAAAACACAAACTCGGCTTAGGTTCTGAGTGGTAGTATGGCAGGACTGATCTACAGACCATAGGGGAACTCTTCGGGATATGAAAAAAGTGTGAGTGTGAAGCGCTTGCTCAGGCTTTTGTCTCTGAAACTTGTGTCACCGGTGGCAGTGGAATGTCCAGGTGACCTCATGGGCAATGAATGAGTCTTCCTCTCTGGGGATTTGTCCCGATCCCAAGACTTTGGGGTCATTCTGTGGGATGGGAGGAGTCCGTTTATTTTATTTATTTATTTATTTATTTATTTATTTATTTATTGCCTCAGGTGTCCCACCAAAAGAGGGATTCCAGAGCAGAGCCCTGGGGAGTGGCAACTGGACAACCAGAAATCTGGTTAAAAATTAGGGCATAGGGGCATGGCAAGCCCATTATGATGCCTAATGTTCCAGCCCCTGAGAGGACTCACTAGAAGACAGGACTCATGCTGAGGGTCAAAATGTGTGTTTATGCCCTCGCAGCACTCAAGCATGGGCGGGGCCTCATGGTGAACACTGGTTTCTCCTATACTGAATGTTGGACAACATGCCAACCACAAGGTTCTTGTCATGTGGAAGGAGGAGTTCTGATTTCTGCATCACATTCACCCCTTGCAAGGGTTTGGAGTTAAGGTCTAAGTTCTGAAGCCTGAAAAGCTAGGTTGGGAAGAGATGAGGAGACAAGGCCATGGTGGGTCTGATGTGCTCAGTGTGTGGTCAGGTGTCTCGGTGTTGGTCAGGAGGTCCGGGCTCAGGCTGTGTCACACAGTGTATTTGTGCCCACGTTAGACTATATAATTTGGGTACAGTAGAGTGCCTTGTAGTTCTATTCTCATTTGGGGTGTCTGGGAAGCCCCATAGGGCAACATTTTTCTTCTGGATGCCAGGCAGTGTGCTGCATTGTGCGTCCAGATTTGCCAAACATGAGGGCTTGGGGGCCAGGAGTGTTAAGACGGAAGTCTGAGAACACAAGCTAGACGTAGGTTTCATGTCGAGGGCAAGGCAGGCACACTGTGTAGAGCAGAAACTAGATCTCGTGCATCTGAAGTCAGGGTGAGGATCAGACGTTGGCTCAGGTTGGAGGTCCTGTCCATGATTTCTCCTTCATAAAAAGGGGTGGTGGCATCACAAAGCCATCGAGGATTTCCCACGTTGGAAGTTGTGACATGCTCCAAAGTGCAAAGATTCCTTCTGCAGGACATTTGAGACCTGTTGGATGGCTCCAGACGTCCCATACGGAACGACGCCGCAGCAGGGTTCTAAGGATGGATGCCTGGGCAGCCCGTCTCGCATTCCAATTGTCTCCTAGCAACAAGACAGGTTCAATATGCTGACTCTGGGGGAGCAAGCAAAGGGCTGGGTTGAAATGGAATCTCCTGCGGATTGGTCCTAATGTGGTTTTGTGTCCATGGAGACCTTGGAATGGAGCAGTGGCACTGGGGCCCTGAAAGATTCTCCTAACCAGAGATTTTGAGATCACTCAAAAAAGCAAGTTTCCCATGTGGAGGCAAGATTTGTTTTAGTTGGTGCCTCAAGAAAACCCCATATGCTGGTATTGGAAACCAGGCCTCTGAGGAGGGATACCTGGAAACCACAGCAATGGATCCGATTAGGGCCTAGGGGCCTTTCCAGTTCAATCTTCTTCTCTGACGACATCTGTCTATGGTATGAGTTGTGGTGGTTTCTCAGCTGGTGTCAGACTGCCGCTGTTTGTCTGTGCGGCCTACACTATTGGGATGGCCTTGGGGACTTTGGAGATTTCTCCTAATTTGTACGATTATGGAGAATGGAAGGGGTAGAATTCCCGTGGAGTAGGCAGACATAGACCTGATGTGTGGCTCCGGGGGCCCAAGCCTGGAGAGTGTGTGGGCCAGGACTGGGGGACAGATGTCTGAAAACACAAACTCAGCTTAGGTTTGGGGATGTAGGTATGGCAGGCCCGATCTATGGACCGTGAGGAGAATTCTTCAGGATTTGAAGAAAGGGCGAGTGTGAGGTGCTTTCTTAGCCTTTTGTCTCTGGATTTTGTGTCAGCAATGGCCGTGGAATATCAGGGAGGCCTCATGGGCCATGGACGTCTTCCTCTCTGTGGATTTGGCCCGATCCCAATTGTTTCGGGTCAATCTGTGGCATGCAGAAGGACTTTCAGTTTTGTTACCTCAGGTGTCCCACCAAAAGAGGGATTCCAGAGCAGAGCCCTGGGGAGGGGTGACTGAGCAACCTGAACTATGGTTAAAAATTGGGGCCTAGGGGCATGGCAAACCCAATATGTCTTCTGATGGTTCAGCCACTGAGAGGCTTTCCTTGAGGACAGAACTCACGCTGAGGTTCACAATGTGTCCTCATGCCCTCGTGGCGCTCTAGCTTGGGCGGTGACTCATGGTTCATGCTGGTTTCTCGAACACTGAACATTGGACGACATGCCAACCACATGTATTCTTGCCATGGGGAAGTAGTGGTTCTGATTTCAGCATCTCATTCACCCCTGGGTAGTGATTGGAGTTAAGGTCTAGGTTGTGAAGTCAGATAAACGAGGTTGGGATGAGATGACAATCTAAGGCCATGTCGGTTTTGATGTGCACAGTGTGGAGACACCTGTCCCTGTGTTTTTCAGAAGCTTCAGGTTCAGGCTGTGTCAGAAAGGGCATTAGTGCACAGGATAGACTGTATAACTTGGGTACAGTCGAGTGCTGTGCAGGTTGATCCTCATTCGGCGTATCTGGGTATCCCCAAGGGCAACGTTTTTCTTCTGGAGTTCAGGCAGAGTGTTGCATTGTGGCTCCGGAATTCCCAAACAGGATGCTTTGTGGGTGAGTGTGAGGACGGAAGTCTGAGAACACATGTTAGTCATAGGTTTCAGGGAGATGGCACGTCAGGCCCCCTCTGCAGATCTGAATCAGATTTCGTGTATCTGAAGTCAGGGCGAGGTTCAGACCGAGGCTCAGGTTGGAGTTTCTGTCCATTATGGCCCCTTCATGAAGGGGGCAGCATCTCGAGGTCATGGAGGTTTACCCACGATGGGAGTTGTGAGATGCTCCAAACCACAAGGATTCCTTCTGAACGACAATTGAGACCTGTTGCATCACTCCAGGACCTCCCATATGGAACGATGCCAGAGCAGGGATCTAAGGATGGATGCCTGGGCAGCCCGCCTCGCATTCCAATTATCTCCTAGCAAATAGACAGGTTTGATATGCTAACTCTATTGGAGCAACCGAGAGTGCTGAGTTGAAATGGACTCTCCTAAGGATGGGTCCTAATGTGGGTGTGTGTCCATGGAGACCTTGTAATGGGGCGGTGGCACACAGGCCCTGAAGGATTCTGCTATCTGGAGGCTTTGAGACATCTCCAAAGGACAAGTTTCCCATGTGGAGACGAGATTTGTTCTGTTTGGTGCCTCAGGAAACCCCCATATGCTGATATTGGAAACCAGGCCTCTGAGGAGAGATACCTGGAAACCAAAGCAATGGATCTGATTAGGGACTGGGTGCCTGTATGTTTTAATCTTCTTCTCTTGGGACATCATTTTACGGTATAAGTGGAGATAGATGCTCAGCTGGTGTCAGACGGTCCCTGTCTGTCACAGGCGGCCTATACTTTTGAGTTGGCCTCGGGGATTTGAAGGTTTCTCCTAATTTGTACGATTGTGGACAATGGAATAGGCAGAATTCCTGTGGAGTGGTCAGGCACAGTCCTAATGTGTGGCTCCAGGGGCCCCAGCCTGGAGGGTTTTTGGGCCAGGACTGTAGGGACAGAAGTCTGAAAACACAAACTCGGTTAGGTTTGGGGACGTAGGTATGGAAGGCCCTATTTACGGACCATGAGGAGAACTCTTCAGGATATGAAGAAAGAGTGAGTGGGAGGCACTTATTCAGGCATTTGTCTCTGGATTTTGTGTCAACAATGGCTGTGGAATGTCGGGGAGGCCTCATGGGTCATGGATGAGCCTTCCTCTCTGTGGACTAGGCCCGACCCCAATTGATTTGTGTCAATCTGTGGGATGGGAGGAGTCCTTTCAGTATTGTTTTACCCCAGGTGTTTCCCAAAAAGAGGGATTCTGTTAGGGTCCGTGATCAAAGGAACGAGACTGATACAAAGCGAAGGTCAAGGAAAACTTTATTTCGCGCCAAGCATCAGGAATCAAACAACCGGTCAGAGCTACCTCTTACGAAAAGGCGGTGACGATGAACCCAACAAGGTCACTTCCAAGAAGGCCAGTCTGGACGAGGCCGCTCTAGATGACGCTGCTGCTCCACAGATGAGGCCGCTCCATGATTGGAGCCATTCCCAAGAAGAGGCCACTCCCAAGACGGCCACTGCTCAATGAAGTTGCTCCCTGGACAAGGCCGCTCCCAAGAAGAGGCTGTTCTGGACAAGACCATTTCCTGGATGAGGCCACTCCCAATGACGAAGAAGCAACAATGACAAGGAGGACAACCCGGATGACACAGACTCTGCTCCCCACGATGCTACTCTGACCAGGCTTCCACCTGGAGGAAGGCACCACTGCAGACAAGGCCACTTGTGGTTCGGGGTGGCGAGACATTTTGCAGAGAGGCTGCTGGTGTCTAGGGGCCGTTGGCATCTCAGGGCTGCTTACGCCTCGAGACCGCTGGCACCTAGGGGCTGCAGGTGTCTCAGGACCGCAGGCATTGAGGGACCGCTGACAACTGGACCGCAGATGTCTTGGGACCGCAGGCGTCGAGGGACCGCTGACAGCTGGACCGCAGATGTCTCGGGACCGCAGGCGTCGAGGGACCGCTGACAGCTGGACCGCAGGCGTCTCGGGACCGCAGGTGTCGAGGGACCGCTGACAACTGGACTGCTAGGCCGCCGGAGGCTGGAGGCTGGAGGCTGCAGGCGGCGGCTCGGGGCCGCCGCAGGAGGCTGGAGGCTGCAGGCGGCAGCGCTCGGAGCCACCGCCGGAGGCTGGAGGCGGCGGCGCTTGGGGCCGCCGCCGGAGGCTGGAGGGTGGAGGCGGCGGCGCTTGGGGCCACCGCCGGAGGCTGGAGGCTGGAGGCGGCGGTGCTCGGGGCCGCCGCCGGAGGCTGGAGGCGGCAGCGCTCGGGACCGCCGCCGGAGGCTGCAGGCGGCGGCGCACGGGGCCACCGCCAGAGGCTGGAGGCTGGACCGCCAAACGCGGTTATAGCTCTTACAAGAGCTATTACAGCTCTTCTATACACCGTTGACTCCCCTGCTCTCCTGCGACTTCCACCGCTCTCCGCCCCACTTCACCGCTCTCTGCCGATTTCACCGCTCTCCTGCAGCAGCCCCGGCTCTCCTGCAGCAGTCCCCCCCCACAGCCTGGCAGAGTAACCTTTATGGGGGTGGTTAAGCCCCGCCCCTACACAGGTGGCCAATTGAATACCAATTTTCCCAGTGTATATACATACGGCCTACTGATTGGATGACTCCACTCAGTCTGCCCCACCCTTACATTCCCCCCTTTCCTTTGGAGATTAGTCAAATCCTTGACTTTTCAGCTTGTTCTATGTTATTTCAAGCATATAAGGTAAATATTTTGTCATTTCTTTAGTATAGCAACAATACACTCACAGTTTCTTTAGTCTTAGTTTCAGTCCATGGTCAGCAGGGTCTTTTGGCTGCATTTCCCATTTCTGGAGGGCATCCTTACTCTCAGCTCGTTTGACATGACCCGCATGAACCCAGGCCCTGATGCCTTCCACTTTTACTGCCGTGGGGGTGGTTAGGATAACAGTAAATAGTCCCTTCAAATGAGGCTCCAAATTCCCCACTTGATAGCGACTTATCCAAACCAAGTCTCCGGGTTGGTAAGGATGTGGTTCCACCGTCTCTGTTCCAGTATAGGCAGTTTGGATCCCTTCTTTTTAAGACAGACTGTAATGCCTGCAGTGACTGGTGTATAGACTGATCAGTCATTTCTGCTAGGGCAACCTCCTGTAGCCTAGGACAGAGCTCCCAAACATTATTTTAAATGGGGTCACCTTGTTTATTACATCGTGCCCTGAGAGTAAAAGGAAGGAGATTTTCTATCCACCGCCAGCCTCCAGAATTAACTTTGTCAAGGTCTTTTCGAGAATCTGGTTCATTCTCCTTGCTCAGAGCTCTGGGGCCAGTAGGCACACTTTAGTTTCCAGTTAGTGCCTGTGGCCTCGGCCATCTGTAGTGCCTTGGTGAATGCAATCAGCTTTGCTTTTCCACCGAGATCCTATGTGGCAGGACTGTCATCCAGAGTCTCTGCCCAGGAGAAACCATTGCAGCCCCCGCATACCTCTTTTCCACTGACCATGTAACTACTCCCTTCTGTGAACAGAGTCATTTCTGCATCCGGGAGGGGAGTGTCTCTGAGATCCGGCCTTATTCCTGTGACTTGGGTTAAGACCTCCCCACAGTCATGTGGATGGTCAGCTAGCTCTTCTGGCAGCAGTATGGCTGGATTTAGCACTGCTGGGGGTCGGAAGGCCACTTTTGGTTCATTGAGGAGCAGGGCCTGATAACCCGTTACTTGGGCGTTCGTCATCCATCGGTCTGGTGGAGTCCGGAGAAGGCCCTTAATCGCGTGTGTGGTGGTTATAACAAGATTTTGGCCCAAAGTTAATTTACTCGCATCCTTAACCAGGAGGGCTGTTGCGGCGATTATGCGGAGGCAAGGAGGGAACCCAGCTGCTACTGGGTCTAGTTTCTTGCTAAGATAGACCACTGGCCTTCACCATGCCCTAGAGTCTGAGTCAAAACTTCTTTAGTCAGCCCTGCCTTCACATACAAGTGTAAGGGCTTGGTAACATCTGGGATGACCAATGCTGGGGCACACAGTAAGGCTCTTTGTAATTCCCGAAATGCTCCTTCTGCCTCAGCTGTCCACACTCTACAATAGTGAGTCCTCCCTTAGCCAGTTCGTAGAGAGGTTGTGCCATCTCCGTGAAGATAGCATCCACAGCCTGTAGTAGCCCACCGTCCCAAGAAATTCCCTCTTGGAGATCAAAGCAAAAGCAACCGGTATTCCCTGGCAGTCTTCCATCCAAGTACTAACCAGGCCCGACCCTTCTTAGCTTCCAAGATCAGACGAGATCTGGCGCCTTCAGGATGGTATGGCCGTAGACAATCATAAGGTTCTTACCCGATATTCTCAGATGAGTGTACGCGACACCCTATATAACATGGAACCGTCCTCCCCTTGCTGGAGGAAGCTGAACTTTCTCATACCCTACTGTTACTTTAATTTGTCCAGGCTTGGTTAGCTACCATATCTCTCTCGTTCATAGTTACATTGGCCCCCGGCCTTCTTGGGCTACTGATGCCTTGTGGTCATACCCATTCTGTACAAAGGAGGAGGTAGTGGAGGGTTTCTAAGTGCTTGGAACAGAATGATGTTTCAGACAGATGGACATGTTGTTCAAAGATGCAGAGGCTGCAGAGAGCCAGCATATTCAGAAACGTGCCAGCAGCTGCACGTGTATCAATCGGGTCAGGTCCCTGGCAGCCTCTGATGGCCAAGATTTGAAGCCTTGACTCCCGAGCTCCTCCCATAGGCCCTTGTGTGACCCATCGAGTCCAGACATCAGAGAAGAGGGACGAGCAGCTCATGGAACTTCAGAGAGTTTTCTTCCTCTTGGAAGATGGCTTCCTAGACTCAAAGTGGACCCTCCGGCTCTCGTTTTTCTAGGTCTGTGAGCCAACACAGAGGTGCTAAGCAGAGTCCAAATCCATTGCACAGAATTTCCCCTGTTCCATCTCCCAGATTCTGGGTGGAGGAGCCCAGAGAGAACAGCTGTGATCTGCTCTGCCATTGGAGCAGGGCTGTCCCTGGATGCTGTCCTGCTCGTGTCCCTCGTGGGAACTTAGGAGCGTCTTATTTAAGGTCTGTCTGTATAAACCCTGGACTGGGCTACTCCATGGAGTAGATGACCGTTATGCCATATGAAGCCCTGCAAGATTTAGGGTGCAGTCCATTCAGACTCCATAGTGGAAGCGGTGGAGCCATAGAGATACATTCACACAGTCAGGCATTTTTCAGATTCAAACAGGTTGGACATCCTCCCCTTTTGGTATCCCTGGCTAATGGGAGGTGATCAGTCTCCCCTTCCATTCTTTTATGAATGGATTTAGCTCTGACAGTGACCTTAGGGCTGTTTATCTCCCTTTTACATATCTCCTACTTTTTACATACAGAGTTGCTTGTCCCATTTCCATCAGTCTTAATTACACTTAACAGAATTTTGTACTCTTAGAAATACCTTAACCTCTACTTAAGACTAAATATAAACCAATGGTGAGTTGTTACAACAGAATTCTTTAGATGGCAAATTTATCAATCAGTTAAGCACAGAATGTGTTCACCAGCAGATTTCAAAAGTACAAACCCAGTTCCAGCAAACAGCGCCCTAGCATTTCATCCCATTTGGTTAGGATCTAGATGTCCAACAAATTTAACTCCATTTTTCATTCAAGCAACCCTTCACAGTTTCAGGTTATCAAAGACTTCGGAAGCCACTTTAACAATTACTCATTAAACCCTTGAAACAGACAGTTAACCATCAGCCCAGCCATCCCTTCGCAAACAGACCTCATGTTCCACCTGGGCCCATTCCACTTCAGATGCCATGCTTTCCCTGCCAGCAAGGGGGAGGGGCCAGGCAGTCCACGTCGGGCCAGAGAAGGCAAGGAATTCCCCGAAACAAAAGAAGTTTTGGCAGCTGCTTGGGAATATTCCTTAAAGTCTCTGTCTCGAGGTTGGTTCATCCCACAGTACCAGTTCTGCTTACCAAAAGTGGCCCACTAGGCACTTATATTCCATGCCCGGCTCTAATGAGCATCAGCATTGGACACCTTAACCCGGCATCTGACTAACTCCAGGTAGCTCGTTATAGCCCTTAACACACAAAATGAGTGAGGGAGAAGCCCCACATCTATTATGAGGAACAGAAAGATGAAAGCTAGCGTCCCCTTACTCTCTGCTTGCCACATTCCTTCAACCATAACAAAACACAATAGACAACAACAACAACAACAAAAACAAACAAAAACAAACAAATAACCACAACCCCAGTGGCCCTCATCCAGAGCCTGCTGCTGGAGAGGGGGACTTCCTTTCCTGAGCTCCATGAGCTTTTTCATATTCTCCTATTATCTTGTTATTTACCTTTCTATTTGTTGTTCCTTTAGAGTTTCTATAACCTTTAAATGGTTTATTGAAATGTATACTTTAAAAGGATGAATTGTGTCCAATCAAGTTCTGGACATTTTCACCATCCTAAATGAAACCCCATTCAAACATTGGTCACTCCATCTCTTGGCAACCTATCTTAAGTAACTATTAATTTACTTTCTTTTCCTATAGATCTGAGTTTTCTGGACATTTCACATATAAACAGGATCATACATGTAGTCTTTTATCACTGGCTTCTTTAATTTGGCCTAATGTTTTCAAGGGTCATCGATATTATAGCATATATCAGTTACCTTATAGAGTACAATATAGGTTTCTGATCCTTTTAAAATTTTGTATATTGTATGAGGTAGAAGTTTAACTTCATCCTTTAAAACAGGTGCTTACTGCTATAATTTCCCTTTAAGTACTGTTTTAATGGCATTCCATAAGCTTTGGTGTGTTGTTTTTGTTTTTGTATAGCTCAATGGATTTCCTAATCGGATTTTTCTCTTTGTCCTCCTGACCAAATTTATGGAGTGCATTAATTTATATGCACTTTTTAATTTAACCAGAGCTTGCCACTGGTGGGGGCTATCTTTATCCCCAACCGTCTAAGGGGACTTGAAACCCTCAACTGTCAAAGGGAAGGCAGGGGACTCGAACCCCCGACCGCCCAGGGGGACTTGAACCCCCCCTGACGGCGCAGAGGGTCTCGAACCCCCCGACCGCCCAGGGGGACTCGAACCACCGACTGCGCAGGGGGACTCGAACCCCCCGACCGCCCAGGGGGACTCGAACCCCCTGTCGATCTATCAGCAGAGGGATAGGGCGTCCCCGCATCCACTCCAGCCCTGGGGAGCATGGCTGCGTCCAGCTTCTCCCCGGTAGGCTATACCCTGGAGCTCCAACCAGACAGACGGATAGGATCCCAATACCTCAGATCCCAATACCTCGAAACCCAATACCTCAGATCCCAATACCTCGAAACCCAATACCTCGAAACCCAATACCTCAGATCCCAATACCTCGAAACCCAATACCTCGAAACCCAATACCTGGAAACCCAATACCTCGAAACCCAATACTTCGAAACCCAATACCTCGAAACCCAATACCTCGAAACCCAATACCTCCAGAGGCTTTCCCTAAAAATTCTGATGCTGGCTCAGTTCTCGTCGTTTGATCCCGGACGAGCCCCCAAATGTTAGGGTCCGTGATCAAAGGAAGGAGACTGATACAAAGCAAAGGTCAAGCAAAACTTTATTTCGCGCCAAGCATCAGGAATCAAACAACCGGTCAGAGCTACCTCTTACAAAAAGGCGGTGACGATGAACCCAACAAGGTCACTTCCAAGAAGGCCAGTGTGGACGAGGCCGCTCTAGATGACGCTGCTGCTCCGCAGATGAGGCCGCTCCATGACTGGAGCCGTTCCCAAGAAGAGGCCACTCCCATGACAGGGCCACTGCTCAATGAAGTTGCTCCCCGGACAAGGCCGCTCCCAAGAAGAGGCTGTTCTGGACAAGACCATTTCCTGGATGAGGCCACTCCCAATGACGAAGAAGCAACAATGACAAGGAGGACAACCCGGATGACACAGACTCTGCTCCCCACGATGCTACTCTGACCAGGCTTCCACCCGGAGGAAGCCACCACTGCGGACAAGGCCACTTGTGGTTCGGGATGGCGAGACATTTTGCAGAGAGGCTGCTGGTGTCTAGGGGCCGTTGGCATCTCAGGGCTGCTTACGCCTCGAGACCGCTGGCACCTAGGGGCTGCAGGTGTCTCAGGACCGCAGGCATTGAGGGACCGCTGACAACTGGACCGCAGATGTCTCGGGACCGCAGGCATCGAGGGACTGCTGACAGCTGGACCGCAGATGTCTCGGGACCGAAGGCGTCGAGGGACCGCTGACAGCTGGACCGCAGGCATCTCGGGACCGCAGGCTTCGAGGGACCGCTGACAGCTGGACCGCAGATGTCTCGGGACCGCAGGCATCGAGGGACCGCTGACAGCTGGACCACAGGCGTCTCGGGACCGCAGGCGTCGAGGGACCGCTGAAAACTGGACCGCAGGCGTCAAGGGACCGCTGACAACTGGACTGCTAGGCCGCCGGGGGCTGGAGGCTGCAGGCGGCGGCTCGGGGCCGCCGCCGGAGGCTGGAGGCTGCAGGCGGCGGCGCTCGGGGCCGGCGCTGGAAGCTGGAAGCTGGACCGCCAAACGCGGTTATAGCTCTTACAAGAGCTATTACAGCTCTTCTATACACCGTTGACTCCCCTGCTCTCCTGCGACTTCCACCGCTCTCCGCCCCACTTCACCGCTCTCCACGGACTTCACGGTTCTTCGCGGACTTCACTGCTCTCCGCCGACTTCACCGCTCTCCGCCGATTTCACCGCTCTCCTGCAGCAGCCCCGGCTCTCCTGCAGCAGCCCGGCTCTCCTGCAGCAGCCCCCCCCCCCACAGCCTGGCAGAGTAACCTTTATGGGGGTGGTTAAGCCCCGCCCCTACACAGGTGGCCAATTGAATTCCAATTTTCCCAGTGGATATACATATGGCTTACTGATTGGATGACTCCACTCAGTCTGCTCCACCCTTACAGATTCCCAAGCGGGGCCCTGGGGAGGGGCGAATGGACAACCCGAACTATGGTTAAAAATTGGGACCTAGGGCATGACAAGCCCAATATCCCATCTCTTGGTTCAGCCACTGAGAGGCCTTTCTTGAGGACGGGGCTCACCCTGCGGGTCACAATGCGTGTTTGTGACCAACGCGGACCTCAAGCATGGGCGGGGCCTCATGGGCCACACCTATTTCAACTACATTGAACGTTGGACCACATGCCAACCACAAGGTTTCTTGCCATGGGGAAGTTCTGATTTCTTCATCATGTTCAACCCTGGGTAGTGATTGCAGATAAGGTCTAGGTTCTGATGCCTGAAAACCGAGGTTGGGGAGAGATGATGACCTAAGGCCATTTTGGGACCAATGTGCTCAGTGTGCGGTCAGCTGGCTGTGTGTGGGTCGTGAGGTCCAGGCTCAGGCTATGTCAGAAAGGGCACTAGTGCTCAGGGCCTCCTGTAGAATTGGTGCAAGAGGCGTGCAGATTAATCCTCATTTGGGGATTCTGGGTAGCCCCAGAGGGCAATGTCTTTCTTCTGTAGGGCAGACAGAGTGCTGCACTGTAGTTCTGGAATTTCCAAACTGGAGGGCTTGTGGGCCAGGAGTATGATGACGGAAGGCTGAGAACACAAGCTAGGCTTAGGTTTCTGGGCGATGGCACAACAGGCAAACTCTGCAGAGCTGAATTGAGATCTAGTGCATCTGAAGTGAGGGCGATGATTAGATGATCGCTTAGGTTGGAGTTTATGTCCCTGATGGCACCTTCATAAAGAGTGGGGGGGGGATCACGAGGCCATGGAGGTTTTCCCACGAATGGAATTTTGAGATGCTCCAAACCACAAAGAGTCTTCTACGGGACAATTGAGACTGGTTGATTGGCTCCAGGACTTCCCATATGGAATGATTCCAAGCAGGGTTCTAAGGATGGATGGCTGGGCAGCCCGCCTCTCATTCCAATTGTCTCCTAGCGACAAGACAGGTTCGATCTGCTGGATCTGGGGGAGCAACCGAGGGGGCTGAGTTGAAATGGACTCTCCTATGGATGGATCCTAATGTGGGTTGTGTTCATGGAGACCTTGGAATGAGGCGGTGGCACTGGGGCCATGAAGGGTCCTCCTAACCAGAGGCTTTGGCACAGCTCCAACATGCAAGTTTCCCATGTGGAGACGATATTTGCTCTGATGGGTGCCTCAAGAAACAGTCATATGTTGGTATCAGAATCCAGGCCTCTGAGGAGAGATGCCTGGAAACCAAAGCAATGGATCCGATTAGGGCCTAGGGACCTGTTCATTCCAATTTATTTCTGGGGACATCTGTCTACGTGTCTGAGTGCAGGTAGGTGCTCAGATGGGCTCAAATTGCCCCTGTTTGTCCTGGGTAGCCAACACTATTGGGATGGCCTCGGGGACTATGGGGGTTTATCCTATTTGTAGGGTTGTGGCCAATGGAATGGGCAGAATTCCCTTGGAGAGTGCAGGTACAGTCCTCTGGTTTGACTCCAGGGGCCTGAGCCTGTAGGGTGTGTGGGCCAGTGCTATGGGGACAGTTGTCTGAAAACACAAACTCAGCTTAGGTTTCATGTCTTAGGTATGGCAGGACTGATCTACAGATCATGAGGAGAACTCTTTGGGATATGAACAAAGGGCGAGTGTGAGGTGCTGGCTCAGGCTTTTGTCTCTGGATATTGTGTCACCGATAGCCATGGAATGTCCGGCCTCATAGGCAATGGGCGAGTCTTCCTCTCTGGGGATTTGTCCCGATCCCAAGGCTTTGGGGTCATTCTGTGGGGTGGGAGGAGTCCTGGTTTTTGTTTGTTTGTTTGTTTTGTTTTTACCTCTGGTGTCCCACCAAAAGAGGGATTCCAGAGCAGAGCCCTGGGGATGGGCGACTGGACAACCAAAATCTGGTTAAAAATTGGGGCCTAGGGGCATGGTAAGCCCATTATGAGGTCTAATGATCCAGCCACTGAGAGGACTTACTAGAGGACAGGACTCACGCTGAGGGTCACAATGCGTGTTTATGCCTTCCCAGCAATCAAGCATGGGCGGGGCTTCATGGTTAATGCTGGTTTCTCCTACACTGAACGTTGGACAACATGCCCACCACAATGTTTCTTGCCATGGGGAAGGAGGAGTTCTGATTTCTGCATCACCTTCCCCACTTGGCAGGGTTTGGAGTCAACATCTAAGTTCTGAATCCTGAAAAGTTAGGTTGGGAGGAGCTGACGAGCTAAGGCTATGGCGGGTCCGATGTGCTCAGTGTGCGATAAGCTGTCTGGGTGTTGGTCAGGAGGCCCGGGCTTAGGCTGTGTCAGACAGTGTATTAGTGCCCACGTTAGACTATATAATTTAGGTACAGCAGAGTGCCTTTGGGGTGTGTGGGAAGCTCCGTAGGGCAATATTTTTCTTCTGGATGGAAGGCAGAGTGCTGGATTGTGGGTCCAGAATTGCCAAAATTGAGGTCTTGTGAGCCAGGAGTGTGAGAACAGAAGTCTAGGAACACAAGCTAGAGATAGGTTTCAGGGCGAGGGCAAGGCCGACACACTCTGCAGAACCGAATTGAGATCACGTGCATCTGAATTCAGGGTGAGTATCAGACATTTGCTCAGGTTGGAGTTCCTGTCCATGATTTCCCCTTCATAAAGGGGGTGACATCACAATACCATCAAGGTTTTCCCACATTGGAAGTTGTGAAATGCTCCAAAACGCAAGGATGCCTTCTGCAGGGCATTTGAGATCTGTTGGATGGCTCCAGGATGTCCCATAAGAAACTACGCCAGAGCAGGGTTCTATGGATGGATGCCTGGGCAGCCCACCTCTCATTCCAATGGTCTTCTAGCGACAAGACAGGTTTGGTCTGCTGGCTCTGGGGGAGCGAGCAAGGAGGATGAGTTGAAACGGAATCTCCTGCGCATGGGTCCTAATGTGGGTTTCTGTCCATGGAGACCTTGGAATGGGGCCGTGGCACTGGGCCCCTGAAGGATTCTCCGAACCGGAGATTTTAAGACAGCTCCAAAGAGCACGTTTCCCATGTGGAGGCAAGATTTGTTCTAATTGGTGCCTCAGGAATACCCCATATGCTGGTATTAGAAACGAGTCCTCTGAGGAGAGATGTCTGGAAAACAAAGCAATGGATCCAATTACGGCCTAGGGGCTTGTCCAGTTCAGTCTTCTTCTCTGTGGATATCTGTCTACGGTTCTGAGTGGAGGGTGTGGCTCAGCTGGTGTCAGATTACCCCTGTTTGTCCTGGGTGGCCTTCACTATTGGGATATCCTCGGGGAGTTTGGAGATTTCTCCTAATTTGTACGGTTGTTGCCAATGGAATGGGCAGAATTCCCTTGGAGAGGACAGGCACAGTCCTGAGTTGTGGCAACAGGGGCCCTAGCATGGAGGGTGTTTGGTCAGTGCTGTGGGGACAGAAGACTGAAAACACAAACTTTGCTTAGGTTTGGGGACGTAGGTAAGGCAGGCCCAATCTACAGATCATGAGGAGACATCTTCAGGATATGATCAAAGGGCTAGTGTGACGCGCATGCTCAGGCTTTTGCCTTTGGATTATGCGTCACTGATGGCCATGTAATGACGGAGTGGCCTCAAGGGACATGGATGAGTCTCCAAACTGTGGGGATTTGGCCCGATTCCAAGAGTTAGGAGTCATTCGTGGGATGGTAGGAGTCTTTTCTGTTTCCTAACCAGGTCTCCCACGAAAAGAGGGATTCTTGAACAGAGCCCTTGGGAGAGGTGACTGGACATCCCGACATTTGGTTAAGATTGGGGGCCTAGGGGCGTCTCAAGCCCCATATGCGGACTCTTGCTCCAGCCACTGAAAGGCCTTACTTGAGGACGGGGCTCACGCTGAGGGTCCCCATTCATGATTGTGCCCAACGCTGTCCTCAAGCATGGGCAGGGCCTCATGGGACACACGGTTTCTCCTACACTGAATGTTGGACAACATGCCAACCACAATATTTCTTGCCATGGGGAAGGATGAGTTCTGATTTCTGCATCATGGTCAACCCTTGGCAGTGATTGGAGATAAGGTCTAGGTTCTGAAGCCTGAAAAAACTAGGTTGGGAAGAGATGATGACCTAAGGCCATGGTGGGTCCGATGTGCTAATTGTGCGGCCAGCTGTCTGGGAGTCGGTTGGGAGTTCCAGGCTCAAACTGTGTCAAACAGTGCATTAATGCCCAGGGTAGACTGTATAATTGTGGTACAGTCGAGTGGTGTGCAGGTTGATCCCCATTTGTGGTTTCTGTGTAGCCCCAAAGGGCAACGTTTTTCTCCTGGGGGGCAGTTAGATTGCTGCATTGTGGCTCCAGTATTTCCAAACTGGAGTGCTTGCGGGCCAGGAGTGTGAGGACGGAAGTCTGAGAATACAAATTGGCTAAGGTTTTGGGGCGAGAGCATGGAAAGCACACTCTGCAGAGCTGAATAGAGATCCCGTACATCTGAAGTCAGGGCGAGGCTCAGATCTAGGCTCAGGTTAAGGTTCCTGTCCATGATGAAGGGGTTGGGCATCACAAGGCCATGGAGGTTTTCCCATGGTGGGAGTCTGAGATGCTCCAAACAACAAGGATTCTTTCTGCAGGACAGTCAGGACCTGTTGGATGGCTCCAGGATGTGCCATACGGAACGACGCCAGAGCAGGGTTCTAAGGATGGATGCCTGGGCAACCTGCCTCACATTACAATTGTCTGCTAGTGACAAGACGGGTATGATCTGCTGTCTCTCCGGGAGCAACCAAGGGGACTGAGTTGACATGGACTCTCCTGCATATGGGTCCTAATGTGGGTTTGTATTCAAGGAGACCTTGGAATGGGGCAGTGTTACTGGGGCCCTGAAGGATGCTCCTAACCGGAGATTTTGAGACAGCTCCAAAGCGCAAGTTTCCCATGTGGAGACGAGATATGTCCTGATAGGTGTCTCAGGAAACCCCATATGCTGGTATTGGAAAAGAGGTCTCTGAGGAGAGATGCCTGGACACCAATGCAATGGGTTCAATTAGGGCCTCTGCTCCTGTCTGGTACAATCTTCTTCTCTGTGGACATCTGTGTACGGTTCTGACTGGAGGCTGTTGCTCAGCTGGTGTCAGATCACCCCTGTTTGTCCTGGGCGGCCTACACTACTGGGATGTCCTCGGGGAGTTTGGAGGTTTCTCCTAATTTGTACGGTTGTTGCCAATGGAATGGGCAGAATTCCCTTGAAGAGGAAAGGCACAGCCCTGAGTTGTGGCAACAGAGGTCCCAACATGGAGGGTGTTTGGTCAGTGCTGTGGGGATAGAAGTCTAAAAACACAAACTTGGCTTAGGTTTGGGGACATAGGTATGGCAGACCCAATCTATAGACCGTGAGTAGAACTCTTCGGGATATGAACAAATGGCGAGTGTGAGGCGCTTGCTCAGGCTTTTGCCTCTGGATTTTGTGTAAACGATGGCCGTGCAATGACGGGGTGGCCTCAAGGGCCATGGAGGAGGAGTGTCCCACTGTAGGGATTTGACCCAATCCAAAGACTGGGCGCATTTTGTGGGATGCATTTTTTTTAACCTTTGTTGTTGTCTCACCAAAGTGGGATTCTAGAACAGAGCCCTGGGAAGGGACGACTTGACAGCCCGAACTCTGGTAAAGGATGGGGCCTAGGGGCACGGCAATCCCCGTAAGCGGGCTCTTGGTCCAGCCACTGAAAGGCCTTACTTGAGAACAGGGCTCACGCCGAGGGTCACAATTCGTGATTGTTCCCAACACTGCCCTCAAGCAAGGGTGGGACCTCATGGGCCACGCTGGTTTCTCCTACACTGAATGTTGGACAACATGACATCCACAATATTTCTTGCCATGGCGAAGGATGAGTTCTGAGTTCTGCATCACGTTCAACCCTGGGTAATGATTGGAGATAGGTCTAGGTTCTGAAGCCTGAAAAATGAAGCTGGGAAGAGATGAGGACCTAAGGCCATGGCAGGTCTAATGTGTTCACTGTGCGGCCAGCTGTCTGGGTGTCGGTCGGGACTTCCGGGCTCAGGCTGTGTCAGACAGGGCATTAGTGCTCAGGGATAGACTGTATAATTGGCGAAGAGTCTAGTGGCGTGCAGGTTGATTGTCACTTGGTGTTTCTGGGTAGCTCCAGAGGGTAACATTTTTCTTCTGGAGGGCAGGCAGAGTGCTGCATTGTGGCTCCAGTACTGCTAAATTGGAGCGCTTGTGGGCCAGGAGTGTGAAGACAGAACTCTGAGAACACAAGCTAGGCTTACGTTTCAGGGCGAGGGCACGGAAGGCACTCTCTGCAAAGGTGAATCGAGATCTCATGCATCTGAAGTCAGGGAGAGAATCAGACGTTGGCTCAGTTTGGTGTTTCTGTCCATGATGGCCCCTTCATGAAGGAGGCAGAGCATCACGAGGCCTTGGAATTTTTCCCTTAATGGAACCTGTGAGATGCTCCAAACCACAAGGATTCTTTCTGCGGGACAATTGAGACCTGTTGGAATGCTCCAGGACGTCCCATATGGAAGGACTCCAGAGCAGGGTTCTAAGGATGGATGCCTGGGCAGCCCGACTTGCATTCCAATTGTCTCCTAGTGATAAGACGGTTTTGATCTGCTGGCTCAGGGGGAGCAACAGAGGGGGCTGAACTGAAATGGACTCTCCTGCATATGGGTTCTAATGTGGGTTTGGGTCCATGGAGTCATTGGAATGGGGAAAATTTCCTTCTACGGAAAGGAGATGTTCTTTTGTGTGACTCAGGGAACAGATGTTGTGTCATAAGTTGGTTTTAGAGAACAGCCATCTGAGGACAGATGCCTGAAAACCTATTCTTGGGTTCCAGTGATGTCCTAGGGCATGTCAGGTTCAATTTTCTGACTCAGGATCATTGATTTTGGTGTCTGCCTGAGTGTAGGTGATCAGGGTGTGTCAGACTTTGCATTTGCATCCACAGCCACTTCCAATATTGCAGTGGGATCAGGGGTCATGGATGTTACTCCTAATTTACAGGGTTTGGGCAAATGTGATGGGCAAAGTTTCCTTGGGGATGGCAGGCACAGTCCTGTGGTGTGGCTCCAGAGACCCCATCCTGGATCACATGTGAGGCATGATTTTGGGAGAGAAATCTGCAAACAAAAACTAGGTTTAGGCTTAGTGGCACAATGATAGCAGCCCAATGTGTCGACCAGAAGAGCAGCTTGTCAGGAACTGTAAGTAGAGTGACTCGAGAATGGTAGCACAGCCTTTTCTATCGGCATTGTGTGTCCAGGATGACTTCGGAATGGAGGTGTTGTCTCATGGGTCCATGGGAAATTTTTACTCTCTAAGGATACTGGTGGTTCCCAATTGTTTGGTGGCTTTTTCGGGGAAGGGAAGAGTGCTGCTTTCCATCTTGGGGTGCTGCAAAACAGGGATTCCAGAGACGGGCTCTGGGTTTGGGCACCAAGAAATTCCCAACAAGGATTAGTGTTTGGGCCTAGGAGCATACCCGACATGCATTGTGGGATCCTGGTGGAGCAATAGAGAGGGATTGTGTGAAAGCATACTCAAGCTGAGGGCACAATTCCTGTTTGATCTTAGGGCATCCCTCAGGAGTGGGAATGGTCTCATTGCCCATGCAGCTGGCTCCCTCTATGAGGGTTGGACAACCATCCCAACAGCTAAATGTCCTGCCATGGGGAAGAAGGAGTTCTCTCTTGGGCTTCAGGTTCCGCCATTGACTGGGATTCCAGGAAAGGTCTGGAGACAGATGCCCGAATACCAAGGAGGCAGAAAGAGAACGGATTGGGTCATGACCAGTCAAACATGCTGGATATGGGCCCCGATTTCTGGGAGGCTGACACAAGGTTGGGTGTCAGGCTCTGTCAGACACAGCGCTAGTGGCCAGGGCAGGCTATAAATCGGGGATCCTCGAGGGCCAAGCAGATGATCCTCATGCGGGGTTTTTCGGCAGTCTCACCAGGCACTTCTTCTTTCTATGGGGAAGGCAGAATGCTGCGGTGTGGCTCCAGAATTCCCTATCAAGAGGGCTTGGGAATAAGTAGGGTGAGGATAGAATTGTAAACACCAGTTACAGTTAAATTCAGTGCCAAGAAGAAGGCAGTTCCAATGTGCAGCAGTGGATTCGAGATATCCAGCACCTGAGTATGGGCTGATGTCAGATATTTGCTCACCCTGGAGTTTGTGTCTATGATGGTCGACAAATGGAGGGATGGCTTCAAGAGGCCATGGAGGATTACCTGTGTTTAGGATTGTAAGATGCTCCAAACAACAAGGTTTCCTTCTACTGGATAGGTGGAGTCTGGTTTGTTTGCTCCAGGGTAGCCCATGTGGAAACTTTGGGTAGCAGAGCTCTCCCACAGGGATACCTGTAAAGCACATGTCCAATGAACATTGCAGCTGATGAACATGACAGGTTAGTTCTGGTAGCTCTGGGGACAAGGCCAAGGCCTTGAGTTGGCATGGAATCTCTTACAGATGGGTCCCAATGCTGATTTCTTACCATGGAGATCTTAGAATGTGCTGGTGGCAAAGGTAACATGCAGGATACTCCTACGCTGAGGGTTTGGCACAGTTCGAAGAGCACAGTTTCCGTCTTGGGACAGGAGATGTTCCATTGTGTGGGTCAGGGTCCACGTGTTGTATCCTTACTTGGTATTCCAGAATAGGCCTCTGAGGACAGAAGCCTGAACCTTATCTAGGGTTCCCAGTATGTCCTAGGGGAATGTCAGGTTCAATATTCTGACTCAGGATCATTGACTTGGGTGTCTACCTGGATGTATGTGATCAGGGTGTTTCAGTCTTTGCATTTGCATCCAGAGCAGCTTCCTATATTGAGGTGGGATCAGGGTCTTTTGAGGTTTCTCCTAATCTGGAGGGTTTCGGCAAATGTGATGGGCAAAGTTTCCTTGGGGATGGCAGGCACAGTCCTGTGTTGTGGCTACAGTGACCCCATCCTGGAGGACATGTGAGGCATGGTTTTGGGAGAGAAGTCTGCAAAAGAAAACCAGGTTTAGGTTTAATGGCGTGGTGATCACAATCCAATGAGTTCACCTGGAGGGCAGCTCATCAGGAACTGTAATTACGGTGACTCAATGGTGGTAGCATAGCCTTTTCTATCAGCATTGTGTGTCCAGGATGGCCTCGAAATTCATGTGTATTCTCATGGGTCCATGGGAGATTTCTCTTCTCTAAGGATTCTGGCAGATCCCCATAGTTTGGTGGCTTTTTTGGGGAAGGGAAGAGTGCTGTTTTCCAACTTAGGGATGCCAAACAACAGGGCTACCAGAGACGGGCTCTGGGTCTGGGAACCAAGAAATTCCCACCAAGAGTTTGGATTTGGGCCTAGGGGCCTACCAGGCCTGCAATGAGGATCCTGGTGGTGCAACTGAGAGGGCTTGTTTGAAAGCATGCTCAGGCTGAGGGTCACAATGCCTGTTTGTTCCCAGGACACCCTTCAGGAGTGGGAATGGTCTCATGGCCCATGCTGCTGGATCCCTCTCTGAAGGTTGGACACCCGTCCCAACAGCTGGGTTTCCTGCCATGGGGAAGGAGCAATTCTCTCTTGGGCTTCAGGTTCCCCCATTGGCAGGGATTCCACAAAGGTCTAGAGACAGATGGCTGAATACCAAGGATGGGTAGTGAGGACGGACTGGGCCATGGCCGGTCTCACATGCTGGATATGGGTCCTGCTCTCTGGGTGGCTGACACGAGGTCGGGTCTCAGGCTCTGTCAGACACAGCATTAGTGGCCAGAGAAGCCTATAAATTGGGGATCCATGAGGTCCGAGCAGATGATACTCATGTGGGTTTTTGTGCAGTCTTACCAGGCACTTCTTCTTTCTATGGGGAAGGCAGAATGCTGCATTGTGGCTCCAGAATTCCCTATCAAGAGGACTCCGGGACCAGTAGGGTGAGGATGAATTGTAAACACAAGCTAGGGTTAAATTCAGTTTAAAGCAAAGGCAGTTCAAATGTACAATGACTCATTTGAGACCTCTAGCACCTGAGTAAGGACAAATGAAAAGATGTTTGCTCACACTCGAGTTTGTGTCTATGATGACTGACATATGGAGAGGTGGCGTCAAGACCTATGGAGAATTTCCCATGCTGAGGCTTGTGAGATGCTCCAAATAGCAAGGTTACCTTCTATTGGACAGGTGGAGTCTGGTTTGTTTGCTCCGGGGTTCCTCATGTGGAAATTTTTGGTAGCAGAGTCCTTCCGCATGGATTCCTGGAATGCAGCTGACGAACATGACAGTGCGTATTGGTGGCTCTTGGGCCAAGTGCCAAGGCCTTAACTTGACATGGAATCTCTTACCGATGGGTCCGAATATTGGTTTGTTACCCAGTAGGTCTTAGAATGTGCTGGTGGCTAAGGGGCCATGAGGGATTCTCCTACCCTATGGGTTTGACACAGGTTGAATGCACGCTTTCCTTCTGGGGACAAGAGATGTTCTGTTGGGTGCCTCAGGGTCCACATGTTGTATTCTAACTTGGTATTCCAGAAAAGGCCTCTGAGGTCCGATGCCGGAAACTTAATCTAGGGTTCCTATGATGTCCTAGGTGCACGTCAGGTTCAATTTTCTACTCAGGATCATTGAAGTGGGTGTCTGCCTGGATGTAGGTGATCAGGGTGTTTCAGACTGTGCATTTGTGTCCAGAGCAGCTTCCAATATTGGGGTGGAATCAGGGGCCTTGGAGGTTTCTCATAATCACGAGGGTTTGGGGAAATGTGATGGGTAAAGTTTCCTTGGGGATTGCAGGGACAGTCCTGAGATGTGGTTCCAAAGACCCCATCCTGGAGAGCATGTGAGCCATGGTTTTGGGAGAGAAGTTTGTAAACAAAAATTCGGGTTAGTACTAGTTGCAAGGTGGTCGCAGGCCCAATCCGTAGACGTTGAGGGAAGCTCGTCAGGAACTGTAATTAGGGTGATTGGAAGTGGGTAGCACAGGTTTTTCTGTCTGGATTTTGTGTCCAGGATGGACTCCAAATGCAGGTGTGGTCTCATGGGTCCATGCAGACTTTTCCTCTCTAAGGTTCCTGGTGATTCCCCATAGTTTGGTGGCTTTTCGGGAAAGGGAAGAGTAATGTTTTCCATCTTAGGGGTGTCCAAAACAAGGATTCCAGAGACGGGCTCTGGGTCTTGGCACCTGGAAAATCCCACCAAGGGTTAGGATTTGGGCCTAGGGACGTATCTGGCCTGCAATGCTGGATACTGGTGGTGCAACTGAGAGGGCTTGTTTGAAAGCATACTCAGGATGAGAGTCACAATGACTGTTTGTGCCAAGGGCAGCCCTCAGGAGTGGTGGTGGTCTCATTGGTCATTCAGCTGGCTCCCTCTTTGGGGGTTGGACATCTATCCCAACACACAGGTTTCCTGCCACAGGAAAGGAGGAGTTCTCTATTATTCTTTGGGTTCCTCCATTGTCAGGGATTCCAGAAAATGTCTTGAGATAGGAGCCTGAATACCAAGGATGGGTAGAGATGACAGACTTGGGCCATAGCCGGTCTGACAGGCTGGATATATGGCCAGCTTTCTGGGTGGTTTAAAGTAAGTCTTGTCTCAGCCTTGTCAGAAACAGCAATAGTAGCCAGGGCAGCCTATACATCGGGGTTCCCTCGAGGACCGAGCAGATTGATCCTCGTGTGGATTGCTGGGCAGACTCACCAGGCACTTCTTCTTTCTATGGGGAAGGCAGAATGCTGCGTTGTGGCTCCAGAATTCCCTATCAAGAGGTCTTGTGAGCCAGTAGAGTGAGGATGGAATTGTAAACACAAGCTACAGTTCAATTCAGTGCCAAGCAAAAGGCAGTTCCAATGTGCAGTGGTGGATTCAAGACATCCAGCACCTGAGTAAGGGCGGATTTCAGATGTTTGCTCACACTGGAGTTTGTGTCTATGATGGCCGACCAGTGGAGGGGTGATGTCAAGAAGGCTTGGAGGATTTCCCATGCTGAGGCTTGTGAGATGCTCCAAATAGCAAGGTTTTCTTCTACCGGACAGGGAGAGTCTGGTTGGTTTGCTCCAGTGTCCCCCATGTGGAAAGTTTGGGTAGCAAAGCTCTCTCACATGGATGCCTGGAAAGCACACCTTCATTGACCATTGCAGCTGAGGAACATGGCAGGTTCATTCTGGTGGTTCTGGGTGAAGTACCAAGACCTTAAGTTGACAGGAATCTATTATAGATGGGCCACAATGCTGGTTGGCTACTAGGGAGATTTGAGAATGTGCTGGTGGCTACAGTGCCGTGCAGGATTTTCCTACACAGAGGGTTTGGCACAGGTCGAATGCACGGTTTCATTCTGGGAAATGGACAAGTTCTGTTGTGTGGCTCAGGGGCCAAAAGTTGTATTATAAGGTCGTATTCCAGAGCAGGCCTTGGAGGACAGATACCAGAAAACCTGTTCTAGGGTTCCAATGAAGTCCTAGGGTCATGTCTGCTACAATCTTCTCCCTCAGGACCATTGACGTGGGTGTTTGCCTGCATTTAGGTGATCAGGGTGTTTCAGACTACGCATTTGCTCCCAGAACGGCCTCCAATATTGGAGTTGCCTCAGGGTCCTTGCAGATTTCTCCTAATATGGTGGGTTTGTGCAACTGTGACTGGCAAAGATTCCTTGGGGATGGCAGGCCCAGTCCTGTGGTGTGGCTCCAGAGACCCCATCCTGGAGGGCATGTGAGCCATGGTTTTGGGAGTGAATTCTGCAAACACAAACTTGGGGTAGGCTTGGTGGCGAGGTGATCTCAGGCCCAATGCATAGACCTGGAATTCAGCCCGTCAGGAACTCTAATTAAGGTGACTGGAAGGAGGTAGCACAGGATTTTTATCTGGATTGTGTGACCAGGATGGCCTCGGAATGTAGGTATGATCTCATGGGTCCATGGGAGACTTTTCCTCTCTATTGATCCCCTCTTCTCTCAATACTTTGGTGGCTTTTTCGGGGAAGGAAAGAGTGCTGTGTTCCACCTTAGTTGTGCCCCAAACAGGGATTCTAGAGACAGGCTCTGGGTCTGCGTGCCTGGAAAATCACACGAGGATTAGGATTTGGGCCTAAGGGCATCCCAGGCCTGCAATGAGGGAAACTGGTGGTGCAACTGAGAGGGCTTCTTTGAAAGCATACTCTGGCTAAGGGTCACAATGCTTGTTTGTTCCCAGGGCAGCCCTTAAAAATGGGCGTGGTCTCATTGGCCATGTAGCTGGCTCTCAATTTGAGGGTTGGACACCCATCCCAACATCCAGGTTTCCTGCAGTTGGGAAGGAGGAGTTCTCTATTGTGCTACAGGTTCCCCCATTGGCACCGATTCCAGCAAAGGTCTGGGACAGGTGCCTGAATACCAAGGATGGGTAGAGTGGATAAATTTGGGCCCTGGATGGTTTCACATGCTGAATATGGTGCCCTCTCTCTGGGTGCTAACACGAGTTCGGGGCTCAGGCTCTATCAGACACACCAGTAGTGGCCAGGGTAACCTGTAAATTGAGGAAACCTATAAACCCCTCGATGGCCAAGAAGATTGATCCACATTTGGCGTTTCTGGGCAGACTCACCAGGCACTTCTTCTTTCTATGAGGAAGGCAGAATGCTGCAATGTGGCTTGAGAATTCCCTACCAAGAAGGATTTAGGTCCATGGAGGTGAGGATGGAATTGTAAACCCAGGCTACAGTTAAATTCAATGCCACGCAGAAGGCAGTTCTAGTGTGCAGCGGCTTATTCGAGATATTCAACACCTGAGTAATGACGATGTCAGAGTTTTGTTCACAGTGGAGATTGTGTCTATGATGACCAAAAAATGGAGGGGTGGTGTCAAGAGGCCATAGAGGATTTTGCTCGCTGGGGCTTCGGAGATTCTCCAAACAGTAAGGTTTCATTCTACTGGACAGTTGGAGTCTGGGTTGTTTTCTCCAGTGTCCTCCATGTGGAAAGTTTGAGTAGCAGAACACTTCCACAAGGATGTGTGGAAAGTCCTCCTCCAATGACCATTGCAGCTGAGGAATATGGCAGGTTCATTCTGGTGGTTATGGAGCGAAGTATGAAGGATTTGAGTTGACATGGAATCTCTTGCAGATTGGTCTCAATACTAATTTGTTACTAGGGAGATCTTAGAATGTGCTGGTCATTAAGGGGCCATGCAGGATTCTACCAACCTGAGTGTTTGACACAGGTCCAAGAGCATGGTTTCCTTCTGGGAACAGGAGAAATTCTGTTTTTTGGCTTAGGGAACACATGTTATATTATAAGTTGGTTTTCCAGAACAGGCCTCTGAGGACAGTTGCCTGAAAACCTAATCTAGTGTTCCAATGAGGTCCTAGGGGCATGTCAGTTTCAATCTTCTGACTCAGGAACATTGATTTGTGTGTCTGACTGGATGGAGGTGATCATGGTTTTTCAGACTGGGCTTTTGCATCCAGAGCTGCCTCCCATATTGGGGTGAGCTCAGGGGCCCTTCAAGTTTATCCTAATCTAGAGAGTTTTGGGCAACTGTGACGGGAACAGTTTCCTTGGGGATGGCAGGCACAGTCCTGTGCTTTTCCTCCAGATACCCCATTCTGGAGGACATGTGAGCCATGGTTTTGGTAGAGAAGTCTGCAAGCCCAAATTGGGTTATGGTTTGTGGCGAGGTGATCGCAGGTCCAATGTGTAAACCTGAAGGGCAACTCATCAGGAAATGTAATTATGGTGACTGGAAGGCTGTAGCACAGACTGATCTCTCGGGATTGTGTGTCTAGGATGGCCTCGGAATGCATGTGTGGTCTCATGGGTCCATGGGAGATTTTTGCCTCTCTAAGGATCCTTGCAGCTCCCCAAGGAAGGGAAGGGAAGAGTGCTGCTTTCCATCTTAGGTATGCCCCAAAACATTCATTTTAGAGCCAGGCTCTGGGTCTGGGCACCTGGAAAGTCCTACGAAATGTTAAGATTTGGGCCTAGGGGCATACCAGGCCTGCAAGGCGGAATCCTGGTGGTACAACTGAGAGGGTTTGTTTGAAAGCATGCTCAGGCTGAGGGTCACAATGCCTGTTTGTGCCCAGGGCTGCCCTCAGGATTGGTTGTGGTCTCATTGGCCATGAAGCTGGCTCCCACTCTGAGTGTTGGACACCAGTCTCAACAGACAGGTTCCTGTCATCTAGAAGAAGGAGTTCTCTATGGTGCTTAAGGCTCCCCAGTAAGGGACTGGTCGGAGTCATTTTGTGTTTATGTAGCGAACATAGATTGACCCTATGCAGTAAACTTAGATTGACCCCACCCTTCCCAGAGGAACTTACTTGCAATGTCTAGATAAAAGGGCAGTTCAGGCCTAGTGAAGACATCCAATCAGTGGGGCACGCATATATCTACAAGGGTAAATTGAAATACAATTGTGCACCCTAGAATTTTTTTTTTTTCTGTCTTTGGTGATTTAGCATGACTGTGTAGTGTTCTCTGTGTATTGCAATCTCATTGGCCACGTGTGTATAGCCCGGTTAAATACCTCTACAAAAGTTAGTCTGTTAGGCTGGGAGGCATCACCTCTTTGCAGGAGACGGCCATGACCAGTCAGTTTGATTCTCAATGCTGGCGTGAAATAAAGCTTTGCTTGACCTTCATTTTGTATCAGTCTCGCTCCTTTGATTATGGACCCTAACATTGTAGGGGCACCCGGATTCAAATGATGAGAACTGAGCCAGCATAGGAATTTTTGGGAAAAGCCTCCAGAAGTAAGATCATGGGATCCTATCTGTCTGTCTGGTTAGAGCTCCAGGGTATGGCTCACCAGGGAGGAGATGGATGCAGCCATGCCCTCGAGGGCTGGAGTCGATGCGTGGATGCCCCATCCCTCTGCTGGTAGATCGAAGGGGGGGTTCGAGTCCCCTGGGATGTTGGGGGTTTCGAGTCCCCCTAGGCTGTCGCCAGGGTGTTCGAGTCCCCCAGTCAGTCAGGGGTCTGCTGGGGGATTCGAGTCCCCCTAGGCGGTTGGGGGGTTTGAGTCCCCCTAGTCGGCCAGGGGGTTCGAGTCTCCCTAGATGACTGGGGGATTTGAGTCCCCCTTGGTGGTTGGGGGTTTGAATCCCCCTAGAAGGCCATGGGGTTCCAGTCCCCCTAGACGGTCAAGGGCTTTGAGTCCCCGTGGGTGGTCAGGAGGTTTGAGTCCCCCTAGACATTCAGGGGGTTCATGTCCCCAAGGGTGGTTGGGGGTTAGATTACTCCAGGGCAGTTTAGGAGTTTATGTCCCCCTAGGTGGTCAGGGGGATAAAGCCCCCACCAGTGGCAGGTTATGGATAAGAATTCTTGGGCCTGCAGTTCTCTTTGACTGTCCTTTTATTGTCTGTTGTGTTGTTTGTTCTGATTGAAGGAATGGGGCAAGCAGAGAGTTAGGGGACTCTGACTTCATCTCTCTATTCTTCATAATATTGTAAGGCTTCTCACTCACACATTTTGTGTGTTAAGGGCTAAGACTGGAGTCAACTGGGTTAGTCGAATGCCAGGTTAAGGTGTCCAATGCTGGCTCATTGGAGCCGGGCATGGAATATAGTGCTTAGTGGACCATTTTTGGTAAGCAGTACGGGCACTGCGGGATAAACTGACCTTGAGACAGAAACTTAAAGGAATATTCCCAAGCAGCTGCTGAAACTCCCTTTGTTTTGGGAAATTCCTTGCCTTTTCTGGCCCAACGTGGACTGCATAGCCTCTCCCCTTTGCTGGCAGGAGAGCATGGCATCTGAGGTGGAGATGGTTATTTGTCTGTCTCAAGGTTTTAATGAGTAATTGTTAAAGTGGCTTCATAAGTCTTTGGTAACCTGGAACTCTGAAGGGTTGCTTGAATGACAAATGGAATTAAATTTGTTGGACATGTAGGTCTTAACTAAATGGGATAAAGTGCTAGAGCGTTGGCTGCTGGACTGGGTTTGTGCTTTTGAAATCTGCTGGTGAACATGTTCTTTGCTTAACTGATTGATAAATTTGCCATCTAAAGAATTCTGTTGTACTAACTCACAATTAGTTTATATTTAGTCTTCAGTAGAGGTTCAGGTATGTCTAAGAGTACAAAATTCTGTTAAGAGTAATTAAGACTGATGGAAATGAGAAAAGCAAATCTGTATGTAAAAAGTAGGAGATATGTAAAAGTTTGAATCTGAAAAGTGCCTGACTGTATGAATGTGTCTGTATGGCTTGACTTCCACTACGGAATCTGAGTGGGCTGCACCTTGTGTCTTGCAGGGCGTCATATGGCATAACAGTCATCTACTCCACGGATTGTCCTTGTCAAGGGTTTATACGGACAGATCTTAGCTAAGACTCTCCTAAGTACACGCGAGGAACTCGAGCAGGACAGCATATGAAAGATCTCCCTTCCATTGTTTGCAACATCATTCACGATGGGAAGGAAACCTAGTAAACTTATTATCTGCTTATTAAAAAAAAAAAGACACTGGTATAGAAAAGCTGGTTTTCTCTCTGTTTAAAAAGAAGAATTTTTCTTAAGTTAATTGATCTGTTATGGTTTTCTCTTTGCCTGCCCAGAAAATTCAGTTTCTATGTTTTGTTTTTTCAGGTATTTAACATCTCTAATTATATTTAGGCATGTGTTTTAAAACTTCCTAAAGTTTTAGCAATTGTTGACAGGATTTAAACCAATGATAAACCTTAGGTTACATTTCGGAAAATGCCATGCATTTCCTAAAGTTTTTTGTTTTTGTTTTTGTTTTAAAGATTTTATTTATTTATTTGACAGAGAGAGATCACAAGTAGGCAGAGAGGCAGGCAGAGAGAGAGAGGAGGAAGCAGGCTCCCTGCTGAGAAGAGAGCCTGATGCAGGACTCGATCCTAGGACCCTGAGATGTTGACCTGAGGTGAAAGCAGCGGCTTAACCCATTTAGCCACCCAGGCGCCCTTTCCTAAAGTTTTAATACGTTGATTGATCACCACTTGATATTGTGATTATGGAAATGTTACGTATCACAGAAGTAACCTGATTTTCTTGCCAGTTACATTGTAAATTCTCATCTCACCCGCTCTTTACCATATCTGTTCTGAGTTTTTGTCATTTGTAATTGTTTTAATTCTTTTGTAAGATAAATTCCGTCTCAAAGAAAATCCATAGGGGAGACTTTCAGGGCAAATACAGGTCTTTGATATGTTGAAATTCTGAAGCTGAAATGGGTAAGAATTTACAGAAGTAAAGACTGCATTCGGACTAAACCAGAATTATTAACATGGGTCTATGTGAACTGAAAGACTGTAATGTTGTATCTCTTGAGGTTTTGTCTTATGTTTCCTCTTCCAGACTAGGGAAACGTTTTCTTAACTTCTCTGTAACTTACAGAGATAAAATGTAGTCATTTGTGGGGCGCCTGGGTGGCTCAGTGGGTTAAGCCGCTGCCTTCGGCTCAGGTCATGATCTCAGGGTCCTGGGATCGAGTCCCGCATCGGGCTCTCTGCTCAGCGGGGAGCCTGCTTCCTCCTCTCTCTCTCTGCCTGCCTCTCTGCCTACTTGTGATCTCTCTCTGTCAAATAAATAAATAAAATCTTTAAAAAAAATGTAGTCATTTGTAACCAAATCAAGGTTTTCAACTCTTTCTCTCTGTCTGAACCCTCTGAAAGCAAAAGGCCTCAGCAAGTATTCTTTTTTCCATGGCAATCAGTCATTTGCATAAATTTAACAAGAATCTGTTCTCCTTGTAACAGGACACCATTGGAAACATTGGTTATTTTATTTTACCATGGCTTTGACTGGAATGTCATGTTAGAAAAGACTCAAATATGACTAGACAGCTTAAAGGAACCAATGTTGACTTTATAAAACCTGGAACCATAAAGACCTTTCGAACTGTTGGCCTGATACCTTGCTTACAGAGTTCCCAGCAGCCTCACCAGGTGAGTAAAGGATGTTACTTCCTTGCAGGTGCAAGAACCTCAGGATTTTTTGGGGGGGTCTCAGGAAGAGGAATTCACCCAAATCAACAGGTATGGCAGGTGTGTCTGATGGCAAGTATGTAACTTGACCTCTGGCTTGGAGAGGTTATCATAAGTTCAACCTAGAGATTCCTTATGAGAAGTACCAGCAGAGCAGATACTAAAAGATTTATATGATCCCTCACTGTTCTTGCTGAGCTTATGTAAACAATTAGGCCAAGCTTGTTAAAACTGGACTTGTTTTTCAAATAAATTAGTCCTGATTTGGCTATCTCTGAAAATGAGATTTGTTTTAGAGAGAAAATTGTTTTAATAACACACCTTTATGGATGTTAAGTTCTAGATTTGATTGTCTTTAAATGTTTGTTTACTTAAGCTAGACAACTTGAGGTAAACTTCAGGGAATTTGCATGGTAGATCACTTAGACAATCTTGCTTTATCAGTCAGTCACCCAGATATAGGAAACTTCATAAAATTGAAGGATTTGAAGGGAAGAATCGGAGTGAGTTAGTGGGAATACCAGAAAAGTTGTTTAACAACAGGGATGCACAGGAGGATGAAAAACAGACAAAAAACCTGGTTAAGGTTTTGGCATTACATGAGACAGAGAGGAGATGTGTAGGGGATAGTAAATGGAAGGAACAGCCTAAGCACAGAGAGGGCAGGCGGGAAGACTTAGATTCAGATCAGTGCGCTTACTGTAAGAAAAAAGGACATTGGGCCAGGGAGTGCCCCAAAAGAAAGACAACAATGCTTGCCTCCAGAGATTGAAGGGTTCATGGTTTGGAGCCCCTCCCCGAACCTCAGGTAAAAATTGAATTGGAGGGGAAATCAGTTTAATTTTTGGTGGACATGGGAGACCAATTTTCATCATTACTTAAACCTATTGGAACACTACTTGGAGAGGAAATCTGGGTACAAGGAGCAAATGGCACAGAGACATAAATGGGAAACAGAAAGGCCTATCAATTTGGCCTTGGGAATAGTTAAACATCAATTTTGTGTCCTCCCTAATGCCCCATATAACATGATGGGAAGAGATCTCCACAAGTTAAGAGCTGGCATTCAGTTCACAGAAGGAGGCTTGACTGTAACCTTGAGACAACCCACTGTACAAGTGCTTATGGCAGCAGTAGATGAATACCTCCTTTACGAGCCAGTCTCAAAACTGGAAACAAAGTTGGGGGAGACTCTCCAAATCCTACAGGAGGAGTTTCCCGAGGTCTGTGAAGAAGGGAAGCCCCCTGGCTTGGCCAAGGAACAACCTCCAGTGGTGGTACAATTAAAGGCAACAGCTATGGCTGTTCGTGTTCGGCAGTACCCACCTTCCCCGGGAAGCAAAGGAAGGGATCAGAAAACATAAAACCACCTCCTTACAAATCTCCATGAAACACACCTTTGCTGCCCATCAAAAAGTCCAAGACTGGGGAGTACCTACAGGTCCAGGACTTGCGGGAAGTTAATAAATATGTTGAAGATATCCACCCAACGGTGCCTAACCCCTATACCCTACTCTCCCTCCTATTCCCCAAAAGTACTGATATGGATGCATTTTTTTCTGCATGTCTTTAGAAAAGGAATTCTCAGCACCTTTTTGCTTTTGAGTGGTCTGACCTACAGAAAGGATTCCAAGGCCAGCTCACCTGGACAAGACTTCCCCAAGGGTTCAAGAATTCGCCCACTATCTTCAATGAGGCACATGAGGATTTAAGTGAGTACATAACCACCAACCCAGGACTCACTCTGTTACAGTACGTTGATGACTTGTTAGTAGCCACTGAGGACTATGAGTCATGTTTTTGGGGGACGAGAGCTCTCTTATAGACTCTGCAAGAAAAAAGGGTATTGGGTGTCAGCAAAGAAAGAAAAGCTCTGTCAGAGCCATTCCACTTAAAGGCTTTGATCTCCAGGAGGGAGTGCATTGACTGTCTGAGTCCAGGAAACAGATGTTCACCCGATAAGCCCCCCCATCACGTCCCGACAAGTGAGGGAATTTCTTTGTACAGTGTGCTACTGTAGGCTGTGGATACCGAGGTTTGCAGAGATTGCATGACCTGTCTATGAACTGGCAAAAGGAGGGTTCATTATGATAAAGTGGACAGCTGAGGCAGAAGGAGCATTTCAGGAATTACAAACAGCCTTACTGAGTGCCCCAACATTGGTCATCCCAGGTGTTACAAAGCCCTTCCACATTGCCTGGGACACCAAAAGGGGACTGATCTGATTTCAAAAGGAAACCAATTAGCAAATCGAGTCTCAAAGCAAGCAGCCTGAGAAACAGTGCAAGAACTGGTTACACTCCCGGCTCTAGCCCTACCAGAAAAAAATGGACTATTAAGAGGAAGATTTAAACTATTTACCAATATGGGATAAATTAGACTATGAAGGAGACTGGTTAAGACTAAAAGAGAATATTTAATTCTTTGAAGACTAAGTAAGAAGTTAGTAGAGCAGATACATCAGGGTACTTATTTGGGGATATGCAAACCCAAGGACCTTATAGGCAAGCAATTCCAGGTTTTTAAATTAGGGGATTTGGTTAAGAATGTAGTTGATAGATGTGCTCAATGCCAGGCAGTTGAGGTTGGAGGAACTAGAATTGGAAGAGGTAAAAGAGAAAGAGGTAAGGAACCAGGAATTTATTGGGAAATTGATTTTACAGAAATGAAACCTCTAAAATATGGGCACAAGTATATGTTAGTTTTTGTAGATACCTTTTCAGGCTGTGTAGAGGCTTTTTCCACCAAAAGTGAGACAGCTGGAGTGGTAGGCAAAAAAAGGTTACTAGAAGAAATAATTCCTAGTTTTGGGCTGCCTCTTGCGATTGGGTCAGACAATGGTCCTGCATTTGTGAGCTCAGTCTCACAGACATTGGCCAAGACTGTGGGCACAAATTGGAAACTACATTTTGCCTCACGCCCCAGAGTTCCGGGTAAGTAGAGAGAATATATCAGACTCTTAAAGAGACCTTGACAAATCTAATTCTGGAGACAGGCGGTGGATGGGTGTATCTCCTTCCTTTGCCCTCCTCAGGGAATGATGTACACCCTATTTAAACAAGGTGACCCCATTTGAAATAATATTTGGGAGACCGTCCCTCCCCCGCTCTGTCCTCAGCTACAAGAGGTTGCCATAGCAGAAATTACTGATCAGTCTGTACTCCAATCACTAGAGGCATTACAGTCTGTCTTTAAAAAAAAGCCCATGCCGGGATCAGGACTGCCCACACTAGGATGGAGATGGAGGTGGATCCACATCCTTACCAACCCAAGGACTTGGATTGGATACTTCGCTATCAAGTGGATAACTTGGAGCCTCGCTGAAAGGGACCATTTACTGTTACCCTGACCACCCCCACAGCAATAAAAGTAGAAGGCATCAGGGCCTGGATTCACGAGGGTCATGAGGATGAAGATGCCCCCCCAGAGGTAGAAGCCTCAGCCAATGAACCCCGCTGACCAGGGACTAAAGCTAAGACTCAAAACACTATGAGTTTATTATTGCTCTTATTGCTACCTGTTTATGTAAAGTATAGGTAGGAAATTAGATGAAGCGGTAAATGACTAACTCATCAGCTGACTGTACACTAGTGTCAAATGTACAAAAGAAAACTAAAGAGCGATAAAAGAGCAATAAAGAGCGATGAAAATGTTAGACTTATATGCTCAATATAACCCCTTACAACCAGAGAACATATAACTGGCTGAAAAGTCAAGGATTTGACTTCTCCAAAGAAAAGAGGGAATGTAAGGGCCTGGTTGGCCAGAGGGCATCATTTTGTGTTTATGTAGTGAACTTAGATTGACCCTATGCACTAAACTTAGATTTACCCTGCCCCTCCCATAGGAACTTAATTGCAGAGTCCAGATACAAGGGCAGGTCAGGCCAGATGAAGACATCCAATCAGTGGGGCACGCATATATCTCCTAGGGTAAGTTGAAATTCAGATGGGCACATGTGTGTTACTTAGCACTTTTTTTTCTGTGTGAGGCAGACGTACCATGCATGTGCAGTATTCTCTGTGTACTGCAATCTCATTGGCCACCTGTGTATAGCCTGGCTAATCTACCTCTATAAAAGTTAGTCTGTGAGGCTGGGAGGGGTCTCCTCTTTGAAGAGACAGCCATGACCAGTCAGTTTGATTCTCGATGCTTGGCACGAAATAAAGCTTTGCTTGACTTTCACTTTGTATCAGTCCTGTTCTTTGATTATGGACCCTAACACCCCCATTTGCAGGGATTCCAGGAAAGGACTGGGGAGAAATACCTGAATAACAAGGATGGATGGAGATGATGGACTTGAGCCATGACCAGTCTCACATGCTGGGTATGGACCCCTCTCTCTGAGAGGAGGGTACTAGGTAGGGGTTCAGGCTCTGTCAGACAAAGAACTAGTGGCCAAAAAAGCCTATAAATAGGGGTTCCCTCGAGGGCCGAACAGATTGATCCTCAAGTGGGGTTTCGAGTCAGACTCACCAGGCACTTCTTCTTTCTATGGGGATGGCAGAATGCTGTGATGTGGCTGGAGAATTCACTTGACTTCACATGGAATTTCTTGCTGATGGGCCTCAATGCTAGTTTGTTACCAGGGAGTTCTTAGAATGTGCTGGTGGCTAAGGGGCCATGCAGGATTCTAGAACCTTGAGGGATTGACACAGGTTGAAGGGCACAGTTTCCCTCTAGGGACAGGAGATGTTCTGTTGTGTGGCTCAAGGAACACATGTTTTATCCTAAGTTGGTATTCCATAACATGCCTCTGAGGACAGACGCTTGAAAACCTAATCTAAGGTTCCAATGAGGTCCTAGGGGCATGTCAGTTTCAATCTTCTGACTCAGGACCATTGACTCGGGTGTCTGCCTCGATGGAGGTGATCAGGGTGTTTCAGACGCACATTTGCGTCCAGACTGGCCTCCAATATTGGGGTGGGCTCAGGGGCCTTGCAGGTTTCTCCTAAACAGAGGGTTTGGCATATGTGACACCCAATTTCCTTGGGGATGGCCGGCAAAGCCCTCTGGTGTGGATCCAGAGACCCCATCCTGGAGGGCATGTGAGCCATGATTTTGGGAGAGAAGTCTGCAAATACGAACTCAGTTTAGGGTTAGTGGCGAGGTGATTGCAGGCCCAATGCATAGAACTGGAGGACAGCTGATCAGGAACTGTAATTAAGGTGACTCGAAAGTGGTAGTACAGGCTTTAATATCTGGATTGTGAGTCCAGGATGGCCTCGGAATGCAGGTGTGGTCTCATGGGTCCATGAGAGATTTTCCCTCTCTAAGGTTTGCAGTGGCTCCCAATACTTTGGTGGCTTTTTCGTGGAAGGGAAGAGTGATGGTTTTCAACTTAGGGCTGACCCAAGATAGGGATTCCAGAGATGGGCTCTGGGACTGGCCGCTTGGAAAATCCAACCAAGGGTTAGTATTTGGTCCTAGGGACGTGCCAGGCCTTCAATGCCTGACCTTGGTGGTGCAAATGAGAGGGCTGGCTTGAATGCATGTTCAAGCTGAGTGTCACAATGCATGTTTGTGCCCATGGCGGCCCTCAGGAGTGGGCATGGTCTCATTGGCCATGCAGCTGGCTCCGCCTCTGAGGGTAGAAAAACCATCCCAAAAGCCACGTTTCTTGCCTTGGGGAAATAAGTGTTCTCTTTTGTGCTGCCGGTTCCCCCATTGGCAGGGATTCCAGCAAAGGTCTGAGGGCAGATGCCTGAATACTAAGGATGTGTAGAGATGAGGGACCTGGGACATGGTCGGTCTAACATGCAGGATATAGGACCGGCTCTCTGGGTGGCTGACAGGAGGTCGGCGATCAGGATCTGTCAGACACAGAACTAGTTGCCAGGGTAGCCTATAAATTGAGGCAGCCTATAAATCCCTCGAGGACCAAGCAGATTGAACCTCATGTGGGAGTCCCTGCAATCTTACCAGGCACTACTTCTTTCTGTGGGGAAGGCAGAATGCTGCGGTGTGGCTCCAGAATTCCCTATCAAGAGGGCTTGGTGACCAGCAGGGTGAGGGTGGAATTTTAAACACACCCTACGGTTAATTCAGTGCCAAGCGTAAGGCAGTTCAAATGTGCAGCAGCTGATTCGAGATATCCAGCACCTGAGTAAGGGCGGATATCAGTTGTTTGCTCACACTGGAGTTTGTATCTATGATGATCGATAAATGGAGGGGTGGTTTTAAACGGCCATGGAGGATTTCCCAAGCTGAGGCTTGTGAAATGTTCCAAAGAGCAAGGTTTGCTTCTACTGGACAGGTGGAGACTGGTTTGTTTGCTCCACGGTCCTCCATGTGGAAAGGTTGGGTACCAGAGCTCTACCGCATGGACCTGGAATGCATACCTCCATTGACCATTGCAGTTGAGGAACATGGCAGGTTCATTCTGATGGCTCTAGGGCGAGAACCAAGGCCTTGTGTTGAGAGGTAATCACTTGCAGATTGGTCAAGATGCTGGTTTGTTACCAGGGAGATCTTAGAATGTGCTGGTGGCTAAGAGGCCGTGCAGGATTCTCCCACCCTGAGGGTTTGACACAGGTCTAAGAGCACAGTTTCCTTATGGGGATAGGAGATGCTCTGTTGTGTGGCTCAGGGACCACATGCTGTATCATTCATTGGTATTCAAGAACAGGCCTCTGAGGACATAGGCCTGAAAACCTAATCTAGGGTGCCAATGAGGTCCTAGGGGCATGTCAGGTTCAATCTTCTGACTCAGGAAGATTGACTTGGGTGTCTGCCTCGATGGAGGTGATCAGGGTGTTTCAGACTGCGCATTTGCTACCAGACCAGCCTACAATATTAGGGTGAGCTCAGGGGCCTTGCAGGTTTCTCCTAATCTGGAAGGTTTGGGCAACTGTGACGGGCACATTTTCCTTGGGGATTGCAGGCACAGTCCTGTGGTGTGGATCCTGAGACCCAATTGTTGAGGCATGGTTTTGGGAGACACGTCTGCAAACAGAAACTCGGGTTAGGGTTATTGGTGAGGTGATCGCATGCCCAATGCATAGAACTGGAGGGCAGCTCATCAGGAACTGTAATTACAGTGACTCGAAGGTGGTAGCACAGGCTTTTCTATCTGGATTGTGTGTCCAGGATGGCTTGGAATGCAGGTTTGGTCTCATGGATCCATGGGAGATTTTTCCTCTCGTAGGATTCCAGCAGTTCCCAATACTTTGTTGGCTTTTTCAGGGAAGGGAAGAGTGCGTTTTACATCTTATGGGTGTCCCAAAACAGGGATTCCAGAGACGGACTATGGGTTGGGCGCATGGAAAATCCCACCAAGGGTTAGGATTTGGGCCTAGGGACATACCAGGCCTTCAAAGCTAGATCATGGTGGTGCGACTAAGAAGGCTGGCTTGAAAGCATGCTCAGGCTGAGGGTCTACATGCCCGTTTGTGCCCATGGAGGCCCTCAGGGGTGGCCGTGGTTTCATTGGCCATGCAGGTGGCTCCTACTCTGACGGTTGGAAAACCATCGCAAAAGCCACGTTTCCTGCCTTGGGCAAATAGGAGTTCTCTACTCTGCTCAAGGCTCCCCCATTGACAGTGATTCCAGCACAGGTCTGGGTATAGATGCCTGAATACCAAGGAGGTAGAGAGGACGGATGTTGGCCATGGCCGGTCTTACATGCTGGATATGGGCCCGACTCTCTGGGGGGCTGAAACGAGGTTGGGGCTCAGGCTCTGTCAGACACAGCACTAGTGGCCAGTGGACCTATAAATAGGGGTTCCCTTGAGGGCTGAGCAGACAGATCTTCATGTAGGATTTCCTGGCAGTCTCTCAGGCACTTCTTCTTTCTATGGGGAAGGCAGAATGCTGTGTTGTAGCTCTAGAATTCCCAATAAAGAGGGCATGGTGAAGAGTAGGGTGAGAATGGAATTGTAAACGAAAGACACGGTTAAATTCAGTGCCAGGCCGAAGACAGTTGTAATATGCAGCATCTTATTCGAGATATCCAGCATGTGAGAAAGTGCGGATGTCACATGTTTGCTCACACTGGAGTTTGTCTCTATGATGAGCATCAAATGGAAAGGTGGCGTAAAGAGGCCCTGGAGGATTTCCCACACTGACGCTTGTGAGATGTTCCAAACAGCAAGGTTTCCCTCTACTGAACAGGTGGAGTCTGATTTGATTGCTCCAGGGTCCCCCATGTGGAAAGTTTGGGTTGCAGAGCTCTCCCGCATGGATGCCTGGAAAGCACATCTCCATGGACCATGCAGCTTAGGAGCATGGCAGGTTCATTCTGGTGGTTCTGTGATGAAGTACCAAGGCTTTTAGTTGACATGGCATCTCTAACAAATGGTTCACCATGCTGGTTTGTTACAAGGGAAATCTTAGAATGTGTTGGTGGCTAAGGTGCCATGCAGGATTCTCCTACCCTGAGGGTTTGACACAGGTACAAGAGCACGGTTTCCTTCTAGGGGCAGGAGTTTTTCTGTTGTGTGGCTCAGGGACCACATGTTGTATTATAAGTCATTATTCCAGAGCAGGCCTCTGAGGACAGATGCCTGAAAACCTAATTGGAGTTCCAATGCGGTACTAGGGGTGTGTCAGGTTCAATCTTCAGATGCGGAACCATTGACTAGGATGTCTGTCTGGATGTAGAGAATCAGCGTGTTTCAGACTGTGCATTTGTATCAATAGTGGCACCAATATTGGGGTGGGCTCGGGGACTTTCCAGGGTTCTCCTAATCTGGAGGGTTTGAGCAACTGTGACGGCCAAAGTTTCCTTGGAGATGGAGACACAGTCCTGTGGTGTGGCTCCAGAGACGCCATCCTGGAGTGCATGTGAGTCATGGTTTTGAGAGAGAAGTCTGCTAACACAAACTTGGGTTAGGGTTAGCGGCGATATCATCGCAAGCCCGATGCGTAGACCTGGAGCACAGATTGACAGGAATTGTAATTAGGGTGACTCTTGGCTGTAGCACAGGCTTTTATATCTGGATTGTGTGTCCACAATGGCCTCAGAATACAGGTGTTGTTTCATGAATCCATGAGAGATTTTCCTCTCAAAGGATCCTGGCAGTTCCCAATAGTTTGGTGGCATTTTCGGGGAAGAAAGAGTGCTGATTTCCATCTTAGTGGTGTCCCAAAACAGGGATTCCAGAGACGGGCTCTGTTTCTGGGCGCCTGGATAATCCAACCAAGGGTTAGTATTTCGGTCTAGGGGCGCCCCAGGCCTGCAATGCGGTATCCCGGTGGTGAAACTGAGAGTGCTTGCTTGAAAGCATGCTCAGGTTTAGGGTCACAATGACAGATTGTGCCCAGGGCGGCTCTTAGGAGTGGGCGTGGTATCATTTGCCATGCAGCTGGCTCCCACTTTGAAGGTTGGACACCCATTCCAAAAGCCAGGTTTCCTGCCATGGGCAAGGAGGAGTTCTCCATTGTGCTTCCGGTTCCCCCATTGTCAGGGATTCCAGCAAAGGTCTGAGGACAAATGCCTGAATACCAAGAATGGGTAGAGATGATGGCCTTGGGCCATGGACGGTCTTACATGCTGCATTCAGGCCCCGCTCTCTGGAAGGCTGACATGAAGTCGGGGCTCAGGCTCTGTCAGACACAGCACTAGTGTCCAGGGAAGTCTATAAATCAGGGCTCCCTCAAGGCAGGAATAGATTGATCCTCATGTGGGGTTCCTGGGCAGACTCACCAAGCACTTCTTTTTATGGGGAAGGCAGAATGCTGCATTGTGGCTCCATAATTCCCTATCAAGTGGGCTTGGGGACCAGTAGGGTGAGGATGGAATTGTAAATGCAAGGTATGGTTAAATAGAGTGCCAGGAAGAAGACAGTTCCAATGGGCTACTTCTTATGTGAGATATCCAACATCTGAGTAAGGGTAGATGTCAGATGTTTGCTCACACTGGGGTATCTGTCTATGATGACCGATAAATGGAGGGTTGGCATCCAGAGGCCATGGAGGATTTCCCGTGTCGAGGCTTGTGAGATGCTCCAAACAGCAAGGTTTCTACTGGACAGTTGGAGTTTGGTGTGTTAGCTTCAGGGTCCCCCATATGGAAATTTTGGGTAACAGAGCTCTCCCGTATGGATGCCCATAAAGCATCTCAATGGGCCACACAGCTGAGGAATGTGGTAGTTTTGTTCTGGTGGCTCTGGGATGAAGTACCAAGGCCTTGAGTTGACATGGACTGTCTTGCACAGGGGTATCAATGCTAGTTTGTTACCACGGAAATCTTAGACTGTGCTGGTGGCTAAAATGCCATTCAGGAATCTCCTACCTTGAGGGCTTGACACAGGTCCAAGAGCACGTTTCCCTTCTGGGGACAGGAGTTTTTCTGCTGTATAGCTTAGGGACCACATGTTGTATCATAAGTTGGTATTCTGAACAGGCCTCTGAGGACAGATTAATGAAAACCTAATTGGGGTTCCAATGAGGTCCTAGGGGAAAGTATGTTTCAATCTTCAGACTCCAAACCATTGACTTGATTGTCTGCCTAGATGTAGGGACTAAGGGTGTTTCAGACTGCGCATTTGTGTCTAGAGCAGACTCCAATATTGGGGTGGGCTCAGGGGGCTTGCAGGTCTTTCTAATCTGGAGGGTTTGGGCAAGTGGGTTGGTCAAAGTTTCCTTGGGTATGGAAGGCAAAGTCCTGTGGTGTGGCTCCAGAGACACCATCCTGGAGGGAATTTGATCCATGGTTTGAGAGAGAAGTCTGCAAACACAAACTACGGTTAGGGTTAGTGGTGAAGTGATCCCAGGCCCAGTGTGTAGACCTGGAGGGCAGTTCGTCAGGAACTGTAATTAGGGTGATGTGAGGCAGTAGCACAAGCTTTTATATCTGGACTCTTGTCCCGGTTGGTCTCGGAATGCAGATGTTTCCTCATGGGTACATGGGAAATCTTTCCTCTCTTACGATACTGGCAGATCCCAATAGTTTGGTGGATTTTTTTGGGAAGTGAAGAGTGCCGTTTTCCATCTTAGGGGTGACCCAAAACAGGGATTCCAGAAACAGGTTCTGAGTCTGGGCCCCTGGAATATCCCAACAAGGGTTAGTATTTGGGACTAGGAGCATACCAGGCCTTCAGTGTGGGATCCTGGTGGTGCAAATGAGAGGGCTTATTTGAAAGCATGCTCAGGCTGAGGGTCACAATGCCTCTTTGTGCCCAGGGATCCTCCCATGGGTGACCGTGGCCTCATGGGCCATGCAACTGGTTCCCACTCTGAGGGCTGAACACCCATCCCAACAGTCAGGTTTCTTGCCATTGGGAAGGAGGAGTACTCCTGGGCTTCAGTTTCCCCCATAGGCAGGGATTTGAGCTATGGTCTGGGGAGAGATGCCTGAATATCCAGGTTGAGTAGATGTGATGGCTTCGGGCCATCAGGCTTCGGGCCAACAGTTCCTACCTGCAGAATGTGGGTTCCGCTGTCTGCATGGCTCAATGGAGGTCGTAGCTCAGGCTGTGTCAGACAGAGCCTGAGTGCCCACAGCAGCCTATGATATTAGGATTCTGTCAAGGGTCATGCAGGTGGATCCTCAGTGGGTTTTCTTGGCAGACTCACCAGGCACTTTTCTGTGGGACAGGCAGAATGCTGCATTGTGGCTCCATAATTCCCTATCAAGAGGCCTTGGGGATCAGGAGGGTGAGGATAGAATGGTAAACACAAACTACAGTTCAATCCAGTGCAAATCAGAAGGCTGATTTGAGCTATCCAGCACCTGAGTAAGGGCAGATTTCAGATGTTTGCTCACACTGTAGTTTGTGTCTATAATGACCAACAAATGGAGGGGTCGCACAAGAGGCCATGGAGGATTTCCCATGCTGTGACTTGTGATATGCACCAAACAGCAAGGTTTCCAATTACTGGAAAGGGGGATTTTGGTTTGTTTGCTCCAGGGTCCCCCATATGGAATATTTGGGTAGCAGAGCTCTCCCGCATCAAAGCCTAGAAAGCACACCTCCATGGTGCATTGAAGTTGAGGAAATGGCAGGTTCTATCTGGTGGCTTTGGGGCTAAGTTACAAGCAGCCTGAGCTGACATGGAGTTTCATGCTGTTGGATCATAATGCTGGTTGGGAGTCATGGAGAAGTTAGAATGTTGGTGTGGTCAGAGGGCCATGCAGGATTCTCCTACACTGTGACATAGACACAACTACCCAAAGCAATGTATACTGCTGGGGACAGGAGGGGATCTGTTGTGTGGCTCAGGGACCACCTGTTGGAATATAAGTTGGTATTTGGTAACAGACCCCTGTGGATAGGCACCTGAAAATCTAAGTTCTGGTATCAATGAAGTCCTAGAGGCATGTCAGGTTCAATCTGCTGACTCGGGAGCTTTGACTTGGATGTCTGCCTGGAGGCAGGGTGTCATTGTGTGTCAGAATGCACATTAGGGTCCAGAGCGTTCTTCAAAATGGAGGTGTGCTCAGGGACTTTGTACTTTGCTCCTAATCTTCAGGGTTTTGGCAACAGTGAGGATAGAGTTTCGTTCAGGAGGGTAGGCACAGTCGTTTGGTGTGGCTCCAGAGGCCCCGTCCTGAGGGCATGTGGGCCAGGGCTTTGGGGACAGAAATCTGGAGACGTGAACTAGGGTTAGGGTGAGGGCCGAGGAGATCACAGGCCTGATCTGCAGGCCCTGAGTGCAGCTCATATTGTACTGAAATGAAGGTGTCATAGAGGCAGTAGCACAGGCTTTTCTATCTGGATTGTGTGTCAAGGATGGTCACAAAATGTAAGAGTGTTTGCTGGTGTCATGGGAGATTCCTTGTCTCTAGGGATTCTTCCCAGCTCCCAAGAGCTTAGTGTCCTTGCCTATGGGATAAGGGAAGACTGCTGTTTTCTGTCTCAGGGGACACCCACAAGAGTGATTCCAGAGACAGGTCCTTGCTCTGGGCACCTGGAAAACACGAATGAAGGTGAGGATTTGGACCTAGGAACCTGGTAGGCCCACTCTGCATGCTCCTGGTTCAGCTATCGAGGGAGTTTGTTTGAAAGTAGGCTCACACTGAGAGTCACAATGCCTCTTTGTGCCCAAGGTGGCTTTCATGAGTGGCTGTGGTCTCATGGGCCATGTAGCTGGTTCCCACTCTGAGGGTTGGACACCCATCTCAACAGCCAGGTTTCCTGCCATCGGGAATGAGGAGTACTCTTGTGCTTAAGGTTCCCCTATAGTCAGGGATTTGAGCTATGGTCCGGGAAGAGACGCCTGAATACCAGGTTTGAGTAGAGGTGACAGCTTGGGCCATGGCATTTTCCACCTGCAGAATAAGGGGACCACTGTCTGCATGGCTGTCTGCAGGTTTTGGCTCAGGATGTGTCAGACAGAGCCTGAGTGCCCATTGCAGCCTATGATATTAGTGTGCCATCGAGGAACATGCAGGTGGATTCTCATGTGGGATTTCTGGGCAGAATCACCAGGAAGGACTTCTTCCTGTGTGGTAGGCAGAATGCTGCCATGTGGCTCCAGAATTCCCTATCAAGTGGGTTTGTGGACCAGAAGGTTGAGGATGGAATTGTAAACACAAGCTAAGGTTAAATTCAGGTGGTAGGCAGCTCCAGTGTGAAGTGGCTGATTTGAGATATCCAGCACCTGACTAAGGGCAGATGTCAGATGCTTGCTCACACTGGAGTTTGTGTCTATGATGACTGACAAATGGCGGGTGGCATCCCGAGGTCATGGAGGATTTCCCACACTGGGGCTCTTGAGATGCTCCAAACAGCAAGGGTACCTTCTACTGGAAAGTGGGGAGTCTAGTTTCTTTGCTCCAGGTTCCCCCATATGGAAAGTTTGGGTAGCAGAGCAATCTCGCATGGATGCCAGGAAAGCACAACTCCACTGACCTTTGCAGCTGGGAAACATGACAGGTTCAATCTGGTGCCTCTGGGGCAAAGTTCCAAGAGGCCCGAGTTCACATGGAGTTTCATGGTGTTGGATCACAGTGCTGGTCTGCATCCAGGGAGATGTTATAATGTTGGGGTTGTCAGGGGCCCATGCAGGATTCTCCTACACTGGGTCTTGGACACAGTTACTGTTAGCAAGGTATCCTTCTGGGGACAGAAGGGCTTCTGTTGTGTGGCTGAGGGACCACATGTTGATATATAAGTTGGTATTGGAGAACAGGCTTCTGGGTGCAAGAGCCTGAAAACCTATGCTAGGGTACCGATGAAGTCCTAGAGGCATGTCAAGTTCAATCTTCTGACTCAGGGCCTTTTATTTAGATGTCTGTCTGGAGGCAGGTGCTCGTTGTGTATCAGAATATGCACTTGGGTCCAGAATGTTCTTTGAAATTGAGCTGGGCTCAGGTGCTTTGTACTTTGCTCCTAAGATTCATGGTTTTGGCAAACTTGAAGGGTAGAATTTTTGGGGGGAGTGTAAGCACACTTGTCTGATGTGGGACCAGAGGCCCCATCTTGGAGGACATGTTGGCCAGGGCTTTGGGGACAGAAATCTGCAAATGCAAACTATTGTTAGGGTGAGGGCTGGTGTGCTCACAGGCCAAATCTGCAGGGCGTGAGTGCACCTCATAGTGTACTGAAATTAAGGTGTCATGGAGGCGGCAGCAGTGGCTTTTCTGTCTGGACTGTGTGTCTAAGACAGTCACAAAATGTAGGGGATTCTTCTTGAGGCCATGGGAGATTCTTCGACTCTGGAGATTCTGCCCAGCTCCCTAGAGTTTGGTGTGTCTGGGGGAAGGGAAGACTGCTGTTTCCCGTCCCAGGGGACCCCCAAAAGAGGGATTCCAGAGATAGGTTCTGGGACTGGGCATCTGGCAAACATCGAGGGTTAGGATTTGGCCCTAGTTACTTGGCAGGCCTGCCTCGTGTGTTCCTGGTCCAGCCACGAAGGCGGTTTGTTTGAAAGCAGGCTCACGCTGAGGGTCATAATGCCTGTTTGTGCCCAGGGTGGCCCTCATGAGTGGCCGTGGTCTCATGGGCCATGCAGCTGGTTCCCATGCTGAGGTTTGGACACCCATCTAAACAGCCTGGATTCCTGCCATCGGGTAGGAGGAGTACTCCTTTGCTTCAGGTTCCCCCATAGGCAGGGATTTGAGCTGTGGTCTGGGGAGAGATGCCTGATGAATATACAGGTTGAGTAGATGTGATGGATTCGGGCCATGAAAGTTCCCACCTGCAGGATATGGAGCAAACTGTTTGTGTGGCTGACTAGAGGTCGTGGCTCAGGCTGTGTCAGGCTGAGCCTGAGTGCCCATGGCGGACTATGATATTAGGGTGCTGTTGCCGGCCATGCAGGTGGATCCACATGTAGTGTTTCTGGGCAGACTCACCAGGCACTTACTCTTTTTGTGGGGTAGGCTGAATGCTGTGTTTTGGCTCCAGAATTACCTGTCAAGAAGGGTTGGTGACGAGGAGGGTGAGGATAAAATTGTTAACACAAGTTACGGTTAAATCCAGTGCCAAGTGGAAGGCAGTTCCAGTGTGCAGCAGCTGATTTGAGAATACCAGCACCTGAGTAAGGGGTGATGTAAGATGTTTGCTTACACAGGATTTTATGTCTATGTTGGCCTCCAAATGGAGGGGTGGCATCATGAGGCCATGGAGGATTTCCCACACCGAGGATTGTGAGATGCTCCAAACAGCAAGGATTCCTTGTACTAGACAGGGCGAGTCTGGTTTGTTTGCTCCACCGTACCCCATATGGAAAGTTTGGGTAGCAGAGCTCTCCAAAATGGATGCCTGGAAAGCACACCTCCATTGACCATTGCAGCTGAGGAACATGGCAGGTTTATTCTGGTGACTCTGGGGTGAAGTTCCAAGCAGCCTGAGTTGACATGGAGTTTCATGCTGTTGGATCATAATGATGGTTTGTATCCAATGAGACGTTAGAATGTTGAGGTGCTCAGGGGTCATGCAGGATTCTCCTACACTGAGTCTTGGACATAACTACCAAAAACAAGCTATATTACTGGATACAGGAGGGATTCTGTTGTGTGGCTCACGGACCACATGTTGGAAATTAAGTTGTTATTGGAGAAAAGGCCTCTGGGTCCAGGCACCTGGAAATCTAATCTATGGTATCAATGAAGTCCTAGGGGCATGTCAGGATCAATCTTCTGACTCAGGGCCTTTGACATGGATGTCTGCCTGAAGGCAGGTGTTCATGGTGTGCCAAAATGCGCATATCAGTCCTGAGTTTTCCTCGCAATTGAGGTGAGCTCAGTTACTTTGTATATTGCTCCTAATCTTCAGGGTTTGGGCAACAATGAAGGGCAGATTTTCCTTCGGGTGTGTAGGCACAGTCATCTAGTGTGGCTCCAGAGGCCCCATCCTGGAGGGCATGTGGGTCAGGGCTTTGGCACAGAAATCTGCAAACGCGAACTAGGGTTAGGGTGAGGGCCGAGGTGATCACAGGCCCGATCTGCAGGACCTGAGGGCAGCTCATAGTGTACTGAATTTAAGGTGTCAAGGAGGCCGTAGTGCAGGCTATTTTGTCTGGATTCTGTGTCCAGGACGATCGCAAAATATAGGGCTGGCTTCATGGGGTCAAGAGAGATTCTTCGTCTCTGTGGTTCTACCCAGCTCCCAGTTTTTGGTGTCTCTCGGAGAAGGGAAGACTGCTGTTTTCCGTCTCAGGGGACCCCCAAAAGAGGGATTCGAGAGACAGGTTCTGGGTCTGAACGCCTGGAAAGCACAATCAAGGGTGAGGATTTGGCCCTAGGGACCTGGCAGGCCCACAATGTGGACTCCTGGTCTAGCTACTGAGTGTTTTTGTTTGAAAAGAGGCTTACACTGAGGGAGCATGAGCCTCTCACGCACAAACACATTACCTGTTTGTGCCCCGGGCGTCTCTGATGAGTGGCCATGCTCTCATGGGACATGCAGCTGGTTCCCACTCTGAGGGTAAGACACCCATCTAAACAGCCAGGTTTCCTGCCATCAGAAAGGAGGAATAATCCTGTGCTTCGGGTTCCCCCATAGGCAGCAATTTGAGCTACTTTCTGGGCACAGATGCCTGAATATCCAGGTTTTGTAGAGATGATGGCTTCGGGCCATGGGACCACTTGCAGGATAGGGGGCCCATTCTCTGTTTGGCTGCCTGGAGGTTGTGTCTCCGGCTATGTGAGACAGAGTCTTAGTGCCCATGGCGGCCTATGATATTATGGTGCTGTCGCGGACCATGTAGGTGGATCCTCATGTTGGGTTTCTGGGCAGACTCACCAGGCACTTCTTCTTTCTGTGGGGCAAACAGAATGTTGTGTTGTGGCCCCAGAGTTCCCTATCAAGAGGGCTTGTGGACCAGGAGGCTGAGGATGGATTTGTTAACACAAGCTATGGTTAAATTCAGTGTCAAGCAGAAGGCACTTCCAGTGTGCAGCGGCTGATTTGAGACATCCAGCACCTGAGTAAGGGCGGATGTCAGATGTTTGCTCACACTGGAGTTTGTGTCTATGATGACTGACAAATGGAGGGGAGGTGTCATGAAGCCATGGAGGATTTCCCACCCTGGGTCTTGTGAGATGCTACAAACAGAAAGGTTTCCTTCTAATGGACTGGTGGAGCCTCGTTTGTATGCTCCAGGGTCCCCCATGTGGAAAGTTTGGGGAGCAAAGCACTCTTGCATGGATGCCTGGAAAGCCCATCTCCAGTGTACATTGCAGATGAGGAAATGGCAGTTTTGTACTTGTGATGCTGGGGCGAAGTTCAAAGTCGCCGGTGTTGACATGGAGTTTCATGCTGTTGGATCACAATGCTCGTTTGTATCCAGGGAGACATTAGAATGTTGGGGCGGTCAGGGTCCATGCAGGATTCTCTTTCACTGAGTCTTGGACACAGCTACCAAGAGCAAGATATCCTTAAGGGACAGGAGGGGTTCTGTTGTGTGGCTCATGTACAATATGTTGGAATATAAATTGGTATTGAAGAACAGACCTCTGGGGACAGGTACCTGAAAATCTAAGCTATGGTATTGATAAAGTCCTAGAGGTATGTCAGGTTCAATCTTCCGACTCAGGGCCTTTTACTTGGAATTCTGCCTGGAGGCAGGGGCTCATTGTGTGTCAGACTGGGCCCTTGGTCCAGAGTTTTCTTCTGAGTTGAGGTGGGCTCACGAGCTTTGTACTTTGCTCCTAATCTTCAGTGTTCGGTCAACTGTGAAGGGCAGAGTTTCCTTCGGGTGTGTAGGCACAGTCCTCTGGTGTGGCGCCAGAGGCCCCATTCTGATGGGAATGTGGTCCAGGGCTTTGGGACAGAAATCTGCAAACGCGAACTAGGGTTAGGTTGAGGGCTTAGGTTATCACATGCTTGATCTGCAGGCCCTGTTGGAAGCTCAAAGTGTACTGAAGTTAAGGTATCATGGAGGCGGTAGTGCAGGCTATTCTGTCTGCATTGTTTGTCCTGGGCTTTCGCAAAATGTAGGGTTGGCTTCATGGGGACATGGGAGATAATTCGGCTCTGGGGATTCTGCTCAGCTCCCAAGAGTTTGTTGTCTCTGGGAGAAGGAAACACTGCTGTTTTCCGTCTCAGGGAACCCCCAAAAGAGGGATTCCGGAGACAGGTTCGGTGTGTGAGCTCCTGGAAAATAGTGTTTGGCCCTAGGGTGTTTGGCCTTAGGGTGGTAGGCATGCTCTGCAGGGTCCTGGTCGAGCTACCAAAGGGTGTTGTTTGAAAGCGGCCTCACGCTGATGATAAATATGCAAGTTTGTTCCAGAGTGGCTCGCATGAGTGACTGTGGTCTCATGGGCCCTGCAGCTGGTTCCCACTCTGAGGGTTGGACACCTATCTCAACAGCCAGCCTTCCTGCCTTCGGGAAGGAGGAGTACTCTTGTGCTTCAGGTTCCTCCGTATTCAGGGATTTGAGCTACAATATGGGAAAGATGCTTGAATATCCAGGTTGAGTAGAGATGACGGTTTGGGCCACGGAAAGTCCAACCTGCAGAAAATGGGGCCCACTATCTGCATGGCTGACTCTAGGTCGTGGCTCAGGCTGTGTCAGACAGAGTCTTAGTGCCCATCTCAACAACCAGGTTTCCGGCCATCTGTAATAAGGATACTCCTGTGCTTCAGGTTCCCCCATAGGCAGGGATTTGAACTACAGTTTGGGAAAGATGTCTGAATACCCACGTTGAATAGAGATGACGGCTTCTGGCCATGGCAGGGCCCACCTGCAGGATATGGGACCCACTGTCTGCATGGGTGCCTGGAGGTCGTGGCTCCGGCTATGTCAGACAGAGCCTGAGAGCCCATGGCAGCCTAAGATATTAGGGTGCCATCAAGGGCCATGCAGGTGGATCCTAATGTGGGGATTCTGCGCAGACTCACCAGGCACTTCTTCTTTCTATGGGGAAGGCAGAATGCTGCGTTGTGGCTACAAAATTCCCTATCAAGAGGGCTTGGGGACCAGGAGGGTGAGGATGGAATTAAAAACACAAGCTATGGTTCAATTCAGTGACAAGCAGAAGGCACTTCCAGCGTGCAGCGGCTGATTCGAGATATCCAGCATCTGAGAAAGGGCGGATATCAGGTGTTTGGTCACACTGGTGTTTGTGTCTAGGATGATGAACAAATGGTGGGTTTGCATCAAGAGGCCATGTAGGATTCCCCACTCTGCAGCTTGTGAGATGCTCCAAAGAGCAAGGTTTCCATCTACTGGACAGGTGGAGTCTGGTTTGTTTGCTCCAGGGTCCCCCATATGGAAAGGATGGAAGCAGAGCTCTCCCTCATAGAGGCCTGGAAAGCACTATTCCATTGACCATTGCAGCTGAGGAACATGGCAGGTTCGATCTGGTGGCTCTTTGGCGAGGTTCAAGGGGGATGAGTTGACATGGAGTTTGATGCTGTTCGATCCCAATGCTGGTTTTTATCCAAGGAGACACTGGAATGTTGGGATGGTCAGGGACAATGCAGGATTCTAATACACTGAGCCTTGGACACAGCTACCAAGAGCAAGGTATCCTACTCGGGACAAGAGGGGTCTGTTGTGTGGCTCAGACACAACATGTTGGAATATAATGTGGTATGGGGGAACAGTCCCTTCGGTACAGGTACCTGAAAACGTAAGCTAGGGCATCAATTAAGTCCGAGGGCATGTAGGTTCAATCTTCTGACTCAGTGCCTTTGACTTGGATGTTTGCCTGGAAGTAGGTGCTCACTGTGTGTCACAATGTACACTTGGGTCCAGACTGTTCTTGGAAATTGAATTAGGCTCAGGGGCTTTCCACTTTGCTCCTAAGCTTCAGAGTTTGGGCAACAGTGAAGGGCAGAGTTTTCTTTTGGAGGGTAGACACAGTCGTCCGGTGTGACTCCAGAGGCCCCATCCTAAAGGGCATGTGCGACAGGGATTTGGAGACAGAAATCTGCAAACACGAACTAACGGTATGGTGAGGCCCAAGGTGATCACAGCCCCGATCTGCACCCTCTGAGGACAGCTCATTGTGTAGTGAAATTAAGGTGTCATCGAGGCAGTTGGGCAGACTTTTCTGTCTGGATTGTGTGTCCAGAACAGTTAAAAAATGTAGGTGTGGCTTCATGGGGCCATGGAACAGTCTTCATTTCTGTGGATTCTGTCCATCTCCCAAGAATTTGCTGTCTCTGGGGGAAGGGAAGACTGCTGTTTTGCGTCTCAATGGACCACCACAAGAGGGATTCCAGGGACAGTTTCTGTGTCTAGGCGACTGGAAAACACCAAAGAATGTGAGGATTTGCCCCTAGGGGCTAGGATGTCCCACTCTATGGGTTCCTGGTCCAGCTCCCGTGTGGGTTTGTTTGGAAGCAGTTTCACGTTGCCGGTCCAATGCCTGTTGGTGCCCAGGGTGGCTACCATGTGTGGCCGTGATCTCATGTCCATGCAGCTGGTTCCCACTCTGAGGGTTTAACACCCATCCCAACAGCCATATTTCCTGCCATCAGGAAGGAGGTGTACCCTTGTGCTTTAGGTACCCCATAGTCAGGGATTTGAGCTACGGACTGGGCACAAAGGCTTGGATATCCAGGTTGAGTAGAGATGACGGCTTTGGGCTACAACAAGTCCCACCTGCAGGAAATGGGGCCCACTGTCTGGCTCAGGCTCTGTCAGAGAGAGGTCGTGCAGGTCGTGGATCAGGCTTTGTCAGAGAGAGCCTTAGTTTCCATGGTGGCCTAAGATATTAGGGTGTCATCGAGGGCCCTGCAGGTGGATCCTCATGTGGGATTTCTGGGCAGACTCACCAGGCAATTCTTCTTTCTTGGGGCAGGCAGAATGCTGCATTGTAGCTCTATAATTCCCTATCAAGAGGGCTTGTGGACCAGGAAGGTGAAGATGGAATGGTAAACACATGCAACTGTTAAAGTCATTACCAATCGGAAGGCAGTTCCAGTGTGCAGAGGCTGATTGGATATATCCAACACCTGAGTAAGTGCGGATGTCAGCTGTTTGCTCACACAAGAGTCTGTGTCTATGATGACCAACAAATGGAGGGTGGCATCAAGAGTTCATGGAGGATTTCCCACTCTGGGGCTTGTGAGAAGCTCCAACCTGTAAGGTTTCCTTCAACCATACAGGGGGATTCTGGTTTGTTTTCTCCAGGTTCCCCCATGAGGAAAGTTTGTGTAGCAGAGCACTCCCATATAGACGCCTGGAAAGCACACCTCCATTGACCATTGCAGCAGAGGAACATAGCAGGTTCATTCTGTTGGCTCTAAGCTGAAGTATCAAGGCCTTGAGTTGACATGGAGTCTCATGAAAATGGGTCACAATGCTGGTTTTTTACCAGGGAGATCTTAGAATGTGCTGGTGGCTAAAAGGCCATGCAGGATTCATTTACCATGAGTTTTTGACACAGTTCCAAGAGCACGGTTTCCTTTTGGGAACAGGAAATATTCTGTTGTGTGACTCAGGGACCGCATGTTGAATCATGTTGGTATTCCAGAACAGGCCTCTGAGGACAGGTGCCTGAAAACCTAATCTAAGGTTCCAATGAAGTACTAGGGGCATGTCAGTTTAAAACATCTGACTCATTGACTTGGGTGTCTGCCTGGATGTAGGTAATCAGGGTGCTCAGACTGCGCATTTGAGTCCAGAGTGGCTTCCAAAATTGGGGTGGGCACAGGGGCCTTGCAGATTTCTCCCATCTGGTGGGGTTGGGCAACTTTAATGACACAATTTCCTTGGGTATGGCAGGCACAGTCCTGTGGTATGGCCACAGAGACCCCATCCTAGAGGGCATGTAAGTCATGGTTTTGGGAGAGAAGTCTGCCAACACAAACTCGAGTTAGGGTTAGTGGTGAGGTGATCACAGGCCCAATGCATAGACCTGGAGGGCAGCTCGTCAAGAACCTTAAATCTGGATACTCGAAAGCAACAGCACAGGCTTTTGTTTCTGGATTGTGTGTCCAGGATGGCCTCAGAATGCAGGTTTGGATTCATGGGTCCATGGCAGATTTTTCCGCTCTAAAGATGCTGGCGGCTGTCATTGGTGGATTTCTCGAGGAAGGGAAGTGTGCTGTTTTCAATCTTATGCGTGCCCCAAAACAGGGATTCCAGAGACGGGATCTGGGTCAGGGTGCTTGGAAAATCCCACCAAGGCTTAGGATTTGGGCCAAGGGGCATGCCAGGCCCACAATGTGGGATCCTGATGGTGCAACTGAGAAGGCTTGTTTGAAAACATGCTCAGGCTGAGGGTCACAATGCCTGTTTGTGCTCAGCGGAGCCCTCAGGAGTGGGCGTGGTTTCATTGGCCATGCAGCTGGCTCCCACTTTGAGGGTTGAACACCCATCCCAACAACCAGGTTTCCTGCCATGGGAAGGAGTAGTTCTCTATTGTGCTTCAGGTTCCCCCATTGTCAGGGATTCCAGCCAAATTCTGGGGACAGGTGCCTGAACAACAAGGATGAGTAGAAATGACAGACTTTGTCCATGACCAGTCTCACATGCTGGATATGGGGCCCGCTTTCCGGGTTGCTGACACTAGGTAAGGGCTCAGGCTCTGTCAGAAACAGCATTAGTAGCCAGTAAGCATATAGATCGGGGTTCCCTCGAAGGCCCAGCAGATTGAATCTCATTTGGGGTTTCTGGGCAGGCCCACCATGCACTTCCTCTTTCTGTGGAGAAGGAAGAATGCTGCGTGGTAGCTTGAGAATTCCCTTTCAAGAGGGCTTGGGGACCAGTAGGGTGAGAATGGTACTGTAAACATAAGCTACAGATCAATTCAGTGCTAAGCGGAAGGCAGTTACTTTGTGCAGTGGTTTATACGGGATATCTAGCCCCTAAGAGTGGATATCAGATGTTTGCTCACACTGGAGTTTGTATCTATGGTGGCCAACCAATTGAGGTGTGGTGACAAGAGGCCATGAAGGATTTCCCACTCCGAGGCTTGAGAGATGCTCCAAACAGTAAGTTTTCCTTCGACTGGACAGGTGCAGTCTAGTTTGTTTGCTCCAGGGCCCCCATGTGGAAAGTTTGGGTAGCAGAGCTCTCCCACAAGGATGCCTGGAAAGAGTACCTCCATTGATCATTGCAGCTGAGGAACATGCAGGTCCGTCTGGTGGCTCTGGGGCAAAGTATCAAGGCCTTGAGTTGACATGGAATCTCTTACAGAGGGGTCACAATGGTGGTTTCTTATTAGGGAGATCTTAGAATTTGTTGTTGTTTAAGGTGTCGTGCAGGATTCTCCTATTCTGAGGGATGGGCAGAGGTCGAGGAGCGCGGTTTTTCTGGGGACAGGATATCTTCTGTTGTGGGGCTCAGGGTCCACATGTTGTATCATGAGTTGGTATTCCAGAATGTTCACTAAGGACAGATACCTGAAAACCTAATCTAGGGTTCCAATGTGGTCCTAGTGGCATGTCAGTTTCAAACATCTGACTCAAGACCATTGACTTGGGTGTCTGCCTGGATGTAGGTGATCAGGGTGTTTCAGATTGGGCATTGCATGCAGAGGGGCCATCAGTATTGAAGTGGGCTCTGGGTCCTTGCAGGTTTCTCCAAATTTGAAATGTTTGGGCAACTGAGACAGTCACAGTTTCCTTGGGGATGGCAGGCACAGTCTGGTGGTCTGACTCCAGATACACCATCCTGGAGGGCAAGTGAGCCATGGTTTTGGGAAAGAAGTCTGCAAGCACAAATTCCGGTTAGGGTTAGTGTCAAGGTGATCACAGGCCCAATGTGTACACCTGGAGGGTAGCTCGTGAGGAACTCTAATTAGGGTGACTCGAATGAGGTAGCACATGCTTTTCTATCTGGATTTTGTGTCCAGGATGGCCTCAGAATGCAGGTGTGGACTCATGGGTCCATGGGAGACTTTACCTCTCTAAGGATCCTGGCAGCTCCCAAAAGTTTAGTGGCTTTTTCGGGGAAGGGAAGAGTGCTGCTTTCCATCTTAGGGGTGCCCAAAACAGAAATTACATAGATGGGCACTGGGTCAGGGTGCCTGGAAAATCCCACCAAGGGTTAGGTTTTGGACCTAGGGGCGTACCGGGCCTAAAATGCAGGATCCTGGTGGTGAAACTGAGAGGGCTTGTCTGAAAGCATGCTCAGGCTGAGGGTCACAATGCCTGTTTGATCCCAGGGCGGCCCTCAGGAGTGGGTGTGGTCTTATTGAAGATACCGCTGGCTCCCACTACGAGGGCTGCCCACTCATGCCAACAGACAGGTTTCCTGCTATTGGGAAGGAGGGATTCTCTATTTTGCTTCAGGTTCCCCCATTACCGGGATTCCAGCAAAGGTCTAGGGACAGATGCCTGAATACCAAGGATGGGTAGAGATGACGGACTTGAGCCATGGCTGGTCTCACATGCTGGATATGGTCCCCTGTCTCTTTGTGGCTGGCATGAAGTCAGGGCTCAGGCTCTGTCAGACACAGCACTAGTGGCCAGGGCAGCCTACAAATCGGGGTTTCCTCAAGGGTCAATCAGATTGATCCTCATGTTTGCTTTCTTGGAAGACTGACTGGCACTTCTTCCTTCTATGAGGAAGGAAAAATGCTCTGATGTGGCTCGAGAATTACCTATTATAAGGCCATGGAGACCTTGCAGGTGAGGATAGAATTGTAAACACAGCTACGGTTAAATTCAGTGCCAAGCGGAATGCTGCTCCTATGTGGATCGGCTGATTTGAGATATCCAGCATCTGCGTAAAGGTGGATGTCAGATGTCTGCTCACACTGGAGTTTGTATCTATAAATACTGACTAAAGGAAGGGTGGCGTCAAAACCCATGGAGGATGTCCCACGCTGGGGCTTGTGAGATTCTCCAAATAGCAAGGCTTTCTTCTACTGGAGTTGGGGAGTCTGGTTTGTTTGCTCCATTCTCCTTCATGTGGATAGTTTGGGTAGTACAGCTCTCCTGCATGGCTGCCTTGAAAGCCCACCTCAATCGTCCATTGCAGCTGAGGAATATGGAAGGTTCGTTCTGGTGGCTCTGGTGTGAAATATTAAGGGCAATTAATTAACATGGAATCACTTTCAGATGGGTCACAATGCTGGTTTGTTACTAAGGAAATCTTAGAATGTCCTTGTGGCTAAGGGGCCATGCAGGATTCTCCCACCCAGAAGGTTTGACACAGGTCGAAGGGTATGGTTTCCTTCTGGGGACAGTTGATGTTATTTTCTGTGTCTCAAGAACCACGTGTTGTATCATACGTTGGTATTCCAGAACAGGCCTCTGAGGACAAATGCCTGAACACCTAATCTAGGGGTCCAGTCAGGTGCTATGGGCATGTCAGTTTCAATATTCTGACTCAGGACCATTGAATTGAGAGTCTGCTTTATGTAGGTGATCAGGGTGTTTCAGAATGCACATTTACATCCAGAGCACCCTCCAATATTGTGGTGGGCTCAGGGGCCTTGCAGATTTCTCCTAATCTGGAGGGTTTGGGAAACTTTGACAGGCAAATTTTCCTTGAGGATGACCGGCACAGTCCTGTGGTTTGGCTCCAGAAACCCCAACCTGGATGGCATTTGAGCCATGGTTTTGGGAGAGAGATCTGCAAATATAAACTCGGGTTAGGATTAGTGGCGAGGTGATCACAGGCCCAATGCATAGACCTGGATGGCAGCTCATCTGGAACTGTACTTAGGGTGACATGAAAGAGGTAACACAGGCTGTTCTATCTGCATTGTGTGTCCAAGATGGCCTCGGATTGCAGGTGTGGTCTCATGGGTCCATGGAATATTTTTCCTCTCTAATGATCCTGGCAGCTCCCAATACTTTGGTGGCTTTTTCGTGGAAGAGAAGAGTGCTGTTTTCCATCTAAGGGGAGCTCCAAAAGAGAAATTCCTGAGATGGGAACTGGGTATGGACACCTGGAAAATCTCACCAAGGGTTAGGATTTGGGCCTAGGGGTGTACCAGGCTGGCAAAGCAGGATCCTGGTGGTGAAACTGAGAGAGCTTGTCTGAAGGCATGCTCAGGCTGAGGGTCACAATGCCTCTTTGATCCCAGGGCGGCCCTCAGGAGTGGGTGGGGTCTCATTGGAAATGCAGCTGGCTCCCACACTGATGGTTGGACACCCATCCCAACAGCCAGCTTTCCTGCCATGGGGAAGGAGTTCTCTATTGTGTTTCAGGTTCCCCCATTGGCAGGGATTCAAGAAAAGACTGGGAACAGATGCCTGAATACAAAGGATGGGTAGATATGACAGAGTTGAGCCATGGCCAGTCTGCTTCCTGGATATGGGCCCCACCCTCTGGGTGGATGACAGGAGGTAAGGGCTCAGGCCCTGTCAGACACAAAACTAGTTGTCAGGGCAGCCTATAAATCAGGGTCCCTCGAGGGCTGAGCAGATTGATCCTCATGGGGGGTTTCTGGGCAGACTCACCAGGCACTTCTTCTGTAATGGGGAAGGCAGAATGCTGCATTGTGGCTCCAGAATTCCCTCTCAACAAGGATTGGAGACCAGTAGGGTGAGGATGGAATTGTAAAACCAAGCTATGGTTCAATTCAGTGCCAAGCGGAAGGCACGTCCAATATGTAGCACCTTATTTGAGAAACCAGCACCTGAGTGAGGGCGGTTGTCAGATATTTGCTCACACTGGAATTTTTATCTATGAAATGGAGGGGTGGTGTCAAGATGCCATTGAGGATTTCCCACGCTGAGGCTTGTGAGATGCTCCAAACAGCAATGTTTCCTTCTACTGGACATGTGGAGTCTGGTTTGTTTGTTCTAGGTTCCCCCATGTGGAAAGTTTGGGTAGCAGAGCACTACCACATGGATACCTGGAAAGCAAACCTCCATTCTCCATTGCAGATGAGGAACATGGCAGGTTTGTTCTGGTGGCTCTGGTGTGAAGTACCAAGGGCGATGACTTAACATGGAATCTCTTTCATATGGGCTACAATGTTGGTTTTTTACCAAGGAATACTTAGAATGTCCTGGTGCTAAGGGGCCAAGCAGATTCTACTACCCAGAAGTTTTGACCGAGGTCGAAGAGCACGGTTTCTTTCTGGGGACAGGAGATGTTCTTGTTATATCATGTTATATCATAAGTTGGTATTTCAGAACAAGCCTCTGAGGACAATACCTGTAAACCTAATCTAGGATTCCAGTGAAGTCCTAGGGGCATGTCAGGTTCAATCTTCTGACTCAGGACCATTGACTTTGGCGTCTTCCAGATGTAGGTGATCAGGGTGTTTCAGACTGCTCATTTGTGTACAGAGCAGCCTCCAAAATGGCGGAGGGCCAATGTGCCTTTGAGGTTTCCCTTAATCTAGATGGTTTGGGAAACTGGGACGGGCAAATTTTCCTTGGGGATGGCAGGCAAAGTCCTGTGGTATGGCTCCAAAAACCCCATCCTGGAGGACATATGAGCCATAGATTTGGGAGAATAGACTGCAAACTCAAACTCGGGATAGGCTTAGTGGTGAGGTGATCACAGGCCAAATGCGTAGACCTGGAGGAAAGCTCATAAGGAACTGTAATTAGGGTAACTGGAAGGCAGTAGCACAGGCTTTCCTATCTGGATTGTGTGTTTGGATGGCCTCAAAATGCAGGTGTGGTCTCATGGGTCCAGGGGAGATTTTTCTTCCTTAAGGATCCTGGCGGCTTCCAATACTTTGGTGGCTATCTCAGGGAAGGGGAGAGTGCTGTTTTCCAACTTAGGGGTGCCCCAAAACAGGGATTCTGGAGACGGTCTCTGGGTCTGGGCACCAAGAGATTACCCCCAAGGATTAGGATTTGTTTCAGGGGCATATCAGACCTGCAATGCGGGATCATGGTGGTGCAATAGAGAGGACTTATTTGAAAGCATGCTCAAGCTGAGGGTCACAATACCTTTTTTTTTCCCAGGGCGATCAATAGGAGTGGTCATGATCTCATTGCCGATACAGCTGGCTCCCTCTCTGAGGGTTGGACACCCATCCCAACTGCTAGGTTTCAAGCGATGGGGAAGGAGCAGTTCGCCATTGTGCTTCAGGTTCCCCCATTGGCATGTATTCCAGCAAAGGGTTGGGGAGAGATGCCCGAATACCAAGGATGGGTAGAGAGGACGGATTGAGCCATGGCCGCTCTCATATGCTGGATACGGGAACCACTCTCTGGGTGGCTGACACAAAGTCATGGCTCAGGCTCTGTCAGAAACAGCACTACTGGTCGGGCAGCTGATAAATTGGGGATCCTCGAGGGCTGAGCAGATGATCCTCATGTGGGGTTTCTGGACAGTCTCACCAGGCAATTCTTCTTTCTATGGGGAAGGCGGAATGCTGTGTTGTGGCTCCAGAATTCCCTATCAAGAGGGCTTGAGGACCAGTCGGGTGAGCATGGAATTGTAAACACTAGCTATGCTTAAATTCAGTGCCAAGCGGTAGGCAGTTCCAAAGGGCAGCAGCTTATTCGAGATAGCCAGCACCTGAGTAAGGGGGGATGTCAGATATTTGCGGACACTGGAGTTTGTGTCTATGATGTCTGACAAATGGAGAAGTGTTGTCAAGAGGCTATAGAGAATTCCTTATTCTGAGGCTTGTGAGATGCTCCAAACTGCAAGGTTTCCTTCTACTGGACAGGTGGAGTCTGCTTTGGTTGCTCCACAAAGCTCCATGTAGAAAGTTTGGGTAACAGAGCTCACCCGCATGGATGCCTGGAAAGCACACGTCCATTAATCATTGCACTTGAAGATCATGGCATGTTTTTTTTGTTGCCTCTGGGGTGAAGTACCAAGGCCTGGAGTTGACATGGAATCTCTTGCAGATGTTTCACTATGCTGGTTTGTTACCAGAGAGATGTTAGAATGTGCTGGTGGCTAAGGGGCCATGCAGGATTCTACCACCTTGAGGGTTTTATACAGGTCCAAGGGCACTGTTTGTTTCTAGGGACAGGAGATGTTCTGTTTTGTGGCTCAGGGAACACATGTTGTACCCTAATTTGGTATTCCAGAATAGACAACAAATGCCTGAAAACCTAATCTAGGCTTCCAATGAGGTCCTAGGGGCAGTCAGGTTCAATCTTCTGACTCAAGCCCATTGACTTGGTTGTCTGCCTCGATGGAGGTGATCAGGGTGTTTCACACTGTGCATTTGCAAATAGACAGGCCTCCAATACTGGGATGGGCTCAGGGGCCTTGCAGGTTTCTCCTAAACTGATGGGTTTGGGCAAATGTGACGGCCATAGTTTCCTTTGGGATTGCAGGCACAGTCCTCTGGTGTGGGTACAGAGACCCCATCCTGGAGGGCATGTAAGCCATGGTTTTGGGCAAGAAGTCTGCATACACAAATTCGGGTTAGGGTTAGTGGAGAGGTGACCACAGGCCCAATGCATAGACCTGGAGGGCAGATCATCAGGAACTGCAATTAGGGTTCCTCAAAAGTGGTAGCACGGACTTTTCTATCTTGATTGTGTGTCCAGGATGGCCTCGGAATGCAGGTGTGGTCTCATGGGTCCATGGGAGAATTTCCTCTCTATGGAATCTACTCTCTTCCTGTAATTTGGTGGCTTTTTCGTTGAAGGGAAGAGTGATGGTTTCCAACTTATGTGTGTCCCAAAATAGGGATTCCAGAGATGGGCTCTGGGTCTTGGCGCCTGAAAAATCCCACCAAGGGTTTGGATTTGGGTCTAGTGGCGTACCAGGCCTTCAAAGTCCGATCCTGGCGGAGCAACTGAGAGGGCTGCCTTGAAAGCATGCTCAAGCTGAGGGTCACAATACCTGTTTGTCCCCGTGATGGCCCTCATGTGTCAGTGTGTTATCATTGGCCATGCATCTGGTTCTCATTCTGAGGGTTGGAAACCCATTCCAAAAGCCACGTTTCCTGCCTTGGGGAAATAGGAGTTTCTATTGTACTTCAGGTTCCTCCATTGGCAGGGATTCCAGCAAAGGTCTGGGGATAGATGAGTGAGTACTAAGGATGGGTAGAGATGATGGACATGGGCCATCTCTGGTCTCCCATGGTGGATATGGCCCCGGCTCTCTGGGTGGCTGACAAGAGGTCCGGGCTCAGGCTCTGTCAGACACAGCAGTAGTGGCAAGTGTACCTATAAATCGGGGTTCCCTTGAGAGCTGAGCAGACAGATCCTCATGTGGGATTTTCTGGCAGTCTCACCAGGCACATCTTCTTTCTATGGGGAAGACAGAATGCTGCATTGTGGCTCCAGAATTCCTCATCAAGAGGGCAGGAGGACGAGTACAGTGAGGATGGAATTGTAAACCTAAGCCACGGTTATACTCAGTGCCAGGCAGAAGACAGTTCCAATGTGCAGAGTCTTATTCGAGATATCCAGGGCGTGAGTAAGGGTGGATGTCAGATGTTTGCTCACACTGGAGTTTGTGTCTATGATAAACAAAAAATGGAGGGGTGGCATCAAGAGGCCCTATAGGATTTCCCACGCTGAGGATTGTGAGATGCTCCAAACAGAAAGGTTTCCTTCTACTAGACAGATGGAGTCTGGTTTGTTTGCTCCAGGGTCCCCCATGTGGAAAGTCTGGGTAGCGGATCTCTCCCGCATGGATGCCTGGAAAGCACATCTCCATTGAGCATTGCAGCTGAGGAACATGACAGGTTTGTTCTGGTGGCTCTGGGGCAAAGTACCAAGGCCTTGAGTTGACATTGAATGTCTTGCAGAAAGGCCACAATGATGGTTTGTTACCAGGGAGATATTCAAATGTGCTGGTGGGTAAGGTGCCGTATAGGGATTGGCACCTTTCGAAGAGCACGGTTTCCTTCTGGGGACAGGAGATGTTCTCTTGTGTGGCCCAGGGCCCAAATGTTGTATCATAGCTTGGTATTCCAGAACAGGCCCCTGAGGACAGATTCCTGAAAACCTAATTGAGGGTTCCAATGTGGTCCTAGGGGCATGTCAGGTTTAATCTTCTGATTCAGGACCATTGACTTGGCTGTATTCCTCGATGTAGGTGATCAGGTTTTTTTCAGACTGTGCATTTCCATCCAGAATGGCCACTAATATAGTGGTGAGATGAGGACCTTGCTGCTTTCTCCTAATCTGGAAGGTTTGGGCAACTGTGACAGGCACAGTTTCCTTGGGGCTGGCAGGCACAGTCCTGTGGTGTTGCTCCAGAGACCCCATCCTGGAGGGCATGAGAGCCATGGTTTTGGGATTGAATTCTGCATACACAAATTCGTGTTAGGGTTAGTGGAGTGGTGGTCGCAGGCCCAGTGCATAGACCTAGAGGAAAACACGTTAGGAAACGTAAATAGGGTTATTGGAATGCAGTAGCACAGGTTTTCTATCTGGATTGTGTGTCCAGTATGTGTTGGGAATGTAGGTGGGGTCTCATTGGTCCATGGGAGACGTTCCTCTCTAAGGATCCTGGTAGCTTTCCATAGATTGGTGTCTTTTTCGGAGAAGGGAAGAGTGCTCTTTTCCATCTTAAGGGTGCCGCAAAACAGGGATTTCTGAGACCGGCTCTGGGTCTGGGATCCTGCAATATCTCACCATATGTTAGGATTTGTTCCTAGGGTGTACCAGCAATGCAGGATCCTGCTAGTGCAACTGAGAGGGCTTGTTTGAAAGCATGCTCAGGCTGAGTGTCGCAATGCCTGTTTGTGACCGGACCGGCCCTCACTAGTGTGCATTGTCTTATTGTTCATGGAGCTTTCTCCCACCTTAAGGGCTGGGAACCCATCCCAACAGCCAGGCTTCCTGCCCTGGGAAAAATTGTTCTCTATTGTTCTTCAGGTACCCTCATTGGCAGTGTTTCCAGCAAAGGTCTGGGGACAGGTGCCTGAATACCAAGGATGTGTAGAGATGACAGACTTGGGCCATGGTCTTTCTCACATGCTGGTAATGGGACCCACTCTCTGTGCGGCTGACAATATTTCGGGGCTCATGCTCTGTCAGACACAGCACTAGTGGCCAGGGCACCCTATAAATTGTGGTTCCCTCGAGGCCCAAGCAGATGATCCTCATGTGGAGTTTCTGGGTAGATTCACCAGGCACTTCTTTCTATAGGAAAGGCAGAATGTTACATTGTGGCTCAAGAATTCCTATCAAGAGTGCTAGGGGACCAGTAGGGTGAGGATGGATTTGTAAACACAAGCTATGGTTCAATTCAGTGCCATGTGGAATCCACTTCCAATGTGCAATGGCTTATTCGAGATAGCCAGCAGCTGAGTAAGGGCAGATGCCTGATGTTTGCTCTCACTGGAGTTTGTGTCTATGATGACCATCAAAAGGAGGGGTGGTATCAATATCCCATGGAGGATTTCACACGCCGAGGCCTGTGAGATGCTCCAAACCACAAGTTCCTGCTCCTTGACAGGTGGAATCTGGTTTGTTTGCTCCAGGGTCCCCCATATGTAAAGTATGGGTAGCAGAGCTCTCTCACATGGATACCTGGAAAGCAGACCTCCACTGACCTTTGAAGCAAAAGAACATGTTGGCCAGCCAGGTGGCGCTAGGACGAAGTTCCAAGGCCTTGAGTTGACATGGAATCTCTTGCAGATGGGTCACAATGCTGGATTGTTACGAGGGAGATCATAGAATTTGCTGGTGGCTAAGGTATTGTGCAGGATTTTCCGACCCTGAGCGTTTGCAAAAGTCGAAGATCATGGTTTCCTTCTGGGGACAGGAGATGTTCTGGGGTGTAGCTCAGAGAAAACCCATGGTATCATTAGTTGGTATTCCAGAACAGGCCTCTGAGGACAGATGCCTGAACACCTAATCTAGGGTTCCAATGAGGTCCTAGGGGCATGTCAGTTTCAATCTTCTGACTCGGGACCATTGATTTGTTTGTCTGCCTGGATGTAGGTAAGCAGGGTGATTCAGACTGCACATTTGCATCCAGAGCGGCCGACAATATTGGGGAGGGCTCAGGTGCCTTGCAGGTTTCTCCTAATTTGGAATGTTTTGGCAACTGTGACGGGCACAGTTTCCTTGGTGATGGCAGGCATCGTCCTGTGGTCTGGCTCCAGGGACCATATCCTGGAGGGCATATGAACCATGATTTTGAGAGTGAAGTCTGTAAACAAAAATTTGGTTTAGGGTTAGTGGTGAGGTGATCACAGGACCAATGCATATACATGGAAGGCAGCTCGTCAGGAGCTGTAAATCGGATGACTCGAAGGTAGTAGCACAGGTTTTTGTATCTTGATTGTGTATCAAGGAGGGCCTCCGAATGCAGGTGTGGTCTCTTGGGTCCATGGCATATTTTTTCTATGTTTCCGGGCAGCTCCCAATAGATTTGTGGCTTTCTCTGGAAAGGGAAGAGTGCTGTTTTCCATATTATGGGTGCCCCAGAACAGGGATTCAACAATCCCAACAGCCCTGTTTCCTGTATTGGAGATGGAGATGTTCTGTATTGGGTTTCAGTTTCCCCCATTGGCAGGGATTCTAGCAAAGTTCTGGGGAAAGATTCCTGAATACCAAGGATGTGTAGAGATGAGGAAGTAGGTCCATGGCCCGTCCCACATGCTAGATACGGGTCCAGCTCTGTAGGTGGCTTATACTAAGTCGGGGCTCATTCTCTGACAGACACAGCACTAGTGGTTAGGGCAGCCTAGAAATCAGGGTTCCCTCAAGGGCCGAGCAGATTGATCCTCATGTGGGGTTTCTGGGAAAATTCACCAGGCACTTCATCTTTCTATAGAGAAGGCAGAATGCTGTGTTGTGGCTCTAGAATTATCTATCAAGGGGTGTTGTGGACAAGTATAGTATGGATTGTAAACACAAGCTACCGTTCAATTTAGTGCCACACAGAAGGCAGTTCCAATGTGTAGGGACTTATTTGAGATATCCAGCACCTGAGTAAGGGCAGATGTCAGATATATGCTCACACTGGAGTTTGTGTCTATGATGACTGACAAATGGAGGGTGGCATCAAGAGGCCATGGACTATTTCCCACTGGGAGGATCCTTAGAGAGAAATGTCTCCCATGAACCCATGAGACCACACCTGCATTTGGAGTCCATCCTGGACACACAATCCATATAGAAAAGCCTGTGATACCGCCTTCCCATCACGCTAATTACAATTCCTGATGAGCTGCCCTCTAGGTCTACACTTTGGGCCGGCAATTACCATGCCACTAACCCTAACCCGAATTTGTGTTTGCAGACTTCTCTCCCAAAACCATGGCTCATATGCCCTCAAGGATGGGTTCTCTGAATCCACACCACAAGACTGCGCCTGCCATCCCCAAGGAAACTGTGTCCATCACAGTTTTCCAAACATTCCAGATTAGGAGAAACTTGCAAGACCCCTGAGCCCACACCAATATTGGCATCCACTCTGTATGCAAATACAGTCTGAAACTCTCTTATCATATACATCCAGGCATACAGCCAATTCAATGGTCCTAAGAGAGAAGATTGAACCTGACATGCCCTTCTACCTCATTGGCAAGCTTGATTTGGTTTTCAGGCATCTGTCCTCAGGGTTCTGTTCTAGAATACCAACTTATGATACAACATGGGTTCCCTGAGGCACACAACAGAATATCTCCTGTCCCCAGAAAACCGTGCTCTTTGTCCTGTGTCAAACCCTCAGGGTAGGAGAATATTTCACGGAACCTTACCAACCAGCACATTCTAAGATCTCCCTTCTTGTAACAATGCAGCATTGTGGTCCATCTGCAAGAGACTCTATGTCAACTCAAGGCCTTGGTCCTTCGTCCCAAAGCCACCAGAACCCACCTGCCATGTTCTTCATCTGCAGTGGTCAATGGAGGTGTGCTTTCCAGGCATCAATGCCACAAAGTTCTGCTATCCAGACTTTCCACATGGGGGACCCTCGAGCAAACAAATCAGACTCCACCTGTCCAGCAGAAGGAAGCCTTACTGTTTGGAGCATCTCACAAGCCTCATCAGGCGAAATCCTACATGGCCTCTTGACGCCACCCCTCCATTTGTGGGTCATCAAAATAGAAACTCTAGTGTGAGCAAACATCTGACATTCACTTCCTCGGGTGCTGGATACTTGGAAAAGACACTTCACATTTGAACTGCGTTCCACTTGGCACTGAATTGAACCGTAGATTGTGTTTGCAATTCCATCCTCACGCTACTGCTCCCCAAGGCCTCTTGATATTAAATTCTGGAGCTGCAATGTAGCATTCTGCCTCGCCCATTGAAAGAAGAAGTGCCTGCTGAGTCTGTCCAGAATCTGCACATGAGGATCAATCTGCTCAGCCTTGGAGGGAATCCCGATTTATAGACTGCTCTTGCCACTAGCATTGTGTCTGACAGAGCTTGAGCCCCGAACCAGTGTCAGCCACCCAGAGAGAGGGCCCCTAATCCAGCATGTGATATTTGCCTTGGCCAAAATCCATCCTCTCTACCCATCCTTGGTATTCTGGCACCTTTCCCCAGGCTTTGCTGGAATCCTTCCAATGGGGGAAACTGAAGCACAATTGAGAACTACTCCTTCCCCATGGAAGGAAACCTGAGTGCTGGGATGTGTGCCCAACCCTCAGAGTGGGACCCAGGTGCATGGACAAAGTGACCACGCCCACTCCTTCAGTCTGCCCTGGGCACAAACAGGCATTATGACCTTCAGCCTGAGCATGCTTTCAAACAAACCCTCTTAGTTGCACCACCACGATCCCATGTTTCAGGCCTGGTACTCCCCTAGGCCGAAATCCTAAGCCTTTTGTGGAATTTTCCTGGCACCGAGACCCAGAGCCCTTCTCTGGAATCCCTGTTTTGGGGCACCACTAAGATGGAAAACTACACTTTTCCCTTCCCTGAAAAAGCCACCAAACTATGGGGAGTCGCCAGGATCCTTAGAGAAAAAAGAAAATCTCCCATTGACGCAGGAGACCACACCTGCATTCCACGGCCATCCTGGACACACAATCCAGATAAAAAAGCCTGTGCTACGGCCTTCCAGTCGCCTTTACATTTCCTGACGAGCTGCCATCCTACATCGCAGGACCTACATATTGGTCCTGTGATCACCTCGCCAATAACCCTAACTAGAATTTGTGTTTGCAGACGTCTCTCCCGAAAACATGCATCACATGTCCTCCAGGATGGGGTCTCTGGGGCCAAACCAGAGGATTGTGCCTGCCATCCCCAAGGAAACTGTGCCCGTCACAGTTGCCCAAACCTTCCAGATTAGGAGAAACCTGCAAGGCCCCTGAGCCCAACCCATTATAGGGGGCTGCTCTGGACGCAAATGTGTATCTGAAAAACCGTGATTACCTACATCTAGGCAGACAGCCAAGTCAATGGTGCGGAGTCAGAAGATTAAAACTGTCATGCCCGTAGGACTTCATTGGAACCCCAGATTAGGTTTTCAGTCATCTGTCCTCCAGGGCCTGTTCTGGAATACCAACTTATGATACAACAGGTAGTCTCTGAGCCTCACATAAGAACATCTCCCATCCCCTGAAGGAAACCTTGCTCTTCGACCTGTGCCAAACCCTCAGTGTAGGAGAATACTGCACGGCACCTTAGCCACCAACACATTCTAAGATCTCCTTAGTAACAAACCAGCATTGTGGCACATCTGCAAGAGATTCCATGTCAACTCAAAGCCTTGGTCCTTCGCCCCCGAACCACCAGAATAATCCTGCCATGTTCCTCAGCTTCAATGGAGAATGGAGGTGTGCTTTGCAGGCATCCATGTGGAAGAGCTCTGCTACCCAAACTTTCCACATGGGGTACCGTGGAGCAAACAAACCAGACTCAATCTGTCCAGTAGACAGAATCCTTGCTGTTTGAAGAATCTCACAAGCCTCAGCGGGGGAAATCTCCATGGGATTTTGATTCCACCCCTCCATTTGATGGTCATCATAGACACAATCTCTAGTGTGTGCAAACATCTGACATCCGCCCTTACTCAGGTGCTGGATATCTCAAAAAAGATGCTTCACATTGGAACTGCATTCCGCTGGCACTGAATTGTACAGTAGCTTGTGTTTACAATTCCATCCTCTCTCCCTACTGGTCCCGAAGGCCTCTTGAGTATGAAATTCCATGTCAACTCAGGCCTTTTGGAACATTGCCTCAGAGGCACCAGATTGAACCTGCCATCTTCCTCAGCTGCAATGGTCAATGGAGGTGTGCTTTCAGGCATCCATGAGGGAGAGCTCTGCTACACAAACTTTCCATATTGGGGACCCGGGAGCAAACAAACCAGACTCCACCTGTCCAGTAGAAGTAAACATTGCTGTTTGGAGCATCTCACAAGTCACAGAGTGGGAAATCCTCCATGGCCTCGTGACGCCACCCTTTCATTTGGCAGTCATCATAGACACAAACTCCAGTGTGAGCAAATATCTGATATCCATATGTACTCCAGTGCTGGATATCTTGTATCAGCTGCTGCACACTGGAACTGCCTTCTGTTTGTCATTGCATTTAACCTTAACTTGTGTTTAAAATTCCATCCTCCTTTTGCACACGCCTTCTTGATAGGGAATTCTTGAGCCACAACACAGCATATGCCTGCCCCACAGAAGAAGTGCCTAGTGAGTCTGCACAGAAAACCCACATGAGGATCCACCTTCATGGCCCTCGATGGCACCCTTATATCATAGGCCACCATGGGCACTGAGGATCTGTCTGACACAGCCTATGCCACGACCTCATGATAGCCACTTAGACAGTGGACCCCATATACTGCAGGAAGACCTGCCATGGAACGAAGCCATCACATCTACTCAACCTGGATATTCAGGCATCTCTCCCCAGACCGTAGCTCAAATCCATGCCTATGGGGGAACTGAAGCCCAGGTGTACTCCTCCTTCCTGATGGCAGGAAACCTGGCTGTTGAGATGGGTGTCCAACCCTCAGAGTGGAGCCAGTTGCATGGGCCATAAGACCACAGTCACTCATGGGAGCCACCCTGGGCACAAACAAGCTTTGTGACCCTCAGCATGAGCCTACTTTCAAACAAACCCCCTCAGTAGCTGGGCCAGGAGTCTGCAGAGTGGGCCTTCCAGGTTCCTAGGGCCAAATCCTTACTGTATTTCATTATTTCCAAGCTCACCTCCATTTTGAAGAACGTTCTGGACCCAAATGCTCATTGTGACACACAATGAGCACCTGCCTCCAAGCAGACATTCAAGTCAAAGACCTTGAGTCAGAAGATTGACCCTGACATTCCTCTAGGACTTCATTGATACTGAGCTTAGGTTTTCAGGTGCTTGTCCACAGGGGCCTGTTCCCCAAGACCAACTTATATTCCAACATGTGGTCCCTGAGCCACACTAAAGAACCCCTCCTGTGCCCAGTAGGATAGCTTGCTCTAAGTAGTTGTGTCCCAGATAGAGTGTAGGAGAATCCTGCATGGCTCTCTGACCAACCAACAATCTAATTTCTCCATGGATACCAACCAACATTGTGACTCATCAGCATAAAACTCCATGTCAATTAAAGCCAGAAGGAACTTTTCCCCAGAGCCACCAGATCGAATCTGCCATGTTACTCAGCTGAAATGGGCCATGGAGGTGTGCTTTCCAAGCATCCATCTGGGCAAATTCTACTACCTAACTTATCATATGGGGGACTCTGGACCAAACAAACCAGACTCCACCTGTCCAGTAGAAGGAAACCTTGCTGTTTGGAGCATCTCACAAGCTCCAAAGCTGGAAATCCTTCATGGCCTCTTGACGCCACCTCTCCATTTGTCAGTCATCATAGACACAGACTCAAGTGTGAGGAAACATCTGACATCCTCCCTTACTCAGGTGCTGGATATCTCACAGAATCTGCTGCAGATGGGAACAGCCTTCCACTTGGCACTGAATTTAACCGTAGCTTGTATTTACAATTCCATTCTCACCCTACTGGTCCCCAAGCCCTCTGGATATGGAACTCCAGAGTCACAACACGGTATTTTGCCTTCCCCATAGAAAGAAGAAGTGCTTGGTGAGTCTGTCCAGAAAACCTACATGAGGATCAACTGCGAGGCCCTGGAGGGAACCCCGATTTATAGGCTGCCTGGCCTCTCGTATGGTGTCTGTCAGAGCCTGAACCCCAACCTAGTGTCAGCAACCCAGAGAGCGGGACCTGTACCTAGCCTGTGAGATGAACATGGCCTTACTCCATCATCTCTACTCATCCTTGTTATACAGGCATCTGTCCTCAGACATTTGCTGGAATCCCTGCCAATGGGGGAACCTGAAGCACAGCAGAGAGCTCCACCTTTTCCATGGCAAGAATCCTAACTGTTGGAATGGGTGTCCAACTCTCAGAGTTGGAGACAGCTGCATGGCCAATGAGACCACAACCACACATGAGGACCACCTAGGACCCAAACAGGCATTGTGACCCTCAGCCAGAGCATGCGTTCAAACAAGCGCTCTCAGTTTCACCACCAGGATCCCGCTTTGTAGGCCAGGGATGCCCCTAGGCCCATATCCTAAACATTGGTGGGATATTCCAAGCATTCAGACCCAGAACCCGTCTCTGGAATCCCTGTTGTGGGGCACCCCTAAGATGGAAAACAGCACTCTTCCCTTTTCCGAAAAACCCACCAAACTATTGGGAGACTCCAAGATTCTTAGAGAGTAAAATCTCCCATGGACTTATGGGACCACACCTGCATTCCAAGGCCATCCTATATATAAAATACATATATAAAAGCCTGCCCTAATTACAGTTCCTAAAAAGCTGCCCTCAGGTCTATGGCTTGGGCCTGTGATCACCTCGCCATTATCCCTAACCCAGGTTTGTGTTTGCAGACTTCTCTCCATAACCATGGCTCACATGCCCTCTAGTGTGGGGTCTTGGAATCACACCACAACACTGTGTGTGCCATCCCCTAGGAAACTGTACACGTCACAGTTTCCTAACCGTCCAGATTAGGAGAAACCTGCAAATCCCCTGAGCACACCCAAATATTGGAGGCCGCTCTGGACGCAAATGCACAATCTGAAACACTCTGATCACCTACATCTAGGCAGACACCCAAGTCAACTGTCCTGAGTCTGAAGACTGAAACTGGCACGTCCCTAGGACGTCATTGGAACTCTAGATTAGGTTTTCAGGCATCTGTCCTCAGAGGCAAGTTCTGGAATATAAACTTATGATACAACATGTGGTCCCTGAGCCACGCAACACTACATCTCCTGTCCCCAGAAGGGTCACAGCTCGTTGACCTGTGTTAAACCCTCAGTGTAGAAGAATCCTGCATGGCACCTTAGCTACCAGCACATTCTGAGATCTCCCTGGTAACAAACCAGCATTTTGACCCATCTGCAAGAGATTCAATGTCAACTCAAGGCCTTGGTACTTCACCACAGAGCCATCAGAATAAACCTGCCATGTTCCTCAGCTGCAATGGTCATTTGGGGTGTGCTTTCCAGGCATCCATGTGGAAGAGCTCTGCTATCCATACTTTCCACGTGAGAGACTGTGGAGCAAACAAACCAGACTCCACCAGTCAGTACAAAAAACAACCTTGCTGTTTGGAGCATCTCACAAGCATCAGCATGCGGAATGCTCCATGGTCTCTTGAAATCACCTCTCCATTTGTCAGTCATCATAGACACAACCTCCAGTGTGAAAAAACATTATTCATCCGCCCTTATTCAGGTGCTGAATATCTCGTTCATTGGTCATCATAAATACAAACTCCAGTGTGAGCAGACATCTGATCTCGCCCATAATCAGGTGCTGGAGATCTCAAAAAAACCGCTGCCCATTGAAACGGCCATGTGCTCTGCACTGAGCTTAAATGCCGCTTGTCTATTCAGACTTCTGTCCTCATACTCCTCGCCTATAAGCCCTCCATATTGGGAATTTGGGAGCCACAATGCAGTCTTCTCCTCCCCAGCAGAAAGAAGAAGTGCCCTATGCGTGTGTTCAGAAAATCCACATAAGGATCCATCTGCATGGCCCTCTATGACACCCCAATATAATAGGCCACACTGTGCACTAATGCTATGTCTGACAAAGCCCGAGACCTCTCCACATGGCAGCAACAAAGATAGTGGACCCCATATCCTACAGGTGTGACCTGCCTTGACCTGAGACTTTCTTCTCAAATCAACCTGGGTATTCATGTACCTGTTCCAGAACATAACTCAAATTCCTGCCCATGGGGGACCCTGAAGCACAAAAGAGTACACCTCCTTCCCCATGGCAGGGAAACTAAATGTTGACATGGTTGTCCAAACCTCAGATTGGGATCCAGGTTCATGGAACAAGAAACAGTGTCCACTCAGGATGGGGAGCTGGGCACAAACAGGCATTGTGACCCTCACCCTGAGACCCCTTTCCAACAACCCCCCTCGGGAGCTGGAACAGGACCCCACAGAGAAGCCCAAATCCTAAGTCTTGGTGGGGTTACCCAGGTACCAGGACGCAGAACCCATCTCTGGAATCCATGTTTTGACAGGAACCCTGACATGGTAAAACACAGTCTCCCCTTCCCCAGTAAGACACCAAACTCTTGGGTGCCGAGCAGAAACCCCAGATAGGAAGAAACTCCCATGGTTACATGAGGACACCCATCCATTCTGTGGCCATCTTAGACACAATCCAGACAGAAAAGTCCTTGTTCCTGTTTCCCAGATGTTCAAATTTCAAATATGAGGAGCTTCCCTCAGGGTCTGCAGATCGAGCCTGCCATCACCTGGCCCCGAACTCGTACCCGATTTTGTGTCTGAAGATTTTGGTCCCTGAGCCCTGAAACACATGCCCTCCAGGATGGGGCCTCCAGAACCACAGCACATCACTGGGCCTGCTCTCCAGAGGAAACTCTGCCCGTCTCAGTTGCCCAAACCCTCCATATTAGGAGAAACCTGCAAGGCCCCTGAGCTCACCCCAAATTCATAGGCTGCTCTGGAAAAAATGCACTATCTCACACAGCCTCAGCAGCTACCTCCAGGAAGACACGCAGGTCAATGGAACTGAGTCCGAAGATTGAATTTGTCATGTCCCTAGGACCTCATCAGAACCCTAGCTTAGGTTTTCAGGCCTAAGTTCCCAGAGACCTGTCCTGGAAAACCAATATATGGACCAACCTGTGATCCGTGAACCATACAAGACAACCCCTCCTGTTCCGAGAAGGAAACCTTTCTCGTGGGAACTGGGTCTAACCCTTAGGATAGGAGAATCCAGCATGGCCCCAAGGCCTCTGCCACATTCCAAGGTCACCCTGGACACAAAGCAGCATTGTTACCCATTAGACTGAAAACTTGTGTCAACTCAAATCAGTTGAGACTTGCAGCCAGAGACAGCGGAACAAGCCTGCCCTGTTCCTCGGCTGTAATGGTAACGCGAGGTAGGCTTCCCAGGCCTCCATTCAGAGACCTGTGCTATCGAATCTCCATATGGGGGAACCTGGAGCCCTCTAAGCAGACTTCCCCTGTCCCGCAGTAGGACACCTTGCTGTTTGGAGCAGCTCATAAGATCCAGCATGGGAAAACCTCCATGGCTTCTTGAGAAAACCCCACCATTCATTGGCCATCATGGATACAAACTCCAGTGTGAGCAGACATCTGACCCTCGACCATACTCAGGTGATGGAGATCTCGAAACAACCGCTGTACATTGGAAGGGCCATGTGCTCGGCACTGAGCTTAGCCATAGATTGTGTTTTCAGGCCTTTGTCCTCACATTCCTCGCCTGCAAGCCCTCCATATTGGGAATTCTGGAGCCACAAGGAAGCTTACTGCCTGCCCACCAGAAAGAAGAAGTGTCCTATGGATCTGCACAAAAACCCCACATGAGGATCCAGTTGCACAGCTCTCAACAGCACCCCAGTATCATAGGCCACACTCTGCCTGAATGCTCTGTCTGACACAGCTCGAGCCCCGACCTCCAGTCAGCCACCCAGATAGCGGGCCCCATATCTGCCAGGTGGGTCCTGCCTTGGCCTGAAGCCGTCATCTTGAAACAACCTGGGTAATCATGTACCTGTCCCAGAACTTAGCTCAAATTCCTGCCCATGGGGGACCATGAAGCAGAAATGAGTACTAGTCCTTCCCCATGGCCGGAAAACTGAATGAGATGACAGTCCAAAGCTCAGAGTGGGAGCCAGATGCATAGCCCCCCATGAGACCACGCCCACTCAGGATGGGGAGCTGGACACAAACAGGCATTGTGACCCTCACCCTAAGACCCTTTCCAACAAGCCCCCTCATGAGCTGGACCAGGAGCCCACAGAGCGGGCCTGTTATGCTCCTAGTCCTAAATCCTAAACCTTGGTCGGGTTATCCAGGTGCCCGGACCCAGAACCAATCTCTGGAATGCCTGTTTGGGTGGGAACCCTGAGATGGGAAACCGCGCTCTCCCCTTCCCCCAGAAAGACACCAAACACTTGGGAGCTGGGCAGAATCCCCAGAGAGGTAGAATCTCCCATGGACCCATGAGGCCACCCCTCCATTCCATGGCCATCCAAGACACACAATCCAGAGAGAAAAGCCTGTGCTCCTGCCTCCCAGCTGTCCGAATTTTAAATCCCCAGCAGCTGCCTTCAGGGTCTGCAGATCGGGCCTGCCATCACCTCCCACCTCACTCTTACCCGAGTTTGTGTCTGAAGACTTTGGTCCCAAAGTTCTGACCCACATGTATTCCAGGATGGGGCCTCCAGAACCACATCACATCACTGGGCCTTCTCTTCTGAGGAAACTCTGCCCATCTCAGTTTCCCAAGCCCTCCAGATTAGTAGAAACATGCAAGGCCCCTAAGCCCACCCCAACTCCATAGGCCGCTCTGGATAAATGCACAGTCTGACAGAGCCTCAGAACATACCTGCAGGAAGACATGCAGGTCAATGGGAAGGGATGAATGCCCTAAGACTTGTGGGTCCAAGGTGCTGAGTGTGCGGCCAACTGTCTCGGTTTCTGTCAGACGGTCTGGGCTCAGGCTATGTAAGACAGAGCATAAGTGCTTAGAGTAGCCTATGCAGTTGGGTTGTTGCCAAGAGCCGAGCAGGTTAACCCTGCTTTGGGTTTCTGGGCAACACCATAGACAATGTATTTCTTCAAGTAGGCATGTAGAGTGCTTCGTTTTGGCTCCAGTATTCCCAATCAGGGGGACATGGGGGCCAGGAGTGTGAGGATGGAAGACTGAAAACACAAGCTATTGTGAGGTTTGGGGCCAAGGGCACGACAGGCGCACTCTGCAGAGGCTGAATTGGGATCTTTTGCATCTGAAGTCAGGGTGAGGTTCAAACGTTGGCTGAGGCTGGAGTGTGTGTCCATGATGGTCCCTTCATGAAGCGGGGGCCTCATGAGGCTAAGGAGTTTTTCCCACGCTGAGTCTGTGAGTTGCTCCAAACCACAAGATTTCCTTCTGTGGGACAGACGAGTCCTGTTGGATAGCTCCAGGATGTCCCATACGGAAGGACTGGAGAGCAGGGTTCGAAGGATGGATGCCTGTACAGCATACGTCACATTCTTATTGGCTCCTTGTGACAAGACATGTTTGAACAGCTGGCTCTGGGGCAAGGTACCCAGGGGGCTGAGTTGACATGGACTCTCCTGAGGATGGGTCATAATGTGGGTTTGTGTCCATGGAGACGTTGGAATGTGCTAGTGGCTCAGGGGCCCTGCAGAATTCGCCTACCTGAAGGGTTTGATACAGCTCCAATAGGAAAGCTCCCCATATGAAGAGGAGAGGGGTTCTGTTTGGTGCCTACGAAAAGCCCCAGATTCTGGTCTTGAAACCAGTCCTCTGAGGAGAGACAACTGGACCAAAGCTACGGTTCAGATTAGGGCCTAGAGGCCTGTCTTTTTCAATCTTCTGTCTCTGGGGACACTCTATGAGTGTCTAAGTGGAGATAGTTGCTCAGCTGGTGTCAGAGTGCCCCTCTTAGTCCAGGGCAGTCTACACTATCGGGATGGCCTCGGGGTCCTTGGAGATTTCTCCTAATCTGTAGGTTTGTGTCCAGTGTATTGGGCACAGTTTCCTTGGAGAGGACAGGTGCAGTCTTTCAGTGTGGCTCCATAGGCCCTAGCCTGGAGGGTGTGTTGGTCTGGGCTGTGGGCACAGAAGTCTGAAAACAGAAACTCGGGTTAGGTGTGACACCGGGGGTATGTCAGGCCGGATCTGTAGACCGTGAGGGGAACTCCTCGGCTATTGAAAGAAGGATGAGTGGGAGTCGGTCCCTCAGGCTTTTGTCTCTGGATGTTGTGTACAGGAAAGCCGTGGATTGTAGGGTGACCTCAGGGGCTATGGGCGAGTCTCCCTCTCTGGGGATCTGGCCCAGCTCCCAAGAGTTTGGGGTCATTTTGTGGGAAGGGTGGTGTCCTGTTATCTGCCTCAAGTGTCTCTCCAAGAGAGGGAATCCAGAGCAGAGCCCCAGGTACGGGCAACTGGAAAACTCAAACTATGGTGAGGATTGGGAACTTAGGGGCTTGGCAAGCCCCTTTTTTGGGCTCCTGGTCCTGGCTCTGAGAGGCCTTACTTCGACATACGGCTCACGGTGAAGGTCACAATGCGAGTTTTTGCCCAAGTCGGCATTCTAGTTTGGGCCTAGCCTCAGGAGCTATGAAAGTTTCTCCTACCCCGAAGGTATGACTCCATGCCAACAGCAAGCTTTACAGCCATGGGGAAGGAGGAGTTCTGATTTGTGCTTCAGGTACCCAACTGTGTGGGGATTTGATATAATGTCTAGGTTCAGATGTCTGAAAACCCAGGTTGGGAAGAGATGACAGCCTAAGGCCATGGCGTGTCCGATGTGCTGTTGTGAGGTCAGCTGTTTCCTTGTCTGTCTGGTTGTCTGGCCTCAGACTGTGTCAGACAGAGCATTAGTGCCCAGGGCAGCCATTCCAATTGGGATGCAGTCGAGGCCCGAGCAGGTTGATCCTCATTTGGGGTTTCTGGAGAGCCCCATAGGGCAACGTTTTTCTTCTGGTGAGCAGGCAGAGGGCTGCGTTGTGGTTCCAGAATTCCCAGTCTGGAGGGCTTGTTGTCCAGGAGTGTGAGGAAGGAAGTCTGAAAACACAAGCTAGCATGAGGTTTGGGGCCGAGGGCACGGAAGGCCCACTCTGCAGAGGTTGAATCGAGATCTCCTGCATTTGAGGTCAGGGCAAGTATCAGATGTTGCCTCAGGCTGGAGTTTGTGTCCATGATGGCCCCTTCCTGAAAAGGGTGGGGCCGTCATGAGGCCAGAGAGATTTCCCTATGCTGGGAATTGTGAGCTGCTCCAAACCTCAAGGTTTCCTTCTGCAGGACAATCGAGTCCTGTTGGATGGTTCCAGGATGCCCCATACAGAAAGATTCGAGAGCAGGGGTCTAAGCATGGACGCCTGGAAATGTCGCCTCACATTCCCTTTGAATGGTTGGGATAAGGCAGGCTAAATCTTCGGGATATTGGGCGAGCTACCCAGAGGGCTGAGTTGTAATGGACTCTCCTAAGGATGGTTCATAATGTGGGTTGGTGGCCAAGGAGACCTTAGAATGTGGTGGCTCAGGGTCTTAGCAGGATTCTCCAACCTGAAGGGTTTGACACAGCTCCAACAAGGAAGCTTCCCATGTGGAGACGAGAGGTGTTCTGTTTGATGCCTCAAGAAAGCCCCATATGCTGGTCTTCGAACCCAGGCTTCTGAAGAGTGACACCTGTAAACCAAAGCAAGAGTTCATATTAGGGCATAAGGGCCTATCCAGTTCAATCTTCTGTCTCTGTGGACATCTGTCTGTGTGTCTGCATGGAGGTAGTCACTCAGCTTGTGTCAGAATTTCCCTGTGTGTCCAGGGCAGCCTACAGTAGTGGAATGTCCTCGGGGACCTTGAGGTTTCTCCTATTCTGTAGGGTTGTGGCCAATGGAATGGGCACAGTTTCCTAGGAAAGAGCAGGCACAGTCCTATGGTATGGCTCCAGAGGACCCAGCCTGGAGGCTGTGTGGGCCAGGGCTGTGGGGACAGATGTCCGAAAACACAAACTCAGCTCAGGTTTGGGGCCGTGGTTATGGCAGGCCTCATCTACAGTCCGTGAAGGGATCACCTCAGGATATGAAAGGAGAGCAAGTGGGAGGCAGTCGCTCAGGCTTTTGTCTCTGGATGTTGTGTCCATGATGGCCGTTTAACGTAGGGGTGGCCTAATGGGCCAAGGAAGAGTATTCCCTCTCTGGTGATTTTCCCAGCTCCCTAGAGTTTGGGGTCATTCTGTGGGAAGGGAAGAGTCCTGTATTCTGCCTCAGGTGTCCCCCCAATAGGGGGATTTTAGAGCAGAGCAGAGGGTACTGACAACTGCAATACCTGCCCTCTGGTAAGGCCTGGGGGCCTATGTGCATGGCAAGCCCCATATGCGGGCTCTTGGTCCAGCCACTGAGAGGCGTTACCTGAATACGGGACTCACGCTGAGGGTCCCAATGGGTTCCTGTGCCCAAGGCAGCCCTCAAGCACTGCGTGGCCTCTCGGACCATGCAAGTTTTCCTACATTGAATTTGGACAACATGCCAACCAGAAGGTTTCTTGCCATGGAGAAGGAGGAATTCTAATTTTTGCATTATGTTCACACCTGGGCAGTGATTGTAGATAAGGTCTACGTTCTGAAGCCTGAAAAGCGAGTTTGGGTAGAGATGACCACCTTAGGCCATGGCAGGTCCGATGTGTTCAGTTTGGGACCAGCTGTCTGGGTGTCGTTTGGGACGTCTGGTCTCAGGCTGTGCCAGACAGGACATTAGTACACAGGGTAGGCTGTATAATTGTGGTACAGTCGAGTGGCATGCATTAGATAATCATTTGGGGTTTCTTATTAGCAGCATAGGGCAAAGTTTTTCTTCTGGAGGGCAGGCAGAGTGCTGCATTGTGGCTCTGGAATTCTCAAACTGGAGGGCTTGTGGGCCAAGAGAGTGAGGACAGAAGTCTGAGAACACAGGCTAGGCTTAGATTTTGGTGCAAGGGCACGGCAGGCACACTCTATAGAGCTGAATTGAGATCTCATGCATCTGAAGTCAGGGCGAGGATCAGACGTTGGCTCAGGTTGGAATTTCTGTCCTTGTTGGCCTCTTCATGAAGGGGGGGGGTGCATTATGAGGCCATGGAGGTTTTCCCACGATGGGATTTGTGAGATGCTCCAAACCGCAAGGATTCCTTCTGTGGGACAATTAAGACCTGTTGAATGGCTCAAGGACATCCCATAAGGAAGTTCTCCAGAGCAGTGTTCTAAGGGTGGATGCCTGGGTAGCTGGCCTCACATTTCAATTGCCTCCTAGCGACAAGACACGTTTGATCTGCTGGCTCTGGGGTAACAACCCAAGTGGCTGAGTTGAAATGGACTCTCCTGAGGATGGGTCATAATATGGGTTTGAGTCCATGAAGACCTTGAAATGGGGTAGTGGCATCAGGGCGAGAAAGGATTCTCCTAACCAGAGGTTTTGACACAACTCCAACGAGCAAGTTTTCCATGGGGAGACGAGATTTGTTCTTATTTGTGCCTCAGGTAACCACCGTATGCTGGTATTAGAAACCAGGTCTCTGAGGAGAGATGCTTGGAAACCAAAGCAATGGACCCGATTAGGGCCTAGGGGCCTGTCCGGTTCAATCTTCTTCTCTGGAGACATCTGTCGAAGGGTCTGAGTGGAGGTAGATGTTCAGCTGCTGTCAGATCAGCCCTATTTGTCCTGGGAGGCCTACACTATTGGGATGGCCTTGGTGACTTTGGAGGTTTCTCCTAATCTGCAATGTTGTGGCCAATGGAATGGGAAGAATTCCCTTAGAGAGGGAAGGCACAGTCCTGAGGTGTGGCTCGAGGGACCCAATCATGGAGGGTGTGTGTGCCATGGCTGTCGGGACAGAAGTCTGAATAACAAACACTGCTTAGGTTTGGGGATGTAGGTATGGCAGGCCCGATCTATAGACTGTGAGGAGATCTCTTCTGGATATGAACAAAGGGCGAGTGTAAGGCACTTGCTCAGGCTTTTGTCTCTGGATTTTGTGTCACTGATGGACGTGGAATGTCAGGGTGGCCTCATGGGTCATGGAAGATTCTCCTTCTCTGGGGATGTGGCACGATCCCAAGAGTTTTGGGTCATTCTGTGGGAAGCAAGGAGGCCTTTTGGTTTTTTACCTCAGGTATACCACCAAAAGAGGGATTCCAGAGCTGAGTCCTGGGGAGGGTTGACTGGACAACCCGAACTCTGGTTAACATTGGGGATCTAGGGGCATGTCAAGCCCCATATGCGGGCTCTTGGTCCAGACACTGAGAGGCCTTCCTTGAGGATAGGGTTCACACTGAGGTTCACAATGCATATTTGTGCCCAATGAGCCTGTGAAGCCTGGGTGGGGCCTCGTGTGCCATGCTGGTTTCTCCTACAGTGAACGTTGCACAACATGCCAACCACAAGGTTTCTGGCCATGGGGAAGGAGGAGTTCTGATTTCTGCAACACGTTCACCCCTGGACAGTGATTGGAGTTAAGGTCTAGGTTCTGAAGCCTGAAAACCGAGGTTGGGAAGAGATGAAGACCGAAGGCCATGGCGTGTCTGATGTGCTCAGTGTTCGGCCAGCTGTTGAGTGTGGGCCGGGAGGTGCAGGCTCAGGCTGTGGCAGACAGGAAATTAGTGCCCAGGCTAGACTGTATCATTGGGGTGCAGTCGAGTTTCGTGCAAGTTGATACTCATTTATGGTTACCGGGTAGCCCCAGAGGGCAACGTTTTTATTCTTGAGGGCAGGCACAGGTCCGCATTTTGGCTCTGGAATTCCCAAACTGGAGGGCTTGTGGGCCAGGAGTGTGAGGACGAAATTCTGAGAACACAAGCGAGAATTAGGTTTCGGGGTGAGGGCACAGCAGGCATCCTCTGCAGAGATGATTTGAGATCACGTGCAACTGAAGACAGAGCTAGGATCAGACGTTGGCTCAGGTTGGACTTTCTGTCCATGACAGCCTTTTCATGAAGGGGAGTGTCATCACGGCCATGGAGGTTTTCCCACGATGGGAGTTGTGAGATGCGCCAATCCACAATGATTCCTTCTGTGGGACAGTCAAGACCTGTTGGATGGCTCCAGGACGTCCCATAAGGATGTTCTCCAGGGCAGGGTTCTAAGGATGGATTCCTGGGCAGCCCGCCTCCCATTCCAGTTGTCTCCTAGCGACAAGGCAAGTTTGATCTGCTGTCTCTGGGGAGCAACCGAGGGGGGTGAGTTGAAATGGACTCTCCTGACGATGGGTCGTAATGTGGGTTTAAGTACATGGAGACCTTGGAATGGGGCGCTTGATCCGGGGCCCTGAAATATTCTCCTAACCAGAGGTTTTGACAGAGTTCCAAAGGGTACGTTTCCTATGTGGAGATGAGATTTTTCTGATATGTGCCTCAGTAATCCCCCATATACTGGTATTGGAAACCAGGCCTCTTAGGACAGAAGCCTGGAAACAAAAGCAATGGATCTGATTAGGGTCTAGGTGCCGATCTGGGTCAATCTTCTTTTATGGGGGTATATATCTCTGGTATGAGTGGAGGTAGTTGCTTAGCTTGTGACAGATCACCCCTGTTTGTCGTGGTCAGCTGACATTATTGGGATGGCCTTGGGTAGTTTGGAGGTTTCTCCAACTCTGTAGGGTTGTGGCCAGTGGAATGGGGAGAATTCCCCTGGAGAGGTCAGGCACAGTGCTGAGGTGTGGCTCCAGGGACCCAAGCTTGGAGGGTGTGTGGGCCAGGACTGTGGGGACAGAGTTCTGAAAACGGAAATGCAGCTTAGGTTTGGGGATGTATGTATGAAAGGCCCGATCTACAGACCATGAGGAGAATTTTTCGGGCTATGAACAAAGGGCGAGTGTGAGGCTCTTGCTCAGGCTTTTGTCTCTGGAATTTGTGTCAAGGGTGGACGAGGAATGTCGGGGTTACCTCAAGGGCCATGGACATGTCTTTCTCTCTGGGGATTTGGCCCAATCCCAAGTGGGTGGGGTCATTCTGTAGATGGGAGGAGTCCTTTCTGTATTTTTTCTTTTTACCTCAGATGTCCCAACAAAGAGGGATTCCAGAGCAGAGCCCTGAGTAGGGGTGCCTAGACATCTCAAAATCTGGTTGAGATTGGGGAATAGGGGCTTGGCCAGTCCCATATGCGGGCTCTTGTTCCAGTCTCTGAGAGGCTTTACTTGAGGATAGGGCTCATCCTGAGGGTCACAATGTGTGTTTGTACAAATTGCAGCCCTCAGGGATAGGCGGGACCTCATGGGCCACGCTGCTTTCTCCTACAAAGTACGATGGACAACATGCCAAACACAGAGTTTCTGGCAATGGGGAAGGAGGAGTTCTGATTTCTGCATCACGTTCACTCCTGGGCAGTCAGTGGAGATAACGTCTAGGTTCTGAAGCCTGAAAACCGAGGTTGGGTAGAGATAATGACCTAAAGCCATTGTGCATGCGATGGGCTCAGTGTACAGCCAGCTCTCTAGGTGTTGGACCGGAGGTCTGGGCTCAGGCTGTGTCAGACAGGGCTTTAGTGCACAGGCTAGACTGTATAATTGGGGTATGGTCGAGTGGCATGCGGATTGTTCCTAATTTGGCGTTTCTGGTTGGCCCTATATGGCAACGTTTTTCTTTTGGAGGGCAGGCAGAGTACTGCATTGTGTCTTCAGAATTCCCAAACTGGAGGGCTTGTGGCCAGGACTGTGAGGACGGAAGTCTGAGAACAAAAGCTAGGCTTAGGTTTCAGGGCGAGGACACGGCAGGGATTCTCAGAGATTACTGAGGAATTCTGAGACGAGTCCTGTATAGGGGTGACAAGACATCTCGAACTCTGGTTACAACTGGGCGACTAGGAACATGCAAGCCCCATATGCAGACTCTTGGTCCAGCCACTGAGAGGCATTACTTGAGGACAGGGCTCATGCTGAGGGTCCCAATATGTGTTTGTGCCCACCGCGGCACTCAAGCATGACAGGGGCCTCATGGGCCACTCTGGTTTCTCCTACACTGAATGTTGGACAACATGCCAACCACAGGTTTCTTGCCATGGGGAAGGAGAAGTTCTGATTTCTGCCTCTCGTTCACCGCTGGGCAGTGAGTAGAGATAAGGTCTAGGTTCTGATGCCTGAAAACCGAGGTTAGGAAGAGATGATGACCTATGGCCATGGCGTATCCAATGTGCTCAGTGTGCGTTCAGCTGTCTGGGTGTCGGTCACGAAGGTCGGGCTCAGGCTGTGTCAGACAGTGCATTACTGCCTAGGCTGGACTGTATAATTGGTGTACAATCGAGTGTCATGCAGGTTGATCCTCATTTGTGGTTTCTTTTCTTCAGGAGGGCAGGCAGAGTGCTGCATTGTGCCTCCAGAATTCCCAAACTGGAGAGCTTGTGTGCCAGGAATTTGAGGACAGAAGTCTGAGAACACAAGTAGGCTTATGTTTCGGGGAGAGGGCATGGCAGGCACACTCTGCAGAGCTGAATCGAGATCTCGTGCATCTAAAGTCAGAGCGAGGGTAGACGTTGGCTCAGGTTGAAGTTTCGTCCATCATGGCCCCTTCTTGAAGGTAAGAGGACATCACGAGGCCATGGAGGTTTTCCCATAGTGGGATTGTGTGATGCTCCAAACCACAAAGATTCCATCTGCAGAACAGTGGAGACCTGTTGGATGGATCCAGGACGTCCCATAAGGAACTTCTCCAGAGCAGGTTTCTAACGATGGATGCCTGGGCAGGCCACCTCACACTCCAATTGTCTCCTAGCGACAAGGAAGATTCAAACTGCTTGCTCTAGGGCAGCAAACAAGGGCACTGTTTTGAAATGGAGTTTCTTAAGGATTGGTCAAAATGTGCGTTTGTGTCCAAGGAGACCTTCGAATGGTGCGATGGCTCCAGGGCCCTGAAGGATTCTCCTAACTGGAGAATCCAGAGAATCACACAGCTCCAAAGAGCAAGATTCCCATGTGGAGAAGAGATTTGTTCTGATTGGTGCCTCAGGAACCCCCATAAACTGGTATTGGAAAACAGACATCGAGAAGAGATGCCTAGAATCTAAAGCAATAGATCTGATTCGTGACTAGAGGCCTGTCTGCTTCAATCATCTCTGGGCACATCTGTCTATGGTTCTCAGTGGAGGGCCTTGCTCAGCTTGTGTCAGATAGTCCTTGTTTGTCCCATGAGGCCTATACTACTGGGATGGTCTCAGGGACTTTGGAGGTTTTTTCTAATCTGTAGGGTTGTTTCCTTTGGAATAGGCAGAATTCACATGGAGAGGGCATCACAATTCTGAGGTGTGGCCCTAGCTGTATGGGTGTCAGTCGGGAGGTCCGAGCTCAGGCTGTGTCAGACAGGGCATTAGTGCCCAGGCTATACTGTATATTTAGGGTACAGTCCAGAGGCGTGCAGGTTGATTCTCATTCGGCATTTCTGGGTAGCCCCATAGGGCAATGCTTTTCTTCTGCAGGGCAGGCAGAGTGCTGCATTGTGGCTCCGGAGTTCCCAAACTGGAGGGCTTGTGGACCAGGAGAGTGAGGACGGAAGTCTGAGAACACAAGCTAGGCTTAGGTTTCGGGACGAGGACATGGCAGGCACACTCTGCAGAGCTGAGTCGAGATCTCGTGTATCTGAAGTCAGGGCGAGGATCAGACGTTGGCCTAGGCTGGAGTTTCTGTCCATTATGGCCCATTCATGAAGGTGGGGGGGCATCACGAAGCCATGGAGGTTTTCCCATGATGGGAGTGTGTGATGCTCCAAACTGTAAGGATTCGTTCTGCGGGACAGTCGATACCTGTTGGATGGATCCAGGACGTCCCATAAGAAAGTTCTCCAGAGCAGGGTTCTAAGGATGGATGCCTGGGCAGCCTACCTCGCATTCCAATTGTCTCCTAACGACAAGTCAGGTTCGATCTGTTGGCTATGGGTGAGCAACTGAGGGGGTTGATTTGAAATGGACTCACCTGAGGATTGGTCATAATGTGGGTTTATGTCGATGGAGACCTTGGAATGGGGCGGTGGCTCCGGGGATCTGAAGGTTTCTCCTAACTGGACCTTTTCACAAAGCTCCAAAGACCAAATTGCCCATGTTTAGACAAGATTTCTTCTGATTGGTACTTCTCGATACCCACATATGCTAGTATTGGAAACCAGGCCTCTGAGGAGAGATGCATGGAAACAAATGCAATGGATCCAATTAGGGTCTAGGTCCCTGTCCGTTTCAATCTTCTTCTCTGGGGATATCTGTGTACGGGTCTGAGTTGAGGTAGTCACTCAACTTGGGACAGATCGCCCCTGTTTGTCCTTGGAGGCCTACACTGTTGGGTCCGTGTTGTGTATTTTGGAGTTTTCTCCTAATATATAGGGTTGTCTCCAACTGAATGGGCAGGATTCCCTTGGAGAAGCAGGCACAGTCCTGAGATGTGGCTCCAGGGGCCCCAGCCTGATGGTGTGTGGGCCAAGACTGTCATACAGAAGTCTGAAGCACAAATTCACCTTATGTTTGTGGACGTAGGTATGGCACGCCCAATCTACAGACCATGCAGAGAATTATTCAGGCTATGAACAAAGGGCAAGTGTGAGGCGCTTGCTCAGGCTTATGTCTCTGGATTTTGTGTCAACGGTGGCCATGGAATGTCAGGGTGGCCTCATGGACCATGGACAAGTCTTTCTTACTGGGGATTTGGCCCAATCCCAAGTCGTTGCTGTCATTCTGTGGATGGGAGAAGTCCTTTCTGTATTTATTTTCCTCAGGTGTCCCACCAATGAGGGATTCCAGCACAGAGCCCTGAGTAGGGGTGACTAGATATCTCGACCTCTGGTTAAGATTGGGAAACTTGGGGCATGGCAAAACCCATATGCAGGCTCTTGGTCCAGCCACTGTGAGGCTTTACTTGAGGACAGGGGTCACTCTGAGGGTCACAATGTGTGTTTGTGCCTATCGCGGCCCTCAAGCATTGGTGGGGCCTCATGGGCCAGCTGGTTTCTCCTACAATGAATGTTGGATAACATGCCAAACACAATGTTCTGGCCAGGGGGAAGGAGTTCTGATTTCTGCATCACGTTCCCCCCTGGAAAGTGAGTGGAGATAGAGTTTAAATTTCTGAAGCCTGAAGACCGAGGTTGGGAAGAGATGATGACCTAAGGCAATGGAGGGCCCAATGTGCTCTGTGTACAGGTAGTTGTCAGTCAGGAGGTCTGGGCTCAGGCTGTGTCAGATAGGGATTCAAGGGTCAGGCTAGACTGTATAATTGGGGTACAGTCGAGTGGCTTGCAAGTTGTTCCTCATTTGGCATTTCTGGGTAGCCCCATAGGGCAACGTTTTTCTTCTGGAGAGCAGGCGGAGTGCTACATTGTGGCTCCAGAATTCCAAACTGGAGGGCTTGTGGGCCAGGAGTGTGTGGACAGAAGTCTGAGAACACAAGTAGGCTTAGGTTTCGGGGTGAGGGCACGACAGGCACACTCTGCAGAGTTGAAATGTAGTCTCGTGCATCAGAAGTCTGGGCGTGAATCAGACGTTGGCTCAGGTTGGAGTTTCTGTCCAGGATGGCCCTTTCTTGAAGGGAAGGGGGCATCACCAGTCCATGGATGTTTTCCCATGATGGGAGCCGTGAGATGCTCCAATCTGCAAGGATTCCTTCTGATGGACAGTCGAGACCTGTTGGATGGCTCTAGGATGTCCCATACGAAAAGACGCCAGAGCAGGGTTCTAAGGAAGGATCCCTGGAAAGCCTGCCTCACATTTCAATTGTATCCTAGCAACAAGGCAGGTTCCATCTGCTGGCTCTGGGAGAGCAACCGAGGGTGCTGATTTGAAATGCACTCTCCTGTGGATGGGTCATAATGTGGGTTTGTATCCATGGAGATCTTGGAATGGGGCAGTTGCTCCGGCGACCTGAATATTTGTTCAAACGGGAGGTTTTGACACAGCTCCAAAGGACATGTTTCCATGTGGAGATGATATTTCCTCTAATTGGTACCTCAGGAAACCCCCTTATGCTGGTATTGGAAACCAGACCTCTGTGCAGAGATGCCTGGAGTGAAATACAATGTATTTCACATACAATTAGGGCCTAGGTGCCTGTCTGTTCAATCTTCTTCTCTGGGCATATGTGTCTATGGGTCTGAGGGGAGGTAGTTGCTCAGCTTGTGACAGATCGCTCCTGTTTGTCCTGGGCGACCTACACTATTGGGATGGCCTCAGGGACTTTGGAGGTTTCTCCTAATCTGTACAGTAGTGGCCAATGGAATGGGCAGAATTCCCTTGGAGAGGGCAAGCACTGTCCTGAATTTTGCTCCAGCTGGGAGGGTGTGTGGGCCAGCGCTGTTGGGACTGAAGTCTGAAAACCCAATTTCAGCTTAGGTTTGGGGACATAGGATCAGATGTTGGCTCAGTTTGTAGTTTTCATCCATGATGGCCCCATCATGAAGGTGGGGGGCATCATGAAGCCATGGAGGTTTTTCCATGGTGGGAGTATGTGACGCTCCAAACTGCAAGGATTCGTTCTGTGGGACAGTCAAGACCTGTTGGATGGATCCAGGACGTCCCATAAGGAAGTTCTCCAGAGCAGGGTTCTAACGATGGATGCCTGGGTGGCCCACCTCGCATTCCAATTGTCTCCTAGCGAAAAGGCAGGTTCGATCTGCTGGATCTGGGTAGCAACCGAGGGAGCTGAGTTGAAATGGACTCTCCTGAGGATCAGTCATAATGTAGGTTTGTGTCCATGGAGACCTTTTAATGGGGAGGTGGCTCTGGGGCCCTGAAAGATTCTCCTAACTGGAGGTTTTGACACAGCTCCAAAGAGTAAGTTTCCCATGTGGAGAATATATTTGTTTGTTCTTATTGGTGCCTCAGGAACCCCCATAAACTGGTATTAGAAACTGCTCAGCTTGTGTCAGATAGTCCCTGTTTGTCCCTGGTGGCCTACCCTAGTAGGATGGTCTCCGGGACTTTGGAGGTTACTCCTAATCTGTAGGGTTGTGGCCAAGAAAATAGGCAAAATTTCCTTAGAGAGCACAGGCACAGTCCTGAGATATGGCCCCAGCTGTACGGTTGATGGTCGGGATTTCCGGTTGAGGCCCAGGCTCAGGCTGTGTCTGACAGTGCACTAGTGCCCAGGGTAGACTGTATAATTGGGATACAGTCGAGTGGCGTGCAGATTGATACTCAATTGTCATTTCTGGGTAGCCCCATAGGGCAACGTTTTTTATTCTGGAGGGCAGGCAGAGTGCTGCATTGTGGCTCCGGTATTCCCAAACTGGAGGGCGTGTAGTCCAGGAGAGTGAGGATGGAAATCTGAGAACACAAGCTACGCTTAGGTTTTGGGGCAAGGGCACGGCAGGCACACTCTGAAGAGCTGAATCATGATCTCATGTATTTGAAGTCAAGGCGAAGATCAGTCATTGGCTCTGGTTGGACTTTCTGCCCAGGATCCGCCTTCATGAAGATTGGGGCCACCAAGTACCCATAGAGTTTTCCCACGATGTGAGTTGTGAGATGCTCCAATCCGCAAGGACTCCTTCTGCGGGACAGTTGAGAGCTGTTGGATGGCTCCAGGTTGTCCCATAAGGAACAATGCAAGAGCAGTGTTCTAAGGATGGATGCCTGAAGAGCCAGCCTCTCATTTCAATTGTCTCCTAGCAACAAGGCAGGTTCGAACTGCTGGCTCTGGGCGAGCAACTGAGGGGGTTGAGTTGAAATGGACTCTCCTGAGGATGGGTCATAATGTGGGATTGTGTCCATGGAGATCTTGGAATGGGGCACTGGCTCCGGTGACCTGCAGGTTTCTCCTAACTGGAGGTTTTGACCCAGCTCCATAACACTAGTTTCCCATGTGGAGACGAGATATGCTCTGATTGGTACCTCCAGAAACTCACATATGCAGTTATTGGAATTCAGACCTCTGAGGAGAGATGCCTGGAAACAAAACAATGGGTCCGATTAGGGCCTAGGTGCTTTTCCTGTTCAATCTTCTTTTCTAGGATATCTGTCTATGGGTCTAAGTGGAGGTAGTGGCTCAGCTTGTGTCAGATCACCGCTGTTTGTCCTGGATGTCCTACACTACTGGGATGGCCTCAGGGACTTTGGAGGTTTCTCCTAATCTGTAGGTCTGTGTCCAAAGCAATGAGCAGTATTTCCTTTGAGAGGGCAGGCACAGTCCGGAGGTGTGGTTCCAGGGGCCCCAGCCTGATGGTGTGTGGGCCAGGACTGTGGGTATAGAGGTCTGAAAAAAAAAGCCTTGCCTTATGTTTGTGGACATAGGTATGACAGTCCCAATCTATGGACCGTGAGAAGAATTTTTCAGGCTATGAACAAAGGGCGAGTGTGAGGCACTTGCTCAGTCTTATGTCTGGATTTTGTGTCAGCAGTCGCCATGGAATATTGGGGTGGCCACATGTGCCATGGAAGAGTCCTTCTCTCTGGGGATTTGGCCCGGTTCCAAGTGGCTGGGGTCATTCTGTAGATGGGAGGAGTACTTACTGTATTTATTTACCTCAGGTGTCCCACCAAAGAGGGATTCCAGAGAAGAGCCCTGAGTAGGGGTGACTAGATATCTCAACCTCTGGTTAAGATTGGGAGACTTGGGGCATGGCAAACCCCATATGCGGGCTCTTGGTCCAGCCACTGAGAGGCTTTACTTGAGGATAGGGCTCATGCACAGGGTCCCAATGCGTGTTTGTGCGCATTGCGGCCCTCAAGCATGGGCGGGGGCCTCATGGGCCATGTTGGTTTCTCCTACACTGAACGTTGGACAACATTCCAACCACAAGGTTCTGGTGAGGGAGAAGCAGGAGTTCTGATTTCTGCATCACATTCACCCATGGGAAGTTACTGGAGATAAGGTGTGGGTTTCTGAAGCCTGAAAAACTGAGGCTGGGAAGAGATGACGACCTAAGGCCATGGCGGTTCAGATGTTCTCATTGTACGGCCAGCTGTCCTGTTATCAGTCGGAAAGTCAGGCCTCAGGCTCTGTCAGATAGGGCTTTAGGGCACAGGCTAGACTGTATAATTGGGGTACAGTCGAGTGACGTGCAGGTTGATCCTGTTTTGGGGTTTCTGAGTAGCCCCATAGGGCAACGTTTCTCTTCTGAAGGTCAGGCAGAGTGCTGCATTGTGTCTCCAGAATTCCCAAACTGGAAGGCTTGTGGCCCAAAAGTGTGAGGATGGAGGTCTGAGAACACAAGCTATGCTTAGGTTTTGCGGCGAGGGCTCAGAAGGCACACTCTGCAGAGCTGAATCGAGATCTCATGCATCTGAATTCAGGGCGAGGATCAGATGTTGGCTCAGGTTGGAGTTTCTGTCCATAGTGTCTCCTAAATGAAGGTGGGGGCTCACTAGGCCATGGAGGTTTGCCCACGGTGCGAGTGTGTGATGCTGCAAACCACAAGGATTCCTTCTGCGGGAGAGTCGAGACCTGTTGGATTGAACAAGGATGCCCCATAAGGAAATTTTCCAGAGCAGGGTTCTATCGATGGAAGCCTGGGCAGTGAACTCACATTCCTGTTGTCTCCTACCAACAAGGCAGGTTCTGTCAGCTGGCACTAGGTGAGCAACCGAGGGGCCTGAGTTGAAATGGACTCTCCTGAGGATGGGTCATAATGTGGTTTTGTGTCCATGGAGACCTTGGAATGGGGCGGTGGCTCCGGGGCCCTGAAGGATTCTCTGAACCAGAGGTTTTGACACAGTTCCAAAGTGCTGGATTCCCATATGGAGATGAGATTTGTTCTGATTGGTGCCTCAGGAACCCCTATACGCTGGTATTAGCAACCAGGCTTCTGAGGAGAGATGCCTGGAATTCAAAGTATTGATCTGATTCAATCTTCTCTGGGCACATCTGTCTATGGTTCTGAGTGGAGGTCGTTGCTCAGCTTGAACAGACTGACCCTGTTTGTCCCTGGCGGCCTACACTACTGGGATGGTCTTGGCGACATTGGAGATTTCTCCTAATCTGTTGGGTTGTGGCCAATTGAATAGGCAGAATTCCCTTGAAAGCACAGGCACAGTCCTGAGACGTGGCCCCAGTTATCCAGGTAATGGTTGGGAGGTCCGGGCTCAGGCTGTGTCAGATAGGGCATTAGTGCCCAGGGTAGACTGTATAATTGGGGTACAGTCGAGTGGTATGCAGGTTGATCCTCATTTGGCATTTCTGGGTAGACCCATAGGGCAATGTATTTCTTCCGGAGGGCAGACAGAGTGCTGCATTGTGGGTCCAGAATTCCCAAACTGGAGGGTGTGTGTTCCAGGAGAGTGAGGACGGAAGTCTGAGAACACAAGCTACAGTTAGTTGTCAGGATGAGGGCACGGCAGGCACACTCTGAAGAGCTGAATTGATATCTCATGATCTGAAGTCAAGGCGAGGATCAGCTATTAGCTCAGGTTGGAGTTTCTGTCCATGATCCGCCTTCATGATGATTGGGGGCATCATGTGGCTTTGGAAGTTTTCCCATCATGGGAGTTTTGAAATGGTCCATGCACAAGGACCCCTTCTGCGGGACAGTCGAGACCTGTTGGATGGCTCCAGGACATCCCATAAAGAACGATTCAAGAGAAGCTTTCTAAGGATGGATGCCTGAAGAGCCCACCTCACATTTAAATTGTCTCCTAGCAACAAGGCCGGTTCGATCTGCTGGCTCTGTGGGAGCAACCGAGGGAGTTTAGTTGAAATGGACTCTCCTGAGGATGGGTCATAATGTGGAATTGTGTCCATGGAGACATTGGAATGGGGCGGTGGCTCCGGTGACCTGAAGTTTTGTCCTAACTGGAGGTTTTGACACAGCTCCATAGAGCAAGATTCCCATGTGAAGAAGAGATTTGTTCTGGTTGGTATCTCTGACAACCCCATATGCTGGTATTAGAATCCAGGTCTCTGAGTAGAGATGCCTGGAAACAAAAGCAATGGATCTGATTAAGGCCTAGGTGCTTGTCCCTTTCATTCTTCTTCTCTGGGCATATCTGTCTATGGATCTGAGTGGAGGTAATGCCTCAGCTTGTGTCAGATTTCCCTTGTTTGTCCTGGACGTCCTACACTATTGGGATGGCCTCAGGGACTTTGGAGGTTTCTCCAAATCTATACGGTTGTGTCCAAAGGAATGAGCAGAATTCCCATGGAGAGAGCAGGCCCTGAGGTGTGGCTTCAGGGGCCATACCCTTGAGGGTGTGTGGGCCAGGACAATGGAGACAGAAGTCTGAAAACACAAACTTGGCTTAGGTTTGGAGACATAGGTATGGCAGGCCAGATCCACAGACTGAGAATTTTTGGGGCCATGATCAAAGGGTGAGTGTGAGGTGCTTTTTCAGGTTTTTATCTCCAGATCTTGTGTCAACGGTGGCTGTGGAATGTCTGGCTGGCCTGATGGGCCATGGACGAGATTTTCTCTCTGTGGAGTTGGCCTGATTCCAAATGTTTGGGGTCATTCTTTGGATGGTAGGAGTTCTCTCTCTCTCTCTCTCTCTTTTTTTTTTTTTTTTACCTCATGTGTCCCACAAAAGAGGGATTCCAGAAAAGAGCTCTGTATGGGGTTGACTAGACTTCTCAAGCTCTGGCTAAGATTGGGGGACTAGGGGCATGGCAAGCCCCATATGCGGGCTTTTGGTCCAGTCCCTGAGAGGCTTTACTTGAGGAGAGGGCTCATGCTGAGGGTCCCAATGTTTGTTTGTATCCATCGCTCAGTATGCGGCCAGCTATTTGATTGTCGGTCACGAGGTCTGGGCCCAGGCTGTGTCAGACAGGGCATTACTACCCAGGCTGGACAGTTTAATTGGGGTACAGTCTAGAGGTGTGCAGGTTTATCCTCATTTGGGCTTTCTGGGTAGCCCCATAGGGCAAAGTTTTTCTTCTGGAGAGCAGGCAGAGTGCTGCATTGTGTCTCCAGAATTCCCAAACTGAAGGACTAATGATCCAGGATTGTGAAGATGGAAGTCTGAGAACACAAGCTAGGCTTAGGTTTTGGGGCAAGGGCACGGCAGGCACACTCTGCAGAGCTGAATCAACATCTCGTGCATCTAAAGTCAGGGCGAGGATCAGACATTGCCTCAGGTTGGAGTTTCTGTCTATGATGTCCCCTACATGAAGGTCGGGGCATCACAAGTTCATGGAGCATTTCCCAAGGTGTGCGTGTGTGATGCTGCAAACCACAAGGATTCCTTCTGCGGGAGACCTGTCAGATAGGTCAAGGACACCCCATAAGGAGCTTCTCCAGAGCAGGGTTCTAATGATGGAGGCCTGGGCAGCCCAACTCGCATTCCAATTATCTCCTAGCAACAAGACACGTTTGATCTGCTGGCTCTGCGGGAGCAACCGAGGGGGCTGAGTTGAAATGGACTCTCCTGAGGATGGGTCATAATGTGGGTTTGTGTCCATGGAGACCTTGAATGGGGCAGTGGCTCCAGTGCCCCGAATGAGTCTCCTAAATGGAGGATTTGAGACAGTTCGAAAGAGCAATGTCTCCATGTGGAGACAAGATCTGTTCTGATTGTTGCCTCAGGAAACCCATAAGCTGGTTTTGTAAACCAGACATCTGAGAAGAGATGCCTGGAATCCAAAGCAATGTATCTGAATAGGGCCTAGGGGCCTGTTCACTTCAATTTTTTTCTCTGAGAACATCAGTCTACAGTTTTGTGTGGTGGTCATTGTCATCATGTGTCAGATCGCCCCTGTTTGTCCTGGGAGGACAATGTCCCTGGCATCGTCTCAGGGACGTTGGAAGTTTCTCCTAATCTATAGGGTTGTGGCAAATGTAATGGGCAGAATTCCCTTGCAGAGGGAAGGAGAGTCCTTTGATGTGACCCCAGCTGACTGGGTGTCGGTCAAGAGGTACTGGCTCAGTCTGTGTTGGCCAGGGCATTAGTGGGCAGGGTATACTGTATAATTGGGGTACAGTTGAATGGCATGTAGGGTGATCCTCATTTGGCATTTCTTGGTAGCCCCTGGGGCAACGTTATTATTATTATTATTATTTTTTTTTTTTCTGGAGGGCAGGCATAGTGCTGCATTGTGGATCCAGAATTCCCAAACTGGAGGGCTTGTGGGCCAGGGGAGTGAGGAAGGAAGTCTGAGAACACAAGCTAAGCTTAGGTTTTGGGTTGAGGGCATGGCAGGTACACTCTGCAGAGATAAATCAAGATCTCATGCATCTGAAATCAGGGCGAGGGTCAGACATTGGCTCAGGTTGGCGTTTCTGTCCATGATCCCCCTTCATGAACCGGGGAGGGCATCATAAGGCCATGGAGGTTTTCCCACTATGGGAATTGTGAGATGCTCCAATCTGCAAGGATTCATTCTCCATGACATTCGAAACCTGTCGCATGGCTCCAGATGTACCATATGGAAAGACGCCAAAGCAGGATTCTAAGGGTGGAGGCCTGGAAAGTCTGCCACACATTCCAATTGTCTCCTAGCCACAAGACAGGTTCGATGTACTGGCTCTAGGTGAGCAATGGAAGGGACTCTGCTGAAATGGACTCTCCTTAGGATGGGTCATAATTTGGGTCTGTGACCATGGAGACCTTGGAATGGGGCAGTATCTCCAGAAACCTGAAGGTTTCTCCCAACTAGAGGTTTTGACATGTCTCCAAAGAAAAGTTGCCCTTGTGGACACAAGATTTGTTCTGATTGGTACTTCAGGAAACTACCATATGATGGTATTGTAAACCAGGCCTCTGAGGAGAGATGCCTCGAAACAAAAACAATAGATCCGATTAGGACGTGCATGCCTGTACGGTTCTTTCTTCTTCTCTGGGGCTATCTGTCTACGGGTCTGAGTGGAGGTCTTTGCTCAGCTTCTGACTGATCGCCCCTGTTTGTCCTGGGCGACCTACACTATTGGGATGGCCTCAGGGACTTTGGAGGTTTCACCTAATTTGTACGGTCGTGGCCAATGAAATGGGCAGAATTCCTTTGGAGAGGGCAGGCACGTTCCTGAGTTGTGGCTCCAGGGGACCCAGCCTGGAAGGTGTGTGGGCCAGAGCTGTTGGGACAGAAGTCTGAAAACACAATCTCAGCTTAGTTTTGGGGACATAGGTATGGCAGGCCCATCTACAGACTGTGAGGAGAATTTTTCGGGCTATGAACAAATGGCAAGTGTAAGGCATTTGCTCGGCTGTTGTCTCTGGATTTTGTGTCAATGGTAGCCGTGGAATGATAGGGTGGCCTCATGGGCCATGGACGAGTCTTTCTTTCCTGGGATTTGGGCATATCCCAAGTGTTTGGGGTCATTCTGTGGATGGGAGAATCCTTTCTGCCTTTTTTGTTTGTTTGTTTGTTTTGTTTTGTTTTACCTCGGGTGTCCCACCAAAGAGGGATAACAGAGCAGAGACCTGAGTAGGCGTGACTAGACATCTCGAGGTCTCGTTAAGATTGGGGCACTTGGGGCTTGGCAAGGCCCATATGTAGGCTCTTGGTCCAGTCACTGAGATGGTTTACTTGAGGACAGAGCTCACGCTGAGGGTCCCAATGTGTGTTTGTGCCCATCACGACCCTCAAGCATGGGCGAGGCCTCTGGGCCACGCTGTTTTCTCCTACACTGAACATTGGACAACATGCAAACCACAAGGTTTCTTGCCATGGGGAAGGAGAAGTTCTGATTTCTACATCACATACACCGCTTGGCAGTGAGTGGAGATAAGGTCTAGGTTCTGAAGCCTGAAGACCGAAGTTAGGAAAGAGATGACGACCTAAGACCATCGCGTGTCCGATGTGCTCAGTGTGCGGCCAGATGTCTGGCTGAGGGTCACGAGGTCTGGGCTCAGGCTGAGTCAGACAGTGCATTACTGCTCATGCTGGACGGTATAATTGGGATATTGTCGAGGGCGTGCAGGTGGGTCCTCATTTGGGGTTTCTGGGTAGTCCCATAGGACAATGTTTTTCTTTGGTAAGGTAGACAGAGCGCTGCATTGTGTCTCCAGAATTCCCAAACTGGAGGGCTTGTGAGGCAGGAGTGGAAGGATGGAAGTCTGAGAACACAAGCTAGGCTTAGGTTTTTGGGCAAGGGCATGGCAGGCACACTCTGCAGAACTGAATTGAGATCTCGTGCATCTGAAGTCAGGGCAAGGATCAGACATTGTCTCAGGTTGGAGTTTCTGTCCTTGATAATCCTGACATGAAGGTGGGGACATCACGAGGCCATGGAGTTTTTCCCACGATGGGAATTTGTGATGCTGCAAACCGCAGGAATTCCTTCTGTGGGACAGTCAAGACCTGTCTGATGGATCAAGGACGTCTCATACAAATTTTCTCCAAAGCAGGGTTCTAACGATGGATGCCTGGGAAGCCCAACTCGTATTCTAATTTTCTCCTAGTGACAACGCAGGTTTGTTCTGCTGGCTCTGGGAGAGCAAGGTAGGGGGGTGAGTTAAAATGTAATCTCCTGAGGATGTGTCATAATGTGGATTTGTGTCCATGAAGAGCTTGGAATGGAGCAGTGGCACCGGACCCCTGAAGGATTCTCCTAAGTAGAGGTATTGACACAGCTCCAAAGAGCAAGTTTCCCATGTGCAGATGAGATTTGTTCTGATGTTGCCTCAGGAAACATCATAAGCTGGTATTGGAAACCAAGCCTCTGAAGAGTGATGCCTGGAAACCAAAGCAAGTGATTCTATTAGGGCCTAGGCGCCTATCCGCTCCAATATTCTTCTCTGGGAACATCTGTCTATGGTTCTGAGTGGAGGTCTTTTCTCAGCTTGAGTCTATTCGCCACTGTTTCTCCCGGGAGACCTACACTATTGGGATGGTCTCTGGGTCTTTGGAGGTTTCTCATAATCTGTAGGGTTGTGGCCAATGGAATGGGCAGAATTCCCTTAGAGAGGTGTGACCCCAGCTGTTGGGGTGTCAGTCGGGAGTTCTGGGCTCAGTCGGTGTCAGACAGCACATGAGTGCCCAGGGTACACTTACAATTGGGGTATGGTCGAGTGGCGTGCAGATTGATACTCATTTGGGGTTTCTGCGTAGTCGCATAGGACATAGTTTTTCTTCTGGATGGCAGGCATAGTGCTGCATTGTGGCTCCAGATTCCCAGACAGGAGGGCTTGTGGCCCAGGAGTGTGATGACGGAAGTCTGAGAACACAAGCTAGGTGTAGGTTTTGGAGCGAGGGCACAGCAGGCAAACTCTGCTGAGCTGATTTGAGATCTCGTGGATATGAACTCAGGGCGAGGATCAAAATTTGGCTTAGGGTGGAGTTTCTGTCCATTCCCCCCCTTCATGAAGGGGCAGGCACATCATGAGGCCATGGTGGTTTTCCCAAGATGGGAGTAGTGAGATGCTCCAATCCCCAAGGATTCCTTCTGTAGGAGATTCGAGACATGTCAGATGGCTACAGGACGTCCATTATGGAACGATGCCAAAGCAGGGTTCTAAGGATTGAATCCTGAGCAGCCTGCCTCATATTCCAATTATCTACTTGCAATAAGGCAGGTTCAATCGCTGGCTCTGGGGAAGCAACCGAGGGGCCTGAGTTGAAATCGGCTCTCCTTAGGATGGGTCATAATGTGGGTTTGTGTCCATGAAGACCTTGGAATGGGGCAGTGGGTCCGTGTACCTGAAGGTTTCTCCTAATGGGAGGTTTTGACACAGCTCCAAAGAGCAAGTTTCTCATGTGGAGACACAATTTGTACTGACTGATTCCTCTGGGAACCAACATATGCTGGTATTGGAAACCAGACCTATGAGGAGAGATCCCTGGAATCAAAAGAAATGAATCAAATTAGGGCCTAGGTCCCTGTCCAGTTCAATCTTCTTCTCTGGGGATAACTGTCTATGGGTCTGAGTGGGGGTAGTGGCACAGCTAATGACAGAAAACCCTGTTTGTCCTGGGAGGCTGACACTATTGGGATGGCCTTGGGAACTTTGGAGGCTTATCCTAATCTGTTGGGTTGTGTCCAAAAGAATGAGCAGAATTTCCTTGGAGATCACAGGCACAGTCCTGAGGTGTGGCTCCAGGGAACCCAGACTAGAGGATGTGTGGGACAGGACTGTGGGGACAGAAGTCTGAAAACACAAACTTGGCTTAGGTTTGAGGATGTAGGTATGGCAGACTCGATCTACAGACCTTGAGGAGAATTTTTCGGGCTATGATCACCGAGCGAGTGTGAGGCGTTTTATCAGGCTTTTGTCTCCGGATTTTGCATCAATGGTGACCGTGGAATGTTGGGCTGGCCTCAACGTCCATGGACAAGATTTTCTCTCTGGGGTTTGGCCCGATTCCAAGTGTTTGGGGTCATTCTTTGGATGGTAGGAGTCCTTTCTCTATTTTTCTTTTCTTTTTTTTTTTTTTTTTTTTTTTTTTTTTTACCTCATGTGTCCCACCAAAGAGGGATTGCAGAGAATAGCTCTGAGTAGGGATGACCAGAATTCTCGAGCTCTGGTTAAGATTGAGGGACTAGAGGCATGGCAAGCCCCATATGTGGGCTCTTGGTCCAGCCCCTAAGAGGCTTTACTTGAGGACAGGGCTCACACTGAGGGTCCCATTTTGTAGAAATGTAGAAATGTAGAAATCAGAAATGTAGAAATCAGAATTCCTCCTTCCCCATGACCAGAAACTTTGTGGTTGGCATGTTGTCCAACGTTCAGTGTCGGAGAAACCAGAGTGGCCCATAAGACCCCGCCCATGTTTGAGGGCCACGATGGGCACAAAGTTTCTGGTCATGGGGAAGGAGGAATTCTGATTTCTACATCACGTACACCGCTTGGCAGCAGGTGGAGAAAAGTCTAGGCTCTGAAGCCTGAAAACCAACGTTCGGAAGAGATGACGACCTAAGGCCATGGTGAGTCCAATGTGCTCAGTGTGCGGCCAGCTGTCTGGGTGTCTGTCACAAGGTCCGGGCTCAGTCTGTGTCAGACTGGTCATTACTGCCCAGGCTAAACTGTATAATTGGGGCGCAGTCGAGTGGCATGCAGGTTGATCCTCATTTGGGGTTTCTGCGTAGGCCCATAGGGTAATGTTTTTCTTCTGGAGGGCAGGCAAAGTTCTGCATCGTGTCTCCAGATTTCCAAAACTAGAGGACTTGAGCCAGGACTGTGAGGACGGAGGTCTGAGAACAAAAGCTAGGCTTAGGTTTTGGGGCGAGGGCACAGTAGGCACACTCTGCCAAGCTGAATTGAGATCTCGTGTATCTGAAGTCAGGGTGAGGTTCAGACATTGCCTCAGGTTGGAGTTTCTGTCCATGATGTCCCCTACATGAAGGTGGGGGAATGACGAGGCCATGAAGGTTTGCCCACGGTGTGAGTGTGTGATGCTGAAAACCACAAGGATTCCTTCTGCAGGACAGTCGAGACCTGTCAGATGGATCAAGGGCACCACATAAGGAACATCTCCAGAGCGGAGTCCTAACAATGGATGTCTGTGCAGCCCAACTCGCATTCCAGTTGTCTCCTAGTGACAAGGGAGGTTTGATCTGATGGCTCTGGGGGAGCAACCGAGGGGACTGAGTTGAAATTGACTCTCCTGAGCCGTGGTTATAATGTGGGTTTGTGTCCATGGAGACATTGGAATGGGGCTCTGGCTCCGGGGACCTGAAGGTTACCCTTAACTGGAGGTTTTGACATAGCTCTAAAGAGCAAGTTTCCCATGTGGAGATTAGAGTTGTTGTGATTAGTACCTCTGGGAACCCACATATGCTGGTATTGGAAACCAGGTCTCTGAGGAGAGATTCCTGGAAACAAAAGCAATGGATCCGATTAGGGCCTAGGTGCCTGTCCGATTCAATCTTCTTCTCTGGGGATATCTGTCTACAAGTCTGAATGGAGGTCGTTGCTCAGCTTGACATATCTTCCCTGTTTGTCCTGGATGGCCTACACTATTTGGATGGCTTTGGGGACTTTTTAGGTTTTTCCTAATCTGTAGGGTTGTGGCCAATGGAATGGGCAGAATTCCCCTGGAGATGGCAGGCACAGTCCTGAGGTGTGGCTCCAGGGGCGCCAGCCTGGAAGGTGTGTGGGCCAGGACTGTGGGGACAGAAGTTTGAAAACTCAAACTCGTCTTAGGTGGGGACGTATGTATGACAGGCCTGATCTACAGACCGTGAGGATAATTTTTTGGGCTATGAACAAGGGGTGAGTGTGAGGCGCTTTTTCAGGCTTTTGTCTCTGGATTTTGTGTCAACAGTGGCTATGGAATGTCGGGATGGCCTCATGGGCCAAGGATGAGTCTTTCTCTCTGTTTATTTGGCTAGATCCCAAGTTTTTGCGTTCTTTCTGTGGATGGGAGGAGTCTTTCTGTATTTTTTTCCCCTCAGGTGTCCCACCAAAGAGGGAATCCAGAGCAGAGCCCTGAGTAGGGGTGACTAGACTTTTCAAACTCTGGTTAAGATTGGGGGACAAAGAATAGAAGTCCTAGCCTCAGCAATCAGACAACAAAAGGAAATTAAAGGCATCCAAATCAGCAAAGAAGAAGTCAAATTATCACTCTTCGCAGATGATATGATACTCTATGTGGAAAACCCAAAAGACTCCACTACAAAACTGCTAGAACTTGTACAGGAATTCAGTAAAGTGTCAGGATATAATATCAATGCACAGAAATCATTTGCATTTCTCTACACCAACAACAAGACAGAAGAAAGAGAAACTAAGGACTCAATCCCATTTACAATTGCACCCCAAACCATAAGATACCTAGGAAGAAACCTAAGCAAAGAGGCTAAGAATCTATACTAAGAAAACTATAAAGTACTCAAGAAAGAAATTGAGGAAGACACAAAGAAATGGAAAAATGTTCCATGCTCCTGGATTGGAAGAATAAATATTGTGAAAATATCTATGCTACCTAAAGCAATCTACACATTTATTGCAATTCCTATCAAAGTACCATCCATCTTTTTTCAAAGAAATGGAACAAATAATTTTAAAATTTATATGGCACCAGAAAAGACCTCAAATAGCCAAGGGATATTGAAAAAACAAAGCCAAAGTTGGTGGCATCACAATTCCGGACTTCAAGCTCTATTACAAAGCTGTCATCATCAAGAAAGCATGGTACTGGCACAAAAACAGACACATAGATCAATGGAACAGAATAGAGAGCCCAGAAATAGACCCTCAACTCTATGGTCAACTAATCTTTGACAAAGCAGGAAAGAATGTCCAATGGAAAAAAGACAGCCTCTTTAATAAATGGTGTCGGGAAAATTGGACAGCCACGTGCAGAAAAATGAAATTGGACCATTTTCTTACACAACACGCAAAAATAGACTCAAAATGGATTAAGGACCTCAATGTGAGAAAGGAATCTATCAAAATCCTTGAGGAGAACACAGGCAGCAATCTCTTCGACCTCAGCCGCAGCAACATCTTCCTAGGAACATCGCCAAAGGCAAGGGAAGCAAGGGCAAAAATGAGCTTTTGGGATTTCATCAAGATCAAAAGCTTTTGCACAGCAAAGGAAACAGTTAACAAAATCAAAAGACAACTGACAGAATGGGAGAAGATATTTGCAAACGACATATCAGATAAAGGACTAGTGTCCAAAATCTATAAAGAACTTAACAAACTCAACACCCAAAGAACAAATAATCCAATCAAGAAATGGGCAGAGGACATGAACAGACGTTTCTACGAAGAAGACATCCAGATGGCCAACAGACACATGAAAAAGTGCTCCATATCACTCGGCATCAGGTATATACAAATCAAAACCACAATGAGATATCACCTCACACCAGTCAGAATGGCTAAAATCAACAAGTCAGGAAATGACAGATGCTGGCGAGGATGCGGAGAAAGGGGAACCCTCCTACACTGTTGGTGGGAATGCAAGCTGGTGCAACCACTCTGGAAAACAGCATGGAGGTTCCTCAAAATATTGAAAATAGAACTGCCCTATGACCCAGCAATTGCAGTACTGGCTATTTACCCTAAAGATACAAACGTAGTGATTTAAAGGGGCACGTGCACCCGAATGTTTATAGCAGCAATGTCCACAATAGCCAAACTATGGAAAGAACCTAGATGTCCATCAACAGATGAATGGATAAAGAAGATGTGGTATAGGGGCGCCTGGGTGGCTCAGTGGGGTAAGCCGATGCCTTCGGCTCAGGTCATGATCTCAGGGTCCTGGGATCGAGTCCCGCATGGGGCTCTCTGCTCAGCAGGGAGTCTGCTTCCCTCTCTCTCTCTCTCTGCCTGCCTCTCCATCTATTTGTGATTTCTCTCTGTCAAATAAATAAATAAATAAAATCTTAAAAAAAAGAAGAAGATGTGGTATATATACACAATGGAATAATATGCAGCCATCAAAAGAAACGAAATCTTGCCATTTGCGACAACATGGATGGAACTAGAGCATATCATGCTTAGTGAAATAAGTCAAGCGGAGAAAGACAACTATCATATGATCTCCATGATATTAGGAAGTGTTGATGCAACATGGGGGCTTAAGTGGGTAGGAGAAGAATCCATGAAACAAGATGGGACAGGGAGGAAGACAAACCAAAAGTGACTCTTAATCTCATGAAACAAACTGTGTGTTTCTGGGGGGAGGGGTGTGGGAGAAGGGGAGTAGGGTTATGGACATTGGGGAGGGTATGTGCTTTTGGGTAAATTAGAAGGGGAGGCGAACAATGAGAGACTATGGACTCTGAAAAACAATCTGAGGGGTTTGAAGTGGACAGGGGGCTGGAGGTTGGGGTACCATGTGGTGGGTATTATAGAGGGCATGGCTTGCATGGAGCACTGGGTGTGGTGAAAAAATAATGAATACTGTTTTTCTGAAAATAAATAAATTGGAAAAAAAATGCATACATACAAACATAGTCAAAATTCACCAAATTAAACAGATTTAGTAAAAAAAAGCACAAAATGCATTTCAGATAGATTAAGTATACAAACACTTAATAAATTTAAAAGTGTATTTTTATGATATAATAATAAATAATGTCTATTATGTATAAAAGGCCCTCTACCAAGAGCTGAAACTATGAAGGTGACAGATATGGCATTCATCATAATGATAAAACTAACATTGTATGACAAACCGGACTATTTGCAACATAGATGTGTTCATGAGATAAAGTCATTTAAAACATAAAAGAGCTTAAAAATTAATTACACAGACAATTCTGAAAAGAACAGGGTCAATACATGTAATTAATATGAGATAAATATGTTATAATATATGATATATTATATATGTATTTTAATACTTTATTTTTAATTACTACATTATATATGTTACATATGTTATTTCATATTAAGCTACAGTATAGCTTAAAATCACTAATAATAAAAGACATTTAAATTACAACAGATATATAACAAATATTTAGCCTACTGGATTGACAAAGTGTTACTCAATGGATAATTCCCAAATGACTGATTATTGGTAATACTTTACATTTCTAAGTGTTTATGGAAACAGATACTCTCATACATAATGTGGTAGCGTGAAAATTGCTACAAGTTATCTAGTTTTTAACAGTGAACATTGAAAATGTCAGCAAATGACTATTGAGCAAATAAACATAATCAGTCAAATAAATTAACAGTAAATTCACAGAGGATAGTTTTAAACAGATATTAAATTTTGATACACATGCATCCTTCACATGGGTTTAGGTGTGTGCTGAACACCAATGTGTTCAATTGGTTAGATGTAAATACTATAGAATAACTTTATCTTCCTACCAAGTAACCCTCTCTGGAAAGAAGCAGATGCCATAGCTTTTGTGGTCACTTCTAAATACAAATAATCTCTTTAAGTATTAAAAATTAAGCATAGTACAGTATCTCAGATTCATTCTGTGATAATAGCATTTTCATAGCTTGTCTCCCTTCTTAGCTCAAGTTCAGAAGTTAATGTTTAGGAGGGGTGATGTCTATTGTTCTTAAAGTTGTAATTTGGCATTGGAGCCTTCTGTGTGTTGAAATAAAATTGTTTCCTTCTTAAAAAAAAAAGATTGGGGGACTAGGGGCTTGGCAAGCCCCATATGAGAGCTCTTGATCCAGTCAATGAGAGGATTTACTTGAGGCTAGGGCTCACACTGAGGGTCACAATGTCTGTTTGTCCCCATCGCGATCATCAAGCATGACTGGGGCCTCAAGGGCCATGCTGGTTTCTCCTACACTAAACGTTGGACAACATGCCAACCACAAAGTTTCTGGCTATGGATAAGGAAAAGTTTTGATTTCTACATCATGTTCACACCTGGTCAGTCAGTGGAGTTAATGTCTAGGTTCTGAAGCCTGAAAACCGAAATTGGGAAGAGATGAAGTCCTAAGGCCATGGCGTGTCCAATGTGCTCAGTGTGGATCCATCTGTCTGGATGTCGGTCGGGAGGTCCAGGATCAGGCTGTGTCAGACAGGGCATTAGTACCCACGCTAGATTGTATAATTGGGGTACCGTTGAGTGGCATGCAGGTTGATCCCCATTTGGCATTTCTGCGTAGTCCCATAGGGCAACATTTTTTTTTCTTCTGGAGGGCAGGCAGAGTGCTGCATTGTGTCTCCAGAATTCCCAACTGAGGGTTTATGGGCCAGGAATTTGAGGATGGATTTCTGAGAACACAAGTTAGGCTTAAGTTTTGGAGCGAGGGCACGGCAGGCACACTCTGCAGAGCTGAATCGAGATCTTGTCTATCTGAGGTCAGGGTGAGGATCAGACATTGGCTTAGGTTGGAGTTTCTGTCCATGATGTCCCCCTACATGAAGGTGGGGAGTGCATCATGAGGCCATGGATGCTTGCCCACAGCGGGATTCTCTGATGCTCAAAAACCACAAGGATTCCTTCTATGGGATAGTCGAGACCTGTTGGATGGATGCAGGATGTCCCATATGGAAATTCTCAAGAGCAGAGTTCTAACGATGGATGCCTAGGCAGTCCAACTCACATTCCAATTGTCTCCTAGCGACAAGACAGTTTCGATCTGCTGACTCTGGGGGAGCCACTGAGGGGGCTGAATTGAAATGGACTCTCCTGAAGATCGGTCATAATGTGGGTTTATGTCCATCGAGACCTTGGAATAGGGCAGTGGCTCCGGTGCCCTGAAGTATTCTCCTACCCTGAGGTTTTGAGACAGCTAGAAAGACCAAATTTCCCATGTGGAGACGAGATTTGTTCTGATTGGTTCCTCAGGAACTCCCATAAACTAGTTTTAGAAACAAGGTATCTGAGGATAGATGCCTGGAATCCAAACCAATGGATCCAAATAGGGCCTAGGAGACTGTTTGCTTCAATATTCTCCTCTGAGAACATCTGTCTATGGTTCTGAGTGGAGGTCATTGCTCAGCTTGTGTCAGATCACCCCGTTTGTCCCGGAAGGCCAACACTACTTGGCTGGTCTCAGGGACTCTGGAGGTTTCTTCTAATCTGTAGGTTTGTGACAAATGAAATGGTAAGAATTCCCTTGTAGAGGGCAGGCACAGTCCTGACGTGTGGCCCCAGCTGTCTGGGTGTCGGTCGGGAGGTCTGGGCTCAGGCTGTGTCAGACAGCACATCACATTAGTTTCCAGGGTAGACTGTATAATTGGAGTACAGTTGAGTGGCGTGCAGGTTGATCCTCATTTGGCGTTTCTGGGTAGCCCCATAGGGCAACGATTTTCTTCTGGAGCCCATTGCATAGTGCTGCAATTTGGCTCCGGAATTCCCAAACTATAGGGCTTGTAGGCCAGAAGTGTGAGAAAAGAAGTCTGTGAACACAAGCTAGGCTTTGGTTTTGGGGCGAGGGAATGGCAGGCCCACTCTGCAGAGCTGAATCGAGATCTCGTGCATCTGAAGTCAGGTCGAGGATCAGACGAAGGCTCAGGTTGGATTTTCTGTTCAGGATGGCCCCTTCATGAAGGTGGCAGGCATCATGGGTCCATGGAGGTTTTTCCACGATGGGAGTTGTGAGATGCTCCAATCGTAAATGATTCCTTCTGTGGGACAGTCGAGACCTGTCAGATGTCTCCAGGCCATCCCATATGGAACAAAGACAGAGCAGGGTTCTAAGGATGGATGCTTGGAGAGCCCAACTCGCATTCCTATTGTCTCCTTGCGACAAGGCAGGTTGGATCTGCTGAATCTGGTGGAGCAACTGAGGAGGGTGTGTTGAAATGAACTCTCCGGAGGATGGTTCATAATGTGAGTTTGTGTCCATGGAGACTTTGAAATGGGGTGGCGGTGACTCCGGGAACCTGAAGTTTTCTCTTAACTGGAGGTTTTGATGCAGCTCCAAAGAGCAAGTTTCCCGCGTGGAGACGAGATTTGTTCTGATTGGTACCTCTGGAGAAACCTATGTTCTGGTATTGGAAACCTGGTCTCTGAGGAGTGATGCCTGGAAACGAAAGCAATGGATCCAGTTAGGGTCTACGTGCCTGTCAGGTTCAATCTTCTTCTCTGGGGATATCTGTCTACGGGTCTGAATGGAGGTAGTTGCTCAGCTACTGATAGGTCGTCCCTGTTTGTCCTGGGTGGCCTACAATATTGGGATGACTTTGGGACTTTTTAGTTTTCTCCTAACCTGTAGGGTTGTGGCCAGTGGAATGAGCAGAATTCCCCTGGAGAGTACAGGCACAGTCCTGAGGTTTGCCTCCAGGGTCCCCAGCATGGAGGGTATGTGGGCCAGGACTGTGGGGACAGAAGTCTGAAAACACAATCTTGGCTTAGGTTTGGGGACGTATGTATGATAGGCCTGATCTACTGACCGTGAAAAAAATTTTTCAGGCTATGAAAAAAGGGCAAGTGTGAAGCGTTTGCTCAGACTTTTGTCTCTGATTTTGTGTCAATGGTGGCCGAGGAATGTCGGGCTGACCTCATTGGCCATGGACAAGTCTTTCTCTCTGGGGATTTGGTCCGATCCCAAGTGTTTGGGGTCAGTCTGTGGATGGGAGGAGTCTTTTCTGTATTTTTTTTTTTTTTTACCTCTGGTGTCCCACAAAAGAGGGATTCCAGAGCAGAGCCATGAGTAGGGGTGACTAGGCATTTTGAGCTCTAGCCAAATGGGGGCACTAGGGGCAAGGCAAGCCACATATCCGAGCTCTTGGTCCAGTCACTGAGAGGCTTTACTTGAGGATAGGGTTGACGCTAAGGGTCAAAATGTGTGCTTGTGCCCATGGTGGCCCTCAAGCATGGGCGGGTCCTCATGTTCCAGGCTGTTTTCTCCTACACTGAACGTTGGACAACATGCCAACCACAAGGTTTCTGGCCATGGGGAACGAGGAGTTCTGATTTCTGCATCACGTTCAGCGCTAGGCAGTGATTGGAGATAAGGTCTAGGTTCTGAAGCTTGAAAACCGAGATTGGGAAGAGACGGTGACCTAAGGCCATGGCGTGTCCAATGTGCTCAGTGTGTGGTCAGTTGTCTGGTGTAGGTCACGAATTCCAGGCTTAGGCTGTGTCAGACAGGGCATTAGTACCCAGGCTAGACTGTATAATTGGGGTACAGTCGAGTGGTGTGCAGGTTGATCCTAATCTGGGGTTTCTGGGTACCCCCATAGGTCAAGGTTTTTCTTCTGGAGGGCAGACAGTGTCCTGGATTGTCGATATGGAATTCCCAAACTGGAGGGTTTGTGGGCCAGGAGTGTGAGGATGGAAATCTGAGAACACAAGCTAGGCTTACGTTTGAGGCGAGGGCACAGCAGGCACACTCTGAAGAGCTGAATCGAGATCTCCTTGATCTGATGTCTGGGGAAAAGCAGACGTTGGCTCAGGGTGGAGTTTCTGTCCAGGATGGCCCCTTAATGAAACTGGGGGGCGCACCACGAGGCAATGGATGTTTTCCCATGGTGGGATTGTCTGATGCTCCAAACCGCAAGGATTCCTTCTGTGGGACAGTCGAGACCTGTTGGATGGATCCAGGACATACCATAAGGAACTTCTCAAGAGCAGTGTTCTATTGATGGATGCCTGGGTAGCCCAACTCGCATTCCAATTGTGTCCTAGCGACAAGACAGTTTCGGTTTCCTGGCTCTCAGGGAGCAACCAAGGGGTTGAGTTGAAATGGACTCTCCTGAGTATCGGTCTTAATGTGGGTTTGTGTCCATGGAGACCTTGGAATGGGGCAGTGGCACCAGCGCCCTGAAGGATTCTTCTAACCGGAGGTATTGACACAGTTCCAAAGAGCAAGTTTCCCATGGGGACATGAGATTAGTTCTGATTTTCCTCAGGAAACCTCATAAGCTGGTATTGGAAACCAGGCCTCTGAGGAGAGATGCCTGGAAACCAAAGTAATGGATCTTATTAGGGCCTAGGGGCCTGTCCTCTTCAATCTTCTTCTCTGGGAACATCTATTTACGGTTCTGAGTGGAGTTCATTGCTCAGCTTGTGTCAGATCACTCCTGTTTCTCCCAGGAGGCCTACACTATTGGGATGCTCTCGGGGTCTTTGGAGGTTTCTCGTAATCTGTAGGGTTGTGGCCAATGGAATGGGCAGAATTCCCTTGGAGAGAGCATGCACAGTCCTGAGGTATGGCCCCAGCTCTCCGGGTGTCAGTCGGGAGTTTGGGCTCAGGCTGTGTCAGACATCACATCAGTGCCCACGGTACACTGTACAATTGGGGTACAGTTGAGTGGCGTGCAGGTTGATCCTCATTTGGTGTTTCTGGGTAGCCCCATAGGGCAACGTTATTCTTCTGGATGGCAAGTATAGTGCTGCATTGTGGCTCCAGAATGCCCAAACTGGAAGGCTTGTGGCCCAGGAGTGTGATGACAGAAGTCTGAGAACACAAGCTAGGCGTAGGTTTCGGAGCAAGGGCACGGCAGGCACACTCTGCTGAGCTGAATCAATATCTCGTGCATATGAAGTCACAGCAAGGATCAGACTTTGGCTCAGTTTGGAGTTTATGTCCAATTCCCCCATTCATGAGGGGCGGACACATCATGAGGCCATGGTGGTTTTCCCAAGATGGGAGTAGTGAGATGCTACAATCCCCAAGGATTCCTTCTGTGGGAGAGTCGAGACCTGTTGGATGGCTCCAGGATGTCCATTATGGAACGACGCCAGAGCAGGGTTCTAAGGATGGAATCCTGGGCAGCCCACCTCACATTTCAATTATCTACTTGCAATAAGGCAGGTTAGATGGCTGGCTCTGGGGGAGCAACCGAGGGGGCTGAGTTGAAACTGGCTCTCCTGAGGATGGGTTATAATGTGGGTTTGTGTCCATGGAGACCTAGGAATGGCTCAGTGCCACCGTGTACCTGAAGGTTTCTCATTACTGGAGGTTTTGACACAGCTCCAAAGAGCAAGTTTCCCATGTGGAGATGAGATTTGTATTGATTAATACCTACGGGAACCCACCTATGCTTGTATTGGAAACCAGCCTTCTGAGGAGAGATGCCTGGATACAACAGCAATGGATCCGACTATGGCCTAAGTGCCTGTCCAGTTCAATCCTCTTCTCTGCGGATAACTGTTTACAGGTCTGAGTGAGGTTAGTTGTGCAGCTTGTGACATATCACACCTCTTTGTCCTGTGCGGCCAATACTATTGGAATGGCCTTGGGAACACTGGAGGTTTCTCCTAATCTGTCGGGTTGTGTCCAAAGGAATGAGCAGAATTCCCTTGGAAAGGGCAGGCACAGTCCTGAGGTGTGGCTCCAGGGGCCTCAGCTCAAGGGTGTGCGGGCCAGGACTGTGGGGACAGACGTCTGAAAACACAATCTCAGCTTATGTTTGGGGACATAGGTATGGCAAGCCCGATACAGACATTGAGGAGAATTTGGGGGGTTATAAACAAAGGGCGAGTGTGAGGCAATTTTTCAGGCTTTTGTCTCCGGATTTTGCGTCAACCATGGCCGTGGAATGTCGGGCTGGCCTTATCAGCAATGGACGAGTTTTTCTCTCTGGGGATTTGGCCCGATTCTAAGTGTTTGGGGTCATTCTTTGGATGTTAGGAGTCCTTTGTCTCTCTCTCTCTCTCTCTCTCTCTCTCTATATATATATATATATATATATATATATATATATATATATAATTTTTTTAACCTCATGTGTTTCACCAAAGAGGGATTCCAGAGAAGAGCTCGGAGTTGGGGTGACTAGACTTCTCAAGCTCTGGTTAAGATTGCGGGACTAGGGGTATGGCAAGCCCCATATGCTGGCTCTTGGTCCAGCCCCTGAGAGGCTTTACTTGAGGACAGGGCTCACGCTGAGGGTCCCAATGTGTGTTTGTGCCATTGCGGCATCAAGCATGGGCGGGGCCTCATGGGCCACGCTGGCTTCTCCTACACTGAACATTGGACAACATGCCAACCACAAAGTTTATGGCCATGGGGAAAGAGGAGTTTTGATTTCTGCATCACGTACACCGCTTGGCAGTGAGTGGAGATAAGGTCTAGGTTCTGAAGCCTGAAAACTGAGGTTGGGAAGACATGATGACCTAAGGCCCTGGCGGGTCCAATGTGCTCAGTGTGTGGCCAGCTGTCTGGCTGTTAGTTAGAAGGTCCAGCTCAGGCTGTGTCAGACAGGGCATTAGTGCCCAGGCTAGACTCTATAATTGGCATACAGTCGAGTGGCATGCAGGTTGATCCTCTTTTGAGGTTTCTGGGAAGCCCCATAGAGCAAAGATTCTCTTCTGGAGGGCAGGCAGAGTGCTGCATTGTGGCTCCAGAATTCCCAACTTGAGGGTTTGTGGGCCAGGAGTTTCAGGACGGACGTCTGAAAACAGAAGTTAGGCTTAGGTTTCCCACTGGTGGCACAGCAGGCACACTCTGCAAAGCTGAATCGAGATCTCGTGCATCTGAAGTCAGGGCGAGGATCAGACGTTGGCTTAGGTTGGAGTTTCTGTCCATGATTTCCCCGACATGAAGGTTAGGGGGGCATCAGGAAGTCTTGGATATTTACCAACTGTGCGAATGTGTGATGCTCCAAACCACAAGGATTCCTTCTGCAGGACAGTTGAGACTTGTTGTATGGATCAAGGACGTCCCATAAGAAACTTCTCCAGAGCAGGGTTCTAATGATGGATGCCTAGGCAGCCCAACTTGCAATCCAGTTGTCTCCTAGTTACAAGGCAGGTTCGATCTGCTGGCACTAGGGGAACAACCAAGGGGGCTGAATTAAAATGGACTTTCCTGAGGATCGGTCATAATGTGGGTTTGTGTCCATTGAGACCTTGGACTGGGGCAGTGGCTCCGGTGCCCTGAAGAATTCTCCTTACCTGAGGTTTTGAGACAGTTCCAAAGAGCAATTTTCCCATGTGGAGACGAGATTTGTTCTGATTGGTGCCTCAGTAACCCCCATAAGCTGATATTGGAAACCATGCATCTGAGGATAGATGCCTGGAATCCAAAGCAATAGAACTGATTAGGGCCCAGGGGCCTTTCCGCTTCAATATTCTCCTCTCAGGGCCTCTATCTACGATTCAGAATGGAGGTCATCACCCAGCATGTTTCAGATAGCACCTGTTTGTCCCGGGAGGCCAACACTATTGGGCTGGTCTTGGGGACTTTGGAGGTTTCTCCTAATCTGTAGGGTTGTGGCAAATGAAATGGGCATAATTCCCTTGGAGAGGGCTGGCACAGTCCTTAGGTGTGGCCCTAGCTGTCTTGTTGTCGGTCGGGAGGTCATGGCTCAGAAAGGACATTAGTGCCCATGGTAGACTGTGTAATTGAAGTAGAGTTGAGTGGCGTGCAGATCGATCCTCATTTTTCGTTTCTGGGTAGCCCCAGGGGCAACGTTTTTCTTCTGGAGGGCAGACATAGTGCTGCATTGTGGCTCTGTTATTCCCAAACTGGAGGGCTTGTGGGCCAGAAGTGTGAGGAAGGAAGTCTAAGAACACAAGCTAGGCTTAGGTTTCAGGGCAAGGGCACGGCAGGCACACTCTGCAGATCTAAATCAAGATCTCATGCATCTGAAGTCAGGGCAAGGATCAGACACTGGCTCAGGATAAAGTTTCTATCCATGATGGCCCCATCATGAAGGTTGGGGGGAGTATCACGAGGCTATGGAGTTTTTCCCTCGTTGGGATTTTGTGATACTCCAAACTGCAAGGATTCCTTCTGTGGGACGTTCGAGACCTGTTGGATGGATCCATGATGCCCCATAAGGAACTTCTCCAGAGCAGGGCTCTAATGATGGATGCCTGGGCAGCCCTAATCACATTCCAACTGTCTCCTAGCAAAAAGGCAGGTTCCATCTGCTGGCCCTGGGGGAGCAACTGAGGGGCTGAGTTGAAATGGGCTCTCCTGAGGATTGGTCATAATGTGGGTTGGTGTCCGTGGAGATCTTGGAATGGGGCAGTAGCACCGGCGCCCTGAACGAATCTTCTAACCGGAGGCTTTGAGAAAGCTTCAAAGAGCCAGTTTCCCATGTGGAGTTGAGATTTGTTCTGATTCGTTTCTCCAGAACCACAATAAGATGGTATTGGAAACCAGGCTTCTGAGGAGAGATGCCTGGAAACAAAAGCAATGGATCTAATTATGTCCTAATGGCCTGTCTGCTTCATTATTCTTCTCTGGGAACATCTGTCTGTAGTTCTGAGTGGAGGTCATTGCTCAGCTGGTGTCAGATTGCCCCATTTGCCCCTGGTGGCCGACACTATTGGGATGGTCTCGGGGTCTTTGGAGGTTTCTACTAATCTGTATGGTTGTGGACAATGGAATGGACAGAATTTTCATGTAAAGGGCAGGCACAGTACTGAAGTGTGGCCCCAGGTGTCTTGGTTTCGGTCGGGAGATCCGGGCTCAGGCTGTGTCAGACAGGGCATTAGTGCTAATGCTAGACTGTATAATTGGGGTACAGTCGAGTGGCGTGCAGGTTGATCCTCATTTGGGGCTTCTGGGTAGCCCCATAGTACAACATTTTTCTTCTGGAGGACAGGCAGAGTACTGCATTGTGGCTCCGGAATTCCCAAACTGGCGGGCATGTGGCCCAGGAGTGTGAGGACGGAAGTCTGAGAACACAAGCTAGGCCAGGTTTTTGGGGCGAAAGCATGGCAGGCACACTCTGCAGAGTGAAATAGAGATCTCGTGCATCTGAAGTCAGGGCGAGGATCAGACATTGGCTCAGGTTGGAGTTTCTGTCCATGATGGCCCCTTCATGAAGAGGTTGTGCTTCATGTGGCCATGGAGTTTTTCCTTCAATGGGAGTTGTGAGATGTTCCAAACCGCAAGGATTCCTTCTGCAGGACAACTGAGACCTGTTGGATGGCTCAAGGTCCTCCTATCTGGAATGACCCCAGAGCAGGGTTACAGGGATGGATGCCTGGGCACCCCGCCTTACATTCCAACTGTATCCTCATGACAAGACAGGTTCGATCTGCTGGCTCTGGGGGAGCAACCAAGGGGGCTGAGTTGAAATGGACTCTCCTGAGGATTGGTCATAATGTGGGTTTTTGTTCATGGAGACGTTGGAATGGGGTGGTGGCACCGGGGCCCTGAAGGATTCTCCTAACCGGAGGTTTTGACACATCTCCATCGAGCAAGTTTCCCATGTGGTGATGAGATTTGTTATGATCAGTGCCTTAGGAAACCCCCATATGCTGGTATTGGAAACCAGGACTCTGAGGAGAGATGCTTGGAAACAAAACAATGGATCCAATTATGGCCTAGGGGCGTGTCCGGGTGAATCTTCTGCTCTGGGTACATTTGTCTATGGGTCTGAGTGGAGGTGGTTGCACAGCTGGTGTCATATGACCCATCTTTGTCCCGGGTGGCCCACATTATTGGGATCGCCTTGGAGTCTTTGGAGGTTTCTCCAAATATGTAGTGTTGGGGCCAATTAAATGGGCAGAATTCCCATGGAGAGGGCAGGCACAGTCCTAAAGTGTGGCTCCAGGGGCACCATCCTGGAGGGTTTGTGGACTAGGACTGTGGGGACAGAAGTCTGAAGATGCAAACTCGGCTTACCAATATGGAGTCGAGTTTTGTTCTGATGAGTGCCCCAGGAATCCCCCATATGCTGGTATTGGAAACCAGGCCTCTGAGGACAGATGTCTGGAAACAAAAGCAATGTATCCGATTAGGGCCTGGGGCCTGTCCAGTTCAATCTGGTTCTCTGGAGACATCAGTCTATGCGTCTTATTGGAGGTAGTTGCTCAGTTTCTGTCACATCGCCCCTATTTGTCCCAGATGGCCTACACTATTGGGAAGTCCTCGGGGTCTTTGGAGGTTTCTCCTAATCTGTATGGTTGTGGACAATGGAATGGGCAGAATTCCCTTGGGGAGAGCAGGCACAGTCTTGAGGTGTGGCTCCAGGGGTCCCAGCATGGATTGTGTGTGGACCAGGGCTGTGGGAACAGAAGTCTGAAAACAGAAACTCGGCTTAGATGAAGGGACGTAGGTTTGGCAGGCACGGTCTACAGACCTTGAGGAGAACTCTTTGGTAAATGAACAAAAGGCGAGTGTGAGGCGCTTGCTCAGGCTTTTCTCACTGGATTTTGTGTGAACGATGGCTGTGGAATGACGGGGTGGTCACATGGACAATGAACGAGATTCCCTCTCAGGGATTTGTCCAGACACCAAGAGTTTGGGTTCATTCTGTGGTTGGATGATGACGTCTTTCTGTTTTGTTTGTTTGTTTGTTTGTTTGTTTTGTTTTGTTTGTTTGTTTTGTTTTGTTTTTACCTCAGGTGTCCCAACCAAAAAGGGATTCCAGAGCAGAGCCCTGGGAAGGAGCAAGTGGACAACCCGACATCTGGTTAATATTCGGGGCCTAGGGGCATGGCAATCCACATATGTCGGCTCTTGTTCCAGCCACTGAGAGGCCTTACTTAAGAACAGGGCACAAGCTGAGGGTCACAATGCGTGTTTGTGCCCAACGCGGCCCTGAAACATGGGCAGGAACACCTGGGCATGCTGGTTTCTCCTACACTGAACATTGGACAACTTGCCAACCACAAGGATTCTGGGCACGGGGAAGGAGGAGTTCTGATTTCTGCAACACGTTCACCACTGGGCAGTGATTGGAGATAAGGTCTAGGTTCTGAAGCCTGAAAACTGAGGTTGGGAAGAGATGATGACCCAAGGCCATGGCGGTTCTGAGTGCTCAGTGTGGGGCCCGCTGTCTGCGTGTCAGTTGGGAGGTCCGGGATCAGGCTGTTTCTGACTGTTCATTAGGGCCCAGGGTAGACTGTATAAGTGGGGTGCAGTTGAGTTGCGTGCAGGTTGATCCTCTTTTGGGATTTCTGGGTAGCACCATAGGGCAAAGATTTACTTCTGGAGGGCAGGCAGAGTGCTGAATTGTGTCTCCAGAATTCCCAAACTGGGGGCTAGTTGGCCAGGAGTGTGATGACATAAATCTGAGAGCACAAGCTAGTCTTAGGTTTAGGGGAGAGGGCAGGGCAGGCACAATCTCCAGAGCTGAATCGAACTGAATAGAGATGTATTGTGCATCTGAACTCAGGGTGAGTATCAGACGTTGGCTCACGTTGGAGTTTCTGTCCATGATGGCCAATTCATGAAGGGGGAGGCATCAGGGGCCTTTGAGTATTTCCCATGATGGGAATTTTGAGATGCTCCAAACCACAAGGATTCCTTCTGCAGTACAATTGAGACCTGTTGGATTTGTCCAGGATGTGCCATAGGAAACGACTCCAGAGCAGGGTTCTAAAAATGGATGCCTGGGCAGAATGCGTCACATTCCAATTGTGTCCTAGCAAAAAGACAGATTTTATTGCTGGCTCAGGGGGAACAACCAAGGGGGCTGAGTTGAAATGGACTCTCCTACAGTTGGGACCTAATGTGGGTTTTTGTCCATGGAGACCTTGGAATGGGGTGGTGGCACTGGAGCCCTGAAGGATTATCCTAACCTAAGGTTTTGACACAGCTCCAACAAGCAAGTTTCCCATGTGGAGACATTTGTTCTGGTCGGTGCCACAGGAAACCCCATATGCTGGTATTGGAAACCAGGTCTTGGTGAGAGATGACTGGAAACCAAAGCAATTGGTCTTATTAGGGCCTAGGGGCCTTTCGGGTTCAATGTTTTTCTCTGGGGACATCTGCCTATGTGTCTGAGTAGAGGTAGTTGTTCAGCTGCTGGCAGAAAACCCCTGTTTTTCCCGGGCGACCTACAGCATTGGGATAGCTTAGATATTTTGGAGTTTCCTCTAATTTGTACGGTTGTGGTCAATGGAATGGGCAGAATTTCCTTGGAGAGGGCAGGCACTGTCCTGGCGTGTGGCTCCAGGGCCCCCAGCCTGGAGGGTGTGTGGGCCAGGGCTATGGTGACAGAATTCTGAAAACACAAACTCAGATTAGGTTTGGGAACGGAGTTATGGCACACCCGATCTACAGACCGTGAGAAGAATTTTTTCGGACTACGAACAAAGGGGCAGTGTGAGGTTCTTGCTCGGGCTTTTGTCTCTGGATTTTGTGTCAACTGTGGCCGTAGAATGTTGATGTGGCCTCATGGGCCATGGATGAGTCTTTCTTTCTGGGGTTTGGCCCAATTCCTAGTGTTTGGGTCATTCTGTGGATGGGAGGAGTCTTTGGTATTTTTTTACCTCAGGTGTCCCACCATAGGGGAATTCCAGAGCAGATCCCTGAGTAGGGTTGACTAGACATCTCGACCTCTGGTTAAGACTGGGGGACTAGGGGCATGGCAAGCCCCATATGTGGGCTCTTGTTCCAGTCACTGAGAGGCCTTACTTGAGGACAGGGCACACATTGAGGGTCACAATGCGTGTTTGTGCCCAACGTGGCCCTTAAGAATGGGCAGGGCACCTGGGCACGCTGGTTTCTCCTACACTGACCATTGTGCAACATGCCAACTGCATGGATTCTGGGCATGGAGGAGGAGTTTTCATTTTTGCATCACTTTCACCCCTGGGAAGTGAGTGGAGATAAGTTCTAGGTTCTGAAGCCTGAAAACCGAATTTGGGAAGAGATGGCGACCTAAGGCCATGGTGGGTCCGATGTGTTCAGTTTACGGCCAGCTGTCTGGGTGTCGGTTGGGAGGTCTGGGCTCAGGCTGTGTCAAACAGGTCTTTAGTGCCCAGGCTAGACTGTATAATTGAGGTACAGTCAAGTGGCATGCAGGTCGATCCTCATTTGGCATTTCTGGGTAGCCCCATAGGGCAACGTTTTTCTTCTGGAGGGCAGGCAGAGTGCTGCAAAAGCTAGGCTTAGGTTTCGGGATGAGGACATGGCAGGCACACTCTGCAGAGCTGAATCAAGATTTCATGCATCTGAAGTCAGGGAGAGGATCAGACGTTGGCTCAGGATGGAGTTTCTATCCATCATGGCCCCTTCATGAAGGTGGGGGTGCATCACCAGGCCATGGAGGATTTCCCACAGTGGGATTGTGTGATGCTCCAAACTACAGGATTCCTTCTGTGGGACAGTCGAGACCTGTTGGATGGATCCAGGACGCCCCATAAGGAAATTTTCTGGAGCAGGGCTCTAACGATGGATGCCTGGCACCCCAACTCGCATTCCAATTGTTCCCTAGCAACAAGGCAGGTTCAATCTGCTGGCTCTGTGGGAGCAACCGAGGGGGCTAAGTTGAAATGGACTCTCCTGTGGATGGGTTATAATGTGGGTTTTTGTCCATGGAGACCTTGGAATGGGGTGGTGGTATCGGGGCCCTGAAGGATTCTCCTAACTGGAGGTTTTGACACAGCTCCAAAGAGCACGATTAACATGTGGAGACAACATTTGTTCTGATCAGTGCCTCAAGAAACCCCATATGCTTGTATTGAAAACCAGGCCTCTGGCGAAAGATGACTAGAAGCCAAGGGGATGGATCTGATTGGGGCCTAGGGGCCTGTCGGGTCAATGTTTTTTTCTCGGGATATCTGCATACAGTTCTGAGTGGAGGTAGTTGTTCAGCTGGTGGCAGATCGCCTCTGTTTGTTCCGGGTGACCTACACCATAAGGATAACTTTGGGGATTTTGGAGGTTCCTCTAATTTTTACGGTTGTGGCCAATGGAATGGGCAGAATTCCACTGGAGACAGATGTCCCTAGAGAAGAAGATTGAACGAGACAGGCCCCTAGGACCTTATGAGATCCATTGCTTTGGTTTCCAGCCATCTCCTCAGAGGCCTGGTTTCCAATAGCCGCATATGGGGCTTTCCTGAGGCACCCATCAGAACAAATCTTGTCTCCATATGGGAAACGTGCACATGGGAGCTGTGTCAAAACCTCTGGTTAGTAGAAACCTTCAGAACCCTGGTGCCACCACCCCATTCCAAGGTCCCCATGGACATAAACCCACATTATGACCCATGCAAAGGAGAGTCCTTTTCAGCTCAGCACCCTCGGTTGCTCCCCCAGAGCCAGCAGATCGAACCTGTCTTATCGAAAGTAGACAATTGGAATGCTAGGCAGGCAGCCCAGGCATCCATCCTTAGAACCCTGCTCTAGAGTCATCCCTATGGGATGTCCTGGTGCCATCCAACAGGTCTCAATTGTCCCGCAGAAGGAATACTTATGGTTTGGAGAATCTCACAACTCCCATCGTGGGAAAACCTCCATGGCCTCGTGATGCCCTGCCCCCTTCATGAAGGGGCCATCATGGACAGGAACTCCAACCTGAGCCAACGTCTGATCATCGCTCTGACTTCAGATGCACGAGATCCCAATTCAGCTATGCAGAGTGTGCCTGCCGTGCCTTCCCCCAGAAACCTATGCCTAGCTTGTGTTCTCAGACTTCCATCCTCACACTCTTGGCCCACAAGCTCTCAGGATGGCAATTCTGGAGCCACAATGCAGCACTCTGCATGCACTCCAGAAGATAATTGTTGCCCTATGGGGCTACCCAGAAACCCCAAATGAGGATCAACCTGAATGCAACTCTACTGTACCCCAATTATACAGTCTGCCCTGAGCACTAATGCCCTGTCTGACACAGCCTGAGACCGGACCTCCCGATCAACACCCAGACAGCTGGCCAGACACTGAGCACATCGGACCCACCATGGCCTTAGCTCGTGATCTCTTCCCAACCTCGTTTTTCAGGCTTCACAACCGAGACCTTAACTCCAAACAAGACCCAGGAGTAAACGTGATGCAGAAATCAGAACTCCACCTTCCCCGTGGCCAGAATCCTTGAGGTTTGCATGTTTTCCAACGTTTAGTGTAGGAGAAACCAGCATGGCCCATGAGGCTCCACCCATGCTTGAGTGCTGCATTGGGCACAAACAGGCATTGTGACCCTCGGCATGAGTCCTGTCCTCAAGTAAGGCCTGTCTGTGGCTGGACTAAGAGCCCACATATGGGGCTAGCCATACCCCTAGGCCCCCATTTTAATCAGAGGTTGGTTGGTCCATTCGGCCCTCCCCAGGGCTATGCTCTGGAATCCCTCTTTTGGTGGGACACCTGAGGTATAAAAACAGAACGGACTCCTCCCATCCCACAGAATCACCCCAAAATCCTGGGATTGAACCAAATCCCCAGAGACAGAGACTCATCCATGGCCCATGAGGCCACCTCGACATTCCACAGCCATCAGTGACACAAAATCCAGAGACAAAAGCCTGAGCAAGCACCTCACTCTAGCTCTTTGTTCATATCCCAGAGAGTTCTCTTCACAGTCTGTAGATTCAGCCTACCATACCTATGTCCCCAAACTTAAGTCAAGTTTGTGTTTTTAGACTTCTGTCCCCACAGCCCTGACCCACACCCCTCTAGGCTGGGGTCCCTGGAGTGACACCTCAGGACTGTGCATGCCTTCTCCAAGGGTATTCTGCCCATTCCATTGGCCACAACCATACAAATTAGGAGAAACCTCAAAAGTACCTGAGGGTATCCCAAAAGTGTCAGCCCTTCAGGCAAACAGGGTTGATCTGACACCAACTAAGCAACTACCTCCACTCAGACCCATAGACAGATGTCCCCCATGAAGAATATTGAACCGGACAGGCCTCTAGGCCATAATTGGATCCATTTGCTTTGGTTTCCAGACATCTCTCCACAGAGAACTGGTTTCCAATACAAGCACACAGGTGATTCCTGAGGCACCAACCAGAACACATCTCGTCTCCACATAGGAAACATACTTCTTGGAGCTCTGTCAAAATCTCCAGTTAGGAGAATCCTTCAGGGCCCCAGTGCCACCGCCCTATTCCAAGGTCTTCATTAACCCAAACCCATATTATGTCCCATCCACAGGAGAGTCCATTTCAACACACCCCCCTTGGTTGCTCCCCCAGAGCCAGCAGATTGAAATACTCTTGTCCCAAGGAGACAATTGGAATATGAAGAGGGCTGCCCAGGCATCAAAATTTAGAACACTGTTCTGGAGTTTTTCCATATGGGACGTCCTTAAGCCATCCAACATGTCTCAGTTGTCCCCCTAGTGGTTTGGAACATCTCAAAATTCCCATCGAGGGAAAAACTCCATGCATCGTGTTGCCCCACCCCCCCTTCCTGAAGGGGCCATCATGGACAGAAACTCCGACCTGAGCCAACGTCTGATCCTCGCCCTAACTTCAGGTGTAGGAGATCTCGATTCACTGTAGAGTGTGCCTTCAGTGTCCTCACCCCGAACCTATGCCTATCTTGTCTCAGACTTCAGTCCTCACACTCCGGGCCCACAAGCCCTCCAGTTTGGCAATTCCAGAGCCATTATGCAGCACTCAGACTTCCCTCAAGAAGAAAATCATTGCTCTCTGGGGCTACCCAGAGCACCAAATGAGGATCAACCTGCATGCCACTTGACTGTACCCTAATTATATAGTCCACCCTGGTCAATAGTGCCCTGTCTGACACAGCTTAAACCCGGACCTCCCGACTGACACCCAGACAGCTGACCGCACACTGAGCACATTGGACCCACCATCTTAGGTCGTCATCTCTTCCCAACCTATCTTTTCAGGCTCCAGTACATCGACCTTAACTCCAAACCCTGCCAAGGGGTGAACATGATGCAGAAATCAGAACTCCTCCTTCCCAATGGCAAGAAACCTTGTGTTTGTTATGTTGTCCAATGTAGGAGAAACTAGCATGGCCCTTGAGGCTCCGCCCATGCTAGAAGTCAGCGTTAGGCACAAACACACATATTGGCACTCAGCGGGAGCCCTGTCCTCAAGTAAGGCCCCTCAGTGGCTGAACCAATAGCCCGCATATGGGGATTGCCATGCCCATAGGCCCCCAATCTTAAGTAGAGGTCAGGTTGTTCAGTGGCCCCACTCAGGGCTCTGCTCTGGAATTCCTCTTTTGATGGGACACCTGTGGTAAAAAACAAACAAACAAACAAAAGAAAACAAAACCCACACACAGAACGGACTCTTTCTCTTTCCATACCACAGAATGACCCCAAACTCTTGGGATCTGGCTAAATCCCCAGAGAGGGAGACACGTCCATGTCACATGAGGCCATCCCAACATTCCACGGCTATCATTGACACAAAATCCAGAGACAGAAGCCTGAGCAAGAGCATCACACTCACCCTTTGTTTATATCCCAAAGAGTTCTCCTCATGATCTGTAGATCGGGCCTGCCATACCTATGTCCAGAAACCTAAGCCGAGTCTGTGTTTTCAGACTTCTGTCCACGCAGCCCTGGTACACACACCCACAAGGCTGGGACCAATGGAGCCACACCACAGGACTGTGCCTGCCCTCTCCAAGGGAATTCTGCCCATTCCATTGGCTACAACCATATAAATTAGGAGAGACCTCCAAAGTCCCCGAGGCCAGCCCAATAGTGTAGGCTGCCCAGGACAAGCAGGGGCAATCTGACACCAGCTGAGCAACTACTTCCACTCTGATCCATAGAGAGATGTCCGCAGAGAAGAAGATTGAACCAGACAGGCCCCTAGGCCCTAATCAGATCTATTGCTTTGGTTTCCAGGCATCTCTCCCCAAAGGCCTGGTTTCTAATATCAGCATATGGGGGTTTCCAGAGGGCACCATCAGAACACATCTCGTCTCCACATGGGAAACAAGCTCATTGGAACTGTGTCAAAACATCGGTTAGGAGAATCCTTCAGGGCCCCGAGCTACTGCACAATTCCAAGGTCTCCATAGACACAAACCCACAATATAGCCCACTGCAGGATGCTCTTTACTCCCCAACAGCCAGCCGATCAAACCTATACCGCCTCATTCCAAGGTATCCATGGACACAAACACACATTAGGACCCATCCGCAAGAGAGTCCATTTCAACCCAGTCCTTTTGGTTGCTCCCCAGATCCAGCAGATCTAACCTTTCTTGTCACAAGGAGACAATTGGAATGAGAGGCGGGCTGCACAGTTATCTATCCTTAGAAACCTGCTCAGAATCGTTCTCTATGGGAAGTCCTGGAGCTAAACAACAGATCTCAATGGTCCCGCAGAAGAATATTTGCGGTTTGGAACATATCACAACTCCCATCGTGGGAAAAGCTCCATGGCCTCATGATCCCCACCCCCCTTCATGAAGGGGCCATCAGGGACAGAAACTCCAACCTGAGTGATCGTGTGATCCTCGCTCTGACTTCAGATGCACGAGATCTCGATTCAGCTCTGCAGAGTGTGCCTGCCATGCCCTCGCCCAGAAACCTAAGCCTAACTTGTGTTCTCAGAATTCCATCCTCACACTCCTGGCTCACAAGCCCTCCAGTTTGGCAATTCGAGAACTACAATGCAGCACTCTGCCTGCCGTCCAGAAGAAAAACTTTGCCCTCTGGGGCTACCCAGAGACCCCAAATGAGGATCAACCTGCACGCTATTTGACTGTACCCAATTATACAGGCTGCCCTGCGCACTAATGCCTTTTCTGACACACCCTGAGCCTGGACCTCCTGACCCACACCCAGCCAGCCAGTCTGCACACTGAGCACATCGGATGCGCCATGGACTTAGGTCGTCATCTCTTCCCAACCTCGGTTTTCAGGCTTAAGAACCTAGACCTTAACTACAATCACTGCCCAGGTTTGAACATGATGAAGAAATCAGAACTCCTTCCCCATGGCAAGAGTCCTTGTCGTTGGCATGTTGTCCAATGTTCAGTGTAGTTGAAACCAGTGTGGCCCATGAGGCCCCGCCCATGCTTGAGGGCCGCGTTGGTCACAAACACGCATTGTGACTCTCAGCGTGAGCCCAGTCCTCAAGTAAGGCCTATCAGTGGCTGGACCAAGAGACGGCATATTGGCCTTGCCATGCCCCTAGGTCCCAATTTTTAACCATAATTCGGGTTGTCCGTTCTCCCCTCCCCAGGGCTATGCTTTGGAATCCCTCTTTTGGTGGGACACCTGAGGTAACAAAATTGAAAGGACTCCTCCCATCCCACAGATTGAACCAAAACAATTGGATTGGGCCACATCCACAGATAGGAAGACTTGTGAATTGCCCATGAGGCCTCCCCGACATTCCACGGCCATGGTTGACACTAAATCCAGAGACAAAAACCTGAATAAGCGCCTCACACTCGCTCTTTCTTCATAGCCCGAGGAGCTCTCCTCACGGTCTGTAGATCGGGCCTGCCATACCTATGTCCCCAAACCTAAGCCATGTTTGTGTTTTCAGTCTTCTGTCCCCACAGCCCTTACCCACACACGCTCCACGCTTGAGCCATTGGAGCCACACCTCAAATCTGTGCCCTCCCTTTCCAAATGAATTCTTCCCATTCCATTAGCCACAACCTTGCAAATTAAAAGAAACCTCCAAAGTCACTGAGGCGATCCCAATGGTGTAGGCCACCCAGGACAAACAGGGGTGATCTGACAACAGCTGAGCAACTATCTCCACTCAGACCTGTAGACAGATGTCCACACAGAAGAAGATTGAACTGGATAGGTCCCTAGGGACATCTCACCACTGTAAGCTGCCCTGGACAAACAGAGACATTGTGACACAAGCTGAGAAACTGCATCCATCCGGACACGCAGACAGATGTCCGCAGAAACAGAAGATTTTAGCAGACAGGCCCCTAGGCTTAATCTGAACTCTTGCTTTGGTTTCCAGGTGTCACTCCTCAGAGGCCTGGGTTCGAACAACAGCATATGGGGCTTCCCTGAGACATCGAACAGAACCTCTCTCATCTCCACATGGGGAGCTTTCTTATTGGAGCTGTATCAAACCCTTCAGGTAGGCGAATTCTGTAGGGCCCCTGATACACCAGCACATTCTAAGGTCTCCAATGACACAAACCCACATTATGACGCATCCTCAGGAGAGTCCATTTCAACTCAGCACCCTGAGTAGCTTTCCCCAGAGCCAGCAGATCATACATGTTGTGTTGCAAATAGCCAATGAGAAGGCGAGGTATGCTGTACCGGCATCCATCCATCGAACCCTGCTCTCCAGACCAGCCGAATGGGACGTCCAAAAGAACTCAACTGTCCGGCAGAAGGAAACGTTGTGGTTTGGAGCAACTCACAAATTCAGTGTGGGAAAACCGCCTTGGCCTCATGAAGCCCCTGCTTCATGAAGGTGCCATCATGGACACAAACTCCAACCTCAGCCAATGTTTGATCCTCACCCTGACTTCAGATGCAGGAGATCCTGATTCAGCCTCTGCAGATAGGGCCTGTTGCACCCTTGGCCCCAAACCTCACCCTAGCTTGTGTTTTCAGACTTCCGTCCTCACACTCCTGACCCATAAGCCCTCCTGGTTGGGAATTCTGGGGCCACAACGAAGCACTCTGCCTGCCCCCAGAAGAAAAGCATTGTCTATACGATTGCCCAGAAACCCCCAATGAGGATCAAACTGTTAGGCTCTCGGCAACACCCCAATTGCATAGGCTACGCTAAGAACTAATGCTCTGTCTTACATAACCTGAGCCCAGACCTTCCAACAGACACCAAGACAGCTGGCTGCACACCCAGCACATTGGAACTGTCACGGCCTTAGGCCATCATACCTTCCCACCCTGGGTTTTCAGGGATCGGAACCTAGACCACTTCTCCAATCCCTACACAGAGGGGAACCTGATGTACAAGTCAGAACTCCTCCTTCCCCATGGCAAGAAACCTTGCTGTTGGCAGTGTGTCAAACATTCAGTGTAGGAGAAACCTGCATAGTCCATGAGTCCACGCCCATGCTCGAGGGCCGCTTTGGGCACAAACATGCATTGTGACCCTCAGTGTGAGTCCTTTTTTCAAATAATGCCTCTCAGTGACTGGACCAAAAGCCCGCTTATGGGGCTTGTCATGTCCATAGGCACACAGGCCTAACCAGATGGTGAGTATTCCAGTTGTCAGTACCCACTGCTGTGCTCTAGAATCCCTCTACTGGGGAGACAACCTGTGGCAGAAAACAGTACTGTTCCCTTCCCACAGAATGACCCCAAACACTTGGGAGCTTGGACAATCCCAAGTGAGGGAGACTCTTCCACGGCCCATGAGGCAACCCCTACATTAAATGACCATTGTGGACACAACATCCAGAGACAAAAGCCTGAGCGACTGCCTCCCACTTGCCCTCATTTCATATGCAAAGGTGCTCACCTCAAGGACTGGAGATCAGGCCAGCCATAACCTTCGCCCCAAGCCTGAGCCAAGTTTGAGTTTTCAGACATCTGTCCCCACAGCCCTGGCACACAGAGCTTCCAGGCTGCGTTCTCTGGAGCCATACCACAGGACTGTGCCTGCTCTCTCCTAGGAAACTGTCCATTCCATTGGCCACAACCCTACAGAATAGGAGAAACCTCAAGGTCCCCGAGGACATCCCACTACTGTAAGCTGCCCTGGACAAACAGGGGTATTCCGAAAGAATCTGAGCAACTACCTCCACGCAGGCATGCAGACAGATGTCCACAGAAACAGAAGATTGAATCTGACAGGCCCCTAGGTCCTAATCTGAACTCTTGCTTTGGTTTCCAGGTGTCACTCCTCAGACACCTGGGATCAAAGATGAGCATATGGGGCTTTCTTGAGGCACCAAACAGAATACCTCTCATCTCCACATGGAAAGCTTCCTTTTTGTAGCTGTGTCAAACCCTTTGGGTTGGAGTATACTGCAGTGTCCCTGAGCCACTGCCACATTCCAAGGTCTCCATGGCCATCAACCCACATTATGACCCATCCTCAGGAGAGTCCATTTCAACTCAGCCCTCTGGGTAGCTCACCCAAGAGCCCGCAGATTGAGCCTGCCTTGTCCCGACCAACATTGGGAATGTGAGGTGGCGTTTCCAGGCATCCATGCTTAGACCCCTGCTCTCGAGACTTTCCGAATGGAGCATTTTGGAACCATCCAATAGGACTCGACTGTCCTGCAGAAGGAAACCTTGAGGTTTGGAGTAGCTCACAAATCCCATCGTAGGGAAACCTCCCTGGCCTCATGAAGCCACCACCCCTTTCAGGAAGAGGCCATCATGGACACAAACTCTAGCCTGAGGCAACGTCTCATACTCGCCCTGACATCAGATGCAGGAGATCTCGATTCAGCCTCTGCAGAGTGGGCCTGCCGTGCCCTCAGCCCCAAACCTTATGCTAGCTTGTGTTTTCAGACTTCCTTCCTCACACTAGTGGCCAACAAGACCTTTAAACTGGGAATTCCGGAACCACAATGCAGCCCTCTGCCTGTCCACCAGAAGAAAAACATTGCCCTTTGGGGCTCTCCAGATATCCCAAATGAGGATCAACCTGCTTGGGCCTTGACCGCACCCCATTTGGATAGGTTGCCCTGGGCACTAATGCTCTGTCTGACACAGCCTGAAGTCAGACGTCCCGACAGACAAGGAGACAGCTGGCCGCACACCCAGCACATCAGACACCCCATTGCCTTAGGCCGTCATCTCTTCCCAACCTGGATTTTCAGACCTAGATATTATATCTGAACCTAGACATTATATCAAATCCCCACACAGTTGGGTACCGGAAGCACGAATCAGTACTCCTCCTTCCCCATGGCTTTAAAGCTTGCTGTTGGAATGGAGTCACACCATTAGGGTAGGAGAAACCTTCATGGCCCTTGAGGCCATGCCCAAAATTGAGTGCCGACTTGGGCACAAACTCGCATTGTGACCCTCAGCATGAGCCCATGTCGAAGAAAGGCCTTTCAGGGCCTGGACCATGAGCCCCCATATGGGGCTTGCCAAGCCCCTATGCTCCCAATCCTTACCAGAGTTCGAGTTTTCCAGTCGCCCGTACCTGCGTCTCTGCTCTGGAATCCCTCTCTTGGAGAGACACCTGAGCCAGACAACAGGACTCCACCCTTCCCACAAAATGACCACAAACTCTTGGGATCTGGGCCAAATCTCCAGAGATGGAGACATGTCCATAGTCCCAGAGGCCACCACTAAATTCCACGGCTATGCTGGACACAACATCCAGAGACAAAAGCCTGAGAGAACGCCTCCACTCGCCCTTCTTTCATAAGCCAAGGATCTCCCCTCTCAGTCTGTAGGTCCGGCCTGCCATACCCTCGGCGCCACACCTAAGCCGAGTTTCTGTTTTCAGACTTCTGTGCCCACAGCCTGGACACACACCACCTCCAGGCTAGGACCTCTGGAGCCACAGTGAAAGACTGTGCCTGTCCTTTCCAAGGAAACTGTGCCCAATCCATTGACCACAACCCTACAGGTTAGGGAAAACCTCCAAGGCCCCTGAGGCCATCCCGATAGTGTAGTCTGCCCTGGACTAAGAGGGGCACTCTGACACCAGGTAAGCAACTATCTCCACTTAGACACTCAGACAGTGTCTCCAGAGACATAAGATAGAAATAGACAGGCCCCTAGGCCCTAATCTGAAGCTTAGCTTTGGTTTCCAAGTGTCCCTCTTCAGAGGACTGGTTTCAAAGACCAGCATATGGGGCTTTTCTGAGGCACCAAACCGAACCTCTCTTGTCTCCACATAGGGAGCTTTCTTATTGGAAGTGTATCAAACCCTTCAGGTAGGAGAATTCTGCAGGGCCCCTGAACCACCAGCACATTCCAAGGTCTCCATGGACAAAGACCCATATTATGATGCATACTCAGGAGAGTCCATTTCAATTCAGACCCCTGTGTAGCTTGCCACAGGCCTAGCAGATCAAACATCTCTTGTCCTAATGGACAATGGGAATGCGAGGCATGCTGTACAGGGATCCATCCTTCGAACCCTGCTCTCCAGTCCTTCGGTATGGGATGTCCTGGAGCCATCCAACAGGACTCGACTGTCCTGCAGAAGGAAACCTTGTGGTTTGGAGCAACCTCCAAACTCAGCGTGGAAAACTTCTTTGGCCTCATGAGGCCTCCGCTTCATGAAGGTGCCATCATGGACACAAACTTCAGCCTCAGCCAACGTTTGATCCTCGCCCTGACTTCAGATGCAGTGGATTTCGATTCAGCCTCTGCAAAGCGGGCCTGCAGTGCCCTTGGCCCCAAACCTTATCCTAGCTTGTGTTTTCAGACTTCTGTCCTCACTCTCCTGGCCCACAAGACCTCCTGATTGGGAATTCTGGGGCCACAATGAAGCAATGTCCCTCACCCCCCAGAAGAAAAACATTGTCTATACCGATGCCCAGAAACCCCAAATGAAAATCAACCTGCTTGGGCCTCTGCAAGACCCCAATTGCATAGGCTACCCTAAGCATTAATGTTTTGTCTTACATAGCCTGAGCCCAGACCTTCTGACAGACACAGAGACAGCTGGCTGCACACCCAGCACTTCGGACCCGCCACGGTCTTAGGCCATTCATCCCTTCCCATTGACCTGTGTGTCTTCCTGGAGGTATGTTCTGAGGCTGTGTCAGGCTGTGTAATTTTTCTGGAGTGGCCTATCAAATTGGGGTGGGCTTAGGGGCCTTGAAGGTTTCTCCTAATCTGGTGGATTTGGGAAACTGAGACGGGCTGAGATTCCTCGGGAGAGCAGGCCCAGTGATGTGGTGTGGTCCTGGAGGCCCCATCCTGGAGGGCATATGGGTCAGGACTTTGGGTCCAAAGTATTCAGACACAAACTCGGGTAAGAGTTAGTTGCGAGGTGATGGCAGACCTGATCTGAAGACCCTGAGGGCAGCTTCTCGGGATTTGAAATTCTGACGGCTGAGAGGTAGGATCACAGGCTTTTCTGTCTGGATTGTTTGTCTAACAATCAATCCACGGAATGGAGGGGTGGTCTCATGGGTCCATGTGAGATTCTACCTCTCTGGGAATTCTGCCCGGCACCCATGAATTTGTTGTCTTTCTGGGGGATGGGGGGAACGCAATTTTCCGTGTCAGGGGTCCCATCCAAACAGGCATTCCAGAGACCGGTTCTAGGTCTGGGAGCCTGGATCACCCCAACAAGGCTTAGGATTTGGGACTAGGGGCATGACAGGAGCCCTCTATGTTCTCCTTGTACAGCTTCCAAGGGGCCTTATTGGAAATGGGTCTCAGGCTGAGGGTCACAATGCCTGTTTGTGCCCAGAGGCCAATGCTGAGTGGGCGTGGTGTCATAGGCCATGCACTTGGCTCCCACTCTGAGGTTTGGACAGCCATGTCAACACTCAGTTTTCCTGCCATGGGGAAGGAGGTATATTTTTTTGTGCCTCAGGGTCCCCCATGGGCAGGAATTTGAGCAAAGTTCTGGGACAGGTACCTGAATACCCAGGTTGCTTTGAGATGAGGTCCTCGGGCCAAGGCAGGGTCCACCTGCAGGAAACTGGGCCCGCTGTCTGGGTGGCTGACAGGAGGTCGGGCTCGAGCTGTGTCAGACAGAGAATTCATGTAGAGGGCTACCTATGATATTGGGGTGCCATTGAGAGCTGTGCAAATGTATCATTATATGGGCTTTCTGTGCAGACCCTTAGGGCACTTCTTCTTTCTGGTGAGCCGGCAGATGGCTGCATTATGGCTCCAGAATTCCCAAGATGGAGGGCTTGCAGATGAGGAGTGTGAGGACAGAAGTCTGAATACACAATCTCTGGTTAAGCTCAGTGCCGAGCACATGTCTGTTCCAATGTACAGCAGTTGTTTTGAGATCTCCAGCACCTGGGCGAGGGTCAGATGTCTGCTCATGCTGGAGTTTGTGAGCTGCTCTAAAAAATCATGGTGTCCTACTGTGGGATAGGAGAAGTCCACTTACGGGGCTCCAGGGTCCCCATATGGAAGAATCGATGGCAGAGCTCTCTGAATGGAGGCCTGGGAAGCCCATCTCGCGTTATCATTGCATCTGAGGAAAAGGGCAGGCTTGATACAGTGACACTATTTCCAAGTTCCAAGTGATCTGCGTTGACAGAAGTTCTCAGTCTAACAGGTCCCAATGCTGCTTGGTGTCCAGGGAGACCTTAGAATGTGATGGCGGCTCTCAGGCCATGCAGGATTCTCTATTGTGAGGATTAGACCCAGTAACCAGGAGCCAGGTTTCCTTCTCGGGACAGGAGGTGTTCTCTTGTACAGCTCACAGACCACAGGTTGGACCATATGTTGACTTTCCAGAGCAGGCCTCTGGGGAGAGAGGCCTCAAAACCTAAGCTAGGGTTCTGATGAGGTTGTCAGGGCATGGCAGGTTCAATCTTCGGACTCAGTGCCATTGACCTGCGTGTCATCCTGGAGGTAGGTGCTGAGGCTGTGTCAGGTTGTGCATTTTCTCCAGAGCGGCCTATGAAATTGGTGGACTCAGGGGCCTTGCAGTTTTCTCCTAATCTGGACGTTTTGAGAAACTGAGACAGGCAGAGTTTCCTCGGGAGAGCAGGCCCAGTGATGTCGTGTGGTTCTCCAGGCCCTAGCCTTGAAGACATGTGGGTCAGGATTTTGGGACCAAAGACTTCAGACACAAACTCGGGTAAGAGTTAGGAGCAAGTTGATGGCAGTCTCAATCTGCAGACCCTGAGGGAAGCTCCTCAGGATTCGAAATTAAGGTGGCTTTGAGGGAGTAGCACAGGCTTTTCTGTCTGGATTGTGTGTCTAGGATGGCCACAAAATGGAGGGGTGACCTTATGGATCCATGAGATATTCTTTCTCTCTGGGGATGCTGCTTGGCACCCAAGAGTTTGATGTCTTTCTGGGGAAGAGGAAAATGCTGTTTTCCATCTCAGGGGTCTTGTACAAACAGGGATTCCAGAGATGGGTTCTGGGTCCAGGCACCTGGAAAACCCAACCAAGTCTTCGGTTTTGGGCCTAGGGGCATACAGGCCCACGCTGTGGGATCCTGGTCCAGCTTCCAAGGGGGCTCTTTCTAAAGGGGTCTCATTCTGAGGGTCACAAAGCCTGTTTCTGTCCAGCTGCCCATCCTGTGTAGGCATGGTCTCATGGGCCATGCATTTGGCTCCCACTCCGAGGGTTGGACAGCAATCTCAACATTCAGTTTTCTTGCCATGGGGAAGGAGGAGCACTCTTTGGGGTTCAGGGTCCCCTATGGGAAGGAATTTGAGCTAAATCTGGGACAGATACCTGAATACCTAGGTTGCATCAAGATGATGGCCTCGGGCCAAGGCTGGACCCACCTGCAGGATATGGGGCCCACTATCTGGGTGACTGACAGGAGTCTGGGGATCTGGCTGTTTCAGACAGACCATTTGTGCAGAGGTCGGCCTATTATATTGGGGTGCCATTGAGGGACGTGCAGGAGCATCCCCATGTGGGTTTCTGCGGAGACCCATAGGGCACTTCTTCTTTCTGGTGGGCAGGCAGAAGGCTGTCTTGTGGCTCCAGAATTTCCAATATGGAGGGTTTGCAGGCGAGGAGTGTGAGGACAGAAGTCTGAAAACACAAGCCATGGATAAGCTTAGTGCCGAGCACATGGCCATTCCGATGTGCAGTGGTTATTTCAAGATCTCCAGCACCTGAGTATGGGCAAGGGTCAGATATCTGCTCATGCTGGAGTTTGTATCCATGGTGGTCAACTAATTCTTGGGTAGCCTCAAGAATTCTTGGAGGTTTTCCCAAGCAGGACCTTTTGAGCTGCTCCAAACAGCAAGGTGTCCTACTGCAGGACAGGGGAAGTCTGCTTAGAGGGCTCCAGGGTCCCCCATATAAAAAGATTCAACAGCAAAACTCTCTGAATGGAGGCCTGGGAATCCTTCCTTCCATTACCATTGCAGCTTAGGAACATGGCAGGCTTGATCCGCTGGTTCTGGTTCCAATTTCCAAATGATCTAAGTTGAAGGATGCTCTCAGTCTAATGAGTCACAATGCTGCTTGGTGTCCAGGGAGACATTAGAATGTGTTGGTGGGTCTGAAGCTATGCAGGATTCTCCTACCTGAGGGTTGCCAGCAGTCAGGTTTCCTTCTCAGGATAGGAGGGGTTCTCTTGTATGTCTCAGGGATCACATGCCGGGTCATATGTTGGATTGCAAGAACAGGCCTCTGGGCACAGAGGCCTGAATACTAGGCTAGGGTTTTGATGAGGTTGTAGGGGCATGTCATGTTCAACCTTTGTACTCAGGGCCTTTGATCTGCGTGTCTTCCTGGAGGTAGGTGCTGAGGCTGTGTCAGACTGTGCATTTTTTTCCAGAGCGGCCTATGTAATAGGTGTGGGTTAAGGGGCCTTGCAGGTTTCTCCTAATCTGGAGGGTTTGGGCAACTGAGATGGCAGAGTTTCCTCTGGAGAGCAGGCCCAGTGATGTAGTGTGGTTCTGGTGGCCCCATCCTGGAGGGCATGTTTTTCAGGCCTCTGGGACCAAATTCTTCAGACACAAAATTTGGTAAAAGTTAGGGGCGAGGTGATGGCAGGCACAATCTGAAGTCCCTGAGGGCAGCTCCTCGGGATTTGTAATTCGTGCAGCAGGGAGGCAGGAGCAAAGGCTTTTCTTTCTGGATTGTGTCTAGGATGGCCTCAGAATGGTGGGGTGTCCTCATGTGTCCATGGGATTTTCTACTTCTCTGGGGATTCTGCCAGTCACCCATGAGTTTGGTGTCTTACTGGGGGAAGGAGAGAGCGCGGTTTACCGTGTCAGGGTTCCTGTCAAAACCAGGATTCCAGAGATGGGTTCTGGGTCTTTGTGCCTGGATCACCCCACAAAGGCTTAGGATTTGGGCCTAGAGGCCCTGGTCCAGCTTCCACAGCAACCTGTTGGAAATGGGTCTCAGTGTAAGGGTCGCAATGCCTGTTTGTGCCCAGCTGCCCATCCTGAGTGTGCGTTGTCTCTTGTTCCTTGCACCTGGATCCCAATCTGAGGGTTTCACCACCATCTCATCATTTAGTTTTTCTGCCATGGGGAAGTAGGAGTATTCTTTTGTGCTTCAGTTTCCCCCATGTGCAAGAATTTGAGCTTTATTCTGGGACATGTACGTGAATACCCAGGTTGGGTCTAGATGAAGGACTCAGGTCAGGGCAGGTCACACATGCCAGATATGGGGCCCACTATCTGGGTGGCTGCCAGGAGGTCGGGGCTTGGCTGTGTTGACAGAGCATTAGTGAACAGGGTGGTCTATGATATTGTGTTGCCATAGAGGGCCGTGCAGGTGGATCCTCATGTGGGGTTTCACGCAGACCCATAGGGCACTTCTTTTTTCTGGAGGGCAGGCAGAAGGCTGCATTGTGGCTCCCAAATTCTCAATGGAGAGGGCTTGAAGGCAAGGAGTGTGAGAACAGAAGGCTGAAATCACAAGCTACGGTTAAGCTCAGTGCCGAGCACATGGTCATTCCAATATGCAGAGATTGTTTAGAGATCTCCAGCACCTAAGTACGGGCAATGGTCAGATGTCTGCTCACGATGGAATTTGTATCTATGATCGCCAACAAACGAAATATCCAGCACCTGAGTAAGGGTGGATGTCAGATGTTTGCTCACACTGGAGTTTGTGTCTTTGATGACTGAGAAATGGAGGAGTGGCATCAACAGGCCATGGATCACACGCTGATGCATGTGAGATGCTCCAAACAGCAAGGTTGCTTTTTCTACTGGACAGGTGGAGTCTCGTTTGTTTGATCCAGGGTCCCCCATGTGAAAAGTATGGGTAGCAGAGCTCTTCCACAATGATACCTGGAAAGCACACCTCCATTGACCAATGCAGCTGAGGAACATGGCAGGTTCTTTAGGGTGGCTCTGGGGCAAAGTACCAAGGCCTTGAGTTGACATGGAATCTCTTGCAGATGGGTCACAATGCTGGTTTGTCACCAGGTAGATATTAGAGTGTGTTGGTGGCTAAGGTGCCATGCAGGCTTTTTCTACCCTGAAGGTTCAACACAGGTTGAAGAGCACGGTTTCCTTCTGGAGACAGGAGATGTAGTGTTGTGTGGCTCAGGGAGCACATGTTGTATCATAAGTTCGTATTCAAGAACAAGCCTCTGAAGACCGATGCCTGACAACCTAATCTAGGGTTCCAATGAGGTCCCAGGGGCATGAGAGTTTGAATCTTCAGACTCAGGACAGTTGACTTGGGTGTCTGCGTGGATGTAGGTGACGAGGGTGTTTTAGACTGTGCACTTGTGACCAGAGTAGCCTCCAATATTGGGGTGGCCTCAGGGGCCTTGTATGTTTCAACCTACTCTGGAAGGTTTGGATAACTGTGACAGGCACAGTTTCCATGGGGATGGCAGTCCTGTGGTGTGGCTCCAGAAACCCCATCTTGGAGGGCAAGTGAGCCATGGTTTGGGGAGAAAAGTCTGCAAACACAAACTCAGGTTAGGGTTAGTGGTGAGGTTATTGCAGGGCAATGCATAGACCTGGAGGGCTACTCGTCAGGAAAAATAATTCGAGTGACTCTAAGGCAGAGACACAGGTTTTTCTATCTGGATTGTGTGTCCAGGATGGCCTCGGAATGCAGCTGTGTTCTCATGGGTCCATGGGAGATTTTTCCTCTCTAAGGATCCTGGTGGCTCCCAAAAGTTTGATGGATTGGGGCACCTGGGTGGCTCAGTGGGTTAGGCCCCTGCCTTCGGCTCAGGTCATGATCCCAGGGTCCTGGGATTGAGCCCCACATCGGGCTCTCTGTTCATCGGGGAGCCTACTTCCCCCTCTCTCTCTGTCTGCCTCTCTGCCTACTTGTGATCTCTCTCTGTGTCAAATAAATAAACAAAATATTTAAAAAAAAAGTTTGATGGCTTTTCGGGACGGAAAGAGTGCTATTTTCGATCATAGGTGTGCCCCAAAACAGGGTTTCCAGAGATGGGCTCTGGGTCTGGGCGCCTGGAAAATCTCACCAAGCGTCAAGACTTGGGCCTACGGGCATACCAGGCCTGCAATACAGGATCCTGGTGGTGCAACTGAAAGGGCTTGTTTGAAAGCATGCTCAGGCTGAGGGTCACCATTCATTTTTTGTGCCCAGGGGGGCCCTAAGGAGAGGGCGTGTTCTTATTGGCCATACAACTGGATCCCACTTTGGCTCCTAGAGTTGGACACCCATCGCAACAGCCAGGCTTCCTGCCATGGAAAGAGGAGATCTCTATTGTGTTTCAGGTACCCCCATTGGCAGGGTTTCCAGCAAAGGTCTGGGAAAGGTGCCTTAATTCCAAGGATGTGTAGAGATGACAGACTTGGGCTATGGCCGGTCTAACATGCTGAAGATGAGGACCTAGGGCATGGTGGGTCCGAATGTGCTCAGTGTGCGGCCTGCTCTCTGGGTGTGGGTTGGGAGGTCTAGTCTCAGGCTGTGTGAGACAGGGCATTAGTGCCCAGAGTATACTTTATAATTGGTGTAGAGTCAAGTGGCGTGCAGGTTGATTTTCATTTGGGGTTTCTGGGTAGCCCCTCAGGGCAACTTTTTTTTTTTCTTTTTGAGGGCAGGCAGAGTGCTGCATTGTGGCTCCAGAATTCCCAAACTGGAGGTCTTGTGGGCCAAGAGTGTGGGGACAATAATCTGAGAGCACAAGCTAGGCATAGGTTTTGGAGCGACAGCACAGCAGGCTCCCTCTGCAGAGCTGAATCGAGATCTCGTGCATCTGAAGTCAGGGCGAGGATTAGACGTTGGCTTAGGTTGGAGTTTCTGGCCATGATGGCCCCTTCATGAAGGGGGGGCATCATCACAAGACCATGGAGGTTTTCCCATAATGGGAATTGTGAGATGCTTCAAACCGCAAGGATTCTTTCTGCGGGAAAATTGAGACATGTTGGAATTCTCCAGGACATCCCATATGGAACGACTCCAGGGCAGGGTTCTGAGGATATATGCCTGGCCAGCCCGCCTCACATTCCAATTGTGTCCTAGTGAAAAGACAGGTTCGATCTCCTGGCTCAGGGGGAGCAACAGAGGGGGCTGAGTTGAAATGGCCTCTCTTGCGGATGGGTCCTAATGTGGGTTTGTGTCCATGGGCATATTGGAATGGAGAGAATTTCCTTCTAGGAACAGGAGATGTTCTGTTGTGTGACTCAGGAAACAGATGTTGTATCCTAAGTTGGTTTTAGGGAACAGCTATCTGAGGACAGATGCCTGAAAACCTATTCTTGGGTTCCAATGATGTCCTAGGGGCATGTCGGGTTCAATGTTCTGACTCAGGATCACTGACTTTGGTGTCTGCCTGGTTGTAGGTGATCAGGATGTTTCAGAATGTTCATTTGCATCCAGAGCGGCTTCCAATATTGCGGTGGGATCAGGGGCCTTGGCGGTTTCTCCTAACCTGCAGGGTTTGGATAAATGTGATAGGCAAAGTTTCCTTGGGGATGGCAGACACTGTTCTGTGGTGTGGCACTAGAGACTGCATCCTGGAGGACATGTGAAGCATGGTTTTGGGAGAGAAGTCTGCAAAGGAAAACTAGGTTTAGGCTTAGTGGCACGGTGGTCGCAGTCCAATGTGTCGACCTGGAGGGCAGCTCGTCAGCAACTGTAACTAGGGTGACTCGATGACGGTAGCACAGACTTTTCTATCAGGATTGTGTGTCCAGGATCACCTTGGAATGGAGGTGTGGTCTCATGGGTCCATGGGATATTTTCCTAAGGATCCTGGCGGATCCCCATTGTTTGGTGGCTTTTTCGGTGAATGGGAAGAGTGCTGTTTTCAGTCTTAGGGGAACCCAAGAACAGGGATTCGAGAGATGGGCTCTGGGTCGGGGCACCAAGAAATCCCCACCAATAGCTAGGATTTGGGCCTAGGGGCATACCAGGCCTGCAATGCAGGATCCTGGTGATGCAACTGAGAGGGCTTGTTTGAAAGCATGCTGAGGCTGAGGGTCACAATGCCTGTTTGTTCCCAAAACACCCTTCAGGAGTGGGAATAGTCTCATTGCCCATGTAGCTGGCTCAATCTCTGAGGGTTGGACACATTTCCCAACAGCTAAGTTTCCTGCCATGGGGAAGGAGCAGTTCCCTCTTGGGCTTCAGGTTCCCCCATTGGCAGGGATTCCATCAATGGTCTGGAGACAGATGCCTGAATACCAAGGATGGGTAGTGAGGACGGACTGGGCCATAGCCTGTCTCACATGCTGGATATGGGCCGTGCTCTCTGGGTGACAGAAATGAGGTCGGGTTCAGGCTCTGTCAGACACAGCACTAGTGGCCAGGGCAGCCTAAAAATCTGGGATCCGTGAGGGCCGAGTAGATGATACTCCTGTGGGTTTTTGGTAGTCTTACCAGGCACCACTTCCTTCTATGGGGAGGGCAGAATGCTATTTTGTCCCCAGAATTCGCTATCCAGAGGACTTCAGGACCAGTAGGGTGAGGATGGAATTGAAAACACAAGCTAGGGTTAAATTCAGTTCAAAGAAGAAGGCAGTTCCTATGTGTAGCAACTCATTCAAGACATCCAACACCTGAGTAAGGGTGGATGAAAGATGTTTGCTCACACTGGAATTTGTGTCTATGATGACCGACAAATGGAGAGGTGGCGTCAAGAGGCCATGGAAGATTTCCCATGCTGAGGCTTGTGAGATGCTCCAAATAGCAAGGTTTGCTTCTACAGGACAGGTAAAGTCTGGTTTGTTTGCTTTGGGGTCCCCCATGCGGAAATTTTGGGTAGTAGACCTTTTCCTCATAGACGCCTGGAAAGCACAAGGCCAATGAGCATTGCAGCTGTGAATATGACAGGTTCGTAATGGCGGTTCTGGGGCCAAGTACCAAGGCCTTGAGTTGACATGGAATCTCTTACAGTTGGCTCCCAATGATGGTTTGTTACCTGGTAGGTGTTAGAATGTACTGGGGATAAGCCTAAGCAAAGAGGCTAAGAATCTATACTCAGAAAACTATAAAGAACTCATGAAAGAAATTGAGGAAGACACAAAGAAATGGAAAAAATGTTCCATGCTCCTGGATTGGAAGAATAAATATTGTGAAAATGTCTATACTACCTAAAGCAATCTACACATTTAATGCAATTCCTATCAAAGTACCAATCAACTTTTTCAAAAAATGGAACAAATAATTTTAAAATTTATATGGAACCTGAGGAGTCAAGATGGCGGAGAAGTAGCAGGCTGAGACTACCTCAGCTAGCAGGAGATCAGCTAGATAGCTTATCTAAAGTTGCAAACACCTGCAAATCCACTGGCAGATCGAAGAGAAGAAGAACAGCAATTCTAGAAACAGAAAAACAACCACTTTCTGAAAGGTAGGACTGGCGGAGAAGTGAAACCAAAGCGACGGGAAGATAGACCCCAGGGGGAGGGCCCGGCTCCCGGCAAGCGGCGGAGCAACGGAGGACAAAATCAGGACTTTTAAAAGTCTGTTCCGCTGAGGGAATCACTCCGGAGGCTAAACCGGGGCAAAGCCCACACGGGGTCGGCGTGACCTCAGGTCCCGCGGGGTCACAGAAGGATCGGGGGTGTCTGAGTGTCACAGAGCTTGTGGATATTGGAACGGGAAAGCTGGCTGCAGAGACAGAGCCGACAGTAAGCTTGCAGCTCGGAGTTGCCTTGAACCAGTCACAAGCTCGGTGAGCTCGGAGCACGGCCGGAGGTTAGGCAGACACGAGTTACTGGGAGGTGTTCGCTGAGGGCGCACTGGGGAGCGGGGCCCCGGGCTCTCGGCTCCTCTGGGCCAGAGACCAGGAGGCCGCCATTTGTATTCCCGTCCTCCGGAACTCTACGGAAAGCGATCAGGGAACAAAAGCTCCTGAAAGCAAAGCAGAGCAGATCACTCAGCCCGGCCCCTGGTAAGGGGGGTGTAATTCCGCCTGGGGCAAAGACAATTGAGAATCACTACAACAGGCCCCTCCCCCACAAGATCAACAAGAAATCCAGGCAAGACCAAGTTCACCTACCAAGGAGTGCAGTTTCAATACCAAGGAGAGAGCAGCAGAATTCCAAGGAGGAGAAAACAAACCACGGAACTCATGGCTTTCTGCCTGTGATTTTTTAGTCTTACAGTTAATTTAATTTTTTTCTTTTTCATTTTTTCTCTTTTTCTACTAAAATATTTTATAACTTTTACCCTTTTCTTTTCTAACGTTTTTTAAATAGATTATCTAATATATATATATATATATATATATATATATATATATATTTAAACTTTTGTTTATTCATTTTCTTTTTAATTCTTTTTTTCTTTTTGTTCTTTCTTTCTTTTTGAACTCTTTTTATCCCCAAATCAGAAGAGATCCTAATCTCTTCAATCTTTTTTTTTCTTAATTCTTTTTTAAATTCTTGATTGAATTTTTAATTCAATCTCTTTTTTTAATTCTTTTTTTTCTTTTTTTACTTTCTTTCTTTTTGAACCTCTTTTTATCCCCAAATCAGAAGAGATCCCAATCAGAAGAGATTGGGAGATCCCAATCAGAAGTGATTGAGAGATCCCAATCAAAGGAGATCCCAATCAGAGGAGATCCCTCACCCAATAGTGATGGGGGAGACCCCCCTCACGATTTGGGATCTCTTCTGATTTGGTTAAAGCATATTTTCCTGGGATTATTGCCACCCTTTTAATATTTTACTTGCTCCTTCATATACTCTTAGCTGGACAAAAGGACAAGGCAGAAAAATTCACAACAAAATAAAAGAACAAGAGTCAGTACTGAAGGCTAGGGACCTAATCAATACAGACATTGGTAATATGTCAGATCTAGAGTTCAAAATGACAATTCTCAAGGTTATAGCCGGGCTTGAAAAAGGCATGGAAGATATTAGAGAAACCCTCTCCAGAGATATAAAAGCCCTTTCTGGAGAAATAAAAGAAGTAAAATCTAACCAAGTTGAAATCAAAAAAGCTATTAATGAAGTTCAATCAAAAATGGAGGCTCTCACTGCTAGGATAAATGAGGCAGAAGAAATAATTAGCGATATAGAAGACCAAATGACAGAGAATAAAGAGGCTGAGCAAAAGAGGGACAAACAGCTACTGGACCATGAGGGGAGAATTCGAGAGATAAGTGACACCATAAGACGAAACAACATTAGAATAATTGGGATTCCAGAAGAAGAAGAAAGAGAGAGGGGAGCAGAAGGTATACTGGAGAGAATTATTGGGGAGAATTTCCCCAATATCGCAAAGGGAACGAGCATCAAAATTCAGGAGGTTCAGAGAATGCCCCTCAAAATCAATAAGAATAGGCCCACACCCCGTCACCTAATAGTAAAATTTACAAGCCTTAGTGACAAAGAGAAAATCCTGAAAGCAGCCCGGGAAAAGAAGTCTGTAACATACAATGGTAAAAGTATTAGATTGGCATCTGACGTATCCACAGAGACCGGGCAGGCCAGAAAGAGCTGGCATGACATTTTCAGAGCACTAAACGAGAAAAACATGCAGCCAAGAATACTATATCCAGCTAGGCTATCATTGAAAATAGAAGGAGAGATTAAAAGCTTCCAGGACAAACAAAAACTGAAAGAATTTGCAAACACCAAACCAGATCTACAGGAAATACTGAAAGGCGTTCTCTAAGCAAAGAGAGAGCCTACAAGTGGTAGATCAGAAAGGAACAGAGACAATATACAGTAACAGTCACCTTACAGGCAATACAATGGCACTAAAAACATATCTCTCAATAGTCACCCTGAATGATAATGGGCTAAATGCCCCAATCAAAAGACAAGGGTATCAGAATGAATAAAAAAAACAAAACCCATCTATATGTTGCCTCCAAGAAACTCATTTTAAACCCGAAGACACCTCCAGACTTAAAGTGAGGGGGTGGAAAAGAATTTACCATGCTAATGGACATCAGAAAAAAGCAGGAGTGGCAATTCTTATATCAGATCAATTAGATTTTAAGCCAAAGACTATAATAAGAGATGAGGAAGGACACTATATCATACTCAAAGGGTCTGTCCAACAAGAAGATCTAACAATTTTAAATATCTATGCCCCCAACGTGGGCACAGCAAACTATATAAACCAATTAATAACAAAATGAAAGAAACACATCAACAATAATACAATAATAGTAGGGGACTTTAACACTCCCCACACTGAAATGGACAGATCATCCAAGCAAAAGATCAACAGGGAAATAAAGGCCTTAAATGATACACTGGATGAGATGGACATCACAGATATATTCAGAACATTACATCCCAAAGCAACAGAATACACATTCTTCTCTAGTGCACATGGAACATTCTCCAGAATAGATCACATCCTCGGTCCTAAATCAGGACTCAACCAGTATCAAAAGATTGGGATCATTCCCTGCATATTTTCAGACCACAATGCTCTGAAGCTAGAACTCAACCACAAGAGCAAGTTTGGAAAGAACACAAATACATGGAGGCTAAACAGCATCCTTCTAAAGAATGAATGGGTCAACCGGGAAATTAAAGAAGAATTGAAAAAAATCATGGAAACAAATGATAATAAAATACAACGGTTCAAAATCTGTGGGACACAACAAAGGCAGTCCTGAGAGGAAAATATATAGCAGTACAAGCTTTTCTCAAGAAACAAGAAAGGTCTCAGGTACACAACGTAACCCTACACCTAAAGGAGCTGGAGAAAGAACAAGAAAGAAACCCTAAGCCCAGCAGGAGAAGAGAAATCATAAAGATCAGAGCAGAAATCAATGAAATAGAAACCAAAAAAGAATAGAACAAATCAACCATACTAGGAGCTGGTTCTTTGAATGAATTAATAAAATTGATAAACCCCTGGCCAGACTTATCAAAAAGAAAAGAGAAAGGACCCAAATAAATAAAATCATGAATGAAAGAGGAGAGATCACAATTAACACCAAAGAAATACAAACTATTATAAGATCATACTATGAGCAACTCTACGCCAACAAATTTGACAATCTGGAAGAAATGGATGCATTCCTAGAAACATATAAACTACCAAAATTGAACCAGGAAGAAATAGAAAGCCTGAACAGACCCATAACCAGTTAGGAGATTGAAACAGTCATTAAAAATCTCCAAACAAAAAAAGCCCAGGGCCAGATGGCTTCCCGGGGGAATTCTACCAAACATTTAAAGAAGAACTAATTCCTATTCTCCTGAAACTGTTCCAAAAAATGGATATGGAAGGACAACTCCCAAACTCATTTTATGAGGCCAGCATCACCTTGATCCCAAAACCAGACAAGGATCCCATCAAAAAAGAGATCTATAGACCAATATCCTTGATGAACACAGATGCAAAAATTCCCACCAAAATACTAGCCAATAGGATTCAACAGTACATTAAAAGGATTATTCACCACGACCAAGTGGGATTTATCCCAGGCCTGCAAGGTTGGTTCAGCATCCGCAAATCAGTCAATGTGATACAACACATCAATAAAAGAAAGAACCAGAGCCATATGATACTCTCAATAGATGATGAAAAAGCATTTGACAAAGTACAGCATCCCTTCCTGATCAAAACACTTCAAAGTGTAGGGATAGACGGCACATACCTCAATATCATCAAAGCCATCTATGAAAAACCCACTGTAAATATCATTCTCAATGGAGAAAAACTGAACGCTTTTCCACTAAGGTCAGGAACACGGCAGGGATGTCCATTATCACCACTGCTATTCAACATAGTACTAGAAGTCCTAGCCTCAGCAATCAGACAACAAAAGGAAATTAAAGGCATCCAAATCGGCAAAGAAGAAGTCAAATTATCACTCTTCGCAGATGATATGATACTCTATGTGGAAAACCCAAAAGACTCCACTCCAAAACTGCTAGAACTTGTACAGGAATTCAGTAAAGTGTCAGGATATAAGATCAATGCACAGAAATCAGTTGCATTTCTCTACACCAACAACAAGACAGAAGAAAGAGAAATTAAGGAGTCAATCCCATTTACAATTGCACCCCAAACCATAAGATACCTAGGAATAAACCTAAATAAAGAGGCTAAGAATCTATACTCAGAAAACTATAAAGTACTCATGAAAGAAATTGAGGAAGACACAAAGAAATGGAAAAATGTTCCATGCTCCTTGATTGGAAGAATAAATATTGTGAAAATGTCTATGCTACCTAAAGCAATCTACACATTTAATGCAATTCCTATCAAAGTACCATCCATCTTTTTCAAAAAAATGGAACAAATAATTTTAAATTTATATGGAACCAATAAAGACCTCGAATAGCCAAAGGGATATTGAAAAAGAAAGCCAAAGTTGGTGGCATCACAATTCTGGACTTCACGCTCTATGACAAACTGTCATCATCAAGACAGCATTGTACTGGCACAAAAACAGACACATAGATCAATGGAACGGAATAGAGAGCCCAGAAATAGACCCTCAACTCTATGGTCAACTAATCTTCGACAAAGCAGGAAAGAATGTCCAATGGAAAAAAGACAGCCTCTTTAATAAATGGTGCTGGGAAAATTGGACAGCCACCTGCAGAAAAAAGGAATTGGACCATTTCCTTACACCATACACAAAAATAGACTCAAAATGGATTAAGGACCTCTATGTGAGAAAGGAATCCATCAAATCCTTGAGGAGAACACAGGCAGCAACCTCTTCGACCTCAGCCGCAGCAACATCTTCCTAGGAACATCGCCAAAGGCAAGGGAAGCATAGGCAAAAATGAACTATTGGGATTTCATCAAGATCAAAAGCTTTTGCACAGCAAAGGAAACAGTTAACAAAATCAAAAGACAACTGACATAATGGGAGAAGATATTTGCAAACGACATATCGGATAAAGGACTAGTGTCCAAAATCTATAAAGAACTTAACAAACTCAACACCCAAAGAACAAATAATCCAATCAAGAAATGGGCAGAGGACATGAACAGAAGTTTCTGCAAAGAAGACATCCAGATGGCCAACAGACACATGAAAAAGTGCTCCATATCACTCGGCATCAGGGAAATACAAATCAAAACCACAATGAGATATCACCTCACACCAGTCAGAATGGCTAAATCAACAAGTCAGGAAATGACAGATGCTGGCGAGGATGCGGAGAAAGGGGAACCCCCCTACACTGTTGGTGGGAATGCAAGCTGGTGCAACCACTCTGAAAAACAGCATGGAGATTCCTCAAAATGTTGAAAATAGAACTGCCCTATGACCCAGCAATTGCACTACTGGTAATTTACCCTAAAGATACAAACGTAGTGATCCAAAGGGGCACGTGCACCCGAATGTTTATAGCAGCAATGTCCACAATAGCCAAACTATGGAAAGAACCTAGATGTCCATCAACAGATGAATGGATCAAGAAGATGTTGTATATATACACAATGGAATACTATGCAGCCATCAAAAGAAACAAAATCTTGCCATTTGCGACAACATGGATGGAACTAGAGCGTATCATGCTTAGCGAAATAAGTCAAGCGGAGAAAGACAAATATCATATGATCTCCCTGATATGAGGGAGTGGTGATGCAACATGGGGGCTTAAGTGGGTAGGAGAAGAATCCATGAAACAAGATGGGATAGGGAGGGAGACAAACCATATTTGACTCTTAATTTCATGAAACAAACTGTGGGTTGCTGGGGGGAGGGGATTGGGGAAGGGGGGTAGGGTTATGGACATTGGGGAGGGTATGTGCTTTTGGGTAAATTGGAAGGGGAGATGAACCATGAGAGACTATGGACTCTGAAAAACAATCTGAGGGGTTTGAAGTGGCTGGGGGGGTGGGAGGTTGGGGTACCAGGTGGTGGGTATTATAGAGGGCACAGCTTGCATGGAGCACTGGGTGTGGTGAAAAAATAATGAATACTGTTTTTCTGAAAAAAAATAAATTGGGAAAAAAAATTATATGGAACCAGAAAAGACCTCAAGTAGCCAAAGGGATATTGAAAAACAAAGCCAAAGTTGGTGTCATCACAATTCCGGACTTCAAGCTTTATTACAAAGCTGTCATCATCAAGACAGCATGGTACTGGCACAAAAACAGACACATAGACCAATGGAACAGAATAGAGAGCCCAGAAATAGACCCTCAACTCTATGGTCAACTAATCTTCGACAAAGCAGGAAAGAATGTCCAATGGAAAAAAGCCTCTTCAATAAATGGTGTTGGGAAAATTGGACAGCCACGTGCAGAAAAATGAAATTGGACCATTTCCTTACACCACACACAAAAATAGATTCAAAATGGATTAAGGACCTCAATGTGAGAAAGGAATCCATCAAAATCCTTGAGGAGAACACAGGCAGCAACCTCTTCGACCTCAGCCGCAGCAACATCTTCCTAGGAACATCGCCAAAAGCAAGGGAAGCAAAGGCAAAAATGAACTTTTGGGATTTCATCAAAATCAAAAGCTTTTGCACAGCAAAGGAAACAGTTAGAATGTACTGGGGGTTAAGGGGCCATGAAGGATTCTCCTACCCTGAGAGTTTGGCACAGATTGAAGTGCACAGTTTCCTTCTTGGGACAGAAGATGTTCTGTTGTGTGGCTCTGGGTCCACATTTTGTATCATAACTTGGTTTTTGTATCATAACTTGGTACTCCAGAACAGGCCTCTTAGGACACATGCCTGAAATCTAATCTAGGGTTCCAATGATATCCTAGGTGCATGTCAATTTCAATTTTCTCTGTCGTCAGGACCATTGACTTGGGTGTCTTCCTGGACGTAGGTGATCCAGGGTGTTTCAGACTGTGCATTTTTGTCCAGAGCGGCTTCCAATATTGGGATGCACTCAGGGGTTTACAGGTTTCTCCTAATCTGGAGGCTTTGGGCAACTGTGATGGGAAAGGTTTCCTTGGGGATGGCAGGCACAGTCCTGTGGTGTGGCTCCAGAGACCCCATCCTGCAGGACATGTGAGTCAAGTTTTTGGGAGAGAACTCTGCAAACAAAAACTCGGGTTAGGCTTAATGGTGTGATGATCTCAGGCACAATGCATCTACCTGGAGGGCAGCTCGTCAGGAGCTCTAATTAGGGTGACTCGATGGCTGTATCACAGGCTTTTCTATCTGCATTGTGTGTCCAGGGTGGACTAAGAATACAGATGTGGTCTCATGGGTCCATGGTAGATTTATCCACTCTAAGGATCCTGTTGGCTCCCGATTGTTCGGTGGATTTTTTGATGAAAGGGAAGAGTGATGTTTTCCATCTTGGGGTGCCTCCAAACAGGGATTCCAGAGACGGGCTCTGGGTTTGGGCACCAAGAAATTCCCACCAAGGGTAAGGATTTGGGCCCACGGGCATGCCGGGCCTGCAATGTGGGATCCTGGTGGTGCAAGAGAGAGGGCTTGTTTGAAAGCATGCTCAGGCTGAGGGTCACAATGCCTGTTTGTTCTTAGGGCGCCCCACAGGAATGGACATGGTCTCATTGACCATGCAGATGGCTCCATCTATGAGGGTTGGAAAACCATCTCAACAGCTAGGTTTTCTTCCTTGGGGAAGGAGAAGTTCTGTATTGGACTTCAGGATCCCCCATTGGCAGGGATTCCAACTAAGGTCTGGAGACAGATGCCCGAATACCAAGGATGCGGAGAGAGGTTGGATTGGGTCATTACCAGTCTCACATGCTGGATATAGGCCCCGCTTTCTGGGCGGCTGACACGAGGTTGGGTGTCAGGCTCTGTCAGACACAGCACTAGTGGCCAGGGCAGCCTATAAATAGGGGATCCTTGAGGGCCGAGTAGATGATCCTCATGTGGCGTTTTTTGGCAGTCTCACCAGGCATTTCTTCTTTCTACGGGGAAGGCAGAATGTTGCGCTGTGGCTCCAGAATTCCCTATCAAGAGGGCGTGGGGACGAGTAGGGTGAGGATGGAATTGTAAACACCAGCTAAGGTTAAATTCAGTGCCAAGCAGAAGGCAGTTCCATTGTGCAGAGTCTTATTTGAGATATCCAGCACCTGAGTAAAGGCAGATATCAGATATTTTCTCACACTGGATTTTGTGTCTATGATGGCCGACAAATGGAGGGGTTGCTTCAAGAAGCCTTGGAGGATTTCCCATGCCGAGGCTTGTGAGATGCTACAACCAGCAAGGTTTCCTTCTACCGGACAGGGGGGAGTCTGGATTGTTTGCTCCGGGGTCCCTCATGTGGAAAGTTTGGGTAGCAGAGCTCTCCCACACAGATGCCTGTAAAGCACACGTTCAATGAACATTGCAGCTGATGTACATGACAGGTTATTTCTGGTAGCTCTGGGGCCAAATGCCAAGGCCTTGTGTTGACATGGAATCTCTCACAGATGGGTCTCAATGCTGTTTTGTTACCAGGTAGATTTTACAATGTGCTGGTGGCTAAAGTGCCATGTAGGATACTCCTACCCTGAAGGTTTGGCACAAGTTGAAGAGCACAGTTTCCTTCTTGGGTTAGGAGATGTTCTGTTGTGTGGGTCAGGGTCCACATGTTGGCTCCTTACTTGGTATTCCAGAATAGGCCTCTGAGGACAGATGCCTGAAAACCTATTCTTGGGTTCCAGTGATGTCCTAGGGGGATGTCAGGTTCAATTTTATGACTCAGGAGCATTGACTTTGGTGTTTGCCTGGATGTAGGTGATCAGGTTGTTTCAGGCTGTGCATTTGCATCCAGAGCCGCTTCCAATATTGCGATGGGATCAGGGGCCTTGCAGGTTTCTCCTAATCTGGAGGGTTTGGGAAAATGTGATGGGCAAAGTTTCCTGGGGATGGCAGGCACTGTTATGTGGTGTGGCTCCAGAGACCCCATCCTGGAGGACATGTGAGGCATGGTTTTGGGAGAGAAGTCTGCAAATGAAAACTATGTTTAGGCTAAGTGGCATGGTGATCACAGTCCAATGCATCGATCTGGAGGGGAGCTCATCAGGAACTGTATTTAGGATGACTCAATGCCACTAGCATAGCCTTTTCTATTGGCATTGTGTGTCGGATGGCCTCAGAATGCAGGTGTGGTCTCATGGGTCCACGGGAGATTTTTCCTAAATCTGGTGGATCCTCATAGTTTGGTGGCTTTTTTGGGGAAGGGAAGAGTCCTGTTTTCCATCTTGGGGTGCCCAAAAACAGGGATACCAGAGACGGGCTCTGGGTCTGGGCACCAAGAAATTTCCACCAAGGATTAAAATTTGGGCCTAGGGCGTACCAGGCCTGCAATGCGGGATCCTGGTGGTGCAACTGAGAGGCCTTGTTTGAAATCATGCTCAGGCTGAGGGTCATAATGCCTGTTTGTTCCCAGGACACGCTCAGGAGTGGGAATGGTCTCAATGACCATGCAGCTGGCTCCATCTCTGAGGGTTGGACACCCATCCCAACAGCTAGGTTTCCTGCCATGGAGAAGGAACAGTTCTCTCTTGGGCTTCCAGTTCCCCCATTGGCCGGAGTTCCAGCAATGGTCTGGAGACAGATGCCCGAATAGCAAGGATGGGTAGTGAGGACGGAATGGGCCATGGCCGGTCTCACATGCTGGTTATGGGTCCTGCTCTCTGGGTGGCTGACACGAGGTGGTTTGTCAGGCTCTGTCACTCACAGCATTAGTGGCCAGAGCAGCCTATAAATCAGGGATCCATGAGGCCTGAGGAGATGGTACTCATGTGGGTTTTTTGGGGCATTCTTTCCAGGCACTTCTTCTTTCTATGGGGAAGGCAGAATGCTGTGGTGTGGCTCCAGAATTCCCTATCAAAAGGGCTTCAGTACCAGTAGAGTGAGGAAGGAATTGTAAACACAAGCTAGGTTAAATTCAGTTCAAAGCAGAAGGCAGTTCAAATGTGCAGCAACTCATTCGAGACATCCAGCACCTGAGTAAGGGCACATGAAAGATGATTGCTCAAACTCGAGTTTGTGTCTATGATGACCAACCTATGCAGAGGTGGCGTCAAGAGGCCATGGAGTATTTCCCATGCTGAGGCTTGTGAAATGCTCCAAATAGCAAGGTTTCCTTCTACTGGACAGGTGGAGTCTGGTTTGTTTGCTCCAGGGTCCCTCGTGTGGAAATTTTTGGTAGCAGAGCCCTTCCTCATGGATGACTGGAATGCACAAGTACAATGACCATTGCAGCTGACGAACATGTCAGGTCCGTATTGGTGGCTCTTGGGCCAAGTGCCAAGGCCTTGAGCGTGACAGGGAATCTCTTACGGATGGGTCCAAATACTGATTTGTTACCCGGTAGGTCTTATAATGTTCTGGTGGCTAAGGGGCCATGAGGGATTCTCCTCCTCTATGGGTTTGACAAGGGTCGAAGTGCACAGTTTCCTTCTTGGGAAAGGAGATGTTCTCTTGTGTGTATCCACACAAGATGTTCTCAGGTGTGTATCCACCTGTTGTATCCTAACTTGGTATTCCAGAAGAGGCCTCTGAGGTCAGATACAGGAAATGTAATCTAGGGTTCCTATGATGTCCTAGATGCACATCAGGTTCAATTTTCTGACTCCGGATCATTGTCCTGGGGTGTCTGCCTGGATGTAGGTGATCAGGGTGTTTCAGACTGTGTATTTGCGTCCAGAGCAGCTTCCAATATTGGGATGGGATCAGGGGTCTTTGAGGTTTCTCCTAATCAGGAGGGTTGGGGAAGTGTGATGGTTAAAGTTTCTTGGGGATTGCAGGCACAGTCCTAGGTGTGGCTCCAGAGACCCAATCCTGGAGGGCATGAGAGCCATGGTTTTGGGAGAGAAGTCTGCAAACAAAAATTCGGGTTAGTGTTTGTTGCAAGGTGGTCGCAGGCCAATAAGTAGATGTTGAGGGCAGCTCATCAAGAACTGTATTTACGGTGATTGGAAGTCGGTAGCACAGGCTTTTCTATCTGGATTGTTTGTCCAGGATGGGATCAGAATTTAGGTGTGGTCTCATGGGTCCATTGGAGACTTTTCCTCTCTAAGGATCCTGACGGCTACCCATAGTATGGTGACTTTCTCGGGGAAGGGAAGAGTGCTATTTTCCATCTTAGGGGTGCCCAAAACAGGGATTCCAGGGCGGGCTCTAAGTCTGGGTGCCTGGAAAATCCCACCAAAGTTTAGGATTTGGGCTTAGGGGCATACCAGGTCTGCAATACGGGATCCTGGTGGTGCCACTGAGAGGGCTTGTTTGAAAGCATGCTCAAGCTGAGGATCACAATGCCTGTTTCTGAGCAGAGCAGCCCCTAGGAGAGGGCATTGGCTCATTGGCCATGGAGCTGGCTCCCAGTTTGAGACTTGGAAACCCATTCCAACAGCCAGGTTTCCTGCCATGTGAAGGAGGATTTCTTTATTGTGCTTCAGGTTCACACAATACCAGGGATTCCAGCACAGGTCTGGGGACAAGTGCCTGAATAACAAGGATTCGTAGAGATGATGAAGTAGGGCCATGATTGGCCCCACCTGCTACATATAGGTCCTGCTCTCTGGGTGGCTGACAGTAGGTTGGGTCTCAGCCTCTGTCAGACACAGCACTAGTGGCCAGGACAGCCTATAAATCGGGGTTCTCTCGAGGGCCGAGCAAATTAATCCTCATGTTGGTTTTCTGGGCAGACTCACCAGGCACTTCTTATTTCTTTGGGGAAGGCAGAATGCTGCGTTTAGGCTCTAGAATTCATTATCAAGAGACCTTGGGGAGCAGTAGGCTGAGGATGGAATTGTAAACACTAGCTAGGGTTCAATTCAGTGCCAAGCGAAAAGCAGTTCCAGGGTTCAGTGACTGATTGAGATATCCAACACCTGAGGAGGGCGGATGTCTGATATTTGCTCACATGGAGTTTGTGTCTATTATGAACGACAGATGGAGGGGTGGCGTCAAGAGGCCATGGAGGATTTCCCATGCTGAGGCTTGTGAGATGCTCCAAACAGCAAGGTTTCCTACCACTGGACAGGTGGAGCACGGCTTGTTTGCTAAAGGGTTCCCCATGTGGAACGTTTAGGATGTGGAGCTCTCCCACATTGATGCCTGGAGAGCACACCTCCATTGACTATTGAAGCTGAGGAACATGGCAGGTTCTTTCTGGTGACTGTGGGGTGAAGTATAAAGGTCTTGAATTGACATGGAATGTCTTGCAAATGGGCCACAATACGTGTTTGTTACCAGGGATATCTTAGAATATGCTGGTGCCTAAGGTTCGTGCAAGATTCTCCTAAACTGAGGGTTTGGCACAGGTCAAAGAGCACGGTTTCCTTCTGGGGACAGGAGATTTTCTGTTTTGTGGTCAGCGACCACATGTTGCATCATAAACAGGTATTCAGAAGAGGTCCCTGAGGGCAGGTGCCTGAAGACCCAATCTAGGGTTCCAATGAGGTCCTAGGGGCATGTCAAGTTCAATCTTCTGACCCAGGACCATTGACTTGGCTGTCTACCTGGATGGAGATGTGCAGTTTGTTTCAGACTGCACATTTGCGTCCAGAGTGGCTGACAATATTGGGGTAGACTCAGGAGCCTTTCAGTTTTCTCCTAATCTGTAAAGTTTGAGAAACTGTGATGGGTACATTTTCCATGGGGATGGCAGGCACAGTCCTGTGGTGTGCCTTGAGAGACCCTTTCCTGGATGGCATGTGAGCCATGGTTTTGGGAGAGAAGTCTGAAAACAGAAATTTGGGTTCGGGTTAGTTGCAAGGCGATTGCAGGCCCAGTGCATAGACTTGGAGGGCAGCACATCAGGAACTGTAATTAGGGTGACTGGAAGGTGGTAGCATAGGCTTTTCTATCTGGATTGTGTGTCCAGACTGGAATCGGAATGCAAGTGTAGTCTCATGGGTCCATGGGAGACTTTTCCTCTTTAAGGATCCTGGTGGCTCCCCATAGTTTGGTTCCTTTTTCGGAGAAGGTAAGATTCCTCTTTTCCATCTTAGAGGTGCCCCTGACCCATCTCAGGGATTCCAGAGATGGGTCTGGGTCTGGGTGCCTTTAAATTCCAACGGAGGTTTAGAATTTGGGCCTAGGGGCGTACCAGGCCTTCAATGTGGGAACCTTGTGGTGTAACTGAGAGGACTTGTTTGAAAGCATACCCAGGCTGTGGGTCAAAATACCTGCTTGTACCCAGGGCAGCCCTCAGGAGTGGGCGTGGTCACATTGGCCATGCACATTGCTCCCCCTTTGAGGGATGGACACCCATCCCAATAGCCATGTTTCCTGCCTTGTGGAAGGAGTAGTATTCTATTGTGCTTCAGGTTCTGCCATTGGAAAGATTCCAGAAATGACTGGGGAAAGAAGCCAGAATACCAAGGATGGATAGAGATGATGGACTTGGGCCATGGCCTGTCCCACATTCTAGATATGGGGCCCACTCTCTGCATGGCTGACACTAGGTCTGGGCTCAGGCTCTGTCAGAAACAGCACTAGTGGCCAGAGCAGCCTAAAAATCGGGGTTCCCTCGAGAGCCAAGCCAATTGATCCTCATGTTGGGATTCTGGGCAGACTCAGCTGGCACTTCTTCTTTCTATGGGGAGGGTAGAATGCTGCGTTTTGGCTCCAGATTTCAATATCAAGAGACCTTGGGTACCAGTACAGTGAGGATGGAATTGTAAACTCAAGCTACTGTACAACTCAATACCAAGCAGAAGGCAGTTCAAATGTGAAGCATCATTTTCGTGATATCCAGCACCTGAGTAAGGACGGATGTCAGATGTTTGCTCACACTAGAGTTCGTGTCTTGATGACCAACAAATGGAGGGGTAACGTCAAGAAGCCATGGGGGATTTCCCACATTGAGGCTTCTGAGATGTCCCAAATAGCAAGGTTTCCTTCTACTGGAATGGTGGAGTCTGGATTGTTTGCTCCAGGGTCCTCCAGTTTGGGTAGTAGGTCTCTCCCGTATGGATGCCTGGAGAGCACACCTCCATTGAGCATTGCAGCTGAGGAACAAGGCACGTTTGTTCTGGTGCCTCTGAAGTGAAGGACCAAGGTCTTGATTTGACATGGAATCTCTTGCAGATGGGCCAAAATGCTGGTTTGTTACCAGGCAGATCTTAGAATGTTTTGGTGGCTAAGTTGCCATACAGGATTCTCCCACCCTCCAGGTTTGATACAGGTCGAAGATAACGGTTTCCTTCTCAGGACAGGAGATGTTCTGTTGTGACGCTTAGGGACCACATGTATCATATGTTGGTATTCCAGAATATGACCTTGAGTACAGATGCCTGAAAACCTAATCTAGGGTTCCAATGAGGTCATACGGGCATGACTGACATGGCTGTCTGACTGGATGTAGGTGATCAGGGTGTTTCAGACTGCAAGTTTGCACCAGAGCAACCGCCAATATAGAGGTGGGCTTAGGGGAATTGCAGGTTTCTCCTAATCTTGAAGGTTTGGGAAACTGTGACGGGCACAGTTTCCTAGGGGATGGCAGGCACAGTCCTGTGTTGTGGCTCCAAAGGCCCCATCCTTGGTGGCATGAGAGCCATGGTTTTGGCAGGGAATTCTGAAAACTGAAATCCGCGTTAGGGTTAGTGGTGTGGTGAATAGTCCCAATGCATAGACCTAGAGGGAAGCACATCAGGAACTGTAAATAGGGTGAATAGAAAGCAGTAGCACAGGCATTTATCTCTGGATTGTGTGTCCAAGATGGCCTCGGAATGCAGGTGTGGTCTCATAAGTCCATGGGGGACTTTTCCTCTCTAAGGATCCTGGCGGCTCTCCATAGTTTGGTACCTTTTTCAGGGAAAGAAAGAGTGCTATTTTACATCTTAGGGTGCCCCAATACACGCATTCCAGACATGGGCTCAGGGTCTGGGCGTCTGGAAAATCCCACCAATGGTTAGGATTTGGCCCTCGGGGCATACCTGGCCTGCACGCATGATCCTGGTGGTGCCACTGTCAGGGCTTGTTTGAAAGCATGCTCAGGCTGGGGGTCACAATGCCTGTTTGTGCCCAGGGCAGATATCAGGAGTGGGCGTGGTCTCATTGGCCATACAGCTGGCTCCCTCTTTGAGGGCTGGACACCCATCCCAACACCCAGGTTTCCTGCCATGGGGATAAAGGAGTTCTCTATTGTGCTTCAGGTTCCCCCATTGTCAGGGATTCCAGCAAATGTCTGGGGACAGCTGCCTGAATACCAAGGATGGGTAGAGATGACAGACTTGGGCCATGGCCGATCTCCATGCTGGATATGGGGCCCACTTTCTGGGGTGTTGAAACTAAGTCTGGTCTCAGGCTTTGTCTGACACAGTAATAGTAGCCAGGTCAGCCTACACATCGAGATTCCCTCGAGGGCTGAGCAGATTGATCTTCATGTGTGGTTGCGGGCAGACTCACCAGGAAATTCTTCTTTCTATGGGGAAGGCAGAATGATGCTTGTGACTTCAGAATTCCCTATCAAGAGGCCTTGGGAGCCAGTAGGGTGAGGATAGAATTGTAAACACAAGCTATGGTTCAGTTCAGTGCCGAGCAAAAGGCATTTCCAATGTGCAGTGTCAGATTCAAGGTATCCAGCACCTGAGTAAGGCCGGATGTCAGATGCTAGTTCACACTGGAGTTTGTGTCTATGATGACTGACAAGTGTAGGGGTTGCATCAAGAAGGCTTGGAGGATTTTCCACGCTGAGGCTTTTGAGATGCTCCAAACAGCAAGATTTCCTTCTCCCGGACAGGGATAGTCTGGTTTGTTTGCTCCAGTTTCCCCCATGTGGAAAGTTTGGGTAGCAAATCTCTCCCGCATGGATGCCTGGAAAGCACACCTCCATTGACAATTGCAGCTGAGGAACATGGCAGGTTCATTCTGGTGGTACGGGGCTAAGTACCAAGGCCTTAAGTTGACAGGGAATCTATTAGAGATGGGCCACAATGCTGGTTTGTTACCACAAAGATCTTAGAATGTATTGGTGGCTATGGTGCCGTGCAGGATTCTTCTACCCTGGGGGTTTGGCACAGGTCTAAGATCCCTGTATCCTTCTGGGGACAGGATTTGTTTTATTGTGTGATTCAGGGACCACATGTTGTATCCTAAGTTGGTATTCCAGAACAGGCCCCTGAGGACAGATGCCTGAAACCTAATGTTGCCATCCAATGAGGTCCTAAGAGCATGTCAGGTTCAATCATCTGACTCAGGACCATTGACTTGGCCTTTTGCTGGGATGTAGGTGATCAGGGTGTTTCAACTGTGCATTGTACCCAGATCGGCAGCCAATATTGAGGTGGGCTCAGGGGCATTAAGGTTTTTCATACTCTGGAAGGTTTGGAAAGCTGTGATGGTCACAGTTGCCTTGAGGATGGCAGCCACAGTACTGTGGTGTGGCTGCAGAGACCCCATGCTGGAGGGCATGTGAGCCATGGTTTTGGGAGGGGAGCTGCTAATTCAAATACGGGTGTGGTTTAGTAGTGATGTGATCGCAGGCCCAGTGCATAGACCAAGAGGGCAGGATTTCAGGAATGTAATTTGCATGAATAGAAGGCGGTAGCACAGGCTTTTCTATCTGGATTGTGTATCCAGGATGGACTCCAAAAGCAGGTGTGGTCTTATGAAGCCATGTAGACTTTTCCTCTCTAAGGTTCCTGGTGTTTCCCCATAGCCCGGTGGCTTTTTCGGGGAAGGGAAGAGTGCTATTTTCCATCTTAGGGGTGCTCAAAACAGGGATTCCAGAGATGGGCTCTGGGTCTGGGCGCCTGGAAAATCCCACCAAGGGTTAGGATTTGGGCCTAGGGACATACCAGGCCTGCAATGCTGGATACTGGTGGTGCAAATGAAAGGGCTTGTTTGAAAGCATACTCAGGATAAGAGTCACAATGACTGTTTGTGCCAAGGGCAGCCCAAAGGAGTGGGCATGTTCTCATTGGCCATGCAGCTGGCTCCCACTTTCGGGCTTGAACACCTATCCCAATACCCAGGTTTCCTCTCATGGGAAAGGAGGAGTTCTCTATTATGCTTTATGTTCCTCCATTATCAGGGATTCCAGCAAATGTCTGGGGACAGCTGCCTGAATACCAAGGATGGGTAGAGATGACAGACGTGGGCCATGGCCGGTCTCACATGCTGGATATGGGGCTCACTTTCTGGGTGGTTGAAACTAAGTATGGCCTCAGGCTCTGTCAGACACAGCAATAGAAGTCAGGGCAGCCTATACATCGGGGTTCCCTCGGGTGCCGAGAAGATTGATCCTCATGTGCGGTTGCTGGGCAGACTGACCAGGCACTTCTTCTTTCTATGTGGAAGGCAGAATGCTGCATTGTGACTCCAGAATTCCCTATGAAGAGGTCTTGAGAGCCAGTAGGTTGAGGACGGAATTGTAAACACAAGCTATTGTTCAATACAGTGCCAAGCAAAATGCAGTTCCAATGTGCAGTGGTGGATTCAAGATATCCAGCACCTGAGTAAGGGTGGATGTCAGATGTTTGCTCACACTGGAATTTGTTTCTATGATGGCCGACAAGTGGAGGGTTTGCATCAAGAAGACTTGGGGGATTTCCCATGCTGAGTCCTCTGAGATGCTACAAAGCAAGGTTTCCTTCTACTGGACAGGGGGAGTCTGGTTTGTTTGCTCAAGTGTCCCCCATGTGAAAAGTTTGGGTAGCAAATCTCTCCTGCATGGATGCCTGGAAAGCACACCTCCATTGACCGTTGCAGCTGAGGAAAATGGCAGGTTCATTCTGGTGGTACTGGACGAAGTACCAAGGCCTTTAGTTGACAATGAATCTATTACAGATGGGCCACAATGCTGGTTTGTTACCAGGGAGATCTTAGAATGTGCTGGTGGCAAAGGTGCCATGTAGGATTCTCCTACCCTGAGGATTTGGCACAGGTCGAAGGCACGGTTTCATTCTGGGTAAAGGACAAGTTCTGTTGTGTGGTTCAGGGATCAAAAGTTGTATTACAAGGTGGTATTCCAGAATAGGCATCGGAGGACAGATGCCTGAAAACCTATTCTAGGGTTCCAATGAGGTCCTAGGGGCATGTCTGGTACAATTTTCTGCCTCAAGCCCATTGACTTGGGTGTTTGCCTGCATTTAGGTGATCAGGGTGTTTCATACTCTTCATTTGCTTCCAAATGGCAACCAATATTGGAGTTGAATCGGGGTCCTTGCAGATTTCTCCTAATCCGGTGGGTTTGTGCAACTGTGACTGGCAAAGATTCCTTTGGGATGGCAGGCCCAGTCCTGTGGTGTGGCTCCAGAGACCCCATCCTGGAAGGCATGTGAGCCACGGTTTTGGGAGAGAAGTCTGCAAACACAAACTCGGGTTAGGGTTAGTGGCGAGGTGATATCAGGCCCAATGCATAGACCTGGAGGGCAGCTTGTCAGGAACAGTAATTAAAGTGACTGGAAGGAGGTAGCACAGGCTTATATATCTGTATTGTGTGACCAGGATGGCCTCGGAATGCAGGTATGGTCTCATGGGTCCATCAGAGATTTTACCTATCTAAGGATCCCATCTTCTCCCAATACTTTGGTGGCTTCTTCGGGGAAGGGAAGAGTGCTGTTTACCATCTTAGTCATTCCCCAGGCAGGGATTCCAGAGATGGGCTCTGGGTCTGCCTGCCTGGAAAATCCCACGAAGTGTTAGGATTCGGGCCTAGGGGCATCCCAGGCCTGCAATGCGGGAAACTGGTGGTGCAACTGAGAGGGCTTCTTTGAAAGCATACTCTGGCTGAGGGTCACAATGCCTGTTTGTTCCCAGGGCGGCCCTTAGGAATGGGCGGGCTCTCATTGGCCATGTAGCTGGCTCTCAATTTGAGAGTTGGACACCCATCCCTACAGCCAGGTTTCCTGATATTGGGAAGGAGGAGTTCTCTATTGTGTTTCAGGTTCCCCCATTGGCAGCGATTACAGCAAAGGCCTGGGGAAAGGTGCCTGAATACCAAGGATGGGTAGAGTTGCTGGACTTGGGCGATGGCTCGTCTCACATGCTGGATATGGTGCCCTTTCTCCAGGTGGCTGACATGAGTTCAGGGCTCAGGCTCTGTCAGACACACCACTAGTGGCCAGGGTAACCTGTAAATCGAGGAAGCCTATAAATCCCTCGATGGCCGAGCAGATTGGTCCACATTTGGCATTTCTGTGCAGACTCAGCAGGCACTTCTTCCTATGAGAAAGTCAAAATGCTGCAATGTGGCTTGAGAATTCCCTACCAAGAGGGATTTGGGTTCATCGAAGTGAGGATGGAATTGTAAACCCAAGCTACAGTTCAATTCAGTGCCACGTAGAAGGCAGTTCTAGTGTGCAGCGGCTTATTCGAGATATTCATCACCTGAGTAAGGACAATGTCAGAGTTTTGCTCACACTGGAGTTTGTGTCTATGATGACCAACAAATGGAGGGGAGGCGTCAAGAGGCCATGGAGGATTTCGTTCACTGGGGCTTGGGAGATGTTCCAAACAGTAAGATTTCATTCTACTGGACAAGGGGAGTCTGGTTTGTTTTCTCCAGTGTCCTCCATGTGGAAAGTTTCAGTAGCACAGCACTTCTGCATGAATGTGTGGAAAGCACATGTCCAATGACCATTGCAGCTGAGGAACGTGGCAGGTTCATTCTGGTGGCTATAGCATTAAGTATCAAGGCCTTGAGTTGACATGGAATCTCTTGAAGATCAGTCTCAATGTTAATTTGTTACTAGGGAGATCTTGGAATGTGCTGGTCGCTAAGGGGCCATGCAGGATTCTACCACCCTGATTGTTTTACATGGGTCCAAGAGCATGGTTTCTTTCTGGGGACAGGAGAAATTCTATTGTTTGGCTCAGGGAACACATGTTGAATTATAAGTTTGTTTTCCAGAACAGGCCTCTGAGGACAGATGCCTGAAAACCTAGTCTAGGGTTCCAATGACGTCCTAAGGGCATGTCAGTTTCACTCTTCTGACTCAGGAACATTGATTTGTGTGTCTGCCTGGATGGAGGTGATTAGGGTGCTTCAGACTAGGCTTTTGCATCCAGAGCTGCCTCCCATATTGGAGTGAGCTCAGGGGCCCTTCAGATTTATCCTAATCTAGAGAGCTTGGGCAACTGTGACAGGAACATATTCCTTGGGGATGGCTGGCACAGTCCTGTGCTGTGACTCCAGAGACCCCATTCTGGAGGAATTGTGAGCCATGGTTTTGGGAGGGAAGTCTGCAAACCCAAATTGGGTTATGGTTAGTGGCAAGGTGATCGCAGGCCCAGTGGGTAAACCTGAAGGGCAGCTCATCAGGAAATGTAATTATGGTGACTGGAAGGTGGTAGCACAGAATTTTTCCTCCGGATTGTGTGTCTAGGATGGCTTTGGAATGCATGTGTCGTCTCATGGGTCCATGGGAGATTTTTGTCTCTCTAAGGATCCTGATGTCTCCCCATAGTTTGGTGGCTTTTTCAGGGAAGGTAAGAGTGCTGTTTTCCATCTTGGGCGTGCACCAAGACATCCATTCCATAGCCAGGCTCTGGGTCTGGGTGCCTGGAAAATCCCACGAAATGTTATGATTTGGGCCTAGGGGCATACCAGGCCTGCAATGCGGGATCCTGGTGATGCAACTGAGAGGGCTTGTTTGAAAGCATGCTCAGGCTGAGGGTCACAGTGCCTGTTTGTACCCAGGGCTTCCCTCAGAATTGGGTGTGGTCTCATTGGCCATGTAGCTGGCTCCCACTATTAGTGTTGGACACCAATCTCAACAGACAGGTTCCTGCCGTCTGGAAGAAGGAGTTCTCTATGGTGCTTAAGGTTCCCCTGTAAGGGTCTGGTTGGCCAGAGGGAGTCATTTTGTGTTTATGTAGTGCACTTAGATTGACTCTATGTAGTAAAATTAGATTGACCTTGCCCTTGCCAGAGGAACTTACTTGCAAAGCCTAGATAAAAGGGTGGTTCAGGCCAGGTGAAGACATCCAATAAGTGGGGCATGCATATATCTACTAGGGTAAATTGAAATACAAGTGGACACCCGTGAGTTGCCTAGCATTTTTTTTTCTGTGTGTGGTGATTTAGCATGACTGTGCAGTGTTTTCTGTGTATTGCAATCACATTGGCCACGTGTGTATATCCCAGCTAAATACATCTATAAAAGTTAGTCTGTGAGGCTAGGAGGGGTCGACTCTTTGCAAGAGACGGCCTGACCACTCAGTTTGATTCTCAATGCTGGCGCGAAATAAAGCTTTGCTTGACCTTTATTTTGTATCAGTCTCACTCCTTTGAATACGGACCCTAACATTGGAGGGGGCACTCGGATTCAAATGATGAGAACTGAGCCAGCGTCAGAATTTTTTGGAAAAGCCTCCAGAAGTAAGATCACGGGATCCTATCTGTCTGTCTGGTTAGAACTCCAGGGTATGGCACACCAGGGAGAAGATGGATGAAGCCATGCTGCCCAGGGCTAGAGTGTATGCGGGGATGCCCCCGTCATTCTCCTGGTAGATCAACGGGGGGATTTGAGTCCCCTGGGCAGTCAGGGGTTTCGAGTCCCCCTAGGCTTTCACCGGGGTGTTCAAACCCATCCATCAGTCAGGGGCCTGCCATGGGGTTTGAGTCCCCCTAGGAGTTTAGGGAGTTTGAGTCCCCCTAGATGGCCAGGGGGTTAGAGTCCCCCTAGATGGTTGGGGGGTTAGAGTCCCCCTTGGTGGTTGGGGGTTCGAGTCCCCCTACAAGGCCAGGGGGTTCAAGTCCCACTAGACAGTCAAGAGGTTCGAGTCCCCATGGGTGGTCGAGGGGTTTGATTGCCCCTAGACTGTTGGGGGGTTTGAGTTTCCCCGTGTTGTTGGGGCGTTCGAGTCCCCCTAGGTGGTTGGGGGTTAAACCCCCATCAGTGGCAGGTTATGGGTAAGAATCCTTGGGCCTGCGGTTGTCTTCCCTGGTCCTTTAGTTGTCTGTTGTGTTGTTTGTTATGATTGAAGGAATGGGGCAAGCAGAGAGTAAGGGGACTCTGATGTAATCTCTCTGTTCTTCATAATAGATGAAAGGCTTCTCGCTCACCATTTTCTGTGTTAAGGGCTAAGGCTGGAGTCAACTGGGTTAGTGAAATGCCAGGTTAAGGTGCTCAATGCTGGCTCATTGGGGCCTGCGTGGAATATCGTGCCTAGTGGGCCACTTTTGATAAGCAGAACTGACACTGTGGGAAGAACCGACCTCGAGACAGAGACTTGAAGGAATATTCCCAAGCAGCTGCTGGAACTCCCTTTGTTTTGGGGAATTCCTTGCCTTTTCTGGCCCAAAGTGGACTGCATAGCCCCTCCCCCTTGCTGTCAGGAGAGCATGGCATCTGACATGGAGATGGTTATTTGTCTCTCTCAAGGTTTTAATGGGTAATTGTTAAAGCGGCTCCCGAAGTCTTTGGTACCCTGAAATTCTGAAGCGTTGCTTGAATGACAAATGGAATTATATTTGTTGGACATGTAGGTCTTATCCAAATGGGATAAAATGCTAGAGCGTTGGCTTCTGGAACTGGGTTTGTGCTTTTGAAATCTGCTGGTGAACACATTCTGTGCTTAACTGAATGATAATTTTGCCATCTAAAGAATTCTGTTGTACTGACTCAAAATTGGGTTATATTTAGTCTTCTGTAGAGGTTCAGGTATTTCTAAGAGTACAAAATTCTGTTAAGTGTAATTAAGACTGATGGAAATGAGAAAAGCAACTCTGTATGTAAAAAGTAGGAAATATGTAAAAGTTTGAATCTAAAAAGTGCCTGACTGTGTGAATGTGTCTGTATGGCTCCACTTCCACTACAGAGCCTGAGTGGGCTGCACCCTGAGTCTTTCAGGGCGTCACATGGCATAACGGTCATATACTCAACTGAGTGTCCTGGTCCGGGGTTTATATGGACAGACCTTAGCTTAGACGCTCCTAAGTTCCCACGAGGGATGTGAGCAGAACAGCATCTGAAGGATCTCCCTCCCTTTGTCTGCAACATCATTCACCATGGGAGGAAAACCTAGTAAACTCATTATCTGCTAATTAAAAAAAAAAAAAGACACTGGTATAGAAAATCTGGTTTTCTCTCTATTTAAAAAGACAATATTTTCTTAAATTAATTGATCTGTTATGATTTTCTCTTTGCCTGCCCAGAAAATTCAGCTTCTATATTTTGTTTTATCAGGTATGTAACATCCCTAATTATATTTAGGCATGTGTTTTAAAACTTTCTAAGATTTTAGCAATTGTTGACAGGATTTAAACCAACGATAAACCTTGGGTTACATTTCGGAAAATGCCATGCATTTTCTAAAGTTTTAAAACGTTGATAGATCACCACTTAATATTGTGATTATGGAAATGTTACGTGTCACAGAAGTAACCTGATTTTCTTGCCAGTTACATTGTAAATTCTTATCTCACCAGCCCTTTACCATATCTGTTGAGTTTTTGTCATTTGTAATTGTTTTAATTCTCTTGTAAGATAAATCCTGTCTCAAAGAAAATTCATATGGGAGACCTTCAGGACAAATACAGATCTTTGATATATTGAAATTCTGGAACTTTGATATATTGAAATTCAGTAAATTCAGTAAGAATTTACTGAAGTAAAAGCTGCATTCAGACTAAACCAGAATTAGTAACATGGGACTAGGTGAGCTGAAAGACTGTAATGTTGTATCTCTTGATGTTTTATCTTATGTTTGCTCTTCCAGACTAGGGAAACTTTTTCTTAAGTTATCTGTAACTTACAGAGATAAAATGTAGTCATTTGTAACCAAATCAAGGTATTCAACTCTTTCTCTCTATCTGAACCCTCTGAAAGCAAAATGCCTCAGCAAGTATTCTTTCTTCCATGGCAATCAGGCATTTGCATAAGTTCAATAAGAATCCATTCTCCTTGTAACAGGACACCATTGGAAACATTGGTTATTTTATTTTACCATGGTTTTGACTGGAATGCCATATTCGAAAAGACTCACATGTGACTAGACATCTTAAAGGAAATAAGGTTGACTTTATGAAACCTGGAACATTAAAGCCCTTTGGAACTGTTGGCCTGATACCTTGCTTACAGAGTTCCCAGCAGCCTCACGAGGTGAGTAAAGGATGTTACTTCCTGGCAGGTGCAGGAACCTCAGAACTCTCTGGGGACCTCAGGAAGAGGAACTCATCCAAATCAACAGGCTTTGCAGGCATGTCTGATGGCAAGTATGTAGCTTGGCTTCTGGCCTAGAGAGGCTATCATAAGTTCAACCAGAGATTCCTTCTAAGAAGTTCCAGTAGAGCAGATTCTAAAAGGTTTTTATGATCCCTCACTGTTCTTGGTGAGCTTATGTAAACAATTAGGCCAACCTTATTAAAACTGGGTTTGTTTTTCAAATAAATTAGATCTGATTTGGCTATCTCTGAAGACGAGGGTTATTTTAGGGAGAAAAATTATGTTTTAATAACACACCTTTATGGATGTAAAATTCTAGATTTGATTGCCTTTAAATGCTTGTTTACTTAAGCTAGACAACTTGAGGTAAACTTCAGGGAAGTTGCACGATAGCTCACTTAGACGATCTTGCTTTGTCAGTCAGTCACCCCAGATATAGGGAACTTCAAAAAATTGAAGGATTTGAAGGGAAGAATCTGTCTGAGTTAGTGGGAATAGCAGAAAAGGTGTTTAACAAAAGGGATGCACAGGAGGATAAAAAACAGACAAAAAATACTGGTTAATGTTTTGGCATTACACGAGGCAGAGAGGAGATGGGTGGGTAGGTGATAGTAAATGGAAGGAAAAGCCTAAACACAGATAAGTCAGGTGGGAATAATTAGATTTATATCAGTGTGCCTACTGTAAGTTAAAAGGACATTGGGCAAGGGAGTGCCCCAAAAGGAAGACAACAATGCTTGCCACCATAGATTGAAGGGGTTATAGTTCTGAGGCCCTCCCCGAACATCGGGTAAAAATTGAAGTGGAGGGGAAATCAGTTTATTTTTTGGTGGACATGGGAACCCAATTTTCATCATTACTTAAACGTATTGGAACACTAGTTGGAGAGGAAGTCTGGGTACAAGGAGCAAATGGCACAGAGAGACATAAATGGACAGCAGAAAGGATTTTAAATTTGGCCTCAGGAATAGTTAAACATCAATTTTTGGTCCTCCCTAATGCCCCATATAACTTTATGGGAAGAGATCTTTTCCACAAGTTAAGGGCTGGCATTCAGTTCTCAGAAGGAAACATAACTGTAACCTTGAGACAACCCACTGTACAAGTGCTTATGGCAGCAGTAGATGAATACCTCCTTTACGAGCCAGTCTCAAAACCAGAGGAAACAAAATTGGGGGAGACTTCTCCTAATCCTACAGCAGAAGTTTCCCGAGGTCTGGACAGAAGGGAAGCCTCCTGCTTCGCCAAAGAACAACCTCCAGTGGTGTTACAATTAAAGGAAACAGCTATGGCTTTTTGCATTCAGCAGTACCCCCCTTCCCCGGGAAGCAAAGGAAGGGATCAGAAAACACAGTAATCACCTCCAAGGAGAAGGGATCCTAGTTCCTTACAAATCTCCATGTAACACACCTTTGTTGCCCATCAAAAAGGCTGAGACTGGGGAATACCGACCGGTCCAGGACTTGCAGGAAGTTAATAAATGGGTTGAAGAGATCCACCTGAGGTGCCTAACCCCTATAACCTACTCTCCCTCCTAGGCCCCAAAAGTACTGTGTATACCGTCTTAGAGCTCAAGGATGCAATTTTTCTGCATGTCTTTAGCAAAGGAATTCTTAACACCTTTTTGCTTTTGAGTGGTCTGACCCACAGGAAGGATTCCAAGGCCTGCTCACCTGGACAGAACTTTCCCAAAGGTTCAAGAATTCGCCCACTAACTTCAACGAGGCCCTACATGAGGATATGTTTGAGTGCAGAACCTCCAACCCAGGACTCATTCTGTTACAGTACATTGATGACTTGCTAGTAGCCACTGAGGACTATGAGTCATGTTTGCGGGAGACAAGAGCTTTCTTACAGACTATGCACGAAAAAGGGTATTGGGTGTCAGCAAATAAAGGACATCTCTGTCAGTGCCATGCCACTTAAAGGCTTTGATCTCCATGAGGGAGTGCATTCACTGTCTGAGGCCAGGAAACAGGTGATCACCCCATACATCTGCCCCACCACGTCCCAACAATGAGGAAGTTTCTTGGAACAGTGGGCTACTGTAGGCTGTGGATACCATGGTTTGTGGAGATTGCCTGACCTCTCCACGAACTGGCAAAAGGAGGGCTCACTATGATAAAGTTGGACTGCTGAGGCAGAAGGAGCAGTTCAGGAATTACAAACAGCCTTACTGAGTGCCCCAGCATTGGCCATCCCAGATGTTACCAAGCCCTTCCACATTGCCCCATACACCAAAAGGGGACTGATCTGATTTCAAAAGGAAACCACTTAGATCAAGCCGCAAAGCAAGCAGCCTGAGAAACAGTGCAAGAGCCGGTTACACTCCTAGCTCTAGCCCTACCAGAAAAAACGGACTATTCAGAGGAAGATTTAAACTATTTACCAAAATGGGATAAATTAGACTACGAAGGAGACTGGGCTAAGACTAAAAGAGGAAATTTAACTCTTCTTCAAAGAATAGGAAAGACGTTAGTAGACCAGAAACATCAGGGTACTTATTTGGGGATACACAAACCCAAGGACCTTATAGGCGAGCAATTCCAGGTTTCTAAATTAGGGCATATGGTTCAGGATGTAGTTGATAGATCAGCTCAATGCCAGGCAGTGGAGGTGGGAGGAACTAGAATTGGAAGAGGGAAAAGAGAAAGAGGTAAGGAACCAGGAATTTATTGGGAAATTGATTTTACAGAAATGAAACCTCCTAAATATGGACACAAGTATATTTTAGTTTTTGTAGATACATTTTCAGGCTTGGTAGAGGCTTCTTCCACCAAACGTGAGATGGAAGGAGTGGTAGGCAAAAAAAAAAAAAAAAAAAAAAAAGGTGATTGGGTCAGACAATGGTCAGACAATGGTCCTGCATTTGTGAGCTCAGTCTCACAGACATTGGCCAAGGCCGTGGGCACAAATTGGAAACTACATTGTGCTTATCAGCCCCAGAGTTCCGGGCAAGTAGAGAGAATGAAATGGACTCTTAAAGAGACCTTGACAAAGCTAATTATGGAGACTGACAGTGAATGGGTGTATCTCCTTCCTTCTCCCTCCTCAGTGAATGATGTACACCCTTTTTAACAAGGTGACCCCATTTGAAATAATGTTTGGGAGACGGCCCCCCCCCCCCGCGTCTGCTCTGTCCTCGGCTACAAGAGGTTGTCCTAGCAGAAATTACTGTTCAATTTGTAATCCAGTCACATCAGGCATTACAGTCTTTCTTAAAAAAAAAGCCCATGCTGGGATCCTGACTGCCCACACTGGGATGGAGACAGCGTGGAAACACATCCTTAGCAACCCAAGGACTTAGATTGGATACTTCGCTATCAAGTGGAGAACTTGGAGCCTCGCTGAAAGGGAAGGTTTACTGTTCTCCTGACCACCCCCACAGCAATAAAAGTAGAAGGCATCAGGGCCTGGATTCACGAGGGTTACGTCAAGTGAGCTGAGGTTGAAGATGCACCCCCAGAGGTAGAAGCCTCAGCCAATGAACCCTGCTGGCCAGGGGCTAAAGCTAAGACTCAAAAGACTATGAGTTTATTGTTGCTCTTATTGTTACCTGTTTATGTAAAGTATAGGTAGGAAATTAGATGAAGCAGTAAATGGCTAACTCATCAGCCAACTGTGCACTAGTGTCATTTGTACAAAAGAAAACTAGAGCGATAAAAAATGTTAGACTTACATGCTCAATATAACCCCTTAGAACCAGAACATAGAATTGGCTGAAAAGTCAAGGATTTGACTAATCTCCAAAGAAAAGAGGAAATGTAAGGGCCTGGTTGGCCAGAGGGCGTCATTTTGTGTTTATGTAGTGAACTTAGATTGACTTTATGCACTAAACTTAGATTGACACTGACCCTCCCAGAGGATCTTAATTGCAGAGCCTAGATACAAGGGCATGTCAGGCCAGATGAAGACATCCAATCAGTGGTCCATGCATATATCTCCTAGGGTAATTGAAATTCATTTGGGCACACGTGTGTTACTTAGCATTTTGTGTGTGTGTGTGTGTGTGTGTGTGTGTGTGTGTGTGAGGCAGACATACCATGCATGTGCAGTATTCTCTGTGTACTGCAATCTCATTGACCACCTGTGTATAGCCTGGCTAAACTACCTCTATAAAAGTTAGTCTATGAGCCTGGGAGGGGTTGCCTCTTTGCAAGAGACAGCCTGACCGGTCAGTTTGATTCTCGATGCTTGGCACAAAATAAAACTTTGCTTGACCTTCGAACTGTATCAGTCCTGATTCTTTGATTATGGACCCTAACACCCTAATTTGCAGGTATTCCAGGAAAGGACTGTGGAGAGATGCCTGAATAACAAGGATGGGTAGAGATGATGGACTTGAGCCATGACCGCTCTCACAAGCTGGATATGGTCCTGGCTCTCTGGGAGGAAGGCACTAGGTAGGGGCTCAGGCTCTGTCAGACAAAGAAGCAGTACCCAAAGCAGCCTATAAATCGGGGTTCCCTCGAGGGACGAGCAGATTGATCCTCAAGTGGGGTTTTGGGACAGACTCACCAGGCAATTCTTCTTTCTATGGGGATGGCAGAATGCTGTGATGGGCCTGGAGAATTCACTTGACTTCACTGGGAATTTCTTGCTGATGGATCTCAATGCTAGTTTGTTACCAGCAAGATTTAGAATGTGCTAATGGCTAAGGGGCCATGCAGGATTCTCGCACCTTGAGGGTTTGACACAGGTCAAAGTGCACAGATTCATTCTAGGGACAGGAGATGTTCTGTTGTGTGGCTCAGTGAACACATGTTGTATCCTATGTTGGTATTCCAGAACAGGCCTCTTAGGACAGATGCCTGAAAACTTAATCTAGGGTTCCAATGAGGTCTTAGGGGCATGTCAGTTTCAATCTTCTGACTCAGGACCATTGACTAGGGTGTCTGCCTCGAATGGAGGTGATCAGGGTGTTTCAGATGCACATTTACATCCAGACCGGACACCCATATTGGGATAAGCGTAGGGGCCTTGCAGGTTCGTCCTAAACTGGAGGGTTTGGGTGTATGTGACGCCCACAGTTTCCTTGGGGATGCCCGGCACAACCCTCAGGTGTGGCTGCAGAGACCCCATCTTGGAGGACACGTGAGCCATGGTTTGGGGAGAGAAGTCTATAAATATGAACTCGGGTTAGGGTTAGTGGCGAGGTGATTTCAGGCCCAATGCATAGAACTGAAGGACATCTGAGCAGGAACTGTAATTAGGGTGACTAAAATGTGATAGTACAGGTTTATATATCTGGATTGTGTGTCCAGGATGGCCTCGGAATGCAGGTATGGTCTCATGGGTCCATCAGAGATTTTTCCTCTCTAAGGATTTCAGTGGCTCCCAATACTTTGGTGGCTTTTTCGTGGAAGGGAAGAGTGGGCTTTTGGAAAATCCCACCAAGGTTATTATTTGGTCCTAGAGGCGTACCAGGCCTTCAAGGGCCGATGCTGGCGGTACAACTTAGAGGGCTGGCTTGAAAGCATGCTCAAGCTGAGTGTCACAATGCCTGTTTGTGCCCATGGCGGCCCTCAGGAGTGGGCGTGGTCTCATTGGCCATGCAGCTGGCTCCCCCTCTGAGGGTTGAAAACCCATCCCAAATGCCAATTTTCCTGCCTTGGGGAAATAGGAGTTCTCTATTGTGCTTCAGGTTTCCCCATTGGCAGGGAATCCAAAAAGGTCTGGGGATAGATGCCTGAATACTAAGGATGGTTAGAGATGATGGACCTGGGACATGGCCAGTCTAACATGCTGGATATGGGTCCAGCTCTCTGGGTGGCTGACAGGAGGTTGGGGCTCAGGCTTTGTCAGACACAGAACTAGTGGACAGGGTAGCCTATAAATCGAGGCATCCTATAAAACCCTCCAGGGCTGAGCAGATTGAACCTCATGTGGGATTTCCCTGCAATCTTACCAGGCACTACTTCTTTCTGTGGGGAAGGCAGAATGCTGTTTAGTGGCTCCAGAATTCCCTATCAGGAGGGCTTGGCGACAAGTAGGGTGAGGATGGAATTGTAAACACACCCTACGGTTAATTCAGTGCCAAGCAGAAGGCAGTTCCAATGTGCAACAGCTGATTCGAGATATCCAGCACCTGAGTAAGGGTCGATGTCAGATGTTTTCTCACACTGGAGTTTGTGTCTATGATGAGCAACAAATGGAGGGGTGGCGTCAAACGGCCATGGAGTATTTCCCAAGCTGAGGCTTGTGAGATGCTCCAAAGAGCAAGGTTTTCTTCTACTGGACTGGTGGAGACTGGATTGTTTGCACATAGTCCTCCTTGTGGAAAGTTAGGGTAGCAGAGCTCTATGCATGGACGCCTGGAATTCACACCTCCATTGACCATTGCAGCTGAGGAACATGGCAGGATCATTCTGATGGCTCTAGGGCGAGTACCAAAGACTTGAGTTGAGAGTTAATCACTTGCAGATGAGTCAAAATGGTGGTTTGTTACCAGGGAGATTTTAGAATGTGCTGGTGGCTAAGGGGTCTGGCAGGATTCTCCCACGCTGAGGGTTTGACACAGGTCTAAGAGCATGGTTTCCTTATGGGGATAGGAGATGTTCTGTTGTGTGGCTGAGGGACCACATATTGTATCTTACGTTGGTATTCCAGAACAGGCCTATGAGGGCAGAAGCCTGAAAACCTAATCTAGTGTTCCAATGAGGTCCTAGGGTCATGTCAGGTTCAATCTTCTGGCTAAGGATGATTGACTTGGGTGTCTGCCTGGATGTAGGTGATCTGTGTGTTTTAGAATGCGCATTTGCATCCTGAGCGGCCTTCAGGGTGGGTTCAGGGGCCTTGCAGGTTTCTCCTAATCTTCAGGATTTGGGCAACTTTGACGGGCACATTTTCCTTGGGAATGGCAGGCACAGTCCTGTGGTGTGGATCCAGAGACCCAATCCTTGAGGGCATTTGAGGCATGGTTTTGGGAGAGAATTCTGCAAACACAAACTCAGGATAGGGTTATTGGTGAGGTGATCGCATGCCCAATGCATAGACCTGGAGGGCAGCTCATCAGGACCTGTAATTATGTTAACTCGAAGGTGGTAGCACAGACTTTTCTATCAGGATTGTGTGTCCAGGATGGCTCAGGAATGCAGGTGTGGTCTCATGGATTCATAGGAGATTTTTCCTCTCTCAGGATCCCATTGGTTCCCAATACTTTGTTGGCTTTTTCAGGGAAGGGAAGAGTGCTGTTTTACATCTTAGGTGTGTCCCCAAACAGGGATTCCAGAGACGGACTCTAGGTTGGGCTCATGGAAAATCCCACCAAGGGTTAGGATTTGGGCCTAGGGGCATACCAGCCCTTTGAAGCTAGATCATGGTGGTGCAACTAAGAGGGCTGGCTTGAAAGCAAGCTCAGGCTGAGGGTCTACATGCCTGTTTGTGCCCAGGGAGGCCCCCACGAGTAGGCGTGGTCTCATTGGCCATGCGGCTGGATCCTACACTGAGGGTTGTAAAACTATCCCCAAAGCCACGTTTCCTGCCTTGGGGAAATAGGAGTTCTCTATTGTGCTCAATGTTCCCCCATTTGCAGGGATTCCAGCACAAGTCTGGGTACAGATGCCTGAATACCAAGGATGGGTAGAGAGGATGGACGTTGGGCATGGCCGGTCTTACATGCTGGACATTGGCCCGATTCTCTGGGTAGCTGAAACAAGGTCGGGGCTCAGGCTCTGTCAGACACAGCACTAGTGGCCAGTGGACCTATAAATCGGGATTCCCTCGAGGGCTGATCAGACAGATCCTCATGTGGGATTTCCTGGAAGTCTCTCAGGCACTTCTTCTTCCTATGGGGAAGACAGAATGCTGCGTTTTGGCTCCAGAATTCCCTATCAAGAGGGCATGGTGAGGAGTAGGGTGAGAATGGAATTTAAACCGAAAACACGGTTAAATTCAGTGCCAGGCCGAAGACAGTTCTAATGTGCAGCATCTTATTCAAGATATCCAGCACGTGAGAAAGGGTGGACGTCTTATGTTTGCTCACACTGGAGTTTATCTCTATGATGAACAACAAATGGAAAGGTGGTGTACAGAGGCCCTGGAGGATTTCCTCACTGAGGCTTGTGAGATGCTCCAGACAGCAAGGTTTCCCTCTACTGGACAGATGGAGTTCGATTTGATTGCTCCAGGGTCCCCCATATGGAAAGTTTGGATAGCAGAGCTCTCCCGCGTGGATGTCAGGAAAGCACATCTTCATGTGCCATGCAGATTAGGAGCATGGCAGGTTCATTCTGGTGGCTCTGTGACAAAGTACCAAGGCCTTGAGTTGACATGGAATCTCCAACAAAGAGTTCACCATGCAGGTTTGTTACAAAGGAGACCTTAGAATGTGTTGGTGGCTAAGGTGTCATGCAGGATTCTCCTGTAATTAGGGTCATGCGAGGCAGTAGCCCAAGCTTTTATATCTGGACTCTTCTCCTGGATGGCCCCAGAATGCAAATGTTGTCTCATGGGTACATGGGAAATTTTTCCTCTTTTAGGATCCTAGCAGCTCCCAATAGTTTGGTGGCTTTTTTGAGGAAGTGAAGAGTGCTGTTTCCATCTTAGGGGTGACCCAAATCAGAAATTGCAGAAACAGGCTCTGGGTCTGGGTCCCTGGAATATTCCAACAAGGGTTAGAGTATTTGGGAGTAGGGGCATACCAGGGCTTCAATGCGAGATCCTGGTGGTGCAAGTGAGAGAGATTATTTGAAAGCATGCTCAGGCTGAGGGTCACAATGTCCCTTTGTGCCCAGGCAGGCTCCCATGAGTGACCGTGGCCTCATGGGCCATGCAGCTTGTTCTCACTCTGAGGGTTGAACACCCATCCCAACTATCATGTTTCCTGCCATCGGGAATGAGGAGTACTCTTGTGCTTAAGTTTCCCCCATAGGCAGGGATTTGAGCTATGGTCTTGGGAGAGATGCCTGATATCCAGGTTGAGTAGATGTGAGTGCTTCGGGCTGTCAGGCTTTGGGCCAACAGGTCCCACCTGCAGAATATGGGGCCCGCTGTCTGCATCTCTGAATGGAGCTCGTGGCTCAGGCTGTGTCAGACAGCCTGAGTACCCATGGCAGCCTATGATATTAGGGTTCCATCAAGGGTCATGCTGGTGGATCCTCATGTGGGCTTTCTTGGCAGACTCATCAGGCACTTCTTTCTGTGGGACAGGCAGAACGCTGCATCATGGCTCAAGAATTCCCTATACAGAGGCCTTGGGCACCAGGAGGGTGACGATGGAATGGTAAACACAAACCAGTTCAATCCAGTGCCAATCAGAAGGCTGATTCGAGCTATCCAGCACCTGAGTAAGGGCGGATGTCAGATGTTTGCTCACTCTATAGTTTTTGTCTACAATGACCGACAAATGGAGGGGTGACACAAGAGGCCATGGAGGATTTCCCATGCTGTGACTTGTGAGATGCTTCAAATAGCAAGGTCTCCTTTTACTGGACAGGGGGATTTTGGTTTGTTTGCTCCAGGGTCCCCTATATGGAAAGTTTGGGTAGCAGAGCTCTCCCGTGTCGATGCCTAGAAAGCACAACTCCAATGTCCATTGAAGCTGAGAAAATGGCAGGTTCGATCTGGTGGCTTTGGGACTAAGTTCCAATTAGCCTGAGTTGACATGGAGTTGCATGCTGTTGGATCACAATGCTGCTTGGGATCCATGAAGAAGTTAGAATGTTGGTGTGGTCAGAGGGCCATGCAGAATTCTCCTACACTGTGACTTGGACACAGCTATCAAAAGCAAGGTATACTTCTGGGGACAAGAGGGGTTCTGTAGTGTGGCTCAGGTACTACAGGTTGGAATATAAGTTGGTATTGGGTACCAGGCCCCTGGGGATAGGAACCTGAAAATCTAAGCTCTGGTATCAATGAAATCCTACAGGCATGTCAGGTTCAATCTGCTGACTCAGGATCTTTGACTTAGATGTCTGCCTAAAAACAGGGTCTCATTGTGTGTCAGAATGTGCGTTTGGGTCCAGAGCATTCTTCAAAATGGAGGTGTGCTCAGCGGCTTTGTACTTTGCTCCTAATCTTCAGGTTTTGGAAACAGTGAGGATAGAGTTTCCTTAGGGAGGGTAGGCACAGTCGTTCGGTGTGGCTTCAGAGGCCCCGTCCTGAGGGCATATGGGCAAGGGCTTTGGGGACAAAAATCTGGAAACATGAAATAGGGTTAGGGTGAGGGCCGAAGTGATGACAGGCCCGATCTGCAGGCCCTGAGTGCAGCTCATATTGTACTGATATTAAGGTGTCATAGAGGCGGTAGCGCAGGCTTTTCTATCTGGATTGTGTTTCCAGGATGATTGCAAAATGTAGGAGTGTTTCATGATGCCATGGGAGATTCCTCGCCTCTGGGGATTATGCCCTGCTCCCAAGAGTTTGGTGTCTCTGGGGGAAGGGAAGACTGCTCTTTTCCATTTCAGGGGACACCCACAAGAGGAATTCCAGAGACATATCCTTGTTTTGGGCACCAGGAAAACACGAATGAAGGTGAGGATTTGGACCTAGGAACCTGGCAGGCCCGCTCTGTGGGCTCCTGCTCCAGCTACTGAGGGAATTTGTTTGAAAATAGGCTCATGCTGAGAGTCACAATGCCTCTTTGTGCCCAAGGCAGCTCCCATGAGTGACCGTGGTCTCATGGGCCAAGTAGCTCGGTACCACTCTGAGGGTTGGACACCCATCTCAACACCGAGGTTTCCTGCCATCGGGAATGAGGAGTACTCTTGTGCTTAAGGTTCCCCTATAGGCAGGGATTTGAGCTACAGTCTTGGGAGAGACGCCTGAATAGCCAGGTTGAGTAGAGATGACGGCTTTGGGCCACGGCATTTCCCACCTGCAGAATCCGGGGACCCCTGTCTACATGGCTCTCTGGAGTTTGTGGCTCAGGATGTGTCAGACAGAGCCTGAGTGCCCATTGAAGCCTATGATATTAGTGTGCCATCCAGGGCCATGCAAGTGGATTCTAATGTGGGGTTTCTGGGCAGAATCACCAGGCAGGACTTCTTTCTGTTTGGTAGGCAGAATGCTGTGTTGTGGCTCCAGAATTCCCTATCAAGTGGGATTGTGGACCAGGAGGTTGAGGATGAAATTGTAAACACAAGCTATGGTTAAATTCAGTGCCAAGCGGTAGGCAGCCCTAGTGTGCAGTGGCTGATTTGAGGTATCCAGAACCTGACTAAGGACGGATGTCAGATGCTTGCTCACACTGGAGTTTGTGTCTATGATGACCGACAAATGGTGGGGTGGCATCCCAAGGCCATGGAGGATTTCCCACACATGGGCTTTTGAGATGCTCCAAACAGCAAGGTTTCTTTCTACTGGAGAGGGTGAGTCTGGTTTCTTTGCTCCAGAGTCCCCCATATGGAAAGTTTGGGTAGCAAAACAATCTCGCCTGGATGACAGGAAAGCACAACTCCACTGACCTTTGCAGCTGAGAAACATGGCAGGTTCGATCTGGTGACTCTGGGGCGAAGTTTCAAGAGGCCTGAGTAGACATGGAATTTCATGCTGTTTAATCCCAGTGCTGGTTTGCATACAGGGAGACGTTAGAATATTGGGGTAGTCAGGGGCCCATGCAGGATTCTACTACACTGAGTCTTGAACAAAGCTACCAAAAGCAACTTATCCTTCTGGGGACAGGAGAGGTTCTCTTGTGTGGCTCAGGGACCACATGTTGGAATATAAGTTGGTATTGGAGAACAGGTCTCTGGCGACAGGCACCTGAAAACCTAAGCTCGGGTATAGATGAAGTCCCAGAGGCATGTCAGGTTCAATGTTCTGACTCAGGGCCTTTGACTTGGATGTCTACATGGAGGCAGGTCCTCATTGTGTGTCATAATGTGCATTTAGGTCCAGAGTTTTCCTTTGAATTGAGGCGGGCTCAGGGGCTTTGTACTTTGCTCCTAATCTTCAGGGTTTTGGCAATGGTGAAGGACAGAGTTTCCTTCAGGAACGTACACACACTTGTCCGGGGCTCCAGAGACACAATCCTGGAGGGCATGTGGGCCTGGGATTTGGGAACAGAAATCTGCAAATGCAAACTAGGGTTATTGTGAGGGCCAAGGTGATCACAGGCCCAATCTGCAGGCCCTGAGGCCGCTCATAGTGTACTGAAATTAGGGAGTCATGGAGGCGGTAGCACAGGATTTTCTGTCTGGATAGTGTGTCCAGGACAGTCGCAAAATGTATGGGAGTCTTCATTTGGCCATGAGAGATTCTTCGTCTCTGGGGATTCTAACCAGCTCCCAAGAGTTTGGTATCTCTGGAGGAAGTGAAGATTGCTGTTTTCCGTCTGAGGGGACCGCAGAAAGAGGGATTCCAGAGAAAGTTTCTGGGTCTGGGTGCCTGGAAAACATGAACGAGTGTGAGACTTTGGCTTTAGGGACCTGGCAGGCCTACTCTGCAGACTCCTGGTTCAGCTACAGAGGTGTGTTTGAAAGCACACTCACGCTGAGGGTCACAATGCCTGTTTGTGCCCAGGGTGGCTCCCATGTGTGACCGTGGTCTCATGGGCCATGCAGCTGGTTCCCACATTGTGGGTTGGATACCCATCTCAACAGCCAGGATTCCTGCCATTGGGAAGGAAGAGTACTCCTGTGCTACAATTTCCCCCATAGGCAGGGATTTGAGCTACGTTCAGGGGAGAGATGCTTGAATAACCAAGTTGAGTAGATGTGACCGCTTCAGGCCATGGCAGGTCCCACCTGCAGTTTATGAGGTCCACTGTCTGCATGGCTGACTGAGGGTCGTAGCTCAGGCTGTGTCATACAGAGCCTGAGTGTGCATGGTGGCCTAAGATATTAGGGTCCCGTCAAGGGCATTGCTGGTGGATCCTAATGTGGGGTTTCTAGGATGAATCACCAGGCACTTCTTCTTTCTGTGGGGCACACAGAATGCTGCATTGTGGCTCAAGAATTCCCTAACAAGAGGGTGTGGGCAAAAGGAGGGTGAGGATGGAATTGTAAACACAACCTAAGGTTTAACTGCAGTGACAAGCAGAAGCCAGTTCCAGTGTGCAGCAGCTTACACGAGATATCCAGCATGTGAGTAAGGGTGGATATCAGATGTTTGCTCACACTGGAGTTTGTGTCTATGATGACTGCCAAATGGAAGGGTGGCGTTAGGAGGCCTTGGAGGATTTCCCACGCTGTGACTTGTGAGATGTTCCAAACAGCAATGTTTCCTTCTATTAAACAGGTGGTGTCTTGTTTGTTTGCTACAGGGACCACATTATGGAAAGTTTGTGTAGCAGAGCTATCCCTCATGGATGCCTGAAAGCACAACTCCATTGACCACTGCAGCCACGGAACATGGCAGGTTCGATCTAGTGGCTCTGGGGAGAAGTTCCAAGTGGCCTGAGTAGACATGGAGTTTTATGCTGTTGGATCACAATGCTAGTTTGTACCCAGGGAGATGTTAGAATGTTGGGGTGGTCAGGGGCCATACAGGATTCTCCTACACTGAGACATGGACACAGCTACCAAGAGTAAGGGCTACTTCTGGGGACAGCAGGAGTTCTGATGTGTGGCTCAAGGACCACATGTTGGAATATAAGATGATTTGGAGAAGATGTCCCTGGGGACAGGCGCCTAAACATCTAAACTAGTGTATCAATGAAGTCCTATAGTCATGGCAGGTTCAAACTTCTGACTCAGGGCCTTTGACTTGGATGTCTGCCTGGAGGCAGGGCCTCATTGTGAGTCAGAATGTGCATTTGGGTCCAGAGCCTTCTTCGAGATTGAGGTGGGCTCAGGGAATTTTTACTTTGCTCCTAATCTTCAATGTTTGGGCAACTGTGAAGGGCAGATTTTCCTTCGGGAGCATAGGGACAATCATCTGGTGTGGCACCAGAGGCCCCATCCTGGAAGGCATGTGGGCCAGCGCTTTGGAGAGAGAAATCTGCAAAAGCAAACTAGGGTTAGAGTGAGGGCAAAGGTGACCACAGACCCAGTGTGCAGGCCCTGAGGGCAGCTCATAATGTACTGAAATTAAGGTGTCATGGAGGTGGTAGCACAGGCTTTTCTGTCAGGTGTGTGTCCAGGATGGTTGCAAAAGGTAGGGGTGGCTTCATGAAGCCATGGGATATTCTTCGTTTCCGGGGATTCTGCTCAGTTCCCAAGATTTTGGTGTCTCTGGGGGAAGGGAAGACTGTTGTTTTCCATCTCAGAGGACACCCAAAGAGGGATTTCAGAGACATGTTCTGGGTCTGGGCGCCTCGGAAACATGAACAGGAATGAGAATTTGGCCCTAGGGACCTGGCAGTCCCACTCTGTGTGCTCCTGATCCAGCTACCGAGGGGTTTTGTTTGAAAGCAAGCTCGCACTGAGGATCACGATGCCCGTTTGTATCCAGGGAGTCTTCCATGTGTGGCCATGGTCTCATGGGCCATACAGCTGGTTCCCACTCAGAGGGTTGGGAAGGAGGAGTACTCTTGTGTGTCAGGTTCCCCCATAGGCATGGATTTGAGCTACGGTCTGGGACAGAGGCCTGAATATCCAGGTTCTGTAGAGATGTTGTTTTTGGCCACAGGAAGTCACACTTGCAGGAAATGGGGCCCACTGTCTGGGTGGCTGACTGGAGACTGTGGCTCAGGCTATGTCAGACAGAGCCTGGGTGCCCACGGAAACCTATGATATTACAGTGTTGTCAAGGGCCATACAGGTAGATCCTCATGTGGGATCTGGGAAGACTCACCAGGCACTTCTTTCGATGGAGAAGGCAGAATGCTGCGTTATGTCTCCAGAATTCCCTATTGAGAGGGCTTGTGGAACAGGAGGTTGAGGATGGAATTGTAAACACAAGCTACTGTTAAATTAATTGCCAAGAAGAAGGCAGTTCCAGTGTGCAGTGGCTGATTCAAGTTATCCAGCACCTGAGTAAGGGCAGATGTCAGATGTTTGCTCACATTGGAGTTTGTGTCTATGATGATGGCCAAATGATGGGGTGGCGTCTAGAGGCCATGGAGGATTTCCCACTCTGGGGCTTGTGAGATGCTCCAAACAGCAAAGTTTCCTTCTACTGGACAGGGGAAGTCTGGTTTGTTTGTTCCAGTGTCTCCCATATGGAAATTATGGGTAACAGAGCTCTCCCACATAGATGACTGGGAAGCACACCTCCATTAACCATTAAAGCTCAGGAACATGGCAGGTTCAATCTGGTGGCTCTGGGACGAAGTTTTAAGGGGCCTGAGTTGACATGGTATTTCATGCTGTCGGATCACAATGCTGGTTTGTATACAGGGAGATGTTAGAATGTTGGGGTGGTCAGGGGCCCATGCAGGATTCTCCTACATTAAGTCTTGGACACAGCTAAAATGCAATGTATCCTTCTGGGGACAGCAGGGCTTCTGTTGTGTGGCTCAAGGGCCACATGTTGCAATATAATTGGTATTGGAGAAGAGGCCCCTGGGGACAGGCTTCTAAAAATCTAAACTAGGGTATCGATGAAGCCCTATAGTCATGGCATGTTCAAACTTCTGATTCAGAGCTTTTGACTTGGATGTCTACCTGGAGGCAGGTGCTCATTGTGTGTCAGAATGTACACCTGGGTCCAGAGCATATTGGGAAATTGAGGTGGGCTCAGGGGGTTTGTACTTTGCTCTTACTCTTCAGGGTTTGGGCAACAGTGAAGGGCAGAGTTTCCTTCAGTAAGGTAGGCACTTTATTCCGTTGTGGCTCCAGAAGCCCCATTCTGGAGGACATGAGGGCCAGGGTTTTGGAGACAGAATCTGCAAACGCGAACTAGGGTTAGGGTGAGGGCCTAGGTGATCAGAGTCCTGATCTGCAGGCCCTGAGGGAAGCTCATAATGTACTGAAATTAAGTTGTCATGGATGCGGTAGCTCATGCTATATTGTCTGGATTCTGTGTCCAGGATGGTCCCAAAAGGTAGGGGTGGCTTCATGGGGCCATGGGAGATTCTTCATCTCTGGGTATTCTTCTCAGCTCCCAAGAGTTTGGTGCCTCTGTGGGAAGGGAAGACTGCTGTTTTCAGTCTCAGGTTAACCACAAGAAAGATTCCGGAGACAGTTTCTGGGTCTGGGCACCTGGAAAACACCAACGAGGGAGACGATTTGGCCGTAGCTACCTGGCTGGCTTGCTCTGCGGACTCCTGGTCCAGATACCGAGGGCGTTTGTTTGAATGCAAGCTCACATTGAGGGTCACAATGCCTTTTTGTACCCAGGGCGACTCCTATGTGTGAACGTGATCTCAAGGCCCATGCAGCTGGTTCCCACTCTGAGGGTTGGACACCCATCTCACAGTCCAGATTTCCTGCCACTGGGAAGAAAAATAACTCTTGTGCTTTAACCCCCATAGTCAGGGACTTGAGTTATGGTCTGGAGACAGATGCCTGAATAACCAGGTAGAGCAGAGATGTTGATTTCAGGCCACGGCAGGTTCCATCTTCAGGATATGGGACCACTGTCTGCATGGCTGACTGGAGGTCATGGCTCAGACTGTGTCAGACAGAGCCTTGTTGCCCATGGCGGCCTATGATATTAGGGTGTCACCGAGGGCAATGCAGGTGGATCCTCATGTGTGCATTCTGTGCAGACTCACCAGGCACTTCTTCTTTCTATGGAGCAGGCAGAATGCTGTGCTGTGGCTCCAGAATTCCCTATCAAGAGGGCCTGGGGACCAGGAGGGTGAGGATGGAATTGTAAACCCAAGCTAAGGTTAAATTCAGTGACAAGTGGAAGACTGTCCCAGTGTACAGAGGCTGATTTGAGACATCCAGCACCTGAGTAAGGACGGATGTCAGATGTTTGCTCACACTGGAGTTTGTGTCTATGATGAAGGACAATGGTGGGGTGGCATCAAGAGGCCATGGAGGATTTCCCACGCTGCGGCTTGTGAGATGCTCCAAAGAGCAAGGTTTCCTTCTACTGTACAGAGGGAATCTGGATTGTTTGCTCCATTGTCCCCCATATGGAAATTTTGGGTAACAGTGCTCTCCCAAATAGATGCTGGGAATGGATACCGCCATTGACCATTGCAGCTCAGGAACACGGCAGGTTCAATCTGGTAGCTCGGGGACAAATTTCTCAGGGGTTTGAGTTGACATGGAGTTTCATGCTGTTGGATCCCAAAGCTGGTTTGTATCCAGGGAGACGTTAGAAATGTGGGGCGGTCAGGGGCCCTTGCAGGATTCTCCTACACTGAGACTTGGACACAGCTACCAAGAGCAAGGGATCCTTCTGGGGACAGCAGGGGTTCTGTTGTGTGGCTCAAGGACCACATGTTGGAATATAAGTTGGTGTTGGAGAAGAGGCCTCTGGGAACAGGGGCCTAAACGTCTAAACTAGGGTATCGATGAAGTCCTATAGTTATGGGAGGTTCATACTTCTGACTCAGGGCCTTTGATTTGGATGTCTGCCTGGAGGCAGGGGCTCATTTTGTGTCAGAATACATATTTAAGTCCAGAGGCTTCTTTGAAAATGACGTGGGCACAGAGGCTTTGTACTTTGCTCCTCATATTCAGGGTTTGGGCAACAGTGAAGGGCAGTTTCCTTCAGGAGTGTAGGCACACTCGTCCGGTGTGGGACCAGAAGCCCCATTCTGGAGGGCGTGTGGGCCAGGACTTTGGGAACAGAAATTACAAACGCTAACTAACGTTAGTGTAAGGGCCAAGGTGTTCACAAGACCGATCATCAGGCCCTGAGGGCAGCTCATAGTGTACTTAAATTAAGGTGGCATGCAGGCAGTAGCGCAGGCTGTTTTGTCAGGATTGTGTGTCCAGGACGGTTGCAAAAGGTAGGCTTGGCTTTATGAGGCCATGGAATATTCTTCATCTCTGGGGATTCTGCCCAGCTCCCAGTGTTTGTTGTCTCTTGGAGAAGGGAAGATTGCTGTTTTCCGTCTCAGGGGACCCACAAAAGAGATATTCAAGAGACAGTTTCTGGGTCTGGGCACCTGGCAAGCAGAAATGAGGGTGAGGGTTTGGCCCTAGGGACGTGGCAGGCCCGCTCTGTGGATTCCTGGTCTAGCTACCTAGGGTATTTGTTTGAAAGGAGGCTCACACTGAGGGTCACAATGCTTGTTTGTGCCCAGGGCTTCTCCCATGAGTGGCCCTGGTCTCTTGGTCCATGCAGCTGGTTCCCACTCTGAGCGTAAGACACCCATCTCAACAGCAAGGTTTCCTGCCATTGGAAAGGAGGAATAATCCTGTATTTCAGGTTCCCCCATAGGCAGGGATTTGAGCTACGGTCTGGGGACAGATGCCTGAATATCCAGGTTGTGTAAAGATGATGACTTGGGGCCATGGCAGATCCACCTGCAGGATATGGGGCCCACTCTCTGTGTGGCTTCCTGGAGGTCGTGGTTCCGGCTGTGTGAGACAGAGTCTTAGTGCCCATGGCGGCCTATGATATTATGGTGTTGTAGAGGGCCATGCAGGTGGCTCCTCATGTAGGGTTTCTGGGCAGACTCACTAGGCACTTCTTTCTGTGGGGCCCGCAGAATGTTGCATTGTGGCTCTAGAATTCCCTATCAAGACGGTTTGGGGATCAGGAGGGTGAGGATGGAATTGTTAACACAAACTATGGTTAAATTCAGTGCCAAGTGGAAGGCACTTACAGTGTGCAGCTTCTGATTCGAGACATCCAGCACCTGAATAAGGGCAGATATCAGATGTTTGCTTACACTAAAGTTTGTGTCTATGATGACCGACAAATGGAGGGGAGGCGTCATGAAGCCATGAAGGATTTACCACCCTGGGGATAGTCAGATGCTACAAACAGAAAGCTTTCCTTCTAATGGACTGGTGGAGCCTTGTTTGTATGCTCCAGTGTCCCCCATGTGGAAAGTTTGGGGAGCAGAACACTCCTGCATGGATGTCTGGAAAGCCCACCTCCAGTGTTCATTGCAGATGAGGAAATGGCAGTTTCATACTGGTGATGCTGGGGCGAAGTTCAAAGTCGCCGGTGTTGACATGGAGTTTCATGCTGTTGGATCACAATGCTCGTTTGTGTCTAGGGAGATGTTAGAATGTTGCGGCAGTCAAAGGCCATGCACGATTCTCTTACACTGAGTGTTGGACACAGCTACCAAGAGCAAGATACCCTTAAGGGACAGGAGGTGTTCGGTTGTGTGGCTCAGGGACCACATGTTGGAATATAAGTGGTATTGAATAACAGGCCTCTGGGGACAGGCACCTGAAAATCTAAGCTAGGCTATTGATAAAGTCCTAGAGGCATGTCAGGTTCAATCTTCTGTTTCAGGGCCTTTGACTTGGATGTCTGCCTGGATGCAGGGGCTAATTGTCTGTCAGAATGTGCCCTTGGCGGGGGTGGAGTCAAGATGGCGGAGAAGTAGCAGGCTGAGACTACCTCAGCTAGCAGGAGATCAGCTAGAGAGCTTATCTAAAGACTGCAAACACCTGCAAATCCATCGGCAGATCGAAGAGAAGAAGAACAGCAATTCTAGAAACAGAAAAACAACCACTTTCTGAAAGGTAGGACTGGCGGAGAAGTGATTCCAAAGCAACGGGAAGATAGACCCGGGGGGAGGGGCCGGCTCCCTGCAAGTGGCGGAGCAACGGAGCACAAAATCAGGACTTTTAAAAGTCTGTTCCGCTGAGGGACATCACTCCGGAGGCTAAACCAGGGCGAAGCAAACGCGGGGTCGACGTGACCTCAGGTCCCGCGGGGTCACAGAAGGATCGGGGGTGTCTGAGTGAAGCAGAGCTTGCGGATATTGGAACGGGAAAGCCGGCTGCAGAGACAGAGCCGACAGTAAGCTCGCAGCTCGGAGTTGCCTTGAACCGGTCGCAAGCTCGGTGAGCTCGGAGCGCAGCCAGAAGTTAGGCAGACGGGAGTTACTAGGAGCTGTTCGCTGAGGGCGCACTGGGGAGCGGGGCCCCGGGCTCTCGGCTCCTCTGGGCCAGAGACCAGGAGGCCGCCATTTGTATTCCCATCCTCCGGAACTCTAAGGAAAGCGCTCAGGGAACAGAAGCTCCTGAAAGCAAAGCAGAGCAGATCACTCAGCCCGGTCCCTGCTAAGGGCGGTGCAATTCCGCCTGGGTCAAAGACACTTGAGAATCACTACAACAGGCCCCTCCCCCAGAAGATCAACAAGAAATCCAGGCAAGACCAAGTTCAACTACCAAGGAGTCCAGTTTCAATACCAAGGAGAGAGCAGCAGAATTCCAGAGGAGGAGAAAAAAATCCACGGAACTCATGGCTTTCTGCCTGTGATTTTTTAGTCTTGCAGTTAATTTAATTTTTTTTCTTTTTCATTTTTTTTCTCTTCTTCTGCTAAATTTTTTTATAACTTTTACCCTTTTGTTTTTTAACGTTTTTAAACTAGATTATCTAATATATATATATATTATTTTCTTCTTTATACTTTTCTTTATTCATTTTCTTTTTTTTAAATCTTTTTTTTTCTTTCTTTATTTTTGAACGTCTTTTATTCCCCAAATCATAAGAGATCTTAATCTCTTCAATCTTTTTCTTTCTTAATTCTTTTTTAAATTCTTGATTGAATCTTTAATTCAATCTCCTATTTTTAATTCTTTTTTTCTTTCTTTCTTTTTGAAACTCTTTTTATCCCCAAATCAGAAGAGATCCCAATCAGAAGAGATTGGGAGATCCCAATCAAAGGAGATCCCAATCAGAGGAGATCCCTCACCCAATCGTGAGGGGTGAGAAATCCCCCCTCACGATTTGGGATCTCTTCTGATTTGGTTAAAGCATATTTTCCTGGGATTGTTACCACCCTTTTAGTATTTTACTTGCTCCTTCATATACTCTTAGCTGGACAAAATGACAAGGCGGAAAAATTCACAACAAAAAAAAAGAACAAGAGGCAGTACCGAAGGCTAGGGACCTAATCAATACAGACATTGGTAATATGTCAGATCTAGAGTTCAAAATGACAATTCTCAAGGTTATAGCCGGGCTTGAAAAAGGCATGGAAGTTATTAGAGAAACCATCTCGAGAGATATAAAAGCCCTTTCTGGAGAAATAAAAGAACTAAAATCTAACCAAGTTGTAGTTAAAAAAAGCTATTAATGAAGTTCAATCAAAAATGGAGGCTCTCACTGCTAGGATAAATGAGGCAGAAGAAATAATTAGCGATATAGAAGACCAAATGACAGAGAATAAAGAAGCTGAGCAAAAGAGGGACAAACAGCTACTGGACCATGAGGGAAGAATTCGAGAGATAAGAGACACCATAAGACGAAACAACATTAGAATAATTGGGATTCCAGAAGAAGAAGAAAGAGAGAGGGGAGCAGAAGATTTACTGGAGAGAATTATTGGGGAGAATTTCCCCAATATCGCAAAAGGAACGAGCATCAAAATTCAGGAGGTTCAGAGAACGCCCCTCAAAATCAATAAGAATAGGCCCATACCCCATCACCTAATAGTAAAATTTACAAGCCTTAGTGATAAAGAGAAAATCCTGAAAGCAGCCTGGGAAAAGAAGTCTGTAACATAAAATGGTAAAAGTATTAGACTGGCAGCTGACTTATCCACAGAGACCTGGCAGGCCAGAAAGAGCTGGCATGATACTTTCAGAGCACTAAACGAGAAAAACATGCAGCCAAGAATACTATATCCAGCTAGGCTATCATTGAAAATAGAAGGAGAGATTAAAAGCTTCCAGGACAAACAAAAACTGAAAGAATTTGCAAACACCAAACCAGCTCTACAGGAAATACTGAAAGGGGTCCTCTAAGCAAAGAGAGAGCCTACAAGTGGTAGATCAGAAAGGAACAGAGACAATATACAGTAACAGTCACCTTACAGGCAATACAATGGCACTAAAAACATATCTCTCAATAGTCACCCTGAATGTTAATGGGCTAAATGCCCCAATCAAAAGACACAGGGTATCAGAATGGATAAAAAAACAAAACCCATCTATATGCTGCCTCCATGAAACTCATTTTAAACCCGAAGACACCTCCAGACTTAAAGTGAGGGGGTGGAAAACAATTTACCATGCTAATGGACATCAGACAAAAGCAGGAGTGGCAATCCTTATATCAGATCAATTAGATTTTAAGCCAGAGACTATAATGAGAGATGAGGAAGGACACTATATCATACTTAAAGGGTCTGTCCAACAAGAAGATCTAACAATTTTAAATATCCATGCCCCCATCATGGGCGCAGCAAGCTATATAAACCAATTAATAACAAAATGAAAGAAACACATCAACAATAATACAATAATAGTAGGGGACTTTAACACTCCCCTCACAGAAATGGACAGATCATCCAAGCAAAAGTTCAACAGGGAAATAAAGGCCTTAAATGATACACTGGATGAGATGGACATCACAGATATATTCAGAACATTTCATCGAAAAGCAACAAAATACACATTCTTCTCTAGTGCACATGGAACATTCTCAAGAATAGATCACATCCTCGGTCCTAAATCAGGACTCAACCGGTATCAAAAGATTGGGATCATTCCCTGCATATTTTCAGACCACAATGCTCTGAAGCTAGAACTCAACCACAAGAGGAAGTTTGGAAAGAACCCAAATACATGGAGACTAAACAGCATCCTTCTAATGAATGAATGGGTCAACCGGGAAATTAAAGAAGAATTGAAAAAAATCATGGAAACAAATGATAATGAAAATACAACGGTTCAAAATCTGTGGGACACAACAAAGGCAGTCCTGAGAGGAAAATATATAGCGGTACAAGCTTTTCTCAAGAAACAAGAAAGGTCTCAGGTACACAACGTAACCCTACACCTAAAGGAGCTGGAGAAAGAACAAGAAAGAAACCCTAAGCCCAGCAGGAGAAGAGAAATCATAAAGATCAGAGCAGAAATCAATGAAATAGAAACCAAAAAAAACAATAGAACAAATCAACCAAACTAGGAGCTGGTTCTTTGAATGAATTAATAAAATTGATAAACCCTTGGCCAGACTTATCAAAAAGAAAAGAGAAAGGACCCAAATAAATAAAATCATGAATGAAAGAGGAGAGATCACAACTAACACCAAAGAAATACAAACTATTATAAGAACATACTATGAACAACTCTACGCCAATAAATTTGACAATCTGGAAGAAATGGATGCATTCCTAGAAACTTATAACTACCAAAATTGAACCAGGAAGAAATAGAAAGCCGGAACAGACCAATAACCAGTAAGGAGATTGAAACAGTCATTAAGAATCTCCAAACAAACAAAAGCGCAGGGCCAGATGGCTTCCCGGCGGAATTCTACCAAACATTTAAAGAAGAACTAATTCCTATTCTCCTGAAACTGTTCCAAAAAATAGAAATGGAAGGAAAACTCCCAAACTCATTTTATGAGGCCAACATCACCTTGATCCCAAAACCAGACAAGGATCCCATCAAAAAAGAGAGCTATAGACCAATATCCTTGATGAACACAGATGCAAAAATTCCCACCAAAATACTAGCCAATAGGATTCAACAGTACTTTAAAAGGATTATTCACCACGACCAAGTGTGATTTATCCCAGGGCTGCAAGGTTGGTTCAACATCCGCAAATCAGTCAATGTGATACAACACATCAATAATAGAAAGAACAAGAACCATATGATACTCTCAATAGATGCTGAAAAAGCATTTGACAAAGTACAGCATCCCTTCCTGATCAAAACACTTCAATGTGTAGGGATAGACGGCACATACCTCAATATCATCAAATCCGTCTATGAAAAACCCACCGCGAATATCATTCTCAATGGAGAAAAACTGAAAGCTTTTCCACTAAGGTCAGGAACACGGCAGGGATGTCCATTATCACCACTGTTATTCAACATAGTACTAGAAGTCCTAGCCTCAGCAATCAGACAACAAAAGGAAATTAAAGGCATCCAAATCGGCAAAGAAGAAGTCAAATTATCACTCTTCGCAGATGATATGATACTCTATGTGGAAAACCCAAAAGACTCCACTCCAAAACTGCTAGAACTTGTACAGGAATTCAGTAAAGTGTCAGGATATAAGATCAATGCACAGAAATCAGTTGCATTTCTCTACACCAACAACAAGACAGAAGAAAGAGAAATTAAGGAGTCAATCCCATTTACAATTGCACCCCAAACCATAAGATACCTAGGAATAAACCTAAATAAAGAGGCTAAGAATCTATACTCAGAAAACTATAAAGTACTCATGAAAGAAATTGAGGAAGACACAAAGAAATGGAAAAATGTTTCATGCTCCTGGATTGGAAGAATAAATATTGTGAAAATGTCTATGCTACCTAAAGCAATCTACACATTTAATGCAATTCCTATCAAAGTACCATCCATCTTTTTCAAAGAAATGGAACAAAGAATTTTAAAATTTATATGGAACCAGAAAAGACCTCGAATAGCCAAAGGGATATTGAAAAACAAAGCCAAAGTTGGTGTCATCACAATTCCGGACGTCAAGCTTTATTACAATGCTGTCATCATCAAGACAGCATGGTACTGGCACAAAAACAGACACATAGACCAATGGAACAGAATAGAGAGCCCAGAAATAGACCCTCAACTCTATGGTCAACTAATCTTCGACAAAGCAGGAAAGAATGTCCAATGGAAAAAAGACAGCCTCTTCAATAAATGGTGTTGGGAAAATTGAACAGCCACGTGCAGAAAAATGAAATTGGACCATTTCCTTACACCACACACAAAAATAGATTCAAAACGGATTAAGGAACTCAATGTGAGAAAGGAATCCATCAAAATCCTTGAGGAGAACACAGGCAGCAACCTCTTCGACCTCAGCCGCAGCAACATCTTCCTAGGAACATCGCCAAAGGCGAGGGAAGCAAGGGCAAAAATGAACTTTTGGGATTTCATCAAAATCAAAAGCTTTTGCACAGCAAGGAAACAGTTAACAAAACCAAAAGACAACTGACAGAATGGTAGAAGATATTTGCAAACAACATATCAGATAAAGGACTAGTGTCCAAAATCTATAAAGAACTTAACAAACTCAACACCCAAAGAACAAATAATCCAATCAATAAATGGGCAGAGGACATGAACAGACGTTTCTGCAAAGAAGACATCCAGATGGCCAACAGACACATGAAAAAGTGCTCCATATTACTCGGCATCAGGGAAATACAAATCAAAACCACAATGAGATATCACCTCACACCAGTCAGAATGGCTAAATTCAACAAGTCAGGAAATGACAGATGCTGGCGAGGATGCGGAGAAATGGGAACCCTCCTACACTGTTGGTGGGAATACAAGCTGGTGCAACCACTCTGGAAAACAACATGGAGGTTCCTCAAAATGTTGAAAATAGAACTGCCCTATGACCCAGCAATTGCACTACTGGGAATTTACCCTAAAGATACAAACATAGTGATCCAAAGGGGCACGTGCACCCGAATGTTTATAGCAGCAATGTCCACAATAGCCAAACTATGGAAAGAACCTAGATGTCCATCAACAGATGAATGGATCAAGGAGATGTGGTATATATACACAATGGAATTCTATGCAGCCATCAAAAGAAACGAAATCTTGCCATTTGCGACAACATGGATGGAACTAGAGCATATCATGCTTAGCGAAATAAGTCAAGCGGAGAAAGACAAATATCATATGATCTCCCTGATATGAGGAAGTGGTGATGCAACATGGGGGCTTAAGTGGGTAGGAGAAGAATCCATGAAACAAGATGGGATAGGGAGGGAGACAAACCATAAGTGACTCTTAATCTCACGAAACAAACTGTGGGTTGCTGGGGGGAGGGGGGTTGGGAGAAGAGGGGTAGGGTTATGGACATTGGGGCGGGTATGTGCTTTTGGGTAAATTGGAAGGGGAGATGAACCATGAGAGACTATGGACTCTGAAAAACAGTCTGAGGGGTTTGAAGTGGCGGGGGGGGTGGGAGGTTGGGGTACCAGGTGGTGGGTATTATAGAGGGCACAGCTTGCATGGAGCACTGGTTGTGGTGAATAAATAATGAATACTGTTTTTCTGAAAATAAATAAATTGGAAAAAAATGTGTCCTTGGGTCCAGAGGTTTCGTCAGAATTGAGGTAGGCTTACGGGCTTTGTACTTTGCTCCTAATCTTCAGGGTTTGGTCAACAGCGAAGTGCAGACTTTCCTTCGGGTGTGTAGGCACAGTCGTCTGGTGTGGCTCCAGAGGCCCTATCCTGATAGGCATGTTGGCCAGGGCTTTGGGACAAAAATCTGCAAATGTGAAGTAGGGTTAGGTTGAGGGCTGAGGTGATCACAGGCCCGATCTGCAGGCCCTGTTGGAAGCTCATAGTGTACTGAAGTTAAGGTATCATGGAGTTTCTTGTCTCTGGGAGAAGGGAACACTGCTGTTTTCTGTCTCAGGGAACCCCAAAAGAGGGATTTCAGAGACAGGTTCTTGGTGAAGGTGCCTGGAAAATGCCTACGAGTGTGAGTGTTCGGCCCTAGGGTGGTAGGCGTGCTCTGTGGGCTCCTGGTCCAGCTACCGAAGGGTTTTGATTGAGAGCAGCCTCACGTTGAGGGTAACAATGCAAGTTTGTTCTCAGAGTGGCTACCATGAGTGGCCGTTGCCTCATGGGCCATGTAGCTGGTTCCCACTCTGAGCATTGGACACCTATCTCAACAGCCAGGCTTCTTGCCTTCAGGAAGGAGGAGTATTCTTGTGCATCAGGATCCTCTGTAGTCAGGGATTTGATCTACAATATGGGAAAGATGCTTGAATATCCAGGTTGAGTAGAGATGACGGCTTCGGGCCACGACAAGTCCAACCTGCATGATATGGGGCCCAATATCTTCATGGCTCACTCTAGGTCGTGGCTCAGGCTGTCTCAGCGTCTTAGTGCCCATCTCAACTAGGTTTCCTAACATCGGGAACAAGGATACTCCTGTGCTTCAGGTTCCCTCATAGGTAGGGATATGAGTTACAGTTTGGAAAGATGCCAGAATAACCAGGTTGAATAGAGATGATGGTTTCTGGCCATGGCAGGTCCCACCTGCAGGATATGGGGTCCACTGTCTGCATGACTGCCTGGAGGTCGTGGCTCTGGCTGTGTCAGACAGAGCCTGAGAGCCCATGGCGTCCTATGATATTAGGGTGCCATCAAGGGCCATGCAGGTGAATCCTAATGTGGGGACTGGCCAGACTCACCAGGCACTTCTTCTTTCTATGGGGAAGGCAGAATGCTGTGTTGTGGCTCCAGGATAACCTATCAAGAGGGCTTGGGGACCAGGAGGGTAAGGATGGAATTAAAAACACAAGCTACAGTTCAATTCAGTGACAAGTGGAAGGCACTTCCAGCATGCAGCGGCTGATTCGAGACATCCAGCACCTGAGTAAGGGCGGATATCAAGTATTTGCTCACACTGGTGTTTGTGTCTAGGATGACGGACAAACGGTGGGTTTGAGTCAAGAGGCAATGGAGGATTTCCCACTCTGTGGCTTGTGAGATGCTACAAACAATAAGGTTTCTGTCTACTGGACAGGGGGAGTCTGGTTTGTTTGCTCCAGGGTCCCCCAAATGGAAAGGTTCGTAGCAGAGCTCTCCCTCATGGATTCCTGGGAAGCACTACTCCAGTGACCATTGTAGCTGAGGAACATGGCAGGTTCAATCTGGTGGCTCTGCGGCGAAGTTCCAAGAGGGCTGAGTTGACATGGAGTTTGATGCAGGTTGATCACAATGTTGGTTTGTATCCAGGGAGACACTGAAATGTTGGGATGGTCAGGGGAAATGCATAATTCTAATACACTGAGTCTTGGACACAGCTACAAAGTGCAAGGTATCCTTCTGGGACAGGAGGGTTCTCTTGTGTGGCTCAGGCACAACATGTTGGAATATAAGATGGTATGGGGGAACAGTCCTCTCGGTACAGGTGCCTGAAAACCTCAGCTAGGGCATCAATGAAGTCCTAGGAGCATGTCAGGTTCAATCTTCTGACTCAGGGCCTTTGACTTGGATGTTTGCCTGGAGGCAGGTGCTAACTCTGTGTCACAATGTACACTTGGGTCCAGACCGTTCTTGGAAATTGAGGTGGGCTCAGGGGCTTTGTATTTTGTTCCTAAGCTTCAGGGTTTGGCAGCAGTGAAGGGCAGAGTTTACTTCGAGTGGGTAGACACAGTCGTCCGGTGTGGCTCCAGAAGCCCCATCTTGGAGGGCAGGTGCGACAGGGTTTTGGAGACAGAAATCTGCAAACACGAACTAGTGGTAGGGTGAGGCCCGACGTGATCACAGCCCCAATCTGAAGGCTCTGAAAGTAGCTCCTTGCATAGTGAAATTAAGGTGTCATCAAGGCAGTTGGGCAGACTTTTCTGTCTGGAATGGGTGTCCAGAATGGTCGCAAAATGTAGCGGTGGCTTCATGGGGCCATGGAACATTCTTTATCTCTGTGGATTCTGTCCATCTCCCAAGAATTTGCTGCCTCTGGGGGAACGGAAGACTGCTATTTTCCGTCTCAGTGGACACCCCCAAGAGGGATTCCAGGGACAGTTTCTGGGTCTAGGCGACTGAAAAACACCAAGGAGAGTGACGATTTGCCCCTAGGGGCCTGGATGTCCCACACTGCGGGCTCCTGGTCCAGCTACCATGGGGGTTTGTTTGGAAGCAGATTCCCGCTGACGTGAATGCTGGCCTCAGAATACAGGTGTGGTAATGGGCCCATGTAAGATTTTTCCACTCTTAGGATCCTGGCAGCTCCCCAAGTTTGGTGGCTTTTCAGGGACAGGAAGTGTGCTGTTTTCCGTAATTGGGTTGCCCCAAAACAGGGATTCCAGAGACGGGCTATCAGACTGGGTGCCTGGAAAATCACACAAAGGGTTATTATTTGGGCCTAGGGTTGTACCAGGCCTGCAATGCGGGTTTCTGGCCGTGCCAATGAGAGGGCTTGTTTGAAAGTGTGCTCAGGCTGAGGGTCACATTGCCTGTTTGTGCCGAGGGCGACCTTCAGGAGTGGGCGTGATCTCATTGTCCATGAAGCTGGATCTCACTGTGTGGTTTCGACCAATATCCCAACTGCCAGGTTTCCTGTCATGGGGAAGGAGGAGTTCTCTATTGTGCTTCATGTTCCCCTATTGGCAGGTATTCCAGCAAAAGTCTAGGGAAAGGTGCCTGAATCCAATGATGAATAGAGATGATGGACTTGGGCCATGGCCAATCTCACATGCTAGATATGGGGCCCACTCTCTGGGTGGCTGACACTAGGTCGTGGTTTAGGCCCTGTAAGACACAGCACTAGTGGCCAGGACAGCTTATAAATCAGAATTCTTTTGAGTGCCAAGCAGATAGATTTAATGTGGGGTTTCTTGGTAGACAATCCAGGCAATTCTTCTTTCTATGGGGAAGACAGAATGCTGCGTTGTGGCTCCAGATTCCTCATCAAGAGGGCTTGGGGACCAGCAGGTTGATGATGGAATTGTCAACACAAGTTATGGTTCAATTCAGTGCCAAGAGGAAGGGAGTTCCAATGTGCAGAGTATAATTCGAGATACCCTGCACCTGAGTAAGGGCGGATGTCAGATATTTGCTCACACTGGAGTTTGTGTCTATGATGACTGACAAATGGAGTGGTGGCGTCAAGAGGCTATGGAGGATTTCCCACGCTGGGGCTTGTGAGATGCTCCAAACAGCAAGGTTTCCTTCTACCATACAGGGGTGTCTGGTTTGCTAGCTCCAGGGTACCGCATGTGGAAAGACTGGGAGCAGAGCTCTTCTGCATGGATGCCTGGAAAGCACACCCCCAATGACCATTGCAGCTCAGGAACATGGCAGATTCCTTCAGGTGGCTCTGGCATGAAGTACCAAGGCCTTGAATGGACACCGAATCTCTTGCAGGTGGGTCACAATGCTGGTTTGTTACCACGGAGATCTTAAAATGTGCTGGTGGCTAAGTGGCCATGCATGGTTCTCCTACCCTGAGGCTTTGACACAGGTCCAAGAGCACAGTTCCCTTTTGGTGACAGGGGAAGTACTGTTGTGTGGCTCAGGGACCACATGTTCTATCACAATTTGGTATTCCAGGGAAACCGTGCTCAATGCTCTATGCTCAATGCATAGACCTGGAGGGCAGTTCGTCAGGAACTGTAATTAGGGTAACTCGAAGACAGTAGCAAAGGATTTTCTATCTGGGTTGTGTGTTCAGGAAGGCCTAGGAGTGTAGGTATGTTCTCATGGGTCCATGGGAGACTTTACCTCTCTAAGGATCCTGGCAGCTCCCAATAGTTTAGTGGCTTTTTCAGGGAAGGGAAGAGTGCTGCTTTCCATCTTAAGCATGCCCCAAAGCAGAAATTACATAGACAGGCACGGGCTCAGGGCACCTGAAAATCCCACCAAGGGTTAGGATTTGGGCCGAGGGGTATACCAGGCCTACAATGTGGGATCCTGGTTGAGAAACTGAGAGGGCTTGTTTGAAAGCATGCTCAGGCTGAGGGTCACAATGCCTGTTTGATCCCAGGGCGGCCCTCAGGAGTAGGTGTGGTATCATTGGCAATACTGCTGACTCCCACTCTGAGGGTTGCACACCCATCCCAACAGACAGGTTTCCTGCCACAGGGTAGGAGGAATTCTCTATTGTGCTACAATTTTCCCCATTGACCGGGATTTCAGCAAAGGTCTAGGGACAGATGCCTGAATACCAAGGATGGGTAGAGATGACCGACTTGAGCCATGGCCTCTCTCACATGCTGTATATGGTCCCTGGTCTCTTGGTGCCTGATGAAGTTGGGGCTCAGGCTCTGTCAGACACAGCACTAGTGGCCGGGGCAGCCTACAAATCGGGGTTCCCTCGAGGGTCAAGCAGATTGATCCTCATGTGGGCTTTATTGGAAAACTGACCAGCACTTCTTCTTTGTATGAGGAAGGCTGAATGCTCTGATGTGGCTCGAGAATTACCTATTAAGAGGCCATGGAGTCCTTGAGGGTGAGGATAGAATTGTAAACACAAGCTTCGGTTAAATTCAGTGCCAAGCAGAAGGCAGCTCCAGTGTGCAGCAGCTGATTCGATATATCCAGCGCCTGATTAAGGGCGGACGTAAGATGTCTGCTCACACTGGAGTTTGTGTCTATTATGATTGACTAAAGGAAGAGTGGCGTCAAAAAGTCATGGGGGATGTCCCATACTGGTGCTTTTGAGATTCTCCAAACAGCAAGGCTTTCTTCTACTGGAGTTGGGGAGTCTGGTTTGTTTGCTCCAGTGTTCTCCATGTGGATAGTTTGCGTAGTACAGCTCTCCCGCATGGCTGCCTTGAAAGCCCACCTCAATTGTCCATTGCAGCTGAGGAATATGGAAGGTTCGTTCTGGTGGCTCTGGTGTGAAATACCAAGGGCAATGAATTAACATGGAATCTCTTTCAGATGGGTCACAATGCTCGTTTGTTACCAAGGAAATCTTAGAATGTCCTAGTGGCTAAGGGGCCATGCCGAATTCTCCCACCCGGAGTGTTTGACACAGGTCGAAGGGCATGGTTTCGTTCTGGGGACAGGAGATGTTCTGTTATGTGGCTCAGGAACCACATGTTGTATCATAAGTTGGTATTCCAGAACAGGCCTCTGAGGACAAATGCCTGAACAGCTAATCTAGTGTTCCAGTGAGGTGCTAGGGGCATGTCAGTTTCAATCTTCTGACTCAGGACCATTGACTTGAGTGTCTGCCGGATGTAGGTGATCCGGGTATTTCATAATACACATTTACTTCCAGAGCAGCCTCCAATATTGTGGTGGGCTCAGGGGTCTTGCAGGTTTCTCCTAATCTGGAGGGCTTGGGAAACTGTGACGGGCAAATTTTCCTTGGTGATGACAGGCAAATTCATGTGGTTTGGCTCCAGAGACACCATCCTGGAGGGCATTTGAGCCATGGTTTTGGGAGAGAAATCTGCAAATATAAACTCGGGTTAGGGCTAGTGGTGAGGTGATCACAGGCCCAATGCATAGACCTGGATGGCAGATCCTCAGGAACTGTACTTAGGGTGACTTGAAAGAGGTAGCACAGGCTTTTCTATCTGCATTGTGTGTTCAGGATGGCCTCGGATTGCAGGTGTGGTCTCATGGGTCCATGGGATATTTTTCCTCTCTAAGGATCCTGGCAGCTCCCAATACTTTGGTGGCTTTTTCTGGGAAAAGAAGAGTGCTATTTTCCATCTAAGGGATGACCCAAAAGATAAATTCCAGAGATGGGAACTGGGTATGGGCACCTGGAAAATCTCACCAAGTGTTAGGATTTGGGCCTAGGGGTGTACCAGGCTGGAAAATCAGGGTCCTGGTGGTGAAACTGAGAGTGCTTGTCTGAAAGCATGCCCAGGCTTATGGTCACAATGCCTCTTTGATCCAAAGGCAGCCCTCAGGAGTGGGTATAGTCTCATTGGCAATGCAGCTGGCACCCACACTGATGGTTGGACACCCATCCCAACAGCCAGCTTTCCTGCCATGGGGAAGGAGGAGTTCTCTATTTTGCTTCAAGTTCCCCCATTGTCAGGGACTCCAACAAAAGACTGGGTACAGATGCCTGAATAGCAAGGATGGGTAGATATGACAGACTTGAGCCATGGCCGGTCTGCATGCTAGATAAGGGCCCAAACCTCTGGGTGGATGACACAAGGTCGGGGCTCAGGCTCTGTCAGACACAGCACTAGTGTCCAGGGCAATCTAAATTGGGGTCCCCTCGAGGGATTAGCAGATTGATCCTCATGTGGGGTTTCTGGGCAGACTCACCTGGCACTTCTTCTGTAATGGGGAAGGCAGAATGCTGCGTTGTGGCTCCAGAATTCCCTCTCAGCAAGGCTTGGAGACCAGTAGGGTGAGGATGGAATTGTAAAACCAAGCTACGGTTCAATTCAGTGCCAAACGGAAGGCAGGTCCAATATGTAGTGCCTTATTTGAGAAACCAGCACCTGAGTAAGTGCGGTTGTCAGATGTTTGCTCACCGTGGAATTTGTATCTAGGATGATCGACAAATGGAGGGGTGGCGTCAAGAAGCCATATAGCATTTCCCACGCTGAGGCTTATGAGATGCTCCAAACAGCAAGGTTTTCTTCTATTGGACATGTGTTGTCTGGTTTGTTTGTTCTCGGTTCCTGCATGTGGAAAGTTTGGGTAGCAGAGCACTACCGCATGGATATCTGGAAAGCAAACCTCCATTCCCCTTTTAGCTGAGGAACATGGCAGGTTTGTTCTGGTGGCTCTGGTGCAAAGTGCCAAGGGCGATGATTTAATATGAATCTCTTTCAGATGAGTTACAATATTGGTTTTTTACCAAGGAACATTTAGAATGTCATGGTGCTAAGGGGCCAAGCAGGATTCTACTACCAAGAAGTTTTGACAGAGGTCGAAGAGCATGGTTTCTTTCTGGGGACAGGAGATGTTCTTGTTATATCATGTTATATCATAAGTTGGTATTCCAGAACAAGCCTCTGAGGACAATACCTGTAAACCTAATCTAGGATTCCAGTGATGTCCTGGGGGCATGTCAGGTTCAATCTTCTGACTCAGGACCATTGGCTTTGGCGTCTGGCAGATGTAGGTGATCAGGGTGTTTCAGACTGTGCATTTGCATTCAGAGAAGCATCCAGTATGGTGTTGGGCCCAGGCTCCTTTGAGGTTTTTCCTAATCCAGACGGTTTGGAAAACTGGGATGGGCAAATTTTCCATGGGGATGGCAGGCACAGTCCTGTGGTGTGTCTTCAAAAACCCCATCCGGGAGGACATATGAGCCATGGTTTTGGAAGAGTAGACTGCAAACTCAAACTCAGGATAGGCTTCGTGGTGAGGTGATCACAGGCCCAATGCATAGACCTGGAGGAGAGCTCACCAGGAACTGTAATTAGGGTGACTGGAAGGCAGTAGACAGGCTTTCCTATCTGGATTGTTTGTTTTGATGGCCTCAAAATGCAGGTGTGGTCTCATGGGTCCAGGAGAGATTTTTTCTTCCTTAAGGATCCTGGATGTTCCCAATAGTTTGGGGGCTTTCTCAGGGAAGGGGAGAGTGCTTTTTTCCATCTTAGGGGTGCCCCAAAACGGGGATTCCAGAGACAGGTCTGGGTACCAAGAGATTCCCACCAAGGGTTAGGATTTGGGCCTAGGGGCATACCAACCCTGAAATGCGGGATCCTGGTGGTGCCATATAGAGGGCTTATTTGAAAGCATGCTCATGTTGAGGGTCACAATGCCTGTTTGTCCCCAGGGCGACCCATAGGAGTGAGCATGGTCTCATTGCCCATACAGATGGCTCCCTCTCTGAGGGTTGGACACCCATCCCAACCACTAGGTTTCATGACATGGGGAAGGAGCAGTTCACTATTGGGCTTCACGTTTCCCCATTGACAGGGATTCCAGCAAAGGTTTGGGGAGAGATGCCCGAATACCAAGGATGGGTAGAGAGGATGGATTGAGCCATGGCCGGTCTCACATGCTGGATATGGGAATCACTCTCTGGGTGGCTGACACGAAATCATGGCTCAGGCTCTGTCAGACACAGCACTACTGGTCAGGGCAGCTGATAAATCAGGGATCCTCGAGGGCTGAGCAGATGATCCTCATGTGGGGTTTCTGGAAAGTCTCATCAGGCATTCTTCTTTCTATGGGGAAGGCAGAATGCTGCGTTGTGGCTCCAGAATTCCCTATCAAGAGGGCTTGGGACCATTCGGGTGAGCATGGAATTGTAAACACTAGCTACGGTTCAATTCAGTGCCAAGCGGTAGGCAGTTCCAAAGGGCAGTGGCTTATTCGAGATAGCCCGCACCTGAGTAAGGGGGGATGTCAGATATTTGTTCACACTGGAGTTTGTGTCTATGATGTCCAACAAATGGAGGGGTGGTGTCAAGAGGCTACGGAGAATTCCCCATGCTGAGGCTTGTGAGATGCTCCAAACAGTAAGGTTTCCTTCTACTGGACAGGTGGATTCTGCTTTGGTTGCTCCACAGTCCTCCATGTAGAGCTCTCCCGCATGGATGCCTGGAAAGCACATGTCCTTTTTTCATTGCACCTGAGGATCATGGCATGCTCCTTCTGTTGCCTCTGGGGCGAAGTACCAAGGCCTGGAGTTGACATGGAATCTCTTGCAGATGTTTCACTATGCTGGTTTGTTACCAGCAAGATCTTAGAATGTTCTGGTGGCTAAGGGCCATGCAGGATTCTAACACCTTGAGGGTTTCATACAGGTCCAAGGGCACGGTTTGCTTCTAGCGACAGGAGATGTTCTATTGTGTGGCTCAGGGACCACATGTTGTACCCTAAGTTGGTATTCCAGAACAGACAACAAATGCCTGAAAACCTAATCTAGGGTTCCAATGAGGTCCTAGGGACATGTCAGGTTCAATCTTCTGACTCAGTCCCATTGACTTGGGTGTCTGCCTCGATGGAGGTGATCAGCGTGTTTCCGACTGCACATTTGCCAATAGACTGGCCTCCAATACTGGGATGGGCTCAAGGGCCTTGCAGGTTTCTCCTAAACTGGAGGGTTTGGGCAAATGTGATGGCCATAGTTTCTTTGGGGATTGCAGGCACAGTCCTCTGGTCTGGCTACAGAGACCCTTTCCTGGAGGGCATATGAGCCATGGTTTTGGGCGAGAAATCTGCATACACAAACTCGGGTTAGGGTTAGTGGAAAGGTAATCACAGGCCCAATGCATAGACCTGCAGGGCAGCTCATCATGAACTGTAATTAGGGTGCTTTGAAAGTGGTAGCACAGGCTTTTATAACTGGATTGTGTTTCCAGTATGGCCTCGGAGTGCAGGTCTCGTCTCATGGGTCCATGGGAGTTTTTCCTCTCTTAGGATCCTTGCGACTTCCCATAATTTGGTGCCTTTCCGGGGAAGGGAGGAGTGTTGTTTTCCATCATAGGGGTGCCCCAAAACGGGGATTCCAGAGACAGACTCTGGGTTTGGGCACCTGGAAAATCCCACCAAGTTTTATGATTTGGGCCTAGGGGTGTACCAGGCCTGCAATGCGTGTCTTGCAGGTGCAACTGAGAGCGTTTGTTTGAAAGCATGCTCAGGATTAGGGTCACAATGCCTGTTTGTCCCCAGGGCGTCCCTCAAGAGTGGGCATTGTCTCATTGGCAGTGCAGCTGGCTCCTACTTTGAGGGTTGGACACCCATTCTAAAAGCCAGGTTTCCTGACATGGGGAAGGAGGAGTTCTCTATTGTGCTTTAGGTTCCCCAATTGGCAAGGATTCCAGCAAAGGTTGGGGACAGGTGCTTGAATACCGAGGATGGGTAGAACTGAAGGAAATGGGTCATGGCCGGTCTCACATAATAGATATGGGGCCTGCTCTCTTCAGGGCTGACATGAGTTCTAGGCTCAGGCTCTGTAAGACACAGCTCTAATGGCCAGGGCAGCCTATAAATCAGGGTACCCTCGAGGGCCGAGCAGATTGATCTTCAATTGGGGTATTTGGCAGACTCACCAGACACTTCATTTTACTATGGGGAAGGCAGAATGGTGGGTTATGGCTCCAGAATTCCCTTTCAACAGGGCTTGAGGACCAATAGGTTGAGCATGGAATTTTAAACAGAAGCTCAGTTTCAATTCAGTGCCAAGCTGAAGGCAGTTCCAATGTGTAGCGGTTTATTGGAGATATCCAGCAACTGAGTTAGGGCTAATGTCAGATGTTTGCTCACACTGGAGTTTGTGTCTATGATGATTGACATTTGTAGGGGTGACATCAAGATTCCATGGAGGATTTCCCACCCTTAGTCTTGTGAGATGCTCCAAACGGCAAGGTATCCTTCTACTGGAATGTTGGCGTCTCTTTTGTATGCTCCAATGTCCCCCATGTGGAAAGTTTGGGGAGCACAGCTTTCCCGCATAGGTGCCTGGAAAGCACACCTCCATTGACCATCGCAGCTGAGGAAAATGGCAGGTTTGTTGGCTCTGGGGCGAAGGACCAAGGCCTTGAGTTGACATGGAATCTCTTGCAGATGGGCCACAAGGCTAGTTTGTTACCAGGGAAATCTTAGAATGTGCTGGTGACTAAGGTCACTTAGTCACCTTAGTGACCGTGCAGGATTCTCCAAACCTGAAGGTTTGGCCCAGGTCAAAGAGCAAGGTTTCCTTCTTGGGACAGGAGATGTTCTGTTGTGTGGCTCAGAGACCATATGTTGTATCATAAGTTGGTATTCCAGAACAGGCTTCTGAGGACAGATGCCTGAAAACCTAACCTGGGTTCTAATGGTGTCCTAGGGTCATGTCAGGTTCAATCTTCTGACTCAGGACCATTGACTTGGATGCCTGGATGGAGGTGATCAGGGTGTTTTAGACTGCACATTTGCATCCGGAGCGGCTGCCAATAGTGGGTGGGCTCAGGGGCCTTGCAGGTATTACCTAATCTGGCGGGTTTGGGCAACTGTGACAGCACAGTTTCCTTGGAGATAACAAGCACAGTCCTGTGGTGTTGCTCCAGAGACCCCATCCTGGAGGGCATGTGAGCCATAGTATTGTTAGAGAATTCTGCAAACACAAGTTTAGGTTAGGGTTAGTGACTAGGTGATTGCAGGCCCAATTCCTAAAACCTGGAGGGCAGCTCATCATGAACTGTAATTAGGGTGACTGCAAGGCAGTAGCACAGGCTTTTGTATCTGGATTGTGTGTTCAGGATGGCCTCGGAATGCAGCTGTGATCTCATGGGTCCATGGGAGATTTTTCCTCTCTAAGGATACTGGTGGCTCCCCATAGTTTGGTGAGTTTTTTGGGAAAGAGAAGAGTGCTTTTTTCCATGTTAGGTGTGCCCCAAAACAGGGATTTCAGAGTCGGGCTCTGGGTCTGTGCCCCTGGAAAATCCCATCAAGGGTTATGATATCAGCCTAGCGGCCTACCAGTCCTGCATTGCAGGATCCTGGTGGTGCATCTGAGAGGAGATGTTGGAAAGCATGCTCACGCTGAGGGTCACAATGCTTGTTGGTGACCAAGGTGGGCTCTCAGGGGTGGTCGTGGTCTCATTGGACATGGAGCTTGCTCTGACTTTGAGGGTTGGATACCCATCCCAACAGCCAGATTTCCTGCCATTGGGTAGGAGTTCTCTATTGTGCTTTAGGTTCCCCCATTGGCAGGGACTCCAGCAAATTTCAGGGGACAGGTGGCTGAAAACCAAGGAAGGGTAGAGATGCTGGACTTGGGCCATGGCCGGTCTCAAATGATGGATATGGGCCTACTCTCTGGGTGGCTGACATTAGGTCTGGGCTCAGTACCAAGGCCTTGAGTTGACATGGAATTTCTTGCAGATGGAGCACAATGCTGGATTATTGCGAGGGAGATCTTAGAATGTGCAGGTGGCTAAGGTGACATACAGGATTCTCCTACCAAGAGGGTTTGACACAGGTCAAAGAGCAAGGCTTCCTTTTGGGGACAGGAGATGTTCTGTTGTGTGGCTCAGGGACCTCATGTTGTATCCTGTTGAGTCTGCCCAGAAACTGCACATGAGGATCAATCTACTCGGCCCATGAGGCAACCCCGATTAATAGCTTAACCTGGCAACTAGTGCTGAGTCTAACAGAGCCTGAGCCCCTACCTCGTGTCAGCCACCCAGAGGTCTGGGCCCATCTAGAGCATGAGAGATCGGCCATGGCCCTGGGCCATCATCTCTACCCATCCTTGGTATCCAGGCATCTGTCCCCCGACCTTTCCTGGAATCACTACCAATGGGGGAACCTGAAGCACAATAGAGAACTCCTCCTTTCCCATGGCACAAAACCTGACTGTTGGGATGGCTGTCCAACCCTCAGCATGGGAGCCAGCTGCATGGACAATGAGACTATGCCCACACCTGAGGGCCTACCTGGGCACAAGCAGGCATGGTGATCTTCAGCCTGAGCATGCTTTCAAACAAACACTCTCAGTTGCTCCTCCAGTACCCACATTGCAGGCCTGGTATGCCCCTAGGCTCAAATCATAACCCTTGGTGGGATTTTCCAGGTGGTCAGATCCAGAGCCCATCGTGGATTCCCTGTTTGAGGCACCCGTATGATGGAAAACAGCACTCGTCCCTTCCGCAAGAAAAGCATCAAACTATTGGGAGCCGCCAGGATCCTGAGAGAGGAAAAATCTCCCATGGACCCATGAGACCACACCTGCATTCCGAGGCCATCCTGGACACACAATCCAGATAAAAAAGCCTGTGCTACTGCCTTCGAATCACCCTATTTAGAGTTCCTGATGAGCTTCCCTCCATGTCTATGCATTGGGCCTGCGATCCTCTTGCCACTAACCCTAACCCCAGTTTGTGTTTGCAGACTTCTCTCCCAAAACCATGGCTCACATGCACACCAGGATGTGGTCTCTGGAGCCACACCACAGGAAAGTGCCTGCCATCCCCAAGAAAACTATGCCTGTCACAGTTGCCCAAAACCTACAGATTAGGAGAAACCTGCCAGGCCCCTGAGCCTACCCCAATATTGCAGTCCGCTCTGGACACAAACGTGCAGTGTGAAACACCCTGAGTACCTCCATCCAGGTAGACAGCCAAGTCAATGGTTCTGAGTCAGATGATTGAACCTGACATGCCGTTGGACTTCACTGGAACCCTAGATTGGGCCTTCAGCCATCTGTTCTCAGAGTCCTGTTCTGGAATACCAAGTTATGATACAACATGTGGTCCCTGATCCCCACAACAGAACATCTCTTATCTCCAGAAGGAAACGGTGCTCTAGGACCTGTGTCCAACTTTCAGGGTAGATGAATCCTTCATGGCCCATTAACCCCAACACTTTCTATGATACTGGTAACAAACCAGCATTGTGAGACATCTTCATAAGACTCCATGTCAACTCAAGTTGTTGGTACTTTGCCCAAGAGCCACAAAAGGAACCTGCCATATTCCTCAGCTACAATGGTCAATGGATGTGTGCTTTCCAGGCGTCTATGAGGTAGTTCTCTGCTACTCAAAAATTCCACATGGGTCACCCTAAAGCAAACAAACCAAACTGCCCCTGTCAGGTAGAAGGAAACCTTGCTGTTTGGGGCATCTCACAAGCCCCAGCGTGGGAAGTCCTCCATATGCTCTTGAGGCCACCCCTCCATTTGTTGGTCATCATAGACACAAATTCCAGCATGAGCAAACATCTGATGTCTGCCCTTACTCAGGTGCTGTATATTCGAATCAGTCGCTGCACACTGGAAATGCTTTTCATTTGACATTATATTCATTCGTAGTTTGGGTTTACAATTCCATCCTCACCCTACTGGTCTGCAAGCCCTCTTTATAGGGAATTCTGGAGCCAAAACGCAACATTCTGCCTTCCGCATAGAAAGAAGAAGGGCCTGGTGAGTCTGCCCAGAAACTCCCCATGAAGATCAATCTACTCTGCCCTCGAGGGAACCCCGATTAATACTTTACCCTGGCCACTAGCGCTGTGTCTGACAGAGCCTGAGCCCCGACCTCGTGTCAGCCTACCCAGAGTGTGGAGCCCTTATCCAGGATGTGAGACCAGCCATGGCTTATGTCCATCTTCTCTACCCATCCTTGGTATTCAGGCAACTCTCCCAGATCTTTGCTGGAATCCCTACCAATGGGGGAACCTGAAGCAAAATTGAGAACTCCTTGTTACCCATGGCAGGAAGCCTGGCTGTTGTGATGTGTGCCCAACCCTCAGAATGGGAGACAGCTGCATGGCCAATGAGACAACTCCCACTCCTGAGGGCCACCCTGGGCAAAAGCAGGTATTGTGTCCCTCAACTTTAGCATGCTTTCAAACAAACCCTCTCAGTTCCATTTCCAGGATCCCGCATTGCAGGCCTGGTATGCCCCTAGGACCAAATCCTAAAATTTGGTGGGATTTTCCATGCCAACATACCCAGAGCCTGTCTCAGGAATCTCTGTTTTGGAGCACCCCTATGATGGAAAACAGCACTCTTCCCTTTCCCGAGAAAGGTTCCAAACTATAGGGAGCTGCCAGGATGCTTAGAGAGGAAAAATCTCCTATGGACCCATGACACCACACCTGTATTCCGAGGCAATCCTGGACACACAATCCAGATACAAAAGCCTGTACTATTGCCTTCAAGTCACGTGATGTACAGTTCCAGGCGAGCTGCCCTACAGACCTACACATTGGGCCTGTGATCACCTTGTCATTAACCCTAACCCAAGTTTGTCTTTGAAGACTTCTCTTCCAAAACCATTGCTCACATTCCTTCCAGGATGGGGTCTCTGGAGCCACACAACAGGAAAGTTCCTGCTATCCCCAAGGAAACTGTGTCCATCACAGTTGCCCAAACCCTACAGATTAGAAGAAACCTGCAAGTCCCCTGAGCCTAGTCCAATACTGGAGGCCATTCTGGACGCAAAAGTGCAGTCTGGAACACCCTGATCACCTCCATCCAGGCAGACACCAATGTCAATGGTCCTAAGTCAGATGATTGAACCTGACTTGCCCCTAGGACCTCATTGGAAGCCTAGATTAACTTTTCAGGCATTTCGCCTCAGAGGCCTATTCTATAATACCAATATGATAAAACATCGTCCCTGAACCCCACAATAGAATATCTCTGGTCCCCAGTCAGAATCCGTGCACTTCGACTTGTGTCAACCCTCAGAGTATATGAATTCTGCACAGCCCCCTAGCCAACAGCACATTCTAAGATCTCCCTGGTAACAAAGCAGCATTGTGACCCATCTTCATGAGATTCCATGTAACATCAAGTCCTTGGTAATTCACCCCAAAGCCACCAGAAGGAACCTGTCATGTTCGTAAGCTGCAATGGTCAGTGGAGGTGTGCTTTCCAGGCATCCATGTGGGAGTGCTCTGCTACTCAGTCTTTCCACATGTGGGAATCTGGAGCAAATAAACTGTAAGGGTGGGGCAGACTGAGTGGAGTCATCCAATCAGTAGGCCGTATGTATATCCACTGGGAAGGTTGGAATTCAATTGGCCACCTGTGTAGGGGTGGGGCTTAACCACCCCCATAAAGGTTGCTCTGCCAGGCTGCCAAGGGGGGCTGCTGCAGGAGGGCCGGGGGCTGCTGCAGGAGAGCCGGGCTGCTGCAGGAGGGCCGGGGGATGCTGCAGGCGGGCCGGGGGCTGCTGCAGGAGAGCAGTGGAGCCGAGTCCTCGGAGAATGGAGCGAAGAGCGGTGAAGTCGGCGGAGAGCGGTGAAGTGGAGCGGAGAGCGGTGGAAGTCGCAGAAGAGCAGGGGAGTCAACGGTGTATAGAAGAGCTGTAACAGCTCTTGTAAGAGCTATAACCGCGTTTGGCGGTCCAGCCTCCAGCCTCCGGTGGCCCCGAGCCGCCGCCTGCAGCCTCCAGCCTCCGGCGGCGGCGCCGAGCCATCGCCTGCAGCTTCCAGCCTCCGGCGGCGGCCCCGAGCGCCGCCGCCTGCAGCTTCCAGCCACGGCGGCGGCCCCGAGCGCCGCCGCCTGCAGCTTCCATCCTCCGGCGGCGGCCCCGAGCGCCGCCGCCTGCAGACTCCGGCGGCGGCCCCGAGCCATCGCCTGCAGCCTCCGGCGGCGGCCCCGAGCGCCGGCGCCTGCTGCTTCCAGCCTCCGGCGGCGGCCCCGAGCCATCGCCTGCAGCCTCCAGCCTCCGGCGGCCCAGCAGTCCAGTTGTATGCGGTCCAGTTGTCAGCGGTCCCTCGACGGTCTGCGGTCCTGAGACATCTGCGGTCCAGTTGTCAGCGGTCCCTTGATGCCTGCGGTGCCAGCGGCCCTGCCCCGCACTCCAGGACCCTCAGCAGTGACACAGTGAGAAACGACCTAGATGTCAGCAACCTCATTGGGAGTAGGCTCGCCGGGGTCAAAGTTGTCATCTTTTATAAAAGAAAGCCCTGACCAGTCAGTGCGATTCATGATGCTTGGCGCGAAATAAAGCTTTGCTTGACCTTCGCTTTGTATCAGTCTCGTTCCTTTGATCACGGACCCTAACAAAACCAGACTGCCTCTGCCCAGTGGAAGGGAACCTTCCTTTTGGAGAATCTCAGAAGCACCAGTGTGAGAAATCCTCCATGGCCTCTTGACACAACCCCTCCATTTGTCGGTCATCATAGACAAAAACTCCAGCTTGAGCAAACATCTGACATCCGCCCTTATTTAGGTTCTGGATTTTTGTTTCCACTGCTGCACACTGGAAATGCATTTCGCTTGACACTGAATTTAACTATAGCTTCGGATTAGAATTCTATTCTCAGCCTCCTGGTCCAGAAGCCCTCTTGAGAGGGAATTCGGGAGCCACAGAGCAACATTCTGCATTCCCCATAGAAAGAAATAGGGCCTGTTGAATCTGCCCAGAAACTCCACATAAGGATCAGTCTGCTTGGCACTCGAGGGAACCTTGATTTATAGGCTGTCCTGGGCACTAGTTCTGTGTCTGACAGCCTGAGCCAAGACCTAGTTTCAGCCACCCAGAGATCTGAGTCCATATCCAGCATGTGAGATCGGCCAGGGCCCAAGTCTGTCACCTCTATCCATCCTTGGTTTTGAGGAATCTTTCCCCAGACCTTTTTCTGGAATCCCTGATAATAGGGGATCCAGAAGCACAATAGAGAACTCCTCCTTCCCCATGGCAGGAATCCTAGCTGTTAATATGGGTGTCCAAAGCTCAAAGTGGGAGCCAGCTGCATGGCCAAGGAGACAACACCGACTCATGCAGGCTGTCCTGGGCACAAGCAGCCATTTTAACCCTCAGCTTGAGCATGACTTCAAAAAATGTTCTCAGTTTCACCTCCAGGATCCCGCATTGCAGGCCTGGTACTCACCTAGGACCAAATCCTAACACTTGGGATTTTCCATGTGCCCAAACCCAGAGTCTGTCACTGGAATCCCTGTTTTGGGGCACACCTGAGATGGAAAACAGCCCTCTTCGCTTCCCTGAGAAAGCCACCAAACTATTGAGAGCCTCCAGGATCTTTGAGAAGAAAAATGTCCCATGGTCCCATGAGTCCACACCTGCATTCGGAGGCCATCGTGGATACACCATCCAGATACAAGAGACTGTGCTATTGTCTTTGAGTCACCTGATTTACAATTCCTGACATGCTGCCCCCCAGGGCTATGCATTGGGCCTGCGATCACCTAACCACTAACCTTAACCTGTGTTTTTTTTTTTTTTTTTTGCAGACTGCTCTCCAAAAACCATGGCTCACATGCCCACCAGGATGGGGCCCCTAGAGTCACACCACTAGACTGTGCCTGCCATCCCCAAGGAAACTGGGCCCATCACAGTTGCCCAAAACCTCCTGATTAGGAGAAACCTGCAAGGCTCCTGAACCCAACCCAATTATGGAGGCCGCTCTGGATGCAAATGTGCATTCTGAAACACCCTGATCACCTCCATCGGGGCAGACACCCAAGTCAATGGTCCTGAGTCAGATAATCGACACTGACATGGCCCTAGGACCTCATTGGAAGCTTAGATTAGCTTTTCAGGCATCTGTACTCAGAGTCCTCTTCTGGAGTACCAACTTATGATACAACATATGGTCCCTGAGTCCCACAACAGAAAATCTCCTGTCCCCAGACAGAAGCCGTGCTCTTGGACCTCTGTCCAACCCTTAGGGTATATGAATTCTGCACAGCCCCTTAGCCACCAGAACACTCTAAGATCTCCCTGGTAACAAACCTGCATTGTGACACATCATCATGAGGCTCCATGTCAATTCAAGGCCCTGGTACTTCGCCCCAGAGCCACGAGAACGAACCTGCCATGTTCCTCAGCTGCAATGGTCAATGAAGATATGCTTTCCAGGCCTCCATACGGGAGTGCTCTGCTACACAAATTTTCCACATGAGAAACTGGGGCAAACAAACCAGACTGCCCCTGTCCGGTAGAAAAGAACTTTGTTGTTTGGATCATCTCACAAGTCCCAGGGTGGGAAATCGTCCATGGCCTCTTGACGCCACCCTTCCATTTCTTGGTCATCATAGACACAAACTCCAGCCTGAGCAAACATCTGACATCCGCCCATACTCAGGTGCTGATATTGGAATCAGCTGCTGCTCACTGGAACTGCCTTTTGCTTGGCACTGAATTTAACCCTAGCTTCGGATTACAATTTCATCCTCACCCTACTGGTCCGCCATATCTCTTGATAGGGAATTCTGGATCCACAACGTAACATTCTGCCTTCTGCATAGAAAGAAGGACCTGGTGAGTCTGCTCAGAAACTGTGCATGAGGATCAATATGCTAAGCCCAGGAGGGAACCCCTATTTATAGATTGCCTGGGCACTAGTGCTGTGTCTGACAGAGCCTGAGCCCCGACCTCGTGTCAGCCACCCAGAAGGTGGGGCCCATATCGAGCATGTGAGACTGGCCATGGCCCAGGGCCATCATCCCTACCCATCCTTGGTATTCAGGCATCTGTACCCTAGACCTTTTCTGGAACTCCTACCAATGGGGGAACCTGAAGCACAATAGAGAACTCCTCCTTCCCCATGGCAGGAATCCTGGCTTTCAGATGGGTGTCCAATCCTCAGAATGGGAACAGGTTGCATGACCAAGTAGACAACACCCAATCCTGATGGCCTCCTGGGCACAAGCAGGCATTATGACCCTCAGGTTGAGCATGCTTTCAAACAAACACTTTCGGTTGCACCTCTAGGATCTCGCATTGCAGGCATGGTATGGCCTTAGGCCCAAATCCTAGTCCTTGGTGGGATTTTCCAAGCACTTAGAATGAGAGCCCATCTCTGGAATCCCTGTTTTGGGACACGCCTAAGCTGGAAAAAAGCACTCATCCATTCCCTGAGAAATCCACCAAACTATTGGGAACCGCCAGGATCCTTGAGATCTTCATGAGATTCCATGTCCAATCCAGTCCTTGGTACTTCACCTCAGAGCCACCAGAATGAACCTGCCATGTACCTCAGCAGCAATGGTCAATGGAGGTGTGCTTTTCAGGCATCCGTGCGGGAGAGCTATGCTACCCATTCTTTCCACATGTGGGACCCTGGAGCAGACAAACCAGACTGCCCCTGTCCGGTAGAAGGAAACCTTACTGTTTGGAGCATCTCACAAGCCCCAACCTGGGAAATCCTCCATGGCCTCTTGACACCGCCCTTCCATTTGTGGGTCATCATAGACACAAACTCCAGCATGAGCAAATATCTGACAACCAGCCTTACTCAGGTGCTGAACATTCGATTCAACCGCTGCACACTGGAAGTGCCTTTTGCTTGATACAGAATGTAACCATAGCTTGGGTTTACAATTCCATCCTCAGACACATGGCCTGCAAGACCTCTTGATAGGGAATTCTGGAGCCACAGTGCAACATTCTGCCTTCCCCATAGAAAGAAGAAGGGCCTGGTGAGTCTGTCTAGAAACCCTATATGAGGATCAATCTTCACAGCTTTAGAAAGAACCCCGATTTATAGGCTGCCCTGGGCACTAGTGCTGTGTCTGACAGATACTGAGCCAAGACTTAGTGTCAGTCACCCAGAGATCAGGGCCCATATCCACGATTTGGCACTGGCCATGGCCCATGTCCATCATTTCTACCCATCCTTGGTATTCAGGTATCTGTCTCCAGACCTTTGCTGGAATACCTGCTACAGGGGGAAGCTGAAGCACAATAGAGAACTCCTCTTCCCCCATGGCAGGAATTCTGGCTGTTGGGATGGGTGTCCAACCCTCAAAGTGGGAGCCAGCTGTATGGCCAAGAAGACCACGCCCACTCATGTGGGCCACCCTGGGCACAAGCAGTCATTGTGACCCTCAGCCTGAGCATGATTTCAAACAAGCCCTCTCGGTTGCACCTACAGCATCCAGCATGCAGGCCTGGTAAGCCACTATGCCCAAATCCTAACACTTGGTGGGATTTTCTTGGGGACCAGACCCAGAGACCATCTCTGGAATCCCTATTTTGGGGATTCAGCATGGAAAACAGCACTCTTCCCTTCCCTGAGAAAGCCACCAACTATTGGGAGCTTCCAGGATCCTTAGAGAGGAAAAATCTCCCATGGGCACATGAGGCCACACCTGCATTCCGAGGCCATCCTGTACACACAATCAGGATACAGAAGCCTGTGCTACCACCTTTGAGTCACCCGATTAACAGTTCCTGACAAGCTGCCATCCATGTCTATGCATTGGGCCTGCTATCACCTTGCCACTAACCCTAACACGAGTTTTTGTTTGCAGACTTCCCTCCCAAAACCATGGCTCACATGCCCTTCAGCTTGTGGTATCTGGAGCCATACCATGGGAGTGTGCCTGTCTTACCCAAAGAAAATTTAACTATCACTGTTGCCTAAACCCTCTAGATTGGGAGAACCCTGCAAGGCCCCTGAGTCCACCCCAGTACTGGAGGCCATTCTGGAGCAAATGCACAGTCTGACACACCCTATCACCAACATCCAGGCTGATAGCCAAGTCAATGGTCCTAAGACAGAAGATTGAACCTGACATGCCCCTAGGACTTCATTGGAACACTAGATTATGTTTTCAGGTATCTGTACTCAGAGGCCTGTGCTGGAATATCAACTTATGATACAACATAGTCCCTGAGCCACACAACAGAACATCTCCTGTCCCCAGAAGGCAGCCGTGCTCTTGGACCTGTGTCAAACACTCAGGGTAGATGAATCCTGCATGACCCTTGGCAACCAGCATATTCTATGATCTCCCTGACAACAAACCAGCATTGTGACCCATCTTCATGATACTCCATGACACCTCAAGGCCTTGGTACTTCACCCCAGAGCCTTCAGAACAAAACTGCCTTGTTCCTCAGCTTCTATGGTCAATGTAGGTGTACTTTCCATGCATCCAGCGGGAGTGTTTTGATAGCAACTTTCCACATAGTGAACTCTGGAGTAAACAAACCAGACTCCTATGTACAGTTAAAGGAAACCTTGCTGAATGGAGTATATCACAAGCCTGAGCGTGGGTAATCCTCCATGGTCTCATGAGGCCACCCCTCCATTTGATGGTCATCATAGACACAAACTGCAGTATGAGCAAACAACTGACATCCGCACTTACTCAAGTGGTGGATATTCGAATCAGCCGCTACACACTGGAATTGCCTTTTGTTTGACACTAAATTCAAAAGTAGCTTGGGTTTATAATTCCATCCTCACCCTAGTGTTCCGTAAGTCCTCTTGATAGGGAATTCTGGAGCCACAATGCATCATTCTGCCTTCCCCATAGAAAGAAGAAGGGCCTGGTGAGACTGCCCAGAAACCCTCCATGAGGATCAATCTACTTGACCCTCGAGGGAACCCCGATTTATAGGTTGCCCTGGCCACTATTACTATGTCTGACAGAACCTCATCTCCGACCTCGTGTCACGATCCAGAGGGTGGGCCCCATCTCCAGAATGTGAGACTGGCCATGGCCCAGGGACTTCATCTCAACCCATTCTTGGTTCAGGCATCTGTCCCCAGACCTTTGTTGGAATCCCTGCCTATGGGGAAACCTGAAGCACAATAGAGAACTCCTCCTTCCCCATGGCAGGAATCCTGGCTTTTGGGATGAGTGTCCCAGAGTGGGAGCCAGCTGAATTGCCGAGGAGACCCCGCCAACTCATGAGGGCCGCCATGGAAACAAGCAGGCATTGTGACCCTCAACCTGAGCATGATTTCAAACAAACACTCTCAGTTGTACCTCCAGGATTCCTCATTGCAGTCCTGGTATGCCCCTAAGCCCAAATCCTAACCACTGTTGGGATTTTCCAGGTGCCCAGAACCACAGCCGATCTCTGGAATCCCTGTTTTGGGGCACTCCAAGGATGGAAAATAGCGCTCTTACCTCCACCGAGAAGGCCACAATAGTACAGGGAGCCACCAGGATCCTTGAGAGGAAAAGTCTCCCATGGACCCATAAGACAACACCTGCATTCTGAGGCCATCCTGGACACACAATCCAGATACAAAAGCCTGTGCTACCACTTTTGAGGCACCTGATTTACAGTTCCTGACAAGCTGCCCCCCAGGTCTATGCATTGGGCCTGTGATCACCTCGCCGCTAGCCTTAACATGAATTTGTGTTTTCAGACTTCTCTCCCAAAACCATGGCTCATATGCCTTCCAGGATGGGGTCTTTGAAGCCACTCCATAGGACTGTGCACACCATCCCAAGGAAAATGTGCCCGTCACAGTTGCCCACACCCTCCAGATAAGGAGAAATCTGAAAGTCCCCTGAGCCCACCCTAATATTGGAGTCCACTGTGGATGCAAATGCACATTCTGAAACACCCTGATCACCTGAATCCAGAAAGACACCCAAGTCAATGGTCCTGAGTCAGAAGATTGAACATGACATGCCCCTAGGACCTCATTGGAACCCTAGATTATGCTTTCAGGCATCTGTCCTCAGAGACCTGTTGTGGAGTACCAAATTATGATACAACATATGGTCCCTGAGCCCCAAAACAGAACATCTCCTTTCCCTAGACGGAAGCTGTGTTCTTAGACCTGTGTCAAACACTCAGGGTAGATGAATCATGCTCGGCCCCTTAGCCACCAGCAGATTCTAAGATCTCCCTGGTAACAAACCAGCATTGTGACCCATCTTCTTGAGACTCCATGTCAACTCCAGGCCTTGGTACTTCCCCCCAGAGCCACCAGAATGAATCTGCCATGTTCCTCAGCTGCAATGGTCAATGGAGGTGTGTTTTCCAGAAATCCATGCGGGAGTGCTCTGCTACCCAAACTTTCCACTTGGAGGACCTTGGAGTAAACAAACAAGACTCCCCCTTTCTTGTAGAAGGAAACCTTGCTGTTTGGAGCATCTCACAAGGCCCAGCGTGTGAAATCCTCTATGGCCTCTAGACGCCACTCCTCTATTTGTCGGTCATCATACACATAAATCCATCTTGAACAACATTTGACATCCGCCCTAACTCTGATGATGTATATTTCAATCAACCACTGCCCTCTGGAACAGCCTTTCGCTTGGCACTGAATTGAACCGTAGCTTGGGTTTACAATTCCATCCTCACCCTACTAGTCCCCAAGCACTATTGATAGTGAATACTGGAGCCACAAAAAGCATTCTGCCTTCCACACAGAAAGAAGGGCCTGATGAGTCTTCACAGAAACTCCACATGAGGATCAATCTGCTCGGCCCGTGAGGGAACCCCAATTTATAGGCTTCCCTGCCCACTAGTGCTGTGTCTGACAGAGCCGGAGCCCCAACTGTGTGTCATGCACCCAAAGAGTGTGGCCCATTACCAGCATGTGAGACCCTGCATGGCCCAGGACCGTTATCTCTACCCATTCTTGGTATTCAGGTATTTCTGCCCAGACCTTTGCTGGAATCCCTGCCAATGGGAGAACCTGAAGTAGGGAACTCCTCCTTCCCCATGGCAGGAAGCCTGGCTATTGGGATTGGTGTCCAACCCTCAGAGTGGGAGCCGGTTGTATAGCCAATGAGACCACGCCGACTCATGAGGTCCTCCTTGGGCACAAACAGGCATTCTGAGCTGAACAAGCCTGAACATGCTTTCATACAAACACTCTCAGTTGCACCTCCAGGATCCCACTTTATAGACCTGGTACACCCCTAGGCCCAAATGCTAACACTTGGTGTGAGATTCTAGGTTCCCAGACCCAAAGCCTGTCTCTGGAATCCTTGTTTTGGGGCACCCCTAAAAAGGAAATCAGCACTCTTCCCTTTCCCGAGAAAGCCACCAAACTGTGGAGCACCACCAGGATCCTTAGAGAAAAAATAAATCTCCCATGGACCCATGAGACCACACCTGCATTCCTAGGATACTGGACACACAATCCAGAGAGAAAAGCCTGTGCTACTGCCTTCCAGTCAGCCTAATCAAAGTTCCTGACGAGCTGCCATCCCGGTCTATGCATTTGGCCTGCGATCACATCACCATTAACACTAACCCGAATTTGTGTTTCCAGAATTCTCTCCCTAAACCATGGCTCACATGCCCACCAGAATGAAATCTCTGGACCCACACCACAGAACTCAGGCTGCCATCCCCAAAGACACTGTGCATATCAGATTTACCCAAACCTTCCAGATTAGAAGAAAACTGGAAGACCCCTGAGCACACCCCAATATTGCCAGCCACTCTGGATGCAAATGCGCAGTCTGAAACACCCTGATCACATACATCCAGGGAGACATTCAAGTCAATGATCGTGAGCTAGAAGATTGAACCTGAAATGCCCCTAGGCCTTCAATGGAACCCCATTAGGTTTTCAGGCATCTGACTTCATGGGACCTGTTCTGGAATACCAATTTATGACACATCATGTGGTCCCTGAGCCACACAACAGAACATCTCCTGTCCCTAGAAGGATACCGTGCTCATCAACCTGTGCCAAACCCTCAGGGTAGGAGAATCCTGCATGTCACATTAGCAACCAGCGCATTCCAAGATCTCCCTGGTAACAAACCAGCATTTTGACCCATTTGCAAGATATCCCATGTCAAATCAAGGTCTTGGTACTTCGCCCCAGAGCCACCAGAAAGAACCTGCCATGTTCCTCAGCTGCAATGGTCAATGGAGGTGTGCTTTCCAGGCATCCATGTCAGAGAGCTCTGCTTCACAAACTTTCACATGGGGGAACCTAGAGCCAAAAAGACAGACTAGACCTGCCCAGTAGAAGGAAACCTTGAGGTTTCCGACAGAGCATGAGCCCCGACCGAGTTTTAGCAACCAGAGAGCAGGCCCGTGTCTAGCATTTGGAATGGTCATGGCCCAAGTACGTCATCTCTACACATCCTTGGTATTCAGGAACCTGTCTCCACACCTTTGTTGGAATCCCTGCCAATGGTGAAAACTGAAAGACAATAGATAACTCCTCTTTCCCCCTGGAAATAAACCTGGCTGTTTTGATGGGTGTCCAACCCTCAAAGGGGGAGCCTGTTACAAAACCAATGAGACCATGCCCACTCCTGAGGGCCACCCAGGGCGCAAACAGGCATTGTGACCCTCAGCCTGAGCATGCTTTCAAACAATCCTCTCAGTTTCACCACCATGAACCTGTATTGTAGGCCTTGTACGCCTCTAGGCACAAATCCTAAAACTTGGTGGGATTTTCCAGGTTCCCAGCCACTGAGCCTGTCCCTGGAATCCCTGTTTTGGGGCACCCCTAAGCTGGAAAACAGCACTCTTTCCTTTCCCATAAAAGCCACCAAACTAAGGGGAGCCACCATGATCCATAGAGAGAAAAAGTCTCCCATGGACCCATGCGAAAACACCTGCATTCTGAGGCCATCCTGGACACACAATACAGAGAGAAAAGCCTGTTCTACCGCCTTCCAGTCACCCTAATTGTAGATCCAAGTGCCTTCCAGTCAGCCTAATTACAGTTCCAGATGAGCTGCGCTCCAGGTCTATGCATTGGGTCTGCGATCACATTGCACTAACCCTAATCCAAATATGTGTTTTCAGACTTCTCTCCCAAAACCATGGCACAAATGGCACACTCCTTCAGGATGGGGTCTCTGGCTCCACACCTCAGGACTGTCCCTGCCGTCCCAGTCACAGTAGCCCAAACCTTCTAGATTAGGATACACCTGCCAGGCCCCTGACCCTACACCTACATCCAGGTAGATAGCCAAATCAATGATCCTGAGTCAGAATAGTGAACCTAACATGCCCCCTAGGACGTCATTGGAACCCTAGATTTTGTTTTCAGACATCTGTCCTCAGAGGCCTGTTTCGGAATGCGAACTTACGATACAACATGTGGTCCCTGGGCCACGCAGCAGAACATCTCCTGTACTGAGAAGTAAACCGTGCCCTTCCATCTGTGCCAAAGACAAGGGTAGTAGAATCCTGCACAGCACCTTAGCCACCAGCACATTCTAAGATCTTCCTGGTAACAAACCAGCATTGTGGCCCATCTGCTAGAGATGCCATGTCAACTCAAGGACTTGGTCCTTCACGCGAGAGACACCAGAACGAACCTGCTATGTTCTTCCACTGCAATGGTCAATGAAGTTGAGCTTTCCAAGCATCGATGTGGTAGAGCTCTGCTACCAAACCTTTCCACATGGGGGACCCTGGAGCAAGTAAACCAGAATCCACCTGTCCAGTAGAACGAAACCTTGCTTTATGGAGCAGCACGAAAGCCTCAACATGAAAACCCCTCCATGGCCTCCTGACGCCACCTCTCCATTTCTCAGTCATCATAGACACAAACTCCAGTGTGAGCAAATATCTGACATTCGCCCTTACTCAGGTGCTGGATATCTCGAATAAGCCGCTGAACATAGAAACTGCCTTCCACTTGGCCATGGATTGAACCGTAGCTTGTGTTTACAATTCCATCCTCACCCGACTGCTCCCCAAGCCCTCTTTATAGGGAATTCTGGATCCACAACGTAGCATTTTGCCTTCCCTATAGAAAGAAGTGCCTGGTGAGTCTGTTCAGAAACCCCGTATTAGGATTAATCTGCTCGGCCATGGAGGGAACCCCGGTTTATAGGTTTCCCAGGCCACAAGTGCTGTGTTTGACAGAGCCTGAGCCCTGACCTAGTGTCAGTCACCAGATAGTGGGCCCCACAATTATCATTTGGGATTGCCATGGCCCAAGTACGTCATCTCTACACATCCTTGGTATTCTGGCACCTGTCCCCAGACCATTGCTGTAATCCCTGCCAATAGGGGATCCAGAAGCACAACAGAGAACTCGTCCTTCCTCATGGCAGGAAAATTCGCTGTTGGGATGGGTGTCCAACCCTCAAAGGGGGATCCAGTTACAAGACCAATGAGACCACGTCCACTCCTGAGGGCCACCCTGGGCACAAATAGGCATTGTGACCCTCAGCTTGAGCATGCTTTCAAACAATCCCTCTCAGTGCACCACCATGATCCCGCATTGCAGGTCTGGTATGCTTCTAGGCACTAATTCTAAAACTTGGTGGGATTTTCCAGGTGCCCAGCCCCAGAGCCTGTCTCTGGAATCCCTCTTTTGGGGCACCCCTAAGATGGAAAAAAGCACTCTTCCCTTCCCTGAAAAAACCACCAAACTATTGGGAGCCACCAGGATCCATAGAGAAGAAAAGTCTCCCATGGACCCATGAGAACACACCTGCATTCTAAGGCAATCCTGGACACACAATCCAGAGAGAAAAGCCTGTGCTACCACCTTCAAGTCACCCTAATTACAGTTCTAGATGAGCTGCCCTCAGGTCTATGCATTAGGCCTGCGATCATCTTGCCACTAACCCTAACCTGAATTTGTGTTTGCAGACTTCTCTCCCCATACAATGGCTCTCATGCCCTCCAGGATGGGGTCTCTGGAGCCACACAACAGGACTGTGCCTGCCATCCCCAAGGAGACTCTGCCTGTCACAGTTGCCCAAACCTTCCAGATTAGGAGAAACCTGCAAGGCCCTGAGCCCACCCAAATATTGCAGTCCGCTCTGGACGCAAATGTGCAGTCTGAACCCGGCTGGTCTCCATGCCCTCTTGACAGGGAATTCTGGAGCCACAATGAAGCATTCTGCCTTCCTTATAGAAAGAAGAAGTGCCTGGTGAGTCTGTCCAAAAACCCTACATGAGGATCAATCTGTTTCACCCTCGAGGGTACCCTGATTTGTAGGATGCCCTGGCCACTAGTTCTGTGTCTGACAGAGCCTGAGCCCCATCCTCGATTCAGCCTCCTGGAGAGTGGGGCCCATATGCAACATGTGAGACAGGCAATGGCCAAAGTCCATCCTCTCTACCCATCCTTGTTATTCCAGCATCTGTCCCCAGATGTCTGCTGGAATCCCTGCCAATTGGGGAACCTGAAGCACAATAGAGAACTGCTCCTTCCCCATGGCATCCCCGTGGCTGTTGGGATGGTTGTCCAACCCTCAGAGAGGAGACATTTGCACCGACTATGTGAACAGACCCACTCCTGAGGGCTACCCTGGGTAAAACAGGCATTGTGACCCTCAGCCTGAGCATGATTTCAAACAAGCCCTCTCAGTTGCACCACCAGCATCCTATATTGCAGGCTTGGCATTCCCCAAGGCCCAAATCCTAACCCTTGGTGGGATTTTCCCAGTGCCCAGACACAGAGCCCCTCTCTGTAATCCCTGTTTTGGGGAACCCCTAAGATGGAAAACAGCACTCTTCCCTTCTTCCAAAAAACCACCAAACTATGGAGAGCCATCAGGATCCTTAGAGAGGAAAAATATCCCGTGGACCCATAAGACCACACCTGCATTCAGAGGACTTCCTGAACACACAATCCAGATATAAAAGTCTGTGATATCGCCTTCCAGTCACCCTAAATACATTTCCTGACGAAATGCACTCAAGGTCTACGCATTGGGCCTGTGATCACCTCACCATTAACCCTAACCTGAGTTTGTGTTTGGAGACTTCTCTACCAAAACCATGGCTCAGATGCCCTCCAGGATGGGGTCTCTGGAGCCACACCACAGGACTGAGCCTGCCATCCCCACAGAAACTGTGCCCTTCAAAGTTGCTCAAACCTTCCAGATCAGGAGAAACCTGCAAGTCCTCTGAGCCCAAACCCAATATTGTAGCTGCTCTGGACGCTAATGTGTAGTCTGAAAAACCCACTCAATGGTCCTGAGTCAGAAGATTGAACCGGACACGACCATAGGACCTCATTGAAACCCTAGATTTGTTTTTCAGATATCAGTCCTCAGAGGGCTATACTGGAATACTAACTTATGATACAACATGTGTTCCATGAGACACACAACAGAACATCTCCTGGCCCCAGAAGGAAACTGTGCTCTTGGACCAGTGCCAATCTCTTAGGTTAGGAGAATCCTGCATGGCACCTTAGCTACCAGCACATTCTAATATCTGCCTGGTAACACAAGCACTGCGACCCATGTGCAAGAGATTCCAAGTCAACTCAAGGCCCTGTTACTTCACCCAAGAGCCACCAGAACGAACCTGCCATGTTCTTCAGCTGCAATGGTCAATGGAACTATGGTTTCCCGGTCTGAACAGTAGAGCTTTGCTACCCAAACTTTCAACATGGGGGACCCGGGAGCAAACAAATCAGACTCCACCTGTCCAGAGGAAGGAAGCCTTGCTATTTGGAACATCTCACAAGCCTCAGCGTGGGAAATCCTCCATGGCCACTTAATGTCACCTCTCCATTTGTCAGTCAACATAGACACAAACTTCAGTGTGAGTAAACGTCTTACATCTGCTCTTACTCAAGTGTTGGGTGACTCGATGAGCCACTGCACATTGGAATGGCTTCTGCTTGGCACTGAATAAACCATAACATGTGATTACAATACCATCCTCACCCGACTGGTTCCCATGCCCTCCAGATAAGGAATTCTGGAGCCACAACGCTGCATTCTTTCTTCTCCATAGAAAGAAGAAGGGCCTGGTGAGTCTGCCCAGAAACCCCACATGAGGATCATTCTGCTCAGCCCTCAAGGGTACCCCAATTTATAGGACGCCCTGGCCAATAGTGCTGTGTCTGACAGAGCTTGAGCACCGACCTAGTGTGAGCCACCCATAGTTTGGGGCCCATATCCAGCATGTTAGTTCAGTCATGGCCCAAGTCCGTCCTCTCTATCCATCCTTGGTATTCATGCACGTATCCCCAGACCTTTGCTGGAATCCCTTCCAATGGGGGAACCTGAAGCACAATAGGGAACTGCTCCTTCCCCATAGCAGGAAAGCTGGCTGTGTGGATGGGTGTCCAGACCTCGGAGTGGGAGCCAGCTACATGGCCAATATGACCACGCCCACTCATGAGGGACGCCCTGGGCACAAGCAGGCATTGTGACCCAGGGCCTGAGCATGCTATTAATCAAGCCTTCTCAGTTGCACCACCAGGATCCCGCATTGCAGCCCTCCTACACCCCGGCCCGAATCCTAATCCTTGGTAGAGTTTCTTGGTGCCCGGTCACAGAGGCCATCTCTGAAATCCCTGTGTGGGGCACCCCTAAGATAGAACACAGCACTCTTCCATTCACCGAATGGGCACCACACTATCAGGACCCGATAGGATCCTTAGAGAGGAAAAATGTTCCATGGACCCTTGAGACCATACCTGCATTCGGAGGCAATCTTAAACACACAATATAGATAAAAAAGCCTGTGCTACCGCCATCAGGTCACCCTAATTACAGTTCCTGATGAGCTGCCCTCCAGGTCTACGCACTGCGACTGCGATCACCTCGCCACTAACCCTAAACTGAGTTTGTGTTTGCAGACTACTCACCCAAAACCATGGTTCACATGCCCTCCAGGATAGGGTCTTTGGAGCCACGCCTGGACATGCCATCCCCAAGAACTGTGCCCATCACAGTTACCCAAAACCTTCAGGTTAAGAGAAATCTGCAAGACCCCTGAACCTAACCCACTATTGGAGGCCTCTCTGGAAGCAAATGCACAGTCTGAAACACACAGACACCCAAGTCAATGGTCCTGAGTCAGAAGATTGAACCTGACATACCCCTTGGACCTCATTGGAACCCTAGATTAGGTTTCACACATCTGTCCTCAGAGGCCTGTTCTGGAATACCAACTTGTGATACAACATGTGGTCCCTGAGCAACACAACAGAACATCTCCTATCCCTAGAAGGAAACGGGGCTCTTCGACCTGTGCCAAAACCTCAGGGTTGGAGAATCCTGCATGGCCCCTTAGCCACCATCACACTCCTAGATCTCCCTAGAAACAAACCAACACTGTGACCCATGGGCAAGAGATTCCAAATCAACTCAAGGCCTTGGCACTTCGCCCAAGACCCACCAGAACAAACCTGCCATGTTCTTCAGCTACAAATGTCAATGGAGTTGTGCTTTCCAGGCATCCATGTGGGAGTGCTATGCTACCCAAACTTTCTACATGGGGGACCCCGGAGCAAACCAAGCAAACTCCACTAGTCCAGTAGAAGGAAACCTTGCTATTTGGAGCATCTCACAATCCTCAGCGTGGGAAATCCTCCATGGCCTCTTGACACAACCTCTCCATTTGTAGGTCATCATACACAAACTCCAATATGAACAAAAGTCTGACATTCACCCTTACTCATGTGCTGGATATCTCAAATCAGCTGCTGCACATTGGAACTGCCTTCCCCTTGGCAATGAATTTAACCAGGCTTGTGTATACAATTCCATCCTCACCCGACTGGTCCCCAAGGCCTCTTGATAGGGGATTCTGGTACCACGATGCAACATTCGGCCATCCCCATAGAAAGAAGTGCCTGGTAATTCTGCCCAAAAACGCCACATGAGGATCAATCTACTTGGCCTTCAAGGGAACCCCGATTTATATGATTCCCTGGTCACTAGTGCTGTGTCGGTCAGAGCCTGAGCCCTGGCCTTCTGTCAGCCACCCAGAGAGAGGGTCCCATATCCAGCATGTGAGACCGGCCATGGCCCAAGTCCGTCATCTCTACATATCCTTGTTATTCAGGCACCTGTGCCAGACCTTTGCTGTAATCCCTACCAATGGGGGAACCTGAAGCACAATAGAGAAATCCTTCTTCCATATGGCAGGAAACCTGGTTGTTGGAATGTGTGTCCAAAACTCACAGTGGGAGCCAGTTCCATGGCCAATGAGACCACGCCCACTCTTGAGGGCTGCTCTGGGCCCAAACATGTACTGTGACCCTCAGCCTGAGCATGCTTTCAAATAAACGCTCTCAGTTGCACCACCAACATCCCGCTTTGCAGGCCTGGTACATGCCTTGTCCCAAATCCTAACTCTTGCTGGAGTTTTCCAGCCGCCAAGACTCAGAGCCCATCGCTGGAATCCCCGTTTTGGGGCAACCCTAAGATGGAAAACAACACTCTTCCATTCTCCGAAAACACCACCAAATTAAGGAGCTGCCAGGATCCTTAGAGAAAAAAAGTCTCCCATGGACCCATGAGAACACACCTGCATTCCGAGGCCATCCTGGACATACAATCCAGAAAGAAAAGCCTATAAAACTGCCTTCAGTCACCCTAATTACAGTTCCTGACGAGCTTCCCTCACGGCCTATGCATTGGTTTTGCGAACACATTGCCACTAACTGTAACCCGAATTTGTGTTTCCAGACTTCTCTCATGGCTCACATGCCCTCCAGGATGATTTATCTGGAGCCACACCACAGGACTGTGCCTGCCATCACCATGGAAACTGTGCTTGTCATAGTTCCCCATACTTTCCAGATTAGGAGAACCCTGCAAGGACCCTGAGCCCTCCACAATATTGATGGCTGCTCTGAATGCAAATGCGTAGGTGAAACAACCTGATCACCTACATTCAGGCACAGTTAAGTCTATGTCCTGAGTCAGAAGATTGAACATTTCATGCTCCTAGGACCTTATTGGTACCTTAGATTAGGTTCTCAGGCATCTGTCCTCAGAGGGCTGTTCTGGAAAACCAACTTATGGTACAACATGTGCGCCCTGAGCCACACAACAGAACATCTGTTCCCAGAAGGAAACCGTGTACTTCAACGTGTGCCTAACCCTCAGGGTAGGAGAATCCTGCATGGCACATTAGCCACCAGAACATTCTAAGATCTCCCTGGTAACAAAACAGCATTGTGGCCCATCTGTAGAGATTCCATGTCCACTCCAGTCCTTGGTACTTCGCCCCAGAGCCACCAGAATGAACCTGCCATGTTCCTCAGCTGCAACGGTCAGTGGAGGTGTGCTTTCTAGTCATCCATGCAGAAGAGCTCTGCTACACAATCTTTCCACATGGGGGACACTGGAGCAAACAAGCCAGACTCCACCTGTCCAGTAGAGGGAAATCTTCCTGTTTGGAGCATCTCCATAGCCTCAGCGTGGGAAATCCTCCATGGCCTCTTGATGCCACCCCCCTATTTGTCGGTCTTCTTAGACACAAACTCCAGTGTGAGCAAATATCTTACTTCTGCCTTTACTCAGGTGCTGGATATCTCGAATAAGCCGCTGCACATTGGATCTGCCTTCCGATTGGCACTGAATTGAACCATGGATTTTGTTTACAATTCCATCTTCACCCTACTCGTCCCCAAGGCCTCTTGATAGGGAATTCTACAGCCACAACGCTGCATTCTGCCTTGCCCATAGAATGAAATGCCTGGTGATACTGCCCAGAAATCCCACATGAGGATCAATCTGCTTGGCCCTCGAAGGAACCCCAATTTATAGGCTGCCCTGACCACTAGTTCTGTGTCTAACAGAGCCTGAGATTGGACCTAGTTTCAGCCACCCAAAGAGCGGTTCACATACCTAGCATGTGGGACGGGCCATGTCCCAAGTCCGTCAACTCTACCCATCCTTTGTATTCAGGCACCTGTCTCCAGACCTTTGCTGGAATCCCTGCCAGTGGGGGTACCTTAACACCATAGAGAAGTGCTCCTTCCCCATGGCAGGAAATCTGGCTGCCCAGGACAAACAGGGGCAATCTGAGCCCATCTGAGCACCTACCTGCACTCAGACCCATAGACAGATGTTCCCAGAGGCAAATTGGAATGAACAGGCACCTAGGCCCTAATCGGATCCATTGCTTTGGTTTCCAGGCATCTCTCCTCAGAGGCCTTGATTCCAATACCAGCATATGGCTGTTTCTTGAGGCACCCATCAGAACAAATCTCATCTCCACATGGGAAACTTGCACGTTGGAGCTGTGTCAATGCCTCTGGTTAGGAGAACCCTTTAGGGCCCCAGTGCCACCGCCTCATTCCAAGGTCTCCATGGACACAAACCCACATTAGGACCCATCCACAGAAGAGCCCATTTCAACTCAGCCCCCTCGGTTGCTCCCATAGAGCCAGCCTATCAAACCTGTCTATTCGCTAGGAGACAATTGAAATGTGAGGCGGGCTGCCCAGGCATCCATCCTTAGATCCCTGCTCTGGCGTCATTCTGTATGGGATGTACTGGAGTGATCCAACAGGTCTCAACTGTTGATCAGAAGGAAGCCTTGCGGTTTGGAGCATCTCACTACTCCCATCGTGGATATACCTCCATGGCCTCGAGATGCTGACGCCTTAATGAAGGGGCAAGAAAAGACAGAAAATCGAACCTGAGCTTAGGTCTGAACCTTGCCCTGACTTCAGATGCATGAAATCCCAATTCAGATCTGCAGAGGGTGCCTGCCATGCCCTCGCCCAGAAACCTATGCCTAACATGTGTTCTCAGACTTCAGTCCTCACACCCTTCGCCTACAAGGCATCCAGTTTGGGAATTGCGGAGCCACAAGGCAGCACTCTGCCTGCCCTCCAGAAGAAAAATATTGCCCTTGGGGCTACCCGAAATGCTAAATGAGGATCAACCTGCATGGCAATCGATTGTACCCCAATTATACTATCTACCCTGGGCACTAATGCCCTGTCTGAAACAGACCGAACCTGAACCTCCCAACCAACACCCAGACAGTGGCTCCACACTGAGCACATTGGACCGGACATGGCCTTAGGTCGTTATCTCTTCCCAACCTCGGTTTTCAGATTCACAATCTAGACGTTATCTCCAATCACTGCCCAGGGTGAATGAGATGCAGAAATCAGAACTACTACTTCCCCATGGCAAGAATACATGTGGTTGGCATGTTGTCCAACGTTCAGTGTAGGAGAAACCAGCGTGCTCCATGAGTCCGCACCAATGCTTGAGCGCCACAAGGGCAAAAACACGCATCATGACCCTCAGCGTGAGTTCTGTCCTCAAGGAAGGCCTCTCAGTGGCTGGACCATTAGAAGGCATATTGGGCTTGCCATACCCCTAAGCCCCAATTTTTAATCATATTTATGCTTGTCCAGTCGCCCGTTCCCAGGACTCTGCTCTGGGATCCCCCTTTTGGTGGGACACCTAAGGTAACAAAACTGAAAGGACACCTCCCATCCCACAGATTGACCCAAAACAATTGGGATCCAGCCAAATTCACAGAAAGGAAGACTCATCCATGGCCCATGAGGTCGCCCCGACATTCCATGGCCATCGTTGACACAGAATCCAGAGACAAAAGCCTATGCAAGCGCCTCACTCTCACCTTTTTTTCATATCCCGAAGAGTTCTCCTCATGGTCTGTAGATCGGGCCTGCCATACCTATGTCATCAAACCTAAGCTGAGTTTTTGTTTCCAGACTTCTGTGCCCACAGTTCGGGCCCACACACCCTTCAGGCTGGGGCCCCTGGAGCCACACATCAGGTCTGTGTCTGCCCACTCCACGGGAATTCTGACTTTTCCATTGTCTATAATCATACAAATTAGGAGAAACCTCCAAGGTCCCCGAGGCCATTCGAATAGTGTAGGCTGCCCAGACAAACAGGGGCGGTCTGACACCATCTGAGCAACTACCTCCACTCATACCATTGACAGATGTCGCCAGAGAGGAAGATTGAACTGGTGAGACCTCTAGGCCCTAATTGGATCCATTGCTGTGGTTTCCAGGTATCTCTCCTCAGAGGCCTGGTTTCCAATACCAGCCTATGTGGGTTTCCTGAGGCACCAATTAGAACAAATCTTGTCTCCACATGGGAAACTTGCTCTTTGGAGCTGTCTCAAAATCTCCGGTTAGGAGAATCCTTCAGGGACGGTGTGCCACCGCCCCATTCCAAGGTCTCCATGAACACAAACCCACATTAGGACCCATCCTTAGGAGAGTCCATTTCAACTCAGCCCCCTTGGTTGCTCCCCCAGAGCCAGCAGATCGAACCTATCTTGTCGCTAGGAGACAATTGGAATGGGAGGCGGGCTGCCCAGGCATCCATCCTTAGAACCCTGCTCTGGTGTCGTTCCGTATGGGACGCCCTGGAGACATCCAACAGGTCTCAAATGTCCTGCAGAAGGAATCCTTCCTTTTTGGAGCATCTCACAACTCCCAACATGGGAAAACCTCGAGGGCTTTGTGATGCCCCCCACCCCCTTTATTAAGGGGAAATCATGGACAGGAATCGAACCTGAGACAATGTCTGATCCTCACCCTGACTTCAGATGCATGAGATCTTGATTCAGCTCTGCAGAGTGTGCCAGCCTTGTCCTCGCACTGAAACCTATGTCTAGCTTGTGTTCTCAGACTTCCGTCCTCAAACTCCTGGCCCCCAAGCGCTCAAGATTAGCAATTCGGGACCCACAATGCAGCACTCTGCCTACCCTCCAGAAGAAAAATGTTGCCCTATGGAGCTTCCCAGACACCCCAAATGAGGACAGACCTACACGGCACTATACTGTACTCACATTTTATAGTCTAACCTGGGCACTAATACACTCTCTGACACAGCCGGAGCCCGGACCTCCTGACCAACACCCAGAAAGCTGACTGCACACTGAGCACATTGGACCCACCATTGCCTTAGCTTGTCATCTCTTCCCAACCAAGCTTTTCAGGCTTCAGAACTTAGACTCCATACCCTGCCAAGGGATGGACGTGATGAAGAAATCAGAATTCCTCCTTACTCCTTATCAGAAACCTTGTGTTTGGCATGTTGTCCAACGTTCATTGTAGGAGAATCCAGCGTTCACCCTGAGGCCCCGCCCATGCTTGAGTGCTGGGAGGGCATAAACACACATTGTAACCCTCATTCTGAGTCCTGTCCTCTAGTAAGTCCTGTCAGTGGCTGGACCATTAGACATCATAATGGGCTTGCCATGCCCCTAGGACTCAATTTTTTACCAGATTTCTGGTTGTCCAGTTGCCCCTTCCCAGGGCTCTTCTCTGGAATCCCTCTTTGGCTGGGTCACCTGAGGTGAAAAAACAAAACGGACTCCTCCCATCCCACAGAATGACCCCAAAATCTTGGGATCGGGCCAAATCCCCAGAGAGAAAGACTCGTTCATTGCCCATGAGGTCACCTGGACATTCCACGGCCATTGGTGACACAATATCCAGAGACAAAAGCCTGAGCAAGCGCCTCACACTCGCCCTTTGTTCATATCCAGAAGAGTTCTCCTCACGGTCTGTAGATCAGTTATGCCATACCTATGGCACAAAACCTAAGCTGAGTTTGCTTTCAGACAACTGTCCCTACAGCCCTGGCCCACACACCCTACAGGCTTACGCCCTTAGAACATAATCTGAGTACTGTACCTTCACTCTCCAAGGGAATTCTGCCAATCCCATTGGCCACAAACCTATAAATACCATAAAGCTCCAAAGTCCCCGAGGCCATCCCAATAGTGTTGGCTGCCCAGGACAAACAGGGGCAATCTGAGACCATCTGAGCACCCACCTGCACTCAGACCCATAGACAGATGTCTCCAGAGGTAAATTGGAACGAACTGGCAGCTATGCCCTAATCAGATCCATTGCTTTCGTTTCCAGGCATCTCTCTTCAGAGGCCTAGATTCCAATAACAACATATGCTGTTTCTTGAGGCACCCATCAGAACAAATCTCGTCTCCACATGGGAAATTAGCATGTTGGAGCTGTGTCAAGGCCTCTGGTTAGGAGAACCCTTCAGGGCCCCAGACCCACCGCCTCATTCCAAGGTCTCCATGGACACAAACCCACATTAGGACCCATCAGCAGGAGAGTCCATTTCAACTCAGCCTGCTCGGTTGCTCCCCCAGATCCAGCAGATCTAACTTGTCTTGTCGCTAGGTGACAATTGAAATGAGATGCAGGCTTCCCAGCCATCCATCCTTAGAACACTGCTCAGAATCATTCTGCATGGGAATTCCTGGAGCAAACCAACAGGTCTCAATAGTCCCGCAGAAGAATCTTTGAGGTTTGGAGCATCTCACAACTCCCATCGTGGGTAAACCTCCATAGCCTCGTGATCCCGCCCCCCCCACCTTCATGAAGGGGACATCAGGGACAGAAACTCCAACCTGAGTGATCCTCTGATCCTCGCCCGGATTTCAGAGGCACGAGATCTCGATTCAGCTCTGCAGAGTGTGCCTGCTGTGCCCTCGCCCAGAAACGTAAGCCTAGTTTGTTTTCTCAGACTTCCATTCTCACACTTCTTGCCCACAAGCCCTCCAGTTTGGCAATTCCAGAACTACAATGCAGCAATCTGCCTGCCCTCCAGAAGGAAAACATTGCACTCTGGGGCTACTCAGAAACCCCAAATGAGGATCAACCTGCATGCCACTTGACTCTACCCCAATTATACAGTCTTCCCTGGGCACTAATACCCTTTTTGACACAGCCTGAGCCTGGACCTCCCGGCCCACACCCAGCCAGCTGGCCACACACTGAGCACATCAGACCCGCAATGGCCTTAGGTCGTCATCTCTTCCGAACCTGGGTTTTCAGGTTTCAGAAGTTTGACCTTAACTCCAATCACAGCCCAGGGTTGAACATGATGCAAAAATCAGAACTCCTTCCCCATAGCAATAAACCTTGTGGTTGGCATGCTGTCCAACATTCAGTGAAGTTGATACCAGTGTGGGCCATGAGGCCCCACCCATGCTTGGAATTCGAGGCGAGCTGCCCATGTATCCATCCTGAGGACTTTGAGATCCCTGCTCTGGTGTTTTTCGGTATGGGAAGTCCTGGAGCGATCCAACAAGTCTCATTTGTCGATCAGAAGGAATCCTTGCGTTTTGGAGCATCTCACAACTCCCAACGTGGGAAAACCTTGATGACTTTGTGATGCCCCCCGCCCCCTTTATGAAGAGGAAATCATGGACAGGAATCCAACCTGAGCCAACGTCTGATCCTCGCCCTGATTTCAGATTCACGAGATCTCGATTCAGCTCTGCAGAGTGTGCCAGCCTTGCCCTGGCCCTGAAACCTATGTCTAGCTTGTGTCCTCAGACTTCCGTCCTCACACTCCTGGCCCCCAAGCCCTCAAGTTTGGCAATTCCAGACCCACAATGCAGCGTTCTGCCTGCCCTCCAGAAGAAAAATGTTGCCCTATGGAGCTTTCCAGACACCCCAAATGAGGATAGACCTACACGGCACTCTAATGTACCCAAATTACATAGTCTAACCTGGGCAGTAATGCACTGTCTGACACAGCCTGAGCCCAGACCTCCTAACCAACACCTAGATAGGTGACCGCACACTGAGCACATTGGACCCGCCATGGCCTTAGCTCATCATCTCTTCCCAACCTAGCTTTTCAGGTTTCAGAAGATTGACCTTAACTCCAAACCCTGCCAAGGAGTGAACATGATGCAGAAAACAGAACTCCTCCATCCCCATGGCAAGAAACCTTGTTGTTGGCATGTTGCCCAATTTTCAGTGTAGGAGAAACCAGCATTCACCATGAGGCCCCGCCCATACTTGAGGGCTGTGTGGGCATTAACACACATCGTGACCCTCAGCGTTAGTCCTGTCCTCTAGTAAGTCCTCTCAGTGGCTGGACCATTAGACGTCATAATGGGCTTACCATGCCCCTAGGCCCCAATTTTTAACCAGATTTCTGGTTGTCCGGTCGCCCCTTCCCAGGGCTCTTCTCTGGAATCCCTCTTTTGGTGGGACACCTGAGGTAAAAAGACAAAACGGACTCCTCCCATCCCACAGAATGACCCCAGACTCTTGGGACCGGGCAAAATCCCCAGAGAGGAAGACTCGTCCATTGCCCATGAGGTCACCCGGACATTCCAGGGCCATCAGTGACACAATATCCAGAGAAAAAAAGCCTGAGCAAGTGCCTCACACTCGCCCTTTGTTCATATCCTGAAAATTTCTCCTCACGGTCTACAGATCAGTCCTGCCATACCTATGACCCAAAAGCTAAGTCGAGTTTGTGTTTTCAGACAACTGTCCCCACAGCCCTGGCCCACACACCATTCATGCACAGGCCCCTAGAGCCAAACCTGAAGACTGTACCTGCCCTCTCCAAGAGAATTCTGCCCATACCATTGCCCACAAACCTACAAATAGGATAAACCTCAAAGTCCCCGAGGCATTCCCAATAGTGTTGGCTGCCCAGGACAAACAGGGGCAATCTGAGCCCATCTGAGCACCTACAGCACTCAGACCTGTAGACATGTCCCCAGAGTTAAATTGGTACAAACGGGCCTCTTGGCCCTAATCAGATCCATTGCTTTGGTTTCCAGGCATCTATCCTCAGAGACCTGGATTCCAATACCAGCATATGGCTGTTTCTTGAGGCACCCATAAGAACAATTCTCGTCTGCACATGAGAAGCTAGCGTGCTGGAGCTGTGTCAATGCCTCTGGTTAGGAGAACCCTTCAGGGCCCCAGTGTCACTGCCTCATTCCAAGGTCTCTATGGACACAAACCCACATTAGGACCCATCTGCAGGAGAGTCCATTTCAACTCAGCTCCCTCGGTTGCTCCTCCAGATCCAGCAGATCTAACCTGTCTTGTCACTAGGCGACAATTGGAATGAAAGGCGGGCTGCCCAGCCATCCATCCTTAGAACCCTGCTCAGAATCATTCTGCATGGGAATTCCTGGAGCCAACCAACAGGTCTCAATAGTCCCACAGAAGAATCTTTGAGGTTTTGAGCATCTCACAACTCCCATCGTGTGAAAACCTCCATGACTTCGTGATCCCGCCCCCACCCTCATGAAGAGGCCATCAGGGACAGAAACTCCAACCTGAGCGATTCTCTGATCCTCGCCCTGACTTCAGATGCACGAGATCTCGATTCAGCTCTGCAGATTGTGCGTGCTGTGCCCTCGCCCAGAAATGTAAGGCTAGCTTGTGTTCTCAGACTTCCATCCTCACAATCCTGGTCCACAAGCCCTTCAGTTCGGCAATTCCAAAACTACAATGCAGCACTCTGCCTGCCCTCCAGAAGGAAAACATTGCACTCTGGGGCTACCCAAAATCCCCATATGAGGATCAACCCTCATGCCACTTGACTGTACCCCAATTATACAGTCTTCCCTGGGCACTAATTCCCTTTCTTTTTTTTTTTTTTCTTTTTTTAAAGATTTTATTTATTTACTTGACAGGCAGAGATCACCAGTAGGCAGAGAGGCAGGCAGAGAGAGAGCGGAGAAAGCAGGCTCCCTGCCGAGCAGAGAGCCCGATGTGGGGCTTGATCCCAGGACCCTGGGATCATGACCTGAGCTGAAGGAAGAGGCTTTAACCCACTGAGCCACCCAGGCGCCTCACTAATTCCCTTTCTGACACAGCCTGAGCCTGGACCTCCCGACCCACACCCAGCCAGCTGGCCACTCTCTGAGCACATCAGACCCACCATGTCCTTAATTCATCATCTCTTCCCAATCTGGGTTTTCAGGGTTGAGAACCTAGACCTTATCTTCAATCACTGTCCAGGGTTGAACTTGATGCAGAAATCAGAACTCCTTCCCCATGGAAAGAAACCTTGTGGTTGGCATGTTGTCCAAAGTTCAGTGTAGTTGAAACCAGTGTGGCCCATGAGGCCCCGCAAATGCATGAGAACCGTTCTGGTCACAAACAGGCATTGTGACTCTCAATGACACTCAGCATGAGCCCACTCCTCAAGTAAGGCCTCTCACTGGCTGGACCAAGAGATGGCATATCGGGCTTGCCATGCCCCAAGGCCGAAATTTTTAACCATATTTCGGGTTGTCCATTCGCCCCTTCCCAGGGCTCTGCTTTGAAATCCCTCTTTTGGTGGGACACCTGAGGTAACAAAACTGAAAGGACTCCTCCCATCCCACAGATTGACTGAAATAATTGGGATCAGGCCAAATCCACAGAGAGGAAGACTCGTCCATGGCCCATGAGGCCTCCCTGACATTCCATGGCCATCGTTGACAAAAAATCCAGAGAAAAAAGCCTGAGCAAGCGCCTTACACTCGCTCTCTCTTCATATCCAGAAGAGTTATCTTCACGGTCTATAGATCAGTCCTGCCATACCTGCGTCCCCAAACCTAAGCTGAGTTTGTGTTTTCAGACTTCTGTCCCCACAGTCCTGGCACACACACACTCCAGGCTGGGGCCCCTGGATCCACATATCAGGACTATGCCTGCCCAGTCCATGGGAATTATGCCCATTCCATTGTCCATAATTGAAGAAATTAGGAGAAACCTAAAAAGTCCCCGAGGCCATCACAATAGTGTAGGCTGCCTGGGACAAACAAGGGCTATCTGACACCAGCTGAGCATCTACCTCCACTCATACCATAGATGGATGTCCCCAGAGAAGATTGAACCAGACAGGCCCCTAGTCTCTAAACGGATCCATTGCTTTGGTTTCCAGGTATCTCTCCTCAGAGGCCTGGTTTCCAACATCAGCATATGGGGGTTTCCTGAGGCACCAATCAGAATAAATCTCGTCTCCACATGGAAAACTTGTCCTTTCGAGATGTCTAAAAACCTCCTGTTAGGAGAATCCTTCAGGGCCGGTGTGCCACCACCCCATTCCAAGGTCTCCATGGACACAAACCCACATTAGGACCCACCCACAGGAGAGTACATTTCAACTCAGTCCCCTCGGTTGCTCCCACAGAGCCATCATATCAAACCTGTCTATTCGTTAGGAGACAATTGGAATGCAAGGCGAGCTTCCCAGGCATCCATCCTTAGATCTCTTATCTGGCGTCATTCCATATGGGATGTACTGGAGCAATCCAACAGGTCTCAATTGTCGATCAGAGGGAATCCTTGCTGTTTAGTGCATCTCACTACTCTGATCGTGGGTAAACGTCCATGGCCTTGAAATGCTGCCCCCTTCATGAAGGGGCCAGAATGGACAGAAATCCGAACCTGAGCCTAGGTCGGAACCTTGCCCTGACTTCAGACGCACGAAATCCCGATTCAGATATGCAGAGAGTTCCTGCCCTGCCCTCGCCCAGAAACCTATGCCTAACATGTGTTCTCAGACTCAGTCCTCACACAAGGCATCCAGTTTGAGAATTCCGGAGCCACAATGTAGCACTCTGCTTGCCCTCCAGAAGAAAAACGTTGCCCATGGGGCTACCCAGAAATGCCAAATGAGGATCAACCTGCATGGCACTCGAATGTACCCCAAATATACAATCTACCCTGGGCACTAATGTCCTGTCTGACATAACCCAAGCTTGAGCCTCCTGACCAACACCCAGACAGCTGGCTCCACACTGAGCACATTGGATCTGGACATGGCCTTAGGTCGTCATCTCTTCCCAACCTCGGTTTTCAGAATTCACAACCTAGGCCTTATCTCCAATCACTGCCCAGGGGTGAATGAGATGCAGAAATCAGATTTACTACTTCCCTATGGCAATAATACATGTGGTTGGCATGTTGTCCAACGTTCAGTGTAGGAGAAACCGGTGTGCACCATGAGTCTCCACCCATGCTTGAGTACCACGAGGGCAAAAACACGCATTGTGACCCTCTTCATGAGTTCTGTCCTCAAGGAAGTCTTCTCAGTGGCTGGACCATTAGAAGGCATATTGGACTTGCCATACACCTAGGCCCCAATTTTTAGTTAGATTTCTGATTGTCCCGGTGCCCCACCCCAGGGCTCTGCCCTGGAATCCCTTTTTGCTGGGACACCGGAGGTAACAAAACTGAAAGGACTCCTCCCATCCCACAGATTGACCCAAAACAATTGGGATCCGGCCAAATTCACAGAGAGGAAAACTCGTCCATGGCCCATGAGGCCTCCCCGACATTCCACAGCCATCGCTGACACAAAACCCAGGGACAAAAGCCTGAGCAAGCGCCACACTCGCCCTTTTTTCATATCCCAAAGAATTCTCCTCACGGTCTGTAGATCGGGCCTGCCATACCTACGTCCCATAACCTAAGCTGAGGTTGTTGTTTCAGACATCTGTCCCCATGGTCCTGGCCCACACACCCTCAAGGCTGGGGCCCCTGGAGCCACACATCAGGTCTGTGTCTGCCCACTCTACGGGAATTCTGCCCATTCCATTCTCCATAATCTTACAATTTAGGAGAAACCTCCAAAGTCCCTGAGGCTATCCCAATAGCGTAGGCCGCCCAGACAAACAGGGGCAGTCTGACACCATCTGAGCAACTACCTCCACTCATACCAAAGACAGATGTTGCCAGAGAAGAAGATTGAAATGGAGAGGCCCCTATGCCCTAATCGGATCCATTGCTGTGGTTTCTAGGTATCTCTTTCAGAACCGGGTTTCCAATACCAGCATATAGGGGTTTCCTGAGGCACCAATTAGAACAAATCTTGTCTCCACATGGAAAACTTGCTCTTTGGAGTTGTCTCAAAATCTACGGTTAGAAGAATCCTTCAGGGCCCTGGGGCCACCACCCCATCCCAACGTCCTCATGGACACAATCACACATTAGGACCCATCCTCAGGAGAGTCTATTTCAACTCAGCCCCCACGGTTGCTCCCGCAGAGCCAGCGGATCGAACCTGTCTTGTTGCTAGGAGATAATTGGAATGAGAGGCGGCCTGTCTAGCCATCCATCCTTAGAACCCTGGATTCATTCCATATGGGACGTCCTGGAGCCGTCAAACAGGTCTCAATTTTCCCGCAGAAGGAATCCTTGCAGTTTGGAGGATCCCACAACTCCCAATGAGGGAAAACCTCCATGGCCTCAAGTTTTCACCCCCTTCATGAAGGGGCCATCATGGACAGGAACTCCAACCTGAGCCAACGTCTTATCCTCACCCTTACTTCAGATGCACGAGATTTCGATTCAGATATGCAGAGGGTGCCTGCTGTGCCCTCGCCCTGATACCTAAGTCTAGCTTATGTTCTCAGACTTCCATCCTCACACTCCTGGCCCTGACGCCCTCAAGTTTGGCGATTCTGGACCCGCTTGCAGCACTCTGCTGCCTTCCAGAAGAAAAACGTTGCCCTAATGAGCTTCCCTGACACGTTAAATGAAGAAGAACCTACACGGCACTCGACTTGTACCCAAATTATATAGTCTAACCTGGGCTCTAATGCACCATCTGCACAGCCTGAGCCCGGACCTCCTGACCAACACGCAGACAGCTGGCCGCACACTGAGCACATTAGACCCACCATGGCCTTAGGTTATCATCTCTTCCCAACCTCGGTTTTCAGGCTTCAGAAGTTAGACCTTATCTCAAATCACTGCCCAGGGGTAAATGTGATTCAGAAATCAGAATTTCTCCTTCCGTATGGCAAGAAATCTTGTGGTTGGCATGTTGTCCGAAGTTCACTGTAGGAGAAACTAGCATGACTCATGAGTCCCCACCCATGACTGAGGGCTACGTTGGGCAAAAACATGCATTGTGACCCTCAGTGTGAGCCCTGTCCTCAAGTAAGACCTCTCAGTGGCTGGACCAAAGTCTCTTATATGGGGATTGCCATGCTCCTAGCCCCCGAATCTTATCCAGAGATCGGGTTGTCCAGTCGCCCCTCCCCAGGGCTTTGCTCTGGAATCCCACTTTTAGAGGCACACCTGAGATAAAAAATCAGAACGGACTCCTCCCATCCCACAGAATGACAACAAAATCTTGGGATCAGGCCGAATCCCCAGAGAGGGAGACTCGTCCATGTCCCATGAAGCCACCCTGACATTCCAGGGCCATTGGTGATACAAAATCCTGATACAAAAGCCTGAGCATGCGCCTCACACTCACCCTTTGTTCATATCCTGAAGAGTTCTCCTCAAGGTCTGTAGATCGGGCCTCCCATACCTACGTCCCCAAACCTAAGCCGAGTTTCTGTTTTCAGACTTCTGTCCCCACAGCTGTGACCCCCACACCCTCCACACGTAGGCCCCTAGAGCCATACCTCAGACTGTGCCTTCCCTCCCCAAAGGAATTCTGTCCATTTCATTGGCCACAAACATGCAAATTAGGAGAAACCTCCAATGTCAAGGAGACCATCCCAATAGTGTAGACCACCCGGGATGAACAGGGGCGATCTGACACTAGCTGAGGACACTGGCTCAGTCCCATAGACAGATGACCTGAGAGAAGAAGATTAAACTGGACAGGACCCTAGACCCTAATTAGATCCACTGCTTTGGTTTCCAGGCATCTCTCCTCAGAGTTCTGGTTTCCGATACCAGCATATGGGGGGTTACTGAAGCACCAATGAGAACAAATCTTGTCTTCTTATGAGAAACTTGCTCATTGGAGCTGTGTCAAAACCTCCGGTTAGGAGAATCCTTCAGGGCCCTGGTGCCACCGCCCCATTTCAAGGTCTCCATGGACACAATCCCACATTATGACCCATCCTCAGGAGAATCCATTTCATCTCAGCCCCCTCGGTTGCTACGCCAGAGCCAGCAATCAAACGTGTCGTGTCGCTAGGAGACAATTGTAATGTGAAGTGGGCTGCCCAGGCATCCATCCTTAGAACCCTGCTCTGGAATCGTTCCATATGGGAAGTCTTGGAGCCATCCAACAGGTTTCAATTTACCCGCAGAAAATCCTTGTGGTTTGGAGCATCTCACTACTCCCATCATGGGAAAACCCCCATGGTGTCGTGATGACCCCCCTTCATGAAGGGGCCATTATGGACAGAAACTCCAACCTGAGCCAACGTCTGAACCTCGCCCTGAATTCAGATGCACAAAATCTCTGTTCAGCTCTGCAGAGTATGCCTGCCGTGTCCTCGCCCCAAAACCAAAGCCAAGCTTGTGTTCTCAGACTTCTGTCCTCACATTCTGGCCCTGAAGCCCTCCAGTTTGGAAATTCCAGAGCCAGAATGCAGCACTCTGCCTGCCCTCCAGAAGATAAACTTTGCCCTATGGGGCTACTGAGAAACCCCAAATGATTATCTTCTGCACGCCACTAGACTGTGCCACTAATATACATCCTATCTGGGCACTAATGCCCTGTCTGTCACAGCCTGAGAGCAGACTTCCTCCACTACACCTAGAAAGCTGGCCCCAAACTGAGCACATTGGACACGCCATGGCCTCAGGTCGTCATCTCTTCCCAACCTCGGTTTTCAGCCTTCAGAACCTAGAGCTTATCTCCAGTTAGTGCCCAGAGGTGAACGTGATGTAGAAATCAGAACTTCTCCTTCCCCATGGCAAGAAACCTTGAGGATGGCATGTCCAAGGTTCAGTGTAGGAGAAACCTGCATGCTCAGTGAGGTCCCGCCCAATATTGAGGGCCACCTTGGACACAAACACGCATTGTGACCCTCAGCGTGAGTCCACTATTCAAGTAACGCTTCTCAGCGGCTGGACCAAGAGCCCGCATATGGGGCTTGCCATGCCCTAGGCTCCCAGGCCTAACCAGAGGGCAGGTATTCCAGTTGTCTATACCCAGTGTTCTGCTCTAGAATCCCACTATTGGGGAGACACATGATTCAGAAAACGAGACTCCTCCCTTCCCACAGAATAACCCCAAGGTCTTGGGAGCTGGGCAAATCACCAGAGAGGGAGACTTTTCCATGGCCCATGAGGTCACCCCTACATTAAATGACCATCGTGAATACAACATCCAGAGACATAAACCTGAATGATTGCCTCTCACTCTCCCTACTTTCTAATCACAATGAGTTCCCCTCACAGACTGTAGATCACTCCTGCCATAACCTCGGCCCCAAACCTCAGCAGAGTTTGTGTTTTTGGATGTCTGTCCCACATCCCTGGCCCACACAGCCTCCAGTCTGGGGTCTCTGGAGCCACACCACAGGACTTTCCTGCTCTTTCCTAGGAGACTGTGCCCATTCCATTGCCCACAACCCCACAGAATAGGAGAAACCTCAAGGTCCCCGAGGACATCCCACTACTGTAAGCTGCCCTGGACAAACAGGGGCATCCTGACACAAGCTGAGCTACTACCTCCACGCAGACACAGACAGATGTCTGCAGAGACAGAAGATTGAACCAGACAAGCCCCTAGGCCCTAATCTGAACTCTTGCTTTGGTTTCCAGGTGTCACTCCTCAGAGGCCTGGGTTCGAAGACCAGCATATGGGGCTTTACTGAGGCTCCAAACAGAACACCTCTCATCTCCCCATGGGAAGCTTCCTTGTTGGAGCTGTGTCAAACCCTTCAGGTTGGAGAATCCTGCTGAGTCCCTGAGCCACCGCCACATTCCATGGTCTCCGTGACCATCAACCCACATTATGACTCATCCTCAGGAGAGTCCATTTCAACTCAGCCCTCTGGGTAGCTCGCCCAAGACCCCGCAGATTGAGTCTGCCTTGCCCTGAGCAGCCATTGGGAATGTGAGGTGGCATTTCCAGGCATCCATGGTTAGACCCCTTCTCTCGAGTCTTTCCGTAGGGGTCTTCCTAGAACCAAGCAAGAGGAATCGACTGTCCTGCAGAAGGAAACCATGAGTTTTAGAGCAGCTCACAACTCCCAGCATAGGGAAACCTCCATGGCCTCATGACACCCCCACCCCCTTCAGGAAGGGGCCATCATGGACACAAACTCCAGCCTTAGGCAACATCTGATACTCGTTCTGACCTCAGATGCAGGAGATCTCGATTCAGCCTCTACAGAGTGGGCCTGCCATGCCCTCGGGCCCAAATCTAACACTAGCTTGTGTTTTCAGACTTCCTTCTTCACAATCCTGGCAAACAAGCCCTCCAGTCTGGGAATTCTGGAACCACAACACAATCCTATGCCTGCATACCAAAGATTTGTAGAGATAGGGTGTGTTAGACTGCGCATTTGCATCCAGAGTGGCCTCCAATATTGGGGTGGGCTCAGGGGCGTTGCAGGTTTCTCCTAATCTAGAGGGTTTGTGCCATAGTGACAGGAAAAGTTTCCTTGGGTTAGAATTTGTAGAGATGATAGAGTAGGGCCATGGTTGGCCCCACCTGCTAGATATAGGTCCCGCTCTCTGGGTGGCTGAAAATAGGTAGGTGCTCTGCCTCTGTCAGACACAGCACTATTGGCTAAGACAGCCTAGAAATTGGGGTTCCCTTGAGGGCCTAGCAGATTGATCCTCATGTGGGTTTTCGGCAGACTCACCAGGCACTTCTTATTTCTATGGGGAAGGCAGAATGCTGTGTTTAGGTTCTAGAATTCCTTATCAAGAGACCTTGGGGACCAGTAGGGTGAAGATGGAATTGTAAACACTATCTAGGGTTCAATTCAGTGCCAAGCGAAAGGCAGTTCCAATGTGCAGTGGCTGATTCAAATATCCACTGGAGTTTGTGTCTATTTTGACCAACAAATGGAGGGGTGGCATCAAGAGGCCATGAAGGATTTCCCACGCAAGGCTTGTGAGATGCTCCAAACAACAAGGTTTCCTACCACTGGACAGGTGGAGTCTGGTTTGTTTGCTCAAGGGTTCCCCATGTGGAAAGTTTAGGATGCAGATCTCTCCCGCATGGATGCTTGGAAAGAACACCTCAACTGACAACTGCAGCTGAGGAATAAGGCAGGTTCATTCTGATGGCTGTGGGGCGAATTGCAAAGGCCTTGATTTGACATGGAATGTCTTGCAGATGGGCCACAATGCGCGTTTGTTACCATGTATATCTTAGAATGTGCTGGTGCCTAACGTTACATGCAAGATTCTCCTACACTGAGGGTTTGGCACAGGTCGAAGACCACGGTTTCCTTCTGGGGACAGGATACTTTCTGTTTTGTGGCTCAGGGACCACAAGTTTCATCATAAGTAGGTATTCAGAACAGTTCCCTCAGTGCAGGTGCCTGAAAACCCAAACTAGGGTTCCAATAAGGCCCTAGGGGCTTGTCAGGTTCAATCTTCTGACTCAGGACCATTGACTTGGCTGTTTGCCTGGATGGAGATGTTCAGGTTGTTTCAGACTGCACATTTACATCCAGAGCGGCTGCCAATATTGGGGTGGGCTCAGGTGCCTTTCAGTTTTCTCCTAATCTCTAAGGTTTGGAAAACTGTAATGAGTACATTTTCCTTGGGGATGGCAGGCACAGTCCTGTGGTGTGCCTCGAGAGACCCCATCCTGTAGGGCATGTGAGCCATTGTTTTGGGAGAGAAGTCTGCAAACACAAATTTGGGTTCGAGTTAGTCGCAAGGCGATCACAGGCCCAGTGCATAGACCTGGAGGGCAGCACATCAGGAACGGAAATTAGGGTGACTGGAAGGTGGTAGTATAGGCTTTTCTATATGGATTGTGTGTCCAGAATGGCATCGGAATGCAGGTTTAGTCTCACGGGTCCATGGGAGTCTTTTCCTCTCTAAGGACCCTGCTGGCTCCCCATAGTTTGGTAGCTTTTTCGGGGAAGGTAAGATTGCTGTTACCTTAGAGGTGCCCCAAAACAGGGATTTCAGAGACGGGCTCTGGGTCTGGGCGCCTGTAAAATCCAACCAAGGTTTAGAATTTTGGCCTCGGGGCATACCAGGCCTGCAATGCGGAAACCTTGTGGTGGAACTGAGAGGGCTTGTTTGAAAGCATACTCAGGCTGTGGGTCACAATGCCTGCTTGTGCCCAGGGTAGCCCTCATCAGTGGGCGTGTTCACATTGGCCATTCACCTGGATCCCACATTGAGAGTTGGGCACCCATCCCAACAGCCAGGTTTCCTGCCTTGGGGAAGGAGTAGTATTCTATTGAGCTTCAGGTTCCTCCATTGGAAGTATTCCACCAATGTCTGGGGAAAGAAGCCAGAATACCAAGGATGGATCGAGATGATGGACTTGGGCCATGGCCAGTCCCACATGCTAGATATGGGGCTCACTCTCTGGGTGGCTGACACTAGGTCTGGGCTCAGGCTCTGTCAGAAACAGCACTAGGGGCCAGAGCAGTCTACAAATCGGGGTTCCCTTGAGAGCCGAGCCGATTGATCCTCTTGTGGGGATTCTGGGCAGACTCAGCAGGCACTTCTTCTTTCTATGGGGAAGGTAGAATGCTGCGTTGTGGCTCCAGAATTCAATATCAAGAGGCCTTGGGAACCAGTACAGTGAGGATGAAATTGTAAACACAAGCTACTGTACAACTCAATACCAAGCAGAAGGCAGTTCAAATGTGAAGCATCTTTTCGAGATATCCAGCACCTGAGTAAGGGCGGATGTCAGATGTTTGCTCACACTAGAATTTGTGTCTTGATGACCAACAAATGGAGGGGTGGCGTCAAGAGGCCATGGGTGATTTCCCACATTGAGGCTTGTGAGATGCTACAAATAGCCAGGTTTCCTTCTACTGGAATGGTGGAGTCTGGATTGTTTGCTTCCATGGTCCTGATGTGGAAAGTTCGGGTAGTAGAGCTCTCCCGTATGGATGCCTGGACAACACACCTCAATTAAACATTGTAGCTGAGGAACATGACAGGTTCATTCTGGTGCATCTGCGGCGAAGGACCAAGGCCTTGAGTTGACATGGAATCTCTTGAAGATGGGCCAAAATTCTGGTTTGTTACCAAGGAGAGCTTAGAATGTGCTGGTGGCTATGGTGCTGTGCAGGAGTCTCCTACCCTGAGGGTTTGGCACAGGTGTAAGATCACTATATCCTTCCGGGGACAGGATTTTTTTTTAAGATTTTATTTATTTATTTGTCAGAGAGAGAGGGAGAGAGCGAGCACAGGCAGACAGAGAGGCAGGCAGAGGCAGAGGGAGAAGTAGGCTCCCTGCCAAGCAAGGAGCCCGATGTGGGACTCGATCCCAGGATGGTGGGATCATGACCTGAGCCGAAGGCAGCTGCTTAACCAACTGAGCCACCCAGGTGTCCTGACAGGATTTTTTTGTTGCGTGGTTCAGGGACCACATGCTGTATACTAACTTGGTATTCCAGAACAGTCCCCTGAGGACAGATGCCTGAAAACCTAATGTTTCATTGCAATGAGGTCCTTGGAGCATGTAGGGTTCAATCATCTGACTCAGGACCATTGAAATAGCCTTTTGCCTGGATGCAGGTGATCAGGGTGTTTCAGACTATGCATTGCACCCAGATCGGCGGCCAAAATTGGGGTGGGCTCAGGGGCATCAAGGTTTCTCATACTCTGAAAGGTTTGGAAAACTGTGACGGGCACAGTTACCTTGAGGAAGGCAGCAACAGTCCTGTGGTGTGGCTGCAGAGACCCCATGCTGGAAGGCATGTGAGCCATGGTTTTGGGAGGGGAGCTGCTAATTCAAATATGGGTGTGGTTTAGTGGTGATGTGATCGCAGGCCCAGTGCATAGACCAAGAGGACAGGATGTCAGGAACTGTAATTAGCAGGACTAGAAGGCGGTAGCACAGGCTTTTCTATCTGGATTGTGTGTCCAGGATGGACTCCAAATGCAGGTGTGGTCTCATGGGTCCATGCAGACATTTCCTCTCTAAGGTTCCCCATAGTTTAGTGGCTTTTTTGTTGAAGGAAAGAGTGCTGTTTTCCATCTTAGGGGTGCCCAAAACAGAAATTCCCAGACAGGCTTGGGTCTGGGCGCCTGGAAAATCCCACCAAGGTTTAGTATTTGGGTCTAGGGGCATACCAGGCCTTCAATGCTGGATACTGGTGGTGCAACTGAGAGGGCTTGTTTGAAAGCATACTCAAGATGAGAGTCACAATGACTGTTTGTGCTAAGGGCAGCCCTCAGGAGTGGGCGTGGTCTCATTGGCCATGCAACTGGCTCCCACTTTGGGGTTTGGATAACTCTCCCAACACCCAAGTTTCCTCCCATGGGAAAGGAGGAGTTCTCTATTATTCTTTAGGTTCCTCCATTGTCAGAGATTCCAGCAAATGTCTGGGGACAGGTGCCTGAATACCAAGGATGGGGAGAGATGACAGACTTGGGCCATGGCCAGTCTCACATGCTGGATATGGGGCCCGCTTTCTGGGTGGTTGAAACTAAGTCTGGTCTCAGGTTCTGTCAGACACAGCAATAGTAGCCAGGGCGGCCTATACATCGGTATCCCTCGAAGGCCGAGCAGATTGATCCTCATGTGGGGTTTTTGGGCAGACTCACCAGGCACTTCTTCTTTCTATGGGGAAGGCAGAAGGCTGTGTTGTGGCTCCAGAATTCCCTATCATGAGGTCTTGGGAGCCAGTAGGTTGAGGATGGAATTGTAAACACAAGTGCTGGTGGCTATGGTGCCGTGCAGGATTCTCCTACCCTGAGGGTTTGGCACAGGTCGAATGCACAATTTCATTCTGGGGAAAGGACAAGTTCTGTTGTGTAGTTCAGGGACCAAAAGTTGTATTATAAGGTGGTGTTTCAGAATAGGCCTTGGAGGACAGATGCCTGAAAACCTATTCTAGGGTTCCAATGAGTTCCTAGGGGGATATCTAGTAAAATCTTCTGCCTCAGGCCCATTGACCTGGGTGTTTGCCTGCATTTAGGTGATCAGGGTGTTTCAGACTGCGCATTTGCTTCCAGAACGGCCTCCAGTATTAGAGTTGGCTCACGGTCCTTGCAGATTACTCCTAATCTGGTGGGTTTGTGCAACTGTGACTGGCAAAGATTCCTTGGGGATGGGAGGCCCAGTCTTATGGTGTGGCTCCAGAGACCCCATCCTGGAGGGCATGTGAGCCATGGTTTTGGGAGAGAAGTCTGCAAACACAAAATCGGGTTAGGGTAGTGGCGAGGTGATCTCAGGCCCAATGCATAGACCTGGAGGGCAGCTCGTCAGGAACTGTAATTAAGGTGACAGGAAGGAGGTAGCTCAGGCTTTTTTATCTGGATTGTGTGACCTGGATGTCCTTGGAATGAAGGTGTGGTCTCATGGGTCCATGGGAGATTTTTCCTCCTTAAGGATCCCCTCTACTCCAAATACTTTGGTGGCTTTTTCGGGGAAGGGAAGAGGGCTATTTTCCATCTTAGTCATGCCCCAATACAGGGATTCCAGAGACGGACTCTGGGTCTGCATGCCTGGAAAATCCAACGAAGGGTTAGGATTCAGGCCTAGGGGCATCCCAGGCCTGCAATGTGCGAAACTGGTGGTGCAACTGAGAGGACTTGTTTGAAAGCATACTCTGGCTGAGGGTCACAATGCCTGTTTGTTCCCAGGGCGGCCCTTAGGAATGGGCGTGGTCTCATTGGCCATGTAGCTGGCTCTCAATTTGAGGGTTGGACAACCATCCCAACAGCCAGGTTTCCTGCAATTGGGAAGGAGGAGTTCTCTATTGTGCTTCAGGTTCCCCCATTGGCAGCGATTCCAGCAAAGGCCTGGGAACAGGTGCCTGAATCCCCAGGATGGGTAGAGTTGACGGACTTGGGCCATGGCTGGTCTCACATGCAGGATATGTACCCACTCTCTGGGTGGCGGACAAGAGTTCAGGGCTCAGGCTCTGTCAGACACAGCACTAGTGGCCAGGGTAACCTGTAAATCAAGGCAGTCTATAAATCCCTCGATGGCTGAGCAGATTGATCCACATTTGGCGTTTCTGGGCAGACTCACCAGGCACTTCTTATTTCTATGGGGAAGGCAGAATGCTGCAATGTGGTTTGAAAATTCCCTACCAAGAGGGATTTGGGTACATGGAGGTAAGGATGGAATTGGAAACCCAAGCTACAGTTAAATTCAGTGCCACGCAAAAGGCAGTTCTAGTGTGCAGCATCTTATTAGAGATATTCATTACCTGAGTAAGGATGATGTCACAGTTTTGCTCACACTGGAGTTTGTGTCTATGATGACCAACAAATGGAGGGGTGGCGTCAAGAGGCCATGGAGGAGTTCGCTTGCTGGAGCTTGTTAGATGCTCCAAACAGTAAGGTTTCATTCTACTGGACAGGTGCAATCTGGTTTCTTTTCACCAGTGTCCTCCATGTGGAAAGTTTGGGTAGCAGAGCACTTCCTCAAGGATGTGTGGAAAGCACACCTCCAATGACCATTGCAGCTGAGGTTCGTTCTGGTGGCTATGGCGTGAAGTATCAAGGCCTTGATTTGACATGTAATCTCTTGCTGATGGGTCTCAATGCTATTTTTTTTAGCAGGGAGATCTTAGAATGTGCTGGTCGCTAAGGGGTCATTCAGGATTCTACCACCCTGAGTGTTTGACACAGGTACAAGAGCATGGTTTCCTTCTGTGGACAGGAGAAATTCTGTTGTTTGGCTCAGGGAACACATGTTGAATTATAAGTTGGTTTTCCAGAACAGGTCTCTGAGGACAGATTCCTGAAAACGTAATCTAGGGTTCCAGTGAGGTCCTAGGGGCATGTCAGTTTCAATCTTCTGACTCAGGAACATTGATTTGTGTGTCTGCATGGATGGAGGTGATCAGGGTGCTTCAGACTGGGCTTTTGCATCCAGAGCTGCCTCCCATATTGAGGTGAGCTCAGGGGCCCTTCATGTTTATCCTAATCTAGAGAGTTTGGGTAACTGTGAAGGGAACACTTTAATTAGAGATGGCAGGCACAGTCCTGTGCTGTGGCTCCAGAGACCCCATTCTGGAGGACATATGAGCCATGGTTTTGGGAGAGAAGTCTGCAAACCCAAATTGGGTTATGGTTACTGGCGAGGTGATCACAGACCCAATGCATAAGCCTGAAAGGCAGCTCATCAGGAAATCTAATTATGGTGACTGGAAGGCGGTAGCACAGATTTTTCTAATGGGATTGTGTGTCTAGAATGGCCTCGGAATGCATGTGTGGTCTCATGCATCCATGGGAGAATTTTTCCTCTCTAAGGATACTGGTGGCATCCCATAGTTTGGTGGCTTTTTCAGGGAAGGGTAGAGTGCTGTTTTCCATCTTAGCCGTGCCCCAAAACATCCATTCCAGAGTCAGGCTCTGGGTCTCGACCCCTGGAAAATCCCACAAAGTGTTATGATTTGGGCCTAGGGGCATACCAGGCCTGCAATGCCGGATCCTGGTGCAACTGCGAGGGCTTGTTTGAAATCATGCTCAGGCTGAGGGTCACAATGCCTGTTTGTGCCCAGGGCTGCCCTCAGCATTGGGTGTGGTCTCATTGGCCATGCATCTGGCTCCCACTCTGATTGTTGGACACAAATCTCAACAGACAGGTTCCTGCCATCTGGAAGGAGTTCTCTGTGAGTTCTCTATGGTGCTTAAGGTTCCCCTGTAAGGGTCTGGTTGGCCAGAGGGAGTCATTTTGTGTTTATGTAGTGAACTTAGATTGACCCTTTGCAGTAAAGTTAGATTGACCCCACCCTCCCAGAGGAACTTACTTGCAAAGCCTAGATACAAGGGCGGTTCAGGCCAGGTGAAGACATCCAATCAGTGGGGCACTCATATATCTACTAGGATAAATTGAAATAAAATTGGGCACCCGTGTGTTACATAGCATTATTTTTTTCCTGTGTTTGGTGATTTAGCATGACTGTGCAGTGTTCTCTGTGTATTGAAATCTCATTGGCCACGTGTGTATAGCCCGGCTAAATACCTCTATAAAAGTTAGCCTGTGAGGCTAAGAGGGGTAGCCTCTTTGCAAGAGACGGCCCTGACCAGTCAGTTTGATTCTCAATGCTGGCGCGAAATAAAGCTTTGCTTGACATTCATTTTGTATCAGTCTCGCTCCTTTGATTACAGATCCTAACATTGGAGGGGGCACCCGGATTCAAATGACGAGAACTGAGCCAGCATCGGAATTTTTGGGAAAAGCCTCCAGAAGTAAGATCATGGGATGCTATCTGTCCGTCTGGTTAGAGCTCCAGATTATGGCCCGCCAGGGAGAAGATGGATGCAGCTGTGCCCCCAGGGCTGTAGTGGATGTGGGGACGCCCCATCCCTCTGCTGGTAGATCGATGTGGGGGTTCGAGTCCCCCGGGTGGTCAGGGGTTTCGAGTACCCCTAGGCTGTCGCCGGGGTGTTCGAGTCCCCCATTCAGTCAGAGGCCTGCCGTGGGGTTCGAGTCCCCCTTGGCGGATGCGGTGTTCGAGTCCCCCTAGACGGCCAGGGGGTTCGAGTCCCCCTAGATGGTCGGGGATTCAAGTCCCCCTTGGTGGTTGGGGGGTTCGAGTCCCCATGGGGGGTCGCGGGTTTGACACCCCTAGAGAGTCGGGGGGGTTGAGTCCCCCTGGGCAGTTGGGAGGTTCGATTCCCCCTGGGTGGTTGGGGGGTTCGAGACCCCTGGTCGGAGGATAAAGCCCCCACCAGTGGCAGGTTATGGGTAAGAATTCTTGGATTTGCTGTTGTCTTTGCCTGGTCCTTTTGTTGTCTGTTGTGTTGTTTGTTATGATTGAAGGAATAGGGCAAGCAGAGAGTAAGGGGACTCTGAATTCATCTCTCTGTTCTTCATAATAGATGTAAGGCTGCTCGCTCACTCATTTTGTGTGTTAAGGGCTAAGACTGGAGTCACCTAGGGTTAGTCGAATGTCGGGTTAAGTTGCCCAGTGCTGGCTCATTGGAGCCAGGCGTGGAATATAGTGCCTAGTGGGTCACTTTTGGTAAGCAGAACTGGCATTGCGGGATTAACCGACCTCGAGACAGACTTTAAGGAATATTACAAAGCAGCTGCAGAAACTCCCTTTGTTTTGGGGAATTCCTTGCCTTTTCTGGCCCAACATGTACTGCATAGCCCTTCCACCTTGCTGGCAGGAGAGCATGGCATCTGACATGGAGATTGTTATTTCTCTGTCTCAAGGTTTGAATGGGTAATTGTTAAAGTGGCTTCCGAAGTCTTTGGTAACCTGAAACTATGAAGGATTGCTTGAATGACAAATGGTATTAAATTTGTTGGACATGTAGGTCTTAACCAAATGGGATAATATGTTAGAGCATTGGCTGCTGGAACAGGGTTTGTGCTTTTGAAATCTGCTGGTGAACACATTCTGTGCTTAACTGATTGATAAATTTGCCATCTAAAGAATTCTTTTGTACTGCCTCACAATTGGTTTATATTTATTCTTCAGTAGAGGTTCAGGTATTTCTAAGAGTACGAAATTCTGTTAAGTGTAATTAAGACTGAAGGAAAAGAGAAGAGCAACTCTGTATGTAAAAAGTAGGAGATATGTAAAAGTTCGAATCTGAAAAGTGCCTGACTGTGTGAATGTGTCTGTATGGCTCCACTTACGCTACGGAGTCTGAGTGGGCTGCACCCTGCATCTCGCAGGGTATCATATGGCATAGCGGTCATCTAATCCATGGAGTGTCCTGGTCTGGGGTTTATACGGACAGACATTAGCTAAGATGCTTCTAAGTTCCCGTGAGGGACACAAGCAGGGCAGCATCTTAAAGATCCCCCTCCCTTTATCTGCGACATCATTCACGATGGAAGGGAAACCTAGTAAACTCATTATCTGCTTATTTTAAAAAAAAGATAATGGTATAGAAAAGCTGGTTTTCTCTCTGTTTAAAAAGACAAAGTTTTCTTAAGTTAATTGATCTGTTATGGTTTTCTCTTTGCCTGCCCAGAAAATTCAGTTTCTATGTTTTGTTTTATCAGGTGCTTAACATCCCTAATTATATTTTGGCATATATGAAACTATGAAGGATTGCTTGAATGACAAATGGTATTAAATTTGTTGGACATGTAGGTCTTAACCAAATGGGATAATATGTTAGAGCATTGGCTAAAACTTTATTTTAAAGTTTTAAAACTTTCTAAGGTTTTAGCAATTGTTGACAGGATTTAAACCAATGATAAACCTTGGGACACATTTCATAAAATGCCATGCATTTCCTAAAGTTTTAATACGTTGATAGATCACCACTTGTTATTGTGATTATGGAAATGTTTTGTGTCACTAAAGTAATCTGATTTTCTTGCCAGTTACATTGTAAATTCTCATCTCACCAGCTCTTTACCATATGTGTTCTGAGTTTTTTGTCATTTGTAATTGTTTTAATTCACTTGGAAGATAAATTCCATCTCAAAGAAAATTCATATGGGAGACTTTCAGGACAAATACAGGTGGTTTTTTCGTGGAAGGGAAGAGTGATGGTTTGCAACTTAGGGGTGCGCCAAAATAGGGATTCCAGAGATGGGCTCTGGATATGGGCACTTGGAAAATCCCACCAAGCGTTAAGATTTGGTCCTAGGGGCATACCAGACCTTCAATGCCCAACCCTGGTGGTGCAACTGAGAGGACTGGCTTGAAAGTCTGCTCAAGCTGAGTGTCACAATGCCTGTTTGTGCCCATGGTGGCGCTCAGGATTGGGTGTGGTCTCATTGTCCATGCAGCTGGCTCCCCCTCTTAGGGCTGGAAACCCATCCCAAAAGCCACGTTTTCTGCCTTAGGGAAATAGAAGTTCTCTATTGTGATTCAAGTCCCCCCATTGGCAGGGATTCCAGCAAACGTCTGGGGACAGATGCCTGAAAACTAAGGGTGGGTAGAGATGATGGACCTGGGACATGGCCAGTCTAACATGCTGGATATGGGCCCGGCTCTCTGAGTGGCTGACAGGAGGTCAGGCACAGGCTCTTCCAGACACAGAACTAGTGTCCAGGGTAGCCTATTAATCGAGGCAGCCTATAAATCCCTCAAGGCCCGAGGAGATTGAACCTCATGTGGGATTTCCCAGCAATCTCACCAGGCACTACTTCTTTCTGTGGGTAAGGCAGAATGCTGAGATGTGGCTCCAGAATTCCCTATCAAGAGGGCTTGGCGACCAATAGGGAGAGGGTGGAATTGTAAACACATCCTACGGTTAATTCAGTGCCAAGTGGAAGGCAGTTCCAATGTGCAGCACCTGATTCGCAATATCCAGCACCAGAGTAAGGGCGGATGTCAGATGTTTGCTCACACTGGAGTTTGTGTCTATGATGACGGACAAATGGTGGGGTGGCGTCAAACGGCCATGGAGGATTTCCCAAGCTGAAGCTTGTAGGATGCTCCAAATAGCAAGGTTTCCTTCTACTGGACAGGTGGAGACTGGTTTGTTTGCTCCACGGTTCTTCATGTGGAAAGTTTGGGTAACAGAACTCTACCACTTGGATGCCTGGAATGCACACCTACATTGACCATTGCAGCTGAGGAATGTGGAAGGTTTGTTCTGATGGCTCTAGGGCTAGTACCAAGATCTTGAGTTGAGAGGTAATCGCTTGCAGATGTGTCAAAATGCTGGTTTGTTACGAGGGAGATCTTAGAATGTGCTGGTGACTAAGGGGATGTGCAGGATTCTTCCACCCTGAGTGTTTGACACAGGTCTAAGAGCACGGTTTCCTTGTGGGGATAGGAGATGTTCTGTTGTGTGGCTCAGGGACCACCTGTTGTATCATACGTTGGTATTCCAGAGCAGGCCTCTGAGGACAGAGGCCTGAAAACCTAATCTAGGGTTCCAATGAGTTCCTAGGGGCATGTCATCTTCTGACTCAGGAATCTTCTGACTCAGGAATCTTCTGACTCAGGAAGATTGACTTGGGTGTCTGCCTGGATGTAGGTGATCAGGGTGTTTCAGACTGAGCATTTGCATCCAGAGTGGCCTCCAGTATTGGGGTGGGCTTAGGGGCCTTGCAGGTTTCTCCTAATCTGGAGGGTTTGGGCAACTGTGACAGGCACATTTCCCTTGGGAATGGCAGGCACAGTCCTGTGGTGTGAATCCAGAGATCCAATCCTGGAGGGCATGTGAAGCATGGTTTTGGAAGAGAAGTCTGCAAACACAAACTCAGGTTAGGGTTATTGGTGAGGCGATCACATGCCCAATGCATAGACCTGGAGGGCAGCTTGTCAGGAGCTTGTCAGGCGACTGAAAGATGGTAGCACAGGCTTTTCTATCTGGATTGTGTGTCCAGGATGGCTCAGAATGCAGGTGTGGTCTCATGGATCCATGGGAGATTTTTCCTCACTAAGGATCCCAGCAGTTCCCAATACTTTGTTGGCTTTTTCAAGGAAGGGAAGAGTGCTATTTTCCATCTTAGGGGTGTCCCAAAACAGGTATTCCAGAGACGGACTCTGGGTTGGGCGCATGGAAAATCCCACCAAGGGTTAGGATTTGGGCTTAGGGGCATACCAGGCCTTCAAAGCTAGATCATGGTGGTGCAACTAAGAGGGCTGGCTTGAAAGCAAGCTCAGGCTGAGGGTCTACATGCCTTTTTGTGCCCAGGGCAGTCCCCATGAGTGGGTGTGGTCCCATTGGCCATGCAGCTGGCTCCTACTCTGAGGGTTGGAAAACCATCCCAAAAGCCAATTTTTCTGCCTTGGGGAAATAGGAGTTCTTTATTGTTCTCAAGGTTCCCCCATTGGCAGGGATTCCAGCACAGGTCTGGGAACAGATGCCTGAATACCTTGATGGGTAGAGAGGATAGATGTTGACCATGGCTGGTCAAGGGCCCGACTCTCTGGGTGGCTGAAACGAGGTCGGGGCTCAGTCTCTGTCAGACACAGCACTAGTGGCCAGTGAACCTATAAATCAGGGTTCCCTCGAGGGCCAATCAGACAGATCCTCATGTGGGATTTCCTGGCAGTCTCTCAGGCACTTCTTCTTTCTATGGGGAAGGTAGAATGCTGCGTTTTGGTTCCAGAATTCCCTATGAAGAGGGCATGGTGAAGAATAGGGTGAGAATGGAATTGTAAACCGAAGACACGGTTAAATTCAGTGCCAGGCCGAAGACAGTTCTAATGTGCAGCGTATTATTCGAGATATCCAGCACGTGAGAAAGGGTAGGTGTCACGTGTTTGCTCACACTGAAGTTTGTCTCTATGATGAGCAACAAATGGAAAGGTGGCGTAAAGAGGCCCTGGAGGACTTTCCATGTTGAATCTTGTGAGATGCTACAAACAGGAAGGTTTCCCTCTACTGGACAGGTGGAGTCTGATTTGATTGCTCCAGTGTCCCCCATGTGGAAATTTTGGGTAGCAGAGCTCTCCCGCTTGGATGTCTGGAAAGCACATCTCCATGGACCATGTAGCTTAGGGGCATGGCAGGATCATTCTGGTGGCTCTGTGACGAAGTACAAAGGCCTTGAGTTGACATGGAATCTCTAACAAAGGGGTCACCATGCTGGTTTGTTACAAGGGAAATCTTAGAATGCGTTGGTGGCTAATTTTCTATGCAGGATTCTCCTAACCTGAGGGTTTGACACAGGTCCCAGAGCACAGTTTCCTTCTAGGGGCAGCAGTTTTTCTTTTATGTGGCTCAGGGACCACATGTTGTATTATAAGTTGTAATTCCAAAACAGGCCTCTGAGGACAGATGCCTGAAAACCTAACTGGAGTTCTAATGCGGTACTAGGCGTGTGTCATGTTCAATCTTCAGACTCGGAACCATTGACTTGAATGTCTGTCTGGATGTAGGGAATCAGGGTGTTTCAGACTATGCATTCACGTCCAGAGCGGCCTCCGGTATTGAGGTCGGCTCAGGGGCTTTGCAGGTTTCTCCTAATCTGGAGGGTTTGGGCATCTGTGACAGCCAAAGTTTCCTTGGGGATGGAGACACAGTCCTGTGGTGTGGCTCCAGAGACCAGATCCTGGAGGGCATGTGAGCCATGGTTTTGAGAGAGAAGTCTGTCAACACAAACTCTGGTTAGGATTAGTGGCAATGTGATCACAAGCCAGTGTGTAGACCTGGAGCACAGATTGTCAGGAATTGTAACTAGGCTTTTATATCTGGATTGTGTGTCCACAATGGCCTCAAAATGCAGGTGTTTTCTCATGAATCCATGAGACATTTTTCCTCTCGAAGGATTCTGGCAGTTCCCAATAATTTGCTGGCTTTTCCAGGGAAGGGAAGAGTGCTGATTTCCATCTTAGGGGTGTACCAAAACAGGAATTCCAGAGATGGGCTCTGTGTCTGTGTGCCTGGATAATCCAACCAAGGCCTAGGGACACCCCAGGCCTACAATACGGCGTCCTGGTGGTGTAACTGAGAGGGCTTGTTTGAAAGCATGCTCAGGTTAAGGGTCACAATGCCGGTTTTTTCCCAGGGTGGCTCTCAGGAGAGGGCGTGGTTTCACTGGCCATGCAGCCGACTCCCACTTTGAGGGTTGGGCACCCATCCCAACAGCAAGGTTTCCTGCATTGGAGAAGGAGGAGTTCGCCATTGTGCTTCAGGTTCCCCCACTGGCAGGGATTCCAGCAAAGGTCTGGGGACAAATGTCTGAATACCAAGGATGGGTAGAGATGATGGCCTTGGGCCATGAACGGTCTTACATGCTGGATTCGGGCCCCACTCTCTGGAAGGCTGACATGAGTTTGGGGCTCAGGCTCTGTCAGACACAGCACTAGTGGCCAGGGCCGTCTATAAATCAGGGTTCCCTCAAGGCAGGAGTAGATTGATCCTCATGTGGGGTTCCTGGGAAGACTCACCAGGCATTTCTTCTTTTTATGGAGAAGGCAGAATGCTGCATTGTGGCTCCAGAATTCCCTATCAAGTGGGCTTGGGGACCAGTAGGGTGAGGATGGAATTGTAAACACAAGCTACGGTTAAATTCAGTGCAAGGCAGAAGGCAGTTCCAATGGACTGCTTCTAATGCGAGATATCCAGCATGTGAGTAAGGGTGGATTTCAGATGTTTGCTCACAATGGAGTTTGTGTCTCTGATGACCAACAAATGGAGGGTTGGCATCTAGAGGCCATGGAGGATTTCCCGTGCTGAGGCATGTGAGATGCTCCAAACAGCAAAGTTTCTTTCTACTGGACAGTTGGAGTTTGGTGTGTTACTTCCAGGGTCCCCCATATGGAAATTTTGGGTAACAGAGCTCTCCCACATGGATGCTCGGAAAGCATATCTTAATGCACCACGCAGCTGAGGAACATGACAGTTTTGTTCTGGTGGCTCTGGGGTGAAGTACCAAGGCCTTGAGTTGACATGGTGTCTTGCACAGGTGTTACAATGCTGGTTTGTTACCAGGGAGATCGTAGACTGTGCTGTTAGCTCAAATGCCACTCAGGAGTCTCCTAACTTGAGGGTTTGACAAAAGTCCAAGAACATGTTTTCCTTCTGTGGACAGGAGTTTTTCTGCTGTGTAGCTTAGGGAACACATGTTGTATCATAAGTTGGTATTCCAGAACAGGCCTCTGAGGACAGATGCATGAAAACCTAATTGGGGTTCCAGTGAGGTCCTAGGGGAATGTGTGTTTCAATCTTCAGACTCCGGACCATTGACTTGATTGCCTAGCTATAGGGACTAATGGTGTTTCAGACTGAGCATTTGCTTCTAGAGCAGCCTCCAATATTGTGGTGGGCTCAGGGGTCTTGCTGGTTTTTCTAAACTGGATGGTTTGGGCAATTGGGTTGGGCAAAGTTTCTTTGGGTATGGCAGACAAAGTCCTGTGGTGTGGCTCCAAAGACACCATCCTGGAGGGAATGTGTTCCATGGTTTGCGAGAGAAGTCTGCAAACACAAACTAAAGTTAGGTTTAGTGGCGATGTGATTGCAGGCCCAGTGCGTAGACCTAGAGCGCAGTTCGTCAGGAACTGTAATTAGGGTGAGGCAAGTTAGTAGCACAAGCTTTTATATCTGGACTCTTGTCCCAGATGGCCTCGGAATGCAGATGTTGTCTCATGGGTACATGGGAAATTTTTCCTTTCTTAGGATCCTAACAGCTCCCAATAGTTTGGTGGCTTTTTTGGGGAAGTGAAGAGTGCTGTTTTCATCTTATGGTTGACACAAAACAGGGATCCCAGAAATAGGCTCTGGGTCTGGGCCCCTGGAATATCCCAACAAGGGTTAGTATTTGGGATTACTAACCTTCAATGCGGCATACCAGGGGCATACCAGGTCTTTAGTGTGGGATACTGGTGGTGCAACTGAGAGGGCTTGTTTGAAAGCATGCTCATGCTGAGGGTCACAATTCCTCTTTGTGCCCAGGGAGGCTCCCATGAGTGACCATAGCCTCAAGGGCTACGCAGCTGGTTCCCACTCTGAGGGTTGAACACCCATCCCAACAGCCAGGTTTCCTGCCATCAGGAACGAGTAGTACTCCTGGGCTTCAGTTTCCCCCATAGGCAGGGATTTGAGCTATGGTCTGGGGAGAGATGCCTGAATATCCAGGTTGAGTAGATGTGCGGGTTTCGGGTGACAACAGGTCCCACCTGCAGCATATGGGCCCCGCTGTCTGTGTGGCTGAATGGAGGTCGTGGCTCAGGCTCTGTCAGACAGCCTGAGTGCCCACAGCGGCCTATGATATTAGGGTTCTGTCAAAGGCCATGAAGGTGGATTCTCATGTGGGTTTACTTGGCAGACTCACCAGGAACTTCTTTCTGTGGGACAAGCAGAATGCTGCATCATGGCTCCAGAATTCCCTATCCAGAGGCCTTGGGCACCAGGAGGGTGTGGATGGAGTGGTAAACACTAACTACAGTTCAATCCTGTGCCAATCAGAAGACTGATTCGAGCTATCCAGCACCTGAGTAAGGGTGGGTGTCAGACGTTTGCTCACACTGTGGTTTGTGTCTCTGATGACCGACAAATGGAGGGGTGGCACAAGAGGCCATGAAGGATTTCCCATGCTGTGACTTGTGAGATCCTCCAAACAGCAAGGTTTCCTTTTACTGGATAGGGGGTTTAGGTGTGTTAGCTCTAAGGCCTCCAATATGGAAAATTTGAGTAGCAGAGCTCTCCTGTGTTGATGCCTAGAAAGCACAACTCCATGGTCCATTGCTGCTGAGGAAATGGCAGGTTCGATCTGGTGGCTTTGGGGCTAAGTTCCAAGCAGCCTGAGTTGACATGAAGTTTCATGCTGTTGGATCACCTTGCTGGTTGGGATCCATGGAGAAGTTAGAATATTGGTGCGGTCAGAGGGCCATGCAGGATTCTCCTACACTGAGTCATGGACACAGCTACCAAAAGCAAGGTATACTTCTGGGGACAGGAGGGGTTCTGTAGTGTGGCTCAGGGACCACATGTTGGAATATAAGTTGGTATTGGGTAACAGGTCCCTGGGCATAGACACCTGAAAATCTAAGCTCTGGTATCGATGAAGTCCTAGAGGGATGTCAGGTTCAATCTGCTGACTCAGGGTCTTTGACTTGGGTGTCTGCCTGGTGGCAGGGTCCATTGTGTGTCAGAATGCGCATTTGGGTCCAGAGCGTTCTTCAAAACAGAGGTGTGCTCAGGGTCTTTGTACTTTGCTCCTAATCTTCAAGGTTTTGGCAACAGAGAAGATAGAGTTTCCTTTGGGAGGGTAGGCACAGTCATCTGGTGTGGCTCCAGAGTCCCCGTCCTGAGGGCATGTGGGCCAGGGCTTTGGGGACAGAAATCTGGAAACGTGAACTAGGGTTAGGGTGAGGGCCGAGGTGATCACAGGCCCGATCTTCAGGCCCTGAATGCAGCTCATATTGTACTGAATTTAAGGTGTCATAGAGGTGGTAGTGCAGGCTTTCCTATCTGGATTGTGTGCAAGGATGGTTGCAAAATATAGGAGTGTTTCATTGTGCCATGGGAGATTCCTCATCTCTGGGGATTCTTTCCAGCTCCCAAGAGTTTGGTGTCTCTGGAGAAAGGGAAGACTGCTGTTTTCCGTCTCAGGGGACACCCACAAGAGGGATTCCAGAGACAGATTCTTGTTCTGGGCACCTGGAAAACACGAATGAAGGTGAGGATTTGGACCTAGGAACCTGGCATTCCCACTCTGCCGGCTCCTGGTCCAGCTACCAAGGGAGTTTGTTTGAAAGTAGGCTCACACTGAGAGTCACAATGCCTCTTTGTGCCCAAGGTGGCTCCCATGAGTGGCCGTTGTCTCATGGGCCATGTAGCTAGTTCCCCCTCTAAGGGTCTGACACCCATCTCAACAGCCAGGTTTCCTGCCATCGGGAATGAGTACTCTTGTGCTTAAGTTTCCCCTATAGGCAGGGATTTGAGCTACGGTCTGAGGAGAGACGCCTGAATACCCAGGTTGAGAAGAGATGATGGCTTCGGGCCACAGCATTTCCCACCTGCAGAATACGGGGACCACTGTCTGCATGGCTCTCTGGAGTTTGTGGCTCAGGATGTGTCAGACAGAGCCTAAGTGTCCATGGCAGCCTATAATATTAGGGTTCCGTCAAGGGTCATGCAGGTAGATCCTCATGTGGGGTTTCGGGGCAGAATCACCAAGCAGGACTTCTTTCTGAGGGGTAGGCATAATGCTGTGTTGTGGCTCCAGAATTCCCTATCAAGTGGGTTTGTGGACTAGGAGGGTGAGGATGAAATTGTAAACACAAGCTATGGTTAAATTCAGTGGCAAGTGGTAGGCAGCTCCAGTGTGCAGTGGCTGATTTGACATATCCAGCACCTGACCAAGGGCGGATGTCAGATGCTTGCCCACACTGGAGTTTTTGTCTATGATGACCGAAAAATGGCATGGTGTCATCCCGAGGCCATGGAGGATATCACACGCTGGGGTTTGTGAGATGCTCCAAACAGCAAGGTTTCCTTCTACTGGACAGGGGGAGTTTGGTTTCTTTTCTCCAGGGTCCCCCATATGGAAAGTTTGGGTAGCAGAGCAATCTCATATGGATGCCAGGAAAACAAAATTCCACTAACCTTTGTAGTAGAGAAACATGACAGGTTCGATCTGGTGCCTCTGGTGCTAAGTTCCAAGAGACCTGAGTTGACATCGAGTTTCATGCTGTTGGATGATAGTGCTGGTTTGCATCCCGGGAGACGTTAGAATGTTGAGGTGGTCAGGGGTCCATGAAGAATTCTTCTACACTGAGTCTTGGACACAGCTACCAAAAGCAACGTATCCTTCTGGGGACAGGAGAGGTTCTGTAGTGTGGCTCAGGGACCACATGTTGGAATAAAAGTTAGTATTGGAGAACAGGTCTCTGGAGACAGGCACCTGAAAACCTAAGCTTGGGTATAGATGAAGTCCCAGAGGCATGTCAGGTTCAATCTTCTGACTCAGGGCCTTTGACTTGGTTGTCTACCTTGAGGCAGGTCCTCATTGTGTGTCAGAATGTGCATTTGGGTATTGAGTTTTCCTTTGAATTGAGGGGGGCTCAAGGGATTTGTACTTTGCTCCTAATCTTCAGGGTTTTGGCAACAGTGAAGGGCAGAGTTTCCTTCGGTAACGCACGCACACTTGTCCAGGACTCCAGAGACCCCATCCTGGAGGGTATGTGGGCCTGGGCTTTGGGGACATAAATCTGCAAACTAGGGTTAGTGTGAGGGCCAAGGTGATCACAGACCTGATCTGAAGGCCCTGAGGGCAGCTAATAGTGTACTGAAATTAAGGAGTCATGGAGGTGGTAGCACAGGATTTACTGTCTGGATAGTGTGTTCAGGACGGTCGCAAAATGTATGGGAATCTCATGGTGCCATAGGAGATTCTTCGTCTCTGGGGATTCTACCCAGATCCCAAAAGTTTGGTGTCTCTGGGGGAAGTGAAGACTGCTGTTTCCTGTCTCACAGGACCCCCAAAAGAGGGATTCCAGAGACAGGTTCTGGGACTGGGCATCTGGAAAATATTTAGGGTTAATATTTTGCCCTAGGGACATGGCAGGCCTTCCCTGTGTGCTCCTGGTCCAGGTACCAAGGCGGTTTGTTTGAAAGCAGGCTCACACTGAGGGTCACAAAGCCTGTTTGTGTCCAGGGCGGCTCCTATGAGTGGCCGTGGTCTCATGGGCCATGCAATGGTTCCCACGCTGAGGGTTGGACACCCATCTAAGCAGCCAGGATTCCTGCCATCGGGTAGGAGAAGTACTCTTGTGCTTCATGTTCCCCCATAGGCATGGATTTGAGCTATGGTCTGGGGAGAGATGCCTGAATATCTAGGTTGAGTAGATGTGAAGGCTTCAGGCCACAACATGTCCCACCTGCAGGATATGGAGCAAACTGTCAGTGTGGCTGACTAGAGGTTGTGACTCAGGCTGTGTCATGGAGGCCCATAATATTAGGTTGCCATTGAGGGCCATGCAGGTGGATCCACATGTGGGGTTTCTGGGCAGACTTACCAGGCACTTCTTCTGTCTGTGGGGTAGGAAGAATGCCATGTTTTGGATCCAGAATTCCCTGTCAAGAAGGCTTGTTGACGAGGAGGGTGAGGATAAAATTGTAAACACAAGCTAGGGTTAAAGTCAGTGCCAAGTGGAAGGCCTTCCGAGTGTGCAGCAGCTGATTCGAGATACCAGCACCTGAGTAAGGGCTGAAGTAAGATGTTTGCTTACAATGGGCTTTGTGTCTATGTTGGCCACCGAATGGAGGGTTGGCGTCACGAGGCCATGGAGGATTTCCTACACTGGGGCTTGTGAGATGCTCCAAACAGCAAGGATTCCTTGTATAGGACAGGGCGAGTCTGGTTTGTTTGCTCCACTGTACCCCATATGGAAAGTTTGGGTAGCAGAGCTCTCTAAAATGGATGCCTAGAAAGCACACCTCCATTGACCATTGCAGCTGAGGAACACAGAAGGTTCATTCTGGTGACTCTGGGGTGAAGTTCCAAGCAGCCTAAGTTGACATGGAGTTTCATGCTGTTGGATCATAATGATAGTTTGTATCCAGGGAGATGTTAGGATGTTGTGGTGGTCAGGTGCCATGCAGGATTCTCCTAAACTGAGTCTTGGACATAGCTACCAAGAGCAAGCTATGCTACTGGAGACAGGAGGGATTCTGTTGTGTGGCTCATGGACCACATGTTGGAATTTAAGTTGTTATTGGAGAAAAGGCCTCTGGGGACAGGAAGCTACATGAAAATCTAATCTATGGTATCGATGAAATCCTAGGGGCATGCCAGGATCAATCTTCTGACTCAGGGCCTTTGACATGATGTCTTCCTGGAGGCACGTGCTCATGTTGTGCCAGAATGTGCATATTGGTCCAGAGTTTTCCTCACATTTGAGGTGAGCTCAGTTACTTTGTATATTGCTCCTTATCTTCAGGGTTTGGGGCAACAATGAAGGGCAGATTTCCCTTCGGGTGTGTAGGCACAGTCGTCTGGTGTGGCTCCAGAGGCCCCATCCTGGAGGGCATGTGGGCCAGGGCTTTGGCTCAGAAATCCGCAAACGCGAACTAGGGTTAGGGTGAGGGCCGAGGTGATCACAGGCCTGATCTGCAGGCCTTGAGGGAAGCTCATAGTGTACTGAAATTAAGGTCTCATGGACGCGGTAGTGCAGGCTATTTTGTCTGGATCCTGTGTCCCTGGATTCATGGGGCCATGGGAGATTCTTCGTCTCTGGGTATTCCGCTCAGCTCTCAAGAATTTGGTATCTTTGGGGGAAGGGAAGACTGCTGTTTTCAATCTCAGGAGAACCGGAAAAGAGAGATTCTGGAGACAGTTTCTGGGACTGGGTTTCTGGAAAACACAAACAAGGGAGAGAATTTGGCCGTAGTAACCTGGTAGGCCTGCTCTGTGGACTTCTGGTGCAGCTACTGACGAGGTTTGTTTGAAAGCAGGCTCACACTGAGGGTCACAATGCCTCTTTGTGCCCAGGGCATCTCCCATGAGTGACCGTGGTCTCAAGGCCCATGCAGCTGGTTCCCACTCTGAGGGTTGGACACCCATTTCACAAGCCAGATTTCCTGCCATCGGGAAGGAGGAGAACACTTGTGCCTCAAGTACCCCCATAGGAATGGATTTGAGCTAATTTCTGGGGACTGATGCCTGAATAACCAGGTTGAGCAGAGATGACGGTTTCGGGCCAAGGCAGGTCCCACTTGCAGGATATGGGGCCCAATGTGTAGGTGGCTGACTGGAGGTTGTGGATCAGGCTATGTCAGACAGAGCTTTAGTGCCCATTGTGGCCTATGATATTAGGGCATTGTCGATCCATGCAGGTGGATCCTAATGTGGGCAATCTGGGCAGATTCACCAGGCACTTTTGTTTTCTATGGGGCAGGCAAAATGCTACCTTGTGACCCCCAGAATTCCCTATTAAGAGGGCTTGGGGACAAGTAGGGTGAGGATGGAATTGTAAAAACAAGCTACGGTACAATTCAGTGTCAAACAGAAGGCAGTTCCAATGTGCAGAGGCTTATTCGAGAGATTCAGCACCTGAGTCAGGGCGGTTGTACAATGTTTGCTCACACTGGAGTTTGTGTCTATGATAAACGACAAATGGAGTGGTGGAGACAAGAGGCCATGGAGGATTTCCCATGCTGAGGCTTGTGAGATGCTCCAAACAGCAAGGTTTCCTTCTACTGGACAGGTGGAATCTGATTTGTTTGCTCCAGGGTCCCCCATGTGGAAATTCTTGGTAGCAAAGCTCTCCAACATGGATGCCTGGAAAGCACACCTCCATTATCCATTGCAGCTGAGGACCATGGCAGGTTCATTCTGGTCGCTCTGTTGCGAAGTACCAAGGATGATAAGTAAACATGGAATCTCTTTCAGATGGGTCACACTGCTGATTTGTTACCAGGGAGATCTTAGAATGTGCTTGTGGCTAACGTGTGGTGCAGGATTCTCCTTTTCTGAGGTTTTGGCACAGGTCGAAGACCACAGTTTCCTTCTGGAGACAGGAAATGTTCTGTTGTGTGGCTCAGGGACCATGTGTTGTATCATAAGTTTGTATTCCAGAATAGGCCCCTGAGGACAGATGCCTGACAACCTAATCAAGGGTTTCAATGAGGTCCAAGGGCATGTCAGGTTCAATCTTCTGACTCAGGACCATTGAGGTGGCTGTCTAGCTGAATATAGCTTATCAGGGTGTTTCAGACTGTGCCTTTGCGTCCAGAGCGGCCGCCAAATTTGGGGTGGTCTCAGGGGCCTTGCAGGTTTCTCTTAATCTGTAAGATTTGGGCAACTGTGATAGGCACAGTTTCCTTGGGGAATGCAGCCACAGTCCTGTGGTGCACCTCGAGTAACCCTATCCTGGAGGGCATGTGAGCCATGGTTTTGACACAGAAGTCTGCAAACACAAATTCGGGTTCTGGTTAGTTGCGAGGTGATCGCAGGCCAAATGCATAGACCTGGTGTTCACCTCGTCTGGAACTGTAATTAGGGTGACTGAAAGACGGTAGCACAGATTTTTCTATCGGGATTGTGTGTCCAGAATGACCTCGGAATGTAGGTGAGGTCTCATGGGTCCATGGGAGACTTTTCCTCTCTAAGGATCCTGGCGGCTCCCCTTAGTTTGGTGGCTTTTTCGGGGAAGATAAGAGTACTCTTTTCCATCTTAGAAGTGCCCCAAAACAAGGATTCCAGAGATGGGATCTGGGTCTGGGCGCCTGGAAAATCCCACCAAGGGTTAGGATATGGGCCTAGGGGCATACCAGGCCTGCAATGCTGGAACCTTGTGGTGGAACTGAGAGAGTTTGTTTGAAAGCATACTCGGTTGGGGGTCACAATGCCTGTTTGTGCTCCAGGCAGCCCTCAGGAGTTGGCGTGTTCACATTAACATGCTCCCACTTTGACGGCTAGATACCCATCCCAACAGCCAGGTTTCTTTCCATGGGGAAGGAGTAGTACTCTATAGTACTTCAGGTTCCCCCATTGGAAGGATTTCAGCAAAGTCTGGGGAAAGGTGCCAGAAAAGCAAGCATGGGTAGAGACTAAGGACTTGGGCCATTGCCAGTCCCACATGCTAGATATGGGGCCCGCTCTCTTGGTGACTGACACTAGGTTGGGGCTCAGGCTCTGTCAGACACAACACTAGTGGCCAGGGCATTCTATAAATCGGGGTTCCCTCCAGGGCCAAGCAGATTGATCCTCATGTGGGGATTCTGGGCAGACTAACCAGGCACTTGTTCTTTCTATTGGGAAGGCAGAATGCTGCATTGTGGCTCCTGAATTCAATATGAAGAGGCCTTGGGGAGCAGTAGGATGAGGATGGAATTGTAAAAACAAGCTACTGTACAATTCAGTGCCAAGCGGAACACAGTTCCAATGTGAAGCGTCTTTTTCAATATATCCAGTACCTGATTAAGGGCGGATGTCAGATGTTTGCTCAGAGTTTGTGTCTATGATGACCAAGAAATGGAGGGGTGGCATCAAGAACCCATGGCGGATTTCCCCCGCTGAGGCTTGTGAGATGCTCCAAACAGCAAGGTTTCCTTCTACTGGACAGATGGAGTCTGGTTTGTTTGCTCCACGGTACCCCATGTAGAAAGTTTGGGCAGCAGAGCTCTTCAGCATGGATGCCTGGAAAGTACACCTCCATTGACCATTGCAGCTGAGGAACATAGCAGGTTTGTTCTTGTGACTCTTGGGTGAAATACCAAGGCCTTGAGTTGACATGGAATGTCTTGCACATGGGTCACAATGCTGGTTTGTTACCAGGGAGATCTTAGAATGTGCTGTTGGCAAAGGGGTCTCGCAGGATTCTCCTATCCTGAGCATTTGACACAGGTCCAAGAGCACGGTTTCCTTCTGTGGAAAAGAGTTGTTCTGTTGTGTGGTTCAGGGACCACATGTTGTATCATAAGTTGTTATTTTAGAATAGGCCTCTGAGGACAGATGCCTGAAAAACTAATGGAGGGTTCCAATGAGGTCCTAGGGGCATGTCTGGTTCAATATTCTGACTCAGGACCATTGACTTGGGTGTCTGCCTGGACATAGGTAATCAGGGTGTTTCAGAGTGCATCACACAGAGCTTGAGTGTCCATAGTGGCCTATGATATTAAGGTGCTGTCGAGAGCCAAGCAGGTGGATCCTCATGTGGGGTTTCGGGCAGACTCAACAGGCACGTCTTTTTTTTTTTTTTTTTTAAAGATTTTATTTTATTTATTTGACAGACAGATCACAAGTAGGCAGAGAGGCAGGCAGAGAGAGAGAGAGGAGGAAGCAGGCTCTCCACGGAGCAGACAGCCTGATGCGGGGCTCAATCCCAGGACCCCGTAATCATGACCTGAGCCAAAGGCAGAGGCTTTAACCCACTGAGCCACCCAGGCGCCCCAGGAACATCTTCTTTCTTTGTGGTAGGCAGAATGCTGTGTTGTGGCTCCAAAGTTCCCTATCAAGAGGGTTTGTGGACGAGAAGGGTAAAGCTGGAATTGTAAACACAATCTATTGTTCAATTCAGTGCCAAGTGGAAGGCAATTCCTGTCTGCAGTGGCTTATGCGAGGTCTCCAGGACCTGAGTAAGGGTGGATGTCAGATGCCTGCTCCCACTGGAGTTTGTGTCTACAATGACCGCCAAATGGAGGGGTGGCTTCATGAGGCCATGGAGGATTTCCCACCCTGGGGCTTGTGAGATGCTGCGAATAGCAAGATTTCTTTCTACTGGAGAGGGGGAGTCTGGTTTATTTGCTCCAGTGTCTCCCATATGGAAAGTTTGGGCGTAGAGCTCTCCTGCATGGATGCCTGAAAAGCACAACTCCATTGACCACTGCAGCCAAGGAACATGGCAGTTTCGATCTGGTGGCTCTGGGGTGAAGTTCCAAGCGGCCAACAGCATGGAATTTCATGCTGTTGGATCACAATGCTGGTTTCTATCCAGGGAGACGTTAGAATGTTGGAGTGGTCAGGGGCCAAGCAGGATTTTCCCACACTGAGACATGGACACAGCTACCAAGAGCAAGCTACACTTCTGGGGACAGCAGTGGTTCTGTTGTGTGGCTCAGGGACCACATATTGGAATATAAGTTGGTATTGGAGAACAGGCCTCTGGGGACAGGCACCTAAAAATCTAAACTAGGGTATCGATGAAGTCCTATAGTCATGGCAGGTTCAAAATTCTACCTCAGGGCCTTGGATTTGGATGTCTGCCTGGAGGCAGGGGCTCATTGTGTGTCAGAATGTGCATTTGGGTCCAGAGCCTTCTTTGAAATTGAGGTGGGCTCTGGGGTTTTATACTTTGCTCCTAATCTTCAGGGTTCAGGCAACCGTGAAGGGCAGTTTTCTTCCGGTGCATAGGACAGTTGTCTGGTGTGGCACCAGAGGCCCCATCCTGGAGGGCACGTGGGCCATTGTTTTGGGGACAGAAATCTGCAAAAGCAAACTAGGGTTAGGATGACGTCTGTGGTGATTAGAGGCCTGATCTGATGGCCCTGTGGGCTGCTCATTGAGTACTGAAATTAAGGTGCCGTGCAGGCAGTAGGGTAGCCTTTTCTCTCTGGATTGTGTGTCCAGGACAGTCGCAAAAGGTAGGGGTGTCTTCATGAGGCCATGGGAGTTTCTTCATCTCTGGGGATTCTGCCTAACTCCCAAGTGTTTGGTGTCTCTTGGAGAAGGGAAGACTGCTGTTTTCAATCTCAGGGGACCCCCAAAAGAAGGATTCAGGAGACAGGCTCTTGGTCTCGGAGCCAGGAAAACATGTACAATGGTGGACATTTGGCCCTAGGGAACTAGCAGGCACGCTCTGCGGGCTCCTGTTCCAGCTACAAAGGGAATTTGTTTGAAAGCAGACTCACGCTGAGGATCACAATGTCTGTTTGTGCCCAGGGCAGCTCCCATGAGTGACTGTGTCCTCATGGACCATGCATCTGGTTGCCAATCTGAGGGTTGAACACCCATCTCAACAGCCAGGATTCCTGCCATCGGGAATGAGGAGTATTCTTGTGCTTCAGGTTCCCCATAGGCAGGGATTTGAGCTACGGTCTGGGAAAGATGCCTGAATACCCATGTTGGGTAGAGATGATGGTTTTGGGCTATGGCGGTCTCACATGCAGGTTAAGGGGCCCACTGTCTGCATGGCTGTCTGGAGGTCATGGCTCAGGCTGTGTCAGAGAGAGCCTGAGTGCCCATAGCATTCGATGATATTAGTGTGCCAACGAGGACGAGGCAGGTGGATCCTCATGTGGGGTTTCAGGCAGACTCAACAGGCACATCTTCCTTTTTTGTGGTAGACAGAATGCTGTGTTATGGCTCCAGAGTTCCCTATCAAGAGGGTTTGGGGACAAGGAGCGTGAAGATGGAATTGGAAACACAATCTATGGTTCAATTCAGTGCCAAGTGGAAGGCAATTCCTGTCTGCAGTGGCTGATGCGAGGTATCCAGGACCTGAGTAAGGGCGGAAGTCAGATGCTTGCTCACACTGGAGTTTGTGTCTACAATGACCGCCAAATGGAGGGGTGGCGTCATGAGGCCATGGAGGATTTCCCACCCTGGGGCTTGTGAGATGTTCCGAATAGCAAGATTTCTTTCTACTAGAGAGGGGGAGTCTGTTTTGTTTGCTCCAGTGTCCCCCATATGGAAAGTTTGGGTGCAGAGCTCTCCTGCATGGATGCTTAAAAAGCACAACTCCATTGACCACTGCAGCCAAGGAACATAGCAGGTTAGATCTGGTGGCTCTGGGGCGAAATTCCAAGTGACCTGAGTTGACATGGAGTTTCATGCTGTTGGAACACAATGCTGGTTTTTTTCCAGGGATCATTAGAATGCTGGAGTGGTCAGGGGCCATGCAGGATTCTCCTACACTGAATCATGGACACAGCTACCAAGAACAAGGGGTCTTTCTGGGGACAGCAGGGGTTCTGTTGTGTGGCTCAAGGACCACATGTTGGAATGCAAGTTGGTATTTGAGAACATGCATCTGTGAACAGGCATCTAAACATCTAAACTAGGGTATCAATGAAGTCCTATAGTCACGGCAGGTTCAAGCTTCTGACTCAGGGCCTTGGATTTGGATGTCTGTCTGGAGGCAGGGGCTCATTGTGTGTCAGAATGCGCATTTGGGTCCAGAGCCTTCATAGAAATTGAGTTGGGCTCAGGGGATTTTTACTTTGCTCCTAATCTTCAGGGATTGGGCAACCATGAAGGGCAGAGTTTCCTTCGGGAGCGTAGGGACAGTCGTCTGGTGTAGCACCAGAGACCCCATCCTGGAGGACATGTGGGCCAGCACTTTGAGGAGAGAAATCTGCAAAAGCAAACTAGGGTTAGAGTGAGGGCTGAGGTGATCACAGGCCCAATGTGCAGGCCTGAGGGCAGCTCATAATGTACTGAATTTAAGGTGCCTTGGAGGCAGTAGCACAGGCTTTTCTGTCGGGCATGTGTCCAGAATGGTCTCAAAAGGTAGGGGTGGCTTCATGAAGCCAAGGGAAATTCTTCGTCTTTGGGGATTCTGCTCAGCTCCCAAGAGTTTGGTGTCTCTGGGGGAAGGGAAGACTGTTGATTTCCTGTCTCAGAGGACACCCAAAGAGGGATTCCAGATACAGGTTCTGGGTCTGGGCACTTGTAAAACATGAACGAGGGTGAGGATTTGGCCCTAGGGACCTGGCAGTCCCACTCTGTGGGCTCCTGATCCAGCTATCGAGGGGTTTTGTTTGAAAGCAAGCTCACGCTGAGGATCACAATGCCTGTTTGTATCCAGGGAGTCTTTCATGTGTGACCGTGGTCTCATGGGCCATGCAGCCGGTTCCCACTCAGAAGGTTGGGAAGGAGGAGTACTCTTGTGTGTCTGATTTCCACATAGGCATGGATTTGAGCTACAGGCTGGGACAGAGGCCTGAATATCCAGGTTGAGAAGAGATGTTGGTTTCGGTCCATAGGAAGTCACAACTAAGGAAATGGGACCCACTGTCGGGGGTGCTGACTGGAGGTCGTGGCCTAGGCTGTGTCAGACAGAGCATTGGTGCACCTGGAACCCTATGATATTACAGTGTTGTCGAGGGCCATACAGGGGAATCCTCATGTGGGTATTCTGGGAAGACTCGCCAGGCACTTCTTCTTTCTGTGGAGCAGGCAGAATGCTGCGTTATGTCTCCAGAATTCCCTATTAAGAGGGTTTGGGGACCAGGAGGGTGAGGATGGAATAAACACGAGCTATGGTTAAATTCAGTGCCAAGCAGAAGGCTGTTCCAGTGTACAGTGGCTGATTTGAGACATCCAGCACCTGAGTAAGGGTGGATGTCAGATGTTTGCTCACACTGGTGTTTGTGTCTGTGATGATGGACAAATGGTGGGGTGGCGTCTAGAGGCCATGGAGGATTTCCCACTCTGTGGTTTGTGAGATGCTCCAAACAGCAAGGTTTCCTTCTACTGGACAGGGGGAGTCTGGTTTTTTTGCTCCAGTGTCCCCCATATGGAAAGTTTGTGTAGCAGAGCTCTCCCACATAGATGCCTGGAGAGCACACCTCCATTGACTATTGCAGCTAAGGAACATGGCAGGTTCGAACGTGGCTCTGGGACGAAGTTATAATGTGGCTGAGTTAATATGTAGTTTCATGCTGTTGGATCACAATGCTGGTTTGCATCCAGGGAGACGTTAGAATGTTGGGGTGGTCATTGGCCCATGCAGGATTCTCCTACACTGAGTCTTGGACACAGCTACCAAGAGCAATGTATCCTGGGGACAGTAGGGTTCTGTTGTGAGGCTCAAGGACAGCATGTTGGAATATGAGTTGGTATTGGAGAACAGGCCTGCAGGGACAGGCGCCTAAAAATCTAAACTAGGGTATTGATGACGTGATATAGTCATGACATGTTCAAGCTTCTGATTCAGGGCCTTTGGCTTGGATGTCTACCTGAGGCAGTTGCTCATTATGTGTCAGAATGTATACTTGTGTCCAAAGCATACTGGGAAATTGAGGTGGGCTCAGGGGGTTTGTACTTTGCTCTTAAAATTCAGGGTTTGGGCAACAGTAAAGGGCAGAGTTTCCTTTGGTAAGGTAGGCACATTATTGCATTTTGGATCCAGAAGCCCCATCCTGGAGGGCATGAGGGCCAGGGTTTTGGAGACAGAATCTGCAAATGCGAACTAAAGTTAGGGTGAGTGCCGAGGTGATCACAGGCCTGATCTGCAGGCCCTGAGTGCAGCTCATAATGTACTGAAATTAAGGTGTCATGGAGGCGGTAGCTCCTGCTATTTTGTCTGGATTCTGTGTCCAGGATGGTCACAAAAGTATGGGTGGCTTCATAGGTCCATGGGAGATTCTTCGTCTCTGGTTATTCTGCCCAGCTCTCAAGAGTTTGGTGCCTCTAGAGGAAGGGGAGATTGCTGTTTTCAGTCTCAGGTTAACCACAAAAGAAAGATTCCGGAGATAGTTTCTAGGTCTGGGTGCCTGGAAAACACCAACGAGGGAGAGGATTTGGCCGTAGCAACCTGGCAGGCTTGCTCTGTGGACTCCTCGTCCAGCTACCGTGGGCATTTCTTTGAAAGCAGGCTCACGCGGAGGGTCAAAATGCCTGTTTGTGCCCAGGGCGACTCCCATGTGTGACCGTGATCTCAAGGTCCATGCAGCTGGTTCCCACTCTGAGGATTGGACACCCATTTCACAGGCCAGATTTCCTGCCACCAGAAAGGAGGAGAACTCCTGTGCTTTAAGTACCCCCATAGTCAGAGATTTCGGCTACGTTCTGGAGACAGATGCCTGAATAACCAGGTAGAGCAGAGATGTTGATTTCAGGCCATTGCAGGTCCCATCGGCAGGATATGGGACCCACTGTCTGCATGGCTGAATGAAGGTCATGGCTCAGGCTGTGTCAGACAGAGCGTTAGTGCCCATGGCAGCCTATGATATTAGGGTGTCATCGAGGGCCATGAAGGTGGATCCTCATGTCTGTGTTCTGTGCAGTCTCACCAGGCACTTCTTCTTTCTATGGGGAAGGCAGAATGCTGCGTTGTGGCTCCAGAATCCCCTATCAACAGGGCTTAGGGACTAGGAGGGTATGGATGGAATTGTAAACACAAGCTATGGTTAAATTCAGGGCCAAGTGGAAGGCTGTTCCAGTGTACAGTGGCTGATTTGAGACATCCAGCACCTCAGTAAGGACGGATGTCAGATGTTTGCTCACACTGGAGTTTGTGTCTATGATGACGGACAAAGGTGGGGTGGCATCAAGAGGCCATGGAGGATTTCTCACGCTGCGGCTTGTGAGATGCTCCAAAGAGCAAGGTTTCCTTCTACTGGACAGGGGTTTGTTTGCTCCAGTGTCCCCCATATGGGAAGTTTGGGTAGCAGTGCTCTCCCACATAGTTGCCTGAAAAGCACAACTCCATTGACTATTGCAGCTCAGGAACATGGCAGGTTCGATCTGGTAGCTCTGGGATGAAGTTTTAAGGGGGCTGAGTTGACATGGAGTTTCATGCTGTTGGATCTCAATGCTAGTTTGTATCCAGGGAGACGTTAGAATGTTGGGGTGGTCAGGGGCCATGCAGGATTCTCCTAAACTGAGACTTGGACACAGCTACCAAGAGCAAGGGATCCTTCTGGGAACAGCAGGGTTCTGTTGTGTGGCTCAAGGACCACATGTTGGAATATAAGTTGGTATTGGATAACACGCCTCTGGGGATAGGTGTCTAAACATCTAAACTAGGGTATCAATGAAGTCCTATAGTCATGGCGGCCTCAAACTTCTGACTCAGGGCCTTTGACTTGGATGTCTGCTTGGAGGTAGGGACTCATTGTGTGTCAGAATGCGTATTTGGGTCCAGAGCGTTCTTCGAAATTGAGGTGAGCTCAGAGACTTTGTACTTTGCTCCTAATCTTCAGGGTTTGGGCAACAGTGAAGGGCAGTTTCGTGCATGAGTGTAGTCACACTTGTCTGGTGTGGGACCAGAGGCCCTATTCTGGAGGGCGTGTAGGCCAGAACTTTGGGAACTGAAATTGCAAACGCGAACTAGCATTAGAGTGAGGGTCGAGGTGTTCACAAGACCAATCAGCAGGCCCTGAGGGCAGCTCATAGTGTACTGAAATTAAGGTGTCATGGATGCAGTAGCGCAGACTTTTCTGTAGGGATTGTGTGTCCAGGAAGGTCACAAAAGGCAGGGGTGGCTTCATGAGGCCATGGGATATTATTCTTCTCTGGGGATTCTGCCCAGATCCCAGTGTTTGTTGTCTCTCTGAAAAGGGAAGACTGCTGTTTCTGTCTCAGGGGACCCCCAAAAGAGGGATTTGAGAGACAGGTTCTGGGTCTGGTTGCCTGGAAAGCACAAACGAGGGTGAGGATTTGGCCCTAGGGACCTCGTAGGCCCACTCTGTGGACACCTGGTCTAGCTACTGAGGGTGTTTGTTTGAAAGGAGGCTTACACTGAGGGTCACAATGCCTGTTTGTGCCCAGGGCGTCTCCCATGAGTGGCCCTGGTCTCATGGGCCATGCAGCTGGTTCCCACCCTGAGGCGAAGACACATCTCAACAGCCATGTTTCCTGCCATCAGAAAGGAGGAATAATCCTGTATTTCAGTTTCCCACAGAGGCAGGTATTTGAGCTACGGTCTGGGGACAGATGCCTGAATATCCAGGCTGTGTAGAGATGTTGGCTTCGGGCCATGGAAAGTCCACCTGCAGGATATGGGGCCCACTCTCTGTGTGGCTGCCTGGAGGTCGTGGCTCCGGCTGTGTGAGACAGAGTCTTAGTGCCCATGGTGGCCTATGATATTATGGTGCTGTCGATGGCCATGCAGGTGATTCCTCATGTGGGGTTTCTGGGCAGACACACCAGGCACTTCTTCTTTCTGTGGGGCAGGCAGAATGTTGAGTTGTGGTTCCAGAATTCCCTATCAGGAGGGCTTGGGGCCAGGAGGGTGAGAATAGAATTGTAAACACAAGCTATGCTTAAATTCAGTGACAAGCAGAAGGCACTTACAGTGTGCAGCAGGTGATTCAAGTTATCCAGCACCTGAGTAAGGGCGGATACAGATGTTTGCTCACACTGGAGTTTGTATCTATGATAACCGACAAATGGAGGGGAGGCATCATGAAGCCATGGAGGATTTCCCACCCTGGGGCTTGTGAGATGCTCCAAACAGCAAGGTTTCCTTCTAATGGACTGGTGGATTGTCATTTGTATGCTCCAGGGTCCCCCATGTGGAAAGTTTGGGAAGAAGAGCACTCCTGCTTGGATGCCTGGAAAGCCCACCTCCAGTGTTCATTGCAGATGAGGAAATGGCAGTTTCATACTGGTGACGCTGGGGCGAAGTTCAAATTCGCCAGTGTTGACATGGAGTTTCATGCTATTGGATCACAATGCTGGTTTGTATCCAGGGAGACATTAGAATGTTGGGGAGGTCAGGGCCCATGAGTCTAGGACACAGCTACCAAGAGCAAGATATCCTTAAGGGACAGGAGGTGTTCTGTTGTGTGGCTCAGGGACCACATGTTGGAATATAAGTTGGTATTGAAGAACAGGCCTCTGGGGACAGGTACCTGAAAATCTAAGCTATGGTATTGATAAAGTCCTAGAGGCATGTCATGTTCAATCTTCTGGCTAGGGCCTTTGACTTGGATGTCTGCCAGGGACAGAGGGACACAAGGCAGGGACTCATTGTGTGTCAGAATGTGCCCTTTGGTCCAGAGTTTTTGTCGGAATTGAGGTGGGCTCACGGCCTTTGTACTTTTCTCCTAATCTTCAGGGTTTGGTCAACAGTGAAGGGCAGAGTTTCCTTCGGGTGTGTAAGCACAGTCATCTGGTATGGCTCCAGAGGCCCCATCCTGATGAAAATGTGGGCCACGGCTTTGGGACAGAAATCTGCAAATGCGAACTAGGGTTAGATTGAGGGCTGAGGTGATCACAGGCCTGATATGCAGGCCCTGTTGGGAGCTCATAGTGTACTGAAGTTAAGGTATCATGGAGACGGTAGTGCAGGATTTTCTGTCTGCACTGTTTGTCCTGGAGCTTCGCACAATGTAGGATTGACTTCATAGGTCCATGGGAGATATTTCGGCTCTGGGGATTCTGCTCAGCTCCAAGAATTTTTGTCTCAGGGAGAAGGGAATACTGCTGTTTTCCGTCTCAGGGATTCCCCAAAATAGTGATTCCAGAGACAGGTTCTGGGTGTGGGCATCTGGAAAACAACTACGAGGGTGAGTGTTTGGCCCTAGGGTGGTAGGTGTGCTCTGCGGGCTCCTGCTCCAGCTCCCGAAGGGTTTTGTTTGAAAGCAGCCTCACGCTGAGGGTAACGATGCAAGTTTGTTCCCAGGGTGGCTCCCATGAGTGGCCGTGGTCTCATGGGCCATGCAGCTGGTTCCCACTCTGAGGATTGGACGCCTATCTCAACAACCAGGCATCCTGTCTTCAGGAAGGAGGAGTACTCTTGTGCTTCAGGATCCTCCATAGTCAGGGGTTTGAGCTACAATCTGGGAAAGATGCTTGAATATCCATGTTGAATAGAGATGACAGCTTTGGGCCACAAGTCCAACCTGCAGGATATGGGTCCCACTATCTGCATAGCTGACTCTAGGTCGTGGCTCAGGCTGTATCAGACAGAGTCTTAGTGCCCATCTCAACAACCAGGCTTCCTGCCATCTGGAATAAGCATACTCCTGTGCTTCAGGTTCCCCCATAGGCAGGGATTTGAGCTACGGTTTGGGAAAGATGCCTGAATACCCAGGTTGAATAGAGATGACGGCTTCCAGCCACAGCAGGTCCCACCTGCAGGATATCTGCATGACTGCCTGGAGGTCATGGTTCCAGCTGTGTCAGACAGAGCCTGAGAGCCCATGGTGGCTTAAGATATTAGGGTGTCATAGGGCCATGAAGGTGGATCCTAATGTGGGGTTTCTGGGCAGACTCATCAGGCACTTCTTTCTATGGGGAAGGCAGAATGCTGTGTTGTGGCTACATAATTCCCTATCAAGAGCGTTTGGGGACCAGGAGGGTGAGGATGGAATTAAAAACACAAGCTACAGTTAAATTCAGTGACAAACGGAAGGCAATTCCAGCGTGCAGTTGCTGATTTGAGACATCCAGCACCTGAGTAAGGGTGGATGACAGATAGTTGCTCACACTGCTGTTTGTGTCTAGGATGACAGACAAATGGTGGGTTTGCGTCAAGAGGCCATGTAGGATTTCCCACTCTGCAGCTTGTGAGATGCTTCAAACGGTAAGGTTTCCTTCTACTGGACAGGGGGAGTCTGGTTTGTTTGCTCCAGGGTCCTCAATATAGAAACGTTGGTAGCAGATCTCTCCCTCATGGATGCCTGGAAAACACAACTCCATTGACCATTGCAGCTCAGGAACATGGCAGGTTCGATATGGTGGCTCTGGGGTGAAGTTCCAAGGGGGCTGAGTTGACATGGAGTTTGATGCTGTTCGATCACAATGCTGGTTTGTATCCAGGAGACACTGGAATGTTGGGATGGTCAGGGGCAATGCAGGATTCTAATACACTGAGTCTTGGACACAGCTACCAAGAGCAAGGTATCCTTCTCAGGACAGGAGGGGTCTGTTGTGTGTCTCAGGGACAACATGTTGGAATATAAGACGGTATGGGGGAACAGTCCTCTCGGGACAGGCACCTGAAAACCTAAGCTATGGCATTGATGATGTCCTAGGAGCATGTCAGGTTCAATCTTCTGACTCAGGGCCTTTGACTTGGATGTTTTCCTGGAGGTAGATGCTCATTGTGTGTCACAATGTACACTTGGGTCCAGAACGTTTTTGGAAATTGAGGTAGGCTCAGGGGCTTTGTACTTTGCTCCTAAGCTTCAGGGTTTGGGCAACAGTGAAGGGCAGAGTATCCTTCGGGAGGGTAGGCACAGTCATCCAGTGTGGCTCCAGAGGCCCCATCCTGGGGACATGTGCGACAGGGTTTTGGAGACAGAAATCTGCAAACACGAACTAGCATTAGGGTGAGGCCCGAGGTGATCACAGCCCCGATCTGCAGGCTCTGAGGGCAGGTCATTGTGTAGTGAAATTAAGGTGTCATCAAAGCAGTTGGACAGACTTTTCTGTCTGAATTGTGTGTCTAGAATGGTCGAAAAATGTAGGGGTGGCTTCATGGGGCCTTGGAACATTCTTCATCTCTGTAGATTCTGCCAATCTCCCAAGAATTTGCTGTCTCTGTGGGAAGGGAAGACTGCTGTTTTCCTTCTCAATGGATCCCCACAAGAGGGATACCAGGGACAGTTTCTGGGTCTAGGCGACTGAAAAGCATCAACGAGCGTGAGGATTTGCCCCTAGGGGCTTCAATGTCCCACTCTTCTGGGTCCTGGTCCAGCTACCGTGGGGGTTTGTTTGGAAGCAGGTTCACGCTCATGGTCAAAATGACTGTTTGTGCCCAGGGCAGCTCCCATGTGTGGCCGTGGTCTCATGTCCATGCAGCTGGTTCCCACTCTGAAGATTGGACACCCATCCCAACAGCTAGATTTCCTGCCATCAGGAAGGAGGAGTACCCTTGTGCTTCAGGTACCCCATAAGCAGTTATTTGAGCTACAGACTGAGCACAGAGGCTTGAATATCCAGATTGAGTAGAGATGATGGCTTTGGGCCACAACATGTCCCACCTGCAGGAAATGGGGCCCACTGCCTGGGTGGGTGGCTTGAGGTTGTGGCTCAGGCTCTGTCAGAGAGAGCCTTAGTTCCCATGGTGGCCTAAGATATTAGCGTGTCATTGAGGGCCCTGTAGGTGGATCCTCATGTGGGATTTCTGGGCAGACTCACCAGGCAATTCTTGTTTCTTGGTTTAGGCAGAATGCTGCATTGTTGCTCCAGAATTCCCTATCAAGAGGGCTTGTGGACCAGGAGGGTGAAGATGGAATGGTAAACACACACAACTGTTAAAGTCATTACCAAGTGGAAGGCAGTTCCAGTGTGCAGCAGCTGATTGGATATATCCAACACCTGAGTAAGTGCGGATGTCAGCTGTTTCCTCACACAAGAGGTTGTGTCTATGATGACCAACAAATGAAGGGTGGTGTCAAGAGGTCATGGAGGATTTCCCTCGCTGGGGCTTGTGAGATGCTCCAAACAGCAAGGTTTCCTTCATCCGGGCAGGGGGATTCTGGTTTGTTTGCTCCAGGGTCCCCCATGTGGAAATTTGTATAGCAGAACACTCCCATATGGATGCCTGGAAAGCACACCTCCATTGACCATTGCAGCAGAGGAACATGGCAGGTTTGTTCTGTTGGCTCTAAGGCGAAGTACCAAGGTCTTGAGTTGACATGGAGTCTCACGAAGATGGGTCACAATGCTGGTTTGTTACCAGGGAGATCTTAGAATGTGCTGGTGGCTAAGGGGCCATGCAGGATTCATCTACCTTGAGGGTTTGACACAGGTGTAAGAGCACAGTTTCCTTCTGGGGAAAGGAAATGTTCTGTTGTGTGGCTCAGGGACCACATGTTGAATCATAAGTTGATATTCCAGAACAGGCTTCTGAGGACAGGTACCTGAAAACCTAATCTAGGGTTCCAATGTAGTACTAGGGGCATGTCAGGTTCAAACATCTGACTCAGGACCATTGACTTGGGTGTCTGCCTGGATATAGGTGATCAGGGTGTTTCAGACTGTGCATTTGAGTCCAGGGTGTCCTCCAAATTTGGGGTGGGCTCAGGGGTCTTGCAGATTTCTCCTATCTGGTGGGTTTGGGCAACTTGATGGCACAATTTCCTTGGGGATTGCAGGCACAGTCCTGTGGTGTGGCTACAGAGACCCCATCCTGAAGGGCATGTAAGTCATGGTTTTGAGAGAGAAGTCTGCAAACACAAACTCGGCTTAACGTTCGTGGTGACGTGATCGCAGGCCCAATGCATAGACCTGGAGGGCAGCTCATCAGGAACCGTAAATCGGGTGACTCGAAGGCAGTAGCACAGGCTTTTGTATCTGGACTGTGTGTCCAGTCTGGCCTCGGAATGCAGGTGTGGATTCTTGGGTCCATGTGAGATTTTTCCACTGTAAAGATCCTGGCGGCTACCATTGTTTGGTGGCTTTTTCGGGGAAGGGAAGAGTGCTGTTTACCATCTTATGCATGCCTGAAAACAGGGTTTCAAAAGACGGGCTCTGGTTCAGGGTGCTTGGAATATCACACCAAGGCTTAGGACTTGGGCCAAGGGGTATACCAGGCCTGCAATGTGGGATCCTGGTGGTGCAACTAAGAGGACTTGTTTGAAAACATGCTCAGGCTGAGGGTCACAATGCCTGTTTGTGCCCAGCGTGGCCCTCAGGAGTGGGCGTGGTCTCACTGGCCATGCAGCTGACTCCCACTTTGACAGTTGGACACCCATCCCAACAGCCAGGTTTCCTGCCATGGGAAGGAGGATTTCTCTATTGTGCTTCAGGTTCTCCCATTGGCAAAGATTCTATCAAAAGTCTGGATTACAGGTGCCTGAACACCAAGCATGGGTAGAAATGACAGACTTTGCCCATGACCAGTCTCACATGCTGGATATGGGGCCCACTCTCTGGGTTGGTGACACTAAAGAAGGGCTCAGGCTCTATCAGATACAGCACTAGTGGCCAGGAGCCTACAATTCGGGGTTCCCTTGAAGACCAAGCTGATTGAATCTCATGTGTGGTTTCTGGGCAGACCACCATGCACTTCTTCTTTCTATGGGGAAGGAAGATTGCTGCGTGGTAGCTCCAGAATTCCCTATCAAGAGGGCTTGGGTATCAGTAGGGTGAGGATGGTACTGTAAACATAAGCTACGGGTCAATTCACTGCCAAGCGGAAGGCAGTTCCTTTGTGCAGCGGCTTATATGGGATATCTAGCATCTAAGGGTGGATGTCTGATGTTTTCTCACACTGGAGTTTAAATCTATGATGACCGACAAATGGAGGGGTGATGTCATGAGGCCATGAAGGATTTCCCACTCTGAGGTTTGTCAGATGCTCCAAACAGTAAGGTTTCATTCGACTGGACAGCTAGAGTCTAGTTTGTTTGCTCCAGGGCCCCCAAGTGGAAAGTTTGGGTAGCAGCGCTCTCCCGCATGGATGCCTGGAAAGCGCACCTCCACTGATCATTGCAGCTGAGGAACATGCAGGTCCGTCTGGTGGCTCTGGAGCGAAGTATCAAGGCACTGAGTTGACATGGATTCTCTTGCAGAGAGGTCACAATGGTGGTTTCTTATTAGGGAGATCTTAGAATGTGCTGTTGGTTAAGGTGCCGTGCAGGATTCTCCTACTCTGAGGGTTTGGCAGAAGTCAAGGTGCACGGTTTCCTTCTGGGGACAGGATATCTTCCGTTGTGGGGCTCAGGGACCACAGGTTGTATCATAAGTTGGTATTCCAGAAAGTTCACTGAGGAGAGATGGCTGAAAACCTAATCTTGGGTTCATATGAGGTCATGGGGCATGTCAGTTTCAAACTTCTGACTCAGGACCATTGACATGGGTGCCTGCCTGGATGTAGGCGATCAGGGAGTTTCAGACTGGGCATTGCCTGCTGAAGGGGTGTCAGTATTGAGGTGGGCTCCGGGGCCTTGCAAGTTTCTCCAAATTTGAAATGTTTGGCCAACTGAGACAGGCACAGTTTCCTTGGGGATGGCAGGCACAGTCCTGTGCTCTGGCTCCAGAGACAACATCCTGGGGGAAAGTGAGCCATGGTTTTGGGAAAGAAGTCTGTAAGCACAAATTCGGGTTAGGGTTAGTGGCAAGGTGATTGCAGGCCCAATGCGTACACCTGGAGGGTACATCGTGAGGAACTGTAATTAAGGTGACTCGAAGGCATTAGCACAGGCCTTTCTATCTGGATTGTGTTTGCAGGATGGCCTCGGTATGCAGGTGTGGTCTCATGGTCCATGGGAAATTTTTCCCCTCTTAGGTTCTTGGCAGCTCCCCAAGTTTGGTGGCTTTTTCAGGGACAGGAAGTGTGCTGCTTTCCGTCATTTTGTTGCCCCAAAACAGGGATTCCAGAGATGGGTTCTCAGATTGGGTGCCTGGAAAATCACACCAAGGGTTATTATTTGGGCCTAGGGGCGTACCAGGCCTGCAGTGCGGGATTCTGGCCATGCCACTGAGAGGGCTTGTTTGAAAGCATGCTCAGGCTGAGGGTCACTATGCCTGTTTGTGCCCAGGGCGGCCCTCAGGAGTTGACATGATCTCATTGTCCATGAAGCTGGCTCCCACTGTGTGGTTTCGACAAACATCCCAACTGCCAGGTTTCCTGTCATGGGGAAGGAGGAGTTCTCTATTGTGCTTCATGTTCCTCTACTGGCAGGTATTCCAGCAAAAGTCTAGGGAAAGTTGCCTGAATCTAATGATGGATAGAGATGATGGACTTGGGCCATGGCCGGTCTCACATGCTGGACATGGGGCCCACTTTCTGGGTGGCTGACACTAGGTCGTGGCTTAGGCTCTGTCAGACACAGTATTAGTGGCCAGGACAGTCTATAAATCAGAATTCCTTCGAGTGCAAAGCAGATAGAATCTCATGTGGGGTTTCTGGGCAGACTATCCAGGCAATTCTTTTTTCTATGGGGAAGATAGAATGCTACATTGTGGCTCCAAATTCCTCATCAAGAGGGTTTGGAGAGGGGCGCCTGGGTTGATCAGTGATTTAAGCCTCTGCCTTCAGCTCAGGTTATGATCTCAGGGTCCTGGGATCGAGCCCCACATTGGGCTCTCCTCAGCAGGGAGCCTGCTTCCCACTCTCTTTCTGCCTGCCTCTCTGCCTACTTGTAGTCTCTCTCTGTCTATCAAATAAATAAATAAAAATATTTTTTAGAAAAAGGGCTTGGGGAAAAGTACGTTGAGGATGGAATTGTCAACAGAAATTACAGTTCAATTCAGTGCCAAGCAGAAGGGAGTTATAATGTGCAGAGTGTAATTCGAGATACCTAGCATCTGAGTAAGGGCATATGTCAGATATTTGCTCACACTGGAGTTTGTGTCTATGATGACTGACAAATGGAGTGGTGGCGTCAAGAGGCTATGGAGGATTTCCCATGCTGGGGCTTGTGAGATGCTCCAAACAGCAAGGTTTCCTTCTACTGGACAGGTGGAGTCTGATTTGCTGGCTCCAGGGTCCCGCATGTGGAAAGATTGGGAGCAGAGCTCTTCCACATGGATGCCTCGAAAGCACACCCCCAATGACCTTTGCAGATGAGGAACATGTAAGGTTCCTTCTGGAGGCTCTGGGGCGAAGTACCAAGGCCTTGAGTTGATACTGAATCTCTTGCAGATGGGTCACAATGCTGTTTTGTTACCACGGATATCTTAGAATCTGCTGGTGGTTAAGGGGCCATGCAGGATTCTCCTACCCTGAGGGTTTGACACAGGACCAAGAGCACAGTTTCTTTTTGGGGACAGGAGATGTACTGTTGTGTGGCTCAGGGACCACATGTTCTATTATAAGTTGGTATTCCAGGAAAACCGTGATCTTCGACCTGTGCCATATCCTCAGGGTAGGAGAATCCTGCCAGGCACATTAGCCACCAGCACATTCTAAGATTTCCCTGGTAACAATTCAGCATTGTGACCCATTCCTGAGGACAGATGCTTGGAAATCTAATCTAGGGTTCCAGTGAGGTCCTAGGGGCATGTCAGGTTCAATTGTGTGACTCAGGAACATTGACTTGCGTATCTGCCTGGATGGAGGTGATAAGGTATACAGACTTTGTATTTGTGACCAGAGCAGCCTCCAATAAGGTGGTGGGCTCAGGGGCCTTGCAGGTTTCTCCTATTCTGCAGGGTTTGGGAAACCGTGACAGGCAAATTTTCCTTGGCGATGGCAGGCACAGTCTTATAATGTGGCTCTAGAGACACCATCCAGCAGGACATTTGAGCCATGGTTTTGGGAGAGAATTCTGCAAACACAAACTCAGGTTAGGGTTAGTGACAAGGTGATCACATGCTTAATGCATAGATCTGGAGGGCAGCTCGTCAGGAACTGTAATTGGGGTGACTTGAAAACAGTAGCAAAGGATTTCCTATCTGGATTGTGTGTCCAGGAAGGCCTCAGAATGAAGGTATGGTCTCATGGGTCCATGGGAGACTTTACCTCTCTAAGGATCCTGGCAGCTCCCAATAGTTTAGTGGCTTTTTAGGAGAAGTGAAGAGTGCTGCTTTCCATCTTAGGGGTGGCCCAAAACAGAAATTATATAGACGGGCACTGGGTAAGGGCACCTGGAAAATCCTACCAAGGGTTAGGATTTGGGCCTAGGGGCGGACCAGGCCTACAATTCGGGATCCTGGTGGTTAAACTGAGAGGGCTTGTTAGAAAGCATGCTCAGGCTGAGGGTCACAATGCCTGTTTGATCCCAGGGCGGCCCTCAGGAGTGGGCGTGGTCTCATTGGCGATACCGCTGGCTCCCACTCTGAGGGCTGCACACGCATCCCAACAGACAGGTTTCCTTCCATGGGGAAGGAGGAGTTCTCTATTGTGCTTCAAGTTCCCCCATTAACCGGGATTCCAGCAAAAGTCTAGGGACAGATGCCTGAATACCAAGGATGGGTAGAGATGACAGACTTGAGCCATGGCCTGTCTCACATGCTGGATATGGTCCCCGGTCTCTTGGCCACCAAGAAGTGGTGGGATCAGGCTCTGTCAGACACAGCAGTAGTTGCCAGGGCAGCCTACAAATCCGTGTTCCCTCGAGGGTCGAGCAGATTGATCCTCATGTGGGCTTTCTTGGAAGACTGACTGGCATTTCTTCCTTCTATGAGGAAGGCAGAATGCTCTGACGTGGCTCGAGAATGATCTATTAAGGGGCCATGGAGACCTTGAGGGTGAGGATAGAATTGTTAAAACAGCTACGGTTAAATTCAGTGCCAAGCAGAAGGCAGTTCCAGTGTGCAGCGGCTGATTCGATATATCCAGCACCTGATTAAGGGCGGAAGTCAGATGTCTGCTCACACTGGAGTTTGTGTCTATTATGATTGACTAAAGGAAGAGTGGCATCAAAAAGCCATGGGGGATGTCCCATACTGGTGCTTTTGAGATTCTCCAAACAGCAAGGCTTTCTTCTACTGGAGTTGGGGAGTCTGGTTTGTTTGCTCCAGTGACCTCCATTTGGATAGTTTGGGTAGTACAGCTCTCCTGCATGGCTGCCTTGAAATCCCACCTCAATTGTCCATTGCAGCTGAGGAATATGGAAGTTTCGTTCTGGTAGCTCTGGTGTGAAATACCAAGGGCGATGAATTAACATGGAATCTCTTTCAGATGGGTCACAATGCTGGTTTGTTACCAAGGAAATCTTAGAATGTCCTGGTGGATAAGAGGTCATGCAGGATTCTCCCACCTGGAGGGTTTAACATAGGTGGAAGGGCATGGTTTCCTTCTGGGGACAGGAGATGTTCTGTTGTGTGGCTCAGGAACCACATGTTGTATCATAAGTTGGTATTCCAGAGCAGGCCTCTGAGGACAAATGCCTGAACACCTAATCTAGGGTTCCAGTGAGGTCCTAGGGGCATGTCAGTTTCAATTTTCTGACTCAGGACCATTGACTTGAGTGTCTGCCACACGTAGGTGATTAGGGTGTTTCAGAATACACATTTACTTCCAGATCGGCCTCCAATATTGTGGTGGGCTTAGGGGCCTTGTAGGTTTCTCCTAATCTGGAAGGTTTGGGAAACTGACGGACATATTTTCCTTGGGGATGACAGGCACAGTCCTGTGGTTTGGCTCCAGAGACCTGGATGGCAGCTCATCAGGAACTACCTAGGGTGACTTGAAAGAGGTAGCACAGGCTTTTCTATCTGCATTGTGTGTCCAGGATGGCCTCGGATTGCGGGTGTGGTCTTATGGGTCCATGGGATATTTTTCCTCTCTAAGGATCCTGGCAACTCCCAATACTTTGGTGGCTTTTTGGTGGAAGAGAAGAGTGCTGTTTTCAATCTAAGGGGTGCCCCAAAAGAGAAATTCCAGAGATGGGAAATGGGTATGGGTACTGGAAAATCTCACCAAGGGTTAGGATTTGGGCCTAGGGGTGTACCAGGCTGGAAAAGCAGGATCCTGGTGGTGAAACTGAGAGTGCTTTTCTGAAAGCATGCTCAGGCTGAGGGTCGCAATGCCTCTTTGATCCCAGGGCGGCCCTCAGGAGTGGGTGTGGTATCATTGGCAATGAAGCTGGCTCCCACACTGATAGTTGGACACCCATCCCAACAGCCAGGTTCCCTGCCATGGGGAAGGAGGAGCACTCTATTGTGCTTCAAGTTCCCCCATTGGCAGGGATTCCAACAAAAGACTGGGGACAGATGCCTGAATACCAAGGATGGGTAGAGATGACGAACTTGAGCCATGGCCGGTCTGCATGCTGGATATGGACCCCACACTCTGGGTGAATGACACGAGGTCGGGGCTCAAGCTCTGTCAGGCACAGCACTAGTGGCCAGGGCAGCCTATAAATTGGGGTCCCCTCGAGGACTGAGCTGATTGATCCTCATGTGGGCTTTCTGTGCAGACTCACAAGGCACTTCTTCTTTCTATGGGAAGGCAGAATGCTGCTTTGTGGCTCCAGAATTTACTCTCAACAAAGATTGGAGAACAGTAAGGTGAGGATGGAATTGTAAAACCAAGCTACGGTTCAGTTCAGTGCCAAGCGGAAGGCAGTTCCAATATGTAGCACCTTATCTGAGAAACCAGCACCTGAGTAAGGGCGGTTGTCAGATGTTTGCTCACACTGGAGTTTGTATCTACGATGATCGACAAATGGAGGGGTGGCGTCAAAAAGCCACGGGGGATTTCCCATGGTGAGGCTTGGGAGATGCTCCAAACAGCAAGGTTTCCTTCTACTGGACATGTGGAGTCTGGTTTGTTTGTTCTAGGTTCCCCATGTGGAAAGTTTGGGTAGCATAGCACTCCCGCATGGATACCTGGAAAGCAAACCTCCATTCTCCATTGCAGCTGAGGAACATGGCAGGTTTGCTCTGGTGGCTCTTGTGCAAAGTACCAAGGGCGATGAGTTAACATGGAGTCTCTTTCATATGGGTTACAATGTTGGTTTTTTACCAAGGAACACTTAGAATGTCCTGGTGCTAAGGGGCCAAGCAGGATTCTACTACCCAGAAGTTTTGAACAGAGTTCGAAGAGCATGGTTTCTTTCTGGGGACAGGAGATGTTCTTGTCATATCATAAGTTGGTATTCCAGAACAAGCCTCTGAGTACAATACCTGTAAACCTTATCTAGGATTCCAGTGATGTCCTGGGGGCATGTCAATTTCAATTTTCTGACTCAGGACTATTGACTTTGGCATCTGCCGGATGTAGGTGATCAGGGTGTTTCAGATTGCACATTTGCGTACAGAGCAGCATCCAATATGGCGGTGGGCCAAGGTGCCTTTGAGGTTTCTCCTAATCCAGACGGTTTATGAAACTGGGACGGGAAAATTTTCCATGGGGATGGCAGGCACAGTCCTGTGGTGTGGCTCCAAAAACCTCATCTGGGAGGACATATGAGCCATGGTTTTGGGAGAGTAGACTGCAAACTCATACTCGGGATAGGCTTAGTTGTGAGGTGATCACAGGCCCAATGCATAGACCTGGAGGAGAGTTCTTCAGGAATTGTAATAAGGGTGACTGGAAGGCAATAGCACAGGCTTTCCTATCTGGATTGTGTGTTTGGATGGCCTCAGAATGGAGGTGTGTTCTTACAGGTCCATGGGAGATTTTTCTTCCTTAAGGATCCTGGTGGCTCCCAATAATTCGATGGCTTTCTCGGGGAAGGGGAGAGTGCTGTATTCCATCTTAGAGGTGCCCCAAAACAGGGATTCTGGAGACGGGTCTGGGCGCCAAGAGATTCCCACCAAGTGTTAGGATTTGGGCTTAGGGGCATACCAGCCCTACAATGCGGGATCCTGGTGGTGCAATAGAGAGGGCTTATTTGAAAGCATGCTCAGGTTGAGGGTCACAATGTCTGTTTTTTTCCCAGGGCGACCTATAAGAGTGGGCATGGTCTCCAACAGCTGGTTCACTCTCTGAAGGTTGGACACCCATCCCAACAGCTAGGTTTCATGCCATGGAGAAGGAGCAGTTCGCTATTGGGCTTCAGGTTCCCCGATTGGCTGGGATTCCAGCAAAGGTTTGGGGACAGATGCCGAATACCTAGGATGGGTAGAGAGGACGGATTGAGCCATGGCTGGTCTCACATGCTAGATACGGGAACCACTCTCTGGGTGGCTGACACGAAGTCAAGGGCAGGCTTTGTCAGACACAGCACTACTGGCCAGGACAGCTGATAAATTAGGGATCCTCAAGGGCTGAGCAGATGATCCTCATGTGGGGTATCTGGACAGTCTCACCAGGCATTCTTCTTTCTATGCGGAAGGTGGAATGCTGCGTTGTGGCTCCAGAATTCCCTATCAAGAGGGCTTGGGGACCAGTCAGGTGACCATGGAATTGTAAACACTAGCTAAGGTTCAATTCAGTGCCAAGCAGTAAGCAGTTCCAAAGGGCAGCGGCTTATTCGAGATAGCCAGGACCTGAGTAAGGGGGGATGTCAGATGTTTGCTCACACTGGAGTTTGTGTCTATGATGTCTGAAAAATGGAGTGGTGGTGTCAAGAGGCTACAGAGAATTCCCCACGCTGTGGCTTGTGAGATGCTCGAAACAGCAAGGTTTCCTTCTACTGGACAGGTGGAGTCTGCTTTGGTTGTTTCACAGTCCTCCATGTGGAAAGCTCGGGTAGCAGTACTCTCCCGCATGGATGCCTGGAAAGCATATGGCCATAAATCATTGCACCTGAGGATCATGGCATGTTCCTTCTGTTGCCTCTGGGGCGAATTACCAAGGCCTGGAGTTGACATGAGATCTCTTGCAGATGTTTCACTAAGCTGGATTTTTACCAGAGAGATCTTAAAATATGCTGGTGGCTAAGGGGCCATGCAGGATTCTCTCACCTTGAGGGTTTTATACAGGTCCAAGGGCACGGTTTGTTTCTAGGGAGATGTTCTGTTTTTTGGCTCAGGGACTACATGTTGTACCCTACGATGGTATTCCAGAACAGATGACAAACGCCTGAAAACCTAATCTAGGCTTCCAATGAGGTCCTAGGGGCATGTCAGGTTCAATCTTCTGACTTATGCCCATTGACTTGGGTGTCTGCCTCGATGGAGGTGATCAGGGTGTTTCAGGCCACGCATCTGCAACCAGACCGGCGTCCGATACTGGGATGGGTTCAGGGGCCTTGCAGGTTTCTCATAAACTGGAGTGTTTGGGCAAATGTGATGGCCATAGTTTCCTTGGGGATTGCAGGCACTGTGCTCTGGTGTGGCTACAGAGACCCCAGCCTGGAGTGCATGTGAGCCATGGTTTTGGGCGAGAATTCTGCATACACAAACTCGGGATAGGGTTAGTGGAGAGGTGATCACAGTCCCAATGCATAGACCTGGAGGACAGCTCATCAGGAACTGTAATTAGGGTGCCTCGAAAGTGGTAGCACAGGCTTTTATATCTGGATTGTGTGTCCAGGATGGCCTCAGAATGCAGGTGTGGTCTCATGGATCCATGGGAGACTTTTTCTCTCTATGGAACCTGCTGGCTCCCTGTAATTTGGTGGCTTTTTCATTGAAGGGAAGAGTGATGGTTTCCAACTTATGTGTGCCCCAAAATAGAGATTCCAGAGATGGGCTCGGGGTCTGGGTGCCTGAAAAATCCCACCAAGGTTTAGGATTTGGGACTAGGGGCTTACCAGGCCTAGAAAGCCTGATCCTGGTGGGGCAACTGAGAGGGCTGGCTTGAAAGCATGCTCAAGCTGAGGGTCGCAATGCCTGTTTGTCCCCAGGGCGGCCCTCAGGTGTGGGCGTGGTCTCATTGGCCATGCACCTGGTTCCCACTCTGAGGGTTGGAAACCCATCCCAAAATCCACATTTCCTGCCTTGGGGAAATAGGAGTTTCTATTGTGCGGCAGGTTCCTCCATTGGCAGGGATTCCAGCAAAGGTCTGGGGACAGTTGACTGAATACTAAGGATGGGTAGAGATGACGGACGTGGGCCATCTCTGGTCTCACATGCTGGATATGGGCCCGGCTCTCTGGGTGGCTGACAATAGGTCAGGGCTCAGACTCTCTCAGACACAGCAGTAGTGGCCAGTGTACCTATAAATTGGGGTTCCCTTGAGGGCCGAGCAGACAGATCCTCATGTGGGATTTTCTGGCAGTCTCACCAGGCACATCTTCTTTCTATGGGGAAGACAGAATGCTGCGTTGTGGCTCCAGAATTCCTCATCAAGAGGGCATGAGTACCAGTATGGTGAGGATGGAATTGTAAACCCAAGCCACGGTTATATTCAGTGCCAGGCGGAAGACAGTTCCAATGTGCAGAGTCTTATTCAAGATATCCAGGGCGTGAGTAAGGGCGGATATCAGATGTTCGCTCACAGTGGAGTTTGTGTCTATGATGACCAAAAAATGGAGGGGTGGCATCGAGATTTCCCACACTGTAGGATTTCCCACGCTGAAGCTTGTGAGATGCTCCAAACAGAAAGGTTTCCTTCTACTAGACAGATGGAGTCTGGTTTGTTTGCCACAGGGTCCCCATGTGGAAAGTTTGGGTAGTGGATCTCTCCGGCATGGATGCCTGGAAAGCACACCTCCATTGAGCATTGCATTGAGGAACATGACAGATTCATTCTGGTGGCTCTGGGGCGAAGTACCAAGGCCTTAGGTTGACACTGAATGTCTTGCAGAAAGGCCACAATAATGGTTTGTTACCAGGGAGATATTTGAATGTGCTGGTGGGTAAGGTTCCATACAGGATTCTCCTACCCTGAGGGATTGGCACAGATCGAAGAGCACGATTTCCTTCTGGGGAAAGATGTTCTCTTGTGTGGCCCAGGGCCCAAACGTTGTACCATAACTTGGTATTCCAGAACAGGCCCCTGAGGACAGATTCCTGAAAACCTAATCGAGGGTTCCAATGTGGTCCTAGGGGCATGTCAGGTTTAATCTTCTGACTCAGGACCATTGACTTGGCTGTCTGTCTGGATGTAGGTGATCAGGTTTTTTCAGACTGTGCATTTCCGTCCAGAATGGCTGTTGATATAGGGTTGGGATCAGGGCCTTGCTACTTTCTCCTAATCTGGAAGGTTTGGGCAACTGTGACGGGCACAGTTTCTTTGGGGATGGCAGGCACAGTCCTGTGGTGTGGCTCCAGAGACCCCATCCTGGAGGGCCTGAGAGCCACGGTTTTGGGATTGAGGTCTGCATACACAAATTCGGGTTAGGGTTAGTGGAGTGGTGGTCGCAGGCCCAGTGCATAGACCTAGATGGAAACATGTTAGGAAACGTAAATAGGGTGACCAGAAGGCGGTAGCACAAGGTTTTCTATCTGGATTGTGTGTCCAGTACGTGTTGGGAAAGCAGGTGTGGTCTCATTGGTCCATGGGAGACTTTTCCTCTCAAAGGATCCTGGTTGCTCTCCATAGTTTGGTACCTTTTTCAGAGAAGGGAAGAGTGCTCTTTTCCATCTTAGGGGTGGCGCAAAACAGGGATTCCCAACATGGGCTCTGGGTCTGGGCTCCTGCAAAATCCCACCATATGTTAGGATTGCCAGGCAAGTAATGCAGGATTCTGGTTGAGCAACTGAGAGGGCTTGTTTGAAAGCATGCTCAGGCTGAGGGTCACAATGCCTGTTTGTGCCCAGGCCGGCCCTAAGGAGTGTGCATGGTCTTATTGTCCATGCAGATTTCTCCCACTTTGAGGATTGGACACCCATCCCAACAGCCAGGCTTCCTGCCATGGGGAAAAAAGAGTTCTCTATTGTTATTCAGGTACCCTCATTGACAGTGTTTCAAGCAAAGATCTGGAGACAGGTGCCTGAATACCAAGAACGTGTAGAGATGACGGACTTGGGCTATGGCCTGTCTCACATGCTGATAATGGGACCCACTCTCTGTGTGGCTGACACTATTTCAGGGCTCATGTTCTGTCAGACACAGCACTAGTGGCCAGGGCACCCTTTAAATTGGGGTTCCCCAAAGGGCCAAGCAGATGATTCTCATGTGGGGTTTCTGGGTATATTCACCAGGCACTTCATTCTATAGGGAAGGCAGAATGTTACGTTGTGGCTCAAGAATTACCTATCAAGAGGGGTAGGGGACCAGTAGGGTGAGGATGGATTTGTAAACACAAGCTATGGTTCAATTCAGTGCCATGCTGAATCCACTTCCAATGTGCAGCAGCATATTCGAGATATCCAGCAGCCGAGTAAGGGCAGATGTCAGATGTTTGCTCAGACTAGAGTTTGTGTCTATGATGACCGTCAAAAGGAGGGGTGCTGTCAATATCCCATGGAGGATTTCCCACGCCGAGGCCTGTGATATGCTCCAAACCGCAAGGTCCTTCTCCTTGACAGGTGGAGTCTGGTTTGTTTGCTCCAGGGTCCCCCATGTGGAAAATATGGGTAGCAGAGCTCTCCCACATAGATGCCTGGAAAGCACACCTCCATTGACCTTTGAAGTGAGGAACAAGACAGGTTCGTTCTGGTGGCGCTGGGGCGAAGTTCCAAGGCCTTGAGTTGACATGGAATCTCTTGAAGATGGGTCACAATGCTGGATTGTTACCAGGGAGATCATAGAATGTGCTGGTGGCTAAGGTACTTTGCAGGATTCTCCTACCCTGAGGGTTTGCAAAGGTCGAAGATCACGGTTTCCTTCTGGGGACAGGAGATATTCTGGGGTGTGGCTCAGAGAAAACCCATTGTATCATTAGTTGGTATTCCAGAAGAGTCCTCTGAGGACAGATGCCTGAACACCTTATCTAGGGTTCCAATGAGGTTCTAGGGGTATGTCAGTTTCAATCTTCTGACTGAGGACTGGTGAATAGCAAGGATGGGTAGAGGTAAAGGAGTAGGGCCATGGCCGGTCCCACATGCTAGATATGGGTCCCGCTCTCTGGGTGGCTGAGACTAGGTTGGGGCTCAGGCTTTCTCAGACACAGCACTAGTGACAAGGGAAGCCTATAAACTGGGGTCCCTCGAGGTGTGAGCAGTTTGATCCTCATGTGGGGTTTCTGGGCAAACTCACCAGGCACTTCTTCTTTCATGGGGAAGGCAGAATGCTGCATTGTGGCTCTAGAATTCCCTATCAAGAGGCCTTTGGTACATGTAGGGTGAGGATGGAATTGTAAACACATGCTATGGTTCAACTCAGTGCTAAGCCGAAGGCAGTTCTTTTTTTTTTTTTTTTTTAAAGATTTTATTTATTTATTTGACAGACAGAGATCACAAGCAGGCAGACAGGCAGGCAGAGAGAGGGAGAGGAGGAAGCAGGCTCCCTGCAGAGCAGAGAGCCCGATGCGGGACTCGATCCCAGGACCCTGAGATCATGACCTGAACCGAAGGCAGCGGCCCAACCCACTGAGCCACCCAGGTGCCCCAGCCGAAGGCAGTTCTAATGTGCAGCAGCTTATTCGAGATATCCAGCACCTGAGTAAGGGCGGTTGTCAGATATTTGCTCACACTGGAATTTGTGTCTATGATGAAATGGAGGGGTGGCGTCAAGAGGTCATGGAGGATTTCCCATGCCCAGACTTATGAGATGCTCCAAACAGCAAGGTCCTTCTCCTGGACAGGTGGAGTCTAGTTTGTTTGCTCCAGTGTCCCCCATGTGGAAAGTATGGATAGGAAAGCTCCCCCATATGGATGGCTGGAAAGCACACCCCCATTGTTCTTTGCAGCTGAGGAACATGACAGGTATGTTATGATGGCTCTGGGGCGATGGACCAAGGACTTGAGTTGACATGGAATCTCTTACAGATGGATCATAATGCTGGTTTGTTACCAGGGAGTTTTTAGAATGTGCTGGTGGCTAAGGTGTCTTTCAGGATTCTCCTACCCTTAGGGTTTGGTACATGTCAAGGAGCACAGTGTCCTTCTGGGGAATGGAGATGTTCTGTTGTGTGGCCCAGGGACATGTTGTATCCTAAGTTGGTATTTCAGAAAAGACCACAGAGGACAGATGCCTTAAAACTTAATCAAGGGTTCCAGTGCATTCCTAGGGACATGTCAGTTTCAATCTCTGACTCAGTACCATTGACTTGGGTGTCTGTCTGGATGTTTGTAATGAGGTTGTTTCAGACTGTGTATTTGCGTCCAGAGCGGCCAACAGTATTGGTGTGGGCTCAGGGTACTTGCAGGTTTCTCCTAATCTGGAAGTTTTGGGCAACTGTAACGCGCACAGTGTCCTTGTGGATGCCAGCAGTCCTATGGTGTGGCTCCAGATACCCTATCCTGGAGGGCATATGAGCTATGTTTTTTGGAGAGAAATCTACAAACATAAATTCAGGTTAAGGTTAGTGGTGTGGAATTTGCAGGCCCAATGCATAAACCTTGGAGGGGACTTCATCAGGAACTGTAAATAGGGTGATGGGGAGGTTGCAGCACAGGTTATCTATCTGGATTGTGTGTCCAGGATGGCCTCGGTATGCAGGTGTGGTCTCATGGATTCATGGGACACTTTTCCTCCATGGGACACTTTTCCTTTCCTGGAGGCTCGCCATAGTTTTGTGGCTTTTTCAGGGAAGGGAAAAATGCTGTTTTGCATGTTAGGGATGCCCCAAAACAGGGATTCAAGAGACGGGCTCTGGGTCTGGGCCCCTGGAAAATCCTACCCTATGTTAGGATTTGGGGATAGGGGTCTGCCAGTACTGAAATGCTGGATCGTGGTGGTGCAACTGAGAGGGATTGTTTGAAAGCATGCTCATGCTGAGGGTCACCATGCCTGTTTTTGCCCAGGGCGGTCCTCAGGAGTGGGCGTGGTCTCATTAGCCATGCAGCTGGCGCCCACTTTGGGACACCCACCCCAACAGCCTGGTTTCCTGCCATGGAGAAGGAGGTATTCTCTATTGGGCTTCAGGTACCCCCATTGTCAGGGATTCCAACAAAGTTCTGGGGAAAGATGCCTGAATACCAAGGATGGGTAGAGATGAGGAAGTAGGGTCATGACCTGTCCCACAGCTAGGTATGGGTCCATCTCTGTAGGTGGCTTACACTAGGTCGGGTCTCATTCTCTGACAGACACAGCACTAGTGCCTAGAGCATCCTATAAATCGGGGTTCCCCCAAGAGCCGAGCAGATTGATCCTCATGTGGGGTTCCTGGGCAGACTCACTAGGCACTTTTTCTTTCCATAGAGAAGGCAGAATGCTGCTTTGTGGCTCTAGAATTATCTATCAAGTGGCCTTGTGGACCAGTAGAGTGAGGATGGAATTGTAAACACAAGCTACGGTTGAATTTAGTGCCAAGAGAAAGGCAGTTCCTATGTGCAGTGGCTTATTCGAGATATCCAGCACTTGAGTAAGGGCAGATGTCCAATATAAGCTCACACTGGAGTTTGTGTCTATGATGACTGACAAATGGAGGGGTGGCATCAAGAGGCCATGGAGGATTTCCCACGCTGCAGATCCTTAGAGAGAAATGTCTCCCATGAGCCCATGAGACCACACCTTCATTTGGAGTCCATCCTGGACACACAATCCAGATAGAAAAGCCTGTGCTACCCCCTTCCCATCGCGCTAATTACAGTTCATGACGAGCTGCCCTCCAGGTCTATGCATTGGGCCTGTGACTTCCACCACTAAACCTATCCCGAATTTGTGTTTTCAGATTTCTCTCCAAAAACCATGGCTCACATCCCCTCAAGGATATGGGTCTCTGGATCCTCACCACAGGACTGTGTCAGCCATTCCCAAGGAAACTGTACCCATAACAGTTGCCCAAAACTTCCAGATTAGGAGAAACCTGCAAGTACCCTGAGCCCACACCAATACTGTCGGCCGCTCTGGACGCAAATACACAGTCTGAAACACCCTGATCACCTACATCCAGCAAGACAGCCAAGTCAATGATCCTGAGTCAGATAATTGATCCTGGCATGCCTCTATGACCTCATTGGAACCCGGGATTAAGTTCCCAGGCATCTGTCCTCAGGAGTCTGTTCTGAAATACCAATTTATGATACAATAGGTGGTCCCTGAGAGACACAACAGAACATCTCCTGTCCCCAGAAGAAAACCATGTTCTTCGACCTGTGCCAAACCCTCAGGTTAGCAGATTCTTACACGGCACCTTAACCACAAGCACATTTTAAGATCTCTCTGGTAACAAACCAGCATTGTGGCCAATCTTCAAGAGATTCCAAGTCAACACCAGGCATGGTCCTTCACCCCATAGCCACCAGAAAGAACCTGCCATGTTCCTCAGATGCAATGGTCAATGGAGGGGTGCTTTCTTACTTGTGGGAGAGCTCTGCTACCCATACTTTCCACATGCGGGACCCTGGAGCAAACAAACCAGACTCCACCTGTCCAGTAGAAGGAAACCTTGCTGTTTGGAGCATCTCACAAGCCACAGCGTGGGAAATCCTGTATGGTCTCTTGATGGCATTGCTCCATTTGTCGGTCATCAAGACACAAACTTCAGTGTGAGCCAGTATCTGACATCTGCCCTTATTCTGGTGCTGGCTATCTCGAATAAGCCTCTGCATATTGGAACTGCCTCCTTCCTCACACTGAATTGGACCATAGCCTCTGTTTACAAGTCCATCCTCATCCTACTGGTCCCCAAGGCCTCTTGATAGGGAATTCTAGAGCCACAATGCAGCATTCTGCTTTCCCTATAGAAAGAAGATGAGCCTGGTGAGTCTGCCCAGAAACCGCATATGAAGATCAATCTGCTTGGCTTTCAAGGGAAACCCGATTTATATGCTTCCCTGGACACTAGTGCTGTGTCTGACAGAGCCTGAGCCCTGACCTAGTGTCAGCCACCCAGAGAGTGGGCCCCATATCTAGCATGTGGGACCAGCCATTGCTTTACACCATCATCTCTACCCATGCTTGGTATTCAGGGACCTGTCACCAGACCATTGCTGAAATCTCTGCCAATGGGGGAACCTGAAGACCAATGGAGAACTCCTCCTTCCCCAAGGCAGGAAAACCTGGCTATTCGTATGGGTGTCAAACACTCAAAGTGGAAGCCAGCTGCATGGCCAAGTAGACCACGTCCACTCCAGGGGGCCGCCCTTGAAACAAAGAGGCATTGTGACCCACACCTTGAGTATGTTTTCAAACAAGCCATCTCAGTTGCCCCAGCAGGATCCTGCATTGCAGGCCTGGTTCACCCCTAGGCCTGAATCCTAACCCTTGGTGGGATTTTCCACCCACCCAAACCCAGAGCCTTTCTCTGGTATCCTTGTATTGGGGCACCCCTCAGATGGTAAAGAGCACTTTTCCCTCCCCCGAAAAAGTCACCAAACTATGAAGAGTCACCACGATCCTTAGAAAGGAAATGTCTCACATGAACTCAAGTGATCACACCTGCATTCCGAAGCCATCCTGGACACATAATCCAGATAGAAAAGCCTGTGCTATGGCCCTCCAGTGACCCTAATTACAGTTCCTGACAAGCTGCCTTCCAGGTCTATGCATTGGGCCTACAATCACCATGACACTAACCCTAATCCAAATTTGTGTAACAGAATTCTCTCCCAAAACAATGGCTCATTTGTCCTCCAGGGTAGGGTCTCTGGATCCATACCACAGAATTGTGCCTGCCATCCCCAAGGAAACTGTGCCCGTCACAGTTTTCCAAACCTTCCAGATTAGGAGATATCTGCAAGGCCCCTGAGCCCACCACAATATTGGAGGCCAATCTGGACTCAAATGTGCAGTCTGAAACACCCTGTTCACCTAAAGGAAGACAGCTACATCAATGGTCCTGAGTCAGAAGACTGAATCTGCCATGCCCCTAGGACCTCATTGGAACCCTAGACTAGGTTTTCAGGCATCTGTCCTCAGAGGCCTGTTTGAGAACACAAACGTATGATAGAACATGTGGTCCCTCAGCCACACAACAGAACATCTGTCCCCAGAAGGAAACAGTGCTCTTCGACCTTTGCCAAACCCTCAGGATAGGAGAATCCTGCATGGCACCTTAGACACCACCACATTCCAAGATCTCCCTGGTAACAAACCAGCATTGTGACCAATCTGCAAGAGATTCCATGTCAACTCACGACCTTGGTACTTCGCCCCAGAGCCAGCAGAACATAACTGCCATGTTCCTCAGCTGCAATGCTCAATGGAGGTGTGCTTTCCAGGCATCCATGTGGGAGTGCTCTGCTACCTAAACTTTCCACGTGGGGGACCCTGCAGCAAACAAACCAGGCTTCACCTTTCCAGTAGAAGGAAACCATGCAGATTGGAGCATCACACAATTCTCAGCGTGGGAAATCCTCTATGGCCTCTTAATGACACCCCTCCATTTGTCGGTCATCAAAGTCACAAACTCCAGTGTGAGCAAATATCTGACATCCACCCTTTACTCAGGTGCTGGATATCTCGAATGAGCCACTGCATTTGGAAACTGCCTTCTGTTTGGCACTGAATTGAATCGTAGCTTGTGTTTACAATTCCATCCTAACCCTACTCGTCCTGAAGCCCCCTTGATAGGGAATTCTGGAGCCACAACGCCACATTCTGCCTTCCCCATAGAAAGAACAAGTGCCTGGTGAGTCTGACCAGAAACACCCCATGAGAATCAATCTGCTCTGCCCACAAGGGAACCCTTATTTATAGGCTTCCCTGGCCACTAGTGTTGTGTCTGACAGAGCCTGAGTCCCGACCTAGTGTCAGCAGTCAAGAGAGTGGGCCCCATTCCGTCATGTGAGACCCGCCATGGAACAAGTCCGTCATCTCTACCCATCCTTGGTATTTAGACACCTTCCCCCAGACTTTGGATGGAATCCCTGCCAATGGGGGAATCTGAAGCACATAGAGTAATGCTCTTTCCCCATGGCAATCCCATGGGTATTGGGATGGGTGTCCAAACCTCAAATTGGGACAGCTGCATAGTCAATGAGACCAAGCCCACTCCTGATGGCCGCCTTGGGCACAAACAGGCATTGTGACCCTCACCCTGAGTATGCTTTCAACCAACCCTCTCAGTGGCACCAGCAGGATCCTGCATCGCAGAACTGGTACGCACCTATGTCCAAATCCTAACACTTGGTGAAGTTTTCTAGGCCAAGACACGGAGATCCCATCTCAGGAATCCCTGTTTTGGGGCACCCCTAAGATGCAAAAAACACTCTTCCCTTCCCCTCAAAAATCCACCAAATTATGGGGAGCCACCTGTATCCTTAGAGAGGAAAAATCTCCCATGGATCCATGAGACCACAACTGCATTCCAAGGCCACCTGTATCCTTAAAGAGGAAAAATCTCCCATGGATCCATGAAACCACAACTGCATTCCGAGGCCATCCTGAACAAATAATCCAGATAGAAAAGCCTGGACAACTGCATTCCAGTCACCCTAATCCCAGTTCCTGATGTGTTGCCCTCCAGGTCTCCGCATTGGGCCTCCGATCACCTTGCCACGAACCCTAGCCAAATTTGTGTTTGCAGACTTTTCTCCCAAAACCATGGCTCACATGCCCTCCAGGATGGGGTCCCTGGCGCAATAACACAGGACTGTGCCTGCCATCCCCAAGGAAACTGTACCCATCACAGTTACTTAACCCTTCCAGATGAGGAGAAACCTGCAAGGCCCCAGAGCCCATTGTAAGATTGGCGTCCACTTCATACACAAATTCGTAGTCTGAAACACCCTGATCACCTACATCAGGCAGACAGCCAAGTCAATGGTCCTGAGTCAGAAGATTGAACCTGACATGCCCCTAGGACCTCATTGGAATTCTAGATTAGGTTTTCAGGCGACTGTCCTGAGGGAACTGTTCTGGAATACCAACTTATGATACAACATGTGGTCCTTGAGCCACACAACAGAACATCTCCTGTCCCAAGAAGGAAACTGTTTTCTTTGACCTGTGCCAAACCATCAGTGTAGGAGACTCCTTCTCGGCACCTTAGCCACCAGCACATTCTAAGATCTTGCTAGTAACAATCCAGCATTGTGACCCATCTTCATGAAACTGCATGTCAACTCACGGCCTTGGTACTTTGCCCCAGAGCCACCAGAACGAACCTGCCATGTTCCTCAGCTGCAATAGGCAATGGAGGTGGGCTTTCCAGGTATCCATGCAGGAGAGCTCTTATCCCCAATCTTTCCACATGGGGAACCCTGGACCAAAACATCCAGGCTCTACCTGCCCTGTAGAAGAAATCCTTGCTGTTTGGAGCATCTCACAATCCTTAGCGTGGGAAATCTTCCATGGCCTCTTGATGACACCCCTCCATTTGTAGGTCATCATAGACACAAACTCCAGTGTGAGCAAACATCTGACATCTGTCCTTACTCAAGTGATGGATATCTCTAATCAGCCGCTGCACATTGGAACTGATTTCCACTTGGCACTGAATTGAACTGTAGCTTCTGTTTACAATTAAAACCTCACCCTGGTAGTCCCCAAGCCCTCTTGATGAGGAATTCTGGAGCCCCAAGGCAGCATTCTGCCTTACACATAGAAAATTGAAATCCCTGGTGTGTCTTCCCAGAAACCCCACATGAGGATCAATCTGCTTGTCCCTCGAGGAAACCCCGATTTATAGGCTGCCCTGGCCACTAGTTCTGTGTCTGACAGAGCCTGAGTCCCAACCTAGTGTCAGCAACCCAGAGAGTGGGCCCCATATCCATCATATGAGACCCGCCTGGAACAAGTCTGTCATCTCTACCCATCCTTTGTATTCCGGAACAATTGCCCCACACTTTTGGTGGAATCCCTGCCAATGGGGGAACCTGAAACACATAGAGAACTCCTCCTACCCCATGACAGGAAACCTGGGTATTGTGATGGGTGTCCAACCCTCAACGTGGGAGACAGCTACATGGCTAATGAGACAATGTCCACACTTGAGGGATGCCCTGGGCACAAACAGTCAATGTGATCCTCAGTCTGAGCAGGTTTTCTTTTTTTTTTTTTTTTAATTCTGAGCAGGTTTTCAAACAACTTCTCTCATTTGCACCAGCAGGATCCCGCATTGCAGGTCTGATATACCCCACACCTAAATCCTAACCCTTCGTGGGATTTTCCAGACAAGTACACCCAGAGCCTTCCTCTGGAATCCCTGTTTTGCGGCACCCCTAAATTGGAAAACAGCACTCTTCCTTTCCCGAAAAAGCCACCAAACTATGGGGAGCTGCCAGGATCCTTAGAGAGGAAATGTCTCCCATGAAACCATGAGACCACACCTGCAATCCGAGGCCATCCTGGACACACAATCTAGATAGAAATGCCTGTGCTACATTCTTCCAGTCCCCCTAATTACAGTTCCTGATGAGCTGCCCTCCTGGTCCATTCATTGGGCCCGTGATCACCTCACCACACACCCTAAACCGAATTTGTCCTTGCAGAATTCTCTCCCAAAACCATGGGTCACGTGCCCTCCAGGATAGGGTCTGTGGATATACACCACAGGACTGTGCCTGCCATTCCCAAAGAAACTGTCCTTTCCAAAGTAGCCCAAACCTTCCAGATTAGGAGAAGCTGCAAGACTCCTGAGCCCACCCCTATATTGGCGGACGCTCTCTATGAAAATGTGCCGTCAGAATCTCGCAGATCACCTACATCCAGGCAGACAGTTAAGTCAATGTTCCTGAGTCAAAGATTGAACCGGACATGCCCCTAGGACCTCAATGGAACCCTAGATTAGGTTTTCAGGCATCTGTCCTCAGAGGCCTGTTCTGGAATACCAACTTATGATTCATCATGTGGTCCCTGAGCCACACAACAGACCATCTCCTGTCCCCAGAATGAAACCGTGTCTTTCAATCTGAACCAAACCCTCAGGGTAAGAGAATACTGCACGGCACCTTAACCACCACCACATTCTAAGATCTCCCTGGTAACAAATCAGCATTGTGGCCCATCTGCAAGAGATTCCATGTCAACTTAAGGCCTTGGTCTTTCGCCTCAGAGCCACTAGAACGAACCTTCCATGTTCCTCAATTGCAATGGTCAATGGAGGTGTGCTTTCCAGGCATCCATGCTGGAGAGCTCTGCTACCCAGACTTTCCACATGGGGGACCCTGGAGCAAACAAACAAGACTCCACCTGTCCAGTAGAAGGAAACCTTGCTGTTTGGAGCATCTCACAAACATCAGCGTGGGAAATCCTCCATGACCTCTTGAGGCCACCCCTCCATTGGTCTGTTATCATAGACACAAACTCCAGTGTGTGCAAACATCTGACATCCATCCTTACTCAGGTGCTGGATATCTAGAATAAGTCAATGCACATTGGAACTCCCTTCCACTTGCCACTGATTTGAACCAAAGCTTGTGTTTAGAATTCCATCCTCACCCTACTGGTCCCAAGCCCTCTTGATAGGGAATTCTGGAGCCACAATGCAGCATTCTGCCTTCCTCATAGGAAGAAGAAGTGCCTGGTGAGTCTGTCCAGAAACCCCACATGATGATCAATCTGTTTGGCCCTCCAGGGAACTCCAATTTATTGGCTGCCCTAGCCATTAGTGCTGTGTTTGACAAAGCCTGAGCCCGACCTACTGCCACCCACTCAGAGACCCGTCTCCTTATCCACTATGTGAGATCGGCCATGGTGCAAATCCATCATCTTTACCCATCTTTGGTATGCAGGCACCTGTCCGCAGACCTCTGCTTGAATCCCTGCCAATGGGGGAACCTGAAGCACAATAGAGAACTCTTCATTCCCCATGGCAGGAAACCTGGCTGTTGGGATGGATGTACAAATCTCAAAGTGGGAGCCAGTTGCAAGGCCAGTGAGACCACGTCCACTCTTGAGGTCCACCCTGGGCAAAAACAGGCATTGTGACCCCCAGCCTGAGCATGCTTTAAAGCAAGCCCTCTAATTGCACCAGCAGGATCCTGCATTGCAGTCCTGGTATGCCCGTGGACCCAAATCCTAACCCTTGGTGGGATTTTTTAGGAACCCAGTCCCAGAACCCTTCTCTGGAATCCCTGTTAGGGGCAACCCTAAGATTGAAAACAACTCTCTTTCTTCCCCTAAAGCCACCAAACTATGGGGAACCACCAGGATCCTTAGAGAAGAAAAACCCCCTAGGACACAGGAGACCACACCTGCATTCCGAGGCCATCCAGGACACACAATCCAGATAGAAAAGCCTGTGCTACCACCTTCCTAGTCACGCTAATTACAGTTCCTGACGAACTGCTCTCTAGGTCTACACCTTGGGCCGGCAATCACCACACCACTAACCCTAAACCAAATTTGTGTTTACAGACTTCTCTCCCAAAACCATGGCTCATATGCCCTCAAGAATGCGGTCTCTGGATCCCACAGGACTGTGCCTGCCATCCCCAAGGAAACTGTGCCCGTCACAGTTGCCCAAACCTTCCAAATTAGGAGAAACCTGCAAGACCCCTGAGCCCACCCCAACATTGGCATCTGCTCTGTATGCAAATACAGTCTGAAACTCCCTGATCATCTACATCCAGGCATACAGACAATTCAATGGTCCTAAGACAGAAGATTGAAACTGTCATGCCCATAGGACTTCATCGGAACCCTAGATTAGGTTTTCAGTCATCTGTCCTCTGGGGCCTGTTCTGGAATACCAACTTATGATACAACAGGTGGTCCCTGAGCCTCATAAAAGAACATCTTCCATCCCCTGAAGAAAACTGCTCTTGACCTGTGCCAAACCCTCAGTGTAGGAGAATCCTGCATGGCACCTTAGCCACCAGCACATTCTAAGATCTCCTTGGTAACAAAACAGCATTGTGGCCCATCTGCAAGAGATTCCATGTCAACTCAAAGCCTTGGTCCTTTGCTCCAGAGCCACCATAATGAAGCTGCCATGTTCCTCCGCTGCAATAGAGAACTGAGGTGTGCTTTGCAGGCATCCATGCCAATAATTTGGTGCCTTTCTCGGGAAATGGAAGAGTGCTGTTTTCCATCTTAGGGGTGCCCCAAAACAGGGATTCAAGAGACATGCTCTGGGTCTGGGCCCCTGCAAAATCCCACCAAGGGTTAGGATTTGGGCCTAGGGGCATACCAGACCTGCAATGAGGGATTTTGGAGAAGCAACTGATAGTGTTTGTTTGAAAGCAGGCTCAGGCTGAGGGTCACCGTGCCTGCTTGTGCCCAGGTTGGCTCTCAGGAGAGGGTGTAGTCTCATCTGCAATGCAGCTGGCTCCCACACTGAGGGTTGAACACCCATCCCAAAAGCCAGGATTCCTGCCATGGGGAAGGAGAATTTCTCTATTGTGCTTCAGGTTCCCCAATTGTTAGGGATTTCAGGAAAGGTCTAGGGACAGATGCCTGAATACCAAGGATGGGTAGAGTTGACAGCCCTGGTCCAGGGCTGTTCTCACATGCTGGATATGGGCCCTGCCCTCTGGGTGGCTGACACGAGGTCAGGGATCAGGCTCTGTCAGACACAGCACTAGTGGCCAGGACAGTCTATAATTCAGGGTTCCGTCAAAGCAGGAGTAGATTGATCCTCATGTGGGGTTCCTGGGCAGACTCACCAGGCACTTCTTCTTTTTATGGGGAAGGCAGAATGCTGCATTGTGGCTCCAGAATTCCCTATCAAGTGGGCTTAGGGACCAGTAGGGTGAGGATGGAATTGGAAACACATGCTATGGTTAAATTCAGTGCCAGGTGGAAGGCAGTTCCAATGGGCTTCTTCTTATGCGAGATATCCAGCATGTGACTGAGGGTGGATGTCAAATGTTTGCACACACTGGAATCTGTGTCCATGATGACTGACAAATGGAGGGTTGGCATCAAGAAGCCATGGAGAATTTCCCGTGCTGAGGCTTGTGAAATGCTCCAAACAGCAAGGTTTCTTTCTACTGAACAGTTGGAGTTTGGCGTGTTAGCTCCAGGATCCCCCATATGGAAATTTTGGGTAACAGAGCTCTCCCACATGGATGCCCAGAAAGCATATCTCAATAGACCACGCAGCTGAGGAACATGGCAGTTTCGTTCTGGTGGCTCTGGTGTGAAGTTCCAAGGCCTTGAGTTGACATGGAATGTCTTGCACTGGGGTTAGGATGGTGGTTTGTTACCAGGGAGATCTTAGACTATGCCGGTGGCTAAAATCTCATTCAGTAGTCTCCTACCTAGAGGGTTTGACACAGGTCTAAGAGTACGTTTCCCTTCTGGGGACAGGCGTTTTTCTGCTGTGTAGCTTAGGGACCGCATGTTGTATTATAAGTTAGTATTCCAGAACAGGACTCTGAGGACAGATGCATGAAAACCTAATTGGGGTTCTTGTGATGATTTCCTAGGGGCATGTGTGTTTCAATCTTCAGACTCTGGATCATTGACTTGATTGTCTGCCTAGATGTAGGGAATAAGGGTGTTTCAGACTGTGCATTTGTGTCTAGAGCAGCCTCCAATATTGGGGTGGGCTCAGGGACCTTGCAGGTTTTTCTAATCTGCAGGGTTTTGGAAAGTGGGTTGGGCAAAGTTTCCTTGGGTATGGCAGGCAAAGTCCTGTGGTGTGGCTCCAGATACAACATCCTGGAGGGAATGTGATCCATGGTTTGAGAGGGAAGTCTGCAACACAAACTGGGGTTAGGGGTACTGGTGATGTGATCACAGACTCAGTGTGTAGACCTAGAGGGCAGTTCATCAGGAACTGTAATTAGGGTGATGCGAGGCAGTAGCACAAGCTTTTATATCTGGACTCTTGTCCCGGATGGCCTCGGAATGCAGATGTTGTCTCATGGGTACATGGGAGATTTTTCCTCTCTTAGATTATAGTGACTCCCAATAGTTTGGTGGCCTTTTTGGAGAAGTGAAGACTGCTATTTTCGATCTTAGGGGTGACCCAAAACAGGGATTCCAGATACAGGCTCTGGGTCTGGTCCCCTGGAATATCCCAACAAGGGTTAGTATTTGGGACAAAGGGCATACCAGGCCTTCAATGCGGGATCCTGGTGTATTTTGCCTCAGGTGTACCCCCAATACAGTGATTTTAGAGCGGAGTTGTGGGTACTGACATCTGCAATACCTGTGCTCTGGTAGGGCCTGGGGGACTATGTGCATGGCAAGCCCCATATGCGGGCTCTTGGTCCAGCCACTGAGAGGCATTAGTTGAATACGGGACTCACACTGAGGGTCACAATGCATGTCTGTGCCCAAGGCGGCCCTCAAGCACTGGCGTGGCCTCTTGGACCACGCAGGTTTTCCTACACTGAGCATTGTACAACATGACAAACACAAGGTTTCTTGCAATGGAGAAGGAGGAATTCTGATTTTTGCATCATGTTCACCCCTGGGCAGTGATTGGAGATAAGGTCTAGTTTCTGAAGCCTGCAAACCGAGGTTGGGAAGACATGGCGACCTAAGGCCATGGCGGGTCTGATGTGTTCAGTTTGGAGCCAGCTGTCTGGGTGTCGTGGGATGTCTGGTCTCAGACTGTGCCAGACAGGGCATTAGTCCACAGGGTAGGCTGTATAATTGCTCTACAGTCGAGTGGCGTGCATTAGATAATCATTTGGGGTTTCTTATTAGCAGCATAGGGCAAAGTTTTTCTTCTGGAGGGCAGGCAGAGTGCTGCATTGTGGCTCCAGAATTCCCAAACTGGAGGGATTGTGGGTCAGGAGAGTGAGGACAGAAGTTTGAGAACACAAGCTAGGCTTAGGTTTCGGGGCAAGGGCACGGCAGGCACACTCTGCAGAGCTGAATTGAGATCTCATGAATCTGAAGTCAGGGCGAGGATCAGATGTTGGCTCATGTTGGAGATTCTGTCCATGTTGGCCCCTTCATGAAAGGGGGTGCATTACGAGTCCATGGAGGTTTTCCCACGATGTGAGTTGTGAGATTCTCCAAACCACAAGGATTCCTTCTGCAAGACAATTAAGACCTGTTGGATGGTTCCAGGACGTCCAATAAGGAAGTTCTCCAGAGCAGCGTTCTAAGGATGGATGCCTGGGCAGCTGGCCTCACATTCCAATTGTCTCCTAGCAACAAGACACATTTGATCTGCTGGCTCTGGGGTAGAAACGGAGGGGGCTGAGTTGAAATGGACTTTCCTGAGGATGGATAATAATGTGGGTTTGAGTCCATAGAGACCTTGGAATGGGGCAGTGGCACTAGGGCCCTGAAGGATTCTCCTAACCAGAGGTTTTGACACAGCTCCAACGAGCAAGTTATCCATGGGTAGACAAGATTTGTTCTTATTTGTGCCTCAGAAAACCACCGTATGCTGGTATTGGAAACCAGGCCTCTGAGGAGAGATGCCTGAAAACCAAAGCACTGGATCAGATTAGGGCCCAGGGGCCTCTCCGGTTCAATCTTCTTCTCTGGGGACAACTGTCGACGGGTCTGAGTGGAGGTAGCTGCTCAGCTGGTGTCTGATCAACCCTGTTTGTCCTGGGAGGCCTATACTATTGGTATGGCCTCAGTGACTTTGGAGGTTTCTCCTAATTTGCAAGGTTGTGGCCAATGGAATGGGAAAAATTCCTTGGAGAGGGAAGGCACAGTCCTGAGGTGTGGCTCCAGGGACCCAAGCATTCAGGGTGTATGTGCCAGGGCTGTCGGGACAGAAGTCTGAAAACACAAACTTTGCTTAGGATTTGGGATGTAGGTATGGCAGGCCCGATCTATAGACCATGATGAGAACTCTTCGGTATATGAACAAGGGGCGAGTGTGAGGCACTTGTTCAAGGTTTTTTCTCTGGATTTTGTGTCACTGATGGCTGTGGAATGTCGGGGTGGCCTCATGGGCCATGGACGAGACTTTCTCCCTGGGGATTTGGCATGATCACAAGAGTTTTGGGTCATTCTGTGGGAAGCAAGGAGGGCTTTCTGTTTTTTACCTCAGGTATACCACCAAAAGAGGCATTCCAGAGCAGAGTCTGGGGAGGGTCGACTAGACAACCCGACCTCTGGTTAACATTGGGGAACTAGGGTTATGGCAAGCCCCATATGCGGACTCTTGGTCCAGACACTGAGAGGCCTTCCTTGAGGATAGGGCTCACCCTGAGGTTTACAATGTGTATTTGTGCCCAACGAGCCCCTCAAGCCTGGGCGGGGCCTAATGTACCATGCTGGTTTCTCCTACTCTGAACATTGCACAACATGCCAAGCACAAGGTTTCTGGCCATGGGAAAGGAGGATTTCTGATTTCTGCAACACGTTCACCCCTGGACAGTGATTGGAGTTAAGGTCTAGGTTCTGAAGCCTGAAAGCTGAGGTTGGGAAGAGATGAAACCTAAAGCCATGGCATGTCCGATGTGCTCAGTGTTCAGCCAACTGTTGAGTGTGGGTAGGGAGTTATGGGCTCAGGCTGTGGCAGACAGGGAATTCGTGCCCAGGCTAGACTGTATCATTTAGGTTAAGTTGAGTTTCATGTAGGTTGATTCTCATTTGTGGCTACCGGGTAGCCCCAGAGGGCAACGTTTTTCTTCGTGAGGGCAGACATAGTGGCACACTTAGGCTCCGGAATTCCCAAACTCGAGGGTTTGTGGGCCAGGAGTGTTAGAACGGAAGTCTGAGAACACAAGCAAGACTTAGGTTTTGGGACGAGGGCACAGGAGTCACCCTCTGCAGAGATGATTCGAGATCTTGTGCACCTGGATACAGAGCTAGGATCAGACATTGGTTCAGGTTGGAGTTTCTTTCCATGACAACCCCTTCATGAAGGGGAGGGTCTCATGAGGCCATGGAGGTTTTCCCATGATGGGAGGTATGAGATGCTCCAAACTGCAACGATTCCTTCTGTGGGACAGTCAAGACCTGTTGGATGGCTCCAGGACGTCCCATAAGGAAGTTCTCCAGAGCCGGGTTCTAAGGGTGGATGTCTGGTCAGCCCCCCTCCCATTCCAGTTGTCTCCTAGCGACAAGGCAAGTTCGATCTGCTGGCTCTGGGGGAGCAACTGAGGGGGCTGAGTTGAAATGGACTCTCCTAAGGATGGGTCATAATGTGCGTTTGTGTCCATGGAGACCTTGGAATGAGGCGGTAGATCCGGGGCCCTGAAGGATGTTCATAACTGGAGGGTTTGATGGAGCTCCAAGGAGTATTTTTCCATGTGGAGATGATAATTGTGTTGATGAGTGTCTAAGGAATATCATATATGCTGGTATTGGAAACCAGGCCTCTGAGGAGAGATGCCTGGAAACAAAAGCAATGGATCTCAATAGGGCCTTGGTGCCTGTCTGGTTCAATCTTCTTCTCTGGGGCTATCTGTCTACGGGTCTGTGGGTAGGTAGTTGCTCAGATTGTGTCAGATCGCCCCTGTTTGTCCTGTGCGGCCTATAATATTGGGATGGCCTCGGAACATTGGAGTTTTCTCCTGATCTGTAGGGTTGTGGCCAATGGACTGGGCAGAATTAAAGAATCCTGAGGTGTGGCTCTAGGGGCCCCAGCCTGGAGGGGGTGTGGCCAGCCTGTGGGAACAGAAGTCTGAAAACACAAACTCCGCTTAGGATTTGGGATGTATGTAAGACACACCCGATCTACAGACCATGAAGAGAACTCTTTGGGAAAAGAAAAAAGGTGAGTTTGAGGTGCTTGCTCAGCTTTTGTCTTTGCATTTGTGTCAACAATGTGGGTGGAATGTTGGCGTGGCTTCATGGGCCATGGACATTTTTCCTTCTCTGAGGATTTGGCCTGATACCAAGAGTTCGGGTACATTCTGTGGGATGGGAGGAGTACTTTCTGGTCTTTCTTTCTTTCTTTCTTTCTTTCTTTCTTTCTTTCTTTCTTTCTTTATACCTCCTGTGTTCCACCAAAGAGGGATTCCAGAGCAGAGCCCTTGGCAGGGGAAAATTGAAAACCTCACCTCTGGTTAAGTTTGGGGGCCAAGGGGCATGGCAAGTACCATATGCAGGCTCTTAGTCAAGACACTGAGAGGCCTTCCTTGAGGACAGGGCTCACGCTGAGGGTCACAATGCCTATTTGTGCCCAACAAGGCCTCAAGCATGGGTGGAGCTTACTGGGCCACGCTGGTTTCTCCTAAACTTAACGTTGGAGAACATGCCAACCACACGGTTTCTGGCCATGGGGAAGGAGGAGTTCTGATCTACATCACGTTCAACCCTGGACAGTGATTGGAGTTTGGGTCTAGGTTCTGAAGCTTGAAAACCGATGTTGGGAAGAGATGAAGACCTAAGGACCTACTGCGTCTGATGAGGTCAGTCAGCAGCCAGCTGTTGAGTGTAGGTCCGGAGGTGTGTGCTCAGGCTGTGTCAGACAGGGCATTAGACAGGGTAGACTGTATAATTGGGGTGCAGTCGAGTGGCGTTCAGGTTGATCCTCATTTGGGGTTTCTGGGTTGCTCCATAGGGCAACGCTTTTCTTCTGGAAGGCAGGAAGAGTGTGGCATTGAATTCCAGAATTCCCAGACTGGAGGGTTTGTGGGCCAGGAGTGTGAGGACAGAAGTCTGAGAAAACAAGCTAGGCTAAGGTTTCTGAGCAAGGGCATGGCAGGCACACTCTGCAGAGCTGAAACGAGATCTCATGTACCTGAAGCCAGGGCGAATATCAGATGTTTGCTTAGGTTGGAGCTTCTGTCCATGACGACCCCTTTATAAAGTGGAGTGTCTTACGAGACCATGGATGTTTTCTCACGATGGAAGTTGTGAGATGCTCCAAACCACAAAGACTCCTTCTGTGGGACACTCGAGACCTGTTGGATGGCTCCAGGATGTTCCATATAGAATGACTCCAGAGCAGGGTTCTAAGAATGGATGGCTGGGCAGCCTGCCTCCCATTCCAGTTGTCTCCTAAAAACAAGGCAGGTTCATTCTGCTGTCTCTCGGGGAGAAACCAAAGGGGTTGAGTTGAAATGGGCTCTCCTGAGGATGGGTCATAATGTGGGTTTGTGTCATTGGAGACCTTGGAATGGTGCGCTTGATCCAGGGCCCTTAAATATTCTCCTACCTGGAGGTTTTGACAGAGCTCCAAAGAGTATATTTCCTATGTGGAGGCGAGATTTTTCTGATAAGTGCCTCAGTAATCCCCCATATGCTGGTATTGGAAACCAGTCCTCTGAGGACAGATGCCTGGAAACAAAAGCAATGGATCTGCTTAGGGCCTAGGTGCCTGTCCGGTTCAATATTCTTCTATGGGGATATCTCTCTCTAGGTCTGAGTGGAGGTAGTTGCTCAGCTTGGGACAGATCGCCCCTCTTTGTCCAGTGAGGCCTACACTATTGGGACGGCATTGGGAACTTTGGAGTTTTCTCCTAATATCTACAGTTGTCTCCAATGGAATGAGCAGGATTCCCTTGGAGAAGCAGGCACAGTCCTGAGATGTGGCTCCAGAGGCCCCAGTCTGGAGGGTGTGCGGGCCAAGACGGTCATACAGAAGTCTGAAACACAAACTTATCTTATGTTTGTGGACGTAGGTATGACAGACCCGATCTACAGACTGTGCGGAGAATTATTCGGGCTATGAACAAAGGGCGAGTGTGAGGCACTTGCTCAGTCTTATGTCTCTGTATTTTGTGTCAACGGTGGCCTAGGAATGTTGGGGTGGCCTCATGTGTCATGGACAAGTCTTTCTCTCTAGGGATTTGGCCCGATCCCAAGTGGTTGGGGTCATCCTGTGGATGGGAGAAGTCCTTTCTGTATTTATTTATCTCAGGTGTCCCACCAAAGAGGGATTCCAGAGCAGAGCCCTGAGTAGGGGTGACTAGATATCTCGACCTCTGCTTAAGATTGGGAGACTTGGGGCATGGCAAGCCCCATATGTTGCTCTTGGTCCAGCCACTGAGTGGTTTTACTTGAGGACAGGGGTTAGCTGAGGGTCACAGTGTGTGCTTGTGCCTATCGTGGACCTCAAGCATGGGCGGGGCCTCATGGGCAACACTGGTTTCTCCTACAATGAACGTTGAAAAGCATGCCAACCACAATGTTCTGGCCAGGGGGAGGGAGGAGTTCTGATTTCTGCATCACGTTCACCCCTGGAAAGTGAGTGGAGATAACGTCTAGGATTCTGAAGGCTGAAAACCAAGGTTGGGAAGAGATGACGACCTAAGGCCATGGAGGGTCCGATGTGCTCAGCATACTGCTAGTTGTTTGCCTGTTGGTCGGGAGGTCTGGGCTCAGGCTGTGTCAGACAGGGATTAGGGCTCAGGCTAGACTGTATAATTGGGGTACAGTTGAGTGGCTTGCAAGTTGTTCCTCATTTGACATTTCTGGGTAGCCCCATAGGGCAACGTTTTTCTTCTGGAGGGCAGGTGGAGTGCTACATTGTGGCTCCAGAATTCCCAAAATGGAGGGCTAGTGTGCCAGTAGTGTGAGGACAGAAGTTTGAGAACACAAGTAAGTTTAGGTTTTGGGGTGAAGGCACGGCAGGCACACTCTGCAGAGTTGAAATGAGATCTCGTGCATCAGAAGTCAGGGAGTGGATCAGACGTTGGCTCACATTGGAGTTTCTGTCCAGGATGGCCCTTTCACGAAGGGAAGGGGACATCACGAGGCCATGGAGGTTTTCCCACGATGGGAGTTGTGAGATGCTCCAATCCGCAAGGATTCCTTCTGCTGGGCAGTCGATACCAGTTGGTTTGCTCTAGGACGTCCCATAATGGAATGATGCCAGAGCAGGGTTCTAAGGAAGGATCCCTGGAGAGCCCACCTGACATTCCAGTTGTATCCTAGCAACAAGGCAGGTTCCATCTTCTGGCTCTGGGAGAGCAACCGAGGGTGCTGATTTGAAATGCACTCGCCTGCGGATGGGTCATAATGTGGGTTTGTATCCATGGAGACCTTGGTATGGGACAATTGCTCCGGCGACCTGAATATTTGTTCAAACGGGAGGTTTTGACACAGCTCCAAAGGACATGTTTCCATGTGGATATGAGATTTCCTCTGATTGGTACCTCAGGAAACCCCCTTATGCTGGTATTGGAAACCAGACCTCTGTGGAGAGATGCCTGGAGACAAAAGCAATGGATACAATTAGGCCCTAGGTGCCTGCCCAGTTCAATCTTCTTCTCTGGGCATGTCTGTCTAAGGGTCTGAGGGGAGGTAGCTGCTCAGCTTGTGACAGATCGCCCCTGTTTGTCCTGGGTGACCTGCACTATTGGGATGGCTTTGGGGACTTTGGAGGTTTCTCCTATTCTGTATAGTAGCGGACAGTGGAATGGAGAATGGGCAGAATCCCCCTGGATAGGTCAGGTACTGTCCTGAGTTGTGGCTCCAGGAGACCCAACATGGAGGGCGTGTGGGCCAGGGCTATTGGGACTGAAGTCTGAAAATACAATCTCGGCTTAGGTTTGGGGACGTAGGATCAGATGTTGGCTCAGTTTGTAGTTTTTGTCCGTGATGGCCCCATCATGAAAGGGGGAGGGGCATCACGAGGCCATGGAGGTTTTCCCATGGTGGGAGTATGTGATGGTCCAAACCACAAGGATTTGTTCTGGGGGACAGTCGAGACCTGTTGGATGGATCCAGGATGTCCCATATGGACGTTATCCAGAGCAGGGTTCTATCGATGGATGCCTGGGCGACCCACCTCGCATTCCAATTGTCTCCTAACGACAAGGCAGGTTCGATCTCCTGGCTTTGGGTAGCAACCGAGGGGGCTGAGTTGAAATGGACTCTCTTGAGGATTGGTCATAATGTGGGACTGTGTCCATGGATACCTTGGAATGGGGCGGGGGTCTGGAGCCCTGAAGTATTCTCTTAACCGGAGGTTTTCATGCAGCTCCAAAGAGCAAGATTCCCATGTGGAGAAGAGATTTGTTCTGATTGGTGCCTCAGGAACCCACATAAGCCGGTATTGGAAACCAGGTATTTGAGGAGAGATGCCTGTAATCCAAAGCAATTGATCCAACTAGCGCCTAGGGTTCTGTCCACTTCAATCTTCTCTGGGCACATCTGTCTATGGTTCTGAGTGGAGGTCATTGCTCAGCTTGTGTTTGTCCCGGGTGGCCTACACTAGTGGGATGGTCTCAGGGACTTTGGAGGTTTCTCCTAATATGTAGGGCTGTGGCCAATGGAATAGGCAGAATTCCCTTAGAGAGCACAGGCACCATCCTGAGATGTGGCCCCAGCTGTCCGTGTGACAGTTGGGATGTCTGGGCTCAGGCTGTGTCAAACAGGGCATTAGTGCCCAGGCTAGACTATATAATTGGGATACAGTCGAATGGGGTGCAAGTTTATCCTCATTTCATTTCTTGGTAGACCTATAGGGCAACATTTTTCTTCCGGAGTGCAGGCAAGAGTGCTACATTGTGGCTCTGGAATTCTCAAACTGGAGGGCGTGTGGTCTAGAAGACTGAGGACAAGCTATGCTTAGGTTTCCAGGCAAGGGCATGGCAGGCACACTCTGAAGAGCTGAATCGAGTTCTCGTGCATTTGAAGTCAAGGCTAGGATCAGCCATTGGCTCAGGTTGGATTTTCTGTCCATGATCCACATTCATGAAGATTGGGGACATCAAGTGCCCATAGAAGTTTTCCCACGATGTGAGTTGTGAGATGCTCCAATCCTCAAGGACTCCTGAAGGAGAGTTGAGAGCTGTTGGATGGCTCCAGGATGTCCCATAAGGAACAACGCAAGAGCAGGGTTCTAAGGATGTATGCCTGAAGAGCCCACCTCTCATTTCAATTGTCTCCTAGTGACAAGGCAGGTTCGATCTGCTGGCTCTGGGGGAGCAACCAAGGGGCTTGAGTTGAAATGGACTCTCCTGAGGATGGGTCATATTGTGGGATTGTGTCCATGGAGACCTTGGAATGGGGCAGTGGCTCCAATGACCTGAAGGTTTCTCCTACCTGAAGGTTTTGACACAGCACCATAGCACAAGTTTCCTATGTGGAGATGAGATTTTTCTGATTGGTGCCTCTGGAAAGCCCCATATGCAGGTATTGGAATCCAGGCCTCTGAGGAGAGATGCCTGGAAACAAAAACAATGGATCTGATAGGGCTTGGGTGCTTGTCGTGTTCAATCTTCTTTTCTATGGATATCTGTCTATGGGTGTAAGTGGAGGTAGTGGCCCAGCTAGTGTCAGATCACCCCTGTTTGTTGTAAACGTCCTACACAATTGGGATAGCCTCGGCGACTTTGGAGGTTTCTCCTCATCTGTAGGGTTGTTTCCAAAGGAATGAGAAGAAATCCCTTGGAATGGGCAAGCACAGTCCTGAGGTGTTGCTCTAGGGGCCCCAGCCTTGTGGATGTGTAGGCCAAGACTGTGGGTATAGAATTCTGGAAAAAAAAAAAAAACTCTCCTTATTCTTGTGGACATAGGTATGGCAGGCCCAATCTACGGACCGTGAAGAGAATTTTTCAGGCTATGAACAAAGGACGAGTGTGAGGCACTTGCTCAGTCTTATGTCTCTGGATTTTGTGTCAACATGGGCCATGGAAGAGTCTTTCTCTCTGGGGATTTGGCCCGATCCCAAGTGGTTGGGGTCATTCTGTGGATGGGAGGAGTCCTTTCTGTATTTATTTACCTCAGGTGTCCCACCAAAGAGAGATCTGAGTAGGGGTGACTAGATATCTCGACCTCTGCTTAAGATTGGGAGACTTGGGGCATGGCAAGCCCCATATGTGGGCTCTTGGTCCCGCCCCCGAGAGGATTTACTTGAGGACAGGGCTCACGCAGAGGGTCCCAATGTATGTTTGTGCCCATGGTGGCCCTCAAGCATGGGTGGGGCCTCATGCGCAAGCTGGTTTCTCCTACAATGAATGTTGGACAACATTCCAACGAGAAGGTTCTGGCGACAGGGAAGGAGGAGTTCAGATTTCTGCATCACGTTTACCCGTGGGAAGTGACTGGAGATAAAGTCTAGGATTCTGAAGCCTGAAAATGGAGATTGGGAAGAGATGACGACATAAGGCCATGGTGGTTCAGATGTTCTAGTGTATGGCCAGCTGCCTGGGAGTCGGTCGGGAAGTCAGGCCTCAGGCTTTGTCAGATAGGGCATTAGTGCCCAGGCTAGACTGTATAATTTAGGTACAGTCGAGTGCCGTGCAGTTTGATCCTCTTTTTGGGTTTCTGGGTAGCCTCATAGGGCACAGTTTCTCTTCTGGAGGGCAGGCAGAGTGCTGCAATTTGTCTCCAGAATTCCCAAACTGGAGGGCTTGTGGCCAAAAGTGTGGGGACGGAAGTCTGAGAACACAAACTAGACTACGCTTAGGTTTGGGGGCGAGGGCACGGCAGGCACACTCTGCAGGGCTGAATCGATATTTTGTGCATCTGAAGTCAGGGCGAGGATCAGGTGTTGGCTCAGGTTGAAGTTTCTGTCCACGATGTCTCCTACATGAGTGTGGGGGCTCACTAGGCCATGGAGGTTTGCCTACGGTGCAAGTGTGTGATGTTGCAAAGCACAAGGATTCCTTCTGCGGGAAAATCCCGACCTGTTGGATGGATCAAGGACGCCCCATAAGGAACTTTTCCAGAGCAGGGTTCTAACAATGGATGCCTGGAAAGCGAATTTGCATTCCAATTGTCTCCTAGCTACAAGGCAGGTTCAGTCTGCTGGCACTGGGTGAGCAACTGAGGGGTTGGAGTTGAAATGGACTCTCCTGAGCATGGGTCATAATTGGGTTTGTGTCCATGGAGACCTTGGAATGGGGCGGTGGCTCCGGGGTCCTGAAGGATTCTCCTAACCAGAGATTTTGACACAGTTCCAAAGTGCTAGATTCCCATGTGGACATGAGATTTGTTCTGATAGGTGCCACAGGAACCCCCATACGCTGGTATTAGCAACCAGTCATCTGAGGAGAGATGCGTGGAATCCAAAGTATTGATCTGATTCATGCCTAGGGGCCTGTCTGCTTCAATCTACTCTGGGCACATCTGTCTATGGTTCTGAGAGGAGGTCGTTGCTCAGCTTGTGACAGACTGAATCTGTTTGTCCCTGGCGGCCTACACTATTGGGATTGTCTCGGGGACATTAGAGGTTTCTCCTAATCTGTAGGGTTGTGGTCAATGGACTAGGCAGAAGTCCCTTAGAGAGTGAAGGCACAGTCCTGAGATGTGGCGCCAGCTGTCTAGATGACAGTCGAGAGGTCCGGGCTCAGGATCTGTCAGACAGGGCATTAGTGCCCAGGATAGACTGTATAATTGGGGTACAGTCGAGTGGTGTGCAGGTTGATGCTCTTTTGGGGTTTCTGGGTAGCCCCATAGGGCAACGTTTCTCTTCTGGAGGGCAGGCAGAGTGCTGCATTGTGTCTCCAGAACTCCCAAACTGGAGGGCTTGTGACCCAAGAGTGTGAGGTCGGAAGTCTGAGAACACAAACTAGGCTTAGGTTTCGGGGTGAGGGCACGACAGGCACACTCTGCAGAGCTGAATTGAGATCCCCTGCATCTAAAGTCAGGGTAAGGATCGGACATTGCCTCAGGTTGGAGTTTCTGTCCATGATGTGCCCTACATGAAGGTGGGGGCATCACTAGGCCATGGAGGTTTTCCCATGGTGCGAGTGTGTGATGCAGCAAACCACAATGATTCCTTCTGTGGAGCAGTCCAGACCTGTCAGATGGATCCAGGATGTCTCATAAAAAATTTCTCCAGAGCAGGGTTCTAACAATGAATGTCTGGGCAGCCCACCTTGTATTCCAATTGTCTCCTAGCGACAAAACAGTTTCGATCTGCTGGCTCTGCGGGAGCAACCGAGGGGGCTGAGTTGAAATGGACTCTCCTGAGGATGGGTCATTATGTGACTTTGTGTCCATGGAGACCTTGGAGTGGGGCAGTGGCTCTGGCGCCCTGAAGGATTCTCCTAACTGGAGGTTTTGAGACAATTCCAAAGAGCAAGTTTCCCATGTGGAGATGAGATCTGTTCTGATTGTTGCCTCAGGAAACCCCATAAGCTGGTATTGGAAACCAGACATCTGAGGAGAGTGGCCTGGAATCCAAAGCAATGTATCCGATTAGGGCATAGGGGCCTGTCCACTTCAATCTTTTTCTCTGAGAACATCAGTCTATGGTTTTGTGTGGTAGTCATTGCTCAGCATGTGTCAGATCACCCCTGTTTGTCCCGGGAAGTTTAGACTATTGGCATGATCTTGGGGACGTTGGAGGTTTCTCCTAATCTGTAGGCTTGTGGCAAATGGAATGGGCAGAATTCCCTTGCAGAGGGCAGGATAGTCCTTTGGTGTGGCCACAGCTGACTGGGTGTCAGTCAAGAGGTTCCGGCTCAGCCTGTGTCAGACAGGGCATTAGTGTGCGGGGTGGACTGTATAATAGGGGTACAGTCGAGTGGCATGTAGGTTGACCTCATTTGGTGTTTCTTCGTAGCCCTAGGGGCAACGTGTTGTGTGTGTGTGTGTGTGTGTGTGTGTGTGTGTGTGTTGTCTGGAGGGCAGGCATAGTGCTGCATTGTGGCTCTGGAATTCCCAAACTGGAGGGCTTGTTGGCCAGAAGAGTGAGGACAGAAGTCTGAGAACACAAGCTAAGCATAGGTTTTGGGGCGAGGGCACGGCAGGCACACTCTGCAGAGCTAAATTGAGATCTCGTGCATCTGAAGTCAGGGCAAGGATAGGACATTGGCTCAGGTTGGCATTTCTGTCCATGATCCCCCTTCATGCAGGGGGGCGGGCATCATAAGGCCATGGAGGTTTTCCCACGATGGGAGTTTTGAGATGCTCCAATCCACAAGGATTCATTTACCAGGACATTTGAAACCTGTCAGATGGCTCCAGGACATACCATACGGAGAGACACCAGAGCACGGTTCTAAGGGTGGAGGCCTGGAGAGCCTGCCACACATTCCAATTGTCTCCTAGCAATAAGACAAGTTCGATGTGCTGACTCTGTGTGAGCAACCGAAGGGGCTGTGTTGAAATGGACTCTCCTGAGGATGGGTCATAATGTGGGTCTGTGTCCATGGAGACCTTGGAATGGGGCAGTATCTCCAGGGACCTGAAGGTTTCTCCCAACTAGAGGTTTTGACACATCTCCAAAGAAAAGTTGCCCATATGGACACGGGATTTTTTCTGATTGGTACCTCAGAAAAACCCCACATGATGGTATTGGAAACCAGGCCTCTGAGGAGAGATGCCTGGAAACAAAAATAATAGATCTGATTAGGGCGTACGTGCCTGTACGGTTCTATCTTCTTCTCTGTGGCTATCTGTCTATGGGTATGAGTGGAGGTCTTTGCTCAGCTTGTGACAGATTGTCCCTGTTTGTCCTGGGCAACATACACTATTGGGATGGCCCTAGGGACTTTGGAGGTTTCACCTAATCTGTACGGTAGTGGCCAATGAAATGGGCAGAATTCCTTTGGGGAGAGAAGACACAGTCCTGAATTTTGGCTCAAGGGGACCCAGCCTGGTGGGTGTGTGGCCAGAATTGTTGGGACAGAAGTCTGAAAACACAAATTCGGCTTAGGTTTGTGGACATAGGTATGGCAGGCCCGATCTACAGACTGTGAGGAGAATTTTTCGGGCTATGAACAAATGGTAATTGTGAGGCGCTTGCTCAGCTGTTGTCTCTGGATTTTGTGTCAACGGTGGATGTGGAATGTCCGGTGGCCTCATGGGGCATGGACGAGTCTTTCTCTCTGGGGATTTGTCCAGATCCCAAGAGTTTGGGGTCATTCTGTGGATGGGAGGAGTCCTTTCTGCCTTTTGTTTGTTTGTTTGTTTGTGTTTGTGCCCATCATGGCCCTCAAGCATGGGCAGGGCCTCATGGGCCACGCTGTTTTCTCCTACACTGAACGTTGGACAACATGCCAACCACAAGGTTTCTTGCTATGGGTAAGGAGAAGTTCTGATTTCTGCATCACGTACACCGCCTGGCAGTGAGTGGAGATAAGGTGTAGGTTCTGAAGCCTGAAGACCGAGGTTGGGAAGAGATGATGACCTAAGGCCATGGCATGTCTGATGTGCTCAGTGTGCCGCCAGCTGTCTGGGTGTCGGTCACGAAGTCTGGGCTCAGGCTGAGTAAGACAAGGCATTACTGCTCATGCTGGACTGTGTAATTGGGGTACTGTCTACTGGCATGCAGGTTGATCCTCTTTTGTGTCTCTGAGTAGCCCCATAGGGCAATATTTTTCTTCTGTAAGGCAGGCAGAGTGCTGCATTGTGTCTCCATAATTCCCAAACTGGAGGGGTTGTGAGCCAGGAGTGGAAGGACGGAAGTCTGAGAACACAAGCTAGTCTTAGGTTTTTGGGCAAGGGCACGGCAGGCACTGCAGAGCTGAATTGAGGTCTCGTGCATCTGAAGTCAGGGCAAGGATCAGACATTGCCTAAGGTTGGAGTTTCTGTCCATGATGATCCCTACATGAAGGTGGGGACATCACAAGGCCATGGAGTTTTTCCCACGGTGTGATTGTGTGATGATGCAAACCACAAGGATTCCTTCTGCGGGACAGTCTAGACCTGTCGGATGGATCAAGGACGTCTCATAAAAAATTTCTCCAGAGCATGGTCTAACGATGGATGCCTGGGCAGCCCAACTCACATTCTAAACTTCTCTTAGCAACAATGCAGGTTAGCTCTGCTGGCTCTGGGGGAACAATGTAGAGGGGGGTGAGTTGAAATGGAGTCTTCCAGGATGGGTCATAATGTGGGTTTGTGTCCATGGAGACCTTTGAATGGGGCACTGGCGCTGGCGCCGGCGCCCTGAAGAATTCTCATAACCGGAGGTATTGACACAGATCCAAAGAGCAAGTTTCCCATGTGGAGATGAGATTTGTTCTGATTGTTGCCTCAGGAAACCCCATAACCTGGTATTGGATACCACACCTCTGAGGAGAGATGCCTGGATACCAAAGCAATGGATCCGATTAGGGCCTGTCCGCTTCTATCTTCTTCTCTGGGAACATCTGTCTACAGTTCTGAGTGGAGTTCGTTTCTCAGCTTGTGTCTATTCGCCACTGTTTCTCCCAGGAAGCCTACACTACTGGAATGGTCTCGGGGTCTTTGGAGGTTTCTCGTAATCTGTAGAGCTGTGGCCAATGGAATGGGCAGAATTCCCTTGGAGAGGGCAGGCACAGTCCTGAGATGTGGCCCCAGTTGTCCGGGTGTCGTTCGGGAGGTCTGGGCTCAGGCTGTGTCAGACCACGCATGAGTGTGCAGGGTATATTGTACAATTGGGGTACAGTCGAGTGGGGTGCAAGTTGATACTCATTTGGGGTTTCTGGGTAGTCCAATAGGGCAAAGTTTTTCTTCTGAAGGTCAGGCAGGTTGCTGGATTGTGGCTCCTGAATTCCCAAACTGGAGGGCTTCTGGCCCAGGAGTGTGAGGAAGGAAGTCTGAGAACACAAGCTAGGCGTATGTTTCAGAGCGAGGCCACAGAAGGCAAACTCTGCTGAGCTGAATCGAGATCCCGTGGATATGAAGTCAGGGTGAGGATCAGACTTTGGCTTAGGATGGAGTTTCTGTCCATTTCCCCCTTCACGAAGGGGCGGGCGCATAATGGCCATGGTGGTATTGCCAAGATGGGAGTAGTGAGATGCTCCAATCCCCAAGGATTCATTCTGCAGGACAGTGGAGACCTGTCGGATGGCTCAGGATGTCCATTACAGAACGACATCAGAGCAGGGTTCTAAGGATGGAATCCTGAGCAGCCCACCTCGCACTCCAATGATCTACTTGCTCAGGCTAGACTGTATAATTTGGGTACAGTCGAGTGGCATGCAGGTTGATCCTCATTTGGGGTTTCTGGGTAGCCCCATAGGGCAAAGTTTTTCTTCTGGAGGGCAGGGAGAATGCTGCATCGTGCCTCCAGAATTCCAAAACTGGAGGGCTTGTCAGCCAGGAGTGTGAGGAAGGAAGTCAGAAAACACAAGCTAGACTTAGGTTTCTGGGCTAAGGCATGGCAGGCACACTCTGCACAGCTGAATCAAGATCTCACGCATCTGAAGTCAGGGCGAGGATCAGACATTGCCTCAGGTTGGAGTGTCTGTCCATGATGTCCTGTACATGAAGGTGGGGGCATCACGAGGCCATGGAGGGTTGCCCACGGTGTGAGTGTGTGATGCTGAAAATCACAAGGATTCCTTCTGCAGGACCATCGAGAGGACACCCCATATGGAACTTATCCAGAGAGGGGTTCTAACCATGGATGCCTGGCAGCCCAACTCGCATTCCAATTGTCTCCTAGAGACAAGGCCAGTTCGATCTGATGGCTCTGGGGAGCAACCGAGGGGGCTGAGTTGAATGGACTCTCCTGAGGAGTGGATGTAATGTGGTTTTGTGTCCATGAAGACCTTGGAGTGGGCTGGTGGCTCCAGGGACCTGAAGGTTTTTCCTAACTAGAGGTTTTGAGACAGCTCCAAAGAGTACGTTTCCCATATGGAGACGAGATGTGTTCTGATTGGTACCTCTGGAAACCCCCTTATGCTGGTATTGGAAACCAGGCCACTGAGGAGAAATGCCTGGAAACAAAAGCAATGGATCCTATTAGGGCCTAGGTGCCTGTCCAGTTCAATCTTCTTCTCTGGGGATATCTGTCTACGGGTCTGGGTGGAGGTCGTTGCTCAGCATGTGACAGATCTCCCCTGTTTGTCCTGGGTGGCCTACACTATTGGGAAGGCTTTGGGGACTTTTTAGGTTTCTCCTAATCTGTAGGGTTGTGGCCAATGGAAAGGGCAGAATTCCCCTGGAGAGGGCAGGCACAGTCCTGAGGTGTGGCTCCAGGGGCCCCAGACTGGATGGTGTGTGGGCCAGGACTGTGGGGACAGAAGTCTGAAAAGACAAACTTGGCGTAGGTGGGGACGTATGTATGACAGACCCCATCTGCAGAACCTGAAGAGAATTTTTCGGGCTATGAACAAAGGGCGAGGGTGAGGCGCTTGCTCAGGCTTTTGTCTCTGGATTTTGTGTCAACGGTGGCTGTGGAAAGATGAGGCGGCCTCATGGGCCATGTACAAGTCTTTCTGTCTGCAGATTTAGCCCGATCCCAAGTGTTTGGAACATTCACTGTATGGGAGGAGCCATTCTGTATTTTTCACCTCATTTTTCCCAACAAAGAGGGATTCCAGAGCAGTCCCTGAGTAGGGGTGACTAGACATCTCGATCTCTGGTTAAAATAGGGGACTAGGGTCATGGCAAGCCCCATAAGCGAGCTGTTGGTCCAGTCACTGAGAGACTTTACTTGAGGACAGGGCTCACGCTGAGGGTCCCAATGATTGTTTGTGCCCATGGCGCCCCTCAAGTATGGCTGGGTCTCATTTGCCATGTAGGTTTCTCCTACACTGAATGTTGGACTACATGCCAAACACAAGATTCCTGGCCATGGAGAAGGAGGAGTTCTGATCTCTGCATTGCATTCAGATTGGCAGAGATGGGAGATAAGGTCTAGTTTCTGAAGCCTGAAAACCAAGGAAGGGAAGAGATGATGAATTAAGGCCATGGCATATCTGATGTTCTCTGTGTGCGGCCAGCTGTCTGGGTGTTGGTGGGGAGTTTCAGGCTCAGGCTTTGTCAGACAGGGCTTTAGTGCCCAGGCTAGACTCTATATTTGAGGTACAGTCAAGTGGCGTGCAGGTTGATCTTCATTTGATGTTTCTGGTTAGCCATATAGGACAACAATTTTCTTCTGGAGTGTAGGCAGAGTACTGCATTGTGTCTCTGGAATGCCAGACTGGAGGGCTTGTGGGCCAGAAGTGTGAGGACGGAAGTCTGAGAACACAAGCTAGGCTTAGGTTTAGAGGCAAGGGCATGGCAGGCACAATCTGAAGAGCTGAATCGAGATCTCGTGCATCTGACGTCAGGGCAGTATCAGACGTTGCCTCAGGTGGGAGTTTCTATCCATGATGGCCCCTTAATGCAATTGTGGGGGCATCATGAGGCAAGAATGTTTATCCATGGTGGGAATTTCTGATGCTCCAAACTGCAAGGATTCCTTCTGTGTGACAGTCGAGACCTGTTGGATGGATACAAGACGTCCCATAAGGAACTTCTCAAGAGCAGGGTTCTAATGATGGATGCTTGGGCAACCCAACTCACATTCCAATTGTCTCCTAGTGACAAGGCAGATTTGATCTGCTGGTTCCGGGGAAGCAACCAAGGGGGATGAGTTGAAATGGACTCTCCTGTGGATGAGTCTTAATGTGGGTTTGTGTCCATGGAGACCTTGGAATGGGGCAGTGGTGCCAGCGCCCTGTAGGATTCTCCTAATTGGAGGTATTGACACAGCTCCAAAGAGCAAATTTCCCATGTGGAGATGAGATTTGTTCTGATTGGTGCCACAGGAACCCTGATAAGCTGGTATTGGAGACCAGGCCTCTGAGGAGAGATGCCTGGAAACCAAAGCAATGGATCTGATTAGGGCCTAGGGGCCTGCATGCTTCAATCTTCTTCTCTGAGAACATCTGTCTACTGTTCTGAGTGGAGGTCGTTACTCATCTTGTGTCAGATCGCCCCTGTTTCTCCCGGGAGTCCTACACTATTTGTATGGTCTCGGGGTCTTTGGAGGTTTCTCCTAATTGGTAGGGTTCTGGCCAATGGAATGGGCAGAATTCCCTTGGAGAGGGCAGGCACAGTCCTGAGGTGTGGCCCCAGCTGTACGGGTGTCAGTCGGGAGGTCTGGACTCAGGCTGTGTCAGACAGCACATTAGTGCCCAGGTTATATTGTACAATTGGGGTACAGTCGAGTGGTGTGCAGGTTGATTCTCTTAGGGGTTTCTGCGCAGCCCCATAGGGCAACGTTTCTCTTCTGGAGGGCAGGCATAGTGCTGCATTGTGGCTCCAGAATTCCCAAACTGGAGGGCTTGTGGCCCAGGTGTGTGACAACGGAAGTCTGAGAGCACAAGCTAGGCGTAGGTTTCAGAGTGAGGGCACGGCAGGCAAACTCTGCTGAACTGAATCGAGATCTCGTGGATGTGAATTCAGGGAGAGGATCAGACTTTGGCCCATTTCCCCCCTTCACAATGTGGGGGGAGCGCATCATGAGGCCATGGTGGTTTTGCCAAGATGGGAGTAGTGAGATGCTCCAATCCCCAAGGATTGCTTCTGTGGGACAGTCAAGACTTGTCAGATGGCTCCAGGATGTTCATTACGGAATGACACCACAGCAGGGTTCTAAGGATGGAATCCTGGGCAGCCCGCCTCCCATTCCAATTATCTACTTGAGATAAGGCAGGTTGTATTGCAAGCTCTGGAGGAGCAACCAAGGGGGCTGAGTTGAAATGGACTCTCCTAAGGAGGGTTCATAAAGTGGGTTTGTGTCCATGGAGAACCTGGAAGGGGACAGTGGCTCTGTGTACATGAAGGTTTCTCCTAACTGGAGATCTTGACACAGCTCCAAAAAGAATGTTGCCCATGTGGAGATGAGATTTGTTCTGATTGAAACCTCCGGGAACACACATATGCTGGTATTAGAAACCAGGCCTCTGAAGAGAGATGCCTGGAATCAAAAGCAATATATCCGATTAGGGCCTAGGTGCCTTTCTGGTTCAATCTTTTTCTCTGGGGATATCTGTCTATGGGTGTGAGTGGAGGTAGTTGCACAGCTTGTGACAGATCTCCCCTGTTTGTCCTGGGTGCCTGACAGTGTTGGGATGGCCTTTGGGAGTTTGGAGGTTTCTCCTAATCTGTCAGTTGTGTCCAAAGGAATGAGCAGAATTCCCTTGGAGAGGATAGGCACAGTCCTGAGGTGTGGCTTTAGGGGCCCCAGCCTGGAGGTTGTGTGGGCCAGGACTATGGGGACAGAAGTCTGAAAACACATACTCGGCTTAGTGTTGGGGACGAATGTATGGACGGCCTGAAATACAGACCAAGAGAACTGTCCATGATATGAAGAAAGGGCGAGTGTGAGGTGCTTGCTAAGGCTTTTGTCTCTGGATTTAGTGTCAAAAATTCCCAGGGAATGTTGAGGTGACCTCATGGGCCATGGACGGGTCTTTCTCAGTGGGGATTTGGCCCAATCCCAAGAGATTGGGATCATGGGGTCATTCTGTGGGATGGGAGGAATGATTTCTGTTTTGTTTGTTTGTTTGATTGTTTGTTTTGTTTTTGTTTTTGTTTTCTTACCTAAGATGTCCCACCAAAAGAGGGATTCCAGAGCAGAGCCTTGGGGAGGGTCGACTGGAAATATCTACCTCTGGTTGAGACTTGGGGCCTTGGGGCATAGCAAGCCCCATATGTGGGCTCTTGTTCCAGTCACTGAGTGGCCTTACTTGAGGACAGGGCTCACTCTTAGGGTCACAATGCGTGTTTGTGCCCAATGCGGCCCTCAAGCATGGGCAGGTCCTCATGGTCCACGCTGTTTTCTCCTACACTGAACGTTGGACAACATGCCAACCACAAGGTTTCTTGTCATGGGGAAGGAGGCGTTCTGATTTCTGCATCACGTTCACCACTGGGCAGTGATTTATGTTCTGCAACCTGAAAACCGAGGTTGGGAAGAGATGATGACCTAACGACATGGCGGGTGCCATGTACTCATTGTGAGGCCAGATGTCTGGGTGTCAGTCGAGAGGTTTGGGCTCAGTCTGTGTCAGACAGGGCATTAGTGTCCAGGTAGGCTGTATAATTGGGGTACAGTAGAGGGGCCTGCAGGTTGATCCTCATTTGAGGATTCTGGGTAGCCCCGTATGGCAACGTTTTTCTTCTGCAGGGCAGGCAGAGTGCTGCATTGTGTCTCCAGAATTCCCAAGGTGGAGGGCATTTTGGCCAGGAGTGTGAGGACGAAAATCTGAGGGAACAAGCTAGTCTTAGGATTCGGGGCGAGGGCAGAGCAGGCACACTCTGCAGAGCTAAATTGAGATCTCATGCCTCTGAAATCAGGGCAAGGATCAGACGTTTGCTCAAGTAGCAGTTTCTGTCCATAATGGCCCCTTCATGGATGGGGGTGGGGCATCAGGAGGCCATTGAGGTTTTCCCATGATGGGTATTGTGAGATGCTCCAAACCGCAAATATTCCTTCTGTGGTACAACCTCCTTCCCCATGACTGTAAAGCTTGCTGTTGGCATGGAGTCATACCTTCAGGGTCGGAAACCTTCATGTTCCCTGAGGCCAAACCCAGACTTGAGTGCAGACTTGGACACAAACTCGCATTGTGACTCTCAGCATGAGTCCCATGTCGAAGTAAGGATTCTCAGGGCCTAGACCAAGAGCCTGCATATGGGGCTTGCCAAGCCACTATGCTCGCAAACCTCACCAGAGTTCGAGTTTTCCAGTCATCCCCAACCAGGGATGTTATCTGGATTCCCTCTCTTGGGGAAACACCTGAGCCAGACAACAGGCATCCACCCTTTCCACAAAATGACCCCAAAATCTTGGGAGCTGGGTCAAATCCCCAGAGAGGGAGACTCTTCCATAGGCCGTGAGGCTACCCTGCATTCCACAGCTATGGGGGACACAACATCCAGAGACAAATGCTTAAGTGACAGCATCCCACTCCCCTTTCTTTAATAACCCGAGGAGCTCCCCTCACGGTCGGTAGATCTGGCCTGCCATACCCTCGGTGCCATGCCTAAGCTGAGTTTGTGTTTTCAGACTTCAGTGCCTATAGCCTGGAACCAAACACCCTTCAGGCTAGGTGTTTGGAGCCACACCAAAGGACTTTGCCTGTCCTCTCCAAGAAAACTGTGCCCAATTTATTGGCCACAACCCTACAGATTAGGAGAAACCTCCAAGGCACCCGAGGCCATGCCAATAGTGTAGGCCACCCTGGACTAAGAGGGGCACACTGACACCAGCTGAGAAACTATCTCCACTTAAACACTCAGACAGTGTCCCCAGAGACAAAAGATTGAAACGGACAGGCCCCGAAGCCCTAATCTGAATCCTAGCTTTGGGTTCCTGGTGTCTCTCCTCAGATAACTGGTTTAGAAGACCAGCATCTGAGGCTTTTCTGAGGCACCAAACAGAACCTCTCTCATCTCCACATGGGGAGCTTTCTTATTGGAACTGTATCAAACCCTTTGGTTAGGTGAAATCTGCAAGGCCCCGTAAAGCACATTCCAAGGTCTCCATGGACAAAAACCCACATGACGACCCATCCTCAGAAGAGTCCATTTCAACTAAGCTCCCTGGGTAACCTGCCCCAGAGCCAGAAGTTCAAACATGTTTTGTTACTAATAGCCAATGGAAATGCGAGGTATGGTGTACAGGCATCCATACTTCAAACCCTGTTCTCCAGTCCTTCCGTATGGGACGTCCTGGAGCCATCCAACAGGACTAGACTCTCCCGCAGAAGGAAACATTGTGGTTTGGCCCAACACACAAACTCAGTGTATGTGTTGTTGTCTAAGGTGCTGTGCAGGATTCTCCAATCCCGAGGGTTTGGTACAGGTCGAAGGGCACGGTTTCCTTCTGGGGACAGGAGATGTTTTGTTGTGTGGCTCAGGAACCACATGTTGTATCCTAAATTGGTATTCCAGAATGGGACCCTGAGGACAGATGCCTGAAAACCTAATCTAGGGTTCCAATGAGGTCTTAGGGGCCATGTCAGGTTCAATCTTCTAACTCAGGGAACTTGACTTGGCTGTCTGCCTGGGTGGAGGTGATCAGGGTGTTTCAGACTACACATTTGCGTCCAGCGGTGCCGACAATATTGGGGTGGGCTCAGGGGCCTTGCAGGTTTCTCCTAATCTGGAAGGTTTGGGCAACATTGACGGTCACGGTTTCCTTGGGGATGGCAGGCACAGTCCTGTGGTGTGGATCCAGAGACCTTATCCTGGAGGGCATGTGAGCCATGGTTTTGTGAGAGAAGTCTGCAAACACAAATGTGGGTTAGAGTTAGTGGAGAGGAGATCGCAGGCCCAATGCATGGACCTGGAGTGCAGCTCCTCAGGAACTGTAATTAGAGTGACCTGACGGCGGTCGCACAGGCTTTTGTATCTGGATTGTGTGTCCAGGATGGCCTCGGAATGCAGGTGTGGTCGCAAGGGTCCATGGGAGATTTTTCTTCTCTAAGGATCCTATCGGCTTAGTTTGGTGCCCATTCGGTGAACGGAAGAGTGCTGTTTTCTATCTTAGGGGTGCCCCACACAGGGATTTCAGAGTCGGCCTCTGTGACCGGGCACCAAGAAATTCTACCAAGGGTTAGGATTCGGGCCGAGGGGTGTACCATGGCTGCAATGAGGGATCCTAGTGGTACAACTGAGAGGGCTTTGCTGAAACCATTCTCAGTCTGAGGGTCACAATGCCTGCTTGTGCCCAGGGCGGCCCTCATGAGTGGGCGTGGTCTCATTGGCCATGTAGCTGACACCCAATCTGAGGTTTGGACACCCATCCCCACAGCCAGGTTCCCTGCTATGGGGAAGGAGGAGTTCTCTATTGTGCTTCAGGTTCCCCCATTGGCAGGGATTCCAGCAAGGGTCTGGGGACAGATGCCTGAGTACCAAGTTGGGTAGAAAGAATGGACTTGGGTCATGGCTGCACTAGCATGCTGAATATGGGCCCCAAACTCTGGTTGGCTGACACTAGCAGTGCTCAGGCTCTGTCATACACAGCACTAGTGGCCAGGGCCGCCTATAAATCGGGGTACCCTTGAGGGCCAAGCAGAAGGATCCTCGTGTGTGGTTTCTGGGCAGACTCACCAGTCCCTTCTTCTTTCTATGGGGAAGGCAGAGTGCAGCATTGTGGCTCCAGAATTCCCTATCAAGAGGGCATGGGGACCAGTCAGTTGACGATGGAACTGTAATCACAAACTACGGTTTAATTCAGTGCCAAGTGGAAGCCATTCCAATGTGCAGCGGCTTATTCAAGAAATCCAACACCTGAGTAAGAGCAGATGTCAGACATTTACTCACACTTAAGTTTGTGTCTATGATGACTGACTAATTGAGAGGTGACAACAAGAGGCCATGGAGGATTTCCCACTCTGAGGCTTGTGAGATGCTCCAAATAGCAAGGTTTCCTTCCTCTGAACAGGTGGAGTCTGATTTGTTTGCTCCCAAGTCCCCCATGTGGAAAGTGTGGGCAGCAAATCTCTACTGTTTAGACCGGGAAACCATAGTTCCATTGACCATTGCAACTGAAGAACATGGCAGGTTCGTTCTGGTGGCTCTTGGGGGAAGTAACAAAACCTTGAGTTTACTTGAAATCTCTTGCATATGGGTCACAGTGCTGGTGTTACCAGGGATATATTAGAATGTGCTGGTAGCTAAGGTGCCATGCAGGATTCTCCAACCCTGAGGGTTTGACACAGGTCCAATAAAATGGTTTCCTTCTGGAGACACGAGTTGTTCTCCTGTACCAAGGACATGAGTTGACATGTGGTACTTGTGGCTCAAGTACAACATGTTGTATCATAAGTTGGTATTCCAGAACAGGCCGCTGAGGACAGATACCTGAAAACCTAATCTAGTGTTCCAGTGAAGTCTTCGGGTCATGTCAGGTTCAAGTTCTGACTCAGGACCATTGACCTTGGTGTCTGCCTGGATGGAGGTGACCACGTTGTTTCAGACTGCACATCTGAATCCAGATCGGCCTCCAATATTGGGCTGGCCTCAGGGGCCTTATAGGTTTCTCCTAATGTAGAGATTTTGGGCAACAGTGACAAGCACAGTTTCCTTGAGTATGGCAGGTACAGTCCTTTTGTATGGCTCCAGATACCACAACCTCGAGGGCATGTGAAGCATGGTTTTGGGAGGGAAGTCTGCAAACACAAACTCGGGTTAGGATGAGTGGTGACGTGATTGCAGGCCCAATGCATAGACCTGGAAAACAGCTCCTCAGGAACTGTAAATCGGATGACTCAAAGGTGGTAGCACAGACTTTTGTATCTGGATTGTGTGTCCAGGAAGGCCTCGGATGCAGGTGTGGTCTCATGGGTCCATGGGAGATTTTTCCACTCTAAATTTCCTGGGAGCTCCCAATAGTTTGGTGGATTCTCGGGGAAGAGAAGAGTGCTGTTTTTGAAATTACGGGTGCCCCAAAATAGGGATGCCAAAGACGGGCTCTGGTTTTGGGCCACTGGATAATCCCACCAGTGTTAGGATTTGGACCTAGCGGTGTACCAGGCCTGCAATGTGAGATTCTGAAGGTGCATGAGAGAGTTTGTTTGAAAGCATGCTCAGGATGAAGGTCACCATGCCTGCTTGTCCCCAGGGTGGCACATATGAGTGGGTGTGGTCTCGTTGGCCATGGAGCTGGCTTGCACTTTGAGGGTTGGAAACCCATCCCATAAGCTAGGATTCCTGTCAAGGGGAAGGAGGAATTCTCTATTGTGATTCAGGTTACCCCATTGACATGTATTCCAGCAAAGGTCGGGGGACAGATGCCTGAATATGTAGGATGGGTAGAGGTGACAGACTTTGGCCATGGCCATTCCCACATGCTGGATATGGGCCAGATCAATTGGTGACTGACATTTGGTCTTGGCTAGGCTCTGGTAGACACAGCACTAGTGCCCAGGGCCGCCTATAAATTGGGGTTCCCTCGAGCACCCAGCGGATTGATCCTCATGTGGAGTTTCTGGGCAGACTCATCAGGCCCTTTTTCTTTCTAGGGGAAGGCAAAATGTTGCATTGTGGATCTAGAATTCCCTCTCAAGAGGGCTTGTGGACCAGGAGGTTGAGGATGTAATTGTAAACACAAGCTATGGTTCAATTCAGGTTCAGGCAGAAGGCAGTTCCATTGTGTAGCACCTTATTCGAGATATCTAGCACCTGAGAAAGGGCGGATATCAGATGTTTGCTCATGCTAGGGTTTGTGTCTATGTTGACTGACAAGTGGAGGGGTGGCGTCAAGAAGCAATGGAGGATTTCCCAAGCTGGGGCTTGTGAGATATTCCAAACAGCAAGGTTTCCTTCTTCCAGATAGGGGAAGTCTGGTTTGTTTCTTCTAGGGTCCCCCATGTGAAACGCTTGGGTAGCAGAGCACTACTTTATGGATGCCTAGAAAGCACACCTCCATTGACCATTGCAGCTGAGGAACATGGCAGGTTCGTTCTGGTGGCTCTGGGGTGAAGTATCAACTCCATGAGTTGATAAGGAGTCTCAAGAATATTGGTCATAATGCTGGTTTGTTAGCAGGGAGATAGTAGAATGTTCTGGTGGCTAAGGGGCTGTGCAGGTTTCATATACCCTGAGGGTTGGACACAGGTCCAAGAGCATGGCTTCCATCTGGGGACAGGAGATTTTTTGTTGTGGGGCTCAGGGGCCATATGTTATATCATTAGTTGGTATTCTCAAAGAGGCCTCTGAGGACAGATGCCTGAAAACCTAATCTAGGCTTCCAGTGAGGTCCTAGGGCCATGTCAGTTTCAATCATCTGACTCAGGACCTTTGATGTGGGTGTCTGCCTAGATAGAGGTGAACACGTTGCTTCAGACTGCCCATTGGAGTCCAGAGCAGACTCCAATATTGGGGTGGGCTCAGGAGCCTTGCAGGTTTCTCCTAATCAGGAGGGTTTGGGCAACTGTGATTGGTCCAGTTTCCTTGGGGATGGCAGGCACAGTCTTGTGGTGTGACTTCAGGGGCCCCATCCTGGAGGGCATATGAGCCATGGTTTTAGGAGAGAAATCTGCAAACACAAACTTGGGATAAGGTTAGTGGTGAGGTGTTCGCAGGCACAATGCATAGACCTGGAGGGCAGCATGTCAGGAACTGTAAATCAGGTGACTTGAAGGCAGTAGCTCAGGCTCTTGTATCTGGATTGTGTATCCATGATGGCATCTGAATACAGGTGTGGACTCATGGGTCCTTGGGAGATTTTTCCTCTCAAGGATCCTGGGGGATCCCAATGGTTAGGTGGCTTTCTCAGGGAAGAGAAGAGCGCTGTTTTCCATTGTAGGGGTGGCCCAAAACAGGGATTCCAGTGACAGGCTCTGGGTATGGGCACATGGAAAATCCCAACGAAAGTTAGGATTTGGGCCTAGGGGCGTACCAGCCTGCAATGCGGGATCCTGGAGGTGCAACTGAGAGCATTTCTTTGAAAGCATGCTCAAGCTGAGGGTCACAATGCCTGCTTGTGCCCAGGACGGCCCTCATGAGTGGGCGTGATGTCCTTGACCATGCAGCTGGCTCCCACTTTGAGGTTTGGACACCCATCTCAACAGCCAGGATTCCTGCCATTGGGAAGGAGTTCCCTATTGGGCTTCAGGTTCCCCCATTGGCATGGATTCTAGCAAAGGTCTGGGGACAGATGCCTGAATACCAAGGATAGATAGAGGTGATGGATTTGGGCCATGGCCGGTCTCACATGCTGGATATGGTCTCAGAACTCTGGGTGGCTGAAACTAGGCCTTGGCTCAGGCTCTGTCCGAAGCCACACTAGTGCCCAGGGAAGCCTATAAATCAAGGTTCCCAAGAGCACCAAGCAGATTAATCCTCATGTGCAGTTTCTGGGCCGATTCACCAGGCCTTATTTCTTTCTATGGGGCAGGCAGAATGTTGCTTTGTGGCTCCCGAATTCCCTCTCAAGAGGGCTTGTGGACCAGGAGGCTGAGGATGGAATTCTAAACCCAAGCTATGGATAAATTCAGTGTCAAGAAAAAAGCAGTTTCAGTGTGCAGCAATGGAAACGAAAATCCAGCACCTGAGTAAGGGTAGATGTCCTATGTTTGCTCATGCTGGAGTTTTTGTCTATGATGACACGATAAATGGAGGGGTTGTGTCAAGAGGCCATGGACGATTTACCATGCTTGTGCTTCTGAGATGCTCCAAACAGAAGGTTCCCTTTTAAGGGACAGGGGCAGTCTGATTTGTATGCCCCAGGGTCCCCCATGTGGAAAGACTGGGTAGCAGAGCACTCCCACATGGATGCCTGGAAAGCACACCTCCACTGACCATTGCAGCATAGGAACATGGCAGGTTCATTCTGGTGGTTCTGGGGCAATTACCAAGGCCTTGAGTTGACATGGAGTCTCATGAAGATGGGTCACAATGCTGGTTTGTTACCAGGGAGGTCATAGAATATGCTGGTGGCTAATGGGCCATGCAGGATTTATCTACCCTGAAAGTTTGACACAGGTCCACGAGCACCGCTTCCTTCTGGGTACAGGAGATGTGCTGTTGTGTGGATCAGAACCACATGTTGTATCATATATTGGTATTCCAGACCAGGACTCTGAAGACAGATATCTGAAAACCCAATCTAGGGTTCCAGTGAAGTCCTAGGGGCATGACAGTTTCAATCAACTGACTCAGGGCCTTTTACTTGGCTGTCTGCCTGGATGGAGGTGATCAGGGTGTTTCAGACTGTACGTTTGCATCCAGAGCTGCCTCCAATATTGGGGTAGGCTCAGGGGCCTGGCAGGTTTTTCCTAATCCGGAGTGTTTGGGCATCCGTGACAGACACAGTTTTCTTGGGGATTGCAGGCACAGTCCTTTGGTAGGACTCCAGATACCACAACCTAGAGGGCATGTGAAGCATGGTTTTGGGAGGGAAGTCTGCAAACACAAACTGGGGTTATGGTTAGTGACGAGGTGATCGCTGGCCCAATGCATAGACGTGGAGATCAGCTTGTCAGGAACTATAAATACTGTGACTCGAAGGTGGTAGCACAGGCTTTCATATCTGGATTGTGTGTCCAGGGTGGCCTTGGAATGCAGGTGTGGTCTCATGTGTCCATGGGAAGTTTTTCCTCTCTATGGATCCTGGAGACTCCCAATAATTTGGTGCCTTTCTCGGGGAAGGGAAGAGTGTTATTTTCCATCTTAGGGGTTCCCCAAAGCAGGGATTCAAGAGAGGGGCTCTGGGTCAGGGCCCCTGTAAAATCCCACCAAGTGTTAGGATTTGGGCCTAGGGGCATACCAGGCCTGAAATGAGGGATCCTGGAGGAGCAACTGATAGCGTTTGTTTGAAAGCAGGCTCAGGCTGAGGGTTACCTTGCCTGCTTGTGCCCAGGTGGCCCTCAAGAGTGGGCATAGACTCATTGGCAATGCAGCTTGCTCCCACGATGAAGGTTGAAAACACATCCCAACAGCCAGGATTTCTGCCATGGGGAAGGAGGAGTTCTCTATTGTGCTTCAGGTTCCCCCATTGGTAGGGATTCCAGCAAAAGTCTGGGGACAGATGCCTGAATACCAAGGATTGGTAGAGTTGACGGCCCTGGTCCATGGCCGGTCTCACATGCTAGATATTGGCCCTGACCCTTGAGTGGCTGACATGAGGTCAGAGCCTAGGCCTTGTCAGACACAGCACTAGTGGCCAGGGTAAACTATTAATCAAGGTTCCCTCGAGGGCCAAGAAGATTGATCCTCATGTGGAGTACTGGGCTACATCACCAGGCCCTTCTTTCTATGGGGATGGAAGAATGCTGTGTTGTGTCTCCAGAATTTTCTATCAAGAGGGATTGTGGACCATGAGGGTGAGAATGGGATTGTAAACACAAGCTATGGTTAAATTCAGTGTCAAGCAAAAGGCAGTTCCAGTGTGGAGTGGTTGAATAAAAAAATCCAGCTCCTGAGTAAGGGCGGATGTCAGATGTTTGCTCATGCTGGAGTATGTTTCTATGATGACCGACAAATGGAGGGGTTGCATCAAGAGACCATGGAGTATTTCCCATGCTGTGGCTTTTGAGATACTGTAAACAGCAAGGTTTCCTTCTATCGGACAGGGGGAGTCTGGTTTGTTTGCTCCAGGGTTCCCCATGTGGAAAGTTTGGGTAGCAGAGCACCCCCGCATGGATGCCTGGAAAGCACAACTCCATTGACCATTGCAGCTGAGGAACATGGCATGCTCGTTCTGGTGGCTCTGGGGCGAATTAGCAAGGCTTCTAGTTGACGTGGAGTCTCATGGAGATGGGTCACAATGTTCGTTTGTTACCAGGGAGAAATAAGAATGTGCTGTTGGCTAAGGGGTCATGAAGGATTCATCTACCCTGAGGGTTGACACATGTCCAAGAGCACGGTTTCCTTCTGGGGAAAGGAGATGTTCTGTTGTGTGGCTCATGGACCACCTGTTGTATCGTAAATTGGTATTCCAGAACAAGCCCCTGAGGACTGATGCCTGAAAACCTAATCTGGTGTTCCAATGAGTTCCTAGGGGCATGTCAGGTTCAATGTTCTGACTCAGGACCATTGACTTGGCTGTCTGCCTGGATGTAGGTGATCAGGGTGTTTCAGACTGCTACTTACATCCAGAGCGTCCGACAATATTGGGGTGGACTCTAGGGTCTTGCAGGATTTCCTAATCTGGAAGGTTTGGACAAATATGACGGGCACAGTTTCCTTGGGGATGGCCGGCACAGTCCTGTGGCATGGATCCAGAGACCCCATCCTGGAAGGTATGTGAGCCATGGTTTTGCGAGAGAAGTCTGCAAACCCAAATTAGTGTTAGGGTTAGTGGTGAGGTGATCACAGGCCCAATGTGTAGACCTAGAAGGCAGCTCGTCAGGAACTTTAATTTGGGTGAATGGAAGTAGGTAGCACAGGCTATTCTATCTGGATTGTGTGTCCAGGATGGCCTCAGAATGCCAGTCTGGTCTCATGGGACCATGGGATACTTTTCCTCTCTGTGGATCCTGGGGGCTCACCATAGTTAGGTGGCTTTTTCGGGGTTGGGAAGAGTGCTCTTTTACATCTTAGGGGTGCCACAATACAGGGATGCCAGAGAAGGGCTCTGGGTCTGGGCGGCTAGAAAATCCCACCAAGAGTTAGGATTTGGGCCTAGGGGCATACCAGGCCTGCAATGGGGAATCATGATGGTGCAACTGAGAGGGCTCGTTTGAAAGCATTCTCAGGCTAAGGGTCACAATGCCTTCTTGGGGCCAGTTCGGCCCTTAGGTGTGGTCGTGGTTTCATCGACCATGCATCTGGCTCCCACTTTCAGGTTTGGACACCCATCCCAAAAGCCAGGTTTCCTGCCATGGGGAAGGAGGAGTTCTCTATTTTGCTCCAGGTTCCCCTATTGGCGGGGATTCCATTAAAGGTCTGATGAAAGGTGCTTGATTACCAAGGATGAGTAGAGATGAGTGACTTGGGCAATGGCCGATACCACATGCTAGATTTGGCGCCTCCTCTTTGGGTTGCTGACACAAGGTTGAGTCTCAGGTTCTCTCAGACACAGGACTAGTGGCCAGGGCAGCCTATAAAATGGGGTTCCCTTGAGGGCCGAGCCGGTTGATCCTCATGTGGGAATTCTGGGCAGACTCACCAGGCACGTCTTATTTCTAAGGAGAGGTCAGCACGCTGCATTGGCCCAGAATTCCCTACCAAGGGGGCTTGGGAACCAGTAGAATGAGGATGGAATTGTAAACACAAACTATGGTTCAATTCAATGTGAAGCAGAAAGCATTTCGGATGTGCTGTGCTTTATTTGAGATAACCAGCAGCTGAGTAAGGAGGAATCAGATGTTTGTTCACACTGGATTTTGTGTCTATAATGAGCGACAAATGGAGGGGTGGCGTCAAGTGGCCATGGAGGTTTTCCCCTGCTGAGGATTGTGAGAATCTATAAACAGCAAGGTTTCCTACTCCTGGACAGGTGGAGTCTCGTTTGTTTGCTCCAGGGACCCCCATGTGGAAAGTTTGGGTAGCAGAGCTCTCCCGCATGGATACTTGGAAAGCACAACTCCATTGACCATAGCAGGACAGGAACAGGGCAGGTTCGTTTTTATGGCTCTGGGGTGAAGTACCAAGGCCTTGATTTGACATGGAATCTCTAGCAGATGGGCCACATTGCTGGTTTGTTACCAGGGAGATCTTAGAATGTGCTAGTGTGTAAGGTGCCATGCAGGATTCTCCTACCCTGAGGGTTTGGCACAGGTCTAATACACAGTTTCCTTCTGGGAACAGGAGATGTTCTGTTGTGTGGATCGGGAACCACAGGTTGTATGGCCGGCACAGACCTGTGCTGTGGCTCCAGAGACCCCATCCTGGAAGGTGTATGAGCCATGGTTTTGGGAGAAAATTCTGCAAACCCAAATTCTGGTTAGGGTTACTGGCGAGGTGATGTAGACCCAATGCATATACCTGAAGGGCAGCTTGTCAGGAACTGTAATCAGGGTGACTGGAAGTCGGTAGCAAAGTCTTTTCTATCTGGATTATGTGACCAGGATGGCCTCTGAATGAAGGTGTGGTCTCACAGGTCCATGGGAGACATTTCTTCTCTAAGGATGCTCAGTGTGGGAAATCCTCCATGGCCATTGACGCCACCCCTCCATATGTCAGTCATCACAGACAAAAAATCCAGTGTGAGCAATTATCTGATATCTGCCCTTACTTAGGTGCTGGATATCTCAAATAAGCCACAACAAAATCGAACTACTTACTGCTTCACACTGAATTTAACAGCATCTTGTGTTTACAATTCCTTCCTCACCCTACTGGTCCCCAAGGCCTCTTGAAAGGGAATTAAAGAGCCACAACACAGCATTCTGCCTTCCCCAAAGAAAGGATAAGTGCCTGGTGAGGCTGCCCAGAAACCCCATATAAAGATCAATCTGCTCAGACCTTGAGGGAACACCAATTTAATGGCTGCCCTGGCCACTAGTGTTGTGTCTGACAGAGCCTAAGCCCCGACCTAGTGTCAGCCACCCAGAGAGCGGAAACATATGTAACATGTGGGACGGGCCATAGCCCTACTCTGTCATCTCTACCCATCCTTGGTATTCAGACACCTGTCCCCAGACTTTTGCTGAAATCCCTGCCAATGGGGGGACCTGAAGCACAATAGAGAACTCCTTCTTCCACAATGAAGGAAAACGTGGCTGTTGGGATGGATGTCCAAACCTCAAAGTGGGAGCCAGCTGCATGGCCAGTGAGACCATGCCCAATCCTGAGGGCCAGACTGGGCACAAATAGGCATTGTGACCCTAAGCCTGAGCAAGCTTTCAAAAACCCTCTCAGTTACACCACCAGTATCCTGCATTGCAGGCCTGGTACTCCCCTAGGCCCAAATCCTAACCCTTGGTGGGATTTTCCAGGCAACCAGACCCAAAGCACGTTTCTGGAATCTCTGTATCGGGGCACCCCTAAGATGGAAAACAGCACTCTTCCCTTCCCCGAAAAAGCCACCAAACGTTGGCAAGCCACCAGGATCCTTAAGGGGGAAATGTCTCCCATGAACCCGTGAGATCACATCTGCATTCTGAGGGTTTCCTGGAAACACAATCCAGATATAAAAGCCTTGCTACAGCCTTCCCATAACCCTAGTTACAGTTCTTGATGAGCTGCCATCCAGGTCTATGCATTGGGCCTGCGATAACCATGTCACTAACCCAAATCCGAATTTGTGTTTACAGACTTCTCTCCCAAAACCATGGCTCACATGCCCTCCAGAATAGGGTCTCTGGATCCACATCATAGGACTATGCCTGTCATCCCCAAGGAAATTGTGCCCGTCACAGTGGACAAAACCTTCCAGATTAGGAGAAACCTGCAATGCCCCTGAGCCCACCGAATATTGTCAGCCGTTCTGGGCACTGTTTGAAACACCCTGATCACTTATAACCTGGCAGAAAGCCACGGCAATGGTCCTGAGTCAGAAGATTTAAACTGACATTCCCCTAGGAACTCACTGGAACCCTAGATTAGGTTTCAAGCATCTGTCCTCAGAGCCACACAACAGAACATCTCCTGTCCCCACAAGGAAAGCGTGCACTTCGACCTTTGCCAAATCCTCAGGGTAGAAGAATTCTGCATGGCATCTTAGACACCAGCACATTCTAAGATCTCCCTGGTAACAAACCAGCATTGTGGCCCATCTGCAAGAGATTCCATGTCAATTCAAGGCCTTGGTAATTCGCCCCAGAGCCACCAGATAGATCTTGTCATGTCCCTCAGCTACAATGGTCAATGGAGGTGTGCTTTCCAGGCATCCATGTGGGAGTTCTCTGCTACCCAGTCTTTCCACATGGGGGACCCTGGAGCAAACAAACTAGACTCCACCTGTCCAGAAGAAGGAAACCTTGCTGTTTGAACCATCTCACAAGCCTCAGATTGGGAAATCCTCCACGGCCTCTTGACGCCACCCCTCCATTTGTCGCTCATCATAGACACAAACTCCAGTGTGAGCAAACATCTGATTCCACTTTACTCAGGTGCTGGATATCTTGAATAATCCGCTGCACATTGGAACTGTCTACTGCTTGGCACTGAATTGAACTTTTGCTTGTGTTTACATTTCAATCCTTACCCTACTGGTCCCCAAGCCCTTTTCATAGGACATTCTGGGACCACAATGCAGCATTCTGCCTTCCCCATAGAAAGGGGAAGCTTTCTGTCCAGAAAACTCACGTAACGATCAATTTGCTTGGCTCTCGAGGGAACCCCAATTTATAGGCTGCTCTGGCCTCTAGTGCTGTGTCTGACAGACCCTGAGCCCAGACAAATCTCAACCACACTGAGAGCGGTACCCATATCCTAGAACGACATCTCTACCCATCCTTGGTCTTCTAGCACCTGTCCCCTGATTGTTGCTGGAAACACTGACAATGGGAAAACCGGAAGCACAATAGAGAACTCCTCCTTCCCTGTGGCAGGAAATCTGGCTGTTGGTATGGGTGTCCAACCCTCACAGTGAGAGCCAGCTGCATGACCAATGAGACCGTGTCCAATCCTGAGGGCCTCCCTGGGCTCAAACTGGCATTGTGACACTCAGCCTGAGCATGGGTTCAAACAAACTCTCTCAGTTGCACCACCAGGATCCCTCATTGCAGGCCTGGTACGCACCTAGGCCCAAATCCTAACACTTGGTGGGATTTTCCAGAAGCCAAGACCCATAGTCCATCTCTGGAATCCCAGTATCGGGGCACCCCTAAGATGGAAAACTGCACTCTTCCCTCACCGAATAAGCCACCAAACTATGGATAGCCACCAGGATGCTTAGAGAGGAAATATCTACCATGGCCCCATGAGACCACACCTGCATTCCAAGGCCATCCTGGGTAAACAATCCAGAGAGAAATGCCAGTGCTACCACCTTCCCATCACCCTAATTATAGTTCTTCACGAGCTGCCCTCCAGGTATGAATTGGGTCTGTGACCTCCATGACACTAACCCTAACCCGAATTTGTGTTTGCAGATTTCTATCAAAACCATAGATCACATGCCCTCCAGGATGGGGCCTCAGGATCCACACCACAGGACTGTGCTGCTACCCCCAAGGAAAATGGGACCGTCACAGTTTCCCTAAAATTCCAGATTATTAGAAACCTGCAAAGCCCCTGGGCCCACCCCAATATTGTAGGCCACTCTGGATGCAAATGACCAGTCTGAAACACCCTGATCACCTACATCCAGGCAGAGAACCAAGTCAATGTTCCTAGGACAGAAGATTGAACCTGACATGTCCCTAGGACCTCATTGGAACCTTAGATTAGGTTTTCAGGCATCTGTCCTCCGGGGCATGTTCTGGGATACCAACTTATGATTCAACACATGTCCCTGAGCCACACAACAGAATATCTCCTAGCCCCAGAAGGAAGCTGTGCTCTTCGACCTTTGCCAAACCCTCAGGGTAGGAGAATCCTGCTCGGCACCTTAGCAACCAACACATTCTAAGATCTCCCTGGTAACAAAGCAGCATTGTGGCCCATCTGCAAGAGTTTCCATGTCAACTCAAGGCCTTGGTACTTCGCCCCAGAGCCATCAGAACGATCCTGTCATTATCCTCATCTGCAATTGTCAATGGAGGTGTGCTTTTTAGGCATCCATGTGGGAGAGCTCTGCTACCCAAACTTTCCACCTGGGGGATGCTGAGGCAAACAAACCAGACTCCAACTGTCCAGTAGAAGGAAACTTTGCTGTTTGGAGCATCTCACAAGCCTCAGCGTGGGAAATTCTCCATGGCCTCTTGACACCACACCTCCATTTGTTGTTCATCATAGACACAAACTCTACTGAGAGAAAATATCTGATTCCGCCTTACTCAGGTGCTGGATATCACGAATATGTCACTGTACATTGGAACTGCCTTCTGCTTGGCACTGAACTGAACCGTAGCTTGTGTTTACAATTCCATCATCACCCGAGTGGTTCCCCAGCAGTCTTCATAGAGAATTCTGGAACCACAATGCAGCATTCTGCCTTCCCCTTAGAAATAAGAAGTGCCTGGTGATTCTGCCCAGAAATGCGACATGAGGATCAATCTGCTTGGCTCTTGAGGGAACCCCGATTATAGGCTGCCCTAACCACTTGTGACAGACCCTGCGACCCGACATAGTTTCAGACACCCAGAGAGCGGGCCCCATATAAAGCATGTGGGACCGGCCATGGCCCAAGTCTGTCATCTCTACCCATCCTTGTTATTCAGGCACCAATCCCCAGACCTTTGATGGAATCCCTTTCAATGGTGGAACATGAAGCACAGTAGAGAACTTCACCTTCCACATGGCAGGAAACCTGGCTGTTGGGGTGGACATCCAACCCTCAGAGTGGGAGCCAGTTGCATTGCCAATGAGAACACGCCCACTTCTGAGGACTGCCCTGAGCACAAACAGGCATTGTGACTCTCAGCCTGAGCATGCTTTCACAAGCCCTCTCAGTTGCGCCACCAGGATCCTGCATTGCAGGTCTGGTACGCCCCTAAGCCCAAATCATAACACTGGTGGGATTTTCCTGGTGCACAGACCCAGATCCCGTCTCTGGATCCCTGTATTGGGTCACCCATAAGATGGAAAACAGCACTCTTCCCTCACCGAAAAAGCCACCAAACTATGGAGAGGCACCAGGATCCTTAGAGGGGAAATGTCTCCCATGGACACATGAGACCACACCTGCATTCCGAGGCCATCCTGGACACACAATCAAGATAGAAAAGCCTGTGATACCAACTTCTAGTCACCCTAATTACAGTTTCTGACTAGCTGCCCTCCAGGTCTATACATTGGGCCTTGATGCCCAGGCCACTTACCCTAATCTGATTTTGTGTTTACATACTTCTCTCACAAACCATGGCTTACATGCCCCCCATGATAGATTCTCTGGAGCCAAACCACAGGACTGTTCCTGCCATCCCCAAGGAAACTGTGCCCATCACAGTTGCCCAAACTTTCCAGATTAGGAGAAACTTGCAAGGCCCCTGACCCACCCCAATACTGTCAGCAGTGCTGGATGCAAATGCCCAGTCTGAAACACCCTGATCACCTACATCTATGCAGTCAGCCAAATCAATGGTCCTGAGTCAGGAGATTGAACATGACATTCCCCTAGGACCTCATTGGAAACTTAGATTAGGTTTTTCAGACATCTGTCCTCAGAGGCCAGTTCTGGAATACCAACTTATGAAACAACATGTGGTCCCTGAGCCACACAACAGAACATCTCCTGTCCCCAGAAGGAAACTGTGTTCTTCGACCTTTGCCAAACCCCCAGCATAGGAGAATCCTACATGGCACCTTAGACACCAGCACATTCTAAGATCTCTCTGGTTACACACCAGCATTGGGGCCCATCTGCAAGAGATTCCATGTCACTCAACACTTTGGTACTTCGCCCTAGAGCCATAAGAACGATTCTGCAATGTTCCTGAACTGCACTGGTCAATGGAGGTGTGCTTTCCAGGCATCCATGCGGGTGAGCTCTGCGACCCACACTTTCCAGATGGGGACTCTGGAGCAAACAATCCACACTCCAACTGTCCAAAAGAAGGAAATCTTGCTGTTTGGAGCATCTCACATACCTTTGCGTGGGAAATCCTATATGACCTCTTGACGCCACCACTCCATGAGTGGGTCATCATAGACACAAACTCCAGTGTGAACAAACATCTGACATCCGCCCTTACTCAGGTGCTGGATATCTTGAATCAGAGGCTGCGCATTGGAAATGCCTTCTACTTGGCAGTGAATTGAACCATATCTTGGGTTTACATTCCATCCTCACCCTATTGGTCCCCAAGCCCGCTTCATGAGGAATTCTGGAGCCATAACGCAGCATTCTGCTTTCCCCACAGAAAGAAAAAGTGCCTGGTGAATCTGACCAGAAATCCTACATGAGAATCTATCTTCGGCCATCGAGGGAACCCCGATTATAGGATGTCCACTAGTGCTGTGTCTGACACAGCCTGAGCTCCGACCTAGTGTCAACTACCCAGAGAGCGGGCCCCATATCCAGCATGTGAGACAGGCAATGGCCCAAGCCCATCATCTCTACCCATCCTTGGTATTCAGGCACCTGTCCATAGACTTTTGCTGTAATCCCTGCCAATGGGGGAACCAGAAGCATAATAGAGAACTCCTACTTCCAAATGGCAGGAAACCTGGCTGTTGTGATGTGTGTCCAAACTTCAAAGTCAGAGCTAGCTGCATGTCCATTGTGACCATGCCTGAGGACCCTCCCTGGGCCCAAAGAAGCATTGTGACCCTCAGCCTGAACATGCTTTCCAACATCCCCTCTCAGTTGCACCACCAGGATCCAGCATTGTAAGCCCGCAACACCCCTATGCCCAAATTCTAACCCTTGGTATGATTTCCAAGGCGCCCAGACCCAGAGCTTGTCTCTGGAACCCCTATTTAGGGGCACCCCTTAGATGGAGTACAGCACTCTTCCCTTCCCCCGAAAAAGCCACCAAATTATGGGGACGCACCAGGATCCTTAGAGAGGAAAAATCTCCCATGGACCCAGGAGACCACACCTGCATTCCGAGGCCATCCTGGACAAACAATCTAGATAGAAAAGCCTGTACCACCGCCTTCGAGTCACCCTAATTTCAGTTCCTGAAGAGCGGCCCTCCAGTTGTAGGCATTGGGCCTGCAATCACCTAGCCACTAACCCTAACCTGAACTCGTGTTTTCAGACTCCACTAACAATACCATGGCTCACATGTCCTGCAGGATGGGGTCTCTGGAGCCATACCACAGGACTGTGCCTGCCCTCCACCAGGATTCTGTGCCCGTCACTGTTGCCCAAACCTTTCAGATTAGGAGAAACCTGAGGACCCTGAGAACACCCCAATTTTGACGGCCGTTCTGTATGCAAATGCACAGTCTGAAACAACCTGATCACCTACATCCAGGCCGACACCCAAGTCAATGGTTCAGAGTCAGAGGACTGAACCATACATGCCACATTTGAAACCTAGGTTAGGCTTTCAGGCTTCTGTCTTCAGAGGCCTGTTCTGCAATACCAACTTATGATACAACATGTGGTCCCTGAGCCACACAACAGAACATCTCCTGTCCCCAGAAGGAAACCATGTACTTCGACCACTGCCAAACCTTCAGGTTTGGAGAATCCTGCACAGAACCTTAGCCACCAGCACAATCTAAGTTCTCCCTGGTAACAAACCAGCATTGTGACCCATCTGCAATAGATTTCATGTCAACTCAAGGCCTTGGACCTTCATCCCAGAGGCACCAGAAGGAACCTGCCATGTTCCTCAGCTGCAATGGTCAATGGAGGTGTATTTTCCAGGCATCCATGCGGGAGAGCTCTGCTACCCAAACTTTCCACATGGTGGACCCTGGAGCAAACAAACCAGGCTCCACCTGTTCTGTAGAAGGAAACCTTGCTGTTTGGATCATCTCACAAGACTCAGCGTGGAAAATCCTCCATGGACTCTTGACGCCACTCCTCCATTTGACAGTCATCATACACACAAACTCCAGTGTGACCAAGCATCTGACATCAGCCCTAACTCAGGTGCTGAATATCTCAAATAAGCCACTTCACATTGGAACTGCCATCTGCTTGGCACTGAATTGAACCGTAGCTTATATTTGAAATTCCATCCTCACCCTATTTGTCCTCAAGTGAGGACTGCTGAAAAGGGAATTCTGCAGCCACAACTCATGATTCTGCCTTCACCATAGTAAAATGTAGTGTCTGGTGAGTCTGCCCAGGTACCTCACTTGGGTATCAATCTGCGCAACCCTCGAGGGTACCATGATTTATAGGCTGCCTTGGGCACTAGAGCTGTGTCTGGGAGAGCCTGATCCCCATCCTAATGTCAGCCACGAAGACAGCGGTCCACATATCCAGCATGTGAGATCAGCCATGACCCAAGTCTGTCAGCTCTACCCATCCTTGGTATTGATGCATCTGTCCACAGACCTTTGCTGGAATCCTTCACAATAGGTGAACCTAAAGCAAAATAGAGAACTCCTCCTTCACCATGTCAGCAATACTGGCAGGTGGGATGCTTATCCAATCCTCAAAGTGGGAGAAAACTGCATAGCCAATGAGACCACGCCCACTCTTGAGGGCTGACCTGGGCAAAAACAGGCATTGTGACCCTCAGCCTGGGCATGCTTTCAAATAAACCCTCTCAGTTGCACCAGCAGGATCCCTCATTGCAGGCCTCGTACACCACTGGGCCCAAATCCTAACCCTTGGTGGGATTTTCCAGGCACCCAGACTCAGAGCCCCTCACTAGAATCCCTGTTTTGAGGCACCCCTAAGTTGGAAAACCACATGCTTTCCTTCCCCAAAAAAGCCACCAAACTATCGGGAGCCACCAGGATCCTTAGAGATGATAAATCTCCCATGGACCCATGAGAACACAGCTGCATTCTGAGGCCATCCGGGACACACAATCCAGATAAAAAGCCTGTGCTACAGCCTTCCAGTCACCCTAATTACAGTTCATGATGACCTGCCCTCCAGGTCTTCCCTTTGGTCCTCCAATCACCTCGCCACTAACACTTACCCAAATTTGTGTTTGCAGACTTCTCTCCTAAAACCATGGCTCACATGTCCTCCTGGATGGGGACTCTGGAGCAACACCACAGGACTGTGCCTGCCATCACCAAGGAAACTGTTCCCGTCACATTTGCACAAACCTTCCAGGTTAGGTGACACCTGCAAGGCCCTTGAGCCCACCCCCATATTGGCATCCACTCAGGACGCAAATGCGCAGTGTGAAACACGCTGATCACCAATATCCAATCAGACAGCCAAGTAAATGGTCCTGAGTCAGAACATTGAACCTGACGTGCCACTAGTACCCCATTGGAACCCTAGATTAAGATTACAGGCATCTATCCTTAGGGGCCTGTTCTGGAATACAAATTCATGATACAACAGGTGGTCCCTGAGCCACACAACAGAACACCTCTTGTCCCAAGAAGGAAACCGTGCTCTTCGACATCTGGCAAACCCTCAAAGTAGGATTATCCTGCCAGGTACCTTAGCCACCAGCACATTCTAAGATCTCCCTGGTAACAATCCAGCATTGTGACCCATCTGCAAGAGAGATCATGTCAACTCAAGGCTTTGGTCCTTCGCCCCAGAGCAACTAGAACGAACATGCCTTGTCCCTCATTTGCAATGTCAATGGAGGTGGGCTTTCCAGGCATTTCTGCAGGTGATCTCTGTTACCCAACTTTCCACATGGGGGGCCCCGGAGGAAAAAAAATAAAACAAAAAACAGGCTCGACCTGTCCAGTAGAAGGAAACCTTGCTGTTTGGAGCATGTCACAATCCTCTGCATGAGAAATCCTCCATGGACTCTTGACGCCCCACCACTCCATTTGTCAGTTACCATAGAAACAAACTCCAGTGTGAGCAAATATCTGACATCTGCCCTTACTCAGGTGCTGGATATCTCGAAACAGCCGCTGAACATTGGAAATGCTTTCCGCTTGGCAGTAAATTGAACCGTAGATTGTGTGTACAATTCCATTCTCACCCTACCGGTGCCCAAGCCCACTTAATGAGGAATTCCGGAGCCACAACACAGCATTCTGCCTTCCCCATTGAATGAAGAAGTGCCTGGTGAGTGTTCCTAGAATCCCCATATGAGAATCAATCTTCAGCACTCAAGGGAACCCCGATTTATAGGTTGTTCTGGCCACTATTGCTGTGACTGAAACATCCTGAGCCTAGACCCAGTGTCAGACACCCAGAGAGTGGGCCCCATATACAGCATGTGAGACCGGCCATGTCCCAAGTCCATCATCTCTACCCATCCTTGGTATTCAGCACCTGTCCATAGACGTTTGCTGGAATCCCTGCCATTGGGGGAACCGGAAGTATAATAGAGAACTCCTCCGTCCCCATGGCAGGAAACCAGGCTGTTGGGATGGGTGTCCAAGCCTCAAAGTCGGAGCTAGCTGCAGGTCCAATGAGACCATGCCCACGACTGAGGACTGACCCTGGGCACAAACAAGCATTATGACCCTCAGCCTGAGCATGCTTTCCAACGTCCCCTCTCAGTTGCACCCCAAATATCCTGCATTGAAAGCCTGCTATGCCACTACGACCAAATTCTAACCCTTGGTGTGATTTCCGAGGTGCTCAGACCTACAGCCCATGTCTGGAATCCCTGTTTGGGGCACCCCTTATATGGAATACAGCACTCGTCCCTTCCCCGAAAAAGCCACCAAACTATGGGAAGCCACCAGGATCCTTAGAGAGGAAAAATCTCCCAAGGACCCAGGCAAACACACCTGCATTCTGATGCCATCCAGGACAAACAATCCATGTAGAAAAGCCTGTACTACCACCTTCGAGTCACCCTAATTTCAGTTCCTGAGGAACTGCCCTCCATGTGTAGGCACTGGGCCTGTGATCACCTAGCCACTACCCCTACCTGAACTTGTGTTTGCAGACTTCTCTAACAATACCATGGCTCACATGCCCTCCTGGATGGAGTCTCTGGAGCCACACCACAGTACTGTGCCTGCCATCCCCAAGGAAACTGTGCCCAACACAGTTGCCCCAACATTCCAAATTAGGAGAAACTTGAAGTCCCTGATAACATCCCAATATTGGCAGCCACTCTGGATTCAAATGCCCAGTCTGAAACAACCTGATCACCTACATCCAGGCAGACAGCCAAGTCAGTGGTTCAAAGTCAGAAGATTGAACCATACATGCCCCTAGGACCACATTAGAACCCTAGCTTAGGTTTTCAGGCATCTGTCCTTAAAGTCCTGTTCTGGAATACAACTTATAATACAACATGTGGTTCCTGATCCACACAAGAAAACATCCCCTGTCTCCAGGAGGAAACAACGCTCTTCGACCTGCATCAAACCCTCAGGATAAGAGAATCCTGCTGGGCACCTTAGCCATTAGCACATTCTAAGATCTCCCTGGTAACAATCCAGCATTGTGGCCCATCTGCAAGAGATTCTGTGTCAATTCAAGGCCTTGATACTTCGCCACAGAGCCACCAGAACGAATCTGCCATGTTCCTCAGCTACAATGGTCAATGGAGCTGTGCTTTCCAGGCATCCATGTGGGAGAGCTCTGCTACCCAAATTTTTCAACAGGGGGACACTGGACTTAATAAACCAGGCTCCATCTGCCCAGTACAAGGAAACATTGCTCTTTGGAACATCTCAAAAGCTTCAGCGTGGGGTATCATCCATGGATTCTTGTCACCACCCCTACATTTGTTGTTCATCATAGACACAAACTCCTGTGTGAACAACCATCTCACATAGGCTCTTACTCACGTGCTGGATGTCTCGAATCATCTGCTGCACATTGGAATGCACAAATCAGAATTCCTCCTTACCCATGGCAAAAAAACTTGTGGTTGGCATGTTGTCGAATGTTCAGTGTAGGAGAAACCAGTGTTCACCATAAGGCCCCACCCATGCTTGAGTGCGGCGAGGTCATAAACACTCATTGTGATCCTCAGCATGAGTCCTGTCCTCTAGTAAGTCCTGTCAGTGGCTGGAGCATCAGACGTCATAAAGGCTTGCCATGCCCCTAGGCCCCAATTTTTAACCAGATTTTTGGTTGTCCAATCTCCCCTCCCCAGGGCTCTGCTCTGGAATCCCTCTTTTGGTGGAACACCTGAGATAAAAAAAACAAAATGGACTCTTCCCATCCCACAGAATGACCCCAAAGTCTTGGGATCGGGACAAATCCCAGGAGAGGAAGACACGTCCATGGCCCTTGAGGTCATCTGGACATTCCACGGCTATCAGTGACACAATATCCAGAGACAAAAGACTGAGCAAGCACGTCACACTCGCCCTTTGTTCATATCCTGAAGAGTTCTCCTCATGGTCTGTAGATCAGTCCTGCCATATCTATGACCCGAACCGAAGCCGAGTTTGTGTTTTCAGGCAACTGTCCCCACATCCCTGGTCCACACACCCTACAGGTTCGGGCCCCTGGAGCCAAACCTGAGGACTGTACCTGCCCTCTCCAAGGGAATTCTGCCCATTCCATTGGCCACAACCCTACATATAGGATAAACCTCCAAAGTCCCCGAGGCCATCCCAATAGTGGTGGCTGCCCAGGACAAACAGGGCCAATATGAACCCATCTGAGACCTACCTGCACTCAGACCCGTAGACAGATGTCCCCAGAGGTAAATTGGTACGGACATGACCCTAGGCCCTAATAGGATCTATTGCTTTGGTTTCCAGGCATCTCTCCTCAGAGGCCTGGATTCCAATACCAGCATATGGCTGTTTCTTGAGGCAACCATCAGAAAAAATCTCGTCTTCACATGAGAAACTTGCACATTGGAGCTGTGTCAAAGCCTCTGGTTAGGAGGACCCTTCAGGGCCCTGGTGCCACTGCCTCATTCCAAGGTCTCCATGGACACAAACCCACATTAGGACACATCTGCAGGAGAGTCCATTTCAACTCAGCCCCCTCGTTTGCTCCCCCAGATCCAGCATATCTAACCTCTCTTGTTGCTAGGAGACACTTGGAATGAGAGGCGTGCTTCCCAGCCATCCATCCATACTTAGACCCCTGCTCAGAATTATTCCATATGCGAAGTCCTGAAGCAAAACAACAGGTCTTAATGGTCCCGAGAAGAATCTTTCCGGTTTGGAGCATCTCACAACTCCCATCGTGGGAATACCTCCATGGACTCGTGATCACCCCTCCTACATGAAGGGGTCATCAGGGCAGAATCTCCAATCTGAGAGATAGTCTGATTCTCGCCCTGACTTTGGATGCACGAGATCTCAATTCAGCTCTGCAGAGTGTTCCTGCCTTACCCTCGCCCAGAAACCTAAGCCTAGTTTGTGTTCTCAGACTTCCATCCTCACACTCCTGTCCGAAAAGCCCTCCAGCTTGGCAATTCCAGAACTACAATGCAGCACTCTGCCTGCCCTCCAGAAGAAAAACATTGTCCTCTGGGGCTACCCAGAAACCACAAATGAGGATCAACCTGCACGCCGCTTGACTGTACCCCAATTATATAGGCTGCCCTGGGCACTAATGCCCTTTATGACACAGCCTGAGCCTGAACCTCCTGATCAACACCCAGACAGCTAGCTCCAAACTGAGCACATTGGACCCAACATGGCCTTAGGTCGTCATCTCTCCCACCCTTGGTTTTCAGACTTTACAACCTAGACTTTATCTCCAGTCACTGCCCAGGGGTGAATGAGATGCAGAAATAAGAACTACTACTTACCCATGATAAGAATACATGTGGTTGGCATGTAGTCCAATGTTCAGTGTAGGAGAAACCAGCATGCACCAGGAGTCCCGGCCAAGCTTGAGTGCCATGAGGGCATAAACACGCATTTTGACCCTCAGCGTGATTTCTGTCCTCAAGGAAGGCCTCTCAGTGGCTGGACCATTAGAAGGCATATTCTGCTTGCTGTGCCCCTAGGCCGCAATTTTTAACCAGATTTCAGGTTGTCCAGTCGCCCCTCCCTAGGGCTCTGCTCTGGAATCCCTCTTTTGTGGGACACCTGAGGTAACAAAACAGAATGGACTCCTCTCATCCCACAGATTGACCCAAAACTATTGGGATCGGGCCAAATCCACAGAGAGGAAGACTCGTCCATGGCCCATGATGCCTCCCTGACATTCCATAGCCATCGCTGACATTAAATCCAGAGACAAAAGCCTGAGCAAGTGCCTTGCATTTGCCCTTTCTTCGTATCTCAAAGAGTTCTCCTCACGGTCTGTAGATCGGGACTGCAATGCCTACGTCCCCAAACCTAAGCTGAGTTTGTGTTTTCAGACATCTGTCCCCGCAGTCCTGGCCCACACACCCTCCAGGCTGGGGTCCCTGGAGCCACACAACACGTTTGTGAATGCCCACTCCACGAAAATTCTGACCTTTCCATTGTCCATAATCATACAAATTAGGAGAAACCTTTAAAGTCCCCTAGGCGATCTCAATATTGTAGGGTGCCCAGACAAACAGGGGCGGTCAGAAACCAGCTGAGCAACTACCTCCACTCATACCATAGGCAGGTGTCGCTGGAGAAGAAGATTGAACCGGATAGGCCCCTTGGCCCTAATTGGATCTATTGCTATGCTTTCCAGTTATCTCTCCTCAGAGTCCTGCTTTACAATACCAGCATATGGGGGTTTTCTGAGGCACGAATTAGAACAAAGCTTGTCTCCACATGGGAAACTTGCTCTTTGGAGCTGTTTCAAAATCTCCATTTAGGAGAATCCTTCAGGACCCTGATGTCACTGCCCCATTCCAAGGACTCCATGGACACAAAACCACACTTGGACCCATCCTCAGTAGATTCAAATACAACTCCTCCCCCTTGGTTGCTCCCCCAGAATCAGCAGATGGAACCTGTCTTGTCCCTATGAGACATTTGGAATGAGAGGTGGACTGCCCAACCATCCATCCTTAGAACCCTGCTCTGGCGGCGTTTCGTATGGGACGTCCTGGATCCATCCAACAGGTCTCAAATGTCCTGCAGAAGGAATCCTTGCGTTTGGAGCATGTCACAACTCCCAACGTGGGAAAACCTCAATGGTTTTGTGATGCCCCCCCTTACGAAGAGGAAATCATGGACAGGAACTCCAACCTGAGCCAACGTCTCATCCTCGTCCTGACTTCAGATGCACAAGATCTCGATTCAGTTCTGCAGAGTGTGCCTGCCTTGCCCTCGCCCTGAAACCTAAGTCGAGCATGTGCTCTCAGACTTCCATCCTCACACTCGTGGCCACAAGCCCTCCAGTTTGGCAATTCCAGAACTACAATGCAGCACTCTGCCTGCCCTCCAGAAAAAACAAAACAAAAAAAAAAAAACATTGTCTCTGGGGCTACCCAGAAACCCCAAATGAGGATCAACCTGCACACCACTGGACTGTATCCAATTATACAGGCTGCCCTGGGCACTAATGCCCTTTCGGGCACAGCCTGAGCCTGAACCTCCTGACCGCACCCAGCCAGTTGACCGCACACTGAGCACATCGGACCCGCCATGGCCTTAGGTCGTCATCTCTTCCCAACCTCGGTTTCCAGGCTTCAGAACATAGACCTTATCTCCAAACACTGCCCAGGGTTGAACATGATGCATAAATCAGAACTCCTCCTTCCCCATGGCAAGAAACCTTGTGGATGGCATGTTGACCAACATTCAGTATAGTTTAAACCAGTGTGGCACATGAGGCCTTGCCCATGCTTGAGCGTCACGATGGTCACAAACACGTATTGTGCCCCTCAGCGTGAGCCCAGTCCTCAAATAAGGCCTCTCAGTGGCTGGACCAAGAGACGGCATATTGGGCTTGCCATACTGCTAGGTACCAATTTTTAATCATAGTTCTGGTTGTCCATTCGCCCCTCCCCAGGGCTCTGTTTTGAAATCCCACTTTTGGTGGGAAACCTCAGGGAACAAAAATAAAAGGACTCCTCCCACCCCACAGTTTCACTCAAAACTATTGAGTTCGGGCCAAATCGCCAGAAAGGAAGACTCGTACAGTGCCCATGATGCCTCCCTGACATTCCACGGCCATTGTTAACACAAAATCCATAGACAAAAGCCTGAATGAGCGCCTCACACTCGCTCTTTCTTCATATCCCGAAGAGTTCTCCTCACGGTCTGTAGATCGGGCCTGCCATACCTACGTCCCCACACCTAAGCTGAGCTTGTGTTTTCAGACTTCTGTCCCCACAGTCATGGCCCACACACCCTCCAGGCTGAGGTCCCTGGAGCCACACATCAGGACTTGCCTGCCAACTCCACGGGAATTCTGCCGATTCCATTTTCCACAATCATACAAATTAGGCGAAACCTCCAATGTCCTCGAGGCCATCCCAATAGTGTAGGCCACGTGGACAAACAGGGGTGGTCTGACACCAGCTAAGCTTCTACGTCCTCTCATACAATAGATGGATGTCCCCAGAGAAGAAGATTGAACCGGACAGACCATTAGGCCCTAATCGAATCCATTACTTTGGTTTCCAGGTATCTCTCCTCAGAGGCCTGGTTTCCAATATCAGCATATGGGGGTTTCCTGAGCCAATAATCAGAAAAAATCTCATCTCCACATGGGAAACTTGTCCTTTGGAGATATCTCAAAACCTCTGGTTAAGAGAATCCTTCAGGGTCCGTGTTCTCCGCCCCATTCCAAGGTCTCCATGGACACAAACCCATATTAGATCCATCCGTAGGAGAGTCCATTTCATCACAGACCCTCGGTTGCTCCACCAGAGCCAGCATATCTAACCTGCCTATTTGATAGGAGACAATTGGAATGCAATGCAGGCTTCCCAGGCATCCATTCTTAGATCCCTGCTCTGGGGTTGTTCCGTATAGGACGTCCTGGAACGATCCAACAGGTCTCAATTGTTGATCAGAAGGAATCCTTACAGTTTGGAGCAACTTACAACTCCATCGTGGGTAAACCTCCATGGTCTCGAGATGCTACCTCCTTCATGAAGGGGCCATAATGGACAGAAACTCCAACCTGAGCCTAGGTCTAAACCTCACCCTGACTTCAGATGCACGAAATCCCGATTCAGATCTGCAGAGGGTGCCTGCCTTGCCCTCGCCCCGAAACTTATGCTTGACATGCATTCTCAGACTTCTGTCCTCAAACTCCTCGCCCACAAAGGCATCCAGTTTGAGAATTCCGGAGCCACAATGCAGCACTCTGCCTGCCCTCAAGAAGAAAAATGTTGCCTTTGGGGCTAACCAGAAATGCCAAATGAGGATCAACCTGCACAACACTTGACTGTACCCCATTTATACAGTCTACCCTGGGCACTAATGCCCTGTCAGGCACAGCTTGAGCCTGAACCTCCTGATCAACACCCAGACAGCTGGCTCCACACTGAGCACATTGGACCCGACATGACCTTAGGTCATCATCTCCTCCCAACTTTGGTTTTCAGACTTCACAACCAAGGCCTTATCTCCAGTCACTGCCCAGGGGTAAATGAGATGCAGAAACCAGAACTAATACTTCTCCATGTCAAGAATACATGTGGTTGGCATGTGTCCAAAGTTCAGTGTAGGAGAAACCAGCGTGCACCATGAGTCCCCACCAATGCTTCAGTGCCACGAGATCATAAACACACATTGTGACCCTCAGCGTGATTTCCGTCCTCAAGGAAGGCCTCTCAGTGGCTGGACCATTAGAAGGCATATTGGGCTTGCCGTGCACCCAGGCCCCAATTTTTTTAATTTTTTTTTCCAATTAATTTATTTTCAGAAAAACAGTATTCATTATTTTTTCACCACACCCAGTGCTCCATGCAAGCCGTGCCCTCTATAATACCCACCACCTGGTAACCCAAACTCCCACCCCCCCCGCCACTTCAAACCCCTCAGACTGTTTTTCAGAGTCCATAGTCTCTCATGGTTCACCTCCCCTTCCAATTTACCCAAATTCCCTACTACTCTCTAACGCCCCTTGTCCTCCATGCTATTTGTTATGCTCCACAAATAAGTGAAACCATATGATAATTGACTCTCTCTGCTTGACTTATTTCACTCAGCATAATCTCTTCCAGTCCTGTCCGTGTTGCTACAAAAGTTGGGTATTCATCCTTTCTGATGGAGGCATAATACTCCATAGTGTATATGGACCACATCTTCCTTATCCATTCATCCGTTGAAGGGCATCTTGGTTCTTTCCATAGTTTGGCGACTGTGGCCATTGCTGCTATAAACATTGGGGTACAGATGGCCCTTCTTTTCACGACATCTGTATCTTTGGGGGTAAATACCCAGGAGTGCAATTGCAGGGTCGTAGAGAAGCTCAATTTTTAATTTCTTGAGGAATCTCCACACTGTTCTCCAAAGAGGCTGCACCAACATGCATTCCCACCAAAAGTGTAAGAGGGCTCCCCTTTCTCCACATCCTCTCCAACACATGTTGTTTCCTGTTTTGTTAATTTTGGCCATTCTAACTGGTGTAAGGTGATATCTCAATGTGGTTTTAATTTGAATCTCCCTGAGGGCTAATGATGATGAGCATTTTTTCATGTGTCTGATAGCCATTTGTATGTCTTGATTGGAGAAGTGTCTGTTCATATCTTCTGCCCATTTTTTGATGTGTTTGTCTGTTTCGTGTGGGTTGAGTTTGAGGAGTTCATTATAGATCCTGGATATCAACCTTTTGTCTGTACTGTCATTTGCAAATATCTTCTCCCATTCCGTGGGTTGCCTCTTTGTTTTTTTACTGTTTCCTTTGCTGTGCAGAAGCTTTAGATTTTGATGAAGTCCCAGAAGGTTATTTTCGCTTTTGTTTCCTTTGCCTTTGGAGACGTATCTTGAAAGAAGTTGCTGTGGCTGATATCAAAGAGATTACTGCCTATGTTCTCCTCTAAGATTCTGATGGATTCCTGTCTCACGTTGAGGTCTTTTATCCATTTTGAGTTGATCTTTGTGTACGGTGTAAGAGAATGGTCGAGTTTCATTCTTCTACATATAGCTGTCCAGTTTTCCCAGCACCATTTATTGAAGAGACTGTCTTTTTTCCACTGTATATTTTTTCCTGTTTTGTCAAAGATTAATTGACCATAGAGTTGAGGGTCCATATCAGGGCTCTATACTCTGTTCCACTGGTCTATGTGTCTGTTTTTATGCCAGTACCATGCTGTCTTGGTGATCACAGCTTTGTAATAAAGCTTGAAATCAGGTAAGGTGATGCCGCCAGCTTTATTTTTGTTTTTCAACATTTCCTTAGCGATTCGGGGTCTCTTCTGATTCCATACAAATTTTAGGATTATTTGCTCCAGCTCTTTGAAGAATGCCGGTGGAATTTTGATCAGAATGGCCTTAAAAGTATAGATTGCTCTAGGCAGTATAGACATTTTAACAATGTTTATTCTTCCGATCCAAGAGCATGGAATGGTCTTCCATCTTTTTGTGTCTTCTTCAATTTCTTTCATGAGTGTTCTATAGTTCCTCAAGTACAGATCCTTTACCTCTTTAGTTAGGTTTATTCCCAGGTATCTTATGGTTCTTGGTGCTATAGTAAATTGAATCGATTCTCTAATTTCCCTTTCTGTATTTTCATTGTTAGTGTATAAGAAAGCCACTGATTTCTCCACATTGACTTTGCATCCTGCCACGTTGCTGAATTGCTGTATGAGTTCTAGTAGTTTGGGGGTGGAGTCTTTTGGGTTTTCCATATAAAGAATCATGTCATCTGCGAAGAGAGAGAGTTTGACTTCTTCATTACCAGTTTGGATACCTTTTATTTCTCTCTGTTGTCTGATTGCCGTTGCTAGGACTTCTAATACTATGTTGAACAAGAGTGGTGAAAGTGGGCATCCTTGTCTTGTTCCTGATCTCAATGGGAAGCCTGCAAGCTTTTTCCCATTGAGGATGATATTTGCTGTGGGTCTTTATAGATAGATTTGATGAGGTTCAGGAATGTTCCCTCTATCCCTATACTTTGAAGCATTTTAAGCAGGAAGGGATGCTGGATTTTGTCAAATGCTTTTTCTGCATCAATTGAGAGGACCATGTGGTTCTTCTTTCTTCTCATATTAATTTGTTGTATCACATTGATTGATTTGCGAATGTTGAACCATCCTTGTAGCCAGGGATAAATCCCACCTGATCATGGTGGATTATCGTTTTAATGTGCTGTTGGATCCTGTTGGCTAGGATCTTGTTGAGAATCTTAGCATCCATATTCATCAGTGATATAGGTATGAAATTCTCCTTTTTGGTAGGGTCCTTGCCTGGTTTGGGGATCAGGGTAATGCTGGCTTCATAGAAAGAGTCTGGAAGTTTTCCTTCTGCTTCAATTTTTTGAAACAGCTTCAGGAGAATAGGTGTTATTTCTTCTTTGAAGGTTTGGTAGAATTCCCCAGGGAATCCGTCAGGTCCTGGGCTCTTGTTTTTTGGGAGGTTTTTGATTACTGCTTCAATCTCGTTATTAGATATCGGTCTATTCAGGTTGTCGATTTCTTCCTGGTTCAATTTTGGTAGTTTATATTTTTCCAGGAATGCATCCATTTCATCTAGGTTGCTAAGCTTATTGGCATATAACTGTTCGTAATAACTTCTGATGATTGTTTCTACTTCCTTGGCGTTAGTTGTGATCTCTCCCTTTTCATTCATAATTTTATGAATTTGGGATTTCTCTCTTTTCTTTTGGATTAGTGTAGCCAGTGGCTTATTGATCTTATTGATTCTTTCAAAAAACCAGCTTCTAGTTTCATTGATACGTTCTACTGTATCTCTGGTTTCTCCCTCATTGATCTCAGCTCTAATCTTGATGATTTCCCTTCTTATGTGTGACGTTGGTTTGATTTGTTGTTGATCCTCCAGATCTTTAAGGTGTAGAGACAGCTGGTGTGTTCTGGATTTTTCAATTTTTTTGAGCAAGGCTTGGATGGCTATATATTTTCCCCTTAGGACCGCCTTTGCTGTATCCCATAGGTTTTGGACCGAAGTGTCTTCATTCTCATTGGTTTCCATGAATTGTTTCAGTTCTTCTTTGATCTCCTGGTTGATCCAAGCATTCTAAAGTTAGGTGGTCTTTAGCTTCCAGGTGTTTGAGTTCCTTCTGAACTTTTCCTTGTGATTGAGCTCCAGTTTCAAAGAATTGTGATCTGAGAATATGCAGGGAATAATCTCAGTCTTTTGGTATTGTTTGAGTCCTGATTTGTGACCCAGTATGTGGTCTATTCTGGAGAAGGTTCCGTGTGCACTTGAGAAGAATGAGTATTCTGCTGTTTTATGGTGGAATGTTCTGTATATATGTATGAGGTCCATCTGGTCCAATGTGTCACTCAATGCTCTTGTTTCTTTATTGATTTTCTGCTTCGATGATCTGTCTAATTCTGAAAGAGGCGTGTTAAGATCTCCTACGATTAGTGTATTCATATCAATATTATTCTTTATCTTGATTAACAGTTTTCTTAAGTAATTGGCTGCTCCCATATTGGGAGCATAGATATTTACAATTGTTAGAAAATCTTGGTGGATAGTCCCTTTAAGGATTATGTAGTGTCCTTCTGTATCTCTCACTACAGTCTTTAGTTTGAAGTCCAATTTATCTGATATGAGAATCGCTACCCCAGCCTTCTTTTGAGTCTCATTGGCATGAAAGATGCTTCTCCACCCCTTCACTTTCAATCTGCATGTATCTTTAGGTTCAAAATGGGTCTCTTGTAGACAGCATATGGATGGGTCCTGTCGTTTTATCCAATCTGCAACCCTGTGCGATTTTATGGGTGCATTTAGGCCATTCACATTGAGAGTGATTATTGATAGATACATTTTTATTGACATCGAGTTACCTTTGAAGTCTTTCTTTCTGTAGAATGTCTCTATATTTCTGTTCAATGCTATTCTTGGGATTTTTCCTCTTTTATAGAACCCCCCTTAATATTTCCTGCAGTGTCGGCTTGGCGGTTGCATAGTCTTTTAAGCCTTGCCGGTCTTGGAAACTCTTTATCTCTCCATCCATTTTGATTGTCAGTCTTGCTGGATAAAGTATTCTTGGCTGCATGTTCTTCTCATTTAGTGCCCTGAATATATCTTGCCAGCCTCTTCTGGCTTGCCAGGTCTCTCTGGACAGGTCTGACGTTATTCTGATGGGCTTCCCTCTGTACGTAAGGAGCCTCTTTGCCCTGGCGGCTTTCAAGAGATTATACCTACAATTATAATTTCTCAATTTGACTATCAGGTGTCGTGATGTTTTTTTGGAGTGTATAATCTTGGGTGGAGACCGTTCAGCCTCTAGTAAATGAACGCTGGTTTCATTCGCGAGATTCGGAAAATTTTCATGAAGGACTTGTTCCACGATATCTTCTAGATTTCTTTCTTTCTCCTCCCCTTCAGGAATTCCAATAATTCTGACGTTGGAACGCTTCATGGCATCATTTATTTCCCTGATTCTGCTTTAATGGGATCTAAGCTGTTTGTTCCAGGCTTCCTCCTGATCCTTTCTCTCTATCTGTTTGTCTTCTAGATCACTAATTCTATCTTCTGTCTCAGTTACCGTATCTTTGAGAGAGTTTAGTTTAGATTGGAACTCATTGAGAGCATTGTGGACCTCCTCCCTGGTAGCTTTAAGCTCCGCCCTAACATTGTGAACATCCTGTCTGGTCGCTTTCAGTTCGGCCCTAATCAATTCTGTTTGGTCATCCATGGCTTTCTCCAACCTAGCTATTGCCTGTATAATTGTTAACCTGAATTCTCTTTCCGACATATTGTCTATGTTGATAGCCGTTAGCTCTGTTGCAGAAGGTCCATCCTCTGTATTTTTCTTCTGTTGGGCCTTCCTCCTCCTAGTCATTTTGGTGGGAGAAGACTGAACAGATGTAGCTGGATGTATCAACTCTGGTGCAGTCCAGGTGCACCCTGTAACACTCCTGATCTCCGTCTCAGAGAGAAGCCTCAGTCTGGGTGCAGAAGCTGAATAAATTCCCCCTTGGACGCTGGCAATGCAGTTTCCAAGTTGCAGACCCTGGGGGCGCAGGATCTTTTGCCCGTCCCCAAAGCCAAGGCAGTGGCGGCTGTCTGGGAGCTCCTGACCGCCAGAGAGGTTCCATCAGCGATCGCACACTGAGATTTTGCCGCTGGCCCAGGCTGGGAGTGCCTGGCTTGTGCGCACCTCTTTTCAGAGGCGGCTGTGAGTTGGGCGTGCGTCTGGGGCACTGAGAACGGGGCGCTGGTCCGTAAGCCGCAGGCTGGGCTTTTGCTCGCCCCTGTCCGGGGAAGAGTTTTGCGCGCGCCCGGCTTAGACTTTGAAACATTGGCGCGGGTCAAGAAACGCCCCCGGGCCTTAGTGACCCAGGAGGGCTCGATGGATGTGCGCGCGCATCTCAAGCTTTGTGGTAGGGCTAGCGCGCGTTCTGCAGACCGGCGCAGCCCCCATCCCCTCACAGGAGCCGGAACCACACGCTCTGTGGCGCGCTGGCGGCTTAAGGACCAGGAGCTGGTTTCTACGCCGCACTCTCTCTGCCTCCACGCCAGGGAGGCCGTCTGGGACCGGGGACTTAAGCCCCTGTCCCTAGCCGCCCCGATTCCCACAATTTCCCCCCGTGATCCTTTGCTCTTTTGGAGTGCTTTCAACCAGTCTCCAAGTTAATGCTGGTACCCAGACGCAGGGCACTCTCGCTCGTACTGGGGTATTACTTTCCCACCGGTCACCTCACACTCATCCTCTCTTCATATCCTGAAGAGTTCTTCTCATGGTCTGTAGATTGGGCCTGCCATACCTACATCCCCAAACCTAAGCTGATTTTGTGTTTTCAGACTTTTGTCCCCACAGTTCTGGCCCACACACCCTCCAGGCTGGGGCCCCTGGAGCCACACATCAGGTCTGTGCCTGCCCACTGCACGGGAATTCTGCCCATTCCATTGTCCATAATCATACAAATTATGAGAAAACTCCAAAGTCCCCGAGGCCATACCTATAGTGTAGGCTGCCCGGATAAACAGGGGCTGTCTGACACCAGCTGAGCAACTACCTCCACTCCTACCATAGACAGATGTCGCCAGAAAAGAAGATTGATCAGCCCCTAGGCCCTAATCGGATCCATTGCTGTGGTTTCCAGGTATCTCTCCTCAGATACCTGGTTTCCAATACCAACATATGGGGGTTTCCTGAAGCACTAATTAGAACAAATCTTGTCTGCACATGGGAAATTTTCTATTTGGAGATATCTCAAAATCCGCGGTTAGTAGAATCCTTCAGGGCCCCGGGACCTGGTCCCCATTCCAAGGTCTCCATGGATTCCATCTGCAGTAGATTCCATTTCAACACAGCCCCCTTGGTTGCTCTGCAGAACCAGAAGATCGAACCTGTCTTGTCGCTAGGAGACAATTGAATGCGATGCGGGCTGCCCAAGCATCCATTCTTAGAATTCAACTCTGGCATCATTCTGTATGGGCTGTCTTGGAGCCATCCAACAGGTCTCAAATGTCCTGCAGAAGGAATCCTTGCGTTTTGGAGCATTTCACAACTCCCAACATGGGAAAACCTTGATGGATTTGTGATGCCCCCCCCCTTTATGAAGGGGAAATCATGGACAAGAACTCCAACGTGAGCCAACGTCTGATCCTCGCTTTGACTTCAGATGCATGAGATCTCGATTCAGCTATGCAGAGTTTGCCTTCCTTGCCCTCGCCTTGTAACCTAAGTCTAGCTTCTGTACTCAGACTTCCGTCCTCACACTCCTGGCCCCCAAGACCTCAAGTTTGGCAATTCTGGACCCACAATGCAGCAATATGCCTGCCCTCCAGAAGAAAAATGTTGCCCTATGGAGCTTCCCAGACTCTGTAAATGAGGATAGACATACTTGGCACTCTACTGTACACAAATTATATAGTCGATCCTGGGCACTAATACACTGTCTGACACAGCCTTAGCCCTGACCTCCTGACCAACACCCATCCAGCTGACCGCACACTGAGTACATCGGATCCACCATCGCCTTAGCTCATGATATCTTCCTAACCTAGCTTTTCAGGCTTCAGTACTTAGACCTTAACTCCAAACCCTGCCAAGGGGTGAATGTGATGCAGAACTCATAACTCCCCCTTCCCCATGGCAAGTAACCTTGTGTTTGGCATGTTGGTCCAATGTTCAGTGTAGGGAAAACCAGCCTTCACCATGAGTGCCCTCCCATGCTTGAGTGCTACAAGGGAATAAACACACATTGTAACCCTCAGCGTGAGTCCAGTCTTCTAGTAAGTACTCTCAGTGGCTGGAACATTAGACATCATAATGGGCTTGCCATGACCCTAGGCACCAATTGTTAATCAGATTTCTGGTTGTCCAGTCGTCCCTCCCCAGGATCTGCTCTGGAATTCCTCTTTTGGTGGGACACCTGAGGTTACAAAAAAAAAAAAAAAAAAAAAAAAAAAAACGGACTCCGCCCATCCCATAGAATGACCCTAAACTCTTGGGATCAGGCAAAATCCCCAGAGAGAAGGACTCGTCCATTGCCCATGAGGTCACCTGGACAATGTACGGCCATCAGTAATACAATATCCAGAGACAAAGGACTGAGCAATCACCTCACACTCGCCCTTTGTTCATATCCTGAAGAGTTCTCCTCACGGTCTGTAGATCAGTCCTGCCATACCTACGACCCGAAACCTAAGCTGAATTAGTGTTTTCAGACAACTGTCCCCACAGCCCCAGCCCACACAACCTACAGGCTCACGGCCCTGGAGCCAAACCTGAGGACTGTACCTGCCCTCTCCAAGGGAATTCTGCCCATTCCACTGGCCACAACCCTACAAATAGGATAAACCTCCAAAGTCCCCAATGCCATCCCAATAGCGGTGGCTGCCCAGGACAAACAGGGGCAATATGAGCCCTTCTGAGCACCTAACTGAACTTGGACCCGTAGACAGAGGTAATATGGTCGTCCATATTACTGGGGACGACCTATTACTTAGGTCGTCCCCAGAGGTAATATGGAATGTACAGGCCCCTAGACCCTAATCGGATCCATTGCATTAGTTTTAAGGCATCTCTCCTCAGAGGCCTGGATTCCAATACCAGCATATGGCTGTTTCTTGAGGCACCCATCAAAACAAATCAAAACAAATCTCGTCTCCACATGGGAAACTTGTGTATTGGAGCTGTGTTAAAGCCTCTGGTTAGGAGAACCCTTCAGGGCCCTGGTGCCACTGCCTCATTCCAAGGTCTCCATGGACACAAACCCATATTAGGGCACATCTGCAGGAGAGTCTATTTCAACTCAGCCCCCTCGGTTGCTCCCCCAGATCCAGGAGATCCAAACTGTCTTGACGCTAGGAGAGAATTGGAATGAGAAGCGAGCTGCCCAGCAATCCATCCTTAGAACCCTGCTCGGAATCATTAATTATGGGAAGCCCTAGAGTGAACCAACAGGTCTCAATGGTTCTGCAGAAGAATCTTTGAGGTTTGGAGCATCTCACAACTCCCATCATGGGAAAACCTCCATGGACTCATGACCCCCCCCCCTTCATGAAGGTGCCATTAGGGACAGAAACTCCAACCTGAGTGATCATCTGATACTCGCTTTGACTTCAGATGCACAAGATCTCAATTCATCTCTGCAGAATGTGCCTGCCGTGCCCTTGCCCAGAAACCTAAGCCTAGCTTGTGTTCTCAGACTTCCGTCCTCACACTCCTGGCCCACAACCCTCCAGTTTGGCAAATCCAGAACTACAATGCAGCACTCTCCCTGCCCTCCAGAAGAAAAACATTGCCCTCTGGGGCTACCCAGAAACCCCAAATGAGGATCAAACTGCACGCCACTTGACTGTACCTTAATTATACAGGCTTCCCTGGGCACTTATGCCCTTTCTGACATAGCCTGAGCCTGGACCTCCCGACCCACACCGAGCCAGCTGGCTGAACACTGGGCACATTGGACCCGCCATGGCCTTAGGTCGTCATCTCTTCCCAACCTTGTTTTTCAGGCTTCAGATCCTAGACATTATCACGAATCACTTCCCAGGGTTGAACATGATGCAGAAATCAGAACTCCTTGCCTATGGCAAGAAACTTTGTGGTTGGCATGTTGTCCAACGTTCAGTGTAGTTGAAACCAGTGTGACCCATGAGACTCCACCCAATCTTGAGCTCCGCATTGGCACAAACATGTATTGTGACCCTCAGCGTGAGCCCAGTCCTCAAGTAAGGCCTCTCAGTGGCTGGACCAAGAGACGGTATATTGGGCTTGCCATGCCACTAGACCCCAATTTTCAACCATAGTTCAGGTTGTCCATTCGCACCTCCCCAGGGCTCTGTATTGGAATCCCACTTTTGGCGGGACACATGAGGGAACAAAACTGGAAGGACTCCTTCCATCCCATAGATTGATCCAATTCCACAGAGAGGAATACTTGTCCATGGCCCATGATGCCTCCCCGACATTCCACGGCCATTGTTAACACAAAATCCAGAGACAAAACCCTGAATAAGCGCCTCACACTTGCTCTTTCTTCATATCCTGAAGAGTTCTCCTCAAGGTATGTAGATCGGGCCTGCCATGCCTACATACCCGAACCTAAGCCAAGTTTGTGTTTTCAGAGTTCTGTCCCCACAGTCCTAGCCCACACAACCTCCAGGCTGGGGCACCAGGAGCCACACATCAGGTCTGTGCTGCCAACTCCATGGGAATTCTGCCCCTTCCATTGTCCATAATCATATAAATTAGGAGAAACCTCCAAAGTCCCTGAGGCCATCCCAAACGTGTAGGCCGCGCAGACAAACATGGGCGGTCGGACACCAGCTGAGCACCTACCTCCACTCATACCTTAGGCAGATGTCACCAAAGAAGTAGATTAAACTGGACAGGCACCTAGGCCCTAATCAGATCCATTGATGTGGTTTCCAGGTATCTCTCCTCAGAGGCCTGGTTTCCAATACCAACATATGGGGGTTTCCTGAGGCACCAATTAGAATAAATCTTTTCTGGAGGAGTCAAGATGGTGGAGCAGTAGCAGGCTGAGTCTACTTCAGCTAGCAGAAGATCAGCTAGATAGCTTATCCAAAGATTGCAAACCCCTACAAATCCATTGGCAGATCGAAGAGATGAAGTACAGCATTTTTAGAAACAGAAAATCAACCACTTTCTGAAAGGTAGGGCTGGCGGAGAAGTGAATCCAAAGCAATGGGAAGATAGACCCCGGTAGGAGGGGCTGGTCCCGGCAAGCATCGGAGCAATGGAGCACAAAATCAGGACTTTTAAAAGTCTGTTCCGCCGAGGGACATTGCTCCAGAGGCTAACCGAGGTGAAGCCCACGTGGGGTCAGCATGGCCTCCGGTCCCGCAGGGTCACAGAAGGATTGGGGGTGTCTGAGTGTCACAGAGCTTACAGGTATTAGAACTGGGAAGCCGGCTACAGGGACAGAGCCTACAGTGAGCTCCCAGCTCAGGATTACCTTGAATCGGTCACAGACTCGGTGAGCTCGGAGGGAGGCAGGAAGTCAGGCAGACGGGAGGTACTGGGAGCTATTCTCCAAGGGCTCACTGAGGAGTGGGGCGCCGGGCTCTCGGCTCCTCTGGGCCAGGGACCAGGAGGCCACCATTTTTAGTCCCGTCCTCCGGAACTCTACAGAAAGGGCTCAGGGAACAAAAGTTCCTGAAAGCAAACCCAAGTGGATTACTCAGCCCAGCCACTGGTAAGGGCGGTGCAATTCCGCCTGGGGCAAAGACACTTGAGAATCCCTACAACAGGCCCCTCACCCAGAAGATCAACAAGAAATCCAGCCAAGACCAAGTTCACTTACCACGGAGTGCAGTTTCAATACGAAGAAGCGCAGCAGAATTCCAGAGAAGGAGAAAGCAAAGCAGGGAACTTTCTCCTGAGGCTTTCTCCTCATGATTCTTTAATCTTACAGCTAATTTAATTTTTTTTTATTTTACAATTTTTTTTCTCTTCTGCTAATTTTTTTTAACTTTTACCCTTTTCTTTTTTTTTACGTTTTCTAACTAGTTATTCTAATATATATATATATATATATATATATATATATATATTTTCTTTTTTATACTTTTTCTTTATTCGTTTTTTTAAATTGTTTCTTTTCTTTTTTTTTCTTTCTGAACCTCTTTTTTTCCAATTTATTTATTTTCAGAAAAACAGTATTCATTATTTTTTCACCACACCCAGTGCTCCATGCAAGCCGTGCCCTCTATAATACCCACCACCTGGTACCCCAACCTCCCACCCCTCCGCCACTTCAAAACCCTCAGATTGTTTTTCAGAGTCCATAGTCTCTCATGGTTCACCACCCCTTCCAATTTACCCAAAAGCACATACCCTCCCCAATGTCCATAACCCTATCCCCCTTCTCCCAACCCCCCTCCCCCCAGCAACCCACAGTTTGTTTTGTGAGATTAAGAGTCACTTATGGTTTGTCTCCCTCCCTATCCCATCTTGTTTCATGGATTCTTCTCCTACCCACTTAAGCCCCCATGTTGCATCACCACTCCCTCATATCAGGGAGATCATATGATAGTTGTCTTTCTCCGCTTGACTTATTTCCCTAAGCATGATACGCTCTAGTTCCATCCATGTTGTCACAAATGGCAAGATTCCGTTTCTTTTGATGGCTGCATAGTATTCCATTGTGTATATATACCACTTCTTGATCCATTCATCTGTTGATGGACATCTAGGTTATTTCCATAGTTTGGCTATTGTGGACATTGCTGCTATAAACATTCGGGTGCACGTGCCCCTTTGGATCACTACGTTTGTATCTTTAGGGTAAATACCCAGTAGTGCAATTTCTGGGTCATAGGGCAGTTCTATTTTCAATATTTTGAGGAACCTCCATGCTGTTTTCCAGAGTGGTTGCACCAGCTTGCATTCCCACCAACAGTGTAGAAGGGTTCCCCTTTCTCCGCATCCTCGCCAGCATCTGTCATTTCCTGACTTGTTGATTTTAGCCATTCTGACTGGTGTGAGGTGATATCTCATTGTGGTTTTGATTTGTATTTCCCTGATGCCGAGTGATATGGAGCACTTTTTCATGTGTCTGTTGGCCATCTGGATGTCTTCTTTGCAGAAATGTCTGTTCATGTCCTCTGCCCATTTCTTGATTAGATTATTTGTTCTTTGGGTGTTGAGTTTGTTAAGTTCTTTATAGATTTTGGACACTAGTCCTTTATCTGATATGTCATTTGCAAATATCTTCTCCCATTCTGTCAGTTGTCTTTTGGTTTTGTTAACTGTTTCCTTTGCTGTGCAAAAGCTTTTGATTTTGATAAAATCCCAACAGTTCATTTTTGCCTTTGCTTCCCTTGCTTTTGCGATGTTCCTAGGAAGATGTTGCTGCGGCTGAGTTCGAAGAGGTTGCTGCCTGTGTTCTCCTCAAGGATTTTGATGGATTCCTTTCTCACATTGAGGTCCTTAATCCATTTTGAGTTTATTTTTGTGTGTGGTGTAAGGAAATGGTCTACTTTCATTTTTTTGCACGTGGCTGTCCAATTTTCCCAACACCATTTATTAAAGAGGCTGTCTTTTTTTCCATTGGACATTCTTTCCTGCTTTGTCAAAGATTAGTTGACCATAGATTTGAGGGTCTATTTCTGGGATCTCTATTCTGTTCCATTGATCTATGTGTCTGTTTTTGTGCCAGTACCATGCTGTCTTGATGATGACAGCTTTGTAATAGAGCTTGAAGTCCGGAATTGTGATGCCACCAACTTTGGCTTTGTTTTTCAATATCCCTTTGGCTATTCGAGGTCTTTTCTGGTTCCATATAAATTTTAAAATTATTTGTTCCATTTCTTTGAAAAAGATGAATGGTACTTTGATAGGAATTGCATTAAATGTGTAGATTGCTTTAGGTAGCATAGACATTTTCACAATATTTATTCTTCCAATCCAGGAGCATGGAACATTTTTCCATTTCTTTGTGTCTTCCTCAATTTCTTTCATGAGTACTTTATAGTTTTCTGAGTATAGATTCTTAGCCTCTTTGGTTAGGTTTATTCCTAGGTATCTTATGGTTTGGGGTGCAATTGTAAATGGGATTGACTCCTTAATTTCTCTTTCTTCTGACTTGTTGGTGTAGAGAAATGCAACTGATTTCTGTGCATTGATCTTATATCCTGACACTTTACTGAATTCCTGCACAAGTTCTAGCAGTTTTGTAGTGGAGTCTTTTGGGTTTTCCACATAGAGTATCATATCATCTGCAAAGAGTGATAATTTGACTTCTTCTTTGCCGATTTGGATGCCTTTAATTTCCATTTGTTTTCTGATTGCTGAGGCTAGGACTTCTAGTACTATGTTGAATAGCAGTGGTGATAATGGACATCCCTGCCATGTTCCTGACCTTAGTGGAAAAGCTTTCAGTTTTTCTCCATTGAGAATGATACTTGCGGTGGGTTTTTCATAGATGGCTTTGATGATATTGAGGTATGTGCCCTCTATCCCTACACTTTGAAGAGTTTTGATCAGGAAGGGATGCTGTACTTTGTCAAATGCTTTTTCAGCATCTATTGAGAGTATCATATGATTCTTGTTCTTTCTTTTATTGATTTGTTGTATCACATTGATTGATTTGTGGATGTTGAACCAACCTTGCAGCCCTGGGATAAATCCCACTTGGTCGTGGTGAATAATCCTTTTAATGTACTGTTGAATCCTATTGGCTAGTATTTTGGTGAGAATTTTCGCACCTGTGTTCATCAAGGATATTGGTCTATAGCTCTCATTTTTGATGGGATCCTTGTCTGCTTTTGGGATCAAGGTGATGTTGGCCTCATAAAATGAGTTTGGAAGTTTTCCTTCCATTTCTATTTTTTGGAACAGTTTCAGAAGAATAGGAATTAGTTCTTCTTTAAATGTTTGGTAGAATTCCCCGGGGAATCCGTCTGGCCCTGGGCTTTTGTTTGTTTGGAGATTTTTATGACTATTTCAATCTCCTTACTGGTTATGGGTCTGTTCAGGCTTTCTATTTCTTCCAGGTTCAATTTGGTAGTTTATATATTTCTAGGAATGCATCCATTTCTTCCAAATTGTCAAATTTGTTGGTGTAGAGTTGCTCATAGTATGTTCTTATAATAGTTTGTATTTCTTTGGTGTTAGTTGTGATCTCTCCTCTTTCATTCATGATTTTATTTATTTGGGTCCTTTCTCTTTTCTTTTTGATAAGTCTGGCCAGGGGTTTATCAATTTTATTAATTCTTTCAAAGAACCAGCTCCTAGTCTTGTTGATTTGTTCTATTGTTTTTTTGGTTTCTATTTCATTGATTTCTGCTCTGATCTTTATGATTTCTCTTCTACTGCTGGGCTTAGGGTTCCTTTCTTGTTCTTTCTCCAGCTCCTTTCGGTGTAGGGATAGGTTGTGTACCTGAGACCTTTCTTGTTTCTTGAGAAAAGCTTGTACCGCTATATATTTTCATCTCAGGACTGCCTTTGTTGTGTCCCACAGATTTTGAACCGTTGTATTTTCATTATCATTTATTTCCCTGATTTTTTTTTTCAATTCTTCTTTAATTTCCCGGTTGACCTATTCATTCTTTAGAAGGATGCTGTTTAGTCTCCATGTATTTGGGTTCTTTCCAAACTTCCTCTTGTGGCTGAGTTCTAGCTTCAGAGCATTGTGGTCTGAAAATATGCAGGGAATGATCCCAATCTTTTGATACCAGTTGAGTCCTGATTTAGGACCGAGGAGGTGATCTATTCTGGAGAATGCTCCATGTGCACTAGAGAAGAACGTGTATTCTGTTGCTTTGGGATGAAACGTTCTGAATATATCTGTGATGTCCATCTCATCCAGTGTATCATTTAAGGCCTTTATTTCCCTGTTGATCTTTTGCTTGGATGATCTGTCCATTTCAGTGAGCGGAGTGTTAAAGTCCCCTACTATATTGTATTATTGTTGATGTGTTTCTTTGATTTTGTTATTAATTGGTTTATATAGTTGGCTGCTCCCACCTTGGGGGCATAGATATTTAAAATTGTTATATCTTGTTGGACAGACCCTTTGAGTATGATATAGTGTCCTTCCTCATCTCTTATTATACTCTTTGGCTTAAAGTCTAATTGATCTTATATAAGAATTGCCACTCCTGCTTTTGTCTGATGTCCATTAGCATGGTAAATTCTTTTCCACCCCCTCACTTTAAATCTGGAGGTTTCTTCGGGCTTAAAATGAGTTTCTTGGAGGCAACATATAGATGGGTTTTGGTTTTTTATCCATTCTGATACCCTGTGTCTTTTGATTGGGGCATTTAGCCCATTAACTTTCAGGGTAACTATTGAGAGATATGATTTTAGTGCCATTTTATTGCCTGTAAGGTGACTGTTACTGTAAATTGTTTCTGTTCCTTTCTGATCTACCACTTATAGGCCCTCTCTTTGCTTAGAGGACCCCTTTCAGTATTTCCTGTAGAGCTGGTTTGGTGTTTGCAAATTCTTTCAGTTTTTGTTTGTCCTGGAAGCTTTTAATCTCTCCTTCTATTTTCAATGAAAGCCTAGCTGGATATAGTATTCTTGGCTGCATGTTTTTCTCGTTTAGTGCTCTGAAAATATCATGCCAGCTCTTTCTGGCCTGCCAGGTCTCTGTGGATAATTCAGCTGCCAATCTAATACTTTTACCATTGTATGTTACAGACTTCTTTTCCCGGGCTGCTTTCAGGATTTGCTCTTTGTCACTAAGGCTTGTAAACTTTACTATTAAGTGTCGGGGTGTGGGACTATTCTTATTGATTTTGAGGTGTGTTCTCTGAACCTCCTGAATTTTGATGCTCGTTCCCTTTGCCATAATGGGGAAATTCTCCCCAATAATTCTCTCCAGTATACCTTCTGCTCTCCTCTCTCTTTCTTCTTCTTCTGGAATCCCAATTATTCTAATGTTGTTTCGTCTTATGGTGTCACTTATCTCTCGAGTTCTCCCCTCATGGTCCAGCAGCTGTTTGTCCCTCTTTTGCTCAGCTTCTTTATTCTCTGTCATTTGTTCTTCTATATCGCTAATTCTTTCTTCTGCCTCATTTATCCTAGCAGTGAGAGCCTCCATTTTTGATTGAACCTCATTAATAGCTTTTTTGATTTCAACTTGGTTAGATTTTAGTTCTTTTATTTCTCCAGAAAGGGCTTTTATATCTCTGGAGAGGGTTTCTCTAATATCTTCCATGCTTTTTTCAAGCCCGGCTAGAACCTTGAGAATTGTCACTCTGAATTTTAGATCTGACATATTACCAATGTCTGTATTGATTAGGTCCCTAGCCTTCGGTACTGCCTCTTGTTCTTTTTTTTTGTTGTGAATTTTTATGCCTTGTCATTTTGTCCAGCTAAGAGTATATGAAGGAGCAAGTAAAATACTAAAAGGGTGGCAATCCCAGGAAAATATGCTTTAACCTAATCAGAATAGATCCCAAATCTCCCCCCTCACGATTGGGTGAGGGATCTCCTCTGATTGGGATCTCTTCTGATTGGGATCTCCCAATCTCTTCTTATTGGGGTCTCTTCTGATTTGGGGATAAAAAGAGGTTCAAAAAGAAAGAAAGAAAAAAAGAATTAAAAAAAGAGATTGAATTAAAAATTCAATCAAGAATTAAAAAAAGAGATTGATGAGATTGGGATCTCTTCTTATTTGGGGATAAAAAGAGGTTCAAAAATAAAGAAAGAAAAAAAGAATTTAAAAAAAAAGAATAAAAAAATTATAAAAAAGAAAAAAATACATGTATATATTATATAAACTAGTTAAAAAAGAAAAGGGTAAACGTTTAAAAAATTTTAGCAGAAGAAGAGAAAAAAAATGAAAAAGAAAAAAAAATTAATTAACTGCAAGACTAAAAAATCACAGGGAGAAAGCCATGAGTTCCGTGGTTTGTTTTCTCCTCCTCTGGAATTCTGCTGCTCTCCTTGGTTTGAAACTGCACTCCTTGGTAGGTGAACTTGGTCTTGCCCGGATTTCTTGTTGATCTTCTGGGGGAGGGGCCTGTTGTAGTGATTCTCAAGTGTCTTTGCCCCAGGCGGAATTGCACCGCCCTTAGCAGGGGCCGGGCTCAGTGATCCGCTCGGCTTTGCTTTCAGGAGCTTTTGTTCACTGAGCGCTTTCCGTAGAGTTCCAGAGGACGGGAACACAAATGGCAGCCTCCTGGTCTCCGGCCCGGAGGAGCCAAAAGCCTGGGGCCCCGCTCCCCAGTGCGCCCTCAGCGAACAGCTCCTAGTAACTCCCGTCTGCCCAACCTCCAGCCACGCTCCGAGCTCACCAAGCCCGCGACTGGCTCAAGGCAACACCGAGCTGCTTGCTTACTGACGGCTCTGTCTCTGTAGCCGGCTTTCCCGTTCCAATATCCACAAGCTCTGCAACACTCAGACACACCCGATCCTTCTGTGACCCTGCGAGACCCGAGGCCACGCCGACCCCGCGTGGGCTTCGCCCTGGTTTAGCCTCTGGAGCGATGTCCCTCAGTGGCACAGACTTTTAAAAGTCCCGATTTTGTGCTCCGTTGCTCCTTTGCTTGCCGGGAGCCGGCCCCTCCCCCCGGGGTCTATCTTCCAGTCGCTTTGGATTTACTTCTCCGCCAGTCCTACCTTTCAGAAAGTGGTTGTTTTTCTGTTTCTAGAATTGCTGTTCTTCTTCTCTTCGATCTGCCGATGGATTTGCAGGTGATTGCAATCTTTAGATAAGCTCTCTAGCTGATCTCCTGCTAGCTGAAGTAGTCTCAGCCTGCTACTTCTCCGCCATCTTGACTCCTCCCCCATCTCTGAACCTCTTTTTATCCCCTTTCTCCCCCCTCACGATTTGGGATCTCTTCTCATTTGGTTAAAGCATATTTTCCTGGGATTGTTGCCACCGTTTTAGTATTTTACTTGCTCCTTCATATACTCTTATCTGGACAAAATGACAAGGCGGAAAAATTTACCACAACAAAAAAGAACAAGAGGCAGTACCGAAGGCTAGGGACCTAATCAATACAGACATTGGTAATATGTCAGATCTAGAATTCAGAATGACAATTCTCAAGGTTCTAACGGGGCTCGAAAAAGGCATGGAAAATATTAGAGAAACACTGTCGGGAGATATAAAAGCCCTTTCTGGAGAAATAAAAGAACCAAAATCTAACCAAGTTGAAATCAAAAAAAGCTATTCATGAGGTGCAATAAAAAATGGAGGCTCTCACTGCTAGGATAAATGGGACAGAAGAAAGAATTAGTGATATAAAATACCAAATGACAGAGAATAAAGAAGGGGAGCAAAAGGGGGACAAACAGCTACTGGACAATGAGGGGAGAATTCGAGAGATAAGTGACACTGTAAGACGAAACAACATTAGAATAATTGGGATTCCAGAAAAAGAAGAAACATTGGGGTGGGCTCAGAGACCTTGCAGTTTTCTCCTATTCTAGAGGTTTTGGGCAACTGTGATGGGCAATTTTCCTTGGGAATGACAGTCAAAGTCCTGTGGTGTGTCTCCAAAGATGAGATCATGGAGGGCATGTGAGCCATGGTTTGGGAGAGATGTCTGCAAAGAAAAACTCGGGTTAGAGTTAGTGTCGAGGTGATCACAGGCCCGATGCATAGACCTGGAGAGCAGCCCATCAGGAAATGTAAAGAGGGTGACACGATTGTGGTAGCACAGGCTATTATATCTGGATTGTATGTCCTAGATGGCCTCAGAATGCAGATGTTGTCTCATGGATACATGGGAGATTTTTCCTCTCTAAGGATTCTAGCGGCTCCCAGTAGTTTGGTGGCCTTTTCGTGGAATGGAATAGGACTGTTTTCTATATTTGGGGTGCCTCAAAACAGGGATTCCAGAGATGGGCTTTAGGTCTGGGTGCCTGGAATATCCCACCAAGTGTTAGTATTTGGGACTAGGGGAGTTGCAAGCCTGCAATGCGGTATCCTGGTGGTGCAACTGAGAGGGCTTGTTTGAATGCATGCTCAGACTTAGGGGCACAATGTCTGTTTATGTCAATGGTTGCTCCCATGAGTGACCGTGGTCTCATGTACCATGCAGCTGATCACACTCTGAGGGTTGGACACCCATCTTAACAGCCAGGTTTCCTGCCCTCGGGAATGAGGAGTACTCTTGTGCTTCAGGTTCCCCCATAGGCAGGGATTTGACCTATGGTCTAGGAAAGATGCCTGAATACCCATGTTGCATAGAGATGATGGTTTTGGGCTATGGCAGGTCCCACCTGCAGGATATGGGGCCCACTGTCTGCGTGGCTGTCTGGAGGTCATGGCTCAGGCTGTGTCAGACAAAGCCTGAGTGCCCATAGTGGCCTATGATATTAAGGTGCCGTCGAGAGCCAGGCAGGTGGGTCCTCATGTGGGGTTTCAGGCAGACTCAACAGGCACGTCTTCTTTCTTTGTGGTAGACAGAATGCTGCATTGTGGCTCCAAAGTTCCCTATCAAGAGGGTTTGGGGATGAGGAGGGTGAAGAAGGAATTGTAAACACAATGTACGGTTCAATTCAGTGCCAAGCAGAAGGTAGTTCCAGTGTGCAGTGGCTGATTAGAGGTATCCAGGACCTGAGTTAAAGCCGATGTCAGATGCTTGCTCACACAGGAGATTGTGTCTACAATGACCACCAAATGGAGGGGTGGCATCACGAGACCATGGAGGATTTCCCACGCTGGGTCTTGTGAGATACTCCAAATAGCATGGTTTCTTTCCACTAGACAGGGGGAGTCTGGTTTGTTTGCTCCAGTGTCCCCCATATGGAAAGTTTGGGTGCAGAGTTCTCCGTCATGGATGCCTGAAAAGCACAACTCCATTGACCACTGCAGCCAAGGAAATGGCAAGTTCTATCTGGTGGCTCTGTGGCGAAGTTCCAAGCAGCCCGAGTTGACATGGTGTTTCATGCTGTTGAATCACAGTGCTGGTTTGTATCCAGGGAGACGGTGGAATGTTGGGGTGGTCAGGGGCCATGCAGGATTCTCCTACAGTGAGACATGGACAATGCTACCAAGAGCAAGGTATCCTTCTGGGGACAGCATGGGTTCTGTTGTGTGGTTCAAGGACCACATGTTGTAATATAAGTTGGTATTGTAGAACAGGTCTCTGGGGACAGGCGCCTAAAAATCTAAACTAGGGTATCGATGAAGTCCTATAGTCATGGCAGGTTAAAACTTCTGACTCAGCGCCTTTGACTTGGATGTCTGCCTGGAGGCAGGGGATTATTGTTTGTCAGAAGGTGCATTTGGGTCCAGAGCCTTCTTTGAATTTGAGGTGGGCTCTAGGGCTTTATACTTTGCTCCTAATCTTCAGGGTTTGGGCAACTGTGAAGGGCAGAGTTTCCTTCTGGAACATAGGGACAGTCATCTGATGTGGCACCAGAGGCCCCATCCTGGAGAGCATATGGGACAGCCCTTTGGGGAGACAAATCTGGAAAAGCAAACTAGGGTTATAGTGAGGGCCAAGGTGATCATAGGCCCGATGTGCAGGTCCTGAGGGCAGCTCATAGTGTACTGAAATTAAGGTGTCATGGAGATGGTAGCACAGACTCTTCTGTCGGGTGTGGGTCCAAGATGGTCGCAAAAGGTATGGGTGGTTTCATAAGGCCATGGGAAATTCTTTGTCTCTGGGGATTCTGCTCAGCTCCCAAGAGTTTGGTGTTTCTGGGGGAAGGGAAGACTGTTGTTTTCCGTCTCAGAGGACACCCAAAGAGGGATTCCAGAGACAGGTTCTGGGTCTGGGCACTTGGAAAACATGAATGAGGGTGAGTATTTGGCCCTAGGGACCGGTCAGTCCTACTCTGTGGTCTCCTGATCCAGCTACCGAGGTTTTTTTTTTTTGTTTTTTTTTTTTTTTTTTTTTAAAGCAAGCTCACGCTGAGGATCACAATGCCTGTTTGTATCCATGGAGTCTTCCATGTGTGACTGTGGTCTCATGGGCCATGCAGCTGGTTCCCACTCAGAGGTTTGGGACGGACGAGTACTCTTGTGTGTCAGGTTCCCCCATAGGCATGGATTTGAGCTAGGGTCTGAGACAGAGTCCTGAATATCCAGGTTGAGAAGAGATGTTGGTTTCGTGCCACAGGAAGTCACACCTGCAGGAAATGGGGCCCTCTGTCTGGGTGGCTGACTGGAGGTCGTGGCTCAGGCTGTTAGACGGAGCCTTGGTGCCCATGGAAATCTATGATATTACAGTGTTGTTGAGGGCCATACAGGTAGATCCTCATGTGGGGTTACTGGGCAGACTGATCAGGCATTTCTTTTTTCAATGGAGCAGTCAGAATGCTGCATTATGTCTCCAGAATTCCCTATTAAGAGGGCTTGTGTACCAGAAGGAGGATGGAATTGTAAACACAATCTACTGTTAAATTCAGTGCCAAGCTGAAGGCAGTTCCATTGTGCAGCAGCTGATTCAAGTTAGCCAGCACCTGAGTAAGGGCAGATGTCAGATGTTGAAATACACTGGATTTTTTGTCTATGGTGACAAAAAATGGTGGGGTGGCGTCTAGGGGCCATGGAGGATTTCCCACTCTGTGGCTTGTGAGATGCTCCAAAGAGCAAGGTTTCCTTCTACTGGGCAGGGGGAATCTGGTTTGTTTACTCCAGTGTCCCGCATATGGAAATATTGGGTAGCAGAGCTCTCTCGCATAGATGCCTGGAAAGCACACCCCCATTGACCATTGCAGCTCAGGAACATGGCAGGTTTGATCTGGTGGCTGTGGGACAAAGTTTTTAAGGGGGCTTAATTGACATGGAGTATTATGCTGTTGGATCACAATGCTGATTTGTATCCAGGGAGACATTAGAATGTTGGGGTGATCCGGGGCCCATGCTGGATTCTCCTACACTGAGTCTTGGACACAGCTACAAAGAGTAATGTATCCTTCTGGGGACAGCGGGGTTCTGTAGTGTGGCTCAAGGACCACATGTTGTGATATGTTTGTATTGGAGAACAGGCCTCTGGGGACAGACGCCTAAAAATCTAAACTATGGTAAAAATAAAGTTCTATAGTCACAGCATGTTCAAACTTCTGATTCAGGGCCTCTGACTTGGATGTATTCCTGGAGTCAGGGGCTCATTTTGTGTCACAATGCGTCATTGGGTCCAGAGTTTTCATCGGAATTCAGGTGGCCTCATGGGCTTTGTACTTTGCCTCTAATCATCAGGGTTTGGGCAACCGTGAAGGGCAGAGTTTCCTTCAGAGTTTCCTTCATCTGGTGTGTCTCCAGAGTCCCCATCCTGATGGGCATGTGTGCCAAGGCTTTCGACAGAAATCTGAAAACACGATCTAGGCTTAGGTTGAGGGCTGAGGTGATCACAGGCCTGATCTGCAGGTTCTGTTGGAAGCTCATAGTGTACTGAAGTTAAGGTATCATGGAGGCGGTAGTGCAGGCTATTCTGTCTGCATTGTTTGTCCTGGACTTTCGCAAAATACAGGGTTGGCTTCATAGGGCCATAAGAGATACTTCGGCTTTGGAGATTCTGCTCAGCTCCCAAGAGTTTGTTGTCTCTGGGAGAAGGGAACACTGCTGTTTTCCGTCTCAGGGAACCCCCCAAAAGAGGGATTCCAGAGGCAGGTTATGGGTGTGGGCGCCTGTAAAACACCGATGAGGGTGAGTGTTTGGCCCTAAGGTAGTATGCGTGCTCTGCGGGCTCCTGGTCCAGCTACCGAAGGGTTTTGTTTGAAAGCAGGCTCACGCTGAGAGTAACATTGCAAATTTTTTCGCAGAGTGGCTCCCATGTGTGGCCGTGGTCTCATGGGCCATGCAGCTGGTTCCCACTCTGAGGGCTGGACACCTACTCAACAGCCAGGCTCCCTGCCTTCAGGAAGGAGGAGTACTCTTCTGCTTCAGGTTCCTCCATAGTCAGGGATTTGAGCTACAATCTGTGAAAGATGCTTGAATATCCAGGTTGAGTAGAGTTGATGGCTTTGGGCCACGACAAGTCCAACCTACAGAATATGGTGCCCACTATCTGCAAGGCTGACTCTAGGTCGTGGCTCAGGCTGTGTCAGACAGAGTCTTAGTGTCCATCTCAACAACCAGGTTTCCTGCCATCGGGAATAAGGATTATCCTGTGCTTCAGGTTCCCCCATAGGCAGTGATTTGAACTATGGTTTGGGAAAGATGCCTGAATACCCAGGTTGAATAGAGATGATGGCTTCCGGCCATGGCAGTTCCCACCTGCAGGATATGGGGCCCACTGTCTGCATGGCTGCCAGGAGGTCATGGCTCCGGCTGTGTCAGACAGATACTGAGAGCCCATGGAGGCCTAAGGTATTGAGATGCCATCGAGGGACATGCAGGTGGATCCTAATGTGGGGTTTCTGGGAAGACTCACCAGGCACTTCTTATTTCAATGGGGGAAGGCAGAATGCTGCCTATCAAGAGGGCTTGGGGACCAGGAGCGTGAGGATGGAATTAAACACACAAGCTACGGTTCATTTCAGGGACAAGCGGAAGGCACTTCCAGCGTGCAGCATCTGATTTGAGACATCCAGCACCTGAGTAAGGGTGGATGACGGATATTTGCTCACACTGGCGTTTTTGTCTAGGATGACGGACAAATGGGGGTTTGCATCAAGAGTCCATGGAGGATTTCACACTCTGCGGCTTGTGAGATGCTCCAATCAGTAAGGTTTTCTTCTACTGGACAGGGGGAGTCTGGTTTGTTTGCTCCAGGGTCCCCCATATGGAAACTTTGGTAGCAGAGCTCTCCCTCAGGGATTCCTGGAAAGCACGATTCCATTGACCATTGCAGCTCAGGAACATGTTAGGTTAGATCTGGTGGCTCTGGGGTGAAGAGCCAAGGGGGCTAAGTTGACATGGAGTTTGATGCTGTTCGATCACAATGCTGGTTTTTATCCAGGGAGACACTGGAATGTTGGGATGGTCAGGGGAAATGCAGGATTCAACTACACTGAGTCTAGACAAAGCTACCAAGAGCAAGGTATCCTTCTGGGACAGGAGGGGTCTGTTGTGTTGTTCAGGGACAAGATGTTGGAATATAAGACGGTATGGGGGAACATTCCTCTCGGGACTGGCGCCGGAAACCTGAGCTAGGGCATCGATCAAGTCCTAGGAGCATGTCAGATTCAATTTTCTGTCTTAGGGCCTTTGACTTGAATGTTTGCCTGGAGGCAGGTGCTCACTGTGTGTCACATTGTACACTTGGGTCCAGACCATTCTTGGAAATTGAGGTGGGCTCAGGGGCTTTGTACTTTGCTCCTAAGCTTCAGGGTTTTGGCAACCATGAAGGGCACAGTCGTCCATTGTGGCTCCAGAGGTCCCATCCTGGAGGGCATGTGTGACAGCGTTTTGGAGATAGAAATCTGCAAACGTGGGAGGAGTCAAGATGGCGGAGAAGTAGCAGGCTGAGACTACCTCAGCTAGCAGGAGATCAGCTAGATAGCTTATCTAAAGATTGCAAACACCTGCAAATCCATCGGCAGATCGAAGAGAAGAAGAACAGCAATTCTAGAAACAGAAAAACAACCACTTTCTGAAAGGTAGGACTGGCGGAGAAGTGAATCCAAAGCGACTGGGAAGATAGACCGCAGGGGGAGGGGCCGGCTCCCGGCAAGCGGCGGAGCAGCGGAGCACAAAATCAGGACTTTTAAAAGTCTGCTCCACTGAGGGACATCGCTCCAGAGGCTAAACCGGGGCGAAGCCCACACGGGGTCGGCGTGACCTCAGGTCCCGTGGGGTCACAGAAGGATCGGGGGTGTCTGAGTGTCGCAGAGCTTGCGGATATTGGAACGGGAAAGCCGGCTGCAGAGAAAGAGCCGACAATAAGCTCGCAGCTCGGAGTTGCCTTGAACCGGCCGCAGGCTCGGTGAGCTCGGAGTGCGGCGGGAGGTTAGGCAGACGCGAGTTACTAGGAGCTGTTCGCTGAGGGCGCACAGGGAGCGGGGCCCCGGGGTCTTGGCTCCTCCGGGCCGGAGACCAGGAGGCCGCCATTTGTGTTCCCGTCCTCCGGAACTCTACGGAAAGCGCTCAGGGAACAAAAGCTCCTGAAAGCAAAGCCGAGCAGATCACTCAGCCTGGCCCCTGGTAAGGGCGGTGTAATTCGGCCTGGGGCAAAGACACTTGAGAATCACTACAACAGGCCCCTCCCCCAGAAGATCAACAAGAAATCCAGGCAAGACCAAGTTCACCTACCAAGGAGTGCAGTTTCAATACCAAGGAGAGAGCAGCAGAATTCCAGAGGAGGAGAAAACAAACCACAGAACTCATGGCTTTCTGCCTGTGATTTTTTAGTCTTGCAGTTAATTTAATTTTTTTCTTTTTCTTTTTTTTTTTTCACTTCTTCTGCTAAAAAATTTTATAACTTTTACCCTTTTCTTTTTTAACGTTTTTTAACTAGATTATCTAATATATATATATTTTTTTCTTTTTTATACTTTTCTTCATTCATTTTCTTTTTTTTAATTCTTTTTTTTTCTTTTTTTTCTTTCTTTCTTTTTGAACCTCTTTTTATCCCCAAATCAGAAGAAATCCTAATCTCTTCAATCTTTTTTTTTCTTAATTCTTTTTTAAATTCTTGATTGAATTTTTAATTCAATCTCTTTTTTTTTAATTCTTTTTTTATTTTTTTTCTTTCTTTCTTTCTTTTTGAACCTCTTTTTATCCCCAAATCAGAAGAGATCCCAATCAGAAGAGATTGGGAGATCCCAGTCAAAGGAGATCCCAATCAGAGGAGATCCCTCACCCAATCGTGAGGGAGGAGAAATCTCCCCTCACGATTTGGGATCTCTTCTGATTTGGTTAAAGCATATTTTCCTGGGATTGTTGCCACCCTTTTAGTATTTTACTTGCTCCTTCATATACTCTTAGCTGGACAAAATGACAAGGCGGAAAAATTCACAACAAAAAAAAGAACAAGAGGCAGTACCAAAGGCTAGGGACCTAATCAATACAGACATTGGTAATATGTCAGATCTAGAGTTCAAAATGACAGTTCTCAAGGTTATAGCCGGGCTTGAAAAAGGCATGGAAGATATTAGAGAAACCCTCTCCAGAGATATAAAAGCCCTTTCTGGAGAAATAAAAGAACTAAAATCCAACCAAGTTGAAATCAAAAAAGCTATTAATGAAGTTCAATAAAAAATGGAGGCTCTCACTGCTAGGATAAATGAGGCAGAAGAAAGAATTAGCGATATAGAAGACCAAATGACAGAGAATAAAGAAGCTGAGCAAAAGAGGGACAAACAGCTACTGGACCATGAGGAGAGAATTCGAGAGATAAGTGACACCATAAGACGAAACAACATTAGAATAATTGGGATTCCAGAAGAAGAAGAAAGAGAGAGGGGGGCAGAAGGTATACTGGAGAGAATTATTGGGGAGAATTTCCCCAATATGGCAAAGGGAACGAGCATCAAAATCCAGGAGGTTCAGAGAACGCCCCTCAAAATCAATAAGAATAGGCCCACACCCCGTCACCTAATAGTAAAATTTACAAGCCTTAGTGACAAAGAGAAAATCCTGAAAGCAGCCCGGGAAAAGAAGTCTGTATCATACAATGGTAAAAGTATTAGATTGGCAGCTGAATTATCCACAGAGACCTGGCAGGCCAGAAAGAGCTGGCATGACATTTTCAGAGCACTAAACGAGAAAAACATGCAGCCAAGAATACTATATCCAGCTAGGCTATCATTGAAAATAGAAGGAGAGATTAAAAGCTTCCAGGACAAACAAAAACTGAAAGAATTTGCAAACACCGAACCAGCTCTACAGGAAATACTGAAAGGGGTCCTCTAAGCAAAGAGAGAGCCTACAAGTGGTAGATCAGAAAGGAACAGAGACAATATACAGTAACAGTCACCTTACAGGCAATACAATGGCACTAAAATCATATCTCTCAATAGTTACCGTGAATGTTAATGGGCTAAATGCCCCAATCAAAAGACACAGGGTATCAGAATGGATAAAAAAACAAAACCCATCTATATGTTGCCTCCAAGAAACCCATTTTAAACCCGAAGACACCTCCAGACTTAAATTGAGGGGTGGAAAAGAATTTACCATGCTAATGGACATCAGAAAAAAGCAGGAGAGGCAATCCTTATATCAGATCACTTAGATTTTAAGCCAAAGACTATAATAAGAGATGAGGAAGGACACTATATCAAACTCAAAGGGTCTGTCCAACAAGAAGATCTAACAATTTTAAATATCTATGCCCCCAATGTGGGAGCAGCCAACTATATAAACCAATTAATAACAAAATCAAAGAAACACATCAACAATAATACAATAATAGTAGGGGACTTTAACACTCCCCTCACTGAAATGGACAGATATTCCAAGCAAAAGATCAACAGGGAAATAAAGGCATTAAATGATACACTGGATGAGATGGACATCACAGATATATTCAGAACATTTCATCCCAAAGCAACAGAATACACATTCTTCTCTAGTGCACATGGAACATTCTCCAGAATAGATCACATCCTCGGTCCTAAATCAGGACTCAACCAGTATCAAAAGATTGGGATCATTCCCTGCATATTTTCAGACCACAATGCTCTGAAGCTAGAACTCAACCACAAGAGGAAGTCTGGAAAGAACACAAATACATGGAGACTAAACAGCATCCTTCTAAAGAATGAATGGGTCAACCGGGAAATTAAAGAAGAATTGAAAAAAATCATGGAAACAAATGATAATGAAAATACAACGGTTCAAAATCTGTGGGACACAACAAAGGCAGTCCTGAGGGGAAAATATATAGCGGTACAAGCCTTTCTCAAGAAACAAGAAAGGTCCCAGGTACACAACCTAACCCTACACCTAAAGGAGCTGGAGAAAGAACAAGAAAGAAACCCTAAGCCCAGCAGGAGAAGAGAAATCATAAAGATCAGAGCAGAAATCAATGAAATAGAAACCAAAAAAACAATAGAACAAATCAACCAAACTAGGAGCTGGTTCTTTGAAAGAATTAATAAAATTGATAAACCCTTGGCCAGACTTATCAAAAAGAAAAGAGAAAGGACCCAAATAAATAAAATCATGAATGAAAGAGGAGAGATCACAACTAACACCAAAGAAATACAAACTATTATAAGAACATACTATGAGCAACTCTACGCCAACAAATTTGACAATCTGGAAGAAATGGATGCATTCCTAGAAACATATAAACTACCAAAATTGAACCAGGAAGAAATAGAAAGCCTGAACAGACCCATAACCAGTAAGGAGATTGAAACAGTCATTAAAAATCTCCAAACAAACAAAAGCCCAGGGCCAGATGGCTTCCCAGGGGAATTCTACCAAACATTTAAAGAAGAACTAATTCCTATTCTCCTGAAACTGTTCCAAAAAATAGAAATGGAAGGAAAACTCCCAAACTCATTTTATGAGGCCAGCATCACCTTGATCCCAAAACCAGACAAGGATCCCATCAAAAAAGAGAGCTATATACCAATATCCTTGATGAACACAGATGCAAAAATTCTCACCAAAGTACTAGCCAATAGGATTCAACAGTACATTAAAAGGATTATTCACCACGACCAAGTGGGATTTATCCCAGGGCTGCAAGGTTGTTTCAACATCCGCAAATCAGTCAATGTGATACAACACATCAATAAAAGAAAGAACAAGAACCATATGATACTCTCAATAGATGCACAAAAAGCATTTGACAAAGTACAGCATCCCTTCCTGATCAAAACCCTTCAAAGTGTAGGGATAGAGGGCACATACCTCAATATCATCAAAGCCATCTATGAAAAACCAACTGCAAATATCATTCTCAATGGAGAAAAACTGAAAGCTTTTCCACTAAGGTCAGGAACACGGCAGGGATATCCATTATCACCACTGCTATTCAACATAGTACTAGAAGTCCTAGCCTCAGCAATCAGACAACAAAAGGAAATTAAAGGCATCCAAATCGGCAAAGAAGAAGTCAAATTATCACTCTTCGCAGATGATATGATACTCTATGTGGAAAACCCAAAAGACTCCACTCCAAAACTGCTAGAACTTATACAGGAATTCAGTAAAGTGTCAGGATATAAGATCAATGCACAGAAATCAGTTGCATTTCTCTACACCAACAACAAGACAGAAGAAAGAGAAATTAAAGAGTCAATCCCATTTACAATTGCACCCCAAACCATAAGATACCTAGGAATAAACCTAACCAAAGAGGCTAAGAATCTATACTCAGAAAACTATAAAGTACTCATGAAAGAAATTGAGGAAGACACAAAGAAATGGAAAAATGTTCCATGCTCCTGGATTGGAAGAATAAATATTGTGAAAATGTCTATGCTACCTAAAGCAATCTACACATTTAATGCAATTCCTATCAAAGTACCATCCATCTTTTTCAAAGAAATGGAACAAATAATTTTAAAATTTATATGGAACCAGAAAAGACCTCGAATAGCCAAAGGGATATTGAAAAAGAAAGCCAAAGTTGGTGGCATCACAATTCCAGACTTCAAGCTTTATTACAAAGCTGTCATCATCAAGACAGCATGGTACTGGCACAAAAACAGACACATAGACCAATGGAACAGAATAGAGAGCCCAGAAATAGACCCTCAACTCTATGGTCAACTAATCTTCGACAAAGCAGGAAAGAATGTCCAATGGAAAAAAGACAGCCTCTTCAATAAATGGTGTTGGGAAAATTGGACAGCCACGTGCAGAAAAATGAAATTGGACCATTTCCTTACACCACACACAAAAATAGATTCAAAATGGATTAAGGACCTCAATGTGAGAAAGGAATCCATCAAAATCCTTGAGGAGAACACAGGCAGCAACCTCTTCGAACTCAGCCGCAGCAACATCTTCCTAGGAACATCGCCAAAGGCAAGGGAAGCAAGGGCAAAAATGAACTTTTGGGATTTCATCAAAATCAAAAGCTTTTGCACAGCAAAGGAAACAGTTAACAAAACCAAAAGACAACTGACAGAATGGGAGAAGATATTTGCAAATGACATATCAGATAAAGGACTAGTGTCCAAAATCTATAAAGAACTTAACAAACTCAACACAAAAAGAACAAATAATCCAATCAAGAAATGGGCAGAGGACATGAACAGACATTTCTGCAAAGAAGACATCCAGATGGCCAACAGACACATGAAAAAGTGCTCCATATCACTCGGCATCAGGGAAATACAAATCAAAACCACAATGAGATATCACCTCACACCAGTCAGAATGGCTAAAATCAACAAGTCAGGAAATGACAGATGCTGGCGAGGATGCGGAGAAAGGGGAACCCTCCTACACTGTTGGTGGGAATGCAAGCTGGTGCAACCCCTCTGGAAAACAGCATGGAGGTTCCTCAAAATGTTGAAAATAGAACTGCCCTATGACCCAGCAATTGCACTACTGGGAATTTACCCTAAAGATACAAACGTAGTGATCCAAAGGGGCACGTGCACCCGAATGTTTATAGCAGCAATGTCCACAATAGCCAAACTATGGAAAGAACCTAGATGTCCATCAACAGATGAATGGATCAAGAAGAGGTGGTATATATACACAATGGAATACTATGCAGCCATCAAAAGAAACGAAATCTTGCCATTTGCGACAACATGGATGGAACTAGAGCGTATCATGCTTAGGGAAATAAGTCAAGCGGAGAAAGACAACTATCATATGATCTCCCTAATATGAGGGAGTGGTGATGCAACATGGGGGCTTAAGTGGGTAGGAGAAGAATCCATGAAACAAGATGGGATAGGGAGGGAGACAAACCATAAGTGACTCTTAATCTCACGAAACAAACTGTGGGTTGTGGGGGGAGGGGGGTTGGGAGAAGGGGGGTAGGGTTATGGACATTGGGGAGGGTATGTGCTTTGGGGTAAATTGGAAGAGGAGATGAACCATGAGAGACTATGGACTCTGAAAAACAATCTGAGGGGTTTGAAGTGGTGGGGGGGTGGGAGGTTGGGGTACCAGGTGGTGGGTATTATAGAGGGCACAGCTTGCATGGAGCACTGGGTGTGGTGAAAAAAATAATGAATACTGTTTTTCTGAAAATAAATAAATTGGAAAAAAAATTGATTAAAATGGAAAAAAAAAAAAAAGAAATCTGCAAACGTGAACTAGCCTTAGGGTGAGGCCTGAGGTGATCACAGCCCCGATCTGCAGGCTCTGAGGGCATCTCTGTGTGTAGTGAAATTAAGATGTCATTGAGGCAGTTGGGCAGCCTTTTCTGTCTGGATTGTGTGTCCAGAATGGTCACAAGACGTAGGGGTGGCTTCATGGGGCCATGGAACATTCTTCATCTCTGTGGATTCTGCCCATCTCTCAACAACTTGCTGTCTCGGGGGAAAGGGAAGACTGCTATTTTCCGTTTCAAAGGAGGGATTCCAGGGACAATTTCTGGGTCTAGGCAACTGAAAAACACCTACGTGGGTGAGGATTTGTCCCTAGGGGCCTGGATGTCCCACTCTGAGGGATCCTGGTCCAGCTATTGTGGGGGTTTGTTTGGAAGCAGGTTCACGCTGATGGTCACAATGCCTGTTTGTGCCCAGGGCAGCACCCATGTGTGGCCGTGGTCTCATGTCCATGCAGCTGGTTCCCACTCTGAGGGTTGGACACCCATCCTAACATCTATATTTCCTGCCATCAGGAAGGAGGAGTACCCTTGTGCTTCAGGTACCCCATAGGCAGGGATTTGAGCTACGGACTGGGCACAGAGGCTTGAATATCCAGGTTGAGTACAGATGACGGCTTTGGGCCACAACAAGTTCAACCTACAGAAAATGGGGCCCACTCTCTGGGTGGCTGACCTCTTGGCTCAGGCTCTGTCAGAGAGAGCCTTAGGTCCCATGGTGGCCTTAGATATTAGGGTGTCGTCGAAGGCCTTGCAGGTGGATCCTCATGTAGGGTTTCTGGGCAGACTCACCAGGCAATTCTTCTTTCTTGGGGCAGGCAGAATGCTGCATTGTCGCTCCAGAATTCCCTTTCAAGAGGGCTTGTGGACCAGGGGGGTGAAGATGGAATGGTAAACACATGCAACTGTTAAAGTCATTACCAAGTGGAAGGCAGTTCCAGTGTGCAGTGGCTGATTGGATATATCCAACACCTAAGTAAGTGCAGATGTTTGCTCACACAAGAGTTTGTGTCTATGATGACCAACAAATGGAGGTGGCGTCAGGAGGTCATGGAGGATTTCCCACGCTGGGGCTTGTGAGATGCTCCAAACAGCAAGTTTTCCTTCAACCGGACAGGGGAATTATGGTTTGTTTGCTCCAGGGTCCCCCATGAGGAAAGTTTGTGTAGCAGAGCACTCCAATATGGATGCCTGGAAAGCACTCCTCCATTGACCATTGAAGAAGAGGAACATGGCAGGTTTGTTCTGTTGGATCTAAGGCGAAGTATCAAGGCCCTGAGTTGACAAGGAGTCTCATGAAGTTTGGTCACAATACTGGTTTGTTACCAGGGAGATCTTAGAATGTGCTGGTGGCTAAGGGGCTATGCAGGATTCATCTACCCTGAGGGTTTGACACAGGTCCAAGAACACGGTTTCCTTCTGAGGACAGGAATGTTCTGTTGTGTGGCTCCGGGACCACATGTTGAATCATAAGTTGATATTCCAGAACAGGCCTCTGAGGACAGGTTCCTGAAAACCTAATCTAGGGTTCCAATGAAGTACTAGGGCCATGTCAGGTTTAAACATCTGACTCAGGACCATTGACTTGGGTGTCTGCCTGGATGTAGGTGATCAGGGTGTTTCAGACTGGACATTGCGTGCAGAGGGGCCGTCAATATTGAGGTGGGCTCTGGGGCCTTGCAGGTTTCTCCATATTTAAAATGTTTGGGCAACTGAGACGGGCACAGTTTCCTTGGGGATGGCAGGCACAGTCCTGTGCTCTGGCTCCAGAGACACCATCCTGGAGGGCAAGTGAGCCATGGTTTTGGGAAAGAAGTCTGCAAGAACAAATTCGAGTTAGGGTTAGTGGCGAAGTGATCACAGGCCCAATGCATACACCTGGAGGGTAGCTCATGAGGAACTGTAATTTGGGTGACTCGAAGGCGGTAGCCCAGGCTTTTCTATCTGGATTGTGTTTGAATGATGGCCTTGGAATGCTGGTGTGGTCTCATGGGACTATGGGAGATTTTTCCCCTCTTAGGATCCTGGTGGCTTCTGAAGTTTTGTGGCTTTTTCAGGGACAGGAGGTTGCTATTTTCCGTCATTGTGTTGCTCCCAAAACAGGGATTTCAGAGATGGGCTCTTAGTCTGGTTGCCTGGAAAATCACACCAAGGGTTGTTATTTGGGCCTAGGGGCATACCAGGTCTGCAATGAGGGATTCTGGCCATGCCACTGATAGGGCTTGTTTGAAAGAATTCTCACGCTGAGGGTCACAATGTCTGTTTGTGCCCAGGGCGGCCCTCCGGAGTTGGCGTGATCTCATTGTCCATGAAGCTGGGTCCCACTGTGTGGTTTTGACAAACATCCCAACTGCTAGGTTTCCTGTCATGGGGAAGGAGGAGTTCTCTATTGTGCTTCATGTTCCCCTATTGGCAGGTATTCCAGCAAAAGTCTAGGGAAAGGTGCCTGAATCCAATGATGGACAGAGATGACGGACTTGGGCCATGGCCGGTCTCACATGCTGGATATGGGGCCCGCTCTCTGGGTGGCTAACACTAGGTCGTGGCTTAGGCTCTGTCAGACACAGCACTAGTGGCCAGAACAGCCTATAAATCAGAATTCCTTCGAGTGCCAAGCAGATAGATTCTCATGTGGGGTTTCTGGGCAGACTGTCCAGGCAATTCTTCTTTTTATGGGGAAGGAAGAAAGTTGCGTTGTGACTCCAGAGTTTTCAGCAAGTGGGCTTGGTGACAAGTAGGGTGGATGGAATTGTCAACAAAAGTTACGGTTCCATTCAGTGCTAAGCGGAAAGGAGTTCCAATATGCAGAGGCTAATTCGCCATACCCAGCAACTGAGTAAGGGCGGATGTCAGATGTTTGCTCACACTGGAGTTTGTATTTATGATGACTGAATAATGGAGGGGTGGCGTCAAGAGGCCATGGAGTATCTCCCACACTGGGGCTTGTGAGATGCTCCAAACAGCGAGGTTTCCTTCTACCGGACAGGTGGAGTCTGGTTTGCTAGCTCCAGGGTCCCACATGTGAAAAGATTGGGAACAGAGCTCTTCTGCATGGATGCCTAGAAAGCACACCCCCAATGACCATTGAAGCTAAGGAACATGGCAGTTTCCTTCTGGTGGCTCTGTCGAAAAGCACCAAGGCTTTGAGTTGACATTGAATCTCTTGCAGATGGGTCCCGATGCTGGTTTGTTACCACGGAGATCTTAGAATGTGCTGGTAGGTAAGGGACCATGCAGGATTCTCCTACCCTGAGGGTTTGACACAGGTCCAAGAGCACAGTTTCCTTTTGGGGACAGGAGATGTACTGTTGTGTGGCTCAGGGACCACATGTTCTATCATAAGTCGGTATTCCAGGGAAACCGAGCCTCGACCTGTGCCAAACCCTCAGGGTAGGAGAATCCTGCTGGGCACATAAGCCATCAGCACATTCTAAGATATCCCTGGAAACAATTCAGCATTGTGACCCATTCCTGAGGAAAGGTGCCTGGAAACCTAAGCTAGGGTTCCAATGAGGCCCTAGGGGCATGTCAGGTTCAATCGTCTGACTCAGGAACATCGACTTGGGTGCCTGCCTGGATGTAGGTGATCAGGTGTACAGACTGCACATTTGTGACCAGAGCAGCCTCCAGTAAGGGGGTGGGCTCAGGGTTCTTGCAGATTTCTCCTATTCTGGAGGGTTTGGGAAACTGTGACAGGCAAATTTTCCTTGGCAATGGCAGGCACAGTCCTGTGATGTGGCTCTAGAGAGCCCATCCAGCAGGGCATTTGAGCCATTGTATTGGGAGAGAATTCTGAAAACACAAACTTAGGTTAGGATTAGTGGTGAGGTGACCACATGCTCAATGCATACACCTAGAGGGCAGTTCATCAGGAACTGTAATTATGGTGACTCGAAGACAGTAGCAAAGGATGTTCTATTTGGATTGTGTGTCCAGGAAGGCATTGGAATGTAGGTATGGTCTCAGGGGTCCAGGGGAGACTTTACCTCTCTAAGGATCCTGGCAGCTCCCAATAGTTTAGTGGCTTTTTCGGGGAAGGGAAGAGTGCTGCTTTCCATCTTAGGGGTGACCCCAAACAGAAATTACATAGACGGGCACTGGGTCTGGGCCCCTGGAAAATCTCACCAAGAGTTAGGATTTGGGCTTTAGGGGCGTATCAGGCCTGCAATTAGGGATCCTGGTGGTTAAACTGAGAGGGCTTGTTTGAAATCATGCTCAGGTGAGGGTCATAATGCCTGTTTGATCCCAGGACGGCCCTCAGAAGTGGGCGTGGTCTCATTGGTGATACCTCTGGCTCCCACTCTGAGGTTTGCACACCCATCCCCACAGACAGATTTCCTGCCATTGGGAAGGTGGAATTCTCTATTGTGCTTCAGGTTCCCCATTGACCTGGATTCCAGCAAAGGTCTAGGGACAGATGCCTGAATACCAAGGATGGGTAAAAATGCTGGACATGTGCCATGGCCAGTCTCACATGCTGGATATGGTCCCCAGTCTCTTGGTGGCTGACACGAAGTCGGGGCTCAGGCTCTGTCATACACAGCACTAGTGGCTAGGGCTGCCTACGAATTGGGGTTCCCTCGAGGGTCGAGCAGATTGATCCTCATGTGGGCTTTCTTGGAAGATTGAACAGCACTTCTTCCTTCTATGAGGAATGCAGAATGCTCTAATGTGGCTCAAGAATTACCTATTAAGAGGCCATGGAGAACTTGAGGGTGAGGATAGATTTGTAAACACCAACTACAGTTAAATTCAGTGTGAAGCATAAGGCAGCTCCAGTGTGCAGCGGCTGATTCAAGATATCCAGCACCTGAGTAAGGGTGGATGTCAGATGTCTGCTCAGTCTGGAGTTTGTATCTATTATGACTGACTCAAGGAAGAGTGGCGTCAAAAAGCCATGGAGGTTGTCCCACGCTGGTGCTTGTGAGATTCTCCAAACTGCAAGGCTTTCTTCTACTGGAGTTGGGGAGTCTGTTTTGTTTGCTCCAGTGTCCTCCATGTGGGTAGTTTGGGTAGTGCGGCTCTCCCGCATGGCTGCTATGAACGCCCACCTCCATTGTCCATTGCAGCTGAGGAATATGGAAGGTTCGTTCTGGTGGCTCTGGTGTCCAGCACCAAGGGCAATGAATTAACATGGAACCTCTTTCAGTTGGGTCCCAATGCTGGTTTGTTACCAAGGAAATCTTAGAATGTCCTGGTGGCTAAGGGGCCATGCAGGATTATCCAACCCAGAGGGTTTGACACAGGTCGAAGGGCATGGTTTCCTTCTGGGGACAGTTGATGTTCTGTTCTGTGGCTCAGGAACCTCATGTTATATCATAAGTTGGTACTCCAGAACAGGCCTCTGAGGACAAATGCCTGAACACCTAATTTAGGGTTCCAGTGAGGTCCTAGGGGCATGTCAGTTTCAATCTTCTGACTCAGAACCATTGACTTGAGTGTCTGCCGGATGTAGGTGATCAGGGTGTTTCATGATACGCATTTACTTCCAGAGCGGACTCCAATATTGTCGTGGGCTCAGGGGCCTTGCAGGTTTCTCCTAATCTGGAGGGTTTGGGAAACTGTGACGGGCAAATTTTCCTTGGGGATGACAGTCACAGTCCTGTGGTTTGGCCAGAGACCCCATCCTGGAGGGCATTTGAGCCATGGTTTTGGGAGAGAAATCTGCAAACATAAACTCGAGTTAGGGTTAGTGGCGAGGTGATCACGGGCCCAATGCATAGATCTGGATGGCAGCTCGTCAGGACCTGTACTTAGGGTGACTTGAAAGAGGTAGTACAGGCTTTTCTATTTGCATTGTGTGTCCAGGATGGCCTTGGATTGAAGGTGTGGTCTCACGGGTCTATGGGATATTTTTCCTCTCTAAGGATCCTGGCAGCTCCCAATACTTTGGTGGCTTTTTCAGGGAAGAGAAGAGTGTTGTTTTCCATCTATGGGGTGCCCCAAAAGAGAAATTACAGAGATGGGAACTGGGTATGGGCACCTGGAAAATATCACCATGGGTTAGGATTTGGGCCTAGGGGTGTCCCAGGCTGGCAATGCCATATCCTGGTGGTGAAACTGAGAGTGCTTGTCTGAAATCATGCTCAGGTTGAGGGTCACAATGCCTCTATGATCCAAGCGCGGCCCTCAGGAGTGGGTGTGGTCTCATTGGCAATGCAGCTGGCTGCCACACTGATGGTTGGACACCCATCCCAACAGCCAGGTTTCCTGCCATGGGGAAGGGGGAGTTCTCTATTGTGCTTCAAGTTCCCCCATTGGCAAGGATTCCAACAAAAGACTGGGGACAAATGCCTGAATACCAAGGATGGGTAGATATGACGGACTAAAGCCATGCCCGGTCTGCATGCTGGATATGGGCCAAAGCCTCTGGGTGGATGACACGAGGTCGGGGCTCAGGCTCTGTGAGACAGAGCACAAATGGCCAGGGAAGCCTATATATCAGGGTCCCCTAGAGGGCTGAGCAGATTGATTTTAATTTTGGGTTTCTGGTCAGACACACCAGGCTCTTCTTCTATGGGGAAGGAAGAATGTTGCATTGTGGCTCCAGAATTCCCTCTCAACAAGGCTTGGAGACCAGTAGGGTGAGGATGGAATTGTAAAACCAAGCTACTGTTCAATTCAGTGCCAAGTGGAAGGCAGTTCCAATATGTAGCAACTTATTTGAGAAACCAGTACCTGAGTAAAGGCGGTTGTCAGATATTTTCTCACACTCTAGTTTGTATCTATGATGATCGACAAATGGAGGGGTGGCATCAAGAAGCCACGGAGGATTTCCCACGCTGAGGCTTGTGAGATGCTCCAAACAGCAAGGTTTCCTTCTACTGGACATGTGGAGTCTGGTATGTTTGTTCTACATTCCCCCATGGAAAGTTTGGGTAGCAGAGCACTACTGCATGATACCTAGAAAGCAAACCTCCATTCTCCATTGCAGCTGAGGAACATGAAAGGTTCTTTCTGGTGGCTCTGGTGCGAAGTACCAAGGGCGATGAATTAACATGGAATCTCTTTCAGATGGGTTACAATGTTGGTTTTTTACCAAGGAATGCTTAGAATGTCCTGTTGCTAAGGGGCCAAACAGGATTCTACTACCCGGAGGGTTTGTCAGAGGTCAAAGAGCATGGTTTCTGTGTGGGGAAGGAGCTATTCTTGTTATATCATGTTATATCATAAGTTGTTATTCCAGAACAAGCCTCTGAGGACAATGCCTGTAAACCTAATCTAGGATTCCAGTAAGGTCCTAGGGGCATGTCGGTTTCAATTTTCTGATTCAGGACCATTGACTTTGGCGTCTTCCAGATGTAGGTGATCATTCTGTTTCAGACTGTGCATTTGTGTCCAGAGCAGCCTCCAATATGGCGGTGGGCCCAGGCATCTTTGAGGTTTCTCCTAATCTAGACCGTTTGGGAGACTAGGATGGGCAAATTTTCCTTGGGGATGGTAGGCACAGTCCTGTGGTGTGGCTCCAAAAACCCCATTCTGGAGGACATATGAGCCATGGCTTTGGGAGAGTAGACTGCAAACTCAAACTCAGATAGGCTTAGTGGTGAGGTGATCATAGGCTCAGTGCGTAAACCTGTAGGAGAGCTCGTCAGGAACTGTGATTAGGACGGCTGTAAGGCAGGCTTTCCTATCTGGTTTGTGTGTTTGGATGGCCTCAGAATTCAGGTGTGGTCTCATAGGTCCATGGGAGATTTTTCTTCCTTAAGGATCCTTGTGGCTTCTAATAGTTTGGTGGCTTTCTCAGGGAAGGGGAGAGTGCTGTTTTCAATCTTAGGGGTGCCCCAAAACGGATTCCGGAGATGGGCTCTGGGTTTGGGCGCCAGGAGATTCCCACCAAGGGTTAGGTATGGGCCTAGGGGCATACCAGCCCTGCAATGCAGTATCCTGGTGGTGCAATAGAGAGGGCTTATTTGAAAGCATGCTCAGGCTGAGGGTCACAATGCCTGTTTTTTCCCAGGGTGACCCATAGGAGTGGGCATGGTCTCATTGGTCATACACGTGGCCCCCTCTCTGAACGTTAGACTACCATCCCAACAGCTAGGTTTCATGCCATGGGGAAGGAGAAGTTCACTATTGGGCTTCAGGTTCCGCCATTGGCAGGGATTCCAGCAAAGGGTTAGGGACAGATGCCCGAATACCAAGGATGGGTAGAGAGGACGGATTGAGCCATGGCCGGTCTCACATGCTGGATATGTGAACCACTCTTTGGGTGGCTGACACGAAGTCGTGGCTCAGGTTCTGTCAGACACAGCACTACTGGCCAGGGCAGCTGGTAAATTGGGGATCCTCAAGGGCTGAGCAGATGATCCTCATGTGGGGTTTCTGGACAGTCTTACCAAGCATTCTTCTTTCTATGGGGAAGGAAGAATGCTGTGTTGTGGCTCCAGAGTTCCCTATCAAGAGGGTTTGGGGCCCAGTCGGGTGAGGATGGAATTGTAAACACTAGCTATGGTTCAATTCAGTGCCAAACAGTAGGCAGTTCCAAAGGCAGCGGCTTATTCGAGATAGCCCACACCTGAGTAAGGGGGGATGTCAGATATTTGCTCACACTGGATTTGTGTCTATGATGTCCAAAAAATGAAGTGGTGGTGTCAAGAGGCTACAGAGAATTCCCCACGCTGTGGCTTGTGAGATGCTCCAAACAGCAAGGTTTCCTTCTGTTGGACAGGTGGAGTCTGCTTTGTTTGTTCCACAGTCCTCCATGTGGAAAGCTTGGGTAACAGTACTCTCCCGCATGGATGCCTGGAAAGCACATGGCCATAAATCATTGCACCTGAGGATCATGGCATGTTCCTTCTGTTGTCTCTGGGGCGAAGTACCAAGACCTGGAGTTGACATGGAATCTCTTGCAGATGTTTCACTATGCTGTTTTGTTACCAGAGAGATCTTAGAAGGTGCTCGTGGCTATGGGGACATGCAGGATTCTCCCACCTTGAGGGTTGTATACAGGTCCTATGGCACAGTTCGCTTCTAGGGATATGAGATGTTCTGTTGTGTGGCTCAGGGACCACATGTTGTACCCTAAGTTGGTATTCTAGAACAGATGACAAACGCCTGAAAACCTAATCTAGGGTTCCAGTGAGGTCCTAAGGGCATGTCAGGTTTAATATTCTGACTCAGGCCCATTCACCTCGGTGTCTGCCTCTGCCTCGATGGAGGTGATCAGGGTGTTTCAGACTCCGCATTTGCAACCAGAACTGTCTTCAATACTTGGATGGGCTCAGGGGCCTTGCAGGTTTCTCCCAAAGTGGAGGTTTTGGGCAAATGTGACGGCCATAGTTTCCTTGGTGATTGCATTCACAGTCCTCTGGTTTGGCTACAGAGACCTTATCCTGGAGGGCATGTGAGTTATGGTTTTGGGCGAGAAGTATACATACACAAACTGGGGTTAGTGTTAGTGAAGAGGTGATCACAGGCCCAATGCATAGACCTGAAGGGCAGCTCATCAGGAACTGTAATTAAGGTGTCTCAAAAGCGGTAGCACAGGCTTTTATATCTGGATTGTGTGTCCAGGATGGATGAAATGCAGGTGTGGTCTCATGGTTCCATGGGAGACTTTTCCCCTCTATGGAATCTGCTGGCTCCCTGTCATTTGGGGGCTTTTTTTTTGTGGAAGGGAAGAGTGATGGTTTCCAACGTATGTGTGCCCCAAAATAGGGATTCTAGAGATGGGCTCTGGGTCTGGGCACCTGAAAAATCCAACCAACGGTTAGGATTTGGGACTAGAGGCATACCAGGCCTTCAAAGCCCGATCCTGGTGGTGCAACTGAGACCGATGGCTTGAAAGCATGCTCAAGCTGAGGGTCACAATGCCTGTTTGTCCCTAGGGCGGCCCTCAGGAGTGGACATGGTCTCATTGGCCATGCAACTGGTTCCCACTCTGAGGGTTGGAAAACCATCCCAAAAGCCACGTTTCCTGCCTTGGGGCAATAGGAGTTTTCTGTTGTGCTTCAGGTTCCCCCATTGGCAGGGATTCCAGCAAAGGTCTGGGGACAAATGACTGAATATTAGAATGGGTAGAGGACAGTCGTGGGCCATCTCTGGTCTCACATGCTGGATATGGGCCCGGCTATCTGTGTGGCTGACAAGAAGTCGGGGCTCAGGCTCTGTCAGACTCAGCAGTAGTCGCCAGTATACCTATAAATTGGGGTTCCCTTGTGGGCCAAGCAGACCAATCCTCATGTGGGATTTTCTGGCAGTCTCACCAGGCACATCTTCTTTCTAAGGGGAAGACGGAATGCTGCGTTGTGGCTCCAGAATTCCTCATCAAGAGGGCATGAGGACGAGTACGGTGAGGATGGAATTGTAAACCCAAGCCACGGTTATATTCAGTGCCAGGCGGAAGACAGTTCCAATGTGCAGAGTATTATTCAAGATATCCAGGGCGTGAGTAAGGGCGGATGTCAGACGTTTGCTCACACTGGAGTTTGTATCTATGATGACCAACAAATGGAGGGGTGGCATCAAGAGGCCTTGTAGGATTTCCCACGCTGAGGATTGTGAGATGCTCCAAACAGGAAGGTTTCCTTCTACTAGACAGAATGAGTCTGGTTTGTTTGCTCCAAGGTCCCCCATGTGGAAAGTTTGGGTAGCGGATGTCTCCCACATGGATGCCTGGAAAGCACACCTCCATTGAGCATTGCAGCTGAGGAATATGACAGGTACATTGTGGTGGCTGTGGGGCATAGTACCAAGGTCTTGAGTTGACATTGAATGTCTTGCAGAGGGGCCACAATGACGGTTTGTTACCAGGGAGATATTCGAATGTTCTGGTGGGTAAGGTGTCGTACAGGATTCTCCTACCCTGAGGGATTGGCACAGTTCGAAGAGCACGGTTTTCTTGTGGGGACAAGATTTGTTCTCTTGTGTGACCCAGGGCCCAAATGTTGTATCATAACTTGGTATTCCAGAACAGGCACCTGAGGAAAGATTCCTGAAAACCTAATCGACGGTTCCAATGTGGTTTTAGGGGCATGTCAGGTTTAATCTGAGTGAGGACGACTGACTTGACTGTCTGTCTGGATGTAGGTGATTAGGTTTTTAAAGACTGTGTAATTCTGTCCTGAATGGCCGCTGATATAGGGGTTGGATCAGGGCATGGCTGCTTTCTTCTAATCTGGAAGGTTTGGGCAACTGTGACAGGCACAGATTCTTTGGGGATGGCAGGCACAGTCCTGTGGTGTGGCTCCAGAGACCCCCATTCTGGAGGGCATGAGAGCCATGGTTTTGGGATTGAAGTCTGCATACACAAATTCAGGTTAGGGTTAGTGGAGTGGTAGTCACAGGCCCAATGCATAGACCTAGAGGTGAACACAACAAGAAAAGTAAATACGGTGACTGGAAGGTGGTAGCACAGGGTTTTCTATCTGGATTGTGTGTCCAGTATGGGTTGGGAATGCAGGAGTAGTCTCATTGGTCCATGGGAGACTTTTACTCTCTAAGGATCCTCGTGGATCTTCATAGATTTGTGTCTTTTTCGGAGAAGGGAAGAGTGCTCTTTTCTATCTTTGGGTTGCCGCAAAACAAGGATTCCCAAGATGGGCTCTGGGTCTGGGCTCCTGCAAATTGCCACAATATGTTAGGATTTGGGCCTAGGGCATACCAGGCAAGCAATGCAGGATCCTGGTAGTGCACCTGAGAAGGCTTGCTTGAAAGCATGCTCGGGCTGAGGGTCACAATGCCTGTTTGTGCTCAGGCCGGCTCTCAGGTGTGTGCATGGTCTTATTGTCCATGCAGCTTTCTCCCACTTTGAGGGTTGGACACCCGTTCCAACAGCCAGGCTTCCTGCCATGGGAAAGAAGAGTTCTCTATTGTTCTTCAGGTACCCTCATTCACAGTGTTTCCAACAAAGGTCTGGGGACAGGTGCCTGAATACCAAGGATGTGTAAAGATGACAGACTTGGGCCATGGCCTTTCTGACATTCTGGGAATGGGACCCATTCTGTGTGGCTCACACTATTTTGGGACCATTCTATATCAGACACAGCACTAGTGGCCAGGGAACCCTTTAAATTGGGTTTCCCTCGAAGGCCAAGCAGATGATCCTCATGTGGGGTTTCTGGGTAGATTCACCAGGCACTTATTCTTTCTATAGGGCAGGCAGAATGTTACGTTGTGGCTCAAGAATTCCCTATCAAGAGGGCTAGGGAACCAGTAGGGTGAGGATGGTTTTGTAAACACAAGCTTCGATTCAATTCAGTGCCATGCGGAATCCACTTCCAATTTGCAGTGGCTTATTCAAGATATCCAGCAGCAGAGTAAGGGAAGATGTCAGATGTTTGCTTACACAGGGGTTTTTGTCTATGATTACCGTCAAACGGAGGGGTGGCGTCAATAGCCCATGAAGGATTTCCCACGCTGAGGCCTGTGATATGCTCCAAACCGCAAGTTCCTTCTCCTTGACGGTAGAGTCTGGTTTGTTTGTTCCAGGGTCCCCCATGTGGAAAGTCTGGGTAGCAGAGCACTCCCACATGGATGCCTGGAATGCACACCTCCTTTGACCTTGAACATGAGGAACATGACAGGTTCATTCTGGTGGCGCTGGGGCGAAGTTCTAAGACCTTGAGTTGACATGGAATCTCTTTCAGAAGAGTCACAATGCTGGATTGTTACCAGGGAGATCATAGAATGTGCTGGTGGCTAAGGTGCTGTGCAGGATTCTCCTATTCTGAGGGTTTGCAAAGGTCGATGTTCACAGTTTCCTTCTGGGGACAGGAGATGTTCTGGGGTATGGCTCAGAGAAAACCCATTGTATCATTAGTTGATATGCCAGAACAGGCCTCTGATGCCAGATGCCTAAACACCTAATTTAGGGTTCCAATGAGGTCCTAGGGGTATGTCAGTTTCAATCTTCTGACACAGGACCATTTATTTGGTTGTCTGCATGGATGTAGGTAAGCAGGATGATTCAGACTGTGCATTTGCAACCCGAGAGGCGACAATATTGGGGAGAGCTCAGGCGCCTTGCTGGTTTCTCCTAATTTGGAATGTTTGGGCAACTGTGAGGGGCACAGTTTTCTTGGGGATGGCAGGCGCAGTCCTGTGGACTGGCTCCAGGGACCCTATCCTGGAGGGCATGTGAGCCATGGTTTTTGGAGAGAAATCTGCAAACACAAATTTGGGTTAAGTTTAGTGGCATGGAGGTCGCAGGCTCAATGCATAGGCCTGGAGAGGACCTCGTCAGGAACTGTAATTAGGGTGACAGGAAGGTGGTAGCACAGTCTTTTCTATCTGGATTGTGTGCCCAGGATGGCCTCGGTATGCAGGTGTGGTCTCTTGGGCCCATGGGACACTTTTCCTCTCTAAAGATCCTGGTGACTCCCCATAGTTTTGTGGCTTTTTCGGGGAAGGGAAGAATGCAGATATGCATCTTAGGGGTGCCCCAAAAAAGGGGTTCCAAAGACGGGCTCTGGGTCTGGGCCCCTGGAAAATCCCACCATATGTTAGGATTTGGGCATAGGGGCATACCAGTACTGCAATGCGTGATCATGGTGGTGCAACTGAGAGGGATTGTTTGAAAGCATTCTCAGGCTGAGGGTCACCATGCCTGTTTGTGCCCAGGGCGGTCCTCAGGATTGGGCGTCATCTCATTGGCCATGCAGGTGGCTCCCACTTTGAGGGTTGGACACCCATCCGAACAGCCTGGTTTCCTGCCATGGAGAGGAGGCATTCTCTATTGGGCTTCAGGTAGCCCCATTGGCAGGGATTCCAGCAAAGTTCTGGGAAAAGATGCCAGAATACCAAGGATTGGTAGAGATGAGGAAGTAGGGCCATGGACCGTCCCACATTCTAGATATGGGTCCAGCTCTGTAGGTGGCTTACACTAGGTCGGGGCTCATTCTCTGCCAGACACAGCACTAGTGCCTAGGGCAGCCTATAAATCGGGGTTCCTCGAGGTCCGAGCAAATTTATCCTCATGTGGGGTTTCTGGGCAGACTCAACAGGCACTTCTTCTTTCTATAAAGAAGGCAGAATGCTGCGTTGTGGATCTAGAATTATCTATCAAGGGGCCTTGCAGACCATTAGAGTGAGGATCAAATTGTAAACACAAGGCATGGTTCAATTTATTTCCAAGCGGAAGGCAATTCCAATGTGCAGCGGCTTATTCGAGATATCTAGCACCTGAGTAAGGGGAGATGTCAAATATATGCTCACACTGGAGTTTGTGTCTGTGATAACTGACAAATGGAGGGGTGGCATCAAGAGGCCATGGAGGATTTCACACGCTGAGGATCCCTAATTAGAAATGTCTCCCATGAACCCATGAAACCACACCTGCATTTGGAGTACATCCTGGACACACAATCCAGATAGAAAAGCCTGTGCTACCACCTTCCCATCACACTAATTACAGTTTCTGACAAACTGCCCTCCATGTCTATGCATTGGGCCTGCGATCTCCATGCCACTTACCCTATCCCGCATTTGTGTTTTCAGATTTCTCTCCAAAAACCATGGCTCACATGCCCTCCAGGATATGGGTCCCTGGATCCACACCACAGGACTGTGTAGGCCATCCCCAAGGAAACTGTACCCATCGCAGTTGTCCAAACCTTCCAGATTAGGAGAAACCTGCAAGGCCCCTGAGCCCACCGCAATACTGTCGGCTGCTCTGAACGCAAATACACAGTCTGAAACACCTTGATCACCTACATCCAGTCAGACAGCCATGTCAATGATCCTGAGTCAGATGATTGAACCTGACATGCCTCTATGACCTCATTGGAACCCTGGATTAGGTTTTCAGGCATCTGTCCTCAGGATCCTGTTCTGGAATACCAACTTATGATATAACAGGTGGTCCCTGATACACACAACAGGACAGGAGATGCTCTTCGACCTGTGCCAAACCCTCGGTTAGCAGATTCTTGCATGGCACCTTAGCCACCAGAACCTTTTAAGATCTCTCTGGTAAAAAACCAGCACTGTGGCCAATCTGCAAGAGATTCCAAGTCAACTCAAGGCATGGTCCTTCGCCCCAGGGCCACCAGAACGAACCTTCCTTGTTCCTCAGATGCAATTGTCAATGTAGGTGTACTTTCCAGAGATCCTTGAGGGAGAGCTCTGCTACTCAAACTTTCCATATGGGGAACCCTGCAGCAAACAAACCAGACTCCACCTGTCCAATAGGAGGAAACCATGCACACTGGAGCATCACACAATCCTCAGAGTGGGAAATCCTCTAAGGCCTCTTGACGCCACCCCTCCATTTCTCAGTCATCAAAGTCACAATTTCCAGTGTGAGCAAATATCGGACATCTGCCCTTTACTCAGGTGCTGGATATCTCAAATAAGCTGCTGCACATGGGAACTGCCTTCCCCTTGGCACTGAAATGGACTGTAGCTTCTGTTTACAATTCCATCTTAACCCTGCTGGTCCCGAAGCCCCCTTGATAGGGAATTCTGGAGCCACAACACTGCATTCTGCCTTCCCCATAGAAAGAACAAGTGCCTGGCGAGTCTGCCCCGAAACACTCTATGAGAATCAATCTGCTCTGCCCGCGAGGGAATCCCGATTTATTGGCTGCCCTGGCCACTAGTGCTGTCTCTGACAGAGCCTGAGTCCGAACTAGGTCAACAACACAGAGAGTGGGCCCCATTCCATGCTGTGAGACCCGCCATGGGACAAGTCTGTCATCTCTACCCATCCTTGGTATTTGGGCACCTTTCCCCAGACTTTTGGTGGAATCCCTGCCAATGGGGGAACCTGAAGCACATAGAGAACACCTCATTCCCCAAGGCAAGAAACCTGGGTATTGGGATGGGTGTCCAAACCTCAAAGTGGGAGACAGTTGCATAGCCAATAAGACCAAGCCCACTCCTGACAGCCACCCTGAGCACAAACAGGCATTGTGACTCTCAGACTGAGTGTGCTTTCAACCGAGCCTTCTCAGGATCCCACCAGGATCCCACTTTGCAGACCATGTATGCCACTAGGCCCAAATTTTAACCCTTGGTGGGATTTTCCAGGCCAAGAGACGAAGAGCCCATCTCAGGAATCCCTGTTTTGGAGCACCCCTAAGATGCAAAACAACACTCTTCCCTTCCCCAAAAAAGCCACCAAATAATGGGGAGCCACCTGTATCCTTAGAGAGGAAAAATCTCCCATGGACCCATGAGACCACAGCTCCGAGGCCATTTTGAATAAACAACCCAGATAGAAAAGCCTGGGCAACCGCCTTCCAGTCACCCTAATAACAGTTCCTGATGAGCTGCCCTCCAGGTTTCCGCATTGGGCCTCCGATCACCTCGCCACTAACCCTAACCGAATTTGTGTTTGCAGACTTCTCTCCCAAAACAATGGCTCACATGCCCTCCAGGGTGGGGTCCCTGGAGCCACACCACAGGACTGTGCCTGCCATCCCCAAGGAAACTGTACCCATCACAGTTGCTTAAACCTTCCAGATGAGGAGAAACCTGCAAGGCCCCACAGCCCACCCTAAGATTGGCATCTGCTCTGGACACAAATTTGCAGTCTGAAACACCCTGACCACCTACATCAGGTAGACAGCCAAATCAATGGTCCTGAGTCAGAAGATTGAACTTGACATGAACCTAGGACCTCACTGGAACTCTAGGTTTTCAGGCGTCTGTCCTGAGGGACCTGTTTTGGAATACAAACTTATGATGCAACATGTGGTCCCTGAGCCACACAACAGCACATCTCCTGTCCCCAGAAGGAAAGCGTTCTCTTTGACCTGAGCCTAACCCTCAGTGTTGGAGACTCCTGCACGGCACCTTAGCCAACAGCACATTCTAAGATCTCGCTGGTAACAATCCAGCATTGTGACCCATCTTCATGAGACTCCATGTCAACTCAAAGCCTTGGTACTTCGCCTCAGAACCACCAGAACAAACCTGCCATGCTCCTCAGCTGCAATAGTCAATGGAGGTGTGCTTTCCAGGTATCCATGTGAGAGATCTGCTCTCCAACCTTTCCACATGGGGAACCCTGGAGCAAAGTATCTAAGCTTCAGCTGCCCAGTAGAAGAAATCCTTGCTGTTTGGACCATCTCACAAGCCTTAGTGTGGGAAATCCTCCATGGCCTCTTGACGACATCCCTCCATTTATAGGTCATCATAGACACAAACCCCATTGTGAGCAAATATCTGACACCCGTCCTTACTCAAGTGATCGATATTTCTAATCAGCCACTGTACATTGGAATTGATTTCCTCTTGGCACTGAATTGAACCGTAGCTTGTGTTTACAATTCCAACCCCACCCTTGTAGTCCCCAAACTCTCTTGATGAGGAATTCTGGAGCCACAAGGTAGCATTCTGCCTTGCACTTAGAAAATTGAAGTCCCTGGTGTGTCTGCCCAGAAACCCCACATGAGGATCAATCTGCTCGGCCATTGAGGGAACTCCGATTTATAGGCTGCCCTGGCCACTAGTGCTGTGTCTGACCGAGCCTGAGTCCTGACCTAGTGTCAGCAACCCAGAGAATGGATCCCATATCCATCATATGAGGCCTGCCATGGGACAAGACCATCATCTCTACCCATCCTTGGTATTCGGGCATCTTTCCCCAGACTTTTGGTGGAATCCCTGCCAATGGGGGAACCAGAAGCACTTAGAGAACTCCTCTTACCCCATGGCAAGAAACCTGGGTATTGGGATGGGTGTCCAACCCTCAACGTGGGAGACAGCTACATGGCTAATGAGACAATGCCCACACTTGAGGGATGCCCTGGGCACAAACAGGCAATATGACCCTCAGTCTAAGCAGGTTTTCAAACAAGCCCTCTCGTTTGCACCACCAGGATCCTGCATTGCAGGTCTGATATGCCCCAGGCCCAAATCCTAACCCGTGGTGGGATTTTCCAGGCAAGCACACCCAGAGCCCTCCTCTGGAATCCCTGTTTTGCAGCACCCCTAAATTGGAAAACAGCACTCTTCCCTTCCCGAAAAAGCCACCAAACTATGGGGAGCTGCCAAAATCCTTAGAGAGGAAATGTCTCCCATGAATCCATGAGACCACACCTACAATCCAAGGCCATCCTGGACACACAATCCAGATAGAAAAGCCTGTGCTACATTCTTCCAGGCTTCCTAATTACAGTTTCTGATAAGCTTCCCCCCTGGCCTGTGATCACCTCACCACACACCCTAACCCGAATTTGTCTTTGCAGACTTCTCTCCCAAAACCATGGGTCACGTGCCCTCCAGGATAGGGTCTGTGGATCCACACCATAGGACTGTGCCTGCCATCATAAAGGAAACCGTTCCCTTCACAGTTGCCCAAACCTTCCAGATTAGGAGATAGCTGCAAGACCCCTGAGCCCACCCCTATATTGGCGGCCACTCTTATGAAAATGTGCAATCTGAAACTCCCTGATCACGTAAATCCAGGCAGACGGCCAAGTCAATGTTCCTTAGTCAGAAGATTGAAATTGACATGCCCCTAAACCACAATGGAACCCTAGTATAGGTTTTTAGGCATCTGTCCTCATGGGCCTGTTCTGGAATACCAATTTATGATACAACAGGTGGTCCCTGACCCACACAACAGATCTCTCCTGTCCCTAGAATGAAATTGTGCCCTTCAACCTGAGCCAAACCCTCAGAGTAGGAGAATTCTCAATGGCACCTTAACCACCAGAACATTCTAAGATCTCCCTGATAACAAACCAGCATTGTGGCCCATCTCCAAGAAATTCCATATTTACTCAAGGCCTTGGTACTTCGCCTTAGAGCCATGAGAACGAACCTGCCATGTTCCTTAGCTGCAATGGTCAGTGGAGGTGTACTTTCCAGGCATCTATGCGGGAGAGCTCCACTATCGAAACTTTCCATATGGGGAACCCTGGAGCAAAAAAATAGACTCTACCTGTCCAGTAGAAGGAAACCTTTCAGTTTGGAGCATCTCACAAGCCTCAGCATGGGAAATCTTCCATGGCCTCTTGACTCCACCCCTCCATTTGTCTGTCATCATAGACACTAACTCCAGTGTAAGCAAACATCTGACATCTGCCCTTACTGAGGTACTGAAAATCTTGAATAAGCCGCGGCACATTGGAACTGCCTTCCGCTTGCCACTGAATTGAACAGTAGGTGGTGTTTACAATTCCATCCTCACCCTACTGGTCCCAAGCCCTCTTGATTGGGAATTCTGGATCCACAACACAGCATTCTGCATTCCCCATAGAAAGAAGAAGTGCCTGGTGAGTCTACCCAGAAACCCCACATGAGAATTAATATGCTCGGCCCTCGAGGGAACCCCGAATTATAGGCTGCCCTGTCCACTATTGCTGTGTCTGATAGAGCCTGATCCCTGACCTGTGTCTGCCACCCAGAGAGAGGGACCAATATCTAGCATGTGAGACCTGTTATGGCCCAAGTCCGTCATCTCTACTCATCCTTAGTATTCAGGCACCTGTCCCCAGGCCTTTGTTGGAATTCCTGGTAATGGGGGACCTGAAGCACAATAGAAGACTCCTCCTCCCCATGGCAGGAATGCTGGTAGATGCGATGGGTGTCCGGTCCTCAAATAGGAAGCCAGCTGCATGGCCAATGAGACTATTCCCACTTTTGAAGGCCTCCCTAGGCACAAACAGGCATTGTGACCCTCATTCTGAGCATGCTTTCAAAGAAGCCCTCTCAGTTGCACTGTCAGGATCACGCTTTGCAGGCCTGGTACACCCCTAGGCCCAAATCCAAACCCTTGGTGGGATTCTCCAGATGCCCCGAACCAGAGCCTGTCTCTGGATTCCCTGTTGTGGGGAACCCCTAAGATAGAAAACAGCACTCTTCCCTTCCCCAAAAAAGCCACAAAACTGTGGGAGCCACCAGGATCCTTAGAAAGGAAAAGTCTCCATGGACCCATGAGACCACACCTGCATTTCCACGACATCATGGACACACAACCAGATATAAAGGCCTGTGTTACTTCCTTTCATCACTCTAATTACAGTTCCTGACAAGGCGCCATCCAGGCCTACACATTGGGCCTGAGATCACCTTGCCACTAACCCTAACCCTAATTTGTGTATGCAGACTTCTTTCCGAAACCATGGGCCACAGGCCCTCAAGGATGGGGTCTGTGGATCCACACTACAAGACTGTGCCTGTCATCCCCAAGGAAAATGTACCCGTCACAGTTGCCCAAACCTTCCAGATTAGGAGAGACCTGGAAGACGCCTGAGCCCACCCCAATATTGGTGGCCGCTCTCTATGACAATGCGCAGTCTGAAACACCCTGATCACTTATATCCAGGCAGACAGCCAAGTCAATGGTCCTGAGTCAGAAGATTGAATCTGACATGCCCCCGGGAACTCACTGGAACCCTAGATTAAGTTTTTAGGCATCTTTCCTCAGGGTTCTGTTCTTGAATACCAACTTATGATACAACATGTGGTCCCTGAGCCCCAGAATAGAACATCTCCTATCCCCAAAAGGAAACCGTTCTCTTTGACCTGTGTCAAACCCCCAGGATAGAAGAATCCTGCATGGCACCATAGCCACCAGAACATTCTAAGATCTCCCTAGTAACAAACCAGCATTGTGGCCCATCTGAAAGAGATTCCATGTCAACTCAAGGCCTTGGTCCTTCACCGCAGAGCCACCAGAATGAACGTTTCATGTTCCTCAGTTGCAATAGTCAATGGAGGTGTTCTTTCCAGGTATCCATGCTGGAGAACTCTGCTACCCAGACTTTCCACATGGGGGACCCTGGAGCAAAAAAAACCAGACTCCACCTGTCCAGTAGAAGTAAACTTTCCTGTTTGGAGCAACTCAAAATCCTTAGAGTGGGAAATCCTCCATGACCTCTTGAGGCCACCCCTCCATTGGACCGTCATCATAGACACAAATTCACGTGTGGGCAAATATCTGACATCTGCCCTTAATCAGGTGCTGGATATCTAGAATAAGCCAATGCACATTGGAACTCCCTTCTGCTTGGCACTGATTTGAACCGAAGCTTGTGTTTAGAATTCCATCTTCACCCTACTGGTCCCCAAGCACTCTTGATAGGGAATTCTGGAGATACAACGCAGCATTCTTCCTTCCCCATAGAAAGATGAAGTGCCTGGTGAGTCTGTCCAGAAACCCCACATGACGATCAATCTGTTAGGCCCTCGAGGGATCCACGATTTATTGGCTGCAATGGCCATTAGTGCTGTGTCTAACAAAGATCTCTAAGATCTCCTTGGTAACAAGCCAGCATTGTGGACCATCTGCAAGACATTCCATGTCAACTCAAAGCCTTGGTCCTTAGCCCCAGAGCCACCAGAATGAACTTGCCATGTTCCTCAACTGCCATTAAGAATGGAGGTGTGCTTTGCAGGCATCCATGCCAAAGAGCTCTGCTACCCAAACATTCCACATGGGGTAGAGTGGAGCAAACAAACCAGATTCCATCTGTCCAGTAGAAGGAAACCTTGATGTTTGGAGCATCTCACAAGCCTCAGCGGGGAAATCCTCCATGGGCTTTTGATGCCACCCCTCCATTTGTTGGTCATCATAGACATAAACTCCAGTGTGAATAAACATCTGACATCCGCCCTTACTCAGGTGCTGGATATCTCGAAAAAGACGCTTCACATTCAAACTGTGTTCTGCTGGCACTAAATTTTACAGTAGCTTGTGTTAACAATTCCATCCTCACCCTACTGGTCCCCAAGGCCTCTTGATATTGAATTCTGGAGCCACAGTGCAACATTATGCCTCCTTCATAGATTGAAAAATTGCCTGCTGAGTCTATCCAGAATCCCCACATGAGGATCAATCTGCTCGGGTCTCAAGGGAACCCCAAATATGGACTTCCCTGGCCACTAATGTTGTATCAGACAGAGCCTGAGCCCCTACCTAGTGTCAGTCATCCAGAGAGTGGGCCCCATATCTAGCATGTGGGCCTGGCCATGGCCCAAGTCCATCATCTCTACCCATCCTGGTATTCTGGCACCTTTCCCCAGACTTTGCTGGAATCCTTCCAATGGGGAAACCTGAAGCATAATTGAGTACAACTCCTTCCCCATGGAAGGAAACCTGCCTGTTGGGATGGGTGTGCATCCCTCAATGTCAGAGCCAGGTGCATGGCCAATATGACTACATCAACTCCTGAGGGCGTCCCGGGGCACAGACAGGCATTGTGACCCTCACCTGAGTATGTTTTCAAACAAATACTCTCAGTTCCACCACAAGGTTCCCACATTGCAGGCCTGGTATGCCCAAATCCTAACCCTTGGTGGGATTTTCCAGGTGCTCAGACCCAGAGCCCTTCTCTGGAATCCCTGTTTTGGGTCACCTTTAAGATGGAAAACAGCACTCTTATCTTCCACGAAAAAACCACCAAACTATGTGGAGCCATCAGAATCCTTAAAGTGGAAAAGTCTCCCATAGACCCATGAGACCTCATCTGCATTCAGAGGCCATTCTGGACACACTATCCAGATAGAAAAGTCTGTGCTACACTCTTCCAGTAACCCTAACTACAGTTCCTGTCGAGCTGTCCCCCAGGTCTATGCATTGGGCCTGAAATCGCCTCTCGACTAACCTGAACCAGAATTTTTGTCTGCAGACTTCACTCCCAAAACCATGGCTCACATGCCCTCCAGGATAGGGTCACTCGAGGTGTACCAAAGAACTGTTGCTGCTATCCCTAAGGAAAACATGCCCATCATAGTTGCCCAAACCTTACAGATTAAGAGAAACCTGCAAGGACCCTGAGCCCACCCTAATATTGTGGCTGCTCTGTATGCAAAAGCGGAGTCTGAAACAACCTGATCCACTCCATCCAGGCAGACAGCGATGTAAATGGTCCTGAGTCAGAAGATTGAACCTGACATGGCCTTGGACCTCATTGGAACACTTGAATAGGTTGTCAAGCATCTGTCCTCAGAGACCTATTCTGGAATACCAACTTATGATACAACATGTAGACCCTGAGCCACACAACAGAACATATCCTGTCCCCAGAAGGAAACTGTGCTCTTTGACCTATGTAAAACTCAGGATAAGAGAATCCTACATGGCAACTTAGCACACCAGCACATTCTAAGATCTCCCTGGTAACAAACCAGCATTGTGATCCATCTGAAGGAGATTCCATGTTAACTCATTACCCTTGGTACTTTGCCCCAGAGCCAACAGAAGGAACCTGCCATGTTCCTCAGCTGCAATGGTCAATGGGGGTGTGCTGTCCAGGGATCCATGTCGGAGAGCTCTGCTATACAGAATTTCAACATGGGGGACCCTGGAGAAAACAAACCAGATTCCATATGTCCAATAGAAGGAAACCTTGCTCTTCGGAGCATGTCACCAGTCTTAGCTTGGAAAATCCTCCATGGCAATTGATGCCACCTCTCCATTTGTCGTCCATCATAGACACAAACTCCAGTGAGAGCAAACACCTGACATCCGCCCTTACTCACGTGCTGGATATCTTGAATAAGCCTCCGCACTATGTAACTGCCTTCCGCTTGGCACTGAATTTAACCATAGTTGTTTTTACAATTCCTTCCTCACCCTACTGGTCCCCAAGCCCTCTTGATAGGGCATTCTTGAGGCATAACGCAGCATTTTGCCTGCTCCATATAAAGAAGAAGTGCCTGGTGAGTCTGCCCAGATCCCCCACATTAGGATCCACCTGTATGGCCCTCAACTATGCCCTAATATCATAGGCTACCATGGGCACTAAAGCTCTGTCTGACATAGCCTGATTCACAACCTCCAGTCAGCCATCTAGACATTGGGCCCCATATCCTGAAAGTGGGACCAGGCGTGGCCCAAAACTGTCATCTCTGCTCAACCTGGTTGTTCAGGCATCTGTCCCTAGAACTTAGCTCAAATCCCTGCTAATGTGGGAACCTGAAGCACAAGAGTACTCCTCTTTCCCAATAGTAGGAAATTTGGTCTGTGAAATGGGTTTCCAATCCTCAGAGGGGGAACCAGCTGCATTTCCCTTGAGACCACAGTCACTCATGGGAGATGCCCTGGGCACTGAAAGGCATTGTGACCCTCAGCGTGAGCCTTTCTCAAAAAGTACCCCTCGTTAGCTGCACCAGGAGTCCACAGAGCGGGCCTACCAGGTTGCTATGGCCAAATCCTCTTTCTCCTTGGTGTTTTCCAGACAACCAGACCCAGAAGCTGTCTCTGGAATTTCTCTTTTCCGGTTCCCCTGAGAAGGAAAACAGCAGTACTCTCTTCGCACAGAGACACCAAAGTCTTGGGGACTGGGCAGAATACCCAGAGATGAAGAATCTCCCATGGCCCCATGAAGCCACTCCTATATTTTGCGACTGTCCTGAACACAGAATCCAGACAAAATAGCCTTCACTACTGCCTCCATGACACCTTAATTTCAGTACACTATGAGCTGCATTCAAGGCCTGCAGATCTGGCCTGTGATCACCTCGGGCCTCACCCTAACCCTAGTTCGTGTATGCAGATTTCTGTCCCCAAGGCCCTGGCCCACATGCCCTCCAGGATGGGGCCTCTGATGCAACACCAGATGATTATGCCAACATTCCTGAAGGAGTCTCTACACTTCACTGTTGCCCAAATTCTGAAGATTAACAGCAAAGTAAAAGCCCCTGAGCCCCTGTCAATTTCAAAGGACACTCTGGGCCGAAATGCCTATTCTGACACACAATGAGCACCTGCCTTCAGGAAGACATCCAAGTAAAAGGTCCTGAGTCAGAATATAGAACCAGACATGCCCCTAGGACTTCATCAATACCCTATCTTAGATTATCAGGTGCCAGTCCCCAGAGGACTGTCCTCCAATACCAATTTATATTCTAACATATGGTTCCTGAGCCACACTACAGAACCCCTCCTGTCCCCAGAAGGATACCTTACTCTTGCTAGCTTTGTTCAAGACTCAGTGTAGGAGAATCCTGCATAGCCCTTAAGCACCCCAACATGCTAACATCTGCCTGGATAAAAACCAGCTTTTTTTATGTAAAATGCTGTTTTTTAATTATATTCATAAGAACAGGACCATAACTGTACAAAGACAAAGATAACAAAGGCAAAAGAGGAGGAGCAGTAGGAGCAGGAGAAAGAGAAGTAAAAGAAGAAAATCCCTTTAACAGGCACCATTTATCCTTAAAACAGAGTCAAGTCTTCAACTTGGTTTTTCCACCCAGGAGCAGTACTTCCCCCATGACCCTCCAGAACACAGCGGAAAGTGAGAAGAACCGTGAAGAGACTACAATCACATTCAACCTTTTTTTGAAAGTAGCCATAATGAACACTCTCGTTCTCTTTTACAAAGATCACATCAGGTTACTAATTGAAGTGTATCATTCAGCCAAAGCCAATGAACCTGGTATCTAATTTCAAGCTATTTTTTGTTTTCTTAAAAATCCTTCCTGAAAATATACTCAAATACAGAGTTTTTTTTGGTTGCATAGTCTTTTAAGCCTTGCCGGTCTTGGAAACTCTTTATCTCTCCATCCATTTTGAATGTCAGTCTTGCTGGATAATGTATTCTTGGCTGCATGCTCTTCTCATTCAGTGCCCTGAATATATCTTTTTTTTTCAATTTATTTATTTTCAGGAAAACAGTATTCATTATTTTTTTAAGCACACCCAGTGCTCCATGCAAGCCGTGCCCTCTATAATACCCACGACCTGGTACCCCAACCTCCCACCCCTCCGCCACTTCAAAACCCTCAGATTGTTTTTCAGAGTCCATAGTCTCTTATGGTTCACCACCCCTTCCAATTTACCCGAAATCACATACCCTCCCCAATGTCCATAACCCTACCTCCTTCTCCCAACCCCCTTCCCCCCAGCAACCCACAGTTTGTTTTGTGAGATTAAGAGTCACTTATGGTTTGTCTCCATCCCTATCCCATCTTGTTTCATGGATTCTTCTCCTACCCACTTAAGCCCCCATGATGCATCACCACTCCCTCATATCAGGGAGATCATATGATAGTTGTCTTTCTCCGCTTGACTTATTTCGCTAAGCATGATACGCACTAGTTCCATCCATGTTGTTGCAAATGGCAAGATTTCATTTCTTTTGATGGCTGCATAGTATTCCATTGTGTATATATACCACTTCTTCTTGATCCATTCATCTGTTCATGGACATCTAGGTTCTTTCCAAAGTTCGGCTATTGTGGACATTGCTGCTATAAACATTCGGGTGCACGTGCCCCTTTGGATCACTACGTTTGTATCTTTAGGGTAAATACCCAGTAGTGCAATTTCTGGGTCATAGGGCAGTTCTATTTTCAACATTTTGAGGAACCTCCATGCTGTTTTCCAGAGTGGTTGCACCAGCTTGCATTCCCACCAACAGTGTAGGAGGGTTCCCCTTTCTCCGCATCCTCGCCAGCATCTGTCATTTCCTGACTTGTTGATTTTAGCCATTCTGACTGGTATGAGGTGATATCTCATTGTGCTTTTGATTTGTATTTCCCTGATGCCGAGTGATATGGAGCACTTTTTTCATGTGTCTGTTGGCCATCTGGATGTCTTCTTTGCAGAAATGTCTGTTCATGTCCTCTGCCCATTTCTTGATTGGATTATTTGTTCTTTGGGTGTTGAGTTTGTTAAGTTCTTTATAGATTTTGGACACTAGTCCTTTATCTGATATGTTGTTTGCAAATATCTTCTCCCATTCTGTCAGTTGTCTTTTGGTTTTGTTAACTGTTTCCTTTGCTGTGCAAAAGCTTTTGATCTTGATGAAATCCCAACAGTTCATTTTTGCCTTTGCTTCCCTTGCCTTTGGCGATGTTCCTAGGAAGATGTTGCTGCGGCTGAGGTCGAAGAGGTTGCTGCCTGTGTTCTCCTCAAGGATTTTGATGGATTCCTTTCTCACATTGAGGTCCTTCATCCATTTTGAGTTTATTTTTGTGTGTGGTGTAAGGATATGGTCCACTTTCATTTTTCTGCACGTGGCTGTCCAATTTTCCCAACACCATTTACTGAAGAGGCTGTCTTTTTTCCATTGGACATTCTTTCCTGCTTTGTCAAAGATTAGTTGACCATAGAGTTGAGGGTCTATTTCTGGGATCTCTATTCTGTTCCATTGATCTATGTGTCTGGTTTTGTGCCAGTACCATGCTGTCTTGATGATGACAGATTTATAATAGAGCTTGAAGTCCGGAATTGTGATGCCACCGACTTTGACTTTCTTTGTCAATATCCCTTTGGCTATTCGAGGTCTTTTCTGGTTCCATATAAATTTTAAAATTATTTGTTCCATTTCTTTGAAAAAGATGGATGGTACTTTGATAGGAATTGCATTAAATGTGTAGATTGCTTTAGGTAGCATAGACATTTTCAAAATATTTATTCTTCCAATCCAGGAGCATGGAACATTTTCCATTTCTTTGTGTATTCCTCAATTTCTTTCATGAGTACTTTATAGTTTTCTGAGTATAGATTCTTGGCCTCTTTGGTTAGGTTTATTCCTAGGTATCTTATGGTTTGGGGTGCAATTGTAAATGGGATTGACTCCTTAATTTCTCTTTATTCTGTCTTGTTGTTGGTGTAGAGAAATGCAACTGATTTCTGTGCATTGATCTTATAAGTTCTAGCAGTTTTGGAGTGGAGTCTTTTGGGTTTTCCACATAGAGTATCATATCATCTGCGAAGAGTGATAATTTGACTTCTTCTTTGCTGATTTGGATGCCTTTAATTTCCTTTTGTTGTCTGATTGCTGAGTCTAGGACTTCTAGTACTATGTTGAATAGCAGTGGTGATAATGGACATCCCTGCCTTAGTGGAAAAGCTTTCAGTTTTTCTCCATTGAGAATGATATTTGTGGTGGGTTTTTCATAGATGGCTTTGATTATATTGAGGTATGTGCCTTCTATCCTTACACTATGAAGAGTTTTGATCAGGAAGGGATGCTGTATTTTGTCAAATGCTTTTTCAGCATCTATTGAGAGTATCATATGGTTCTTGTTCTTTCTTTTATTGATGTGTTGTATCACATTGACTGATTTGCGGATGTTGAACCAACCTGGAAGCCCTGGGATAAATCCCACTTGGTCATGGTGAATAATCCTTTTAATGTACTGTTGAATCCTATTGGCTAGAATTTTGGTGAGAATTTTCGCATCTGTGTTCATCAAGGATATTGGTCTATAGCCCTCTTTTTTGAGGGCTAGATCCTTGTCTGGTTTTGTTATCAAGGTGATGTTGGCCTCATAAATGAGTTTGGAAGTTTTCCTTCCATTTCTGTTTTTTGGAACAGTTTCAGGAGAATAGGAATTAGTTCCTCTTTAAATGTTTGGTAGAATTCCCCCGGGAAGCCATCTGGCCCTGGGCTTTTGTTTGTTTGGAGATTTTTAATGACTGTTTCAATCTCCTTACTGGTTATGGGTCTGTTCAGGCTTTCTATTTCTTCCTGGTTCAATTTTGGTAGTTTATATGTTTCTAGGAATGCATCCATTTCTTCCAGATTGTCAAATTTGTTGGCGTAGAGTTGCTCATAGTATGTTCTTATAATAGTTTGTATTTCTTTGGTGTTAGTTGTGATCTCTCCCCTTTCATTCATGATTTTATTTATTTGGGTCCTTTCTCTTTTCTTTTTGATAAGTCTGGCCAGGGGTTTATCAATTTTATTAATTCTTTCAAAGAACCAGCTCCTAGTTTCATTGATTTGTTCTATTGTTTTATTGTTCTATTGTTTTTTTTTTTTTTGGTTACTATTTCATTGATTTCTGCTCTGATCTTTATGATTTCTCTTCTCCTGCTGGGCTTAGCGTTTCTTTCTTGTTCTTTCTCCAGCTCCTTTAGGTGTAGGGTTAGGTTGTGCACCTGAGACATTTCCTGTTTCTTGAGAAAAGCTTGTACCGCTATATATTTTCCTCTCAGGACTGCCTTTGTTGTGTCCCACAGATTTTGAACAGTTGTATTTTCATTATCATTTGTTTCCATGATTTTTTTCAATTCTTCTTTAATTCCCTGGTTGACCCATTCATTCTTTAGAAGGATGCTGTTTAGTCTCTATGTATTTGGGTTCTTTCCAAACTTCCTCTCGTGGCTGAGTTCTAGCTTCAGAGCATTGTGGTCTGAAAATATGCAGGGAATGATCCCAATCTTTTGATACCAGTTGAGTCCTGATTTAGGACCGAGGATGTGATCTATTCTGGAGAATGTTCCATGTGTACTAGAGAAGAATGTGTATTCTGTTGCTTTGTGATGAAATGTTCTGAATATATCTGTGATGTCCATCTCATCCAGTGTATCATTTAAGGCCTTTATTTTCCTGTTGATCTTTTGCTTGGATGATCTGTCCATTTCAGTGAGGGGAGTGTTAAAGTCCCCTACTATTATTGTATTATTGTTGATGTGTTTCTTTGATTTTGGTTGTTAATTGGTTTATATAGTTGGCTGCTCCCACGTTGGGGGCATAGATATTTAAAATTGTTAGATATTCTTGTTGGACAGATCCTTTGAGTATGATATAGTGTCCTTCCTCATCTCTTATTATAGTCTTTGGCTTAAAATCTAATTGATCTGATATAAGAATTGCCACTCCTGCTTTTTTCTGATGTCCATTGGCATGGTAAATTCTTTTCCACCCCCTCACTTTAAGTCTGGTGGTGTCTTCGGGCTTAAAATGAGTTTCTTGGAAGCAACATATAGATGGGTTTTGGTTTTTTATCCATTCTGATACCCTGTGTCTTTTGATTGGGGCATTTAGCCCATTAACATTCAGGGTAACTATTGAGAGATATGATTTTAGTGCCATTGTATTGCCTGTAAGGTGACTGTTACTGTATATTGTCTCTGTTCCTTTCTGATCTACCACTTGTAGGCTCTCTCTTTGCTTAGAGGACCCCTTTCAGTTTTTTCTTTTTTTTTTTTTTTAAGATGCTACAATGTATCTTTTTTTTTTAAGATTTTATTTATTTATTTGAGAGAGAGAGACAGTGAGAGAGAGCACGAGCGAGGAGAAGGTCAGAGAGCGAAGCAGACTCCCCATGGAGCTGGGAGCCTGTTGCGGGACTCGATCCCGGGACTCCAGGATCACGCCCTGAGCCGAAGGCAGTCGTCCAACCAACTGAGCCACCCAGGCGTCCCCCCTTTCAGCATTTTCTGTAGAGCTGGAAAAACTAGCTTTTTGATCCCACAGCATGAAACTCCATTTCAACTCAGGCCTCTTGGAACTTTGCCCCAGAGGCACCAGATCGACCCTGTCATTTTCCTCAGCTACAATGGTCAATGGAATTGTGCTTTCCAGGAATCCATGATGGATAGCTCTTCTACACAAAGTTTTCATATGGGGGACTCTGGAGAAAACAAACCAGACTCCCCCTCTCCAATAGAAGGAAATCTTGTCGTTTGGAGCATTTCACAAGCCACAGGGTGGGAAATCCTCCATGGCCTCATGACGCCCCCCCCCCAATTGGCGGTCATCATAGACACAGACTCCAGTGTGAAGAAACATATGACATCCACACTTACTCAGGTGCTGGATATCTAGAATCAGTCGCTGCACACTGGAACTGCCTTCCGCTTGTCACTGAATTGAGTCGTAGCTTGTGTTTACAATTCCATCCTCACCCTCCTTTTGCACACGCCCTCTTGATAGGAAATTCTTGAGCCACAACACAGCATTCTGCCTGCCCCACAGAAGAAGTGCCTGGTGAGTCTGTAGGAGGGAAAAGCCACATGAAGATCCACCTGCACGGCCCTCGACGGCACCCTAATATCATAGGCCGCCATGGGCACTGAGAATCTGTCTGACACAGCCTGGGCCACGACCTTAAGAAGGCCCCTTAGACAGTAGACCCCGTATCCTGCAGGAGGGACCTGTCGTGGAACAAAGCCATCACATCTACTCAACCTGCATATTCAGGCATCTCTCCCCAGACCATAGCTCAACTCCCTGCCTATGGGGAAACCTGAAGCCCAGGTGTAACCCTCCTTCCCGATGGCAGGTAACCTGGCTGATGGGATAGGTGTCCAACCCTCAGAGTGGAACCAGCTGCATGGGCCGTAAGTCCACTGTAACTCATCAGAGCCACCCTGGGCACAAACAAGTTTTGTGACCTTCAACATGAGCCTGCTTTCAAAAAAACCTCCTCAGTAGCTGGTCCAGGAGCCCACAGAGCAGGTCTCCCACGTTCCTAGGGCCAAATCCTCACCGTCTTTTGTTATTTCGAGTCTCCCACCCAGAACCTGTCTCTGGTATCCCTCTTTTAGGGATCCCCCAAGACCGAAAACAGCAGTCTTTCGTTCCCACAGAGAAACCAAACTCTTGAGATCTGAGCAGAATCCCCAGAGACAAAGAATCTCCCATGGCCCCATGATCCATAGCTACATTTTGGGACCATTCTGCACATACAATCCAGGCAGACAAGCCTGTGCTACTGCCTCCATGGCACCTTAATTTCAGTACAATATGAGCTGCACTCAGGGATTGCAGATCAGACCTGTGATTACCTCGGTCCTCACTGTAACCCTATTTCGCATTTGCGGATTTCTGTCCCCAAAGCCCTGACCCACATGCCCTCAGGAAGGGGCTTCTGGAGCCACACCAGACAACTGTGCCTATCCTCCCGAAGGAAACTCTGCCCTTCACTGTTGCCCCAACCCTGAAGATTAGGAGCAAAGTACAAAGCCCTGAGACGACCTCCATTTTGAAGAACGTTCTGGACCCAAATGTGCATTGTGACACACAATGAGTCCCTGCCTCCAAGCAGACATTCAAGTCAAAGGACCTGAGTCAGAAGATTGAACCTGACATTCTTCTAGGACTTCATCAATGCATGAGCTTAGGTTTTCAGGTGAATGTCCACAGGGGGCTGTTCCACAAGACCAAATTATATTCCAACATGTGGTCCCTAAGCCACACTAAAGAACCCCTTTTGTCCACAGTAGGATACCCTGCTCTTGGTAGCTGTGTTCCAGATACAGTGTAGGAGAGTTCTGCATGGCCCTCTGACCAATCCACATTCCAATTTCTCCATGGATACCAACCAGCATTGTGATCCAACAGCATGAAACTCCATGTCAACTCAGATTGCTTGGAACTTATCCCCAGAGCCAGCAGAGTCACCATGTTACTCAGCTGAAATGGACGACGGAGGTGTGCTTTCCAGGCGTCCAACCAGGCGAATTCTACTACCTAACTTATCACACGGGGGACTCTGAAGGAAACAAACCAGAGTCCACCTGTCAAGTAGAAGAAAACCTTGCTGTTTGGAGCATCTCACAAGCCCCAGTGTTGGAAATCCTCCATGGCCTCTTGACGCCACGTCTCCATTTGTCGGTCATCATAGACACAGACTCAAGTGTGAGCAAACATCTGACATCCTCCCTTACTCAGATGCTGGAGATCTCACAGAATCTGCTGCCTATGGGGACAGCCTTCCTCTTGGCACTGAATTTAACCATAGCTTATGTTTACAATTCCATTCTCACCCTACTGGTCCCCAAGTCCTCTGGATACGGAATTCCAGAGTCACAACACGGTATTCTGCCTTCCCCATAGAAAGAAGAGTGCCTGGTGAGTCTGCCCAGAAAACCCACATGAGGATCAATCTGCGAAGCCCTCAAGCGAACCCTTATTTATAGGCTTCCCTGGCCTCTCATACAGTGTCTGTTAGAGCCTGAGCCCCGATCTAGTGTCAGCAACCCAGAGAGCGGGACCCGTATCTAGCATGTGGGACTGAACAAGTCCTTACTCCATCATCTCTACTCATCCTTGATATTCAGGCCTCTGTCCTCAGAACTTTGCTGGAATCCCTGCCAATGGGGGAACCTGAAACCAACAGAGAACTCCACCTTTTCCATGGCAGAAATCCTAACTGTTGGGATGGTTGTCCAACTCTCAAAGTTGGAGCCAGCTGCATGGCCAATGAGACCACAACCACACATGAGGGCCTCCTACGGCCCAAATAGGCATTGTGACCCTCAGCGTGAGCATGCTTTCAAACAATCCCTCTCAGTTGCACCACCAAAATCCCGCTTTGTAGGCCAGAGATGCCCGTAGGCCCATATCCTAACCCTTGCTAGGATATTTCAAGCATTCAGACCCAGAGCCCGTCTCTGGAATCACTGTTTTGGGGCACCCCCTAAGATGGAAAACAGCACTCTTCCCTTCCCCGAAAACCCCACCAAACTATTGGGAGACGGCAGCATCCTTAAAGAGTAAAATCTCCCATGGACTCATGGGACCACACCTGCATTCTGAGGCCATCCTGGATACAGAATCCAGATATAAAAGCCTGTGCTACTGCTTTCGCATCACCCTAATTACAGTTTCTGATGAGCCTCCCTCCAGGTCTACTCATTGGGACTGCGATCACCTCGTCATTATCCCAACCCGAGTTGTTGTTTGCAGACTTCTCTCCATAACCATGGTTCACATGCCCTCTAGGGTGGGGTCTCTAAATCACACCACAGCACTGTGTGTACCATCACTTAGGAAAGTGTACATGTCACAGTTTCCCAAACCTCCAGATTAGGAAACCTGCCAATCCCCTGAGCACACCACAATATTGGAGGCCGCTCTGGACGCAAATACACAGTCTGAAACACTCTGATCACCTACCTCTAGGCAGACACCCAAGTCAACTGTCCTGAGTCTGAAGATTGAACCTGACATGCCCCTAGGACTTCACTGGAATCCTAGATTAGGTTTTCAGGCATCTGTCCTCAGAGGCCTGTTCTGGAATATGAACTTATGATACAACATGTGGTCCCTGAGCCACAAACACTACATCTCCTGTCCCCAGAAGAGGACACGGCACTTTGACCTGTGTTAAACCCTCAGGGTAGGATAAGCCTGCATGGCACCTTAGCTACCAGCATGTTCTAAGATCTTCCTTTCAACAAACCAGCATTGTGGCGCATCTGCAAGAGATTCAAGGTCAACTCAAGGCCTTGGTACTTGGCCAAAGAGCACCAGAAGGAACCTGTCATTTTCCTCAGCTGCAATGGTCATTCGAGGTGTGCTTTCCAGGCATCCATGCAGAAGAGCTCTGCTATCCATACTTTCCACGTGGGAGAATCTGGAGCAAACAAAACAAAACAAAACCAGACTCCACCTGTCAGTAGAAAAAACTACCTTGCTGTTTGGAGCATCTCAGAAGCATCAGTGTGGGGAATCCTCCATGGCCTCTTGACACCACCTCTCCATTTGTCGGTCATCATAGACACAACCTCCAGTGTGAGCAACCATCATTCATCCACCCTTATTCAGGTGCTGGATATCTCGTTCATTGGCCATCATAGATACAAACTCCAGGGTGAGCAGACATATGACCTCGCCCATACTCAGGTGCTGGAGATCTTGAAAAAAACCACTGCACATTGGAAGGGTAATTTGCTTGGCACTGAGCTTAAATGTTGCTTGTCAATTCAGAATTCTGTCCTCACACTCCTTGGCTGTAAGTGCTCCATATTGGTAATTTGGGCGCCACAATGCAGCCTTCTGCCTGACCACCCGAAAGAAGAAGTGCCCTATGGGTCTGCGTAGAAAATCGATATAAGGATCCACCTGCACGGCACTCTATGGTACCCCAATATAATAGGCCACCCTGGGCACTAATGCCCTGTCTGACATAGCCCGAGCCCTGACCACCTGGAAGCAACACATATAGTGGGCCCCATATCCTACAGGTGTGAGCTTCCTTGACCTGAGTCTTTCATTTAGAACCAACCTGGGTATTCGGGTACCTGTTCCAGAACATAGTTCAAAATCCTGCCCATGAGGTCCCTGAAGCACAAAAGAGTACCCCTCCTTCCCCATGGCAGGAAAACTAAATGTTGAGATGGTTGTCCAGCCCCCATATTGGGATCCAGGTGAATGGAACAAGAATCAGTGCCCACTCAGGATGGGGAGCTGGGCACAAACAGGCATTGTGACCCTCACCCTGAGACCCATTTCCAACAAGCCCCAGTGGTAACTGGACCAGGACCTCACAGAGCAGGCTTGTAAGACCCTTAGGCCCAAATCCTAAGCCTTGGTGGGATAACCCAGGCACCAGGACCCATAACACTTCTCTGGAATCCATGTTTTGAGAGGAACCCTGACACGGTAAAACACTGTCTCACTTTCCCCAGTAAGACACCAAACCCTTGGGTGCCGGGCAGAAACCCCAGATAGGAAGAAACTCCCATTGGCACATGAGGACACCCATCCATTCAGTGGCCATCCTAGACACAATCCAGACAGAAAAACCTGTGCTCCTGCCTCCCAGCCGCCCGAGTTTCAAATCCGAGGAGCTGCCCTCAGGGTCTTCAGATCGGGCCTGCCATCACCTCGCCCAAAACTCTTACCTGATTTTGTGTCTGAAGATTTTGACCCCAGAGCCCTGAGCCACATCCCCTCCAGGATGGGGCCTCCAGAACCACAGCACTTCACTGGGCCTGTTCTCTGGAGGAAACTCTGCCTGTCTCAGTTGCCCAAACCCTCCACATTAGGAGAAACCTGCAAGTACCTTGAGCTCACCCCAATTTCATAGGCCGCTCTGGAAAAAATGCACTTTCTGACACAGCCTCAGAATCTACCTCAAGGAATACACGCAGGTCAATGGCGCTGAGTCCGAAGATTGAATCTTCCGTGCCCCTAGGACCTCATCAGTACTCTAGCTTAGGTTTTCAGGCCTCTGTCCCCAGCGGCTTGTTCTGGAAAACCAATATATGGTCCAACATGTGGTCCGTGAGCCATACAAGAGAGCCCCTCCTGACTGAGAAGGAAACCTTTCCTTGGGAACTGGGTCTAACCCTTAGGACAGGAGAATCCTGCATGGTCCCAGGGCTTCCGTCACATTCTAAGGTCTCCCTGGGCCCTGGACACGAAGCAGCATCGGGACCCATTAGACTGAGAACTTCCATCAACTCAGATCACTTCCAACTTGGAACCAGAGACAGCGGATCTGGTCTGCTCTTTTCCTCGGCTGTAATGGTAATGTGAGGTGGGTTCCCAGGACCCCATTCAGAGACCTATGCTATCGAATCTTCCATATGGGGGAACCTGGAACCCTCTAAACAGACTTCCCCTGTCCCACATTAGGACACCTTGCTGTTTGGAGCAGCTCAGAAGCCCCAGCTTGGGAAAACCTCCAAGGCTTCTTGAGGTCACTCCACCATTCGTTGGCCATCGTGGATACAAACTCCAGCGTGAGCAGACATCTGACCCTCAACCATACTCAGGTGCTGGAGATCTCAAAACAACCACTGTACATTGGAACAGCCATGAGCTCAGAACTGAGCTTAACCATAGCTTGTGTTTTCAGGGTTCTGTCCACACAGTCCTCACCTGCAAGCCCACCATATTGGGAATTCTGGAGCCACAATGCAGTCTACTGCGGGCCCACCAGAAAGAAGAAGTGCCCTATGGGTCTGCGCAGAAACCCCACATAAGGATCCAGTCGCACTGCTCTCAATGGCACCCTAATGTCATAGGCCACCCTCTGCCCGAATGCTCTGTCTGACACAGCTTGAGCCCCGACTTCCGGTCAGCCACCCAGATAGTGGGCCCCATATCCGGCAGGTGGGCTCTGCTTTGGACCGAGGTTCCTTCTTGAAGGAACCTGGGTAATCAGGTACCTGTCCAGAACTTAGCTCAAATTCCTGCCCACGGGGGACCCTGAAGCACAAAAGAGTACTACTCCTTCCCCATGGCAGGAAAACTTAATGTTGAGATGACAGTGGAACCCTTAGAGTGGGAGCCAGGTGCATGGCCCCTGAGACCACACCAACTCAGGATGGGCAGCTGGGCACAAACAGGCATTGTGACCCTCACCCTAAGACCCTTTCCAACAAGCCCCCAACGTGAGCTGGACCAGGAGCCCACAGAGTGGTCCTGTCATGCTCTTAGACCCAAATCCTAAGCCTTGGTGGGGTTATCCAGGTGCCTGGACCCAGAACCAATATCTGGAATGCCTGTTTTGATGGGACCCCTGAGATGGAAAACCGCGCTCTCCCCTTCCCCCTGAAAGACACCAAACTCTGGGGTGCCAGGCAGAATTCTCAGAGAAGTAGAATCTCCCATGGATCCATGAGGCCACCCCTCCATTCCATGGTCATCCTAGACACACAATCTAGACAGAAAAGCCTGTGCTCCTGCCTCCCAGCCGTCCGAATTTCAAATCCCGAGCAGCTGCCCTCAGGGTCTGCAGATCAGTCCTGCCATCACCTCCCACCTAACTCTTTCCCGAGTTTGTGTCTGAAGACTTTGGTCTCCAAGTCTTGACCCACATGCACTCCAGGATGGGGCCTCCAGAACCACATCACATCACTGGGCCTGCTCTTCCAAGGAAAATCTGCCCATCTCAGTATCCCAAGCCCTCCAGATTAGCAGAAACCTGTCAGGCCCCTAAGCCCACCCCAATTCCATAAGCCACTCTGGAAAAATGCACAGTTTGACACAGCCTCAGAATATACCTCCAGGAAGACATGCAAGTCAATGGGAAGGGATGAATGCCCTAAGACCATGGTCAGTCCAAGGTGTTGGGTGTGCGGCCAGCTGTCTTGGTTTCTGTCAGAAGGTCTGGGCTCAGGCTATGTAAGACAGAACATTAGTGCTTAGGGTAGCCTATGCAATTGGGGTGTTGCAGAGGGCCGATCAGGCTGATCCTCCTTTTGGGTTTCTAGGAAATACCATAAACAATGTATTTCTTCGAGTGGGCAAAAGAGTGCTTTGTTTTAGCCCCAGTATTCCCAATCAGGAGGGCTTCTGTGCCAGGAGTGTGAGGAGGAAGTCTGAGAACACAAGCTAGGCTTAGGTTTCGGGGCGAGGGCACAGCAGGCACACTCTGCAGAGCTTAATCAAGACCTCATGCATATGAAGGCAGAGTGAAGATCAGATGTTCGCTCAGGATGGAGTTTCTTTCCATGTTGGCCCCTTCATGAAGGTGGGGTACATTATGAGGCCATGGAGGTTTTCCCACGATGGGAGTTGTGAGATGCTCCAAACCGCAAGGATTCCTTCTGCGGGACAATTAAGAACTTTTGGATGGCTCCAGGACTTCCCATAAGGAAGTTCCCCAGATCAGGGTTCTAAGGATGGATGCCTGGGAAGCGGGCCTCACATTCCAGTTGTCTCCTAGCGAAAAGACACGTTTGATCTGCTGGCTCTGGGGTAGCAATCAAGGGGGCTGAGTTGAACTGGACTCTCCTGAGGATGGGTCATAATGTGGGTTTGAGTCCATGGAGACCTTGGAATGGGGCATTGGCACCAGGGCCCTGAAGCATTCTCCTAACCAGAGGTTTTGAAACAGCTCCAACGAGCAAGTTTTCCATGGGGAGACTAGGTTCGTTCTTATTTGTGCCTCAGGAAACCACCCTACACTGGTATTGGAAACCTGGCCTCTGAGGAGAGATGCCTGGAAAAAAAAAGAAATGGATCTGATTAGGGCCTAGAGGCCTGTCCGGTTCAATCTTCTTCTCTGGGACATCTGTCGATGGGTCTGAGTTGAGGTAGCTGCTCAGCTGATTTAAGATCAACCCTGTTTTTCCTGGGTGGGCTATACTATTGGATGGCCTCGGTGACTTTGGATGTTTCTCCTAATCTGTAGGGTTGTGGCCAATGGAGTGGGCAAAATTACCCTGGAGAGGGCAGGCACAGTCTTGAGGCGTGGCTCCAGAGACTCAAGCGTGGAGGGTGTGTGGCCAGGGCTTTCGGGACAGAAGTCTGAAAACAGAAACTTCGCTTATGTTTGGGGATGTAGGTATGGCAGGCACGATCTATAGACTGTGAGGACAAATCTTCGGGATATGAAGAAAGGATGAGTTGAGGCGCTTGCTCAGGCTTTCGTCTCTGGATTTTGTGTCATCTATGGCTGTGGAATGTCAGGGTAGCCTCATGGGTCATGGACGATCTCCCTCTCTGGGGATTTGGCATGATCCCAAGAGTTTTGGGGCATTCTATGGGAAGCGAGGAGACCCTTCTGTTTTTTACCTCAGGTATACCACCAAAAGAGGGAGTCCAGAGCGAAGTCCTGGGGAGGGGCGACTGGACAACCAGACCTCTGGTTAACACTGGGGACCCTGGGGCATGGCAAGCCCAATATGGGGGATCTTGGTCCAGACACTGAGAGGCCTTCCTTGAGGACAGGGCTCACGCTGAGGTTCACAATGCGTATTTGTGCCCATGAGCCCCTCAAGCCTGTGCGGGGCCTAATGTATTATGCTGGTTTCTACTACACTGAATGTTGCACAACATGCCAAACACAAGGTTTCTGGCCATGGGGAAGGAGGAGTTCTGATTTCTGCAACACATTCACCCCTGGACAGTGATTAGAGTTAAGGTCTAGGTACTGAAGCCTGAAAACCGAGGTTGGGAAGAGATGAAGTCCTAAGGCCATGGCGTGTCCAATGTGCTCAATGTTTGGCCAGCTGTTGAGTGTGGGTCAGGAGGTGTGGGCTCAGGCTGTGGCAGACAGGGAATTCATGCCCAGGCTAGACTGTATGATTGGGGTGCAGTAGAGTTTCTTGCAGGTTGATACTCATTTGTGGTTACTGTGTAGCCCCAGAGGGCAAAATTTTTCTTCTGGAGGGCAGGCACAGTGCCGCATTTTGGCTCCAGACTTCCCAAACTGGAGGGCTTGTGGGCCAGGAGTGTGAGGACGGAAGTCTGAGAACACAAGCAAGACTTAGGTTTTGGGGCGAGGGCACGGCACGTACCCTCTGCAGAGATGATTCGAGATCTCGTGCACCTGAAGAGAGAGCTAGGATCAGACGTTGGTTCAGGTTGGAGTTTCTTTCCATGACAGCCCCTTCATGAAGGGGAGGGTCTCACGAGGCCATGGAGGTTTTCCCATGATGGGAGTTGTGAGATGCTCCATACCGCAACAATTCCTGCTGTGGGACAGTCAAGACCTGTTGGATGGCTCCAGGAAGTCCCATAAGGAAGTTCTCCAGAGCCGGGTTCTAAGGATGAATGCCAAGGCAGTCCGCCTCCCATTCCACCTGTCTCCTAGTGACAAGGCAAGTTCGATCTGCAGGCTCTGGGGGAGCAACTAAGGGGGTGTGTTGAAATGGACTCTCCTGAAGATGAGCCATAATGTGCGTTTGTGTCCATGGAGACCTTGGAATGGGGTGACAGACCTGGGGCCCTGAATGATGTTCATAACTGGAGGTTTTGATGGAGCTCCAAGGAGTACTTTCCCTATGTGGAGATGAGAATTGTTTTTAATGAGTGCCTAAGGAATCTCCCATATGCTGGTATGGGAAACCAGGCTTCTGAGGAGAGATGCCTAGAAACAAAAGCAATGGATCTGTTAGGGCCTAGGTGCCTATCCGGTTCAATCTTCTTTTCTGGGGATATCTGTCTATGGGTCTGAGGGGAGGTAGTTGCTAAGCTTGTGTCAGATTGCCCCTGTTTGTCCTGGGAGGCCTATAATATGGGATGTCCTCAGGAACATTGGAGTTTTCTCCTAATCTGTAGGGTTGTGGCCAATGGATTGGGCAGAATTACCCTGGTGAGGGCAGGCACAGTCCTGAGGTGTGGCTCTAGGGGCCCCAGCCTGGAGGGTGTGTGGCCAGGCCTGTGGGAACAGAAGTCTGAAAACACAAACTCCACTTAGGATTTTGGACGTAGGTATGGCACGCCCAATCTAGAGACCATGAGGAGAACGCTTTGGGATATGAAAAAGGGTGAGTTTGAGATGCTTGCTCAGGTTTTGTCTCTGGATTTGTGTCAACAATGTGGGTGAAATGTTGGCATGGTCTCATGGGCCATGGATATTTTTCCTTCTCTGAGGATTTGGCCTGATCCCAAGAGTTTGGGTACATTCTGTGGGATGGGAGGAGTCCTTTCTGTTTTTGTTTTAGTTTTTGTTTTTACCTCTTGTGTTCCACCAAAAGAGGAATTCCAGAGCAGAGCCCTTGGGAGGGGCAACTGGACAACCCCACGTCTGGTTAAGTTTGAGGGCCTAGGGGCATGGCAAGTCCCATATGCGGGTTCTTGGTCCAGACACTGAGAGGCCTTCCTTGAGGACAGGGCTCACGCTGAGGGTCACAATGCCTCTTTGTGCCCAAAAAGGCCCATGCTGGTTTCTCCTAGACTGAACGTTGCACAACATGCCAACCACAAGGTTTCTGGCCATGGGGAAGGAAGAGTTCTTATTTCTGCATCACATTCACCCCTGGACAGTGATTGGGGTTAAGGTCTAGGTTCTGAAGCCTGAAAACCGAGGTTGGGAAGAGATGAAGACCTAAGGACCTAAATCGTCCGATGAGCTCAGTGTGCGGCCAGCTGTTGAGTATAGGTCCAGAAGTGAGGGATCAGGCTGTGTCAAACAGGGCATTAGACAGGGTAGACTGTATAACTTGGGTGCAGTCAAGTGGTGTTCAGGTTGATCCTCATTTGGGGATTCTGGGTAGCTCCATAGGGCAAAATTTTTCTTCTGGATGGCAGGGAGAGTGTGGCATTGTGTCTCCACAATTCCCAAACTGGAGGGCTTGTGGGCCAGGAGTGTGAGGACAGAAGTCTGAGAACACAAGATAGGCTTAGGTTTTGGAGCGAGAGCATGGCAGGCACACAATGCAGAGCTGAATCGAGATCTCATGCACCTGAAGCCAGGGCGAATATCAGACGTTTGCTCAGGTTGTAGTTTCTGTCCATGACGGCCCCTTCATGAAGGGGAGTGTCTCATGAGGCCAGGGACGTTTTCCCACGATGGGAGTTATGAATGCTCCAAACCACAAAGATTCCTTCTGTGGGATACTTGAGACCTGTTGGATGGCTCCAGGATGTCCCATATAGAATGAATCCAGAGCAGGGTTCTAAGGATGGATGCCTGGGCAACCTGCCTCCCATTCCAGTTGTCTCCTAGCAACAAGGCAGGTTCGATCTGCTGGCTCTGGGGGAGAAACCAAGGAGGTTGAGTTGAAATGGACTCTCCTGAGGTTGCGTCATAATTTGGGTTTAAGTCCATGAAGACCTTGGAATGGTGCGCTTGATCAGGGCCCTGAAATATTCTCCTAACTGGAGGTTTTGAGAGAGCTCCAAAGAGTACGTTTCCTATGTAGAGGCGAGATTTTTCTGATGATTGCCTCAGTAATCCCCCATATGCTGGTATTGGAAACCAGGCCTCTGAGGGGAGATGCCTGGAAACAAAAGCAATGGATCCTATTAGGGCCTAGGTGCCTTTCCGGTTCAATCTTCTTCTATGGGAATATCTCTCTCTGGGTCTGAGTGGACGTAGTTGCTTAGATTGTGACAGATCACACCTGTTTGTCCTGGGCGACCGACACTATTGAGATGGCATTGGGGATTTTTTAGGTTTCTCCTAATGTGTAGGGTTGACACCAATGGAATGGGCAGAATTCCCCTGGAGAGGGCAGGCACAGTCCTGAAGTTTGGATCCAGGGGCCCAAGCTTGGAGGGTGTGTGGGTCAGGACTGTGGGGACAGAAGTCTGAAAACACAAACTCAGCTTAGGTTTGGGGACATATGTATGAAAGGTCCTACCTACAGACCGTGAGAATTTTTTGGGCTATGAACAAAGGGCGAGTGTGAGGAGCTTGCTCAGGCTTTTGTCTCTGGATTTTGTGTCAAGGGTGTCCGTGGAATGTCGAGGTGACCTCAAGGGCCATGGACAAGTCTTTCTCTCTGGGTATTTGGCCCGATCCCAAGTGGTTGGGGTCATTCTGTAGAAGTAAATAGTTCTTTCTGTATTTTTTATTTTTAACTCAGTTGCCCACCAAAGAGGGATTCCAGAGCAGAGCACTGAGTAGGGGTGACTAGACATCTCAAAATCTGGTTGAGATTAAGGGAATAGGGGCTTGGCAAGCCCCATATGCAAGCTCTTGTTCCAGTCACTGAGACGCTTTACTTGAGGATAAGGCTCACTCTGAGTGTCACAATGTGTATTTGTACAAATTGCGGCCTTCAGGGATAGACGGGACCTCATGGGCCATGCTGCTTTCTCCTACAATGTACGTTGGACAACATACCAACCACAAGGTTTCAGGCCATGGGGAAGGAGGAGTTCTGATTTCTGCATCACGTTCACTCCTGGGCAGTCAGTGGAGATAATATATAGGTTCTGAAGTCTGAAAACCGAGGTTGGGTAGAGATGATGATGTAAAGTCATTGTGCGTGCGATGGGCTCAGTGTACGGCCAGCTGTCTGGGTGTCGGACGGGAGGTCTGGGCTCAGGCTGTGTCAGACAGGGCTTTAGTGCACAGGCTAGACTGTATAATTGGGGTACGGTCGAGTGGCATGCAGGTTGTTCCTCATTTGGCCTTTCTGGTTAGCCCTATATGGCAACGTTTTTCTTCTGGAGGGCAGGCAGAGTACTGCATTGTGTCTCCAGAATTGCCAAACTGGAGGGATTGTGGCCAGGATTGTGAGGATGGAAGTCTGAGAACACAAGCTAGGCTTAGTTTTCTGGGCGAGGACATGACAGGCACACTTTGCAGAGCTGAATTGAGATCTCATACTTTTGAAATCAGGGTAAGAATCAGACTTTAGCTGAGGATGGAGTTTCTGTCCATGATGGCCCGTTCATGAAGGTGGGGGGGTATCATGAGGCAATGGAGGTTTTCGCAAGTTTGGATTGTGTGATACTCCAAACCACAAGGATTCATTCTGCGGGACAGTCGAGACCTGTTGGATTGATTCAGGACATGCCATAAGGAAGTTCTCCAGAGCAGGGCTCTAAGGATGGATGCCTGCACAGCCCACCTTGTATTCCAATTGTTTCCTAGCGACCAGGCAGGTTTGATCTGCTGGTTCTGGGCGAGAAACCGAGGGGGCTGAGTTGAAATGGACTTTCCTGAGGATCGGTCATAATGTAGGTTTGTGTCCATGGAGACCATGGAATGGGGCGGTGGCTATGGGGACCTGAAGGATTATCCTAACCTGCGGTTCCCACACAGCTCCAAAGAGCAAGATTCCCATGTGGAGACGAGATTTGTTCTGATTGGTGCCTCATGAACCTCCATAAGGTTGGTATTGGCAACCAGGCATCGAGGAGAGATGCCTGGAATCCAAAGCAATAAATCCGATTCACACCTAGGGGCCTGTATGCTTCAATCTTCTCTGGCCACATCTGTCTATGGCTCTCAGTGGAGGGCATTGTTCAGCTTGTGTCAGATAGTCCCTGTTTGTCGTGGGCGGCCTACACTACTGGGATGGTTTCAGGGACTTTGGAGGTTACTCCTAATCCGTAAGTTTGTTTCCATTGGAATAGGCAGAATTCACATGGAAAGGGCAGTCACAGTCCTGAGGTGTGGCCCTAGCTTTCTGGGTGTCGGTTGGGAGGTCCGGGCTCAGTCTGTCAGACAGGGCATTAGTGCCCAGGCTAGACTGTGTATTTGGGGTACAGTCGAGAGGCGTGCAGGTTGATCCTCATTTGGCATTTCTGAGTGGCCCCGTAAGCCAAAGTTTTTCTTCTGGAAGGCAGGCAGAGTGCTGCATTGTGGCTCTGGAGTTCCAAAACTGGAGGGCTTGTGGGTCAGGAGTTTGAGGATGGAAGTCTGAGAACACATGCGAGGCTTAGGTTTCGGGGCGAGGACACGGCAGTCACACTCTGCAGATATCAATGGAGATCTCGTGCATCTGAAGTCAAGGCGTGGATCAGACCTTAGCTCAGGTTGGAGTTTCTGTCCATGATGGCCCCTTTATGAAGGTAGGGGGGCATCTCAAAGCCATGGAGGTTTTCCCACGATGGGAGTTGTGAGATGCTCCAATCTGCAAGGACTCCTTCTGAGGGACAGTCAATATCTGCTGGAAGGCTCCAGGACATCCCATACAGAACAATGCCAGAGCAGGGTTCTAAGGATGGATGCCTAGAGAGGCTGCTTCACATTCCAGTTGTCTCCTAGCAACAAGGCAGGTTTGATATTCTGGCTCTGGGGGAGCCATTGAGGGGGCTGAATTGAAATGTACTCTCCTGCGGAATGGTCATAATATGGGTTTGTGTCCATGGAGACCTTGGAATAGGGCAGTGGCTCCGGGTACCTGAAGGTTTCTCCTAACTGGAGGTTTTCATATAGCTCTGAAGGAGAAGTTTCCCATGTGGAGACGAGATTTGTTCTGATTGGTATCTCTGGAAACCTTCATATGCTGACATTGGAAACCAGGCCTCTGAGGAGAGATGCCTAGAAACAAAAAGCAATGGAACCAATTACGGTCTCGGGACTGTCTGGTTCAATCTTTTTTTCTGGGGATATCTGTCTTTGGGTCTGAGTTAAGGTCATTGCTCAGCTTGTGACAGATCACCCCCGTTTTTCCTGGGCATCCTACACTATTGGGATGGTCTTGGGGACTTTGGAGGTTTCTCCTAATCTGTCAGGTTGTGTCCAATGTAATGGGGAGAATTTCCTTGGAGAGGGCAGGTACAGTCCTGAGGTGTGGCTCCAGGGGCCCCAGCCTGGAGGGTGTGTGGGCCAGAACTGTGGGGACAGAAGTCTGAAAACACAAACTCGGCTTAGGTTTGGGGACCTAAGTATGGCAGGCCTGATCTACAGACAATGAGGAGAATTTTGGGGCTCTGAACAAAGAGCAATTTTGAGGTGATTACTCAGGCTTTTGTCGTCAGATTTTGGGTCAACCGTAGCCGTGGACTGTCGGGCTGGCCTCATGGGCCATGCACGAGTCTTTCTTTCTGGAGATTTGGACCAATCCCAGGTGATTGGTGTCATTCTGTGGATGGGAGGAGTCCTTTCCGTATTTTTTTTTTTTTTTTACCTCAGGTGTCAAACCAAAGAGGGATTCTGAGCAGAGCCCTGAGTAGGGGTGACAAGACATCTCGAACTCTGGTTAAGATTGGGAGACTAAGAGCATGGCAAGCCCCATATGCAGGCTCTTGGTCCAGCCACTGAGAGTCTTTACTTGAGGATAAGGCTCACGCTGAGGGTCCCAATATGTGTTTGTGCCCATCACAGCACTCAAGCGTAACCGGGGCCTCATGGGCCACTCTGGTTCCTCCTACACTGAATGTTGGACAACATGCCAACCACAAGCTTTCCTGCCATGGGGAAGGAGAAGTTCTGATTTTTGCATCTAGTTCACTGCTGGGCAGTGAGTAGAGATAAGGTCTAGGTTCTGATGCCTGAAAACCGAGGTTGGGAAGAGATGACAACTTAAGGCCATGGCGGGTCCAATGTGCTCAGTGTGCGTTCAGCTGTCTGGGTGTCGTTCACGACGTCTGGGCTCAGGCTGTGTCAGTCAGTGCATTACTGCCTAGGCTGGACTGTATAATTGGGGTACAGTCAAGTGGCGTGCAGGTTGATAGTCATTTGTGGTTTCTAGGTAGCCCCATTGAGGCAAACTTTTTCTTCTGAAGGACAGGCAGAGTGCTGCATTGTGCCTCCAGAATTCCCAAACTGGAGGGCTTTGTGCCAGGAATTTGAAAATGGAAGTCTGACAACACAAGCTACGCTTAGGTATCAGGGCAAGGGCACGGCAGGCACACTCTGAAGAGCTGAATCGAGATATCATGCAACTGAAGTCACGGTGAGGTTCAGCCATTGGCTCAGGTTGGAGTTTCTGTCCATGATCCGCCTTCATGAAGATTGGGGGCATCAAGTGCCCATAGACATTTTCCCACGATGTGAGTTGTGAGATGCTCCAATCCGCAAGGACTCCTTCTGCGGGACAGTCGAGAGCTGTTGGATGGCAACAGGATGTCCCGTAAGGAACGACGCAAGAGCAGGGTTCTACAGATGGATGCCTGAAGAGTCACCTCTCATTTCAATTGTCTCCTAGCAACAAGGCAGGTTCCATCTGCTTGCTCTGGGGGAGCAACCGAGGGGATTGAGTTGAAATGGAGTCTGCTGAGGATGGGTCATTATGTGGGTTTGTGTCCATGGAGACCTTGGAATTGGGCAGTGGCACCAGGGCCCTGAAGGATTCTCCTAACTGCAGGTTTTGACCTAGGTCCAAAGAGCACGTTTAACTTGTGGAGATGACAATTGCACTGATGGGAGCCTCAGGAAACCCCAAATGCTGGTATTGGAAACCAGGCCTCTGGCGAGAGATGACTGGAAACCAAAGCAATGGATCTGATTAGGGCCTAGGGGCACGTCGGGTTTAATGTTTTTCTCTTGGGATATCTGTCAATGCATCTGAGTGGAGGTAGTTGATCAGCTGGTGGCAGATCGCCCCTGTTTCTCCCGGGCGACCTACACCATTGGGATAACTTTGGGGTTTGGAGGTTCCTCTAATTTGTACAGTTGTGGCCAATGGAATGGGCAGAATTCACTTGGAGCGGGCAGGCACAGTCCTGAGTTGTGGCTCCAGAAACCCCAGCCTGCAGGGTGTGTGGGCCAGGGTTGTGGTGACAGAAGAAGCCTGAAAACACAAACTCGGGTTAGGTTTGGGGACGGAGTTATGGCAGGCCCGATCTACAGACCTTTAGGAGAACTATTCAGGATATGAACAAAGAGCCAGCGTGAGGCGCTTGCTGAGGCTTTTGTCTGGCTTTTGTATCAACGATAGCTGTTGAATGTCGAGGTGGTTTCATCGGCCATGGACATGTATCCCTCTCTGTGATTTGGCCGGATACCAAGACTTCGGGGTCATTCTTTAGGATGGGAGGAGTCCTTTCTCTTTTTTTGTTTGTTTGTTTGTTTGTTTGTTTTTACCTCAAGTGTCCCAACAAAAGACAGATTCCAGAGGAGAGCCCTGGGGAGGGGCGACTGGACAACCCGACCTCTGGTTTAGAATGGGGGCCTAGGGACATGGCAATCCCTATATGCTGGCTCCAGGTCCAGCCACTCTGAGGCCTTACTTGAGGACGGGGCTCATGGTAAGTGTCACAATGCGAGTTTATGCCCAACCTGGCCTTCAAGCATGGGTGGGGCCTCATGGGCCACGCTGGTTTCCCCTACTCTGAAGGTTCAGCAACATGCTAACCACATGGTTTCTTGCCATGGGAAAGGAGTAGTTCTGACTTCTGCATCACGTTCAACCCTGGGCAGTAATAGGAGATAAGGTATAGGTTCTGAAGCCTGAAAACAGAGGTTTGGAAGAGATGACGACATAAGGCCATGGTCTGATCTAATTGTGCTCAGTGTGCGGCCAGCTGTATGGGGGTCATTCGGGAGGTCCAGACTCCTGTTGTGTCAGACAGGGCATTAGTGCCCAGCGTAGACTATATATTTGGGGTACAGTCGAGTGGCATGTAGGTTGATCCTCATTTGGGGTTTTGGGGTAGCCCCATAGGGCAATGTTTTTCTTCTGGGGGGCAGGCAGAGTGCTGCACTGTGGCTCCAGAATTCCCAAACTGGAAGGCTTTTGGGCCAGGAGTGTGAGGACGAAAGTCTGAGAACACAAGTTAGGCTTAGGTTTCGGGGCGAAGGCATGGCAGGCACACTCAGCAGAGCTTAATTGAGATCTCGTGCATCTGAACTCAGGGCATGGATAAGTCTTTGGCTCAGGTTGGAGTTCCTGTCCATGATGTCCTCTTCATGAAGGGGGAGGTTCTCAAGAGGCCATGTAGGTATTCCTGTGATGGGGATTGTGACATGCTCCAAACCACAAGGATTCCTTCTGTAGGACCCTCAAGAACTGTTGGATGGCTTCCGGAGGTCACATACGAACGACTCCAGAGCAGGATTCTGAGGATGGATGCGTGTTGTGCCCGCCTCACATTCCATTTATTTCCTAGCAACAAGGCAGGTTCGATCTACGGGCTCTGTGGGAGCATCCGAGGGGGCTGAGTTGAAATGGACTCTCCTGAGGAAGGGTCATATTGTGCGTTTGTGTCCATGGAAACCTTGGAATGGGGCTGTGGATCTGGGGCCTTGAAGGATTCTCCCAACCGGATGTTTTGACTGAACTCCAAAGATCACATTTCCAATGTGGAGTCGAGATTTGTTCTGATGAGTGCCTCAGGAATCCCCCATATGCTAGTACTGGAAACCAGGACTCTGAGGAGAGATGTCTGGAAACCAAAGCAATGGATCCGATTGGGTCCTAGGGCCTATCTGGTTCAATCTGATTCTCTGGGGCCATCAAACTACAGGTCATATTGGAGGTAGTTGCTCAGCATGTGTCACATGGCCCCTCTTTGTCAGATTGCCCTTGTTTGTCCCCGATTGCCTACACTATTGGGATGGCCTCAGGATCTTTGGAGGTTTCTCCTAATCTGTATGGTTGTGGCCAATTGAATGGGCAGAATTCCCTTGGAGAAAGCAGGCACAGTACTGAGGTCTGGCTCCAGGGACCCCAGCCTGGAGGGTGTGCTGGCCAGGGTGGTGGGGACAGAAGTTTGAAAACACAAATTGGCCTTAGGTTTGGGGGCGTAGGTATGGCAAGGACGGTCTATAGACCTTGAGGAGAACTCTTGGGGATATGAACAAAAGGCGAGTGTGAGGTGCTTGCTCAGGCTTTTGTCACTGGATTTTGTGTCAACGATGGCCATGGAATGTCGGGGTGGCACCAATCAGAACAAATTAGGAGAAAGCTCCAACGTCCCCAAGGCTATCCTAACTGTGTAGGCTGACTGGGACAAACAGGGGCTCTCTGCCACCAGTTGAGCTATTGCCTCCACTCAGACCTGGAGACAGATGTCCCCAGAGAAGAAGATTGAACCGGACAGGAACCGAGGACCTCATCAGATCCATTGGTTTTGTTTCCAGGCATCTCTCCTCAGATGCCTGGTTTCCAGTAGCCGCATATGGGGCTTTACTGAGGCATTTTACAGAGCAAATCTCGTCTCCATATGGGAAACTTGCACATGGGAACTGTGTCAAAACCTCTGGTTAGTAGAAACCTTCATGACCCCGGTGCCACCGCCCCATTCCAAGGTCCCCATGGACACAAACCCACATTATGACCCATGCACAGGAGAGTCCATTTCAATTCAGCACCCTCGGTTGCTCCCCCAGAGACAGCAGACGGAATCTATGTTATTGCAAGGAGACAATTGGAATGTGAGACGGGCAGCCCAGGCATCCATCCTTAGAACCATGCTCTGGAGTCGTCCCTATGGGATGTCCTAGGCCATCCAACAGGTATCAGTTGTCCCGCAGAAGGAATCCTTTCAGTTTGGAGAATCTCAACAACTCCTATCATGGAAAACCTCCATAGCATCATGATGCCCCCACTCTTCATGAAGGGGACATCATGGACAGAAACTCCAACCTGAGCCATCGTCTGATCCTCGCCCTGACTTCAGATGTACAAGATCTCGATTCACCTCTGCAGAGTGTGGCTGCCATGCCCTCGCCCCAAAACCTATGCCTAGCTTGTGTTCTCAGATTTCCATCCTCACACTCTTGGCCCACAAGCCCTCAGGTTGGCAATTCTGGAGCCACAATGCAGCACTCTGCCTGCCCTCCAGAAGAAAAACGTTGCCTTGCGGGGTTACCCAGAAACGCCAAGTGAGGATCAACCTGCACGCCTCTCGACTGTACCCCAAATATACAGTCTAGCCTGGGCACTAATGCCCTGTCTGACAGATTGAGCCTGGACCTCTTCACTGACACCCAGACAGCTGGCCACACACTGAGCACATCAGACCCGCCATGGCCTTAGGTCGTCATCTCTTCCCAACCTCGTTTTGCAAGCTTCAGAACCTAGACCTTAACTCCAATCACTGCCCAGCAGTGAAGGTGATGCAGAAATCAGAACTCCTCCTTCCCAGTGGCAAGAATCCTTGTTATTGGCATGTTTTCCAGCGTTCAGAGTAGGAGAAACCAGCGTGGCCCATGAGGCCCCGCCCATGCATGAGGGCTTCATTGGGCACAAACACACATTGTGAACCTCAGCATGAGTTCAGTCCTCAAGTAAACCCTGTCATTGGCTGTACCAAGAGCACGCATATGGGGCTTGCCATGCCCCTAGGCCCCATTCTTTTTTTTTTAATATTTTATTTATTTGACAGACAGAAATCACAAGTAGGCAGAGAGGCAGGCAGGCAGAGAGAGAGGAGGAAGCAGGCTCCCTTCTGAGCAGAGATCCTGATGTGGGGCTCAATCCCAGCACCCTGGGATCATGACCTGGGCCGAGGGCTGAGGCTTTAACCCACTGAGCCACCCAGGCGCCCCTAGGCACCATTCTTTTTTTTTTTCTAGATTTTTATTTATTTATTTGACAGAGAGAGAGAAATAACAAGTAGGTAGAGAGGCAGGCAGGGGGGGGGGGAGGAAGCAGGCTCCCTGCAGAGCAGAGAGTCCGATGTGGGGCTTGATCCCAGGACCTTGGGATCATGACCCGAGCTGAAGGCAGAGGCCTTAACCCACTGAGCCACCCAGGCGCCCCCCTAGGCCCCATTCTTAATCAGAGTTCGGTTTGTCCATTTGCCCCTCCCTGGGGCTATGCTCTGGTATCCCACTTTTGGTGGGACACCTGAGGTAAAAAACAGAACGGACTCCTCCCATCCCACAGAATCACCCCAAACTCCTGGGATCAGACCAAGTATCCATAAAGGGAGATTCGTCCATGGCCCATGAGGCCACCTCGACATTCCACGGCCACTGGTAACACAAAATCCAGAGACAAAAGCCTGAGCAAGTGTCTCACACTCGCCCTTTGTTCATATCCCAAAGAGTTCTCCTCATGATCTGTAGTGTTTTCAGACTTCTGTCCCCACAGCCCTGGCCCACACACCTTCCTGGCTGGGGTCCCTGGAGTGACACCTCAGGACTGTGCATGCCTTCTTCAAGGGTATTCTGCCCATTCCATTGGCCACAACCATACAAATTAGGAGAAACCTCCAAACAGCGTGAGGCTATCCCAATAGTGTCGGCACCCCAGGACAAACAGGGGTGATCTGACACCAGATGAGGAATTACCTCCACTAAGACCCATAGACAGATGTCCTCCGTGAAGAAGATTGAATCAGACAGGCCCCTAGGCCCTAATCGGATCCATTGCTTTGGTTTCCAGGCATCTCCACAGAGAACTGTTTTCTAATACCAGCATACGGGAGATTCCTGAGGCGCCGATCAGAACACATCTCGTCTCCACATGGGAAACATGCTCGTTGGGGTGTGTCAAATCCTCAGGTTAGGAGAATCCTTCATAACCCCAGTGCCACCGCCCCATTCCAAGGTCTCCATGGACACAAACTCATATTATGACCCATCCGCAGGAGAGTCCATTTCAACACATACCCCTTGGTTGTTCCTCCAGACTCAGCAGATCGAATTTCTCTTGTCCCAAGGAGACAATTGGAATATGAAGTGGGCTGCCCAGGTATCAAATTTTAGAACACTGTTCTGGAGTTGTGCTGTATGGGATATCCTTAAGCCATCCAACATGTCTCAATTTTCCTGCAGAAGGAATTCTAGTGGTTTGGAGCATCTCAAAACTCCCATCGAGAAAAAAAAATCCATGGCCTCCTTTTGCCCCAATCCCGTTCCTGAAAGGGCCATCATGGACAGAAACTCCAACCTTCCACCGTCTGATCCTCGCCCTGACTTCAGATGCACAAGAGCTTTATTGACCTCTGTAGAGTGTGACTTCAGTGCCCCCGCCCCGAACCTATGCCTAGCTTGTGTTCTCAGATTTCAGTCCTCACACTCCGGGCCCACAAGCCTTCCAGTTCGACAATTCTGGAGCCATTAAGCAGCACTCAGCCTGCCCTCCAGAAGACAAACATTGTCCTCTGGCGCTAATCAGAGACCCCAAATGAGGATCAACCTGCACACCACTCGACTGTACTCCAATTACATAGTCCACCCTGGGCACTAATGCCCTGCGGACACAGCTTGACCCTAGACCTCCTGACCGACACCCAGACAGCTGGCCGCACACTGAGCACATTGGACCCGCCATGGCGGGTCCATGTCATCTCTTCCGAACTTTGGTTTTCAGGCTTCAGAACCTATACCTTATCGCCAATCACTGCCCAGGGGTGAACATGATGCAGAAATCAGAACTCCTCCTTCCTCATGGCAAGAAACCTTGTATTTGTTATGTTGTTCAATGTTCAGTGTAGGATAAACCAGCATGGCCCTTGAGGCTTTGCTCATGCTAGAAGGCAGAGTTAGGCACAAACACGCATTGTGACACTCAGGGAGAGACCAGTCTTCAAGTAAGATCTCTCAGTGGCTGGACCAATAACCCGCATATGGGGCTTGCCATGCCCCTAGGCCCCCAATCTTAACTAGAGGTTGGGTTGTCCAGTCGCTCCACTCAGGGCTCTGCTCTGGAATTCCTCTTTTGGAGGGACATCTGCGGTAAAGCAAAAAACAAAAAACAAAAACAAAACAAAACAACAACAAAAAAAAAACCATAACAGACTCCTCCCATCCCACAGAATGACCCCAAACTCTTGGGATCGGGCTAAATCCCCAGAGAGGGAGACACATCCATGTTCCAGGAGGCCAACCCGACATTCCACGGCTACCACTGACACAAAATCCAGAGACAAAAGCCTGAGAAAGTGCCTAACACTTGCGGTTTGTTCATATCCCAAAGAGTTCTCCAGATGGTCTGTAGATCTGGTCTGCCATACCTACATCCTTCTGTCCCTAGAGCCCTGGCCCACACACCCAGCAGGCTGGGAACCCTGGAGCCACACCACAGGACTGTGCCTGCCCTCTCCAAGGGAATTCTCCCCATTCTAGTGGCCACAACCGTATAAATTAGGAGAAACCTCCAAATTCCCTGAGGCCATCCCAATAGTCTAGGCTGCCCAGGACAAACAGGGGCGATCTGACACCAGCTGAGCAACTACCTCCACTCAGACCCATAAACAGATGTCCCCAGAGAGGAAGATTGAACGGACAGGTCCCTAGGCCCTAATCAGATCCATTGCTTTGGTTTCCAGGCATATCTCCCCAGAGGCCTGGTTTCCAATATCAGCATATGGGGATTTCCAGAGGGCCCCATCAGAACACATCTCGTCTCCACATGGGAAACGTGCTCATTGGAGCTGTGTCAAAATGTCCGGTTAGGTGAATCATTCAGGACCCCGGTGCCACCACACAATTCCAAGGTCTCCATGGACACAAACCCACATTGTACCCAATTGAAAGATGCTTGGTTACTCACCCACAGCCAGCCGATCGAACCTGTCTTGTCACAAGTGGACGATTGGAATGCAATGCAGGCTGCCCAGGCATCCATCCTAAAAACCCTGCTCTGGAGTCATTCGGTATGAGAGGTTCTGGAGCCATCCAACAGGTCTCAATTGTCCCACAGAAGGAATCCTTGCGGCTTGGAGCATCTCACAACTCCCATCTTGGGAAAACCTCCTTGCCCCGTGATGCCCCATCCCCTTCATGAAAAGGCTATCATGGATAGAAAATCCAACCTGATCAATGTCTGATCCTCACCCTGATTCAGCTGCACGAGATCTCGATTCAGCTCTGCAGAGTGTGTCTTCTGTGCCCCCGCCCTGAAACTTAAGCCTAGCTTCTGTTTTCAGACTTCCGTCCTCACACTCCTGGCCCACATGCCCTCAAGTTTGGCAATACCGGAGCCCCAATGCAGCACTCTGCCTGCCATCTAGAAGAAAAACTTTGCCCTATAAGGCTAACCAGAAACTCCTAATGTGGATCAACCTGCATGCAACACGACTAATCCCCAATTATACAGTCTATCCTATCCTGGGCACTAATGTCCTGATTGACACAGCCTGAGCCCGGACCTCCCGACTGACACCCAGGCAGCTGGCTGCACACTGAACACATCAGACCCGCCATGGTCTTAAGTCGTCATCACTTCTAACCTCATTCTTCAGGCTTCAGAACCTAGACCTTATGTCCAATCACTTCCCAGGGGTAAATGTGATTCAGAAATCAGAAGTATTCCTTTCCTATGGCAATAAGTCTTGTGGTTGGTGTGTTGTCCAACGTTCAGAGTAGGAGAAAACAGCGTGGCCCATCAGGCCACGACCATGCTTGAGGGCTGTATTGGGCACAAAACACATTGTGACCCTCAGCGTGTGTCCTGTCCTCAAGTATGGCCTGACAGTGGCTGGACCAAGAGCCCACATATGGTGATACCATGCCCCTAGCCCACATTTTCAATCAGAGGTCACCACTCCCCAGAGCTCTGCTCAGGAATCCCTGTTTTGGTGACACACCTGAGGTAAAAAACAAAAAACAAAACAAACAAACAAACAAAAAACGGATTCCTCCCATCACACAGAATGACCCCAAATTCTTGGGTTTGGGCCAAATCCCCAGAGAGGGAGACTCTTCCATTGCCCATGAAGTCACGCAGACATTCCAAGGTCATCGATGACACAATATCCGGAGACAAAAGTTTGAGCAAGAGTCTCAAATTCACCCTTTGTTGTTATCCCAAAGAGTTCTCCTCACGGTCTGTAGATCAGTCCTGCCATACCTACGACCCGAAACCTAAGCCGATTTTGTATTTTCAGACAAATGTCCCCACAGCCGTGGCCCACACACCCTACAGGCTCAGGCCCCTGGAGTCAAACCTGAGGACTGTACCTGCCCTCTCCAAGGGAATTCTGCCCATTCCATTGGCCACAACCTTACAAATAGGATAAACGTCCAAAGTCCCCAAGGCCATCCCAATAGTGTAGGCCGCCCAGGACAAACAGAGGCAATCTGAGCCCATCTGAGCACCTACCTGCACTCAGGCCCGTAGACAGATGTCCCCAGGAAAGAAAATTGGAATGAACAGACCCCTAGGCCCTAATCGGATCCATTGCTTTGGTTTCCAGGTATATCTCCTTGGAGGCCTGGATTACAATACCAGCATATGGCTGTTTTTTGAGGCACCCATCAGAACAAATCTCATCTCCACATGGGAAACTTGCACGTTGGAGGTGTGTCAAAGCCTCTGGTTAGGAGAACACTTCAGGGCCCCAGTGCCACCGCCGCATTCCAAGGTCTCCATGAACACAAACCCACATTAGGACCCATCCACAGGAGAGTCCATTTCAATTCAGCCCCCTCGGTTGCTCACCCAGACCCAGCAGATCGAACCTGTCTTGTCGCTAGGAGACAATTGGAATGAGAGGCGGGTAGCCCAGCATACCATTCTTAGAACTGCTCGGAATCGTTCCGTATGGGATGTCCTCGAGCCAACGAACAGGTCTCAATGTTCCCACAGAAGAATCGTTGCGGTTTGGAGCATCTCACAACTTCCATTGAGAGAAAACCTCCATGGCCTCGAGATCCCCCACCCTTCATGAAGGGGCCATCAGGGACATAAACTCCAACCTGAACGATCATCAGATCCTCGCCCTGACTTCAGATGCACGATATCTCAATTCAGCTCTGCAGAGTGTGCCTGCCGTGCCCTTGCCCAGAAACCTAAGCCTAGCTGTGTTCTCAGACTTCCGTCCTCACACACCTGGCCGACAAGCCCTCCAGTTTGGCAATTACAGAACTACAATACATCACTCTGCCTGACCTCCAGATGAAAAACATTGCCCTCTGGGGCTATCCAGAAACGCCAAATGAGGATCAACCTGCACACCACTTGAATGTACCCCAATTATACAGCCTACCCTGGGCACCAATGCCCTTTCTGACACAGCCTGAGCCTGGACCTCCTGACACACACCCAGTCAGCTGACCGCACATTGAGCACATCGGACTCACCATGGCCTTAGGTCGTCATGTCTTCCCAACCTCGGTTTTCAGGCTTCAGAACCTAGACCTTATCTCCAATCACTGCCCAGGGTTGAACATGATGCAGAAATCGATACTCATTCCCCATGGCAAGAAACCTTGTGGTTAGCATGTTGTTCAACGTTCAGTGTACATGAAACCAGTGTGGCCCATGAGGTCCCGCCCATGCTTGACGGCCACGTTGGTCACAAACATGCATTGTGCCCCTCAGCATGAACACTGCCTCAAGTAAGGCCTCTCAGTGGCTGGACCAAGAGATGGCATATTGGGCTTGCCATGCCACTAGGCCCCAATTTTTAACCAGAATTTAGGTTGTCCAGTCGCCCCTCCCCAGGGCTTGGCTCTGGAATCCCTCTTTTGGTGGGAAACCTGAGGTAACAGAACAGAAAGCACTTCTCCAATCCCACAGATTGACCCAAAACTCTTGGGATCGGGACAAATCCATAGAGAGGAAGACTCGTCCATGGCCGATGAGGCCTCCCTGACCTTCCACAGCCATTGTCACACAAAATCCAGAGACAGAAGCCTGAGCAAGCGCCTCACACTCGCCCTTTCTTCATATCCCGAACAGTTCTCCTCACAGTCTGTATTCGGGCCTGCCATACCTACGTCCCCAAACCTAATTTGAGTTTGTGTTTTCAGACATCTGTATCCACTGTTCTGGCCCACACACCTTCCAGACTGGGCCACTGGAGCCACAAATCAGGTCTGTGCCTGCCCACTCCACGAGAATTCTGCCTATTCCATTGTCTACAATTGTACAAATTAGGAGAAACCTCCAAAGTCCCCGAGGCCATTCCAATAGTGTAGGCCTCCCGGACAAACAGGAGCGGTCTGACACCAGCTGAGCAACTACCTCCACTCATACCATAGAAAGATGTTGCCAGAGAAGAAGATTGAACCGGACAGGTCCCTAGGCCCTAATCGGAACCACTGCTTTGGTTTCCAGGTGTCTTCTCAAAAGCCTGGTTTCTAATACTAGCATATGGGGGTTTCCTGAGGCACCAATAAGAACAAATCTAGTCTCCACATGGGAAACTTCCTCTTAGGAACTGTCTCATAACCTCCGGTTAAAATAATCCTTCAGGGCCCCGGTGCCACCACCCCATTCCAAGGTCCCCATGGACACAAACCACATTAGGACCCATCCACAGGAGAGTCTATTTCAACTCAGCTCCCTCAGATGCAACCCCAGAGCCAGCCGATCAAACCTGTCTTGTCGCTAGGAGACAATTGGAATGTGAGGCCGTTGTCCAGGCATCCATCCTTAGAATCCTGCTCTGGCCTCCTTTTGTATGAGATGTCCTGGACCCATCCAACAGGTCTCAAATGTCCTGCAGAAGGAATCCTTGCCTTTTGGAGAATTTCACAACTTCCAATGTAGGAAAATCTCGATGGCTTTGTGATGTCCCCCTCCTTCATGAAGGGGCCATCATGGACAGAAACTCCAACCTGAGCATTCATCTAATCCTTGCCCTGACTCCATATGCCCGAGATCTCGATTCAGCTCTGCAGAGTTTGCCTGCTTTGCTCTCGCCCGGAAACCTAGCCTAGGTTGTGTTCTCAGACTTCCGTCCTCACACTCCTGGCCCCCAAGCCCTAAAGTTTGGCAATTTTGGACCCGCAATGCAGCACTCTGCCTACACTCCAGAAAAAAAAAAAATGTTGCCCTATGGAGCTTCCCAGACACCCCATATGAGGACAAACATACACGACACTCGACTTTACCCAAATTATATACTCTAACCTGGGCACTAATGGCCAGTCTGACACAGCCTGAACCTGGATCTCCTGATCAATATCCAGACAGCTGACCGCACACTGAGCACATCGGATCCACCATGGCCTTAGGTCATCATCTCTTCCCAACCTCGGTTTTCAGGCTTCAGAACCTAGAACTTACCTCCAATCACTGCCCAGGGGTGAACGTGATGCAGAAATCAGAACTCTTCCCCATGGCAAGAAATATTGTGCTTGGCATGTTGTCCAACAATCAGTGTAGGAGATACCGGCATGGCCAAGAGTCCCCGCCCATGCTTGAGGGCTGCATTGGGCATAAACATGCATTGTGACTCTCAGTGTGAGCTCTGTCCTCAAGTAAGACATCTCAGTGGCTGGACCAATATCCCGCATATGGGGCTTGCCATTCCCCTAGGCCCCCAATCTTAACCAGAGTTCGGGTTGTCCAGTTGCCCATCCCCAGGGCTCTTCTCTGAAATCACTCTTTTAGTGTCACACACCTGAGGTAAAAACAAACAAACAAACAAACAGAAGGGACTGCTCCCATCCCACAGAATGACCCCAAAATCTTGGCTTTGGGACAAATCCCCAGAGAGGGAGACTCGTCCATGACCCATGAGGCCACCCAGACATTCCACGGCCATCGGTGACACAAAATCCAGAGACAAAATCCTGAGCAAGCGCCTCACACTCGCCCTTTGTTCGTATCATGAAGAGTTCTCAACGTCTGTAGATCGGGCCTCCCATACCTACATCCCCAAACCTAAGCCGAGTTTCTGTTTTCAGACTTCTGTCCCCACAGCTCTGGCCCATACACCCTCCATGCTTGGGCCCCTGAAGCGACACTCAGGACTGTGCCTTCCCTCCCGAAAAGAATTTTGCCCATTTCATTGGGCACAAACTTACAAATTAGGAGAAACCTCCAAAGTCACTGAGGCCATCCCAATAGTGTAGACCGCCCGAGGGGAACAGGGGCTATCTGACACCAGTTGAGGAACTACCTCCACTCAGACCCATAGACAGATGTCCCCAGAGAAGAAGATTAAACCAGACATGCCCCTAGGCCCTAATCTGATCCATTGCTTTGGTTTCCAGGCATCTCTCCTCAGAGTTCTGGTTTCCAGTACCAGAATATGGGGGGTTACTGAAGCACCAATGAGAACAATCTCGTCTCCCTATGGGAATCTTGTTCATTGGAGCTGTGTCTAAACATCCGGTTAGGAGAATCCTTCAGGGCCCTGGTGCCACCGCCCTATTCCAAGGTTTCTATGGACACAAACCCACATTATGATCCATTCTCAGGAGAGTCCATTTCAACTCCGCCCCATCAGTTTCTATGCCAGATCCATCATATCAACTATGTCCTGTCACTAGGAGACAATTGGAATGTGAGGCGGAATGCCCAGCCATCCATCCTTAGAACCCTGCTCTGGCGTCATTCCATATGGGACATCCTGAAGACATCCAAAAGGTTTCAATTGACCAGAAGAAAATCCTTGTGGTTTGGAGCATCTCACTACTCCCATCATGGGAAAACCCCCATAGCCTCGAAATGACCCCCCTTCATGATGGGGATATCATGGACAGCAACTCCAACCTGAGCCAATGTCTGATGCTTGCCCTGACTTCACATGAAAGAAATCTTGATTCAGCTCTGCAGAGTGTGCCTGCCGTGCCCTCGCCCCAAAACCTAAGGCTAGCTTGTGTTCTCAGACTTCTGTCCTCACACTCCTGGTCCACAAGCCCTCCAGTTTGGCAATTCCGGAGCCACAATGCAGCACTCTGCCTGCCCTTCAGAAGAAAAACTTTGCCACATGTGGCTACTGAGATACCCCAAATGATTATCTTCTGCACGCTACTCGACTCTATAGCAATTATACAGCCTATCTGGGCACTAATGTCCTGTCTGGCATAGCCTGAGCGCAGACCTCCTGAACAAAACCTAGAAAGCTGGCCCCAAACGGAACACATTGGAAACGTCATGGCCTTAGGTCATCATCTCTTCCCAACCTCGGTTTTCAGGCTTCAGAACCTAGACCTTATCTCCAATCATTGCCCAGAGGTGAATGTGATGCAGAAATAAGAACTCCTCCTTCCCCATGGCAAGAAACCTTGTGATTGGCATGTTGTCCAACATTCAGTGTAGGAGAAACCTGCATGTTTAATGAGGCCCTGCCCAGGATTAAGGACCGGCTTGGGCACAAACACGCATTGTGACCCTAAGCGTGAGTCCCCGAGTCAAGTAACAAGAGCCCGCGTACGGGGCTTGCCATGTCCATAGACCCCCAGGCCTAACCAGAGGGCGTGTATTCCACTTGTCTGTACCCAGTGTTCTGCTCTAGAATCGCTCAATTGGCGGGACACATGATGCAGAGAACAGGACTCCTCCCTTCCCACAGAATGACCCCAATCTCATGGGAGATTGGAAAATCACCTGAGAGGGAGACTCTTCCATGGCCCATGATCCCACTCCTACATTAAACGACCATCGTGAATGCAACATCCAGAGACATAAACCTGAATGACCGCCTCCCACTCAACCTCCTTTTATATCGCGAGGAGCTCACCTCACGGACTGTAGATCAGTCCTGCCATAACCTAGGCCCCAAACCTCAGCCGAGTTTGTGTTTTTGGAAGTCTGTCCCCACAGCCCTGGCCCACATATCCTCCAGGCTGGGGCCTCTGGAGCCACACCACATGACTGTGCCTGTTCTCTCCTAGGAGACTGTGCACATTCCATTGCCCAAAACCCTAGAGAATAGGAGAAATCTCAAGGCCCCCGAGGACATCCCACTACTGTAAGCCACCCTGGACTAACAGGAGCATCCTGACACAAGCTGAGCAAATACCTCCACACAGACACATAGACCTATGTCCGGAGAGACAGAAGATTGAACCAGACAGGCCCCTAGGCCCTAATCTGAACTCTGGCTTTGGTTTCCAGGTGTGACTCCTAAGAGGACAGAGTTCGAAGACCAGCATATGGGGCTTTCCTGAGGCACCAAACAGAACACCTCTTGTCTCCACATGGGAAGCTTCCTTGTTGAAGCTGTGTCAAACCCTTTGGGTTGGAGAGTCCTGCAGAGTCCCTAAGACACCGTCACATTCCAAGGTCTCCATGGCCACCAACCCACATTATGACTCATCCTCAGGAGAGTACATTTCAACTCAGCCCTCTGGATAGCTCGCCTAAAAGCCCACAGATTGAGCCTGCCTTGCCCGACCAGCCAGTAGGAATGTGAGGTGGCATTTCCAGGCATCCATGCTTAGACTCCTGCTCTCGATTCTTTCCGTATGGGAAAGAACCATCCATTAGGATTCTACTGTCCTACAGAAGGAAACCTGAGGTTTGGAGCAGCTCACAACTCCCAGTGTAGGGAAACTTCCCTGGACTCGTGACACCCCCACCCGCTTCAGGAAGGGGCCATCATGGACACAAACTCCACCCTGAGGCAAAGTCTGATACTTGCTCTGACCTCAGATGCAGGAGATCTCGATTCAGCCTCTGCAGAGTGGGCCTGCCGTGCGCTTGGCCCCAAACCTAACGCTAGCTTGTGTTTTCACACTTCCTTCCTCACACTCCTGGCAAACAAGCCCTCCAGACTGGGAATTCTGGAAACACACACAGCCCTCTGCCTTCCCACCAGAAGAAAAACGTTGCCCTATGGGGCTCTCCAGAAACCCCAAATGAGGATCAAACTGCTGGGGCCTCGACCGCACCCCAATTGGATAGGCTGCCCTGGGCACTAATACTCTGTCTGACACAGGTTTAGGCCAGACATACCAACAGACAAGGAGTCAGCTGACACTAGCACATCAGACTCGCCATGGCCTTAGGCTGTCATCTCTTCCCAACCTGGGTTTTCAGACATCTGAACCTAGACATTATATCAAATCACAGAAAAAGTGGGTACCTGAAGCACAAATCAGAACTCCTCCTTCCCCATGGCTGTAAAGCTTGCTGTTGGCATGGAGTCACACCTACAGTGTAGGAGAATCCTTCATTCCCCTGAGGCCAAGCCCAAATTTGAGTGCCGCCTTGTGCACAAACTCGCATTGTGACCGTCAGCATGAGTCCCATGTCGAAGTAAGGCCTCACAGGGCCTGGACCAAGACCCTGTATATGGGGTTTGCCAAGCCACTATGCTCCCAAACCTCACCAGAGTTCAAGTTTTTCCAGTCGCCCGCACCAAGGGCTGTGATCTGGAGTTTCTCTCTTCAGGAAACACCTGAGCCAGACAACAGGACTCCACCCTTCCCACAAAATGACCCCAAAATCTTGGGAGCTGGGTCAAATCCCCATATTTGCATCCAGCACTGCCTAGAATATTGGAGTGGGCTCAGGGACCTTGCAGGTTTTTCCTCATCTGGAAGGTTTGGGCAACTTTGACGGGCACAGTTTCCCTGGAAATGGCAGGCACAGCCCTGTGGTGTGGATCCAGAAACCCTTCCAAAGCTCCTGAGGCCACCCTACATTCCACAGCTATGGGAGACACAACATCCACAGACAAAAGCTTGAGCAACCGCCTCCCACTCCCCCTTCTTTCATAACCCAAGGAGCTCCTCTCATGGTCTGTGGATCTCTGCCTGCCATACCCTTGGTGCCACACCTAAGCCGATTTTGTGTTTTCAGACCTCTGTGCCCACAGCCCCGACCCAAACAACCTCCAGGCTAGGGCCTCTGGAGCCACACCGAAAGACTGTGCCTGTCCTTTCCCAGAAAACTGTGCCCAACCCATTGGCCAAAACCCTACAGATTAGGAGAAACCTCCAAGGCACCCGAGGGCATGCCAATAGTGTAGGCCGCCCTGGACTAAGAGGGGCACACTGACACCAGCTGAGCAACTGTCTCCATGTAGATACTCAGACAGTGTCCCCAGAGACAGAAGATTGAAATGGACAGGCCCTGAGGCCCTAATCTGAACCCTAGCTTTGGTTTCCAGGTGTCTCTCCTCAGAGGACTGGTTTCGAATACCGGCATCTGGGGCTTTTCTGAGGCACCAAACAGAACCTCTATCATCTCCACAGGGGGGGCTTTCCTTATTGGAGTTGTATTAAACCCTTGGGTTAGGCAAAATCTGCAAGGCCCCCGAGCCACCAGCACATTCCAGGGTCTCCATGGACACAAACCCACATTACAACTCATCCTCAGGAGAGTCCATTTCAACTCAGCTCACTGGGTAACCTGCCCCAGAGCCAGAAGTTCCAACATGTTTTGTCACTAATAGCCAATGAGAATGCGAGGTATGGTGTACAGGCATCCATACTTCGAACCCTACTCTCCAGTCCTTCCGTATGGGACATCCTGGAGCCATCCAACAGGACTCAAATCTCCCGCAGAAGGAAACCTTTTGGTTTGGAGCAACACACAGACTCAGCGCATGTGCTGGTGTCTAAGGTGCTGTGCAGGATTCTCCAAACCTGAGGGTTTGGCACAGGTCGAAGGGCACGGTTTCCTTCTGGGGAAAGGAGATGTTCCGTTGTGTGGCTCAGGTATTCCAGAACAGGACCCTGAGGACAGATGCCTGTAAACCTAATCTAGGGTTCCAATGTGGTCTTAGGGGTATGTTAGGTTCAATCTTCTGATCCAGGAACATTGACTTGGCTGTCTGCCTGGATGTAGGCGATCAGGGTGTTTCTGACTGCATATTTGCATCCAGCACTGCCTAGAATATTGGAGTGGGCTCAGGGACCTTGCAGGTTTTTCCTCATCTGGAAGGTTTGGGCAACTTTGACGGGCACAGTTTCCCTGGAAATGGCAGGCACAGCCCTGTGGTGTGGATCCAGAAACCCTATCCTGGAAGCCATGTGAGCCATGTTTTTGTGAGAGAAGTCTGCAAACACAAACCTGGATAAGTTTAGTGGCGAGGTTATTGCAGGCCCAATGCATAGACCTGGAGTGCAGCTCCTCAGGAACTGTAATTAGTGTGACTGGAAGGTGGTAACACAGGTTTTTCTCTCTGGATTCTGTGTCCAGGTTAGACTCTGAATGCAGGTGTGTTCTCTTGGGTCCATGGGAGACGTTACTCACTTAGGATTTTAGGGACTCTCCATAGTTTGGTGGCTTTTTCGGGGAAGGGAAGAGTACTGTTTTCCATAATAGGGGTGCCCCAAAACAGGGATTTCTGAGACGAGCTCTGGTTCTGGATGCCTGGAAAATCCCACCAATGTTTAGGATTTGGGCCTAAGGGCGTACCAGGCCTGCAATGTGGGATACTCGTGGTGCATCTGAGAAGGCTTGTTTGAAACCATGCTCATAATGAGAATCAAAATGTCTGTTTGTGCACAGGGTGGCCCTCAGGAGTGGCTGCGGTCTCATTGGACATGTAGCTGTCTCCCGCTTTGGGGGTTGGACAACAATCCCAACAGCAAGGTCTCCTGCCATTGGGAAGGAGGAGTTCTCTATTGTGCTTGAGGTTCCCCCATTGGCAGGGATTCCAGCAAAGGTCAGGAGACAGGTGCCTGAATACAAAAGATGGGTAGAGTTGACGGACTTGGGACATGGCCCATTCCACATGCTAGATATGGGACCCACTCTCTGGGTGGCTGACACTAGGTCAGATTTCAGGCTCTGTCAGACACAGCACTAGAGGCCAGGGCAGCCTACAAATCGGGGTTCCCTCGACAGCCAAGCAGATTGATCCTCATATGGGTTTTCTGGGCAGTCTCACCAGGCACTTGTTCTTTCTATGGGGAAGGCAGAATGCGGCCCTGTGGCTCCAGAATTCCCTATCAAGCGGACTTGGGGACCACTTGGGTGAGGGTGGAATTGTAAACACAATCTACGGTTCAATTGAGTCCCAAACAGAAGGCAGTTCCAATGTGCAGAGGTTTTTTCGAGATATCCAGCACCTGAATAAAGGCGGAAGTCAGATATTTGCTCACACTGGAGTTTGTGTCTATGAAGACCGACAAATGGATGGGTGGTGTAAAGAGGCCATGGAGGATTTCTCATGTTGAGGCTTTGGAGATGCTCCAAACGACAAGGTTGCCCTCTACTGGACAGGTGTAGTCTCGTTTATTTGCTCCAGGGTCCCCCATGTGGAAAGATTGGGTAGTAGAGGTCTCCCGCATGGATGCCTGGAAAGCACACCTCCACTGACCACTGCAGCTAAGGAACATGGCAAGTTCGTTGTGGTGGCTCTGGGGCAAAGTACCAAGGCCTTGAGTTGACATGAATCTCTGGGAGAGGGGCTACAATGCTGGTTTGTTACCAGGGAGATCTTAGAATGTTCTGGTGGCTAATGTGCCATGCAGGATTCTCCTACCCTGAGGTTAGGCAGAGGTTGATGTGCATGTTTTCCTTCTGGGAACAGGAAATGTTCTGTTGTGTGGCTCGGGGCGCATATATTGTATCATAAGTTGGTATTCCAGAACAGGCCTATGAGGACAGATGCCTGAGAACCTAATATAAGGTTCCAAAAAGGTCCTAGGGATATGACAGGCTCAATCTTCTGACTCAGGACATAGACTTGTTTGTGCCTGAATGTAGGTGATCAGGGTGTTTCACCTACCCATTTGTCTCCAGAGCAGCCGCCAATATTGTGGTGGGCTCAGGGTCCTTGCAGGGTTCTCCTAATCTGGAAAGTATGGGCAACTATGACAAGCACAGTTTCCATGGTGATGGCAGGCACAGTCCTGTGGTGTGGCTCCAGAGACATCATCCTGAAGGGCATGTGAGCCATTGTTTTGGAAGAGAAGTCGGAAACACAAAATCGGTATAGGGTTAGGTCTGGCACAGATGACTGAATACCAAGGATGTGTAGAGATGATGGACTTGGGCCATGGTCAGTCTCGCATGCTGGATATGGGACCCCCTCTCTGGGTGGCTGACAGAAGGCCGGGGCTCAGGCTCTGTCAGACACAGCACTAGTGGCCAGGGAAGCCGATAAATCGGGGCTCCCTCGAAGGCCAAGCAGATTAATGCTCATGTGGGTTTTCTGGTAAGACTCACCAGTCCCTTCTTCTTTCTATGGGGAAGGCAGAATGCAGCATTGTGGCTCCAGAATTCTCTATCAAGAGGGCATGGGGACCAGTCGGGTGAGGATGGAATTGTAATCACAAGCTACAGTTTAATTCAGTGCCAAGAGGAAGGCAGTTCTAATGTGCAGCAGCTTATTCAAGACATCCAGCACCTGAGTAAAAGCGGATGTCAGATGTTTACTCACACTGAAGTTTGTGTTTATGATGACTGACTAATGGAGTGGTGACATCAAGAGGCCATGGAGGATTTCCCACACTGAGACTTGTGAGATGCTCCAAATAGCAAGGTTTCCTTCCTCTGGACAGGTGGAGTCTGGTTGGTTTGCTTCCAGGTCCCCCATGTGGAAAGTTTGGGTAGCAAAGCTCTACTGCTTAGAGTGGGAAATCATAGTTCCATTGACCATCGCCATTGAAGAACATGGCAGGTTCATTCTGGTGACTGTTGGGCGAAGTAACAAGGCCTTGAGTTGACTTGGAATCTCTTGCACATGGGTCACAGTGAAGGTGTTACCAGAGAAATATTAGAATGTTCTGGTAGCTAAGGTGCCATGCAGGATTCTCTGAACCTGAGGGTTTGATACAGGTCCAAGAAAACGGTTTCCTTCTGGATACAGGGGTTGTTCTGTTGTGTGGCTCAAGGACCACATGTGGTATTGTATGTTGGTATTGCAAAACAGTCCTCTGAGGACTGATGCCTGAAAATATAATTTACATTTCCAGTGAGGTCCTAGGGGCATGTCAGGTTCAATCTTCTGACTCAGGAACATTGACTGAGCTGTCTGCCTGGATGTAGGTTATCAGGTTGTTTCTGACTGTGCATTTCTGTCCAGAGCGTCCTCCAATAGTGTAGTGGGCTCAGAGGCCTTGCAGGTTTCTCCTAATTTGGTGGGTTTGGACAACTGTGATGGGCACAGTTTCCTTGGGGATGGCAGTCACAGGCCGGTGGTGTGGCACCAGAGACCTCATCCTTGAGGGCATGTGAGCCATGGTTTTGGGAGAGAAGTCTGCAAACACAAACTCGGGTTAGGGTTAAGGCGATGTGATACAGGCACAATGCATAGACCTGGAGGGCAGCCCCTTAGGAACTATAATTATGGGACTCGAAGGTGGAAGCACAGGCATTTTTATCTGTATTGTGTCTCCATGATGGCCTCGGAATGCAGGTGTGGTTCCATGGGAGATTTGTCCTCTCTATGGATCTTGGCGGCTACCAATAGTTTGGTAGTTTTGGGGGGAAAGGAAGAATGCTGTTTTCCATCTTAGGAGTGCCCAAAATAGGAATTCCAGAGACGGGATCTGGGTAAGAGCACTTGGAAAATCCCAACAAGGGTCAAGATTGGGCCTAGGCTGTCCCAGGCCTGCAATGCAGGATCCTCGTGGTGCAACTGACAGGGATCATTTGAAAGCATGCTCAGGCTGAGGGTCACAATGCCTGCTTGGTCCCAGGGTGGCACTCATGAGTGGGCGTGGTTTCCTTGGCCATGGAGCTGGCTTCCAATTTGAGGGTTGGAAAACCATCCCAACAGCTAGGATTCTTGCCATGGGGAAGGAGGAATTCTCTATTGTGCTTCAGGTTCCCCCATTGGCATGGATTCCAGCAAAAGTCTGGGGACAGATGCCTGAATACCAAAAATGGGTAGAGGTGACGGACTTGGGCCATGGCCATTCCCACATGCTGGATATGGGCCCTGTTCACTTGGTGGCTGACACTAGGTCTTGGCTAGGCTCTGGCAGACACAGCAATAAGGCCCAGGAGAGCCTATAAATTAGGGTCCCCTCGAGCACCGAGCAGATTGATCCTCATGGGGAGCTTCTGGGCAGACTCGCCAGGCCCTATTTCTTTCTACAGGGAAGGCAGAATGTTGCGTTGTGGCTCTAGAATTCCCTCTCAAGAGGGCTTGTGGACCATGAGGGAGAGGATGGAATTGTAAACACAGGCTATGGATCAATCTAGGGTCAAGCAGGAGGCAGTTCCATTGTGTAGAGACTTATTCGAGATATCCAACGGCTGAGATATCCACAGGCAGAGCACCTGAGTAAGGGTGAATACCAGATGTTTGCTCATGCTAGGGTTTGTGTCTATGTTGACTGACAAGTGAAGGGGTGGCGTCAACCGGCCATGGAGGATTTCCCAAGCTGGGGCTTGTGAGATGTTCCAAACAGCAAGGTTTCCTTCTTCCAGAGAGGGGAAGCCTGGTTTGTTTGTTCTAGGGTCCCCCATGTGGAACGTTTGGGTAGCAGAGCACTACTTTATGGATGCCTGGAAAGCACACCTCCATTGACCATTGCAGCTGAGGAACATGGCAGGTTCGTTCTGGTGGCTCTGGGGTGAAGTATCAATGCCATGAGTTGATATGGAGTCTCAAGAAGATTGGTCATAATGCTGGTTTGTTAGCAGGGAGATCTTAGAATGTTCTGGTGGCTAAGGGGCTGTGCAGGTTTCATATACCCTGAGGAATGGACACAGGTCCAAGAGCATGGCTTCCATCTGGGGACAGGAGATTTTGCTCAGGGGCCATATGTTGTATCATTAGTTGGTATTCTCAGAGAGGCCTCTGAGGACAGATGCCTGAAAACCTAATCTAGAATTCCAATGAGGTCCTAGGGCCATGTCAGTTTCAATCATCTGACTCAGGACCTTTGACTTGGGTGTCTGCCTAGATGGAGGTGAACACGTTGCTTCAGACTGCCCATTGGAGTCCAGAGCGGACTCCAATATTGGGGTGGGCTCAGGAGCCTTGCAGGTTTCTCCTAATAAGGAGGGTTTGGGCAACTGTGATGGGCCCAGTTTCCTTGGGGATGGCAGGCACAGTCTTGTGGTGTGACTTCTGGGGCCCCATCCTGGAGGGCATATGATCCATGGTTTTAGAAGAGAAATCTGCAAACACAAACTTGGAATAATGTTAGTGGTGAGGTGTTCGCAGGCACAATGCATAGACCGGGAGGGCAGCATGTCAGGAACTGTAAATCAGGTGACTTGAAGGCAGTAGCACAGGCTCTTGTATCTGGATTGTGTATCCACGATGGCATCTGAATGCAGGTGTGGACTCATGGGTCCTTGGGAGATTTTTCCTCTCAAGGATCCTGGGGGATCCCAATAGTTTGGTGGCTTTCTCAGGGAAGAGAAGAGTGCTGTTTTCCATTGTAGGGGTGGCCCAAAACAGGGATTCCAGTGACGGGCTCTGGGTATGGGCACACGGAAAATCCCAACAAAAGTTAGGATTTGGGCCTGGGGGCATACCAGGCCTGCAATGCGGGATCCTGGAGGTGCAACTGAGAGCATTTCTTTGAAAGCATGCTCAAGCTGAGGGTCACAATGCTTTCTTGTGCCCAGGACGGCCCTCATGAGCAGGTGTGATGTCCTTGACCATGCAGCTGGCTCCCACTTTGAGGTTTGGACACCCATCTCAACAGCCAGGATTCCTGCCATTGGGAAGGAGTTCCCTATTGGGCTTCAGGTTCCCCCATTGGCAGGGATTCTAGCAAAGGTCTGGGGACAGATGCCTGAATACCAAGGATGGATAGAGGTGATGGACTTGGGCCATGCCGGTCTCACATGCTGGATATGGTCTCAGATCACTGGGTGGCTGAAACTTGGCCTTGGGTCAGGCTCTGTCAGACACAGCACTAGTGCCCAGGGTAGCCTATAAATCAAGGTTCCCTTGAGTGCCAAGCAGATTGATCCTCATATGGCATTTCCGGGCAGATTCACCAGGCCCTATTTCTTTCTAAGGGGCAGGCAGAATGTTGCTTTGTGGCTCCCGAATTCCCTCTCAAGAGGGCTTGCGGACCAGGAGGCTAAGGATAGAATTATAAACCCAAGCTATGGTTAAATTCAGTGTCAAGTGAAAGGCAGTTACAGTGTGCAGTGGTGGAAATGAAAATCCAGCACCTGAGTAAGGGCCGATGTCAGATCTTTGCTTATTTTGGAGTTTTTGTCTATGATGACCAACAAATGGAGGGGTTGTGTCAAGAGCCCATGGAGGATTTCCCATGCTGGTACTTCTAAGATGCAAAAAACAGAAGATTCCCTTCTACTGGACAGGGGCAGTCCGATTTGTTTGCTCCAGGGTCCCCCATGTGGAAAGACAGAACACTCCCACATGGATGCCTGGAAAGCACACCTCCCCTGACCATTGCAGCATAGGAACATGGAAGGTTCATTCTGGTGGCTCTGGGGTGAATTACCAAGGCCTTGAGTTGACATGGAGTCTCATGAAGATGGGTCACAATGTGGGTTTGTTACAAGGGAGGTCATAGAATGTGCTGGTGGCTAATGAGCTGTGCAGTATTTATCTACCCTGAAAGTTTGACACAGGTCCAAAAGTATCGTTTCCTTCTGGGGGCAGGAGATGTTCTGTTGTGGTGATCAGGAACCACATGTTGTTTCTTATCTTGGTATTCAAGAACAGGACTCTGAGGACAGATGTCTGAAAACCCAATCTAGGGTTCCAGTGAAGTATAGGGGCATGACTGGTTAAATCATGTGACTCAGGGCCATTGACTTGGCTGTCTGCCTGGATGGAAGTGATCAGTGTGTTTCAGACTGTACGTTTGCGTTCAGAGCGGCCTCCAGTATTGGGGTGGGCTCAGGGGTCTGGCAGGTATTTCCTCTTCTGGGGATTTGGGCAACTGTGACGGGCACAGTTTTCTTGGGGATGCCAGGCACTTTCCTGTGGTGTGGCTCCAGAAACGACATCATGGTGGGCATGTGAGCCATGGTTTTGGAAGAGAAGTCTGCAAACACAAACTGGGGTTATGGTTAGTGGTGAAGTGATCGCAGGCCCAATTCATAGACATGGAGGGCAACTCATCAGGCACTGTAAATAGGGTGACTCGAAGGCGGTAGCACAGGCTTTTGTATCTGGATTGTGTGTCCAGGATGGCCTTGGAATGCAGGTGTGGTCTCATGGGTCCATGGGAGCTTTTTCCTCTCTAAGGATCCTGGAGACTCCCAATGATTTGGTGCCTTTCTCGCAGAAGGGAAGAGTGCTGTTTTCCATCTTAGGGGTGCCCCAAAACAGTTATTTAAGAGAGGAGCTCTGGTCTGTGCTCCTGTAAAATCCCACCAAGTGTTAGGATTTGGGCCTAGGGGCATACCAGGCCTGCAATGAGGGATCCTGGAGGAGCAACTGATAGCATTTGTTTGAAAGCAGGTTCAGGCTGAGGGTCACCATGCCTGCTTGTGCCTAGGTCTGCCTTCAGGAGTGGGCATAGTCTCATTGGCAATGATGCTGGTTCCCACGCTGAGGGTTGAACACCCATCCCAAAAGCCAGGATTTCTGCCATGGGGAAGGAGGAGTTCTCTATTGTGCTTCAGGTTCCCCCATTGGTAGGGATTCCAGGAAAGGTCTGTGGACAGATGCCTGAATACCAAGGATGTGTAGAGTTGACGGCCCTTGTCCATGGCCGGTCTCACATGCTGGATATGGGCGCTGTCCTCTGGGTTTCAGACATGAGGTCGGATCTCAGGCTCTGCCAGACAAAGCACTAGAGGCCAGGATAAACTATTAATCAGGGTTCCCTCAAGGGCCGAGCAGATTGATCTTCATGTGGAGCACTGGGCAGCATCACCAGGCCCTTCTTCTTTCCTTGGGGATGGCAGAATGCTGCGTTGTGTCTCCAGAATTCACTATCAAGAGGGATTGTGGATGATGAGGGTGAGGATGGGATTGTAAACTCAAGCTATGGTTAAATTCAGTGTCAAGCAAAAGGCAGTTCCAGTGTGGAGCGGTTGGATCAGAAATCGAGCCCCTGAGTAAGGGCGGATGTCAGATGTTTGCTCATGCTGGAGTATGTTTCTGTGCTGACCGACAAATGGAGGGGTTGCGTCAAGAGGCCATGGAGAATTTCCCATGCTGGGGCTTGTGAGATGCTCCAAACAGCAAGGTTTCCTTCTACTGGACAGGGAGAGTCTGGTTTGTTTGCCTCAGGGTTCCCCATGTGGAAAGTTTGGGTAGCAGAGCACTCCCGCATAGATGCCTGCAAAGCACAACTCCATTGACCATTGTAGCTGAGGAACATGGCATGTTCGTTTTGGTGGCTCTGGGGCAAAGTAGCAAGGCCTTGAGTTCACATGGAGTATCATGGAGATGGGTCACAATGCTCATTTTTTACCAGGGAGAACTGAGAATATGCTGTTGGCTAAGGGGCCGTACAGGAGTCATCTACCCTGAGGGTTGACACAGGTCCAAGAGCACGGTTTCCTTCTGGGGAAAGGAGATGTTCTGTTGTGTGGCTCAGGGACCACCTGTTGTATCATAAATTGGGATTCCAGAACAGGCCACTGAGGACTGATGCCTGAAAACCTAATCTGGTGTTCCAATGAGTTCCTAGGGAATGTCAGGTTCAATCTTCTGACTCAGGATCATTGACTTAGCTGTCTGTCTGGATGTAGGTGATCAGGGTGTTTCAGACAGCTATTTGCGTCCAGAGTGGCCGACAGTATTGGGGTGGACTTTGGGGTCTTGCAGGATTTCCTAATCTGGAAGGTTTGGACAAATGTGACAGGCATAGTTTCCTTGGGGAAGGCCAGCACAGTCCTGTGGTGTGGATCCAGAGATCCCATCCTGGAGGGTATGTGAGTGGTTTTGGGAGAGAAGTCTGCAAACCCAAATTTGGGTTAGGGTTAGTTGCGAGGTGATCGGAGGCCCAATGCGTAGACCTGGAGGGCAGCTCGTCAGTAACTGTAATTAGTGTGACTGGAAGTCGGTAGCACAGGGTATTCTATCTGGGTTGAGTGTCCAGGATGGCCTCAGAATGTCGATCTGGTCTCATGGGACCATGGGATGCTTTTCCTCTCTAAGGATCCAGTTGGCTCCCCATAGTTTTGTGGCTTTTTCGGGGTTGGGAAGAGTGATCTTTTCCATCTCAGGGGTGCCACAATACAGGAATGCCAGAGACGGCTTCTGTGTCTGGGCGGCTAGAAAATCCCACCAAGGGTTAGGATTTGGGCCTAGGGGCGTACCAAGCCTGCAATGAGGAATCATGGTGGTGCATCTGCGAGGGCTAGTTTGAAAGCCTGCTCAGGCTTAGGGTCACAATGCCTTCTTGGGACCAGTTTGGCCCTCAGGTGTGGTTGTGGTTTTATTGGCCATGCAGCTGGCTCCTACTTTGAGGTTTGGACACCCATCCCAACAGCCAGGTTTCTTGCCATGGGGAAGGAGGAGTTCTCTATTTTGCTCCAGGTTCCCCCATTGGCAGTGATTCCAGTAAAGGCCTAGGGAAAGGTGCTTGATTACCAAGCATGAGTAGAGATGAGGGACTTTGGCCATGGCCGATACCACATGCTCGAACTGGGTCTGCTCTCTGGGTGGCTGACACTAGGTCGAATTTCAGGCTCTGTCAGACACAGTACTAGTGGCCAGGGCAGCCTATAAAACAGGGTTCCCTCCAGGGCCGAGCAGATTCATCCTAATGTGGGGTTTCAGGGCAGACTCACCAGGCATGTCTTATTTCTAAGGGGAAGGCAGTATGCTGCGTTGTGGCTCCAGAATTCCCTATCAAGGGGTCTTGGGAACCAGTAAGATGAGGAGGAATCGTAAACACAAGCTACGGTTCAATTCAATGTGAAGCGGAAAGCATTTCAAATGTGCAGCGGCTTATTCGAGATATCCAGCACCTGAGTAAGGTGGAATCAAATGTTGGTTCACACTGGATTTTGTGTCTATGATGAGCGACAAATGGAGGTATGGTGTCAAGAGGCCATGGAGGTTTTCCCATGCTGAGGATTGTGAGAATCTCCAAACAGCAAGGTTTCCTTCTCCTGGACAGGTGGAGTCTCGTTTGTTTGCTCCAGGGTCCCCCATGTGGAAAATTTGGCTAGCAGAACTCTCCTTCATGGATGCTTGGAAAGCACACCTCCATTGACCATAGCAGGGCAGGAACATTGCGGATTCGTTTTTGTGGCTCTGGGTCGAAGTACCAAGGCCTTGAGTTGACATGGAAGCTCTTGCAGATGAGCCACAATGCTGGTTTGTTACCAGGGAGATCTTAGAATATGCTCGTGTGTAAGGTGTCCTGCAGGTTTCTCCTACCCTGAGGTTTTGGCACAAGTCTAAAACATGGTTTCCTTCTTGGGACAGGAGATGTTCTGTTGTGTATCTCAGGCAGCACAGGCTGTATGGCCGGCACAGACCTGTGCTGTGGCTGCAGAGACCCCATCCTGGAGGGCATATGAGCCATGGTTTTGGGAGAAAATTCTGCAAACCCAAATTCAGGTTAGGGTTAGTGGCGAGGTGATCGTGGGCCCAATATGTAGACCTGGAGGGCAACTCATTAGGAACTTTAATTAGGGTGACTACAAGTCGGTAGCACAGTCTTTTCTATCTGGATTATGTGACCAGGATGACCTCTGAATGCAGGTGTGGTCTCACGGGTCCATGGGGGACATTTTCTCTCTAAGAATGCTCAGCGTGGGAAATCCTCCAAAGCCACTTGACGCCACCCCTCCATATGTCGTTCATCATAGAAAGAAAATCCAGTGTGAGAAAATATCTGATATCTGCCCTTACTCAGGTGCTGGATATCTCAAATAAGCCGCAGCACAATGGAACTTCTTACTGCTTCACACTGAATTTTACCGCAGCTTGTGTTTACAATTCCTTCCTCAACCTATTGGTCCCCAAGGCCCCTTGAAAGGGAATTACAAAGCCACAACACGGCATTCTGTCTTCCTCATAGAAAGAAGAAGTACCTGGTGAGGCTGCCCAGAAACCCCACATAAGGATCAATCTGCTCAGACCTTGAGGGAACACCGATTTAATGGCTGCCCTGGCACTAGTGCTGTGTCTAAGAGAGCCTGAGCCCCGACCTAGTGTCAGACACCCAGAGACCGGGACCCATACGTAGAATGTGGGATGGGCCATAGCCCTACTCTGACATCTCTACACATTCTTGTTATTCAGGTACCTGTCCCCAGACTTTTGCTGGAATCCCTGACAATGGGGGGACCTGAAGTCCAATAGAGAACTCTTCCTTCCCCATGGCAGGAAACCTGGCTGTTGGGATGTATGTACAACTCTCAAACATGCATTGTGACACTAAGCCTGATCAAGCTTTCAAAAGCCCTCTCAGTTGCACCACCAGTATCTCGCATTGCAGGCCTGGTACGCCCCTAGGCCCAAATCCTAACCCTCGGTGGGATTTTCCAGGCTACCAGACCCAAAGCACGTTTCTGGAATCCCTGTATCAGGGCACACCTAAGATGGAAAACAGCACTCTTCCCTTCCCCAAAAAAGCCACCAAACGATGGCGAGCCACCAGGATCCTTAGAGAAGAAATGTCTCCCATGCACCCGTGAGACCACATCTGCATTCCGAGGCCATCCTGGACACACAGTCCTGATAGAAAAGCCTTGCTACAGCCTTCCCATCAATCTAATTACAGTTCTTGACAAGCTTCCATCCAGGTCTACGGATTGGGCCTGCAATCACCATGTCACTAACCCAGATCAGAATTTGAGTTTACAGACTTCTCTCCCAAAACCAAGGCTCACATGCTCTCCAGAGTAGGGTCTCTGGATCTACATCACAGGACTATGCCTGTCATCCCCAAGGAAATTGTGCCCATCACAGTGGACAAAATCTTCGAGATTAGGAGAAACCTGCAATGCCACTGAGTCCAAGGAATATTGTCAGCCATTCTGGGCGCAAATGTGCTGTCTGAAACACCCTGATCACTTATATCCAGGCAGACAGCCTCGTCAATGGTCCTTAGTCAGAAGATTTAAACTGACATGCCCCTATGACCTCAATGGAACGCTAGATGAGGTTTTCAAGCATCTGTTCTCAGAGGCTTGTTTTGGAATACCAACTTATGATACAAGAGGTGGTCCCTGAGCCACACAGCAGAACATCTCCTGTCCTCACAAGGAAAGCGTGTGCTTCGACCTTTGCCAAACCCTCAGGTTAGAAGAATGCTGCATGGCACCTTAGACACCAGCACATTCTAAGATCTCCTTGGTAACAAACCTGCATTGTGGCCCATCTGCAAGAGATTCCATGTCAACTCAAGTCCTTGGTACTTCGTCCCAGAGCCACCAGAAAGATCTTGCCATGTTCCTCAGCTGCAATGGTCAATGGAGGTGTGCTTTCCAGGCATCCATGTGGGAGTTCTCTGCTACCCAGTCTTTCTACATGGGGGACCCTGGAGCAAACAAATGAGACTCCACCCGTCCAGTAGAAGGAAATCTTGCTGTTTGAACCATCTCACAAGCCTCAGATTGGGAAATCCTCCATGGCCTCTTGACGCCACCCCTCCATTTGTCGCTCATAATAGACACAAACTGCAGTGTGAGCAAACATCTGATTCCACCTTACTCAGGTGCTGGATATCTCGAATAATCCACTGCACATTGGAACTGTCTACCACTTGGCACTGAATTGAATGGTTGCTTGTGTTTACATTTCAATCCTTACCCTACTGATCCCCAAGCCCTTTTGATAGGGAATTCTGGAAACACAACGCAGCATTCTGCCTTCCCCATAGAAAGGCAAACTGCCTGACGAGTCTGCCCAGAAAACCCACATGAGGATCAATCTATTCGGGTCTCAAGGGAACTCTGATTTATAGGCCGCTGTGACCACTAGTGCTGTGTCTGACAGACCCTGAGCCCATACCAATCTCAACCACACTGAGAGCGGTGCCCATATCCTAGAACGTCATCTCTACCCATCCTTGGTCTTCAGGAACCTGTCCCCTGATCGTTGTTGGAAACCCTGCCAATGAGGGAACCTGAAGCATAATAGAGAACTCCTCCTTCCCCATGGCAGAAAACCTGGCTTTTGGGATGGGTGTCCAACCCTCAAAGTCAGAGCTAGCTGCATGTCCAATGAGATCATGCCTATGACTGAGGACCCACCCTGGGCACAAACAAGCATTGTGACCCTCAGTCTGAGCATGCTTTCCAACATCTCCTCTCAGTTGCACCACCAGGATAATGCACTGAAAGCCTGCTATGCCCCTACGACCAAATTCTAACACTTGGAGTGATTTCTAAGGTGCTCAGACCTAGAGTCCATCTCTGGAATCCCTGTTTGGGGCACCCCTTAGATGTAATACACCACTCTTCCCTTTCCCAAAAAGCCACCAAAGTATGGGGAGCCACCAGGATCCTTAGAAAGCAAAAATCTCCCATGGACCCAGGCAACCACACCTGCATTCTGATGCCATCCTGGACAAACAATCCAGCTAGAAAAGCCTGTAATACCGCCTTCGAGTCACCCTAATTTCAGTTCCTTACGAGCTGCCCTCCATGTGTAGGCATTGGGCCTGCAATCACCTAGCCACTAAACCCAACCTGAACTTGTGTTTGGAGACTTCTTTAACAATACCATGGCTCACATGCCCTCCAGGATGGGGTCTCTAGAGCCACACCACAGGACTGTGCCTGCCATCCCCAAGGAAACTGTGCCCATCACTGTTGCCCAAACATTCCAAATTAGGAGAAACATGAAGTCCCTGAGACCAACCCAATATTGGCGGCCGCTCCGGATGCAAATGCAGTCTGAAACAACCTGATCACCTACATCCATGAAGACAGCCAAGTCAATTGTTTGAAGTCAGAAGATTGAACCATACATGCCCCTAGGACCAAAATAGAACCCTAGCTTAGGTTTTCAGGGTTCAGTCCTCAAATGCTTGTTCTGGAATACCAACTTATAATACAACATGTGGTTCCTGAGCCACACAAGAAAACACCTCCTGTCTCCAGAAGGAAACCGTGCTCTACGATCTGTGCCAAACTCTCAGGATAGGAGAATCTTGCTGGCACCTTAGCCACCAGCACATTCTAAAATCTCCCTGGTAACAATCCAGCAATTTGGCCAATCTGTAAAAGATTTCATGTAACCTCAAGTCCTTAGTACTTTGCCGCAGAGCCACCAGAATGAATCTGCCATGTTCCTCAGCTGCAAAGGTCAATGGACCTGTGCTTTCCAGGCATCCATGCTCTGCTCTGTTACACAAATTTTCCACAGATGGACACTGGATTTAATAAACCATGGTCCACCTGCCCAGTACAAGGAAACCTTGCTCTTTGGAGCATCTCAGAAGCCTCATCGTGGAGTATCATCCATGGATTCTTGACACCACCCTACATTTATTGGTCATCATAGACACAAACTCCAGTGTGAACAAACATCTGACATCTGCCCTTACTCAGGGGCTAGATATCTCAAATCAGCCGCTGCACATTGGAACTGCCTTCTCCTTGGCACTGAATTTAACTCTAACTTATGTTTACAGTTCCATCCTCACCCTACTGGTCCCCAGACCCTCTTGATGAGGAATTCTGGAGCCACAACAGAGCATTCTGCCTTCCCCTTAGAAAGAAGAAGTGCCTGGTGAGTCTTCCCAGAAACCCCACATGGGGATCAATCTGCTAGGTCCTCGAAGGAATACCGATTCATAGTCGGCCCTGGCCACTAGTGCTGTGTCTGCCAGAGACTGAGCCCCAACCTAGTGTCAGCCACCCTGAAAGTGGGCCCCATATCCAGCATTTTAAACCGACCAGGGCCCAAATCTGTCATCTCACCCAACCTTGTTATTCAGACACCTGTCCCCAGAACTTTGTGGGAATCCCTGCCAATGGAGGAACCTGATGCAGAATAGAGAACTCCTTCCCCATGGCAGGAAATCTGGCTGTTGGGATGTGTGTCCGATCCTCAAAGTGGGTGCCAGATGCATGGCCAATGAGGCCACGACCACTCCTGAGGGATGCCATGGGCATAAACTGGCATTGTGACCATCAGCCGGGGCATGCTTTCAAACAAGCACTCTCAGTGGCAACACCATAATCCCGCATTGCAGGCCTGGTACGCCCCTAGGCCCAAATCCTAACACTTGGTGGGATTTTCCAGGGGCTCAGATCCAGAGCCCGTCTCTGGAATCCCTGTATTGGGGCACCCCTAAGATGGAAAACAGCACTCTTCCCTTCCCCGAAAAGCCACCAAACCATGGGGAACCACCAGGCTCCGTAGAGAGGAAAAATCTCCCATGGAGCCATGAGAACACCACTGCATTCTGAGGCCATCCTGGACACACATCCTGGACATCCAGATAGTAAAGCCTGTGCTACCGACTTCAAGTCACCTAATTACAGTTCCCGATGAGCTGCTGTCCAGGTCTATGCATTGGGCCTGCTATCACATCACAACTAACCTTAATCTGAATTTGTGTTTTTGCATACTTCTCTCACAAAACCATGGCTCTCATGCCCTCCAGGATGGCATCTCCAGAGCCACACCACAGGACTGCGCCTGCCATTCTCAAGGTAACTGGGCCAGTAACAGTTGCCCAAACCTTCCAGATTAGGTGAAACCTGCAAGGCCCCTGAGCCTACTCCCATTTTGGTGTCTGCTCTGGATGCAAATGTGCAGTCTGAAACACCCTGATCACCTACATATTGGCAGACAGCCATGTCATGGTCCTGAGTCAGAAGATTGAACCTGACATGCCCCTAGATTCCCATTGGAACCCTAGGTTAGTTTTTCAGACATCTGTCCTGAGGGGCCTGTTCTGGAATACCAACTTAGGATAAAATATGTGGTCCTTGAGCCACACAACAGAATTTCTCCAGTCCCCAGAAGGAAACCGTGCATTTCGACCTGTGCCAAACCTTCAAGTTTAGAGAATCCTGCACGGAACCATAGCTCCCAGCATCATCTTAGATATCCCTGGTATCAAACCAGAATTGTGACCCATCTGCAAGAGATTCCATGTCAACTCAAGGCCTTGTTCCTTTGCCCCAGAGCCACAATAAGGAACCTGCCATATTCCTCAGCTGCAATTATCAATGTAGGTGTGCTTTTCAGGGATCCATGTGGGAGAGCTCTCCTCCCCAAACTTTCCCAATGGGGGACCCTGGAGCTAACAAACCAGGCTCCACCTGTTCTGTAGAAGGCAAACATGCTGCTTGGATCATCTCACAAGCCTCAGCGTGGGAAATCGTCCATGGACTCTTGATGCCACCCCTCCATTTTTCGGTCATCATAGACACAAACTTCAGTGTGAGCAAACATCATTCATCTGTCCTTATGCAGGTGCTGGATATCTCGTTCATTGGCCGTCATAGATACAAACTCCAGCATAAGCAGACATCTGACCTCAACCATACTCAGGTGCTGGAGTTCTCGAAAAAACCGCTGCACATTGGAACAGCCATGTGCTCAGCACTGAGCTTAAATGTAGCTTATCTATTCAGACTTCTGTCCTCACACTCCTCACCTGTAAGCCCTTTGTATTGGTAATTTGGGACCCACAATGCAGCCTTCTGCCTGCCCACCAGAAAGAAGAAGTGCCCTATGGGTCTCCACAGAAAATCCACATGACAATCCACCTGCACGGCCCTCTATGGCACCCAAATATAATAGGTCACTCTGTGCACTAATGTTCTGTCTGACACAGCCCAAGCCCCGACCTCCTGGCATCCACACAGATAGCGGGCCCCATATCCTACAGGTGTGACCTGCCTTGACCTGAGTCTTTCATCTTGAACCAACCTGGGTATTCAGGTTCCTGTTCCAGAACATAGCTCGAATTCCTTTTCATGGGGTACCCTGAAGCACAAAAGGGTACTCCTCTTTCCCCATGGCAGGAAAACTAAATGTTGAGATGGTTGTCCAACCCTTAGATTGGGATCCAGGTGCATGGAACAAGAGACAGCGCCCACACAGAATGGGAAGCCTGGCACAAACAGGCACTGTGATCCTCAACCTGAGACCCATTTCCAACAAGCCCCAGTGGGAGCTGAACCAGGACCTCAGATAGTGGACCTGTAAGGCCCCTAGGCCCGAATCCTAAGCCTAGGTAGGATTACCCAGGCACCAGGACCCAGAAAGCATCTCTGGGATTCACGTTTTGACAGGAACCCTGACACGGTAAAATGCGGTCTCCCCTTCCGCCAGTAAGACACCAAACTCTTGGGTGCCGGGCAGAATCCCCAGATAGGAAGAAACTCCCATGGACACATGAGGACACCCCTCCATGCCATGGCCATCCTAGACACAATCCAGACAGAAAAGCCTGTGCTCATGCTTCCCAGCCACCTGAATTTCAAATCCCGAGGAGCTGTCCTCAGGGTCTGCAGATCGGGCCTGCCATCACGTCGCCCCTAACTTTTACCAGATATTGTGTCTGATGATTTTGGTCCCAGAGCCCTGAACCACATGCCTTCTAGGATGGGGCCTCCAGAACCATAGCACATCACTGGGCCTGCTCTCCAGAGGAAACTATTCCCGTCTAAGTTGCCCAAACCCTCCAGATTAGGAGAAAACTGCAAAGACCCTGAGACCACTCCAATTTCATAGGCTGCTCTTGAAAGAAATGTACAGTCTGTCTGAGCCTCAGCACCTACCTCCAGGAAGACACGCAGGTCAATGGCGCTGAGTCCGAAGATTGAATCTGCCATGCCCCTAGGACATAGTCAGAACCCTAGCTTAGGTTTTCAGGCCTCTGTCCCTAGAGCGTTCTTCTGGAAAACCAATATATGTTTCAACCTGTGGTCCGTGAGACATACAAGAGAACCCCTACTGTCCCGAGAAGGAAACCTTTCTCCTGGGAACTGGGTCTAACCCTTAGGATAGGAGAATCCTGCATGGACCCACGACCTCCACCATATGCTAAAGTCTCCCTGAATATGAAGCAGCATTGGGACACGTTAGACTGAGAACTTCCGTCAACTCAGATAACTTGGAACTTGGAACCAGAAACAGCAGATCAAGCCTGCCCTGTTCCTCGGCTGTAATGGTAACCTGAGGTGGGCTTCCCAGGCTTCCATTTAGAGAGCTCTGCTATCGAATCTAAGTGGACTACCCCTGTCCCACAGTAGGATGCCTTGCTGTTTGGAGCAGCTCACAAGGTCCAGCTTGGGAAAACCTCTAAAGCTTCTTGAAAAAAACCCACAATTCTTTGACTTTCATGGATACAAACTCCAGCGTGAGCAGAAATCTGACCCTCACGCATACTCAGGTGCTGGAGATGTCGAAAAAACCACTGCACATTGGAACGACCATGTGCTCAGCACTGAGCTTAACCATAGCTTGTGTTATCAGACATCTGTCCTCACACTTCTTACCTGCAAGCCCTCCATATTGGGAATACTGGAGCTACAAAGCAGTCTTCTGCCTGCCCACCAGAAAGAAGAATTGCCCTAAGGGTCTGCGCAGAAACCCCACATGAGGATCCAGGTGCACATCTCTCAATGGCACTCCATTATCATAGGCCACCCTCTGCACGAATGCTCTGTCTGACACAGCTCGAGCCCCGACCTCCTGTGAGCCACCCAGACAGCAGACCCCATATCATGCAGGTGGGTCCTGTCTTGGCCCGAGAACGTCTTCTCAACTGATCTGGGTATTCAGGTACCTGTCCCAGAACATAGAACAAATTCCTGCCCATGGGTGACCCAGAAGCACAAAAGAGTACTTCTCCTTCTCCATGGCAGGAAAACTGAATGTTGAGATGGCTTGCCAACCCTCAGAGTGGGAGCCAAATGCATGGCCCATGAGACCACACCCACCCCGTATGGGCTTCTAGGCACAGACAAGCATTTTGACCCTTAGCCTGAGACCGCTTTCCAACAATCCCCCACGGGAGCTGGACCAGGAGACAACAGAGTGGGCTTGTCATGCCCCTAGGCCCAAATCGTAAGCCTTAGTGGGTTATGCAGGTGCCCGTACCCAGAACCAATCTCTGGAATGCCTGTTTGGACAGGACGCCTGAGATGGAAAACCATGCTCTCCCCTTCCCCCTGAAAGACACCACACTCTTGGGTGCCGGGAGGAATCCCCAGAGAGTTAGAATCTCCCATGGAACCATGAGGCCACCCCTCCATACCATGGCCATCCTAAACACACAATCCAGACAGAAAAGCCTGTGCTCCTGTCTCCCAGCCGTCCGAATTTCAAATCCATAAAAGTTGCCCTCAGGGTCTGAAGATAGGGCCTGCCATCACCTCACCCCTAACTCTTACCCAATTTTGTGTCTGAAGACTTTGGTCCCAAATCCCTGACCCACATGACCTCCAGGATGGGGCCTCCAGAACCACATTGCATCACATCACTGGGCCTGCTCTTCCAAGGAAACTCTGCCCGTCTCAGTTTCCCAAGCCCTCCAGATTAGCAGAAACCTCCAAGGCCCCTAAGCCCACCCCAATTCCATAGGCCGCTCTGGAAAAACGCACAGTCTGACACAGTCTCAGAACATACCTCCAGGAAGACGCTCAAGTCAATGGGAATGGATAAATGCCCTAGGGCCATGGTGGGTCCAAGGTGCTGGGTGTGCGGCCAGCTGTCTCAGTGTCTGTCGGAAGGTCTGGACTCAGTCTATGTAAAACAGAGCATTAGTGCTTAGGGTAGCCTATGCAATTGGGGTGTTGCCGAGGGCCGAGCAGGTTGATCGTCATTTTGGGTTTCTGGGCAACGCCATAGACAATGTATTTCTTTCGGTGGGCAGGCAGAGTGCTTTGTTTTGGCCCCAGTATTCCCAATCAGGGAATGTGTGCCAGGAGTGTGAGGATGGAAGTCTGAAAACACAAGCTAGGGTGAGGTTTGGGGCCAAGGGCATGACAGGCCCACTCTGCAGAGGCTGAATCGGAATCTCCTGCATCTGAAGTCAGGGTGAGGATCAAACGTTGGCTGAGGCTGGAGTTTGTTTTCATTATGGCCCCTTCATGAAGCGGGGGCCTCATGAGGCTAAGGAGGTTTTCCCATGCTGAGTTTGTGAGTTGCTCCAAACCACAAGGTTTCCTTCTGTGGGCCAGTTGAATCCTATTGGATCACTCCAAGATGTCCCATATGGAAGGACTGGAGAGCAGGGTTCGAAGGATGGATGCCTGTACAGCATACCTCGCATTCCCACTGGCTCTTTGCAACAAAACATGTTTGAACTACTGGCTCTGGGGCGAGCTACCCAGGGGACTGAGTTGAAATGGACTCTCCTGAGGATGGGTCATATTGTGGATTTGTGTCCATGGGACCTTGGAATGTGCTGGACCCTGTAGAAATCACCTACCTGAAGGGTTTGATATAGATCCAATAAGAAAGCTCCCTATGTGGAGACAAGAGAGGTTCTGTTGGGTGCCTCATAAAATCCCCAGATGCTGGTCTTTGAAACGAATCCTCTGAGGAGAGACACCTGGAAACCAAAACTAGGGTTCCGATTAGGGCGTAGGGGCCTGTCCGTTTCAATCTTCTGTCTCTGGGGACACTGTCTGAGTGTCTAAGATGAGATAGTTGCTCACCTAGTGTCAGAGTGCCCCTCTTAGTCCAGGGAAGCCTACACTACCGGGATGACCTCGGGGACCTTCGAGATTTCTCTTAATTTGTAGGGTTGTGGCCAATGGATTGGGCACAGTTTCCTTGGAGAGGACAGGCAAACTCCTTCGGTGTGGCTCCATAGGCCCTAGCCTGGAAGATGTGTGGATCTGTGCCATGTGCATAGAAGTCTGAACACAAACGCGCCTTAGGTGTGGTGCAGAGGGTATGGCAGGCTGGATCTACAGACCATTAGGGGAGTTCCTCGACTTGTGAAAGAAGGGCAAGTGGGAGGCAGTCCCTCAGGCTTTTGTCTCTGGATGTTGCGTTCTGGATAGCCGTGGATTATTGGGTGGCCTCAGAGGCTATGGACGAGTCTCCCTCTCTGGGTATTTGGCCCAGCTCCCAAGAGTTTGGGGTCATTTTGTGGGAAGGTTGGAGTCCTGTTGTCTGGCTCAGGTGTCTCTCCAAGAGAGGGATTCCAGAGCAAAGCCCCAGGTACGGGTGACTGGAAAACTCGAACTCTGGTGAGGATTGGGAGCATAGGGGCTTGGCAAGCCCCATATGTGGGCTCTTGGTTCCGGCCCTGAGAGGACTTACTTTGACATGGTGCTCACGCTGAGGGTCACAATGCGAGTTTGTGCCCAAGTCGGCACTCAAGTTTGGGTGTGGCCTCAGGGGCTATGAAGGTTTCTCCTACACTGAAGGTGTGACTCCATGCCAACAGCAAGCTTTCCAGCCATGGGAGAGGAGGAGTTCTGATTTGTGCCTCAGGTACTCACCTGTGCGGGGATTTGACATAATGTCTAGGTTCAGATATCTGAAAACCCAGGTTGGGAAGAGATGACGGCCTAAGGCCTAGGGTCCTCTCTGGTTCAATCTGCTTCTCTGTGGACATCTGTCTACAGTCTAAGTGGAGGTAGTTGCTCAGCTTGTGTCAAATCGCTGAGGGTCACAAAGCGTGCTTGTGTCCAAAGCACCCTCAACGTGGCTGGGGCCTCATCGGCCACGCTGGTTTCTCCTACACTGAACGTTGGATAACATGCGAACCAAAGGTTCTGGGCATGGGGAAGGAGGAATTCTGATTTCTGAATCACATTCACCGCTAGGCAGTGATTGGAGATAAGGTCTAAGTTCTGAAGTCCAAAAACCGAGGTTGGGAAGAGATGATGGTTTAAGTCTCTGGCGGGTCCTATATGCTCATTGTGCGGCCAGCTGTCTGGATGCCAGTCAGGATGTCTGAGCTCAGGCTGTGTCAGACAGGGCATTAGTGCCCAAGGTAGACTGTATTATTGGGGAACAGTCAAGTGGCGTGCAGGTTGATTCTCATTTGGGATTTCTGTGTAGTCCCATAGGGTAACGTTTTTCTTCTGGAGGGCAGGCACAATGCTGCATTGGGGCTCCGAAATTCCCAAACTGGAGGGCTTGTGGGCCAGGAGTGTGAGGACAGAAGTCTGAGAACACAAGCTAGGCTTAGGTTTCGGTGCAAGGACATGGCAGGCACACTCTGAAGAGCTGAATCAAGATCCCGTGCTTCTGAAGTCAGGCGAGGATCAGCCGTTGGCTCAGGTTGGTGTTTCTGCCTATGATACGCCTTCATGAATATTGGGGGTATCATGTGGCCTAAGAAGTTTTCCCATGACTGTGAGATGCTCCATGCACAAGGATTCCTTCTGCGGGACAGTCGTGACTTGTTGGATGGCTACAGAACGTCCATTAAGGAATGACACAGAGCAGGGTTCTTAGGATGGATGCCTGAAAAGCCCGCCTGACATTTTAATTGTCTCCTAGAGACAAGGCCAGTTCGATCTGCTGGCTCTGGGGGAGCAACCGAGGGGGTTGAGTTAAAATGGTTTCTCCTGAGGATGGGTCATAATGTGGGATTTTGTCCATGGAGACATTGGAATCGGGTGGTGGCTCCGGTGACCTAAAGTTTTCTCCTAACGGGAGGTCTTGACACAGCTCCATAGAGCAAAGTTTCCATGTGGAGACGAGATTTGTTTTGATTGTTACCTCTGGAAACCCTGATATGCTGGTATTGGAATCCAGGCCTCTGAGGAGAGATGCCTGGAAACAAAAGCAATGGATCTGATTAGGGCCTAGGTGCTTGTCCGGTTCAATCTTCTTCTCTGGGCATATCTGTCTACAGGTCTGAATGGAGGTAGTGGCTCAGCTTGTGTCAGATCGCCCGTGTTTGTCCTGGACGTCCTACACTATTGGGATGACCTCAGGAACATTGGGGGTTTCTTCTAATCTGTAGGGTTGTGTCCAAAGGAATGAGCAGAATTCCCTTGAAGAGGCCAGGCACAGTCCTGAGGTGTGGCTATAGGGGCCCCAGAATTGAGGGTGTGTGTTCCAGGATAGTGGAGACAGAAGCCTGAAAACATAAACTCGGCTTAGGTTTGAGGACATAGGTATGGAAGGCTTGATCCACAGACCATGAGGAGATTTTTTTGGGCTATGAAGAAAGGGCGAGTGTGAGGCAATTTTTCAGGCTTTTGTCTCCGGATTTTATGTCAACAGTGACTGTGGAATGTCGGGCTGGCCTCATCGGCCAGAGATGAGTTTTTCTCTCTAGGGATTTGGCCTGATTCCAAGTGTTTGGGGTCATTTTTGGATGGTAGGAGTTCTTTCTCTCTCTCTCTCTCTTTTTTAACCTCATGTGTCCCACCAAAGAGAGAATCCAGAAAAAAAAACTCTGAGTTGGGGTGACTAGACTTCTCGACGTCTGGTTAGGATTGGGGGACTAGGGGAATGGCAAGCCCCATATGTGTGTTCTTGGTCCATCCCCTGAGAGGCTTTACTTGAGGACAGGGATCACGCTGAGGGTCCCAATATGGGTTTGTGCCTATCACGGTCTTCAAGCATGGCTGGGGCCTCATGGGCCACACTGGTTTCTCCTATAATGAACGTTGGACAACATGCCAAACACAAGGTTTCTGGCCATGGGGAAGGAGAAGTTCTGATTTCTGCATCACGTACACCTCTTGGCTGTGAGTGGAGATAAGGTCTAGTTTCTGAAGCCTGAAAACGGAAGTTCGGAAGAGATGACGACCTAAGGCTATGGTGTGCTGATGTTCTCAGTGTGCAATCAGCTGTCTGGGTGTTGGTCACAAGGTCTGCACTCAGGCTGTGTCATCCTGGGCATTACTGCCCAGGCTGGACTGTATAATTGGGGTACAGTCGAGTGGCCTGCAGGTTGATCCTCATGTGGGGTTTCTGGGTAGCCCCATAGGGCAACGTTTTTCTTATGGAAGGCAGACAGAGTGCAGTATTGTGGCTTCGGAGTTCCCGAATTGGAGGGTGTGTGGCCAAGGAGAGTGACGAAGGAAGTGTGAGAACACAAGCTAGCCTTAGGTTTCAGGGCGTAAGCCCGGCAGGCACACTCTGAAGAGCTGAGTCGAGATCTCGTGTAACTGAAGTCAGGGCATGGATAAGACTTTGTCCAGGTTGGAGTTTCTGTCAATGATCCCCCTTAAAGAAGGGGGTGGCATCATAAGGCCATGGTGTTTTTCCCAAAAAGGGGGTTGTGACATGCTCCAATCTGCAAGGATTCCTTCTGCAAAACAGTCGAGACATGTTGGATGGCTCCAGGATGTCCCATACAGAACGACGTCAGAGCAGGGTTCAATGGATATAATCTTGGGCAGCCTGCCTCCCATTCCAATTGTCTCCTTGCAACAAGGCAGGTTCAATCTGCTGGCTCTGGGGGAGCCACCAAGCTGGCTGAGTTGAAATGGACTCTGTTGAAGATGGGTCTTAATGTGGGTTTGTGTCCTTGGAGACCTTGGAATGGGGTGTTGGCTCCAGGGACCTGAAGTTTTCTCATAACTGGAGGTTTTGACACGGCTCCAAAGAGCAAGTTTCCCATGTGGAGACGAGATTTGTTCTGATTGTTACCTCTGGAAACCCTGATATGCTGGTATTGGAATCCAGGCCTCTGAGGAGAGATGCCTGGAAACAAAAGCAATGGATCTGATTAGGGTCTAGGTGCCTGTCCGGTTCAAACTTCTTCTCTGGGGATATCTATCTATGGGTCTGAGTGGAGGTTGTTGCTCAGCTTGTGACAGATTGCCTCTGTTTGACTTGGGCGGCCAATACTATTGGGGTGGTTTCGGGGACTTTTTAGGTTTCTCCTAATATGTATGGTTGTGGCCAATGGAATGGGCAGGATTCCCCTGGAGAGGACAGGCACAGTCCTAAGGTGTGGCTCCAGGGGCCTCAGCCTGGAGGGGGTGTGGGCCAGGATAGTGGGGACAGAAGTCTGAAAACACAAACTCAGCTTATGTGGGGACGTATGTATGACAGGCCCGATCTACAGACCGTGAGAAGTTTTCAGGCTATGAACAAAGGACGAGTGTGAGGCATTTGCTCAGGCTTTTTATCTCTGGATTTTGTGTCAACGGTGGCCGTGGAATGTTGAGGTGGCCTCATGGGCCATGGAAAATTCTTTCTCTCTGTGGATTTGGCCCTATCCCAAGTGTTTGGGGTCATTCTGTGGATGGGAGGAGTCTTTCTGTATTTTTTTTTTTTTTACTACGGGTGTCCCACCAAAGAGGAAATCCAGAGCAGAGCCCTGAGTAGGGATTACTAGACATCTTGATCTCTGGTTAAGATTGGGGGACTAGGGGCATGGCATGCCCCATATTCGAGCTCTTGGTCTAGTCACTGAGATGCTTTACTTGAGGACAGGGCTCACCCTGAGAGTCCCAGTGTTTCTTTGTGCCCATGGCAGTCTTCAAGCATGGGCGGGCCTCATTTGCCACACTGGTTTCCTCCCATACTGAACGTTGGACAACATGCCAACCACAAGGTTCCTGGCCATGGGTAAGGAAAATTTCTGATTTCTGCATCAAATTCAACCCTGCTCAGTGAGTGGAGACATGGTCTAGGTTCTGAAGCCTGAAATCCGAGGTTGGGGAGAGATGACGACCTAAAGCCATGGCAGGACCTATGTGCTCAGTATGCAGCCAGCTGTCTGGGTGTCGGTCGGGATGTCCGGCCTCGGGCTGTGTCAGACTGGGGTTCAGTGACCAGGCTAGACTGTATAATTGGGGTACAGTCAAGTGGCGTGCAGGTTGATCTTCATTTGATGTTTCTGGGTAGCCATATAAGACAACATTTTTCTTCTGGAGGGAAGGCAGAGTGCTGCATTGTGTCTCTGGAATGCCAAAGTGGAGGGCTTGTGGAGCAGGACTATGAGGATAGAAGTCTGAGAACACAAGTTAGTCTTAGGTTTCGAGGCGTGGGCACTGCATGTACACTTGGCGGAGCTGAATCTAAATCACGTGCATCTGAAGTCAGGGCAGGATCAGATGTTGGCTCAGTTTGGAGTTCTGTCCATGATGGCCCCTTAATGAAAGTGGGGGGGCATCATGAGGCAATGGAGGTTTTCCCATGGTGGGATTGTCTGATGCTCCAAACCGCAAGGATTCCTTCTGTGGGACAGTCGAGACATGTTGGATGGATCCGGGACATCCCATAGGGAACTGCTCATGAGCAGGGTTCTAACGATGGATGCCTGGGAAGCCCAACTCTCATTCCAATTATCTCCTAGCAACTAGGCAGGTTCGGTCTTCTGGTTCTGGGGAAGAAACCAAGGGGGATGAGTTGAAGTGGACTCTCCTGAGGATCGGTCATAATTTGTGTTTGTGTCCATGGAGACATGGAATGGGGCAGTGGCTTCAGCGCCCTGAAATATTCTCCTAACCGGAAGTATTGACACAGCTCCAAAGAGCAAGTTTCCCGTGTGGAGACAAGATTTGTTCTGATTGGTGCCTCAGGAACCCCCAAAAGCAGGTATTGGAAACCAGGCCGCTGAGGAGAGATGCCTGGAAACCAAAGCAATGGATCCAATTAGGGCCTAGGGGCCTGCCCACTTCAATATTCTGCTCTGGAAATATCTGTCTACAGTCCTGATTAGAGGGTGTTGCTCAGCTTGTATCAGATCGCCCCTGTTTCTCCCGGGAGGCCTACACTATTGATATGGTCTCGGGGTCTTTCGAGGTTTCTCCTAATCTGTAGGTTTGTGGCCAATGAAATGGGCAGAATTCCCTTGGAGATTGCAGGCACAGTCCTGAGGTTTGGCCCCAGCTGTCTGGGTGTGGGTTGGGAGGTCTGGGTTCAGGCTGTGTCAGACAGTGCATTAGTACCCAGGGTAGATTATACAAATGGGATACAGTCGAGTGGCATGCAGCTTGATCCTCATTTGGGGTTTCTGGGTAGTTCCATAGGGCAACACTTATCTTCTGGAGGGCAGACAGAGTGCTGCATTGTGGTTCTAGAATTCCCAAACTGGAGGACTTGTGGCCCAGGAGGGTGAGGACGGAAGTCTGAGAACACAAGCTAGGCATATGCTTCGAAGTAAGGGCACGTCAGGCACACTCTGTGAGCTGAATTGAGATCTCGTGGATATGAAGTCAGGGCAAGGATCAAACTTTGGCTCAAGTTGGAGTTTCTTTCCATTTCTCCCCTTCATGAAGGGGCAGGCACATCATGAGACCATGGTGGTTCTTCCAAGATGGGAGTAATGAGATGCTCCAATCCCCAAGGATTCCTTCTGCGCGACAGTCGAGACTTGTCTGTTGGCTCCAGGATGTCCATTATTCAACGACACCAGAGCAGGGTTCTAAGGATGGAATCCTGGGCAGCCCGCCTCGCATTCCAATTATCTACTTGTGATAATGCAGGTTAGTTCGCTGGCTCTGTGGGAGCAACCAAGGGGGCTGATTTTCAATGGGCTTTCCTGAGGATGATTCATAATGTGGGTTTGTGTCCATGGAGACTTTTGAATGGGGCAGTGGCTCCGTGTACCTGAAGGACTCTCCTAACTGGAGGTTTTGACACAGATCCAAAGAGCAAGTTTCCCATGTGGAGACAAGTTCTGTTCTGATTGGTTCCTCCAGGAAACCACATATGCTTGTATTGGCCTCTGAGGAGAGATGCCTGGAAACCAAAGCAATGGATCCCATTAGGGCCTAGGTGCCTGTCCGGTTCAATCTTCTTCTCTGGGGATATCTGTCTACAGGTGTGAGTTGAGGTAGTTGCGCAGCTTATGACAGATTACCCCTATTCTTCCTAGGCGGCTGACACTATTGGGATGGCCTCGGGACATTGGAGGTTTCTCCTAATCTGTCAGGTTGTGTGCAAAGGGAGGAGCAGAATTCGCTTGGAAAGGGCAAGCACAGTCCTGTGGTGTGGCTCCAGGGGCCCCAGCCTGGAGCGTGTGTGGGCCAGGACTGTGGAGACAGAAGTCTGAAAACACAAACTCAGCTTAGGTTTGGGGACGGAGGTATGGCAGGACTGATCTAAAGACCTCGATGAGAATTTTTCGGGCTATGATCAAGGGGCGAGTGTGAGGCGCTTTTTCAGGCTTTTTTTTTTTTTTTTTCCCAGGATTTTGCGTAAACGATGGCCGGGGAATGTTGGACTGGCCTCATCGGCCATGGACGAATTTTTCTCTCTGGGGATTTGGCTCAATTCCAAGTGATTGGGGTCATTCTTTAGATGGTTGGAGTCCTTTCTCTATTTTTTTTTTTTTACCTCATGTGTCCCACTGGAGAGGGATTCCAGAGAAGAGAATTGAGTAGGGGTGACTAGACTACTCGAGATCTGGTTAAGATTGGGGGACTAGGGGCATGGCAAGCCAAAATGTGGGCTTTTGGTCCAGACCCTGAGAGGCTTTACTTGAGGAGAGGGATCACGCTGACATTCCCAATGTCTGTTTGTACCCAATGCAGCCTCAAGCATGGGCAGGGCCTCATGGGCCACGCAGGTTTCTCCTATACTGAACATTGGACAACATGCCAACCACAAAGGTTCTGGTCGTGGGGAAGGAGGCGTTCTGATTTCTGCATCATGTACACTACTTGGCAGTGAGTGGAGATAAGGTCTAGGTTCTGAAGCCTGAAAACCAAGGTTAGGAAGAGATGATAACCTAAGGTCCTGACGGTTCCAATGTGCTCAGTGTGCAGCCAGCTGTCTGGGTGTCAGACGGAAGGTCCGGGCTGAGGCTGTCAGACAGGGCATTAGTGCCCAAGCTAGACAGTATTATTGGGGTACAGATGAGTGGCATGCAGGTGGATCCTCGTGTGGGATTTCTGGGTAGCCCCATAGGGCAATGTTTCTCTTCTGGAGGGCAGGCAGAGTGCTGAATTGTGTCTCCAGAATTCCCAACGGAGGGCTTGTGGGCCAGGAGTTTCAGGACGAAAGTCTGAGAACACATGATAGGCTTTATGATTTGGGCCTAGGGATGTAGCAGGCCTGCAATGCAGGATCCTGGTGGTACAACTGAGAGTGATTGTTTGAAATTATGCTCAGGCTGAGGGTCACAATGCCTCTTTGTGCCCAGGGCTGCCCTCAGGAGTGGGTGTCGTCTCATTGGCCATGCAGCTGGCTCCAACTCTGAGTTTGGACACAATGCCAGCAGTCAGTTTCCTGCCATCTGAAAGGAAGAGTTCTCTATTGTGCTTAAGTTTTCCCTGTAAGGGTCTGGTTGGCCAGAGGAAGTCATTCTGTGTTTATGTAGTGAACTTAATTGACCCTATGCAGTAAAATTAGATTGACCCCTCCCTTCCCAGAGGAACTTACTTGCAAAGCCTAAATACAAGTGGGACAGGCCAGGTGAAGACATCCAATCAATGAGGCACACATATATCTACTAGGGTAAATTGAAATTCAGTTGGGCACTGTGTGTTACCTGGCATTATTTTTTTCTGTGTGTGGTGATTTAGCATGACTGTGCAGTGTTCTCTGTGTATTGCAATCTCATTGGTCACCTGTGTATAGCCCGGCTAAACTAATTCTATAAAAGTTAGTCTGTGAGGCTGGGAGGGTTTGCTTCTTTGCAAGAGACAACCCTGATCAGTGAGTTTGATTCTCGATGCTTGGCGCAAAATAAAGATTTGCTTGACCTTCGCTTTTTATCAGTCTACTCCTTTGATTACGAACCCTAACATTGGAGGGGCACCCGGATTCAAACGATGAGAACTGAGCCAGCATCGGAATTTTGGGGAAAAGCCTCCAGAGGTAAGATCTCGGGATCCTATCTGTCTGTCTGGTTGGCGCTCCATGGTATGGCCCACCAGTGAGAAGATGGACGCAGCCATGCTCTCCAGGGCTGGAGTGGATGCAGGGATGCCTCATCCCTCTGCTGATAGATCGATGGGGAGTTCTAGTGCCCCTGGGCGGTCGGGGGTTTCGAGTCACTCTAGGCGGTCACCAGGGTGTATGCATCCCCCAGTCAGTCAGGGGCCTGCCGGGGGTTCAAATCCCACCGGGGAAGTGGGGTGGCTTGAGTCCCCCTAGATGGTCAGGGGATTCGAGACCCGCTATGGTTGGGGGGTTCGAGTCCCCCTAGACTCTCAACGGGTTTGAGTCTCCTTGGGAAGTCAGGGGATTTGAGTCCCCCTAGATGGTAGGGGGGGTTTGAGACCCCTGGGCAATTGTGGGCTTGAGTCCCCTTGGGCTGTTGGGGGTTTCGAGTCCCCCTAGGTGGTCAAGGGATAAAGCCCCCACCAGTGGCATGCTATGGGTAAGAATCCTTGGACCTGTGGTTGTCTTTGCCTGGTCCTTTTTTGTCTGTTGTGTTGTTTGTTATGATTGAAGGAATAGGGAAAGCAGAGAGTAAGGGGATTCTGACATTCAACTCTCCATTCTTCATAATAGTTGTGAGGCATCTCTCTCACTCATTTTGTGTGTTAAGGGCTATAAGTGGAGCCAACTGGGGTTAGTCTAATGCTGGGCAAAGATGCCCAATGCTGGCTCACTGCAGCCGGGTGTGGAATATGAGTGCCTAGTGGTCCATTTTTGGTAAGCAGAACTGGCACTGGGGGATGAACTGATATCGAGACAGAGACTTTAAGGAATATTCCCAGACAGCTGCCAAAACTCCCTTTGTTTGGGGGAATTCTTTGCCTTTTCTGGCCCAACGTGGACTGCATAGCCCCTCCCCCTTGCTGGTGGGAGAGCATGGCATCTGACGTGGAGATGGTTATTTGTCTGTCTCAAGGTTTTAATGAGTAATTGTTAAAGTGGCTTCCGAAGTCTTTGGTAATCTGAAACTGTGAAGGGTTGCTTGAATGACAAATGGAATTCAATTTGTTGGACATGTAGGTATTAACCAAATGGGATAAAATGCTAGAATATTGGCTGCTGGAACTGGGTTTGTGCTTTTGAAATCTGCTGGTGAACACATTCTGTGCAACTGATTGATAAATTTGCCATCTAAAGAATTCTGTTGTAATAACTCAAAATTGGTTTATATTTAGTCTTCAGTATAAGAACTTCAGTAGACATTCACGTATTTCTAAGAGTAAAAAATTCTGTTAAGTGTAATTAAGACTGATGGAAATGAGAATAGCAACTCTGTATGTAAAAAGTAGGAGATATGTGAAAGTTTGAATCTGAAGAGTGCCTGAGGTGAGGTGAACCATGAGAGACTATGGACTCTGAAAAACAGTCTGAGGGGTTTGAAGTGGCGGGGGGGTGGGAGGTTGGGGTACCAGGTGGTGGGTATTATAGAGGGTACGGCTTGCATGGAGCACTGGGTGTGGTGAAAAAATAATGAATACTGTTTTTCTGAAAATAAATAAATTGGAAAAAAAAAGAGTGCCTGACTGTGTGAATGTGTCTGTATGGCTCCACTTCCTCTACAGAGTCTGAGTGGGCTGCACCCTGAGTCTCACGAGGCATCATATGGCATAACAGTCATCTACTTTACAAAGTATCCTGGTCCGGGTTTTATCCGGACAGATCTTAGCTAAGAAGCTCCTAAGTTCCCGCGAGCTACGCGAGCAGGACAGCATCTGAAAGATCACCCTCCTCTTGTCTGCAACATCATTCACAATGGGAGGAAAACCTAGTAAACTCATTATCTGCATACTTTAAAAAAAGACACTGGTATAGAAAAGTTGGTGTTCTCTATGTTTAAAAAGACAAAGTTTTCTTAAATTAATTGATCTGTTATGGATTTCTCTTTTCCTGCCCAGAAAATTCAGTTTCTATGTTTTGTTTTATCAGGTGTTTAACATCCCTAATTATATTTTGGCATTTATTTTAAAACTTTCTAATGTTTTAGCAATTGTTGACAAGATTTAAACCAACAGTAAACCTTGGGTTACATTTAGGAAAATGCCATGCATTTCCTAAAGTTTTAATACGTTGATAGATCACCACTTGATATTGTGATCATGGAAATGTTACGTGTCACAGAAGTAACCTGATTTTCTTGCCAGTTACATTGTAAATTCTCATCTCACCAGCTCATTACCATATCTATTCTGAGTTTTTGTCATTTGTAATTGTTTTAATTCTCTTGTAAGATAAATTCCATCTCAAAGAAAATTCATATGGGAGACTTTCAGGACAAATACAGGTCTTTGATATGCTGAAATTCTGGAGCTGAAATGGGTAAGAATTTAAAGAGGTAAAAGCTGCATTCGGACTAAACCATAATTATTAACATGGGACTAGGTGAACTGAAAGACTATAATGTTGTATCTCTTGGTGTTTTGTCTTATGTTTGCTCTTCCAGACTAAGGATACTTTTTCTTAAGTTATTTGTAACTTACAGAGATAAAACATAGTCATTTGTAACCAAATCAAGGTATTCAAGTCTTTCTCTCTATCTGAACTCTCTGAAACGAAAATGTCTCAGCAAGTATTCTTTCTTCCATGGCAATCATACATCTGCTAAAGTTCAATAAGAATCCATTCTCCTTGTAACAGGACACCATTGGAAACATTGGTTATTTTATTTTACTATGGCTTTGACTGGAATGCCGTATTAGAAAAGACTCAGATATGACTAGACAGCTTAAAGGAACTAAGGTTGACTTTCTAAAACCTGGAACCGTAAAGCCCTTTGGAACTCTTGGCCTGATACCTTGCTTAAAGAGTTCCCAGCAGCCTCACCAGGTGAGTAAAGGATGTTACTTCCTGGAAGGTGCAGGAACCTCAGGATTCTTTGGGGGCCTCAGGGAGTGGAATTCACCCAAATCAACAAGTATTGCAGGCATGTCTGATGGCAAGTGCAAGTATGTAGCTTGGTTTCTGGCCTGGAAAGGCTATCATAAGTTCAACCTAGAGATTCCTGATGAGAAGTTGCAGCAGAGCAGGTTCTAAAAGATTTATATGATCCCTCACTGTCCTTGCTGAGCTTATGTAAATAATTAGGCCAAGCTTGTTAAAACTGGACTTGTTTTTCAAATAAATTAGTCCTGATTTGAATATCTCTGAAAACAAGGGTTATTTTAGAGAGAAAAATTATGTTTTAATAGCACACATTTATGTATGTTGAATTCTAGATTTGATTGTCTTTAAATGTTTGTTTACTTAAGCTAGACAACTTGAGGTAATCTTCAGGAAGTTGCATGATAGCTCACTTAGACGATCTTGCTTTGTCAGTCAGTCAGCCCCAGATATAGGAAACTTCAGAAAATTGAAGGATTTAAAGGGAAGAATCTGACTGAGTTAGTGGGAATAGCAGAAATGGTGTTTAACAACAGGGATGCACAGGAGGATGAAAAACAGACGAAAAAATAAAAAAAGAACTGGTGAGGTTTTGGCATTACATGAGGCAGAGAGAAGATGGGTAGGGGATAGTCAATGGAAGGAAAACCTTAAGCACAGAGAAGGCAGGCGAGAAGACTTAGAATCAGATTAGTGTGCTTAATGTAAGAAAAGAGTACATTGGGCAAGGGAGTGCCCCAAAAGGAATTCAGCAATGCTTGCCACCAGAGACTGAAGGGGTCATAGTTTGGTGCCCCTCCCCGAACCTCGGGTACAAATTGAAGTGGAGGGGAAATCAGTTGATTTTTTGGTGGGCATGGGAGCTCAATTTTCGTCATTACTTAAACCTATGGGAAAACTACTTAGAGAGGAAGTCTAGGTACAAGGAGAAAATGGCACAGAGAGACATAAATGGGCAACAGAAAGGACTTTACATTTAGCCTTGGGAATAATTAAACATCAAATTTTGGTCCTCCCTAATGCCCCATATAACTTGATGGAAGAGATTTCCTCCACAAGTTAAGAGCTGATATTCAGTTCTTGGAAAGAGGCATGTCTGTAACCTTGAGACCACCCACTGTACAACTGCTTATGGCAGCAGTAGATAAATACCTCCTTTATGAGCCAGTCTCAAAATCAGAGGAAATAAAGTGGAGGGAGCCTTCTTCAAATCCTACAGGACGAGTGTCCCGAGGTCTGCGCAGAAGGGTAGCCCCCTGCCATTGCCAAGAAACAACCTCCAGTTGTGGTACAATTAAAGGTGACAGCTATGGCTGTTTGCGTTCGGCAGTACTCCCCTTCCAAGGGAAGCAAAGGAAGGGATCAGAAAACACATTATCTGCCTTTGAGGAGAGGGGATCCTAGTTCCTTACAAATCTCCATGGAACACACCTTTGCTGCAGGTCATAAAGGGTGAGACTGGGGAGTACGGACCCGTCCAGGACTTGTGGGAAGTTAATAAATGGGTTGAAGATGTCCACCTGATGGATACCCTATACCCTACTCGCCCTCCTGGGCCCCAGATGAACTGTGTATCCCATCTCAGAGCTCAAGGATGCATTTTTTTCTGCATGTCTTTAGCAAAGGAATTCTCAGAATCGTTTTTGCTTTTGAGTGATCTGGCCCACAGGAAGGATTCCAAGGCCAGCTCACCTGGACAGGCTTCCCCAAGGGTTCAAGAATTCGCCCACTATCTTCAACGAGGCCCTACATGAGGATTTGCATGAGTAGAGAACCTCCAACCCAGAAGTCACTCTGTTACAGTATATTGATGACTTGTTAATAACCTGTGAGGACTATAAGTCATGTTAGCGGGGGAGGAGAGCTCTCTTACAGACTGCAGGAAAAAGGGTATTGGGTGTCAGCGAAGAAAGCGCAGCTCTGTCAGAGCCATGCCACTTAAAGGCTATGATCTCCACAAGGAAGTGCGTTCACTGTCTGAGTCTAGGAAACAGGTGATCACCCGATACCCCCACCCCACCAAATCCCGTTAAGCAAGGGTGTTTCTTGGCATGGTGGTCTACTGTAGGCTGTGGATACCGCAGTTTGCGGAGATTGCCTGACCTCTCTACTAACTGGCAAAAGGAGGACTCACTAGGGTAGAGTGGACAGCTGAGGCAGAAGGAGCATTTCAGGAATTACAAACAGCCTTACTGATTGCCCCAGCATTGGCCATCCCAGATGTTACCAAGCCCTTCCATTTGTATGTGGATGAAAAAGTAGGGGTGGCCAAAGAGATTTTAACTCAAACACTGGGGACTTGGCAAAGGCCAGTAACCTATCTTAGCAAGAAACTAGATCCAGTAGCAGCTGGGTTCCCCCCCGTGCCTTTGCATAATTACTGCCACAACCCTCCTGGTCAAGGATGAAAATTTTGACTGTGCAAGAATGCAAATTTTGATTTTGGGTCAAAATCTCATCTTGACCACCACCCACGCTATCGAGGGCATTCTCTGGACTCCTCCTGACTGATGCATGATAAACACCTGAGGTTATCAGGCCCACCTCCTAAACGAACCAAGAGTGACCTTCCATCTCCTGGTGGTGCTAAATCCAGCCACACTGCTGCCAGAGGAGCTGGCTGACCATCCACACGACTTTGGGGAGGTCCTAAACCATGTCTTAGGAATAAGGCCGGATCTCAGAGACATTCCCCTCCTGGACGCCAAGATGACTCTCTTCACAGATGGGAGTAGCTACATGGTCAATGGAAGGAGGTAGATGGGGGCTGTGGTGGTTTCTCCTTAGCAGGAACTCTGGACAGCAGCCCCGCCACATGGAACTTCAGCACAAAAAGCAGAACTGATTGCACTCACTAAAGCACTGCAGATGGTCAAAGGTAAAACCACAACTTCTATATGGACAGCAGATATGCCTTTGCTACTCTCCATATACATGTGGCTACTTATAAAGAAAGGGACCTATTAGCAGCCAAAGGAAAAGGAATTATAAACAGAGGAGAAATACTGGCTCTCCTCCAGGCTATTTGGGACCCAAAAGAGGTGACTGTTATGCATTGCCCGGGACACCAAAAGGGGACTGATCTGATTTCAAAAGGAAACCACTTAACAGATCAAGCCGCAAAGCAAGCAGCCTGAGAAACAGTCAAGAGCTGGTTATACTCCCGGCTCTAGCCCTACCAGAAAAACCGGACTATTCAGAGGAAGATTTAAAGTATTTACAAAAATGGGCTAAATTAGATTATGAAGGGGACTGGGTTAAGACTAAAAGAGGAAATTTAATTCTTTTTCGAAGACTAGATAAGAAGTTAGAAGACCAGATACATCAAGGTACTTATTTCGGGATACACAAACTCAAGGACCTTATAGGCAAGCAATTTCAGATTTCGAAATTAGGGCATATGGTTCAGTATGTAGTTGATAGATGTGCTCAATGCCAGACAGTTGAGGTGGGAGGAGCTAGAATTAAAAGAGGGAAAAGAGAAAGAGGTAAGGAAACAGGAATTTATTGGGAAATTGATTTTATAGAAATGAAACCTCTAAAATATGGGCACAAGAGTATGTTAGTTTTTGTAGATACTTTTTTCAGGATGGGTAGAGGCTTTTTCCACCAAACTTGAGATGGCAGGAGTGTTAGGCAAAAAAAGGCTACTGGAAGAAATAATCTGAATTTTGGGCTGCCTCTCGTGATTGGGTCAGACTATGGCCCTTCATTTTGAGCTCAGTCTCACAGATATTGGCCAAGGCCGTGGGCACAAATTGGAAACTACTTTGTGCCTATCGGCCCCAGAGTTCTGGGCAAGTAGAGAGAACGAACAAGATTTAAAGAGACCTTGACAAAAATAATTCTAGAGACTGGCAGTAGATGGGTGGATCTTCTTCCTTTGCCCTCCTCAGGGCACGATGTACACCCTATTTAAACTGGGTGACCCCATTTGAAATAATGTTTGGGGAACCCCTCCCCACTCTGTCCTCGTCTACAAGAGGTTGCCCTCGCAGAAATTACTGATTAGTTTTTACTCCAATCACTGAAGACATTACAGTCTGTCTTAAAAAAAGCCCTTGCAGGAATCCAGACTGCCCATACTGGGATGAAGATGGAGGTGGAACCACATCCTTACCAATCCAAGGACTTGGATTGGATACATCACTATCAATGGGGAACTTGGAGCTTTGCTGGAAGGGACTATATACTGTTATCTTGATCACCCCCACAGCAATAAAAGTAGAAGGCATCAGGGCCTGGATTCACAAGTGTCACGTCAAAAGAGCTGAGGATGAAGACGCCCCCCGCCCCACTGAGGTGGAAGCCACAGCCAATGGACCCCGCTGACCATGGACTAAAGCTAAGACTCAAAATATTATGAGTTTATTGTTGCTCTTATTGTTACCTGTTTATGTAAAGTATCAGTAGGAAATTAGATAAAGGGGTAAATGGGTAACTCATCAGCCGACTGTGCAATAGTGTCATTTGTACAAAAGAAAACTACAGTGATAAAAATGTTAGACTTACATGCTAAATTTAAGCCTTTACAACCAGAGAACATAGAACAGGCTTTAAAGTCAAGGATTTGACTAATCTCCAAAGAAAAGCGGGGAATGTAAGGGCCTGGTGGGCCAGAGGGCATCATTTTGTGTTTATGTATTGAACTTAGATTGACCCTATGCAATAAACTTAGATTGACCCCACCCCGCCCAGAGGAACTTACTTGCAAAGCCTAGATACAAGGGCGGGTCAGGCCAGGTGAAGACATCCAATCAGTGGGGCACACATATATCTCCTAGGGTAAATTGAAATTCAAATGGGCACCCGTGTGTTACCTAGCTATTTTTTTTTTTTCTGTGTGTGGCAGAATTAGCTTGACTATGCAGTGTTCTCTGTGTATTGCAAACTCATTGGCCACCTGCGTATAGCCCGGCTAAACTACCTCTATAAAAGGTAGGGCTGGGAGAGGTCATCTCTTTATAAGAGACGGCCCTGACCGGCCAGTTTGATTCTCGATGCTTGGCGCAAAATAAAGCTTTGCTTGACCTTCACTTTGTATCAGTCCCGCTTCTTTGATCACAGACCCTAACACCCCCATTGGCAGGGAATCCAGGAAAGGACTGGGAAAGATGCCTGAGTAACAAGGATGGGTAGAGATGACGGATTTGAGCCATGAACGGTCTGACATGCTGGATATGGGCCCCGCTCTCTGGGTGGAGAGCACTAGGTCGGGGCTCAGGCTCTGCCAAAGTTGCCTATAAATCGGGGTTTCTTCTAGGGATGAGCAGATTGATCCTCAAATGGGGTTTCTGGACAGACTCACAAGGCACTTCTTCCTTCTATGGGGATGGCAAAATGCTGCGATGTGGCTGGAGAATTCCCCACCAAGAGGGCTTGGGGACCAGTAGGGTGAGGATGGAATTGTAAACACAAGCTATGGTTCAATTCAGTGCCAATCAGAAGGCAGTTCCAGTGTTCAGCGGCTGATTCGAGATATCCAGCACCTGAGAAATGGTGATGTCAGACTTTTGCTCACACTGGAGTTTGTGTCTATGATGACCACCAAATGGAGGGGTGGCGTCAATAGACCATGGAGAGTTTCCCTTCCTGGGGCTTGTGAGATGCTCCAAACAGCAAGGTTTCCTTCTACAGGGCAGGTGGAGTAAGGTTTGTGTACTCTAGTGTCCCCCATGTGAAAACTTTCTATATCAGAGCACTCCCCCAAAGATGTGTGGAAAGCACACCTCCAATGACCATTGCAGCTGAGGAACATGGAAGGTTCAGTCTGGAGGCTATGGGGCTAAGTATCAAGGCCTTGAATTCACATGGAATCTCTTGCTGATGGGTTCAAAGCTAGTTTGTTACCAGGGAGATCTTAGAATGTGCTGGTGGCTAAGGTGCCATGCAGAATTCAACTACCCTGAGGTTTTGACACAGGAAGAAAAGCACGGTTTCCTTCTGGGGACAGGAGATGTTCTGTTGTGTGGCTCAGGGACCACATGTTGTATCATAAGTTTATATTCCAGAACTGGCCTCTGAGGACAGATGCCTGAAAACCTAATCTAGTATTCCAATGAGGTCCTAGGGGCATGTCAGGTTCAATCTTCTGACTCAGGATCATTGACCTGGGGGACTGACTGGATGTAGGTGATCGGGATGATTCAGACTTCACATTTGCATCCAGAGCAGCCTCCAATATTAGGATTAGTGTAGGGGCCTGGCAGATTTCTCCTAATCAGGAGGATTTGGGCAAGTGTGACAGGCAGAGTTTCCTTGGGGATTGCAGGCACAGTCTGTGGTGTGGCTCCAGAGACGCCATCCTGAAAACATGTGAGCCATGGCTTTGGGAGAGAAGTCTGCAAACAAAAAATTGGGTTAGGGTTAGTGGCAAGGTGATCACAGGCCTAATGTGTAGACATGGAGAGCACCTCGTCAGGAACTCTAATTAGGTTGACTTGAAGATGTTAGCATAGGCTTTTATATCTGGAATGTTTGTCCTGGATGGCCTGGGAATGCAGGTGTGGTCCCAACAGTTCATGGGCTATCTTTCCTCTCTAAGGATTCTGGAGAATTCCAATAGTTTGGTGGATTTTTCGGGGAAGGGAAGAGTGCTGTTTTCCATCTTTGGGGTTCCCCAAAACAGGGATTCCAGAGACTGGCTCTAGTCTTGGGGCCTGGAAAACCCCACCGAGTTTTAGGATTTAGGCCTAAGGGCATATCAGCCCTGCAGTGTGGGATCCTGGCGGTGCAACAGAGAGGGCTGGCTTTAAAGCATGCTCAGGCTGAGGGTCATCATACCTGTTTGTGCCCAGTGCAGCCGTCATGAGTGGGCGTGGCCTCATTGGCCATGCATCTGGCTCCCACTCTGAGTGTTGGATGCGTATCCCAACAGCCAGGTTTCCTGACATGGGGAAATAGAAAACACGGGGTTTTCTATTGTGTTTCAGGTTCCCCCATTGGCATGGATTCCAGCAAATGTCTGGGGACAAATGACTAAATACCAAGGATGGGTACAGATGACAGAATTGCACCATAGCCAGTCTCATATGCTGGATATGGGTCCCTCTCTCTGGGTGGTTGACACGAGGTTGGGTCTCGGGCTATGTTAGACACAACATTAGTGGCCAGGGAAGCCTATAAATCGGGGTTCTCTCGAGGCTGAGTTGATTTATTCTCATGTGCTCTTTCTGGGCAGTCTCACCATGCATTCTTCTTTCTATGGGTAAGGCAGAATGCTGCATTGTTGCTCAATAATTCCCTATCAAGTTGGCTTTGGGACCAGTAGGATGAGGATGGAATTGTAAAACCAAGCTATGGTTAAATTCCGTGCCAAGTGGAAGGCAGTTCCAATGTGCACTGGCTTATTGGAGATATCCAGCACCTGAGTAAGGGTGGATGTTAGATGTTTGCTCACACTGGAGTTTGTGTCTAAGATGACCAACAACAGGAGGGGTGGCGTCAAGAGGGAATAGAGGATTTCCCAAGCTGAGGCTTGTGAGATGCTCCAAACAGCAAGGTTTTCTTCTACTGGACTCGGGGATTCTGGTTTGTTTGCTCCAGTGCCCCCCATGTGGAAAATTTGGGTAGTAGAGCTCTCCTGCATCAATGCATGGAAAGTACACCTCCATTGACCATTGCAGCTGAGGAACATGGAAGGTCTCTTCTGGTGACTCTGCTGAGAAGTACCAAGGCTTGATTTGACATGGAATCTCTTTCAGAGGGGTCACAATGCTGGTTTATTACCCGGGAGATCTTAGAAAGGGCTGTTGGCTAAGGTGACATGCAGGATTCTCCTACCATGAGGTTTTGGCACAGGTCTAAGAGCACGGTTTCCTTTTGGGGACAGGAGATGTTCTGTTGTGGGCTTAGGGACCACACGTTATATCATAAGTTCGTATTCCAGAACAGGCCTCTGAGGACAGATGCCTGAAAACCTAATCTAGGGTTCCAATGAGGTCCTAGGGGCATGTCAGGTTCAATCTTCTGGCTCGGGAACATTGACTTGCATATATGCCTGCATGTAGGTGATTTGGGTGTTTCAGACTGGGCATTGGTATCCAGAGTGGCCTCTAATTTTGGGGTGGGCTCAGGGACCTTGCAGGTTTCTCCTAATCTGAGGGTTTGGGCAACTGTGATGGACAAATTTCCCTTGGGGATGGCCGGCCCAGTCCTGTGGTGAGGCCCCAGATATCCCATCCTGGAGGACATATGAGCCATGGCTTTGGGAGAGAAGTCTGCAAACACAAACTCGGGTTAGGGTTAGTGCCAGAGTAATAGCAGGCCCAATGTGTAGACCAGGAAGGCAGCTCATCAGGAACTGTAATTAGGGTGAATCGAAGGTGGTAGCACAGGCTTTTATATCTGGATTGTGTTTCCTGGATTTTCTCTGAATGCAGGTGTGGTTTCAAGGGTCCATTGTTGGGGCCTCATGCCTAGAAGCGGATAACCCAATAGAACAACAGTTCTTGGGAACCTCTTCAACTGAGGACCTTCACAGGTGGCAAGCCAGAGTGCCACCATGTCTCCTTGGTGATTGTTAGAAAATTGTGAGGTTTGGCTTGTTGCCATTGAAGCTGCTGTCTCAAGCTAATAGCTAATAATAGCTAAGCTAATAAGGCTCCTGTGTTTTGTGAATATTGAGTTATGGCATAAATGTCCAAACCACGAAGTTCAAGGCTGTTTGATATCTCTGCATGACCAGCTTCTCTCAGGCCAAAATAGAAACTAGCACCAGATGTATAAGAGGTGATTCCCTTACTGTGTGGCATAAATCAGAACTCTGCAAAATGAACTTTGGCACTTGCTTGACAGGTTCGCCTGTGTCCCTCCTGTTCTTCATATTCCCTTTCTTCATTATCCTATCCTTCAACCCTGATCCCTCTTCTCGCGCTGGCTGCCTCAGGTTGCGCCCTAACAGGAATCTGAGGACAAGTGGCATCTCAATTGAGGACTTTGTATTAACTAGGAGAATCCAGGTGGTGTGGAATGACAGGAGTAAAATATGGGGAAAGCTCAGTCAACCCAAGAGGGTTATTTTTTGCCATCCCTGCAAGCTCTTCTAAAGGAGAGAGGGTCAACAGTGTCTCACAAGACTCTTCAGGGGTTTTTTGAGGTTGTTAGTGATTTATGCTCCTGATTTCCTAAGGAAGAGAGTATAGACATTGAACAATGGCGCCATATGGGTCAAGAAATTAATCAAGTTTTTGCTCGCAGTGCTGCAGCAGTTCCAGAGGGTGCAATGAACCTCTGGTCCCAGATTCGGGACCTTTTGGACCCTAAACATTCTATTGAATTATTGTCTTTAAAATCTCAGTCAGTGGGAGAAGGTGAGGATTTTCTAATGTGCAGTTTAAGCCCTTCTCAGGGCAGAGATCACATGATGGCGTCAGTGCCATCTCTCCCTTCTTTGGAGGAATTATTCAATAAAAGTCATATATCTGAGAGTCCTCCCAGTGCGGTCACTTTACCGGCCCAATATTAATAACTTCAGGGGGTGATGAAATTGAAAAGATGATGTTTATCTTGATTACGATAATGTCTACCATGTTTCCTCTTCTCCAGCTCTGCTGCACTCCTTTTTAGATACACCATGTAAAAAGCTGGTACCGAATAATCCTTTAATGCCACAGTGCACTCATGTTGGGGTTGATACTACTCCCTTTTTAGGGGGTGAATCTAAGATAAAATCGGCCTGTGAAATCCCAGATACTGGATGGCTGGCGCCAAGTCATAAAGTGAAAGTAAGAGCTAAACGTGCTGCTTTTCCTGTAACTGTGCTGCACAACAAAGTGCATGGTCATTTTCTGTATCGGGAGTAACACCATAACAGTGCGCTTTGTATCAAGCACAGCAAAAAGGGAAAGATATTGCAGACTTTTCTTCACTCCCGGTTACTGCCAACCAAAAAGGACAAAGAATTTCATCATATCTTCTCTTACAGTGAGCACCTTCAGTGAGGAACTCGGTCTTCTATATCTTTGCATTATATTCCAGTATCTAGTAGAATGCAATATGCATGTTAGGCAATCCAAAAAGTGTTTCTGGACTGAATGAATTGTCTATAATAAATGTTATAAAATATAGAAAAAAATAAAAACAATTCTTTTTTGAAAAAAAAAAAAGAATTTACACAGCTCTAAATTTCAAAGTCTTATTAAAACAGCCCCTGCTCAATATGATCCTACCACTCCTTTTACTTTATCTCTACTTGATAATTTGGGAAGGGAAGCTTTGTGTCCTGGTGATTGGAAGGTCATAGCTCAAGCATGTTTATCAGGTAGATATTTCCTATTATGGAAGGCAGAATTCACTGAAAGAGCTAATGAAATGGCTTTGTATAATAGAAGAACACAGATTCCTATTACTTATGATATATTAGTAGAAGCTGGGCCTTATTATGATTTTGGCACTCAAATAGATTTTCCAGAGATTGCACACACTCAAAGTAATGAATGTGCACTTAAGGCTTGAAAGAGATTACCTACTACAGGGGCCAAAACTGAGGAATTATCTAAAATTCGACATGGACATGATGAGCCCTATCAGGACTTTGTGGCCCATTTCTTTTCTTTCCTTTTTTTTAATTTTTAATTTTTTATAAACATATAATATATTTTTATTCCCAGAGGTACAGTGCTGTGAATTGCTAGGTTTACACACTTCACAGCACTCACCAAAGCACATACCCTCCCCAATGTCCATAACCCCACTCCCCATATCCCAAGCCCGCTCCCCCCAGCAACCCTCAGTTTGTTTTGTGAGATTAAGAGTCACTTATGGTTTGTCTCCCTCCCAATCCCATCTTGTTTCATTTATTCTTCTCCTATCCCCTTAAGCCCCCATGTTGCATCACCACTTCTTCATATCAGGGAGATCATATGATAGTTGTCTTTCTCCGCTTGACTTATTTCGCTAAACATGATACCATCTAGTTCCATCTACGTCGTCGCAAATGGCAAGATTTCATTTCTTTTGATGGCTGCATAGTATTCCATTGTGTATATATACCACATCTTCTTTATCCATTCATCTGTTGATGGACATTGTATTGGATGGTGAAGCTGGGACTATTATAGTCAAACAATTGGCTTATGAAAATGCTAACTCTGCATGTCAGACTGCTATAGGCCCTTGGAGAAAAACAGGCACTTTAGAAGATTACATTCGATTGTGTGCTGAAATTCGGCCTTCCTATATTCAAGAAGTTACTATGGCTGCGATATTAAAAGGAATTCCCCCTCAAGAAATGCACTGACTCTTTATTAAATCTAAGGGAGGACAATTTAATAATCAAGCATGTTTTCAGTGTGGCAATTTTAGATATTTTCGTGCTCAATGCCCCAAATTATCTAAACAAGTGCAAAGTTTTCTTCGGTTAATTAAAATATAAATGAATTTTCTCTTTGCTTGCCCAGAGTTATAAATGAAATCTCTTTGGCTCATAAGGCTTCCTTAATATTCTAAGTTACATATAAACCTTGGGTTGCATTTGGGTAAATGCTGTAATTATTCTAGAGGTTCTATACATTTCCTAAAATTTTAATGTTTTGTTAAGTGTCATCACTTAATATTTAACTATATCTGTTCTGAGTTTTTTAATTTGTTATTGTTTTAGTTCTCTTGTAAGATGAATTCCGCCTTAAAAGGATATTAATATGGGAAAAATTTCAGGACAAATACAGGTCTTCAATATGTTAAAATTCTGGGAACTAAAATGGGTAAAAATTTAAAGAAATAAGGGCTACTGCATTTGGACTAAACCAGATTTAGTAACATGGAACTAAATAAACTAAAGGATTATAATATTGTGTCTCTTAATGTTTTGTCTTATTTTAAACATTACTGGTTCTCTAATGTTTGCTCTTCCAGATTAGGGATTTTTTTTTTCTTAAGATATTTGTAACTTACAAAATATAAAAATATTTATTTACAAACAAATCAAAACATTCAATAAACATCCCCTATAATTCACAAGAACAAGCCATTGTCAAAAGAGCTAACAGTACCCTTAAATCATATCTCAAAAAATTAAAAGATGGGGAGCTACTACAGGGAACCATGAAATACTCTCCTCATATGTATTTAATTTTAATTCTTTATGTTTTAAATTTTTTGAATGTTGACAATATAGGTCGCACAGCAGCTGAACGCTTTTGGGATCCAGACTTTTCTCCACTTCCTTATGCTAGGTGGAAAGAACCCCTGACAGACGCTTGAAAGGATCCTAATCCTGTCCTCCACAGAGGACATGATTTTATTTGTATTTTTCCACAGGATGAGGAAGTGCCGTGATAGCTCCCAGCAAGATGGGTGCGATTTCTCCCTGATAAAGAGGAAGATAGCCAAACGTCGACTGAGTGAGCCCAGGAAATGACATGCTCGAGGTCAAGCAACACCTACTTGGGGCACCGTGAAAGCCCATTCTTCTTGAGCTGTGGCGTTAATAAAATCTGCAGATAAGCCTGTTACCCCAACCAATTTGTTCTTAGCACTCCTTGCTTTGTTAAATTCTGCCTCAGAGGCTTGGCCTTATTGAATCTACATGTAAGATCTGCCTACTATTCAGGCGGCTACTTGGAGTGACCTGTCTCCAAGGGTCCAGACAAATTTTACCTGGGATTTTGGAGGCATAAGTGATACTGTCTCACCTGATACTGTTGCTCATGAATTTAATTGGATGGGCCTCACCTTGGCCCCTCCCATTTGTTTTCAGTTTCCCTGAGATAATCAACAACCAGTATATGGGTGCCTAATTGCTTCTAACTCCTCACATACTTTAAAATACTTAGGTGGTTTCACCATGAGTTATGATGAGGATACAGAGACTTCCATAGCTAAACCAGGAGATAAGAAAGAACATTGGACCCTGCTGGAGGTACAATAAAAACTATGCCCATTAATCCAGTAGTTGGGATGACTCCTTTAGATCATCCTTATTGCACTACTTCTAGTTCCTGGTGCACCAATTCACCTCCTTGGGTAGAATGTTTGCAGAAACATCCATAGGTTCTTACTCCCCATGGTATCACTGACATCTCTATTACTAATTGGTCTAAGAGAAAAAATCTTAACTCCCAAAGGTCTCAGACTGCTGGTATTGATTCTCTTAAAGTTCATCTTATTGCTATCCCTGGTAGCATGTTTTCTACACCACAGGGTATGTTTCATCCAGAGCTTTGGAAGCTTGTGGCTGCTATGGAGTTTGTTATCGCAGATGCACCTCTGTCTTCTTATTACCCAGCAAATAAAAAGCTGATCTTAAGAGCTTGTATCCCTGACCCTTCCTATTGGTTGTTGGGGCAGGAATAATAGCAAGATATACAGTTAATGGAACTATTATGTACAAGCTTCGCTGTCCTCGCTGTATATTGACTAATTGTTTGCTTGCTTTCGGTTTGCATAGGTCTGATTGGCCTACAATGTTATTTTTAGTTATGCAGCCGCCTTTTGTTTTATTGTCTGTAGAAGTTACAGGACCTTGGTATGCTAACTATGGATATCAGTTTGCTTTGAAATTAGAAAAACAGTTAAAACAAACACGTCGACTTGTTGTTTTACTTATAACAGGTATTGCAGCTTTAGTTTCCCTAATAGCCACAGCTACGGTCTCTTCTTTGGCATTATCTCAGAGTGCTCACACTGCAGAACATGTTAATATTCTGTCTCGAAATATATCTCACGCTTTTTCCACTCAGGAAACTATAGTTAGAAAGATATTGAGTAGACTCGATGGCCTTGAAGAAGCAGTAGAATATTTGGGAAATCAATTATCTTTGTTCCTGACTCAAATGTCATTGATATGTCATGGAGGATATCAACACATATGTGTTATGCCCTTACCCGCGGATAACCACTCTTGGGAAAATGTTCAGAGACATTTGCGTAGCTTCTGGCATCATACCAATTTGAGCCTGGACCTAGATGAGCTACAACAACAAATTCATGCCATGAGACAATCACACTTGGATATTACAGACCCTTCTAATATTGCTGGACAATTCCTGAGAACCCTCAGTGGGTTTAACCCTGGAAACATTTTGTAACATTCCTTATGGCTATTCTGTGGGGTGCTCATTTTAATTGTACTAATTACAATGATATGGTGTTGTATGTGTAATAGGTGGAACAGGTCGGCTGCTTTGACACAGGCACAAATCTATTTTCTCCATTTAAAACAAAAAGGGGGAAATGTTGGGGACCTCGTGTCTAGAAGGGGTTAACCCAATAGAGCAACAGTTCTTGGGAACCTCTTCAACTGAGGACCTTCACAGATGGCAAGCTAGAGTGCCACCCGTGTCTCCCTGGTGATTGTTATGAGAACATTGTGAGGGTCGGCTTGTTGCCATTGCAGCTGCTGTCTCAAGACTAAGTTGATAAGGCTCCTGTGTTTTGTGAATATTGAGTTATGGCCTAAGAGTCCAAACCACAAATATCAAGGCTGTCTGATATCTCTGCATGGCCAGCTACTCTCAAGCCAAAATAGAAACTAGCACCAGATGTATAGGAAGTGATTCCTTTACTGTGTGGTATAAATCAGAACTCTACAAAATAAACTTTGACACTTGCTTGACACATTCGCCTTTGTCCCTCCTGTTGCCCATATTCTCTTTCTTCATTCTTCTAACCTTCAACCCTGCTTCCACTTGTTGCACCGGCCGTGACAGTCCATGGGAGATTTTTCCTGTCTAAGAATCCAGGTGGCTCCCTATAGTTTGGTGGCATTTTCGGGGAAGGGAAGAGTGCTGTTTTCCATCCTAGGGGTGCCGTAAAACAGGGATTCCAGTGACGGCTCTAGGTCTGGGTGCCTGGAAGATCTCACCAAGGGTAATTATATGGGCCTAGGGACATACCAGGCCTGCAATGCGGGATCCTGGTGGTGCAACTGAGGGCTCGTTTAAAAGCATGCTCGGGCTGAGGGTCACAATGCCTGTTTGTGCCAAGGGTGATTCTCAGGAGTAGGCGTGGTCTCATTGGCCATGGTGCAGGCTCCCACTCTGAGGGTTGGACACCCATCCCAACAGCCAGGTTTCCTGCAATCTGGAAGGAGGAGTTCACTATTGTGCTTCAGGTTCCACCATTGGCAGGATTCCAGTAAAGGACTAGGGACAGACGCCTGAATAACAAGGATGGGTAGAGATGACAGACTTGAGCCATATCTGGCCTCACATGCTGGATATGGGACCGCTGTCTGGTTGGAGGGCACTAGGTCAGGGCTCAGGCTCTTTCAGACACAGCACTAGTGGCCAGGGCATCCTATAAATCAGGGTTCCCTCGAGGGTCGAGCAGATTGATATTCATGTGAGGTTTCTGGGCAGACTCACCAGGCATTTCTTCTTTCTATAGGGGAAGCAGAATACTCGATGTGGCTTGAGAATTCCCTATCAAGAGGGCTTGGGGACCAGTAGGCTGAGTATGGAATTGTAAACACAAGGTACGGTTTAATTCAGTGCCAAGCGGAAAGCAGTTCCAATGTGCATTGGCTTATTTGAGATATCCAGCCCGTGAGTAAGGGCGATTCAGATGTTTGCTCACACTGGAGTTTGTGTCTATGATGACCGACAAATGGAGGGGTTGCATCATAAGGCCAATGAGGAGTTCCCACGCTGGAGTTGTGAGATACTCCAAAGTGCAAGGTTTTCTTCTACTGGACAGGGGCAGTCTGGTTGGTTTGCTCCAGTGTCCTCCATGTGGAAAGTTTAGGTAGCAGAGCATTCCCGCCTGGATGCCTGGAAAGCATACCTCCATTGACCATTGCAGCTGAGTAACACTGCAGGTTCATTCTGGAGGCTCTGTATCCAAGTACCAAGGCCTTGAGATGACATGGAATCTCTTGCAGATGGGATACAATGCTAGTTTGTTTCCAGGGAGCTCTTAGAATGTGCTCGTGACTAAGGGGCCATGCAGGATTCTCCCACGTTGAGGGTTTTACACAGGACGAAGAGTACGGTTTCCTTCTGGGGACAGGAGATGTTCTGTTGTGTGGCTCAGGGACTACATGTTGTATCATAAGTTGGTATTCGAGAACAGGACTTTGAGGGCAGATGCCCGAAAACCTAATCTAGGGTTCCAATGAGGTCCTAGGTGCCTGTCAGTTTCAATATTCTGACTCAGGACCATTGACATGGGTGTCTGCCTGGATGTCGGTAATCAGGGTGTTTCAGACGCACATTTGTGTTCAGAGCGACCTCCAAAATTTGGGTGGTCTCAGGGGCCTTGCAAGTTTCTCCTAATCTGGAGAGTTTGGGCAACTGGGACAGGCACAGTTTCAAAGGGGATGGCAGGCACAGTCCTGTGGTGTGGCTCCAGAGAAGCCATCCTGGAGAGCATGTGAGTCATGGTTTTGGGAGAGAAGTCTGCAAACACAAACAGGGGTTAGGTTTAGTGGTGAGGTGATCATAGGCTCAATGCATAAACCTGGAGAGCAGCTCCTCAGGAACTGTAAATGGCATGACTGGAAGGTGGCAGCACATGCTTTTCTCTCTGGATTGTGTGTCCATGATAGCCTCGGAATGCTGGTGTGGTCTCCTAGGTCCATGGGAGATTTTTCCTCTCTAAGGATCCTGGTTGCTACCCATAGTTTGGCGGATTTTTCAGGGAAGGGAAGAGTGCTGTTTTACATCTTAGGGGTACTCCAGAACAGAGATTCCAGAGACAGGCTCTGGGTTTGGGCATGTGGAAAATTCCAAGAAGAGATATGATTTGGGCTGAAGGGTGGTCCAGGCCTGCAATGCGTGATACTGGAATTGCAACTGAAAGAGCTTGTTTGAAAGCATAATCAGGCTGTGGGTCACAATGCCTTTTTCTGACCAGTGAGGACCTGATGAGTGACCGTGGTGTCATTGACCATGCTGTTGGCTCCCACTCTGAGGGTTGGACATCCATCCGAACAGCCAGGTTTCCTGCCATGTGGAAATAGGAGCTCTGTATTGTGCTTCAGGTTCCCCCATTGGCAGGTATTCCAGCAAGTTCTGGGTACAGATGTCTGAATACCAAGGATGTGTAGAGATGACAGACTTGGGGCATGGCCGGTCTCACATGCTGCATATGGGTCCCACTCTCTGGGTGGCTGACACTAGTTTGGAGCTCAGGCTTTGTCAGATACAGCACTAGTGGTCATGACAGCTTATAAATTGGGGTTCCCTCGGGGCGCCTGGGTGGCTCAGTGGGTTGGCCCTCTGTCTTCGGCTCAGGTCATGATCTCAGGGTCCTGGGATCTAGCCCCGCGTGGGGCTCTCGGCTCAGTGGGGAGCCTGCTTCCCCCGCCCTGCCTGCCTCTTTGACTGCTTCTGATCTCTCTCTCTCTCCTTTAAATAAATAAATAAAATGTTTTTTAAAAATGGGGTTCCCTCTAGGGCCAAGCAGATTGATCCTCATGTGGGGTTTCTAGGCAGACTCACCAGGCACTTATTTCTATGGGGTAGACAGAATGCAGCATTGTGGCTCAAGGATTCCCTATCAAGAGGGCTTCAGGACAAGTAGGGAGAGGATGGAATTGGCAAACCAAGCTAAGGTTAAATTCAATGCCCAGAGGAAGGCCACTGCAATGGGCAGTGGCTGTTTCAAGATATCCAGCACCTGAGTAAGGGTGGATCTCAGATATTTGCTCACACTGGATTTTGTGTCTATGATGTCTGAGAAATGGAATGGTTCTTCAGGAGGCCATGGAGGATTTCCCACGTGGAGGCTTGTGAAATGCTCCAAACAGCAAGTCTTCCTTCTACTGGACAGGTGGAGTCTGGTTTGTTTGATCCAGTGTCCCCATGTGGAAAGTTTCGGTAGCAGAACTCTCCTGCATGGATGCCTGGAAAGCACATCTCCATTGACCATTGCAGCTAAGGAACATGGCAGGTTCTTTCTGGTGGCTCTGGGTGAAGTACCAAGGCCTTCAGTTGACATGGAATCTATTGTAGATGGTCAAAATGCTGTTTTGTTTTTGTTTTTGTTTTTTGTTTTGTTTTGTTTTTTACCAGGGAGATCTTAGAATGTGCTAGTGGCTAAGGTGTTGTGCAGGATTCTCCTACCCTGAAGGTTTGGCACAGGTCGAAGCGCACGCTTCCCTTTGGGGACATGATATGTTTTTTTGTGTGGTTCAGGGACCACGTGTTGCATTATAAGTTGTTATTCCAGAACAGAACTCTTAGGACAAATGTCTGAAAACCTAATCTAGGGTTCCAATGAGGTCCTAGGGGCATGTCAGGTTCAATCTTCTGACTCAGGACCATTGACGTGGCCTTCTGTCTGGATGTAGGTGATCAAGGTGTTTCAGACTGCACATTTGTGTCCAGATCGGCGGCCAATATTGCAGTGGGCTCGGGGGCATTACAGGTTTCTCCAAATCTGGATGGTTTGGACAACTGTAATGGGAACAGTTTTTGGGGGGAGGGCAGCAACAGTTCTGTGGTGTGGCTGCAGAGACCCCATGCAGGAGGGCATGTGACCCATGGGTTTGAGAGAGAAGTCTGCAATTTCAAATTTGTGTGTGAGTTATTGACGAGGTTATCGCAGGCCCAGTGCATAGACCTAAGTGTAGCATGTCAGGAACTCTAATTCGCATGACTGGAAGGCGGTAGTAGAAGCTTTTCTATCTGGATTGTGTGTCCAGGATGGCCACGGTATGCAAGTGTGGTCTCATGGGTCAATGGAAGACTTTTCCTCTCTTAGGTTCCTGGCAGCTCTTGATAGTTTGGTGTCTTTTTCTGGGAAGGGAAGAGTGCTCTGTTAGATCTTAGAGGTTCCCCAAAACAAGGATTACAGAGACGGGCTCTGGTTCTGGGTGCCTGTAAAATCCCACCATGGGTTAGGATTTGGGCCTAGGGGCATATCAGGCTTGCAATGAAGGAACCTTGTGGTGCAGCTGAGAAAGCTTGTTTGAAAGCATGCTCTGACTAGGGTCACAATGCCTGTCTGTGCCCAGGGCGACCTCAGGAGTCTCATTCGAATGTTGTCTCATTCGCCATGCATCTAGCTTCCACTTTGAGGGTTGAACACCCATCCCAACAGTCAGGAATCCTGCCATGGGGAAGGAGTAGTTCTCTATTGTGGTTCAGGTTGCCTCATTGACAGGGGTTCCAGAAAAGGTCTGGGGACATGTGCCTGAATACCAAGGATGGGTAGAGATGACACACTTGGGCCATCCACCCGATCACAGGGTGGATGACACTACGTCATGTTCAGGCTCTCAGACACAGCACTAGTGGCCCGGGCAGCCTATATATCGGAGCTGAACATATTGATCCTCATGTGGGGTCTCTGGGAAGACTCACCAGGCACTCATTCTTTCTATGGGGAAGGAAAATGCTGCCTCTTGTCTCTAGAATTCCCTACCAAGAGGACTTGGGACCAGTCGGGTGAGGATGGAATTGTAAACACAGTATACGATTCATTTCAATATCAAGCAGAAGTCAGTTCCAAAGTGCAGTGGCTGATTCGAGATATCCAACAACTGAGTTAGGGCAGATGTCAGATGTTTGCTCACACTGGAGTTTTTGTCTATGATGACCGACAAATGGAGGGGTGGTTACAAGAAGCCATGGAGGACTCCCCACGCTGAGGCTTCTGAGATGCTCCAAACTGCAAGGTTTCTTCTACTGGACAGCGGGATTATGGTTTGTTTGCTCCAGGGTCCCTCATGTCCAAAGTTTGAGTAACAGAGCTCTCTGGCATGGATGCCTGGAAAGCACAACTCCTATGATCATTCCAGTTGAGGAACATGGCAGTTTTGTTCTAGTGGCTCTGAGGTGAAGTACCAAGACCTTGGGTTGACATGAACCTCTTGCAGATGGGCAACAATGCTGGCTTGTTACCAGGGAGATCTTAGAGTATGCTGGTGGCTAAGGTGCCCAGTGGGATTCTCCTACCCTGAGGGTTTGGCACAGATCAAAGATCACGGTTTCCTTCTGGGGATAGCAGATGTTCTGTTATGTGGCCCAGGGACCAGTATAAGTTGGTATACCAGAAGAGACCCCTGAGAACAGATGCCTGAAAACCTAATCTAGGGTTCCGATGAGGTCCCAGGGGCATGTCAGGTCAATGATCTGACTCAGGACCTTTGACATGGCTGTCTTCCTGGATGTAGGTGATCAGCGTGTTTCACCTGCGCATTTGTGTCCAGAGTGGCCACTAATATTGGGGAGAGCTCAGGGATCTTGCAGATTTCGCCTAATCTGGATGGTTTGGGCAATTCTGACAGTCACATTTCCTTGGAGATGTCCTGCACAGTCCTGTGTTGTGGCTCTGGAGGTCCCATCCTGGAAGGCATGTGAGCCATGGTTTTGGGACAGAAGTCTGAAAACACAAATTTGGGTTAGTGTTAGTGGCGAGGTGATCACAGGCCCAATGCATAGACCTGGAGGGGAGCTTGTCAGGAACTGTAATTAGGGTGACTGGAAAGTGATAGCACTGGATTTTATATCTGGTTTGTGTGTCCAGGATGGCCTCGGAATGCAGGTGAGGTCTCTTGGGTCCATGGGATATTTTTCCTATTTAAGAATAATGGCTGCTCCCATAGATTGGTGGCTTTTTCAGGGAGGGGAGAGTGCTGTTTTCCATCCTAGGGGTTCCCCAAAACAGGGATTCCAGAGATGGGCTCTGAATCTGGGAGCCTGGAAAATCCCACCAAGGATTAGGATTTGGTCCGAGGGGTGTACCAGGCCTGCAATGCAGGATACTGATAGTGCAACTAAGAGGGCTTGTTTGAAAGCATGCTCAGGCTGAGGTTCACAATGTTTGTTTGTGCCCAGTGCGGCCCTCAGGAGTTGGCATGGTATCATTGGCCATGCAGCTGGCTCCCACTCTGATGGTTGGACACCCATCCCAACAGCCAAGTTTCCTGCCATGGGGCAGGAGGAGTTCTCTATTGTGCTTCAGGATCTACCATTGGCTGGGATTCCAACAAATGTCTGGGGCAAGGTGCCTGAACACCAACGATGGAGAGTGATGATGTACTTGGGCCATGTCCAGTCTCACATGCTGTATATTGGGCCCGCTGTCTGGGTGGCCAACAGTAGGTCAGAGCTCAGATTCTATCAGACACAGCACTCATGGCAAGGGAAGCCTATAAATTGGGTTTTCCTCGAGGGCAGAGAAGATTGATCCTCATGTGGGGTTTCTGAGCAGACTCACCAGGCGCTTCTTCTTTCTATGGGGAAGGCAGAATGCTGCCTTGTGGCTTCAGAATTCTCTATCAAGAGGGCTTGGGGACCAGTATGGTGACGATGGAATTGTAAATGCAAGCTACGGTTCTATTCTGTGTCAAGCACAAGGCAGTTCCAATGTGTAGTGATTTATTTGAGATATCCAGCACCTGAGTAAGGGCAGATGTCAGATGTTTGCTCACACTGGAGTTTGTATCTATTATTACTGACAAATGAAGGGGTAGAGTCAAGTGGCCATGGGGAATTTCCCACGCTAAGGATTGTGAGATGCTCCAAAGAGCAAGTTTTCATCTAGTGGACAGGTGGACTCTGGTTTGTTTGGTCCAGGTACCCCCATGTGGAAAATTTGGTTATCAGAGCACTCCTGCATGAATGCCTGAAAAGCAAACCTCCACTGAGCATTGTAGCTGAGGAACATGGCAGGGTCATTCTGGTGTCTCTGGGGGAAGGACCAAAGCCTTGAGTTGACATGAAATCTCTTGCAAATGGGCCACAATGCTGGTTTGTTACCAGGGAGATCTTAGAATGTGCTGGTGGCTAAGGTGCCGTGCAGTATTCTCCTACCCTGAGGGTTTGGCACAGGTCAAAGAGTACGGTGTCTTTCTGGGGACAGTAGATTTTCTGTTGTGTGGCTCAGAGACCACATGTTGTATCATAAGTTGGTATTCCAGAACAGGCCTCTGAGGACAGATGCCTGAAAATCTAATCTAGTGTTCCAATGGGGTCCTAGAGGCATGGCAGATTCAATCTTCTGACTCAGGAACATTGACGTCGGCTCCCACTTTCAGGGGACAGGTGCCTGAATACCAAGGATGGGTAGAGATGATGGACTTGGGCCATGCCCCTCCCACATTCTAGATATTGGGCCCGCTTTTTGGGTGGCTGACACTAGGTCGGGGCTCAGACTCTGTGAGACACAGCACTAGTGGCCAGGACAGCCTAAACATCGGAGTTCCCTAGAGGGCTGAGTAGATTGATACTCATGTGGGGTTTCTGGGGAGACTCACCAGGCACTCTGAGACAGATCAGGGCCCAAGTCCTTCACCTCATGCTTTCAAACAAGCCCTCTCAATTGCACAACGAGGATCCTGCATTGTAAGCCTGGTATGCCCCTAGGCCCAAATCCTAACCCTTGGTGGGATTTCCAGGTGCCCAAAACCAGAGCCCGTCTCTGGAATTTCTGTTTTGGGGCATCCCTAAGATGGCAAACTGCACTCATCCTTTCCCAGCAAAAGCCACCAAACTATAAGGAATCACCTGGATCCTTAGAGAGGAAAAATCTCCTGTGAAGCCGGGAGACCACACCTGCATTCTGAGGCCAACCTGGACACACATTCCAGATAGCAAAGCCTGTGCTTCCGCTTTCTAGTCACACTAGTTACATTTTCTGAAGAGCTAACTTCCAGGTCTATGCATTGGGAATGCGATCACCTTGCAATTAACCCTGACCTGAGTTTGTGTTTGCAGACTTTTCTCAAAAAAACATGGCTCATATGCCCTTCAGGTTGGTGTCTCTGCATCCACACCACAGGACTGTGCCTGTCATCCATAGGAAACTGTGCCCTTTACTTATTCCCAAACCCTCCAGATTAAGAGAAACCTGCAAGGTCAATGAGCCCACCACAATATTGGTGGCTGCTCTGGGTTCAAATGAGCAGTCTGAAACACCCTGATCACCTCCATCCAGGCTGACAGCCAACTCAATGGACCTTAGTCAGAAGATTGAACCTGATATGCCCCTAGGACCTCATTGGAACCCTAGATTAGGTTTTCAGGCATCTGTCTTCAGGAGCCTGTTTTGAAATACCAACTTTTGATACAACATGTAGCCCCTGAGCAATACAACAGAACATCACCTGTCCCCAGAAGGAAACCGTGCTCTTGAACCTGTGTCAAACCGTCATGGTAGATTGACCCTGCACGGCGCTTAGCCACCAGAACATTCTAAGATCTCTCTGGTAACAAACCAGCATTGTGGCCCGTCTTCATGAGACTCCATGTCAAATCAAGGCCTTGGTACTCCGCCCCAGAGCCACCAGAACAAACCTGCCATGTTCCTCCGCTTCAATGGACAATGGAGGTGTACTTTCCAAGCATCCATTCGGGAGTGTTCTGCTACCTAAACTTTCCACATGGGGGACCTGCAGCAAACAAACCAGACTCCCCCTGTCCGTTAGAAGAAAACCTTGCTTTTTGTAGCATCTCACAAGCCCCAGCGTGGGAAATCCTCCATAGCCTGTTGAAACCACCCCACCATTTGTCGGTCAACATAGACACAAAGTCCAACGTGAGCAAACATCTGACCTCTGCCCTTACTCAGGTGCCAGATATTCAAATCAGCCTCTGCACACTGGAGCTGCCTTCTGCTTGACACTGGATATAACTGTAGCTTGAGTTTACAATTACATTCTCACCCTACTGGTCCCCAAACACTCTTGATAGGGACTTCTGGAGCCACAGTGCAGCATTCTGCCTTCCCCATAGAAAGAAGGTGGTCCTGGTGAGTCTGCCCAGAAACCCCACATGAGGATCAATCTGCATGGACTTTGAGAGAACCCCAATTTATAGGCTGCCTTGGCCACTAGTGCTGTGTCTGACAGAGCCTGAGTCCCAACCTAGTGTCAGCCTCCCAGAGAGCAGACCCCATATCCAGCATATGAGACCGGACATGGCTCTGGTCCATGATTTCTAACCACCCTTAGTATTCATACATCTGTCCCCAGACCTTTGCTGGAATCCAAGCCAATGGGGAATCCTGAAACACAGTAGAGAACTCTTCCTTCTCCATGGCAGGTATCCTAGCTGTTGGGATGGGTGTCCAACCCACAGAGTGGGGACGAGTTGCATGGCCAATGAGAACATGCCCAATCCTGAGGGCCGCCCTGGGCAAAAACATGCATTGTGCCCCTCCGCCTGAGCATGCTTTCAAACAAGACCTCTCAGTTGTACCAACAGGATCCCGCATTGGATGCCTGTTATGGACCTAGGCCCAAATCATAACCCTTGGTGGGATTTACCAGGTGCCGTAACCCAGAGCCCGTCTCTGGAATCCCTGTTTTGGGGCACCCTTAAATGGGAAACAGCACTCTTCCCTTCCCGAAAAACCAACCAAACTATGGGGAGCTGGCAGGATCCTTAGAGCGAAAAATCTCCCATGGAGCCAGGATAACATACCTGCATTCCTAGGCCATCCTGGACACACAATCCAGTTAGAAAAGACTGTGCTACGGCCTTCTACTCACCTTAATTACAGTTCTTGACGAGCTGCTCCACAGGTCTATGAATTGGGCCAGCAATCACCTTGCCACTAACCCAAACCCGAATTTGTGTCTTCAGACTTCTCTCCCAAAACCATGGGTCACATGTCTTCCAGGATGGGGTCTCAAGTGCCACACCACAGGACTGTGCTTGCCATCCCCAAGGAAACAGTTGCCCAAAACTTCTATATTAGGAGAAGCCTGCAGGGCCCCTAAACCCACACCAATATTGGAGGCTGCTCTGGACGCAAATGTGCACTCTGAAACAACCTGATCACTTACATCGAGGCAGTCAGCCAAGTCAAAGTTTCTGAGTCAAAAGATTGAACCTGACAAGCCCATAGGACCTCACTAGAACCCTAGATTTGGTTTTCAGTCATTTGGCCACAGATGTCTGTACTGGAATACCACCTTGTGATAAAACATGTGATACCTGAGCCACACAACAGAACATTTCCTGTCCCCCGAAGGAAACGGGGCTCTTCGACCTATGCCAAACGCCCAGAGTAGGAGAATCCTGCATGGGACAGTAGCCACCAGGACATTCTAAGATCTTCCTGGTAACAAAAGAGCATTGTAGTCCAACTTCAAGAGATTCCATGTAAACTGAATGCCGTGGTATTTCGCCCCAGAGCCACCAGAATGAACCAGCCATGTTCCTCAGCTGCAATGGTTAATGGAGGTGTGCTTTCTAGGCAACCCTGCAGAGGAGCGCTACTACCCAATCTTTCCACACGGGGGAACCTGGTGCAAACAAACCAGACACCAACTGTCCAGTAGAAGGAAACCATGCTGTTGGAGCATCTCACAAGCCTCAGTTTGGGAAATCCTCCATGGCCTCTTGACACCACCTCTCTATTTATTGGTCATCTTAGACACAAACTCCAGTGGGAGGAAATATCTGACATCTGCCCTTACTCAGGTACTGGATATCTCGAATAAGACATGGACATCGGAACTTCATTCTGCTTGTACTGAATTGAACCATAGCATTGTTTACAATTCCATACTCATCTACTGGTCCCCAAAGACTCTTGATTGGGAATTCTAGAGCCACATGCAGAATTCTGCCTTCCCCATAGGAAGAAGACGTGCCTGGTGAGACTGCCCAGAAACCCCACATGAGGATCAATCTGCTCCACTTTCAAGAGAACCCCAATTTAGAGGCTGCTTTGGACACTAGTGCTGTGTTTCACAGACTCTGAGTCCCAGTCTCGTGTCAACCACCCAGAGAACCAAACCCATATCTAGCATGTGAGACTGGCAATGACCCTACTCCATTATCACTACCCATCCTTGGTATTCAGGAATCTGTCCCAGACCTTTGTTGGAATCCATGCCAAAGGGGAACCTGAAGCACAATAGAGAACTGCTCCTTCCCCGAGGGAGGAAGATATGGCTGTTGGGATGGGTGTCCAACCGTCAAAGTGGGAGCCAACTGCAAGGCCAAATTGAACACGCCCACTCCTGAGAGCCGCCCTGGGCACAAACAGGCATTGTGACCTTCAACCTGAGCATGCTTTCAAAAAAGACCTCTCAGTTGCACCACCAGAATCCCGCATTCACACCTGGTATGCCCTTAGGCCCAAATACTATCCCTTGGTGGGATTTTCCAAGTGCCCAGACTCAGAGCCTGTCTCTGGAATCCCAGTATTTGGGCACCCCTAAGATGGAAAACAGCACTCTTCCCTTTCTGGAGAAAGCCACCAAACTATAAAGAGCCACTAGAGAGGAATTGTGTCCCATGGACCCATGACACCACAACTGCATTCTGAGGCCATCCTGGACACACAATCCAGATAGAAAAGACTGTGCTTCTACCTCCCAGTCAACCTAGTTACATTTCCTAAAGAGCTTCCCTCCAGGACTAACATTGGGACTGTGATAACCACACCACTAACCCTAATCTAAATTTTTGTTTACAGACTTCTCTCCCAAAACTATTTCTCACATGCCCCCCAGGATAGGGTTTCCGGATCCACACCACAGGGCTGTGATGACATCCACAAGGAAACTGTGCCCATCAGAGTTTCCCAAAACTTTCATATTAGGAGAAACCTGCAAGGTCCCTGAGCTCACCCCAATATTGTCGGCTGCTCTGGAGGCAAATGCACAGTCTGAAACACTCTCATCACCCACATCCAGGCAGATAGCCAAGTCAATGGTCCTGAGTCAGAATATTGAACTTGATATGCCCCTAGGACCTCACTGGAACCCTAGGTTATGTTTTCAGGCATCTGTCCTCAGAGGCCTGTTTTGAAAGACCAATTTATGATACAACATGTGTTCCCTGAGCCACACTACAGAACATCCCCTGTCCCGAGAAGGAAACCGTGCTCTTTGACCTTTGTCACACCCTCAGGGTAGGAGAATCCTGAATGGCACCTTAGCCACCAGCATATTCTAAGAACTCCGTGGTAACAAACCAGCATTGAGGCCATCTGCAAGAGATTCCATGTCAACTCAAGGCCATGGTACTTCGCTTCAGAGCCTTCAGAATAATCCTGCCTTGTTCCTCGGCTGCATTAGTCAATGGAAGTGTGCTTTCCAGGCATCCCTGTGGGAGAGCTTTCCTACCCAAATTTTCCACATGGGGGACACTGGAGCAAACCAGCCAGGCTCCACCTGTCTAGTGGAAGGAAACCTTGCTTTTTTGAGCATCTCACAAGCGTCAGCGTGGGAAATCCTCCAATGGCCTCTTGATACCACCCCTCCCTTTGTCAGTCATCATAGACACAAAATCCATTGTGAGGAATCATCTGCCATTGGCCCTTACTCAAGTGCTGGATACCTTGACTAAGTTGCTGCACAATGGAACTGCATTCCGCTTGGCACTGATTGAACCGTAGCTTGTGTTTACAATTCCATCCTACCCCTACTGTCCCCCTTCCCTGTTGATAGGGAATGCTGGAGCCACAATACAGCATTCTGCCTTCCTCATAGAAAGAAGAAGATCCTGTTGAGTAGGGCCTGACACCCCACATGAGGATCAATCTGCTCAGCCCTTGAGGGAACCCAATTTATAGGGTGCCCTGGCCACTAGTGTTGTGTCTGACAGAGTTTGAGCCCCGACCTAGTGTCACTCACCCAGCGAGCAGTCCCCATATATACCATATGGGACCGGCCATGGCCCAAGTCTGTCATCTCTATGCATCCTTCGTATTCAGGCATCTGTCCCCAGAACATTGCTGGAATCCCTGCCAATGGGGGAACCTGAAGCCTGATAGAAAACTCCTCCTACCTCATGGCAGAACCCTGGCAGTTGGTATGGGTGTCCATCCCTCAAAGTGGGAGCCAGCTTCGTGGCCAATGAGACCACGTCCACTCCTTTGGGTCGCCCTGGGCACAAACAGGCATTGTGACCCTCAGCCTGAGCATGCTTTCAAACAAGCCTTCTCAGTTGCACCACCAGGTCCCCGCATTGTAGGCCTGCTACACCCCAAGGCCCAAATCCTAACCCTTCGTAAAATTCTCCAGGCGCCCTGAGCTATAGCCCGTCACTGGAATCCCTGTTTAGAGGCACCCATAAGACAGAAAACAGCCCTCTTCTCTTACCCAAAAAAGCGACCAAACTATGGAGATCCACCAGGATCCTTAGAGAGGAAATGTCTCCCATAGACCCATGAGACCACACCTGCATTCCGAGGCTACCGTGGATACACAGTGCAGATGGAAAAGCCTGTGCTACCTCCTTCCAGTCACCCTAATTACAGTTCATGATGAGTTGCCTTCCAGATCTACTCATTATGCCTGCAATCACCTCGCCACTAATATTCTATGGGATGGGATGAGGCCTTTCTGGTTTTTAACTCATATGTCCCATCAAAAGAGAGATTCCAGAGCAGATCCCTGTGGATGGGCGATGGACAACCACCTCTCATTAAGATTTGTGGCCTAGGGGCATAGCCAGCCCCATATGTGGGCTCCTGTTCCAGCCTCTGAGAGGCCTTCCTTGAGGACAGGGCTCATGCGTAGGGTCACAAATCGTATTTGTGACCTCACAGCCCTCAACATGGGTAGGGCCTCATGGGCTACGTTGGTTTCTCCTACACTGAATGTTGGACAACATGCCAACCATAAGGTTTCTTGCCATGGGGAAGGAGGAGTTCTGATTTCTACATCACGTTCACCCCGGGCAGTGATTGGAGATAAGGTCTAGGTTCTGAATCCCAAAAACCGAGGGTGGGAAGAGAAGACGACTTAAGGCCCTGGTGGGACCGATGTGCTCAGTGTGTGGCCAGTTGTCTGCGTGTCAGTCGGGAGGTGCAGGCTCAGGCTGTGTCAGAAGGGCATTAGTGCCCAGGGTAGATTGTATCATTGGGGTACAGTAGAGTGGCATGCAGGTTGTTCCTCATTTGGGGTTTCTGGGTAGCCCCATAGGGCAACATTTTTCTTCTGGCAGGCAGGCAGAGTTCTGCATTGTGGCTCCAGAATTCCCAAACTGGATGGCTTCTGGGCTAGGAGTGTGAGGACAGAAGTCTGAAAACACAAGCTAGGCTTAGATGGGAGGATCTCACGAGTCCATGGAGGTTTTCCCACGATGGGTGTTGTAAGATGCTCCAAACCGCAATGATTCCTACTGCAGGACAGTCAAGATATGTCGGTTGACTCCAGAGCAGGGTTCAAAGGATGGATGAATGGGCAGCCCGCCTCCCATTCCAGTGTCTCCTAGTGACAAGGCAAGTTCTATGTGATGGCTCTCGGGGAGTAAGCGAGGCGCCTGAGTTGAATTGGACTCTCTTGAGGATGTGTCATAATGTGAGTGAGTCCATGGAGACCTTGGAATGGGGCGGGGCTAAGGGACCCTAAAGGATTCTCCTAACCAGAGGTTTTGACACAGCTCCAGAGAGAAAGGTTCCCATGTGGAGATTACATTTGTTCTTATTGGTGCCTCAGGAAATCCCCATATGCTGGTATTGAAAAGCAGGCCTGTGAGGAGAGATGACTGGAAACCAAAGCAATGGATCCGATTAGGGCCTAGGGTCCTGTCCAGTTCAATGTGCTTCTCTGAGGACATCTGACTACAAATCTGATTTGAGGAAGATGCCCAACTTGTATCAGATAGCCCCTATTTTCAGGGCGTCCTACACAATTGGGATGGCCTCAAGGCTTTTGGAGGTTTCTCCTTATCTGTACTGTTGAGGCCAATGGAATGGGCAGAATTCCCTTGGAGAGGGCAGGCACAGTCCTGAGGTGTGACTCCAGGGTCCCATCCTGGAAGGTGTGTGGGCCAGGGCTGTCGGACAGAAATCTGAAAACACATACTCCGCTTAGGTTTGGGGATGTAGGTATGGCAGGCCCAATCTACAAACCATGAGGACTCTTCAGTTTATGAACAAAAGGTGATTGTGAGGCACTTGCTCAGGCTTTTGTCTCTGGATTTTATGTCAACAATGACCATGGGATGTTGGGGTGGCCTCATGGGCCATGGAACAGTCTCGATCTCTGGGGTTTTGGCCCTAACCGAAGATTTTGGGGACATTCTGTGGCATGGGAGGAGTATTTTCTGTTTTATTTATTTATTTATTTATTCATTTATTTATCTATTTATTTAACTCAGGTGTCCCACCAAAAGAGGGATTTCAGAGCAGAGCCCTGGGGAGGGTTGACTGCACAATCTGAGCTGTGGTTAAGATTGGGGGCCTAGTGGCAGGGTAAGCCCCATATGCGGGTTCTTGTTCCAGCCCCTGAGAAGCCTTAAATGAGGACAGGGCTCACACTGAGTGTCCCACAGTGTGTTTTGCCCAACACAGCCCTCAGGCTTGGGCGGCGTCTCATGGTCCACGCTGGTTTCTCCTACACTGAAAGTTGGACAATATGCGAGAAACAAGGTTTCTGGCAATGGGGAAGGAGTAGTTCTAATTTCCGCATCACGTTAACCCCTGGGCAATGCTTGGAGATAATGTCTAGATTCTGAAGCCTGAAAGCCGAGGTTGTGAAGAGATGCTGACCCAAAGCCCTGTCGGGTCCGATGTGCTCAGTGTGTGGCCAGTCGTCTGGGTGTCGTTCGAGACATCTGGGCTCAGGCTGTGTCAGACAGGCCATTAGTGCCCCGGGTAGACTGTATCATTGGGGTGCTGTCGAGTGGCGTGCAGGTTGATCCTCATTTGGGGTTTCTGGGTATCCCCATAGGGCAACATTTTACTTCTGGAAGACAGGCAGAATAGTGCACTGTGGCCTGGAATTCCCAAACTGGAGGGCTTGTGGGCCATGAGTGTGAGGACGGAAGTCTGAGAACACAAGCTAAGCTTAAGTTTCTGGACGAGGGCATGGCAGGCATACTCTGCAGAGCTGAATCGAGAAAGCTAGTATCTGAAGTCAGGGCGAGGATCAGACTTTGGGTTGTTTGGAGTTTCTGTCCATGATGGCCCCTCATGAAGAGGGAGGGTATCATGAGGCCATGAAGGTTTTCCCATGATGGAAGTTGTGAGATGCTCCAAACCACAGGAATATTTCTGCAGGTCAGTGGAGACCTGTTGGTTGGATCCAGGACGTCCCATATGGAACAACTCCAGAGCAGGGCTCTAAGGATGGATGCCTGGGCAACCCACATCCCATTCTAGTTGTCTCCTAGCACCAAGGCAGGTTCTATCTGCTGGCTCTGGGAGAGCAACTGAGGGTGCTGAGTTGAAATGGAGTCCCCTGATATTCATCATAATGTGGGTTTGAGTCCATGGAGACCTTGGAATGGGGCGGTGGCTAGGGGCCCTGAGGAATTATCCTAACTGGAGGCTTTGAAAAAGCTCTGAAAAACAAGTTTCCCGTGTGAAGACGGCATTTGTTCTTATTGGTGCATCAGGAAACCCCCATATGCTGGTATTGGAAACCAAGCCTCTGAGGAAAGATGCCTGGAAACCAACGCAATGGATCCAATTAGGGCTTAGGGGCCTGTCCGGTTCAATCTGCTTCTCTGGGGACATCTATCTACAGGTCTGAGTGGAGGTAGTTGATCAGCTTGTGTCAGATCACCCCTTTTTGTCCCAGGCGGCCTACACTATTGGGATGGCCTCAGGGCCTTTGGAGTTTTCTCCTAATCTGCAGGGTTGTGGCCAATGGAATGGGCAAAATTCCCTTGTTGATGGCAGGCACAGTACTGAGATGTGGCTCCAGGGGCCCCAGGTTGGAGGGTGCGTGGGTCAGGGTTTTGGGAAATCTGAAATCTGAAAACACAAACTCCGCTTAGGCTTGGGGGCGAAGGTATGGCAGGCCCGATCTACAGACCGTGAGGAGAACTCTTCAGGATATGAATAAAGGGCGTGTGTTAGGCCCTTGCTCAGGCTTTTCTCTCTGGATTTTGTGTGAACGATGGCCGTGGAATGTAGGGGTGTCCCATAGAGCCTTGTATGAATCTCCCTCTCCGGGGATTTGGCCTGATTCCAAAAGTTTGGGGTCATTCAGTGAGATGGGAGGAGCCCTTTCTGTTTTTTTTACCTCAGGTGTCCCACCAAAAGAAGGATACCTGAGCAGATCCCTGGGGATGGGCGATTGGACAACTCGACATCTGGGTAATACTGGTGGCCTAGGTGCATGGCCAGACCCATATGCGGGCTCTTGGTCCAGCCTCTGAGAGGCCTTCTTTGCGGACAGGGCTCACGATGATCATCACAAAGCATGTTTGTGCCCAATGCGGCTCTCAACCATGGGCTGGGCCTCATGGGCCATGCTGTTTTCCCCTACACTGAACGTTGTAAACATGCCAACCAAAAGGTTTCTGGCCAAGGGGTAGGAGGAGTTCTGATTTCGGCATGAGGTTTACCAATGGGTAGTGACTGGGGATAAGGTCTAGGTTCTGAAGCCTGAAAACCGAGGTTGGGAAGTGATGACGACTTAAGACCCTGGTGGGACCGATGTGATCATTGTGCAGCCATCTGTCTGGGTGTCAGTCGGGACGTGGGGGCTCAGGCTGTGTCAGACAGGGCATTAGTTCCCAGGGTAGACTGTATCATCAGGATACAGTCGAGTAGCATGCAGGTTGATCCTCATTTGGGGTTTCTGGGAAACCCCATAGGGCAATGTTTTTCTTTTGGAGGGCAGACAGAGTGCTACATTTGGCTCCGGAATTCCCAAACTGGAGGGCTTGTGGGCCAGGGGTGTGAGGACGGAAGTCTGAGAACACAAGCTAGGCTTAGGTTTTGGAGGGAGGGCACGGCAGGCACATTCTGAAGAGCTGAATCGCAACCTCGTGCACCTGAAGCCAGGGCAAGGTTCAGACGTTGGCTCAGGTTGGAGTTTCTTTCCCTGAAGGCCCCTTCATGAAGGGGAGGGTCTCACGATGCCATGGAGGTTTACCCATGGTGGGAGTTGTGAGATGCTCCAAACCACAGTGATTCCTTCTGTGGAACACTCGAGACCTATTGTATGGCTCCAGGACATCCCATAGGGAAAAACTCCAGAGCAGGGTTCTAAGAATGGATGCCTGGGCAGCCCGCCTTCCATTCCAATTGCCTCCTAGCATCAAGGCAGGTTCGATTGACTGGCTCTGATGGAGTAACCGATGGGGTTGAGTTGAAATGGACTCTCCTGAGTATAAGCCATAATGTCTGTTTATGTCCATGGAGACCTTGGAATGGGGTGGTGGATCTGGGGCCCAGAAGGATTCTCCTAAATGGAGGTTTTGACAGAACTCCAAAGAGTACATTTCCTATGTGGAGACGAGATTTGTTCTGTTGAGTGCCTCTGGCATCCCCCATAAGCTGGTATTGAAAACCAGGCCTTTGAGGAGAGATGCATGGATACAAAAGCAATGGAACCAATTAGGGCCTAGGTGCCTGTCCGGTTCAGTCTTCTTCTCAGGTGCTATCTGTCTATGGGTCTGAGGGGAGGTAGGTGCTTAGCTTGACAGATCGCCCCTGTTTGTCCTGGGTGGCCTACACTATTGGGATGACCTCGGGGACTATGGAGGTTTCTCCTAATCTGTAGGGTTGCGGCCAATGGAATAGACAGAATTCCCTTGGAAAGGACAGGCGATGTCCTGAGGTGTGGCTCCAGGGGCCTCTTCCTTGAGGGTCTGTGGGCCAAGGTTGTGAAGGCAGAATTCTGAGAATACAGGGGGAGGAGTCAAGATGGCGGAGAAGTAGCAGGCTGAGACTACCTCAGCTAGCAGGAGATCAGCTAGAGAGCTTATCTAAAGATTGCAAACATCTGCAAATACATCGGCAGATCAAGGAGAAGAAGAACAGCAATTCTAGAAACAGAAAAACAACCACTTTCTGAAAGGTAAGACTGGCGGAGAAGTGAATCCAAAGCGACGGGAAGACAGACCCCGGGGGGAGGGGCCGGCTCCCGGCAAGCGGCGGAGCAACGGAGCACAAAATCAGGACTTTTAAAAGTCTGTTCCGCTGAGGGACATCGTTCCGGAGGCTAAACTGGGGCAAAGCCCACACAGGGTCGGCGTGACCTCAGGTCCTGCAGGGTCACAGAAGGATCGGGGGTGTCCGAGTGTCACAGAGCTTGCAGATATTGGAACGGGAAAGCCGGCTGCAGAGACAGAGCCGACAGTAAGCTCGCAGCTTGGAGTTGCCTTGAACAGGTCGCAAGCTCGGTGAGCTCGGAGCGCGGCCGGAGGTTGGGCAGACGCGAGTTACTGGGAGCTGTTCGCTGAGGGCGCACAGGCGAGCGGGGCCCCGGGCTCTCGGCTCCTCCAGGCGGGAGACCAGGAGGCCGCCATTTGTATTCCCGTCCTCCAGAACTCTACGGAAAGTGCTCAGGGAACAAAAGCTCCTGAAAGCAAAGCCGAGCAGATCATTCAGCCCGGCCCCTGGTAAGGGCGGTGTAATTCCGCCTGGGGCAAAGACACTTGAGAATCACTACACCAGGCCCCTCCCTCAGAAGATCAACAAGAAATCCAGGCAAGACCAAGTTCACCTACCAAGGAGTGCAGTTTCAATACCAAGGAGAGAGCAGCAGAATCCCAGAGGAGGAGAAAACAAACCACGGAACTCATGGCTTTCTGCCTGTGATTTTTCAGTCTTGCAGTTAATTTAATTTTTTTCTTTTTCATTTTTTTTCTCTTCTTCTGCTAAAAATTTTTATAACTTTTACCCTTTTCTCTTTTAACGTTTTTTAACTAGATTATCTAATATATATATTTTTCTTATTTATACTTTTGTTTATTCATTTTCTTTTTTTTAATTATTATTTTCCTTTTTTTCTTTTTGAACCTTTTTTTATCCCCAAATCAGAAGAGATCCTAATCTCTTCAATCTTTTTTCTTAATTCTTTTTTAAATTCTTGATTGAATATTTAACTCAATCTCTTTTTTTTAATTATTTTTTTCTTTTTTTTTTCTTTCTTTCTTTTTGAACCTCTTTTATCCCCAAATCAGAAGAGATCCCAATCAGAAGAGATTGGGAGATCCCAATCAAAGGAGATCCCAATCAGAGGAGATCCCTCACACAATCGCGAGGGGGGAGAAATCCCCCCTCACGATTTGGGATCTCTTCTGATTTGGTTAAAGCATATTTTCCTGGGATTGTTGCCACCCTTTTAGTATTTTACTTGCTCCTTCATATACTCTTAGCTGGACAAAATGACAAGGCATAAAAATTCACAACAAAAAAAAGAACAAGAGGCAGTACCGAAGGCTAGGGACCTAATCAATACAGACATTGGTAATATGTCAGATCTAGAGTTCAAAATGGCAATCCTCAAGGTTATAGCCGGGCTTGAAAAAGGCATGGAAGATATTAGAGAAACTCTCTCCAGAGATATAAAAGCCCTTTCTGGAGAAATAAAAGAACTAAAATCTAACCAAGTTGAAATCAAAAAAGCTATTAATGAAGTTCAATAAAAAATGGAGGCTCTCACTGCTAGGATAAATGAGGCAGAAGAAAGAATTAGCGATCTAGAAGACCAAATGACAGAGAATAAAGAAGCTGAGCAAAAGAGGGACAAACAGCTACTGGAACATGAGGGGAGAATTCGAGAGATAAGTGACACCATAAGACGAAACAACATTAGAATAATTGGGATTCCAGAAGAAGAAGAAAGAGAGAGGGGAGCAGAAGGTATACTGGAGAGAATTATTGGGGAGAATTTCCCCAATATGGCAAAGGGAACGAGTATCAAAATTCAGAAGGTTCAGAGAACGCCCCTCAAAATCAATAAGAATAGGCCCACACCCCGTCACCTAATAATAAAATTTACAAGCCTTAGTGACAAAGAGAAAATCCTGAAAGCAGCCCGGGAAAAGAAGTCTGTAACATACAATGGTAAAAGTATTAGATTGGCAGCTGACTTATCCACAGAGACCTGGCAGGCCAAAAAGAGCTGGCATGACATTTTCAGAGCACTAAACGAGAAAAACATGCAGCCAAGAATACTATATACAGCTAGGCTATCATTGAAAATAGAAGGAGAGATTAAAAGCTTCCAGGACAAACAAAAACCGAAAGAATTTGCAAACACCAAACCAGCTCTACAGGAAATACTGAAGGGGGTCCTCTAAGCAAAGAGAGAGCCTACAAGTGGTAGATCTGAAAGGAACAGAGACAATATACAGTAACAGTCACCTTACAGGCAATACAATGGCACTAAAATCATATCTCTCAATAGTCACCCTGAATGTTAATGGGCTAAATGCCCCAATCAAAAGACACAGGGTATCAGAATGGATAAAAAAAACAAAACCCATCTATATGTTGCCTCCAAGAAACTCATTTGAAACCCGAAGACACCTCCAGACTTAAAGTGAGGGGGTGGAAAAGAATTTACCATGCTAATGGACATCAGAAAAAAGCAGGAGTGGCAATCCTTATATCAGATCAATTAGATTTTAAGCCAAAGACTATAATCAGAGATGAGGAAGGACACTATATCATACTCAAAGGGTCTGTCCAACAAGAAGATCTAACAATTTTAAATATCTATGCCCCCAATGTGGGCGCAGCAATCTATATAAACCAATTAATAACAAAATCAAAGAAACACATCAACAATAATACACTAATAGTAGGGGACTTTAACACTCCCCTCACTGAAATGGACAGATCATCCAAGCAAAAGATCAACAGGGAAATAAAGGCCTTAAATGATACACTGGATGAGATGGACATCACAGATATATTCAGAACATTTCACCCCAAAGCAACAGAATACACATTCTTCTCTAGTGCACATGGAACATTCTCCAGAATAGATCACATCCTCGGTCCTAAATCAGGACTCAACCAGTATCAAAAGATTGGGATCATTCCCTGCATATTTTCAGACCACAATGCTCTGAAGCTAGAACTCAACCACAAGAGGAAGTTTGGAAAGAACCCAAATACATGGAGACTAAACAGCATCCTTCTAAAGAATGAATGGGTCAACCGGGAAATTAAAGAAGAATTGAAAAAACTCATGGAAACAAATGATAATGAAAATACAACGGTTCAAAATCTGTGGGACACAACAAAGGCAGTCCTGAGAGGAAAATATATAGCGGTACAAGCTTTTCTCAAGAAACAAGAAAGGTCTCAGGTACACAACCTAACCCTACACCTAAAGGAGCTGGAGAAAGAACAAGAAAGAAACCCTAAGCCCAGCAGGAGAAGAGAAATCATAAAGATCAGAGCAGAAATCAATGAAATAGAAACCAAAAAAACAATAGAACAAATCAACCAAACTAGGAGCTGGTTCTTTGAAAGAATTAATAAAATTGATAAACCCTTGGCCAGATTTATCAAAAAGAAAAGAGAAAGGACCCAAATAAATAAAATCATGAATGAAAGAGGAGAGATCACAACTAACACCAAAGAAATACAAACTATTATAAGAACATACTATGAGCAACTCTACGCCAACAAATTTGACAATCTGGAAGAAATGGATGCATTCCTAGAAACATATAAACTACCAAAATTGAACCAGGAAGAAATAGAAAGCCTGAACAGACCCATAACCAGTAAGGAGATTGAAACAGTCATTAAAAATCTCCAAACAAACAAAAGCCCAGGGCCAGATGGCTTCCCGGGGGAATTCTACCAAACATTTAAAGAGGAACTAATTCCTATTCTCCTGAAACTGTTCCAAAAAATAGAAATGGAAGAAAAACTCCCAAACTCATTTTATGAGGCCAGCATCACCTTGATCCCAAAACCAGACAAGGATCCCATCAAAAAAGAGAGCTATAGACCAATATCCTTGATGAACACAGATGCAAAAATTCTCACCAAAATACTAGCCAATAGGATTCAACAGTACATTAAAAGGATCATTCACCACGACCAAGTGGGATTTATTCCAGGGCTGCAAGGTTGGTTCAACATCCGCAAATCAGTCAATGTGATACAACACATCAATAAAAGAAAGAACAAAAACCATATGATACTCTCAATAGATGCTGAAAAAGCATTTGACAAAGTACAGCATCCCTTCCTAATCATAACCCTTCAAAGTGTAGGGATAGATGGCACATACCTCAATATCATCAAATCCATCTATGAAAAACCCACTGCAAATATCATTCTCAATGGAGAAAAACTGAAAGCTTTTCCACTAAGGTCAGGAACACGGCAGGGATGTCCATTATCACCACTGCTATTCAACATAGTACTAGAAGTCCTAGCCTCAGCAATCAGATAACAAAAGGAAATTAAAGGCATCCAAATCGGCAAAGAAGAAGTCAAATTATCACTCTTCGCAGATGATATGATACTCTATGTGGAAAACCCAAAAGACTCCACTCCAAAACTGCTAGAACTTATACAGGAATTCAGTAAAGTGTCAGGATATAAGATCAATGCACAGAAATCAGTTGCACTTCTCTACACCAACAACAAGACAGAAGAAAGAGAAATTAAGGAGTCAATCCCATTTACAATTGCACCCCAAACCATAAGATACCTAGGAATAAACCTAACCAAAGAGGCTAAGAATCTATACTCAGAAAACTATAAAGTACTCATGAAAGAAATTGAGGAAGACACAAAGAAATGGAAAAATGTTCCATGCTCCTGGATTGGAAGAATAAATATTGTGAAAATGTCTATGCTACCTAAAGCAATCTACACATTTAATGCAATTCCTATCAAAGTACCATCCATCTTTTTCAAAGAAATGGAACAAATAATTTTAAAATTTATATGGAAACAGAAAAGACCTCGAATAGCCAAAGGGATATTGAAAAACAAAGCCAAAGTTGGTGGCATCACAATTCTGGACTTCAAGCTCTATTACAAAGCTGTCATCATCAAGACAGCATGGTACTGGCACAAAACCAGACACATAGACCAATGGAACAGAATAGAGAGCCCATAAATAGACCCTCAACTCTATGATCAACTAATGTTTGACAAATCAGGAAAGAATGTCCAATGGAAAAAAGACAGCCTCTTCAATAAATGGTGTTGGGAAAATTGGACAGCCACGTGCAGAAAAATGAAATTGGACCATTTCCTTACACCACACACAAAAATAGATTCAAAATGGATTAAGGAACTCAATGTGAGAAAGGAATCCATCAAAATCCTTGAGGAGAACACAGGCAGCAACCTCTTCAACCTCAGCCGCAGCAACATCTTCCTAGGAACATCGCCAAAGGCAAGGGAAGCAAGGGCAAAAATGAACTTTTGGGATTTCATCAAAATCAAAAGCTTTTGCACAGCAAAGTTAACAGTTAACAAAACCAAAAGACAACTGACAGAATGGGAGAAGATATTTGCAAACGACATATCAAGATAAAGGACTAGTGTCCAAAATCTATAAAGAACTTAACAAACTCAACACCCAAAGAACAAATAATCCAATCAAGAAATGGGCAGAGGACATGAACAGACGTTTCTGCAAAGAAGACATCCAGATGGCCAACAGACACATGAAAAAGTGCTCCATATCACTCGGCATCAGGGAAATACAAATCAAAACCACAATGAGATATCACCTCACACCAGTCAGAATGGCTAAAATCAACAAGTCAGGAAATGACAGATGCTGGCGAGGATGCGGAGAAAGGGGAACCCTCCTACACTGTTGGTGGGAATGCAAGCTGGTGCAACCACTCTGGAAAACAGCATGGAGATTCCTCAAAATGTTGAAAATAGAACTGCCCTATGACTCAGCAATTGCACTACTGGGAATTTACCCTAAAGATACAAACGTAGTGATCCAAAGGGGCACGTGCACCCGAATGTTTATAGCAGCAATGTCCACAATAGTCAAACTATGGAAAGAACCTAGATGTCCATCAACAGATGAATGGATCAAGAAGATGTGGTATATATACACAATGGAATACTATGCAGCCATCAAAAGAAACGAAATCTTGCCATTTGCGACAACATGGATGGAACTAGAGCGTATCATGCTTAGCGAAATAAGTCAAGCGGAGAAAGACAACTATCATATGATCTCCCTGATATGAGGGAGTGGTGATGCAACATGGGGGCTTAAGTGGGTAGGAGAAGAATCCATGAAACAAGATGGGATAGGGAGGGAGACAAACCATAAGTGACTCTTAATCTCACGAAACAAACTGTGGGTTGCTGGGGGGAGGGGGGTTGGGAGAAGGGAGGAAGGTTATGGACATTGGGGAGGGTATGTGCTTTTGGGTAAATTGGAAGGGGAGATGAACCATGAGAGACTATGGACTCTGAAAAACAGTCTGAGGGTTTTGAAGTGGCGGGGGGGTGGGAGGTTGGGGTACCAGGTGGTGGGTATTATAGAGGGCACAGCTTGCATGGAGCACTGGGTGTGGTGAAAAAATAATGAATACTGTTTTTCTGAAAATAAATAATTTGGAAAAAAAAAAAGAAATCTGAGAATACAAACTCCGCTTAGATATGGGGAAGTAAATATGGCAGTCTCAATCTACAGACCGTGAGGAGATCTCTTTGGGATATGAACAAAGGGTGAGTGTGAGGCACTTGCTCAGGGTTTTGTTTCTGGATTTTGTGTGAACGATGGACATGGAATGTAGGGGTGGCCTAATGGGCCATGGATGAGTCACTCTCTGGGGATTTGGCTCGATCCCAAGATTTTGGGTACATTCTGTGGGATGGGAGGAGTCCTTTCTGGTTTTTGTTTGTTTATTTATTTGTTTCTTTGTTTTTAACATCAGGTGTCCCACCAAAAGAAGGATTCCAGAGCAGAGCCCTGAGAATGAGCGACTGGACAACCCGACATCAGATTAAGATTGGGGGCCTAGGGGCATGGCAAGCCTCATATGCAGGCTCTTGGTCCAGCCACTGAGAGGCCTTCCTTGAGGACAGGGCTCATGCTGAGAGTCGTAAAGCGTGTTTGTACCCAATGCGGCCCTCAACATGGACGGGGCCTCATGGGCCGCACTGGTTTCTCCTACACTGAACATTGGAGAACATGCCAAACACAAGGTTTCTGGCCATGGGGAAGGAGGAGTTCTGATTTCTGCATCACGTTCACCCCTAGGCAGTTATTGGAGAAAAGGTCTAGGTTCTGATGCCCAAAAACCAAGGTTGGAAAGAAATGATGACCTAAGGCCCTGGCAGATCCGATGTGCTCAGTGTACGGCTAGCTATCTGAGTGCCTGTTGGGAGGTGTGGGCTCTGGCTGTTTCAGACAGTGCATTAGTGAAAAGGGTAGACTCTATCATTGGGGTACATTTGGAATACATGTTGATACTAGTTTTATGTTTCCGGATATCCCCATATGGCAGCATTTTACTTCTGGAGGACAAGCAGAATGCTGCATTGTGACTCTGGAATTCCCAAAATGAGGGGCTTGTGGACCAGGAGTGTGAGGACAGAAGTCTGAGAACACAAGCTAGGCTTAGGTTTTGGGGCGAGGGCATGGCAGGCACACTCTGCAGAGCTGAATCGAGAACTCGTGCATCTCAAATCAGGGCTAGGATCAGACATTGGGCTGGTTGGAGTTTCTGTCTTTAATATCCCCTTCCTGAAGGGGGATGGTCTAGCAAGGCATAGATTTTTTTCCCACAGTGGGAGTTGTGAGATGCTCCAAACCACAAGGATTCCTTCTTCAAGACAGTTGAGACCTGTTGCATGGCTCCAGGTTGTTCCATATGGAACGACTCCAGAGCAGGATTCAAAGGATGGATACCTGGACAGCCCGCCTCCCATTCCAGTTCTCTCCTAGTGACAAGTCAGGTTTGATCTTCCGGCTCTGTGGGAGCTATCGAGGGGGCTGAGTTGAAATGGAGTCACCTTTATATGGGTCCTAATGTGGGTTTGAATCCATGGGGACCTTGAAATGGCATAGTGGCTATGGGGCCATGAAGGATTCTCCTAACGGGAGGTTTTGGCACAGCTCCTATGAGCAAGTTTCCCATGTTGAAATGACATTTTCTTCTTATTGGTGCCTCAGGAAAGCCCCGTATGTTGGTATTGGAAACCAGGCCTCTGAGGATAGATGCCTGGAAACCAAAACAATGGATCCTGTTAGGGCCTAGCGCCTTGTCCAGTTCAATCTGATTCTCTGGGGACATCTGTCTACAGGTCTTATTAGAGGTAGTTGTTCAGGATTAGTCAGATCGCCCCTATTTGGCCCAGGTAGTCAACACTATTGGGATGGCCTCAGGGACATTGTACGTTTCTCCTAATCTGTAGGGTTGTGGTCAATGGAATGGGCAGAATTCCCTTGTTGAGGGCTGGCACATTCCTGAAGTGTGGTCCGGGGGCCCCAGCCTGGAGGGTGTGTGGGCCAGGGATGTGGGACAGAAGTCTGAAAAAACATACTCTGCTTAGGTTGGGGACATAGGTATGGCAGGCACTATCTCCAGGCCATGAGGAGAACTCTTCGGGACATGATCAAAGGGGAGTGTGAGACATTTGCTCAGGGTTTTCTATCTGGATTTTGTGTCAACAACGGCCATGGAATGTTGGGGTGTCCTCATGGTCCATGGACGAGTCTCCCTCTCTGGGGATTTGGCCCGAACTCAAGAGTTTGGCTACATTTTCTAGGATGGAAAGAGTATATTCGTGGTTTTTTTTTGTTTGTTTTATTTTGTTTTGTTTTGTTTTGTTTTGTTTTCCGTCAGGTGTACCACCAAAAGAAAGATTCCAGTGCAGAGACCTGGGGAGGGGGGATTAGAAAACCCGACATCTGGTTAACATTGGGGGCCTAGGGGCATGGCAAGCCCCATATGCAGGCTCTTGGTCCAGCCTCTGAGAGGCTTTATCTGAGGACAGGGCTCAACCAGAGGGTAGCAATGTGTGTTTGTGCCCATCGCGGCCCACAAGCATGGGCGGGTACTCATGGGCCACGCTGCTTTCTCCTACACTGAATGTTGGACATCATGCCAACCAAAAGGTTTCTGGCCATGGGGAAGGAAGAGTTCTGATTCTGCATCACATTCACCCCTGGGCAGTGAACGGAGATAAGTCTAGGTTCTGAAGCCTAAAAACCGAGGTTGGGAAGAGATGACGACCTAAGGAAATGGTGGGTCCAATGTGCTCAATGTGCAGCCAACTGTCTGGGTGTCGGTCGCAATTTCCGGGATTAGGCTTGTCAGACAGGGCATTAGTGCCCAGGCTAGACTGTATAATTTGGGTACAGTCAGGAGCCGTGCAGGTTTTTCCTCCTTTGGGGTTTCTGGATAGCCCCATAGAGCAACTTTTTTTGTTTGTTTGTTTGTTTGTTTTGTTTTGTTTTGTTTTGTTTTTTTCTGGAGGGCTGTCAGAATGCTGCAGTGTGCCTCCAGAATTCCCAAACTGGAGGGCTTGTGGGTCAGGAGTGTGAGGACAGAAGTCTGAGAACACAAGCTAGGCTTAGGTTTTGGGGTGAGGGCACGGGAGGCACCCTATACAGAGTTGAATCGAGATCTCGTGCATCTGAAGTCAGGGCAGGAAAAGACGTTGGCTCATGTTGTAGTTTCTTTTCATGCTGGCCCCCTCATGAATGTGTGGGGGGCAATCACGAGGCCATGGAGTTTTTCCATGGTGGGATTTGAGATGCTCCAAACCACAAGGATTCCATCCTCGGGTCAGTCGAGACCTGTTGGATGGATCCAGTATATCCCATAAGTAACTTCTCCAGAGCACGGTTCTAATGATGGATGCTTGGGCATCCCAACTCGTATTCCAATCATCTCCTAGCAGCAAGGCCGGTTGGATCTGCTGGCTCTGGGGGAGCAACTGAAGGGGCTGAGTTGAAATGGACTCTCCTGAGCATGAGTCATAATGTGGGTTTGTGTCCATGGAGACCTTGGAATGGGGCGGTGTCTCCGGGGACCTGAAGGTTTCTCCTAACTGGAGGTTTTGACACAGCTCCAAAGAGCAAGTTTCCAATGTGGAGACGATATTTATTCTGATTGGTACCTCAGGAAACCCCCATATGCTGGTATTGGAAACCATACCTCTGAGGAGAGATGCCTGGAAATGAAAGCAATGGATCCACTTAGGACCTAGGTGCCTGTCCAGTTCAATCTTCTTTTCTGGGGATATCTGTCTACAGTTCTGAGTGGAGGTCGTTGCTCAGCTTGTGTCAGATCGCCCCTGTTTGTCCCAGGTGGGCTAATCTATTAAGATGGTCTCTGGGACATTGGTGCTTTCTCCTATTCTGTAGGGTTGTGGCCATTGGAATGGGTGAATTCCTTTGGATAGTGCAGGCAAAGTCCTGAGGTGTGGCTCCAGGGGCCCCAGCCTGGAAGGTGTGGGGGCCAGGACTGTGGGGACCGAAATCTGAAAACACAAACTCGGCTTAGGTTTGCGGACCTAGGTATGGCAGGACTGGTCTACAGACCGTGAGGAGAATTTTTCGGGCTATGAACAAAGGGCGAGTGTGAGGCGCTTGCTCTGGCTTTTGTCTCCTGATTTTGTGTCAACGGTGGCCCTGGAATGTCAGGGTCCCCTCACGGGCCATGGACGAGTCTTTCTCTCTGGGTATTTGTCCCGATCCCAAGTGTTTAGGGCCATTCTGTGGATGGTAGGAGTCACTTCTGTATTTTTTTGCCTCAGGTGTCCCACCAAAGAGGAACTCCAGAGCATAGCCCAGAGTAGGGGTGACTCATCATCTCCACATCTGGTTAAGATTGGTAGAATAGGGACATGGCAAGCCCCATATGCGGGCTCTTGGTCCAGCCAGTGAGAGGCTTTACTTGAGGACTGGGCTCAAGCTGAGGGTGACAATGTGTGTTTGTGCCCATTGCAGCTCTTAAGCATGGGCGAGGCCTCATGGGTCACACTGCTTTCTCCTATAGTGAACGTTGGACAACATTCCAACCACAAGGTTTCTTGTCATGGGGAAATATGAGTTCTGATTTCTGCATCTCATTGACCCTGTGCAGTGAGTAGAGATAAAGTCTAAGTTCTGAAGCCTGAAAACCGAGGTTGGGAAGAGATGACGACCTAAGGCCATGGCGGGTCCGATGTGCTCACTGGGTGGCAAGCTCTCTGGGTGTTGTTCGCGAAGTCCAGGCTCAGGCTGTGTCAAACATTGCATTAGTGCCCAGAATAGACTGTATAATTGGGGTACAATAGAGTGACGTGCAGGTTGATCCTCATTTGGGGTTTCTGTGTAGCCCCATAGGGCTTTCTGGAGGGCAGGCAGAGTGCTGCATTGTGTCTCCAGAATTCCCAAATCAGAGGGCTTATGGGCCAGGAGTGTGAGGACAGAAGGCTGAGAACACAAGCTAGGCTTAGGTTTCGGGGCGAGGGCATGGGAAGCTCACTCTGCAGAGCTGAATCGAGATCTAGTGCATCTGAAGTAAGGGCAAGGATCAGACGTTGGCTCAAGTTGGAGTTTCTGTCCCCGATGGCCCCTTAATGAAGGTGAGGGTGCATCATGAGGTCGTGGAGGTTTTCCCACGGTGGGAGTGTGAGGTGCCCCAAACCTCAAGGATTCCATCTGTGGGACAGTCGAGACCTGTTGGATGGATACAGGACGTCCCATAAGGAACTACTCCAGAGCATGGTTCTAACGATGGATGCCTTGGCAGCCCACTTCACATTCGAATTGTCTCCTAAAGACAAGCAGGTTCGGATTGCTGGCTCTGGGGGAGCAACCGAGGGGGCTGAGTTGAAATGGACTCGCCTGAGGATTGGTCATAATGTGGGTTCGTGTCCATGGAGACCTTGGAATGGGGCGGTGGGTCCAGGGCCCTGAAGTATTCTCCTAACTGGAGGTTTTGACACAGCTACAAAGAGCAAGTTTCTCATGTGAGATGACATTTGTCCTAATTGGTGCCTCAGCAACTCCCATAATTTGGTATTGGAAATCAGGCATCTGGGGCGAGATGCCTGGAAAATGAAGCAATAGATCTGATTAGGGCCTAAGGACCTGTCCACTTCAATCTTATTCTCTGGGGATATCTGCCAATGGTTCTGAGTGGAGGTCATTGCTCAGCTTGTGGCAGATCGCCCCTGTTTGTCCTAGATGGCCTACACTATGGGGATGGTCTAAGGGACTTCGGTGGTTTCTCCTATTCTGTAGGGTTTTGGCCCATGGAATGGGCAGAATCCCCTTGGAGAGGGCAGGATCAGTCCTGAGGTGTGGCTCCAGCTGTCTGGGTGTCTGTTGGTATGTCCAGGCTCTGGCTGTGTCAGACACGGCATTAGTGCCCAGGCTAGACTGTATAACTGGGGTACAATCGAATGGAGTACAATTTGATCCTCATTTTTGGTTTCTGGGTAGCCAAAAGGCAACATTTGTTTTCTAGAGGACATACAGAGTGCTGCATTGTGGCTCCAGATTTCCCAAACTGGAGGGCTTGTGGTCCAGGAGAGTGAGGATGGAAGTCTGAAAACACAAGCTAGACTTAGGATTTGGGTTGAGGGTTCGGCAGGCACACTCTGCAGAGCTGAATGGAGATATCGTGCATCTGAAGTCAGGGCGAGGATAAGACGTTGGCTCAGGTTGGAGTTTCTGTCCATGATCCCCCTTCATGAAGGTGGGCGGCAACATGTGGCCATGGAGGTTTTCCCACGAAGGGAGATGTAAAATGCTCCAAACTGCAAAGACTCCTGCTGAGGGACAGTCGAGACCTGTTGGATGGCTCTAGCGCGTCCCATACAGAACGACACCAGAGCAGTGTTCTAAGGTTGGATGCGCGGAGAGCCCACTTCACATTCCATTTGTGTCCTAGCAACAAGGCAGGTTCGATCTGCTGGCTCTGGGGGAGCAACCAAGGAAGCTGAGTTGAAATGGACTCTCCTGAGGATGGGTCATAATTTGGGATTGTGTCCATGGAGACCTTGGAATGGGGATATGGATCCGGGGACCTAAAGCTTTCTCCTAACCGGAGGTTTTGACACAGCTCCACAGAGCAAGTTTCCCATGTGTAGATGAGATTTGTTCTGATTGGTGCCGGAGGAACACACATAATTTGGTACTGGAAACCAGGCTTATGAGGAGTGTTAGGGTCCGTGATCAAAGGAACGAGACTGATACAAAGCGAAGGTCAAGCAAAACTTTATTTCGCGCCAAGCATCAGGAATCAAACAACCAGTCAGAGCTACCTCTTACGAAAAGGCGGTGACGATGAACCCAACAAGGTCACTTCCAAGAAGGCCACTCTGGACGAGGCCGCTCTAGATGACGCTGCTGCTCCACAGATGAGGCCGCTCCATGATTGGAGCCGTTCCCAAGAAGAGGCCGCTCCCAAGACAAGGCCACTGCTCAATGAAGTTGCTCCCCGGACAAGGCCGCTCCCAAGAAGAGGCTGTTCTGGACAAGACCATTTCCTGGATGATGCCACTCCCAATGACAAAGAAGCAACAATGACAAGGAGGACAACCCAGATGACACAGACTCTGCTCCCCACGATGCTACTCTGACCAGGCTTCCACCCGGAGGAAGCCACCACTGCGGACAAGGCCACTTGTGGTTCGGGGGTGGCGAGGCATTTTGCAGCGAGGCTGCTGGTGTCTAGGGGCCGTTGGCATCTCAGGGCTGCTCATGCCTCCAGACCGCTGGCATCTAGGGGCTGCAGGTGTCAGGACCGACTGCTGGCATCTAGGGTCTGTAGGCATCAGGACCGCAGGCGTCGAGGGACCGCTGACAACTGGACCGCAGATGTCTCAGGACCGCAGGCGTCAATGGACCGCTGACAACTGGACTGCTGAGCCGCCGCAGGCGGCGGCGCTCGGGGCCGCCGCCGGGGGCTGCAGGCTGCAGGCGGCGGCGCTGGGGGCCGCCGCCGGAGGCTGGAAGCTGCAGGCGGTGGTGCTCGGGGCCGCCGCCAGAGGCTGCAGGCGGCGGTGCTCGGGGCCGCCGCCGGAGGCTAGACCGCCGGAAGCTGGAGGCTGGAGGCGGTGGCGCTCGGGGCCGCCGCCGCCAGACGCTGGAGGCTGCAGGCGGCGGGGCTCGGGGCCCACGCCGGAGGCTGCAGGCGGCGGCACTCGGGGCCGCCGCCGGAGGCTAGACCGCTGGAAGCTGCAGGCGGCTTGAGGCTGCAGGCGGCGGCTTGGGGCCCGGGGGAGACTGGAGACTGCAAACATGGTTGTAGCTCTTACAAGAGCTGTTACAGCTCTTCTATTCACCGTTGACTCCCCTGCTCTCCGCCGACTTCCACCGCTCTCTGCACCGCTTCACCGCTCTCCGCTGACTTCACCGCTCTCCGCCGACTTCACCGCTCTCCGCCGACTTCACCGCTCTCCGCGACTTCACCGCTCTCCGCGGACTTCACTGCTCTCCGCCGACTTCACCGCTCCTGTAGCAACCGCTGCTCTCCTGAAGCAGCCCCCCCCTTGACAGCCTGGCAGAGCAACCTTTATGGGGGTGGTTAAGCCCCGCCCCTACACAGGTGGCCAATTGAATTCCAATTTTCCCAGTGGATATACATACGGCTTACTGATTGGATGTCTCCACTCAGTCTGCCCCACCGTTACATTCAGGGTCCACAAGCAAGTTCCTCTGGGAGGAGCAGACCCTTACATTAGAGCAAGTTTCCCATGTGTAGACGAGATTTGTTCTGATTGGTGCCGGAGGAACACACATAATTTGGTACTGGCAACCAGGCTTATGAGGAGAGATGCCTGGAAACCAAAGTAATGTATCTGATTAGGGCCTCAATGCCTGTCCAGTTCAATCTTCTCTGTGTACATCTGTCTACGGGTCTGAGTGGAGGTAGTTGCTCAGCTGGTGTCAGATCGCCCCTGTTAGTCCCGGGCGGCCTACACTTTGGGATGGCCCCAGGGACTTTGGAGATTTCTCCTAAATTGTATGGTTTTGCCAATGGAATGGGCAGAATTCCCTTGGAGAGGGCAAGCACAGTCCTGAGGTGTGGCTCCAGGGTCCCCAGCCTTGAGGGTTTGTGGGCCATGGCTGTGGATACAGAAGTCTGAGAACACAAACTCGGCTTAGGTTTCAGGACGTAAGTATGGCTGGCCCAATCTACAGACCATGAGGAGAACTCTTCAGGATATGAACCAAGGGCGAGTGTGATGTGCTTGCTCAGGCTTTTGTCTCTGGATTTTTTGTCAAAGATTATCATGGAATGTCAAGTTGACCTCATGGGCACTGGAGGTATCTCCCTCTCTGGAGATCTGGACCGATCCAAGTTTTGGGGTCATTCAGTTCGATGGGAGGAGTCCTTTCTGTTTTTACTTATTTATTTATTTATTTAACCTCAGGTGTCCCACCAAAAGAGGGATTCCAGAACAGAGCCCTGGGGTGGGGTTCTGGACATCCCGACCTCTGGTTAAGAATGGTGGCCTAGGGGCGCCTGGGTGGCTCAGTGGGTTAAGCCGCTGCCTTCGGCTCAGGTCATGATATCGGGGTCCTGGGATCAAGTCCTGCATCAGGCTCTCTGCTCAGCGGGGAGTCTGCTTCCCTCTCTCTCTGCCTGCTTCTCCATCTACTTGTGATTTCTCTGTCAAATAAATACATAAAATAAAATAAAAAAAGAATGGTGACCTAGAGGCATGGCAACCCCCATATGTGGGCTCTTTTTGCAGCCACTGAGATGCCTTACTTGAGGACAGGGCTCACGCTGTGTTTGGCAATGCGTGTTTGTGCCCAACGCAGCCCACAAGCATGGTCAGGGCCTCACTGACACACTGGTTTCTTCTACACTGACCATTGGACAACGTGCCAACCACAAGGGTTTTTGCTATGGGGATGGAAGTGATCTGATTTCTGCGTCAAGTTTACTCCTGGGCAGTGATTGGAGATAAGGTCTAGGTTCTCAAGCCTGAAAACCGAGGTTGGGAAGAGATGACGACCTAACACCATGGCGGGTCCGATGTGCTAACTGTGCGACCAGCTGTCTGGTGTCAGTCCCAGCTCAGGCTGTGTCAAACAAGGCATTAGTGCCCAGGGTAGACTGTATAATTGGGGTACAGTGAGTGGCGTGCAGATTGATAATCATTTGGTGTTTCTGGGTAGGCCCATAGGCAACATTTTTCTTCTGGATGGCAGTTATATTGCTGCATTGTGGCTCCGGAATTCCCAAACTGGAGGGCTTGTGGGCCAGGAATGTGAGGACAAAAGTCTGAGAACACAAGCTAGGCTTAGATTTCTAGGCAAGAGCAGGGAAGGCACACTCTGAAGAGCTGAATCAAGATCTCGGGCATCTGAAGTCATGGCGAGGAACAGACGTTGGCTCAGGTTGGAGTTTCTGTCCATGATGGCCCCTTCATGAAAGGGGTGCATCAGGAGGCCGTGGAGGTTTTCCCACAATGGGAGTTGTGAGATGCTCCAAACCGCAAGAATTCCTTCTGTGGGACAATTGGGACCTATTGGATGGCTCCGCGACATCTCATACAGAACGACTCCAGAGCACGGTTCTAAGGATGGATGCCTGGCAGCCCTCCTCACATTCCAATTGTCTCCTAGCCATAAGACATGTTCAATAAGCTGGCTCAGGGGAGCAACCGAGGGGACTAAGTTGAAATGGACTCTCCTGCGAATGGGTCATACTGTGGGTTTGTGTGCATGGAGACCTTGGAATGGGGCAGTGGCACCAGGGCCTTGAAGGACTCTCCTAACCCGAGGTTTTGACACAGCTCCAAAGAGCAACTTTTCCATATAGAGATGAGATTTGTTCTGATTGGTGCCTCAGGAAACCCCAAATGCTGGTATTAGAAACCAGGTCTCTGAGGAGAGATGACTGGAAACCAAAGCAATGGATCCGATTAGGGTCTAGGGCCCTTTTGGGTTCAATGTTCTTCTCTGGGGGCGTCTGTCTACAGGTCTGAGTGGAGGCAGTTGCTCTGCTGGTGGCAGATCACCCCTGTTTGTCCAGGGCGGCCTACACTATTGGCATGGCCTTGGGGACTTAGGAGGTTCCTCTAATTTGAACAGGTGTGGCCAATGGAATGGGCAGAATTCTTTGGAGAGAGCAGGCACAGTCCTGAGGTGTGGCTCCAGGGGTCCCAGCCTGGAGGGTATGTGGGCCAGGACTGTGGGTACAGAAGTGTGAAAACACAAACTCGGCTTAGGTTTGGGGACGAAGGTATGACATACTTGATCTACAGACCATGAGGAGAACTCTTTGGGATATGAACAAAGAGGGAGTGTGATGTGCTTTCTCAGGCTTTTGTCTAGATTTTATGTCAATGATGTCCATGAAATGTCGGGATGGCTCCAATAAGAACAAAGCAGGAGAAATCTCCAAATTCCCCGAGGCCATCCTAAGAGTGTTGGCCGTCCCGAACAAACAGGAGCAATCTGCCACCTTCTGAGCAACTACCTCCACTCAGACCCCTAGATAGATGTCCCAAGAAAAGAAGATCCCGTAGAGGTCTCCTCACAGTCTGTAGGTGGGGCCTGCCATAGCTACATCCCCAAACTTACCCATTTTTTTCCAGGCTTCTGTCCCCACCACCCTGGCCCACACACCCTCCAGACTGGGGCCCCTAGAGCCATACCTCAGGACTGTGCCTGCCCTCTCCAAGAGAATTCTGCCCATTTCATTGGCCACAAACTTTCAAATTAGGAGAAACATTAAAAGTTCCTGAGGCCATTCCAATAGTGTAGGCCGACCGGGCCAAACAGGGATGATCTGAGACCAGCAGAGCTACTACCTCCACTCAGACCCATTGACCGATATCCCCAGAGAAGTAGTTTGAACCAGACAGGCCCCTAGGCCCTAATTGGATCCCTTGCTTTGGTTTCCAGGCATCTCTCCTCAGAGGCTTGCTTTCCAATACCAGCATATGGGGGTTTCCTGAGGCATTCTTCAGAACAAATCTCGTCTCCATATGGGAAACTTGCACGTTGGAGATGTGTAAAAACCTCCAGTTAGTAGAAACTTTCAGGACCCTGGTGCCAAGCCCCATTCCAAGGTCCCACTAGCCACAAACACACATTATGACTCATCTGCAGGAGAGTCGATTTCAACTCAGCCCCCTCGGTTGCTCCCCTAGAGCCAGCAGATAGAACCTGTCTTATTGCAAGGAGACAATTTGAATGTGAGGCAGGCTACCCAAGAGTCCATCCTTAAAACCCTGCTCTGGGTTTTCCGTATGGGAGTTCCTGGAGCCATCCAACAGGTCTCAGTTGTCCTGCAGAATGAATCCTCGCGGTTTGGAGCATCTCACAACTCCCATCGTGGGAAAACCTCATGGCCTCGTGATGACCCCACCTCTGCATGAAGGGGCCATCATGGACAGAAACTCCAATCTGAGCCAACGTCTGATCCCCGTCCTGACTTCTGATGCACAAGATCTAGATTCAGCTCTGCAGAGTGTGCCTGCTGTGCCATCGTCCCATAAGCTAAGCCTAGCTTGTGTTCTCGGACTTCCGACCTCACATTCCTGGCCCAAAAGCCCTCCAGTTTGGCAATTACAGAGTCACAATGCAGCAATTTGCCTGCTCTCCAGAAGAAAAACTTTTCGATATGGGGCTACACTGAAACCCCAAATGTGGATCAACCTGGCCACCACTCAACTCTACCCCAATTATACAGTCTACCTTGGGCACTAATATTCTGTCTGACACAGCCTGAGCCCAGTCCTCCCGACCGACACCCAGACAGCTGGCCACACACTGAGCACATGGACCCTCCATGGCCTTAGGTCATCATCTCTTCCCAATCTCGGTTTTCAGGATTCAGAACCTAGACCTTATCTCCAATCACTGCCCAAGGGTGAATGTGATGAATAAATTAGAACTGCTCCTTCCCCATGGCAAGAAACCTTGTAGTTTGCATTTTGTCCAAAGTTCAGTCTTGGAGACACCAGTGGGACCCATGAGGATCTGCCCATGCTTGAGGGACCCGTTGGGCAAAGACATGCAGTGTGACCCTCAGCCCTGTCCTCAAGTAAGGTTCCTCAGTGACTAGACCAAGAGCCCACATATGGGGCTTGCCATGCCCCTAGGCCACAATTCTTAACCAGAGGTCAGGTTTTTCAGACGCCCTTCCCCAGGGTTTTCCTCGGGAATACCTCTTTTGTTGGGACCCTTGAGGTAAAACAAAACAAAACAAAACAGAAAGGACTCCTCCCGTCCTACAGAATGACCCCAAACTCTTGGGATTGGGCAAAATCCCCAGAGAGGGGGACTCATGCATGGCCCCTGAGGCCACCCTGACATTCCACAGCCATCAGTGACACAAATACCAGAGACAAAAGCCTGAGCAAGTGCCTCACACTTGCTCTTTGTTCATATCCCAAAGAGTTCTCCTCACGGTCTATACATCAGGACTTCCATACCTACGACATAACCTAAGCCAAGTTTGTGTTTTCAGACTTCTGTCTCCACAGCCCTGGCCCACACACGCTTCAGGCTGGGGTCCCCAGAGTGACACCCCAGCACTGTGCCTACCCTCTCCAAGGGAATTCTGCCCGTTTTTTTGGCCAAAACCGTACAAATTAGGAGAAACCTCCAAAGTGTCTGAGGCCATCCCAATAGTGTAGGCCACCCAGGACAAACAGGGGCGATCTGACACCAGCTAAGCAACTAACTCCATGCAGACACATAGACAGATGTCCCCCGTGAGAAGATTGAACCAGACAGGCTCCTAGGCTCTAATCGGATCCCTTGCTTTGGTTTCCAGGCATCTCTCCTCAGTGGACTGGATTCCAATAGCAGCATATGGGGGATTCCTGAGGCACCAATCAGAAAAAATCTCGTCTCCACATGGGAAACTTGCTCTTTGGAGGTGTGTCAAATCCTATTAGGAGAATACTTCAGGGCCTCGGTGCCACTGCCCCATTCCAAGGTCTCCATGGAAACAAACCCATATTATGAACCATCTTCAGGAGAGTCCATTTCAACTTAGCCTTCTCGGTTGCTCCCCAAGAGCTAGCAGATCAAACTTCTCTTGTCACTAGGAGACAATTGGAATGTGAGGCAGGCTGCCCAGGCATCAGTTTTTAGAACCCTGATCTGGAGTCATTCCATATGGGACGTCCTCAAGCCATCCAACAGGTCTTAATTCTCCCGCAGAAGGAATCCTTGAGGTTTGGAGCATCTCAAAACTCCCATCGAGGGAAAAACTCCATGGCCTCATGTTGCCCCACCCCTCTTAAGGAAGGGGCCATCATGGAAAGAAACTCCAACCTGAACGAACGTCTGATCCTTACCCTGACATCAGATGCATGGGATCTCGATTCAGCTCTTCAGAGCCCTCGCCCAGAACCTAAGCCTCTCTTGTGTTCTCAGACTTCCGTCCTCACACTCCTGGCCCACAAGCCCTCCAGTTTGGTATTCCGGAGCCACAATACAGCACTCTGCCTGCCCTCCAGAAGAAAAACGTTGCCCTCTGGGGCTACCCAGAAACCCCAAATTAGGATCAGCCTGCACGCCACTTGACTATATCCCAATTATATAGTCTACCCTGGACACTGATGCTCTATCTGACACAGCCTCAGCCCGGACCTCCTGACCAACACACAGACAGGTGTTCGCACACTAAGCACATGGGACCCGCCATGGACTTAGGTTATCATCTCTTTCCAACCATGGTTTTCAGGCTTCAGAACCTATACCTTATCTCCAATCTCTGCCAAGGGTTGAACGTGAAGCAGAAATCAGAACTCCTGCTTCCACATGGCCCGAAAGCTTGTGGTTGGCATGTTGTCCAGTGCAGTGTAGGAGATACCAGTGTGGCTCATGAGTCCCCACCCATGCATGAAGGCAGCATTGGGCACAAACACGCATTGTGACCCTCATCGTGAGCCCTGTCCTCAGGTTAGGCCTCTCAGTGGCTGGACCAAAAACAGCATATGGGGCTTCCCAAGCCCCTAGGCCCCCATTCTTAACCAGAGATTGGGCTGTCCAGATGCCCCTCCCCAGTGTTCTGCTCTTGAATCCTACTTTTAGTGAGACACCTGAGGGGAAAAACAAAAACAAAAACAAACAAAAAACAAAACAAAATAAAACAAAACAAAAAAGCAGAACGAACTCCTCCCTTCCCACAGAATGACCCCAAAGTCTTGGGATCGGTTCAAATCCCCAGAAAGGAAGACTCCTCAATGGCCCATGAGTCCACCAGGACATTCCATGGCCATTGGTGACACAAAATCCAAAAGCCTGAGCAAGTGCCTCACACTCACCCTTTGCTCATGTCCCAAAGAGTTCTCCTCACGGTCTGTAGATCGAGCCTGCCATACTTACGTCCCCAAATATAAGCCAAGTTTTTGTTTCCAGACTTCTGTCCTCACAGCCCTGGCCCACACACCCTCCAGGCTGGGGCCCCTGAATCCAAACCTCAGGACTGTGCCTGCCTTCTCCAAGGGAATTCAGCCCATTCCATTAGCCACAACCGTACAAATGAGGAGAAACCTGCAAAGTCCGCGAGGCCTTCCCAGTAGTGTTAGCCGCCCAGTACAAATGGGCAATTTGACACCATCTGTGCACCTATCTCCACTCAGACCCGTAGACAGATGTCCCCAGAGAAGAATATTGCAAAGAACAGGCCCCTAGGCACGAATCGGATCCATTGCTTTGGTTTCCAGGCTTCTGTCCTCAGAGGCCTGGTTTCCAATACCAGCATATGGGGGATTCCTGAGGCACCCATCAGAACACTTCTTGTCTCCACATGGGAAACTTGTGCATTGGAGCTGTCAAAATCTCCGGTTAGGAGAATCCTTAGGGCCCTGGTGCTACCACCCCATTCCCAGGTATTCATGGACACAAACCCACATTAGGACCCATCTGCAGGTGAATCCATTTCCACTCAGCACCCTCGGTTGCTCCCTCAGAGCCAGCAGATCAAACCTGTTTTGATGCTAGGAGACACTTGGAATGCAAGGCAGGCTGCCCAGGCATCCATCGTTAGATCCCTGCTCTGGAGTAGTTCCATATGGGACATCCTGGAGCCATCCAACGGGTCTCAATTGTCCTGCAGAAAGAATCCTTATGGTTTGGAACAACTCACAACTCCCATCGTGGGAAAACCTCCATGGCCTTGTGATGCCCATCCCCATTTTTTTTCCAATTTATTTATTTTCAGAAAAAACAGTATTCATTATTTTTTCACCACACCCAGTGCTCCATGCAAGCCGTGCCCTCTATAATACCCACCACCTGGTACCCCCAACCTCCCACCCCCCGCCACTTCAAACCCATCAGACTGTTTTTCAGAGTCCATAGTCTCTCATGGTTTACCTCCCCTTCCATCATGGACAGAAACTCCAACATGAGCCAACGTCTGATCCTCGTCCTGACTTCAGATGCACAAGATCTCGATTCAGCTCTGCAGAGTGTGCCTGCCATGCCCTCACCCCAAAACCTAAGCCTAGCTTGTGTTCTCAGACTTCCGTCCTCACACTCCTGGCCCACTAACACTCTAGTTTGGCAATACAGGATCCACAATGCAGCACTCTGCCTACACTCCAGAAGAAAAACTTTGCCCTATGGGGCTACTCAGAATCACCAAATGATCAGCCTGCACGCCACTAGACTCTACCCTAATTATACTGTCTACCCTGGGCACTAATGCCCTGTCTGACACAGCCTGAGCCTGGACCTCCCGACCGACACCCAAACAGCTGGCCACACACTGAGCACATCGTACCCACCATGGCTTAGGACGTCATTTCTTCCCAACCTCGGTTTTCAGGTTTCAGAACCAAGACCTTATCTGCAGTGACTGCCCAGTGGTGACCGTGATGCAGTAATCAGAACTCCTCCTTCCCCATGGCTAGAAACCTTGTGGTTGTCATTTTGTCCAATGTTCAGTGTAGGAGAAAGCAGCTAGGCTCATGAGGCCCCACCCATGCTTGAGGGCTGGGTTGGGCTCAAACAAGTATTGTGACCCTCAGCGTGAGTCCTATCCACAGGTAAGGCCTCTCAGTGGCTAGACCAAGAGCTTGCATATGGGGATTGCTGTACCCTTAGGCCCCCAATCTGAATCAGAGTTCGGGTTGTCAAGTCACCCCTTCCCAGGACATTGCTCTGGAATCTCTCTTTTAGTGAGACACCTGAGGTAAAAAAACAGAACGGACTCCTCCCATCCCACAGAATGCACCTAAACTCTTGGGTTCTGGCCAAATCCCCAGAGAGGAAGACACATCCATGGCCCATGAGGCCACCCTGACATTCCACGGCCATCGTTGACACAAAATCCAGAGGCAAAAGCCTGAGCAAGTGCCTCAAGCTTGCTCTTTGTTCATATCCTGAAGAATTTTCCTCTCGGTCTGTACATCGGGTCTGCCATACCTACATCCCCAAACCTAGGAGGAATTTGTGTTTTCAGACTACTGTCCCCACTGACAGGGCCAACACAACCTCCAGGCTGGGGGGGCTGGTGCCAAAACTTAGGACCGTGTCAGTCCTCTCCAAGGGAATTCTGCCCATTCCATTGGCCACAACCGTACAAATTAGGAGAAACCTCCAAAGTCCCTGAGGCCATCCCAATAGTGTAGGCCGCCTGGGACAAACAGGGATATCTGACACCAGCTGAGGAATACCTTCACTCAGACCCATATACAGATGTCCACAGAGAAGACGATTGAACCGGACAGGCCTGTAGGCCCTAATCGGATCCATTGCTTTGGTTTCCAGGCATCTCTCCTCAGAGGCCTGGTATCCAATACCAGGATATGGGGGTTTCCGGAGGTACCAATCAGAACAAATCTCTTCTCCACATGGGAAACTTGCTTGTTAGAGCTGTTTCAAAACCTCCGGTTGGGAGAATCCTTCAGGGCGCCGGTGCCACCGCTCCATTCCGAGGTCTCCATGGACACAAACCCACATTAGGACCCATTTTCAGGAGAGTCCATATGAACTCAACCCCCTCACTTTCTCCACAAGAGACAGTCGATCAAACCTGTCTTGTCACAGGAGACCATTGGAATGAGAGGTGGGCTGCCCAGGCATCCATTCTTATAACCGTGATCTGGAGTCGTTCTGTATGGGACGTCCTGCAGCCATTCAATAGGTCTCAATTGTCCCGCAGAAGGAATGCTTGCGGTTTGGAGCATCTCACAACTCCAAATATGGGAAAATCTCCATGGCCACGTGATGCCCCACCCCTTCAAGAAGGGGCCATCATGGACAGAAACTCCAACCTGAGCCAACGTCTGATCCTCGCCCTGACTTCAGAAGCATGAGATATCGACTCAGCTCTGCAGAGTGTGCCTTCCATGCCCTCTCCCCAAAACCTAAGCCTCTCTTCTGTTCTCAGAATTCTGCCCTCACACTCCTGGCCCACAAGACCTCCAGTTTGGGAATTCCGGAGTCACAGTGCAGCATTCTGCCTGTCCTGCAGAAGAAAAACATTGCCTTACGGGGCTACACAGAAAACCCAATTGATTATGAACCTGCACGCAACTCAACTGTATCCCAATTATACAGTCTACTCTGGGCACTAAAGCCCTACCTGTCATGCCTTAGCACAGACCTCCCGACTGACACAAAGACAGCTGGTGGCACACTGAGCACATTGGACCGGCCATGGCCTTAGGTTGTCATCTCTTACCAACCTCGGTTTTCAGGCTTCAGAACCTACACCTTCACTCCAATCACTGCCCAGGGGTGAACATGATGCAGAAATCAGAACTCCTTCCCCATGGCAAGAAACATTGTGGTTGGCATCTTGTCCAAAGTTCAGTATAGGAGAAACCAGCGTGGCCCATGAGCCCTGGATCATGTTGAGCGCCACGAGAGCACAAACACACATTGTGACCCTCAGCATGAATCCTGTCCTCAAGTAAGGCCTCTCAGTGGCTGGACAAAGAGATGGTGTATCGGGCTTGCCATGTCCTTAGGCCCCAATTTTTAACCAGAGTTCAGGTTGTCCAGTTGCACCTCACCAGGGCTCTGCTCTGGCATCCCTCTTTTGGTGGAACAGCTGAGGTAAAAAACACAGAAAGGACTCCTCCCATCCCACACATTGGCCCAAAACTCTTGGGATGATGCCAAATCCACAGAGAGGGAGACTCGTCCACGACCCATGAAGCCTCCCCGACATTCCACAGCCATTGCTGACACAAAATCCAGAGACAAACGCTTGAGCAAGCACCTCACCCTTGCCCTTTGTTCATATGCCGAAGAGTCATCCTCAAGGTCTGTAGATCGGGCCTGCCATATCTTTGCTCCCAAGCCTTAGCCGAGTTTGTGTTTTCAAACTTCTGTACCCACAGCCCTGGACTACACATCCTCCAGGGTAAACCCCCTGGAGCCACACCTCAGGACTGTGCCTGTTCTCTCCAAGGGAATTCTTCCCATTCCATTTGCCACAGCCGTACAAATTAGGAGAAACCTCCAACATCCACAAGGCCATCCCAAAGCGTAGGCCACCTGGGACAAACAGGGGCGATCTGACACAAGCTGAGGAACTACCTCCACTCAGACCCATAGACAAATGTCCACAGAGAAGAAGATTGAACAAGACAAACCCCTAGGCCCCAATTGGATCCATTGCTTTGGTATCCAGGCATCTCTCGTAAGAGGCCTGGTTTCCAATACCAGCATATGGGGATTTCCTGAGGAACCCATTAGAACAATTCTTGTCTCCACATGGGAACCATGCTCATTGGAGCTGTGTCAAAACCTCCAGTTAAGAGAATCCTTCAGGGCCCTGGTGCCTCTGCCTCATTCCAAGGTATCCTTTGAGACAAAACCACATTATGACCCATCCACAGGAGAGTCCTTTTCAACTCAGTCCCACAGTTGCTCCCCAGAAGCAGCAGATCGAACTTGTCTTGTCGCTAGGAGACAATTGGAATGAGAGTTTGGCTGCCCAGGCATCCATCCTTAGAACTCTGCTCTGGAGTTGTTCCGTCTGGGTTGCCCCAGCTCAGGGGCTTTGTAGATCGCTTCTAATCTTCAGGGTTTGTGCAATAGTGAAGGGCAATTTCCTTTGGGAGGGTAGGCACAGTTGTCTGGCATGGCCCCAGAGGCCCCATCTTCGAGGGCATGTGGGGCAGGCACTTTTGGGACAGAAATCTGCAAAGGTGAACTAGGGTTAGGGTGAGGGCTGAGGTGATCACGGGCCCAATCTGCAGGCCCTGAGGGTAGCTCATAGAGTAGTGAAATTAAGGTGTCATGGACGTAGAAGTGGAGGCTTTTGTTTCGGGATTGTTTTTCCAGGACACTCGGAAAAGATAGGGATGACCTCATTAGGCCATGGGAGATTCTTCATCTCTGGGGATTCTACCCAGCTCCCAAGAGTTTTTTTGTCTCTGAGAGAAGGGAAAACTGCTGTTTTCCGTCTAAGGGGACTCAATAGAAGAGATTCCAGAAACAGGTTCTTGGTCAGGGCACCAGGAAAACACAAACGATCGTGAGCATTTGGCCCTAGGGACCTGCAGGCCCGCTCTGCAGGCTCCTGGTCCAGCTCCCCAAGGCGTTTGTTTGAAAACAGGCTCACTCAGAGGGTCACAATGCCTGTTTTTGCCCAGGGCATCTCCCATGAGTGACCATGGTCTCATGGGCCATGTAGCTGGTTCCCACTCTTAGAGTTGGACACCCATCTCAACATCCAGGTTTCCTGCCATCGGGAATAAGGAGTACTCTTGTGCTTCAGGGTCCCCCATAGGCAGGGATTTGAGCTATGGTCTGGTAAAGATGCCTGAATACCCATGTTGAGTAGAGATGATGGTTTCAGTCTATGGCAGGGCCCACCTGCAGGATATCGGCCCATTGTCTGCATGGCTGTCTGGACTTCATGACTCAGGCTGTGTCAGACAGAGCCTGAGTGCCCATGGCGGCCTATGATATTAGGGTGCCATCGAGGGCCGGGCAGGTGGATCCTCATGTGGGGTTTCGGGCAGACTCAGCAGGCACATCTTCTTTCTGTGGGGTAGGCAGAATGATGAGTTGTGGCTCCAAAATTCCCTATCAAGAGGGTTTGGAGACCAGGAGGGTGAGGATGGAATTATAAACGCAAGGTATGGTACAATTCAGTTCCAAGCAGGAGGCAGTTCCAGCGTGCAGTGGATGATTCGAGATATCCAGCACCTGACTAAGGGTGGATGTCAGATGTTTGCTCACACTGTAGTTTTTGTCTCTGATGACCGCCAAATGGAGGGGTGGCATCAAGAGGCTATGGAGAATTTCCCACGGTGGGGCTTGTGAGATGCTCCAAACAGCAAGGTTTAGTTCTACTGGATGGGGGGTGTGTGGTTTGTTTGCTCCAGGGTCCCCCAAATGGAAAGTTTCGGTAGCAGAGCTCTCCCGAATGGATGCCTGAAAAGAAAAACTCCATTGACCATTGAGACTGAGGAACATGGCATATTCGACCTGGTGCCTCTGGGACGAAGCTCCAAGAGGCCTCAGTTGACATGGGGTTTCATGCTGTTGGATCACAGTGCTGCTTTGTATGTAGGGGACATTAGAATGTTGGGGTGGTAGGGGCCCATGCAGAATCCTCCTACATGAGTCTTGAACTCAGCAACCAAAAGCAACATATCTTTCTGGGGACCGGAGGGGTTCTGTTGTTTGTCTCAGGGACCACATGTTGGAATACAAGTTGGTATTGGGTAACAGGCCCCTGGGCATAGGCACCTGAAAACCTAATCTCGGGTATCAGTGAAGTCCTAGACGCATGTCAGGTTCAATCTTCTGGCACAGGGCTTTTGACTTGGATGTCTGCCTGGAGACAGGTGCTCATTGTGTGTCAGAATGCACATTTGGGTCCAGAGTTTTCCTTGGAATTGAGATGGGCTCTGGGGCTTTGCACTTTGCTCCTAAACTTGAGGGTTTTGGCAACAGTGAAGGGCAGAATTTCCTTTGGGAGGGTAGGCACACTTGTCCGGTGTGGCTCCACAGACCCCATTCTGGAGTGCATGTGGGCCTGGGCTTTGGGGACAAAAATCTGCAAACACAAACTAGGGTTAGGTGAGGGCCGACTGGATCACAGGTCCGATCTGCAGGCCCTGAGGCAGCTCATATTGTACTGAAATTAAGATGTCATGGAGGCAGTAGCACAGGCTTTTCTGTCTGGATTGTGTGTCCAGGATGGTCACAAAATGTAGGGGTGTCTTCACGGGTCCATGAGAGATTCCTCGTCTCTGGGGATTCTGCACAGTTCCCAAGAGTTTGGTGTCTCTGTGGGAAGGGAAGACTGCTGATTTCTGTCTCAGGGGACCGCCAAAAGAGGGATTCCAGAGACAGGTTCTGGGTCTGGGCGCCTGGAAAACATGAACGAGGGTGAGGATTGGGCCCTAGGGACCTGGTAGGCCTGCTCTGCAGGCTCTTGGTCCAGCTACTGAGGGATTTTATTTGAAAGCAGGCTCACGGTGAGGGTCATAAAGTCTGTTTGTGCCCACGGCAGCTCCCATGAGTGACCATGGTCTCATCGGCCATGCAGCTGGTTCCCACTATGAGTGTTGGATATTCATCTCAACAGCCAAGATTCTTGTCATCTGGAAGGAAGAGTACACCTGTGCTTCAGTTTCCCCCATAGGCAGGGATTTGAGCTATGGTCTGGGGAGAGATGCCTGAACATCCAGTTTGAGTAGATGTGATGGCTTTAGGCCATGGCAGATCTTACCTGCAGGATATGGAGCCCACTGTCTTCCTGGCTTACTGAGGGTCGTGGCTGATGCTGTGTCAGACAGAGCCTCAGTGCCCATGGCGGCCAAAGATATTAGGGTCCTGTCGATAGCCATGCAGGTGGATCCTCATGTGGGTTTTCATGCAGGCTCACCAGGCACTTCTTCTTCTGTAAGGTAGGCAGAAAACTGTGTTGTGTCCCTAGAGTTTCCTATCAAGAGGGATTGTGCACCAGGAGGGTGAGGTTGGAATGGTAAACACAAGCTACGGTTCAATTCAGTGCCAAGCGAAGGCAGTTCCAGTGTTCAGTGGCTGATTCGAGATTCCAGCACCTGTGTTAGGGCACATAACAGAACTTTGTTCACACTGGAGTTTGTGTCTACAATGGCCTCCAAATGGAGGGATGGCATCACGAGGCCATGGTTGGATTTCCCACCTTGGGTCTTGTGTGATGCTCCAAACAGCAAGTTTTCCTTCTAATTGACAGGGGTAGTCTGGTTTGTTTGCATCAGTGTCCCTCATATGGAAAGTTTGGGTAGCAGAGCTCTCCCGCATGGATACCTGAAAAGCAAAACTCCATTGACCACTGCAGCCAAGGAACATGGCAGGTTCGATCTGGTGGCTCTGGAGCAAAGTTCCAAGCTGCCTGAGTTGACATGGAGTTTCATGCTGTTGGATCACATTGCTGGTTTGTTTCCAGGGAGATGCTGGAGGTGAGGGGCCATGCCGGGTTCTCCTACACTGAGTCTTGGACACAGCTACCAAAAGCAAGGTATACTTCTGGGGACAGGAAGGGTGTGTTGTGGGGCTCAGGGATCCCATATTGTTACATAAGATGGTATGGGAGAACAGGCCTCTCGGGACAGGTGCCTGGCAGGCCTGCTCTGTGGACTCCTGGTTCAGCTACCGATGGCGTTTGTAGGAAAGCAGGCTCATGCTGAGGGTCACAATGCCTGTTTGTGCCCAGGGCTGCTCCCATGTGTGACTGTGATCTCAAGGCCCAAGCACCTGGTTCCCACTCTGAGGGTTGGACACCCATCTCACAGTCCAGATTTCCTGTCACCAGAAAGGAGGAGAACTCTTGTGCTTCAGGTTCCCCCACAGGCAGGGATTTGAGCTATGGTCTGGACATAGATGCCTGAATAACCAGGTAGAGCAGAGATGATGGTTTTGGGCCATGGCAGGTCCCACCTGCAGGATATGGGGCCCACTGTCTGCATGGCTGACTGGAGGTCGTGGCTCAGGCTGTGTCAGACAGATGTTTAATGCCCATGGCAGCCTATGATATTAGGGTGTCGCTGATGCCCATGCAGGTGGATCCTCATGTGCGGGTTCTGGGTAGACTCACCGAGCACTTCTTCTTTCTATGGGGCAGGCAGAATGCTACGTTGTGGCTCCAGAATTTCCTACAAAGAGGGCTTAGGGACCAGGAGGGTGAGGATGGAATTGTGAACACAAGCTATGGTTAAATTTAAGGCCAAGCAGAAGGCAGTTCCAGTGTGCATGGCTGATTTGAGACATCCCACAACTGAGTAAGGGCGGATGTCAGATTTTTGCTCACATTGGAGTTTGTGTCTATGAGGATGGACAAATGGTGGGGTGGCGTCAAGAGGCCATGATGGTTTTCCAAGGCTGCGGCTTGTGAGATTCTCTAAACAGAAAAGTTTCCTTCTACTGGACAGGGGGAGTCTGGTTTGTTTGCTCAAGTTTCCCGCATATGGAAAGTTTTGGTAACAGAGCTCTCCCGCATAGATTCCTGGAAAGCACACCTCCATTGACCATTGCAGCTCAGGAACAAGGCAGGTTCGATCTGGTGGCTCTGGGACGAAGTTCTAGGGGCTGAGATGACATGGAATTTCATGCTGTTGGATCTCAATGCTGGTTTGTATCCAGGGAGATGTAAGAATGTTGGGGTGGTCAGGGGCCATGCAGGATTCCCCAACACTGATTCTTGAACACAGCTACCAAGATCAAGGTATCTTTCTGGGGACAGCAGGGGTTCTGTTGTGTGGCTCAAGGACTACATGTTGTAATATAAATTGGTATTGGAAAACAGGACTCTCAGGACGGGTGTCTGAAAACCTAAGCTAGGGTATCTATAAAGTCCTAGAGCCATGTCAGGTTCAATCTTCTGACTCAGAGCCTTTGACTTGGATGTCTGCCTGGGGGCAGGGGCTCATTGTGTGTCAGAATGCCATTTGGGCCCAGAGCGTTCTTTGAAATTGAGGTGGGCTCTGATTTGAAATTAGATTGCTCCTAATCTTAAGGGTTTGGGCAACAGTGAAGGACACTTACCTTCAGGAGCCTAGGCACACTCGTCCAGTTTGGGACCAGAGACCCCATCCTGGATGGCGTGTGGGCCAGGGCTTTGGGGACAGAAATTGCAAATGCAAACTAGCATTAGAGTGAGGGCAGAGGTGTTCACAAGACCGATCAGCAGGCCCTAAGGGCAGCTCATAGTGTTCTGCAATTAAGATGTCATGAAAGCAATAGCGCAGGTTTTTCTGTCTGGACTGTGTCCAGGATGTTCGCAAAATGCAGGGTTGGCTTCATGGGGCCATGGGAGATTCTTGGTCACTGGGGATTCTACCCGGCTCCCAAGTGTTTGGTGTCTCTGGAGGAAGGGGAGACTGCAGCTTTCCGTCTCAGAGGACCCCCAAAAGAGGGATTCCAGAGAGAGGTTCTAGGTCTGGGCACCTGGCAAACATGAACAAGCATGAGGATTTGGTCCTGGGGACCTGGCAGGCCCACTCTGTGGGCTCCTGGTCCAACTAATAAGGGATTTGTTTGAAAGCAGGATCATGCTGCGGGTCACAATGCCTGTTTGTGACCAGGGTGGCTACCATGAGTGGCCATGGTCTCATTGGCCATGCAGCTGGTTGCCACTCTGAGGATTGGGCACACATCTCAACAGCCAGGTTTCCTGCCATCAGGAAGGAGGAGTACTCTTGTGCATCTGGATACCCCGTATTCAGGGATTTGATCTATGGTCTGGAGATAGATGCCTGAATATCTAGGTTGAGTAGAAGTGATGGATTCGGGGCAAGGCAGGACCCATCAGCAGGTTATGGGGCCCACTATCCTTGTGCCTGACTGGAGGTCGTGACTCAGGCAGTGTCAGACAGGGCCCGAGTGTTCATGGCGGCCTATGATATTAGGGTGCCGTCAATGACCATGCAGGTGGATCCTCATGTGGGGTTTCTGTGCAGACTCAGCAGGCACATCTTCCTTTTGTGGGGTAGGCATAAAACTGTGTTGTGTCCCCAGAGTTCCCTATAAGGAGGAATTGGGGACCAGGAAGATGAGGTTGGAATGGTAAACACAAGCTATGGTTGAATTCAGTGCCAAGCAAAGGCAGTTCCAGTGTTCAGTGGCTGATTCGAGATTCCAGCACCTGTGTTAGGGCGGATGTCAGATGTTTGTTCTTACTGTTGTTTGTGTCTAGGATGACCACCAAATGTAGTGGTGACATCAGGAGGACATGGAGGATTTCCTACGCTGGGGCTTGTGAGATGCTCCAAACAGCAAGTTTTCCTTCTACTCGACGGGGGAGTCTGGTTTGTTTGCTCCAGGGTCCCTCATATGGAAAGTTTGTGCAGCAGAGCTCTCCCTCATGGATGCCTGGAAAGCACACCTCCGTTGACAAATGCAACTGAGGTAAATGACAGTTTCAATTGGTGGCTCTGGGGTGAAGTTCCAGGCGGCCTGAGCTGACCTGGAGTTTCATGGTGTTGGATCACAATGCTGGTTTGTATCCATGGAGATGTTAGAATGTTGGGGTGGTCAGGGATCCATGCAGGATTCTCCTACACTGAGTCTTGGACACAGCTACCAAGAACAAGGTATCCTTCTGGAACAGGAGGGGTTCTGTTGTGTGGCTCAGGGACCACATTTTGGATTATAAGTTGGTGTTAAAGTACAAGCCTCTGGGGACAGATGCCTGAAAATATCAACTAGGGTATTAATGAATTCTGAGAGGCATTCCAGGTTCAGTCTTCTGACTCAATGCCTTTGACTTGGATGTCTGCTGGAGGCAGGTGCTCATGGTGTGTCAGAAAGCACATTTGGTCCTGAATTTTGCTCTTCAAAATTCAGGTGGGCTCAGGGGCTTTGTATTTTGCTCCTTATTTTAAGGGTTTGGGCAACAGTGAAGAGCAGATTCCTTCAGGAGAGTAGGTATACTTTTCCAGTGTGGGACCAGAGGCCCCATCCTGGAAGGCATGTGTGCCAGGGTTTTGCGGACAGAACTCTGCAAAGGCGAACTGGGTTTAGGGGAGGGCCAAGGTGATCGCAGGCCAATTCTGCATGCCCTGAGGGCAGCTTATAGTGTACTAAAATTAAGGTGTCATGGTAGTGGTAGCGCAGAATTTTCTGTTGGGATTGTGTGTCTAGGACAGTTGCAAAAGGTAGGGATATCTTCATTAGGCCATGGGAGTATCTTCATCTCTGGAGATTCTGCCAAGCTCCCAAGTGTTTGGTTTCTCTGGGAGAAGGGAAGACTGTTGTTTTCCGTCTCAGGGGACCCCCAAAACAGGGATTCCAGAGACAGGTTATGTGTCTGGGCACCAGGAAAACACACACGATGGTGAGCATCTTGACCTAGGGACCCGGCTGTTCCACTCTGTGGGCTCCTGTTCCAGCTACTGAGGGTGTTTGTATGAAAGCAGGCTCATGCTAAGGGTCACAATGCCTGTTTGTGCCCAGGGCGGCTCCCAAGAGTGTCTGTGGTCTCATGGGCCAGGCAGCTTGTTCCCACTCTCAAGGTTGGACACACATCTCAACAGCCAGGTTTCCTGCCATCAGGAATGAGGAGTACTCTTGTGTTTCAGATTCCCCCATAGGCAGGGATTTGAACTACAGTCTGGGGACAGATGCCTGAATATCCATGTTGACTAGAGATGATGGCTTTGGCTCACGGTAGGACCCACCTGCTGAATAAGGGGCCCTCTGTCTGTGTGTTTCTCTGGTTGTCGTGGCTCAGGCTGTCAGACTGAGCCTGAGTGCCCATGGCGGCATATGATATTAGGGTGCTGTTGATGGCCATGCAGGTGGATCCTCATGTGGGGTTTCTGGGCAGACTCACCAGGTACTTCTTCTTTCTGTGGGGTAGTCAGAATGCTGCATTATGGATCCAGAGTTCCCTATCAAGAGGGTTTGGGGACCAGGAGGGTGAGTATGGAATTATAAACGCAAGGTATGGTTCAATTCAGTTCCAAGCAGGAGGCAGTTCCAGCATGCAGTAGCTGATTCGAGATATCCAGCAGTTAAGGCGGAGGTCAGATGTTTGTTCACACTGGAGTGTGTGTCTATGAAGACGGCCAAATGGAGGGGTGGCATCTCGAGTCCATGGAGGATTTCCCACGGTGGGGCTTATGAGATTCTCCAAACAGCAAAGTTTCCTTTTACTGGGCAGGGGTTGTCTGGTTTGTTTGCTCCTGTGTCCCCCATATGCAAAGTTTGGGTAGCAGAGCTGTCCCACGTGGATTCCTGGAAAGCACATCTCCATCGAAAATTGCAGCTGAGGAATATGACAGTTTCGATCTGGTGACTCTTTTATTTTTTTAAAGATTTTATTTATTTATTTGTCAGAGACAGAGGGAGAGAGAGCAAGTGAGCACAGGCAGACAGAGAGGCAGGCAGAGGCAAAGGGAGAAGCAGGCTCCCTGCCGAGCAAGGAGCCCGACGTGGGACTCGATCATGACCCGAGCCGAAGGCAGTGGCTTAACCCACTGAGCCACCCAGGCGTCCCCGATCTGGTGACTCTTGTGCGAAGTTCCAAGCAGCCTGAGTTGACATGGTGCTTCATACTGTTGGATCACAGTGCTGGTTTGTATCCATTGAGATGTTAGAATGTTGGGGTGGTCAGGGGTCATGCAGGATTCTCCTACAGTGAGTCTTGGACACAGCTACCAAGAGCAAGGTATCCTTCAGGGGACAGGAGGGGTTCTGTTGTGTGGCTCAGGGACCACATGTTGGAATATAACGTGCTATTGGAGAACAGGCCTCTGGGGACAGGCGCCTGAAAATCTCAACAAGGGTACCATTGAATTCCTAGAGGCATTCAGTTCAGAAGATTGAACCTGATATGCCCCTAGGACCTCATTGGAACCCTAGATTCAGTTCGCAAACATCTGTCCTCAGAGGCCTGTTTTGGAATACCAACTTATGATACAACAGGTGGTCCCTGAGCCCCACAACAGAATGTCTCCTGTCCCCAGAAGGAAACCATGCATTTCGACCTTTGCCAAACCCTCAGGGTAGGAGAGTCTTGCATGACACCTTAGACACCAGCATATTCTACGATCTCCCTGGTAACAAACCAGCATGCGGACCATCTGTAAGAGATTCCATGTCAACTCAAGGCCTTGGTACTTTGCCCCAGAGCCACCAGAATGATCCTGCCATGTTCCTCAGCTGCAATGGTCAATGGAGGTATGCTTTTTAGGCATCCATGTGGGAGAGCTCTGCTACCAAATCTTTTCACATGGAGGAGCCTGGAGCAAACAAACCAGACTCCACCTGTCCAATAGAAGGAAGCCATGCGGTTTGGAGCATCTTACAAGCCTCAGCTTGGGAAATTCTCCATGGCCTCTTGACGCCACCCCTCTAATTGATGGTCATCATAGACAGAAACTCCAGTGTGAGCAAACATCTGATTCTGCCTTACTCAGGTGCTGGATATCTCGAATAAGCCACTTCACATTGGAACTGCCTTCTGCTTGGCACTGAATTGAACTATAGCTTGTGTTTACAATTCAATCCTTACCTGAATGGACCCTAAGCCCTCTTGATAGGGAATTCTGGAGCCACAATGCAGCATTCTGGTCTTCCCCCTAGAAAGAAAAGTTCCTGGTGAGTCTGCTCAGAAACCCCACATGAGGATCAATTTGCTCGGCTCTCAAGGGAACCCCGATATATTGGCTTCCCTGGCCACTAGTGCTATGTCTGACAGACCTTGAGCCCAGACCTAGTGTCAGCCACACTGAGAGCGGTGCACATATCAAGCATGTCGGACCAGCCATAGTCCATGTCCGTCATCTCTACCCATCCTTGGTATTCAGGCACCTGTCCCCTGACCTTTGCTGACATCCCTGCCATAGGGGGAACCTGAAGCACAATAGAGAACTCCTTCTTCCCAATGGCAGGAGATCTGTCTGTTGGGATGGGTGTCCAACCCTCAAAGTGGGAGCCAGCTCCATGGCCAATGAGACCACACACAAAATGAAGGCTGCCCTGGGCACAAACAGGCATTGTGATCCTCAGCCTGAGCATGCTTTCAAACAAGCCCACTCAGTTGCACCACCAGGATCCTTCATTGCAGGCCTCGTATGCACCTATCCTCAAATCTTAACCCTTGGTGGGATTTTCCAGGCACCAAGACCCAGAGCCCAGCTCTGGAATCCCTGTATAGGGACACCCCTAACATGGAGAATTACACTCTTCCTTCACCGAATAAGCCACCAAACTATGGAGAGCCACCAGGATTCTTAGAGAGGAAATGTCTCCCATGGACCCATAAGACCACATCTAGAGGCCATCCTGGATACACAATCCAGATAGAAAAGCCAGTGCTACCACCTCCCCATCACCCTAATTACAGTTCCTGACAAGCTGCCCTCCATGTCTTTTCATTGGGTCTGCCACCTCCACTTTACTAACCCTAACCTGAATTTGTGTTTACAGATTTCTCTCCAAAACCATAACTCATATGCCCTTCAGGATGGGGTCTCTGGAGCCACACGACAGGACTGTACTGCCATTCCCAAAGAAACTGTGCACGTCAGAGTTGCCCAAACCTTCCAGATAAGGAGAAACCTGCAAGGCCCCTGAACCTACCCCAATATTGGCAGCTGGTCTAGAAGAAAATGTACCGTCTGAAACACCCTGATAACCTACATCCAGGCAGACAACCATGTCAATGGTCCTGAGTCACAAGATTGAATCTGACATGCCCCTAGGACCTCTTGGAACCCTAGATTAAGATTTTAGGCATCTGTCCTCAGAGACCTGTTTTGGAATACCAACTTAAGATACAACATGTTGTACCTGGACTACACAACAGAACATTTCCTGTCCCGAGAAGGAAATCGTGCTCTTCGACCTGTGACAAACCCTCAGGGTAGGAGAATCCTGCCCCACACCTTGGCCACTAGCACATTCTAAGAACTCCCTGGTAACAAGCCATCATTGTGACCCATCTGCAAGAGATTCCATTTCAAACAAGGCCTTGGTCTTTTGCCCCAGAGCCACCAGAATGAACCTGCCATATTCCTCAGCTGCAATGGTCAATGGAGGTGTGCTTTCCAGACATCCATGCGGGAGAGCTCTGCTAACCAAACTTTCCACATGGAGGACCCTGGAAAAAACAAACCAGACTTCACCTGTCCAGTAGAAGGAAACCTTTCTGTTTGGAGCAACTCACAAGCTCATCATGGGAAATCCTCCAATGGCTTCATGACGCCACCCTTCCTTTTGTTGGTCATCATAAACACAAACTCCAGTGTGAGCAAACATCTAATATCCGAACTTAATCAGGTGCTGGGTATCTAGAATTAGCCACTGCACATTGGAACTGCCTTCTGTTTGGCACGGAATTGAACCATAGCCTGTGTTTACTATTCTATCCTCACCATACCGGTCCCTAAAGCCTCTTGATAGGGAATTCTGAAGCCACAGTGCAGCATTCTGCCTACCCCATAGAAAGAAGAAGTTCCTGGTGAGTCTGCCCAGAAACGCCAAATGAGGATCAATCTGCTCGGCCCTCAAAGGAACCCCGATATATAGGCTGCCCTGGCCACTAGTGCTGTGCCTGTCAGAGCCTGAGCCCTGACCTAGTGTCAACCACCCAGAGAGCGGGCTGCCTATCTAGCATGTTGGTCCAGCAATGGCACACTTCCATCATCTCTAACCATCCTTTGTATTCAGGCACCTGTCCCCGGACCTTTGCTGGAATCCCTGCCAATGAGGGAAGCTGAAGCACAATAGAGAACTCTTCCTTCCCCATGGCAGGAAAACTGGCTGTTGGGATGTGTGTCCAACCCTCAAAGTCGGATCCAGCTACCTGGCCACTGAGACCACGCCCACTTCTGAGGGCCGCTCTGGGCACAAACTGGCATTGTGACCCTCAGCCTGAGCATGCTTTCTAACAATCCCTCTCAGTTACACCACCAGGGTCCTGCATTACAGTTCCGTTATGCCCCTAGGCCCAAATCCTAACACTTAGTGGGATTTTCCAGGCGTCCAAACCCAGAGCCCACCTCTGGAATCCCTGTTTTGGGGCACCCCCTAAGGTGGAAAACTGCAATCTTCCTTTCTCTGAAAATGCCATCAAACTATGGGGACCCTTCAGGATCCTTAGAGAGGAAAAGGTCCCATGGACTCATGAGACCACACCTGCATTCCAAGGCCATCCTAGACACACAATACTGATAGAAAAGTCTGTGCTACCGCCTTCCCATCACCCCAGTTACAGTTCCTGAGGAGCTTCCCTACAGGTCTACACATTGGGCCTGTGACCACCACACCACTAACGCAATCCTGAATTTGTGTTTGCAGATTTCTCTCCAAAAAACATGGATCAATTGGCCAACTGGATGGTGTTTCTGGAGCCACACCACAGGACTGTGCTGCCATCACCAAGGAAACTCTACCCATCACAGTTGCCCAAACCTTCCAGATTAGGAGAAACCTGCAAGGCCCCTGAGCCAACCCCAATATTGGCATCCATTCTGAATGCAAATGCGCAGTCTGAAACAACAGATCACCTACATCGAGGCAGACAGCCAATTCAATATTCCTGAGTCAGAAGATTGAACCTGACATGCCCCTAGGTCTTTATTAGAACCATAGATTAGGATTTTAGGCATCTGTCCTCAGGGGCCTGTTCTGGAATACCAAGTTAGGATACATCACTTTTTCCCTGGGCCCCACAACAGAACATCTCTTTTCCAAAGAAGGAAACCGTGTTCTTTGACCTGTGCCAAACCCTCAGTGTGCGAGAATCCTGCATGGTAATTTAGCCACCAGAACATTCTAAGAACTCCCTCATAACAAACCAGAATTGTGACCAAACTTCAAGAGTTTCTGGTCAACTCAAGGCCTGGGTACTTCGTCCCAGAACCACCAGAACGAACCTGTCATATTCCTAAGCTGCAAAGGTCAATGGAGTTGTGCTTTCCAGGCATCCATGTGGGAGAGCTCTGCTACCCATACTTTCCACATGGGGGACCCTGGAGCAAACAAACAAGACTCCAACTGTCCTATAGAAAGAAACCTTGCTGTTTGGAGCATCTCACAAGCTTTGGCGTGGGAAATCCTCCATGGCCTCTTGATGCCACCCCTGCATTTGTCAGTCATCATAGACACAAAGTACAGTGTGAGCAAATATCTGACATCTGCTTTTAATCGGCTGCTGGATATGTGGAATAAGCCGCTGCACATTGGAACTGCTTTCCATTTGGGACTGAACTGAGCCCTAGCTTATTTTTACAAATCTATCCTCAGCCTACTAGTCCCCTAGACCTCATGTTAGGGAATTCTGGAGCCACAATGCAGCATTATGACTTCCCCATAGAAAGAAGAGGTGCCTGGTTAGTCTTCCCAGAAATCCCACATGAGGATAAAGATGCTCATCCCTCAAGGGAACCCCGATTTATAGACTGCCCTGGCCACTAGTGCTGGGTCTGACAGAGCATGAGCCCCGACATAGTGTCAGCCACCAAGAGGGTGGGCCCCATTACCAACATGTGAGACTGGCCATAGCACAAGTCCGTCATCTCTACACATCTTGGTGTTCAGGCACCTTTCCCCTGACCTTTTCTGGAAACCCTGTCAATGGGGGTACCTGAAGCACAATAGAGAACTCCTCTTTCCATGGCAGAAAGCCTGGCTGTTAGGATGGGTTTCCAACCCTCAAAGTGGGAGCCACCTGTATAGCCAATGAGACCACACCCACTCCTGAGAGCCACCCTAGGCACTAAGAGGCATTGTGACCCTCACCTTGAGCAAGCTTTCAAAAAAGCACTCTCAGTTGCACCACTAGCATCCTGTACTGCAGGCCTGGATCACCCCTAGGCCCAAATCCTAACCCTTGGTGGGATATTCCAGGTGCCCAGACCCAGAGGCCTTTTCTGGAATCCCTGATTTGGGGCACCCCTAATATGGAAAAGAGCACTCTTTTCTTCTCCGAAAAAGCTACCAATCTATGGAGAACCACCAGGATCCTAAAGAGAGGAAAAGTCTCCCATTGAACCATGAGACCACACCTACATTCCGAGCCCATCCAAGACACACAATCCAGATAGAAAAACCTGTGCTACAGCCTTCTAGTCACCCCAATTATAGTCCCTGACGTGCTGCCTTCTAGGTCTATGCATTGGAACTCCGATCACCTCGCCACTAACTCTAACCCAAATTAGTGTTTGCAGACTTCCCTCCCAAAACCATGGCTCTCATGCCCTCCAGAACATGGTCTCTGGAGCCACACCACAGGACTGGGCCTGCCATACCCAAGGAAACTGTGCCCATCACAGTTGCTCAAAGCCTCCAGATTAGGAGAAACCTGCAAGGCCCCTGAGCCCACCCCAATATTAGAATTGGCTCTGGATGCAAAGGCACAGTCTGAAACACCCTGATCACCTACATCCAGACAGACACCCAAGTCAATGGTCCTTAGAAAATTGAAACTGACGTGCTCCTAGGACATCATTGAAACCCTAGATTAGGTGTAAAGCATCTGTACTCAGAGGCCTGTTCTTGAATACCAAGTTAGGATACAACATATGTACCCTGAGCTAAAAAACAGAACATCTCCTCTCCCAAGGAGGAAACTGCTCTTACCTGTGCCAAACCCTAAGGGTAGGAGAACCCTTCATGGCCCCTTAGACACTAGCACATTCTAAGACCTTTGTTAACAAACCAGTATTGGAACACCTCTGCAAGAGATTCCATGTCAACTCAAGGACTTGATACTTGGCCCAAGAACCACCAAAACGAACCTGTCATGTTCCTCAGCTGCAGTGGACATTGGATGCTAATTTCTAGTCATCCACGCAGGAGGGCTCTACTAGCCAAACTTTCCACATGAGGAACCCTGGAGGAAACAAACCAGATCCATCCTATCCATTAGAAGGAAACCTTGTTTGGAGAATCTCACAATCCTAATCGTAGGTAATCTTCCATGGCCTCTTGAAGCCACCCCTCCATTTGTTGTTCATCATAGACACAAACTCGAGTGTGAGCCAACATCTGACATCTGCCCTTACTCAGGTGCTGTATATCTCATATAAGTCGCTGCACATTGGAACTGACTTCCACTTGGCACTGAATTTAAGCGTAGCTGGTGTTTACAATTGCATTCTCACCCTACTTGTCCCCAAGCCCTCTTGATATGGAATTCTTGAGCCAAAACGCAGCATTTTGCCTGGCCCATAGAAAGAAGTGCTTGGAGAGTCTGCCTAGAAGCCCCACATGAGGATCAATCTGCACGGTCCTTGAGGGAACCCCGATATATAGGCTGCCATGGCCACTAGTGCTGTGTCTGACAGCCTGAGCCCAGACCTCGTGTCAACCACACGTAGAGCGGGGCCCGTATCCAGCCTTTGAGAAAGGCCATGGCCCAAATCTGTCATCTCTACCCATTCATGGTATTCAGGCATCTGTCCTCAGACCTTTGCTAGAATCCCTTCCAATAAGGAAACCTGAAGCCCAATAGAGAACTACTCATTCCCCATGGCTGGAAACCTGGCCATTGGAATGTGTGTCCATCCCTCAGGGTGGGAGCCAGCACATGGGCAATGGGACCACGCCCACTCCCGAGGTCCTCCCTGGGCACAAACTGAGGGCATTATGACCCTCAGCCTGAGCATGCTTTCAAACAAGCCCTCTCAGTGCACCACCAGGATCCCACGTTGCAGGCCTGGTAAGCCCCTAGGCCCAAATCCTAACACTTGGTTGGATTTTCCATTCGCCAAGACCCAGAGCCCGTCTCTGGAATCCCTGTTTTGGGGCAACCCTAAGATGGAAAACAGCACTCTTCCCACCCTGAAAAGCCATCAATCTTTTGGGAACCGCCAGTATCCTTAGAGAGGAAAAATCTCCCATGGACCCATGAGACAACACCTGCATTCCGAGGCCATCCTGGAAACACAATCCAGATAAAAAAGCCTGTGTTTCTGCCTTCAAGTCACCCAAATTACTGTTCCTGACGAGCAGTCCTCCAGGTCTATGCATTGCCCTGTGAAAACCTCACCACTAACCCTAACCCGAATTTGTGTTTGCAGACTCCTCTCCCAAAATCATGGCTCACATGCCCTCCAGGATGCAGTCTCTGGATCCAAACCACAGGACTGTGCCTGCCATCCCCAAGGAAACGTTGACCATCACAGTTGCCAAAACCCTCCAGATTATTAGAAATCTGCAAAGCCCCTGAGCCCACCACAATATTGGAGGCTTCTGTGGATGCAAATGCACAGTCTGAAACACCCTGATCATCTACATCCAAGCAGGTACACAAGACAACTGTCTTGAGTCTGAAGATTGAACCTGTCATGCCCCTAGGACCTCTTTGGAACCCTTGATTAGATTGCCAGGCATCTGACTTCAGCGGCCTATTCTGGAATACAAACTTATGATACAACATGTAGTCCCTGAGCCACACAACAATACAGCTCCTGTCCCCAGAGGAAACCATGCTCTTTGACCTGTATTAAACCCCATGGTAGGAGAATCCTGCATGGCACCTTAGCCACCAACACATTCTAAGATCTACCTGGTAACAAACCAGCATTGTGACCCATCTGCAAGAGATTCCATGTAAACTGAAGACCTTGATATTTCGCCCCAGAGCCACCAGAACGATCCTGCCATGTTCCTTAGCTGCATTGGTCAATGGAGGTATGCTTTCCATCATCCATGCAGAAGAGTTCTGCTACCCTTACTTTTCACATGGGGGACCCTGAAGCAAACAAACCAGACTCCATTTGTCCAGTAGAAAAAACAACCTTGCTATTTGGAGCATCACACATGCATCAGCATGGGGAATTCTCCATGGCCTCTTGATGCCAGTCCTTCATTTTTGGGTCATCATAGACACAAACTCCAGTGTGAACAAACATCTGACATCCATCCCTACTCAGGTGCTGGATATTTTGTTCGTTGGCCATCATAGATACAAACACCATCGTGAGCCAACATCTGACCCTTGCCCATACTCAGGTGCTGGAGATCTCAAAACAACTGCTACACATTGGAACAGCCATTTGCTTGCCAATAAGCTTAACTGTACCTTGTGTTTTCAGACTTCTGTCCTCACACTCCTTGCCTGCAAGCCCTCCATATTGGGAATTTAGGAGCCAAAATGCAGCCTTCTGCCTGCCCACCAGAAAGAAGAAGTGCCCTATCAGTCTGTGCAGAAACCCCACATTAGGATCCACCTGCACGGCTCTCTATGGCACCCCAATATCATAGGCCACCCTGTGCACTAATGCTCTGTCTGACACAGCCTGAGCCCCGACCTCCTGGCAGCCACCCAGATAGAAGCCCTATATCCTGCAGGTGTGACCTACCTTGACCTGAGTCCTCGACCAACCTGGGTATTCAGGTACCTGTCCCAGATCATAGCACAAATTCCTGGGCATGGTGGAACCTGAAGCAGAAAAGAGTACTCCTCCTTCCCCATGGCATGAAAACTAAACGTTGAGATGGTTGTCCAGCCTTCAGATTAGGACCCAGGTCCATGGAACAAGAGACAACGCCCACTCAGGATGGGAATCTGGCACAAACAGGCATTGTGACCTTCACCCTGAGACCTATTTCCAACAAGTCCCCGTGTGAGCTGGACCAGGAACCCACAGAGCCGGCTTGTCATGTCCCTAGGCACAAATCCTAAGCCTTTGTGTGGTTATCCATGGACAAGGACCCAGAACCCATCTCTGGAATCCCTGTTTTGACAGGAACCCTGACACGGTAAACTGTGCTCTCTCCTTCCCCCAATAAGACACCAAACTCTTGGGTGCTGGGCAGAATCCCCAGATAGGAAGAATCTTCTATGGACACATGAGGACACTCCACTATTCTGAGACCATCCTAGACACAATCCAGACAAAAAAGCCTTTGCTCCTGCCTCCCAGCCTCACGAATTTCAAATCTTGAGGAGTTGACCTCAGGATCTTCAGATCGGGCCTGCCATCACCTCGCCCCTAACTCTTACCCCATTTTTTGTCTGAAGACTTTGGTCCCAGAGCCCTTAGTCACATGCCCTCCAGGATGGAGACACGAGAACCACGCCACATCACTGGGCCTGCTCTCCCGAGGAAACTCTACCTGTCTCAGTTGCCCAAACTCTCCAGATTAGGAGAAACCTGCAAGGCCTCTGAGCCCACCCCAATTTCATAGGCCACTCTCGAAAAAATGCATAGTCTGGCATAGCCTCAGCACCTACCTCCAGGAAGACATGCAGGTCAAAGTCCCTGAGTCTGATGGTTGAACCTGACATGCCCCTAGAACATCATCAGAACCCTAGTTTAAGTTTTCAGCACTCTGTGCCCAGAGACCTGTTCTTGAAATTCAACATATGGTCCGACATGTGGTCCCTGATCCTTACAAGATAACCCCTCCTGTACCGAGAAGGAAACCTGGCTCCTGGGAACTGGGTCTAACCCTCAGGTAGGAGAATCCTGCATGGCCGCAGATCCACCACCACATTCTTAGGTCTCCCTGAACACCAAGCAGCATTGTGAACCATTAGGCTGAGAACATCCGTCAACATAGATCACTTAGAAATTGGAACCAGAACCAGCAGATCAAGCCTGCCCTGTTCCTCAGCTGCAATGGTAATGCAAGGAAGGCTTCCCAGGCCTCCATTCAGAGAGCTCTGCTATCAAATCTTTCCTGGAGCCCTCTAAGCGGACTTCCTCTGTCCCAAAGTAGGACACCTTGCTGTTTGGAGCAGCTCACAAGGTCCTGCTTGGGAAAACCTCCAAGGCTTCTTGAGGACACCCCATAATTCGTTGACCATCATGGATACAAACTCCAGTGTGAGCAGATATCCGACACTCGCCCAAACTGAGGTGCTGGAGATCTCGAAACAACTGTGGCATATTGGAACGGTCATGTGCTCGGTACTGAGCTTATCTGTGGCTTGTGTTTTCAGACTTCCGTCCTCACACTTCTTGCCTACAAGCCCTCCATATTAGAAATTCTGGAGCCACAACACAGCCTTCTGCCTGCCTACCAGAAAGAAGAAATGCACTATGGGTCTTCGCAGAAACCCCCATGAGGATCCTCCTGCATGGCCCTCAAGAGCACCCCAATATCCTAGGTCGCTCTCTGCATAAATGCTCTGACACAGCCCGATGCCCGACCTCCTGTCAGTCACCCAGATAGAGGGCCCCATATCCTGCAGGTGGGTCCAGCCTTGACCCGAGGCCATCATATCAAACCAACCTGGGTATTCAGTTTCCTGTCCCAGAACTTAGCTCAAATTCCTGCCCATGGGGGACCTGAAGACCAAAAAAGTATTCCTCCTTTCAAATGGCAGGAAAACTGAATGTTGAGATGGCTGTCCAACCAGCAGAGTGGGAGCCAAGCCCATAAGACCATGCCCACTGAGGATAGGCAGCTGGGCATAAACAGGCATTTTGACCCTCAGACTGAGACCCCTTTCCAACGAGCCATCTCGGGAGCTGGACCAGGAGCCACAGAGAGGGCCTGTCATGCCCCTAGGCCCAAAACCGAAGCCTTGGTGGTGTTACCCAGGCTCCCAGACTTAGAACCCATCTGTGGAATGCCTGTTTGAACGGGACTCCTGACAGGGAAAACCACACTCTCCCCTTCCCCCAGTAAGACACCTAACTCTTGGGTGTTGGACAGAATCCCCAGAGAGGTAGAATATCCCATGGACCCATGAGGCCACCTCTCCATACCGTGGTGATTCTACACACACAATCCAGACAGAAAAGCCTGTGCTCCTGCCTACCAGCCGCCTGAATTTCAAATCCCAAGGATCTGCCCTCAGAGTCTGCAGATCGGGACTGTGATCACCTCTCCTCTCTTACCCAAGTTTGTGTCTGAAGACTTTGGTCCCAAATCCCTGATCCACATGCCTTCCAGGATGGGGCCTCCAGAACCACAGCACGTCACTCGGTCTGCTCTCCCGAGGGTAGTCTGCCCGTCTCAGTTGCCCAAATCCTCCAGATCAGCATAAGCCTGCAAGGCACCTGAGACACCCGAATTTCTTAGGCCAATCTGGTAAAAATTCACAGTCTGACAGACTCAGACTTACCTCCAGAAAGACATGCAGCTCAGTGGCCGTGAGTCTGAAGTTTGAACCTGCCATGCCCCAGGACCTCACTGGAAGCCTAGCATAGGTTTTCAGGCCTCTGTACCCAGAGGTCTGTTCTGGAAAACCACCATATGGTACAACATGTCGTACGTGAGCCATACAAGAGAAACCCACCTGTCCTGAGAAGGAAACCTGGCTCCTGGGAACCGGGACTAACCATCAGGTAGGAGAAACCTACCTGGACCCAGGGCCACCACCACCACCACCACCATTCTAAGTTTTCCCTGGACACCGAGCAGCATTGGGACCCGTTAGACTGAGAACGCTGAGAACCCGTTAGACTGACTGCATCATCAACGCAGATCACTAGGAACCTGGAACCAGACACAACGAATCTAGCCTGCCCTATTCCTCGGCTGCAATGGTAATGTGAGGTGGGCTTCCCAAACCTCCATTCAGAGAGCTCTGCTATTGAATCTTTCCATATGGGGTACCCTGGAGCCCTCTAAGTGGACTACCCATATCCCGCAGTAGAACACCTTGATGTTTGGAGCAGCTCACAAGCTCCAACTTGGGAAAACCTCTAAGGCTTCTGGAGGCCACCCCACCTTTCGTATGCCATCATGGATACAAATTCTAGCATGAGCAGACATCTGAACCTCGCCCATACTCAGGTGCTAGAGATCTCGAAACAACCGCGGTACATTGGAATGGCCATGTGCTCGGCACTGAGCTTAACCATAGCTTGTGTTTTCAGACTTCTGTCCTCACACTTCTTGCCTGCAAGCCTTCCACATTGAGAATTCTGGAGCCACAATGAAGCCTTCTGCCTGCTCACCAGAAAGAAGTGCCTTAAGGTTCTGCACAGAAACCCCACATGAGGATCCAGTAGATGGCTCTCAACTGCACCCCAATATCATAGGCCAACCTCTGCATGAATGCTCTGTCTGACACACCTCGAACCCTGACCTCCTGTCAGCCACCCAGACAGCGGGCCCCATATCTTGCCGGTAGGTCCTGCTTTGGCCCATGGCCGTCATCTCGAACCAACCTGGGTATTCAGGTTCCTGTCCCAGAATTTAGCTCAAATTCCTGCCCATGGGAACCCTGAAGCACAAAGAGTACTTCTCCTTCCCCATGGCAGGAAAACTTAATGTTGAGATGGCTGTCCAACCCTCAGATTGGGAGCCAGGGCATGTCCCATGAGACCACACCCACCCCTTATGGGCAGCTGGGCACAAACAGGCATTGTGACCCTCAGCCTGAGGTCCTCTTCAAACAAGGTCATTCGGGACGTGGACCAGGAGCCCACAGAGTGGGCCTCTCATGCCCAAAAGCCCAAATCTTAAGCCTTGGTTCGGTTTTCCAGGAGCCTGGACCCAGAACCCATCCCTATTCCCTGTTTGGACAGGAAACCTGCGCTTGAAAACAGCGTTTTCCTCTTCCCCAGAAAGACATCAAATACTTGGGTGCCAGGCAGAATTCCCAGAGTGGACGAATAACCCATGGAGCCATGAGGTTACCCCTCCATTCCATGGCCAACCTAGACACACAATCTAGACAGAAAGGCCTGTGCTCCTCCCTCCCATCCACCTGAATTTCAAACCCGAGGAGCTGCCCTCAAGGTCTACAGATCGGGCCTGCCATCACCTCGCCCCTAACTCTTACCCATGTTTTTGTCTGAAGTCTTTGATCCCAAATTCCTGACCCACATGCATTCCAGGATGGGGCCTCCAGAACCACACCACATCATTGGTCCTGCTCTCCTGAGGAAATTCTGCCCGTCTCAGTTTCCCAAACCATCCAGGTTAGGAGAAAACTGCAAGGCCCCTGAGTCCACCCCAATTTCATAGGCTGCTCTGGAAAAAATGCACAGTCTGACACAGCCTCAGCACCTACCTCCAGGAAGAAACGCAGGCCAATGTCACTGAGTCCAAAGATTGAACCTGCCATACCCCTAGGACCTCATCAGAAACTTAGCTCAGATTTTGAGGCCCCTCTCCCCAAGAGGCCTGTTCTGGAAACTCAATATATGGTCCAACCTGTGGTCTGTGAGCCATACAAGAGAACGCCTCCTGTCCCGGGAAGGAAGCATGGGTCCTGGGTACAGGGTCTAATCCTCAGGATAGAAAACTCTGCATGGTCAGAGAACCACCACCACATTCTATGGTCTCACTGGACACCAAGCAGCATTGGGATCCGTTAGACTGAGAACTTCCATCAAAGCAGATCACTTGGAACTTGGAGTCAGTGTCATTGAATCAAGCCTTCCCTGTTCCTCGGCTGCAATGGTAACGCGAGGTTGGCTTCCCAGGAATCCATTCACAGAACTCTGGTATCAGATCTTCCATATGGGGGACCCTGGAGCCCTGTAAGTGGACTTCTCCTGTCCCGCTGTAGGACACCTTGATGTTTGGAGAAGCTCACAAGCTCCAGCTTGGGAAAACCTCCAAGGCTCCTTGAGGCCAATCCACCATTCGTTGGCCATCATGGATACTAACTCCAGTGTGATCAGACATCTGCCCTCACCAGGTGCTTGAGATCTCGAAGCAACCGCTGTATATTGGAATGCCCATGTGCTCGGCACTGAGCTTAACACCCTAGCTTGTGTTTTCCTCCTCGCCTGCAAGCCCTCCATATTGGGGATTCTGGAGCCACAACGCAGCCTTATGCCTGCCAACCAGAAAGAAGAAGTGCCCTATGGGTCTGCATAGAAACCCCACATGAGGATCCAGTTGCACAGCTCTCAATGGCACCCCAACATCTTAGGCCACCCTCTGCACGAATGCTCTGTTAAACACAGCTCGAGCCTGACCTCCTGTCAGCCACCCAGACAGTGGGCCCCATATCCTGCAGGTGGGTACCTCCTCAACCCAAGGACCTCATTTCGAAGCCATCTGGGTATTCAGGTACCTGTCCCAGAACATAGCTCAAATTCCTGCCCATGGGGCACACTGAAGCCCAAAAGAGTACTCTTCCTTCCCCATGGCAGTAAAACTGAATGTTGAGATGGCTGTTCTACCCTTAGAGTGGGAGCCAGGTGCATGGACCATGAGACCCCTCCAACTCAGGATGGGCATCTGGGCTCAAACAGGCATTGTGACGCTCAGACTGAGACCCCTTTCCAACAAGGCCCCTCGGGAGCTGGACCAGACCCCCCCAGAGCAGGCCTGTCATGCACCTAGGCCCAAATCCTAAGCCTTGTTGGGGTTTTCCAGGCTCCCAGACCCAGAACCTATTTATGGAATGCCTGTTTGGATGGGATCCCTGACACGGAAAACCACACTCCCCCCATCCTCCCAAAAGAAACCAAACTCTTGGGTGCCGGGTAGAATCTCACATGGACCCATGAGGCCACCCCTCCATTCCGTGGCCATCTTAGACAAAAAATCCAGACAGAAAAGCCTGTGCTGCTGCCTCCCAGCCTTCCGAATTTCAAATTCCAAAGAGCTGCCCTCAGGGTCTGCAGATCGGGCCTGCCATCACCTCGCCCCTAACTCTTACACGAGTTTGTGTCTGAAGACTTTGGAACCAAAGTCCTGACCCACTTGCACTCCAAGATGGGACCTCCAGGACCACACCACATCACTGGGCCTGCTCTCCCGAGGAAACTCTGCCCGTCTCAGTTTCCCAAAGCTGCCAGATTAGGAGAAAACTGCAAGGCCCCTGAACCCACCCCAAATTCATAGGCCACTCCAGAAAAAATGCACAGTCAGACACAGCCTCAGAAAATAACTCAAGAAAGACACGCAGGTCAAAGGGAAGGGATGAATGGCCTAAGACCATGGCAGGTCTGATGTTCTGGGTGTGCGGCCAGTTGTCTTGGTGTCTGTCAGATGGTCTGGGTTCAGGCTATGTAAGACAGAGCATTAGTGCTTAGGGTAGCATATGCAATTGGGATGTTGCTGAGGGCCGAGCAGGTTGATCCTTATTTGGGGTTTCTGGGCAATGTCATAGACAATTTTTTTCTTCTGGTGGGCAGGCAGAGTGCTTCGTTGTGACCCCAGAATTCCCAATCAGGAGAGCTTGTGGGAAAGGAGTGTGAGGACGGAAGTCTGAAAACACAAGCTAGGCTGAGGTTTGGGGCCAAGGACATGGCAGGCTTACTCTGCAGAGACTGAATCAAAATCTCCTGCACCTGAAGTCAGGATGAGGATTAGACGTTGGCTGAGGCTGGAGTTTGTATCCCTGATGACACCTTCATGAAGCGGGGGCCTCATGAGGCCAAGGAAGATTTCCCACACTGAGTTTGTGAGTTGCTCCAAATGACATGGTTTCCTTCTGAGGGATAGTTGAGTCCTGTTGGATGGCTCTAGGATGTCCCATACGAAAGGATTGGAGAGCAGGGTTCGAAGGATGGATGCCTGTACAGCATGCCTAGCATTCCCATTGGCTATTAGCGACAAGACATGTTTGATCTGCTGCCTCTGGGACAAGCTACCCAGGGAGCTGAGTTCAAATGTACAATCCTGAGGATGGGTCATAATGTGGGTTTGTGTCCATGGAGACCTTGGAATATGCTTGTGGTTCAGGGGCCCTGCAGATTTGGCCTACCCAAAGGGTTTTATACAGCTCCAATAATAAACATTCCCATTTGGAGACGAGAGAGATTCGGTTTGGTGCCTCAGAAAAGCCCCATATGCTGGTCATTGAAACCAGTCCTCTGAGGAGGGACACCTGGAAACTAAAGCTAGGGTTCAGATTAGGGTCTAGGGGCCTCTCTGTTTTAATCTTCTGTCTCTGGAGACACTGTCTACGTGTATAAGCAGAGATAGTGGCTCAGCTGGTGTCAGAGTGCCCCTCTTTGTCCAGGGAAGCCTACACTATTGGGAATGACTCAGGGGCCTTGGAGGTTTTTCCTAACCTGTAGCGTTGTGGTCAATGGATTGGGCACAGTTTCTTTGGAGAGAACAGGCACAGTCCTTCGGTATGGCTTCAGAGGCCCTTGCTTGGAGGTTGTGTGGGTCCAGACTATGGGCACAGAGGTCTGAAAACACAAACTTGGCTTAGGTGTGGCGCCGAGGGTATGGCAGGCTGGATCTACAGACCGAGACGGGAGCTCCTCAGCTTATGAAAGAAGGGAGAGTGGGTGGTGTTCCCTCAGGCTTTTGTCTCTGGATGTTGTGTCCAGGATAGCCGTGGATTGTAGGGGTGGCCTCAGGGGCTATGGACGAATTTCCCTCTCTGACAATTTGGCACAGCTCCCAAGAGTTTTGGGTCATTTTGTGGAAGGGTGGAGTCCTGTTGTCTGGCTCAGGTGTCTCTCCAAGAGTGGGATTCCAGAGCAGAGCCACAGGTACGGGCGACTGGAAAACTCGAACTCTGGTGAGGATTGGGAACATAGAGGATAGGCAAGCCCCATATGGGGGATCTTGGTCCAGGCCCTGAGAGGCCTTACTTCGACATGGGGCTCACGCTGAAGGTCAAAATGCGAGTTTCTGCCCAAGGCGTCACTCAAGTTTGAGCATGGCCTCAGGGGCCATGAAGGTTTCCCCTACCCTGAAGGTGTGACTCCATGCCACCAGCAAGCTTTACAGCCATGGGGAAGGAGGAGTTCTGATTTGTGCTTCAGGTACCCCCCTGTGGAGGATTTGATATAATTTCTAGGTTGAGATATCTGATAACTCAGGTTGATAAGAGATGACAGCCTAAGGCCATGGCGTGTCCAATGTGCTAGGTGTGTGGCCAGCTGTCTCCTTGTCTTTTGGGACGTCTGGCCTCAGGCTGTGTCAGACAGAGCATTAGTGCCCAAGGCAGCCTATCCAATCGGGGTGCGGTCAAGGCCCAAGCAGATTGATCCTCATTTGGGGTTTCTGGAAAGCCCCATAAGGCAACGTTTTTCTTTGGTGGGCAGGCAGAGGGCTGCATTGTGTTTCCGGAATTTCCAATCTGAGGGTTTGTTTGCCAGGAGTGTGAGGAAGGAAGTCTGAAAAACACAAGCTAGTGTTAGGTTTGGGGCCGAGAGCACGGCAGGCACACTCTGCAGAGGCTGAATCGAGATCTCCTGCATCTGAGGTCATGGCGAGTAGGAGACGTTGCCTCAGGCTGGAGTTTGTGTCCATGATGGCCCCTTCCTGAATGGAGTGGGGGCTTCATGAAGCCAGGGAGGTTTCCCTACACTGGGAGTTGTGAGCTTCTTCAAACCTCAAGGTTTCCTTCTGCAGGACAGTCGAGTCCTATTGGGTGGTTCCACGATGCCCCATGAGGAAAGACTCGAGAGCAGGGGTCTAAGCATGGATGCCTGGAAACGCCACCTCACATTCCCACTGGCTGCTCGGGACAGGGCAGGTTCAATCTGTGGGCTCTTGGGCAAGATACCCAAAGGGCTGAGTTAAATGGACTTTGCTGAGGATGGTTCATAATGTAGGTTGATGACCATGGAGATCTTGGAATGTGGCGGTGGCTCAGGGACTCTGCAGGATTCTCCAACCCGAAGGGTTTGACACAGCTCCAACAAGGAAGCTTCCCATGTGGAGATGAGAGGTGTTCTGTTTGGTGCCTCAGTAAAGCCACAAATGCTGGTCTTTGAACCCAGGCCTCTGAGGAGTGACACCTGGAAACCAAAGTAAGCGTACAGATTAGGGCCTAGGGTCCTATTCGGTTAAATATTCTGTCTATTTGGATATCTGTCTGCGAGTCTGCATGGAGGTAGTTGCTCAGCTTGTGTCAGATTGCCCCTGTTTGTCCAGGGTGGCTTACAGTAGTGGGATGTCTTCGGGGGTTTTGAGGTTTCTCCTATTCTGTAGGGTTGTGGCCAATGAAATGGGCACAGTTTCCTAGGAAAGAAAAGGCACAGTCCTGTGGTGTGGCTCCATTGGACCCAGCCTTGAGGCTGTGTGGGCCAGGGCTGTGGGGACAGATGTCCGAAAACACAAACGTGGCTCAGGTTTGAGGCCAAGGTTATGGCAGGCCTGATCTCCAGTCCCTGAGGGGAGCTTTTCTGGATATGAAAGGAGGGCAAGTGGGAGGCAGTCGCTCAGGCTTTTGTCTCTGGGTGTTGTGTCCACAATGGCCATTTAATGTAGGTGTTGTCTCATGGGCTGTGGAAGAGTCTCCCTCTCTGGTGATTTGCCAGCTCCCAATTGTTTGGGGTCATTCTGTGGGAAGGGAAGAATACTGTTTTCTGCCACAGATGTCCCCCCAGTAGAGAGATATTAGAGTAGAGCAGTCGGTACTGACAACTGGAATACCTGCCATCTTGTTAGACCTGGGTCCCTATGGGCATGGCAAGCTCCATATGCAGGCTCTTGGTCCAGCCGCTGAGAGGCATTACTTGAATAAGAGACTCACACTGAGGGTCACAATGCGTGTTTGTTCCTAAGGCATCCCTCAAGCATGGGCATAATCTTATGGGCCATGAAAATTTCTCCTACACTGAAGGTTTGACTCACTGCCAACATCAAGGTTTCCTGCCATGGGGAAGGAGGAGTTCTGACTTGTGCATCAGGTTCTCCCCTGTGCAGTGATTGGAGATAAGTTTTAGCTTCTGATGTCTGAAAACCCACTTTGGGAAGGGATGATGACCTAATTCAAGCAGTTTGATCCTCATTTGGGGTTTCTGGGCAACCCCATGGACAAGGGTTTTTTTTTTTTTTTTTTTTCTGGTGGGATGGCAGAGTGCTTCATTGTGGCCCCAGAATTCCCAAACGGCAGAGCTTGTGGGCCAGGAGTATGATGACGGAAGTCTGAAAACACAAGCTAGGGTGAAGTTTGGGGCCAAGGACACAACAGGCTCACTCTGCAGAAGCTGAATCGAGATCTCCTGCATCTGAATTCAGGGTGATTATCAGACGATGGATGATGATGGAGTTTGTGTCCATGATGGCCCCTTCATGAAGCGGGGACATCATGAGGCCAAGGGGGTTTTCCCACGCTCAGTTTTTTAGTTGCTCCAAACCGTAAGATTTCCTTCTGCGGGACAGTGGAGTCCTGTAGGATGGCTGCAGGATGTCCCATATGGACGGACTGGAGAGCAGGGTTCAAAGGATGGATGCCTGTACAGCATACCTTGCATTCCCATTGCCTATTTGCAACAAGACATGGTTGATCTCCTAGCTCTGGGGAAATCTACCCAGGGGGCTGAGTTCAAATGGACTCTCCTGAGGATGGGTCATAATGAGAGTTTGTGTCCATGGAGACCTTATAATGTGCTGGTGTTTCAGGGGCCCTGCAGAATTTGCCTAACCTGAAGGGTTTGATAGAGCTCCAATAAGAAAGCTCCCCATGTGGAGATGAAAGAGGTTCTGTTTGGTGCCTCAAAAATTCCCCATATGCTGTTCTTCGAACCCAGGCCTCTGAGGAGTGACACCTGGAAACCAAAGCAAGAGTTCAGATTAAGTCTAGATGCCTGTCTGGTTCAGTCTTCTGTCTCTTTGGACATCTGTCTGTGTGTCTGTGTGGATGTAGTTGCTCAGCTTGTGTCAGAATGCCCTGTTTGACCAGGGCGACTTGCAGTAGTGGGAGGTCCCTAGGGGCCTATCCGGTTCAATCTTCTTCTATGTGGACATCTGTCTACAGTTCTGATTGGAGGTAGTTGCACAGCTGTTGTCAGATCGCCCCTGTTGTCCTGGGTGGCCTACACTATTGGGATCGCCTCACTGACTTTGGAGGTTTCTCTTAATTTGCAAGGTTGTGGCCAATGGAATGGGCAGAATTCCTTTGAAGAGGGAAGGCACAGTTTTGAGGTGTGGCTCCAGGGGCCCAAGCATGGAAGGCGTGTGGGCCAGGGCTGTGGGCACAGACATCTGAAAACACAAACTTGGCTTAGGTTTGGGGACATAGTTATGGGAGGCCCGATATACAGACAGTGAGGAGAACTCTTCAGGATATGCAAAAAGGGCGAGTGTGAGGTGCTTGCCAAGGCTTTTGTCTCTGGATTTTGTGTCAACGATGGCCGTGGAATGTCAGGGAGGCCTCATGGTCCATGGGCATGTCTCCCTCTCTGTGCATTAATCCCATTCCCAAGAGTTTGGGGTCAATATGTGGGATGGGAAAGTCATTTCTGTTTTGTTATCTCAGGTGTCCCACCAAAAGAGGAATTCTAGAGCAAAGGCCTTGGGAGGGGCAATTGGGCAACCCGACCTCTGGGTGAAAATTGGGGCCTAGGGAGATGGCAAGCCCAATATGCCATCTCTTGGTCCAGCCACTGAAAGACCTTACTTGAGGACAGGCCTCACGCTGAGGGTCACAATGCGTGTTTGTGCCCTCTCGGCTCTCAAGCAAGGGTGGGGTCTCATTGGACACACTGGTTTCTCCTCCACTGAACGGTGGACAACATGTCAACCACAGGGTTTCTTGCCATGGGGAAGAATGAGTTCTGATTTCTGCATCACGTTCACCCCTGGTCCTTGATTGGAGTTAAGGTCTAGGTTCTGAAACCTGAAAAGCTAGGTTGGGAAGAGATGACGAGATAAGGCCATGGAAGGTCCAATACGCTCAGTGTGCAGCCAGCTGTCTGGGTGTCAGTCAGGAGGTTGGTGCTCAGACTGTGTCAGACAGGGCATTAGTGCCCAAGGTAAATTGTATACTTGTGGTACAGTCGAGTGGCATACAGTTTGATAATCATTTGGGGTTTCTAGGTAGCCCCATAGAACAACATTTTTCTTCTGGAGCGCAGGCAGACTGCTGCACTTTGTCTCCTGAATTCCCAAACTGGAGGGCCTGTCGGCCATGAGTGTGAGGACAGAAGTCTGAGAACACAAGAAAGGCTTAGGTTTCGGGGCGAGGGCATGGCAGGCACACTCTGCAGAGCTGAATCAAGATCCCGTGCATCTGAAGTCAGGGTGAGGATTAGATGTTGGTTCAGATTGGACATTCTGTCCATGATGGCCCTTTCATGAAGGGGACAGAGCAACACGAGACCATGGAGTTTTTCCCCTGATGGGAGTTTTGAGATGCTCCAAACCGCAAGGATTCCTTCTGCAGGACAATGGAGACTTGTTGGAGTGCTCCAGGACATCCCATGCGGAAGGACTCCAGAGCACAGTTCTAAGGATGTATGCCTTGGCAGCCCGCCTCGCATTCCAATTGTCTCCTAGTGACAAGACAGGTTCGATCAGTTGGCTCTTGTAGAGGAAGTGAGGGGGTTGAGTTGTAATGGACTCTCCTGAAAATGGGTGTCAATGTGGGTTTTTGTCCATGCAGACCTTGAAATGGGTTGGTGGCACTGGGGCCCTGAAGGATTCTCCTAACCTGAGGTTTTTACACAGCTCCAATGTGCAAGTTTCCAATGTGGAGATGAGAATTGCTCTGATGGTGCCTCAGGAAACCCCCATATGCTGGTATTAGAAACCAGGCCTCTGAGGAGAGATGCCTGGAAACTAAAGCAATGGGTCTGATTACGGCCTAGGGGTTTGTCCAGTTCAATCTTCTTCTTTATGGATATCTGTCTACGGGTCTGAGTGGAGGCAGACCTCTGCTGGTGTCAGATTGCCTCTGTTTTTCCTGGGCGGCCTACACTATTTGGATGGCCTCGGGTACTTTGGAGGTCTCTCCTAATTTGTATGGCTGTGGCAAATGGAATGGGCAGAATTCCTTTGGAGAGAACAGGCAAAGTCCTGATTTGTGGTACCAGGGTCCCCAGCCTGGAGGGTGTATGGGCGCGGACTATGGGGACAGAAGTCTGAAAACACAAATTCGCCTTAAGATTGAGGACGTAGGTATGGCAGGCCCGATCTACAGACCATGAGGAAACATCTTCAGGATATGAACAAAGGGCGAGTGTGAGGCACATGCTCAGGCTTTTGTCTCTGGATTTTGTGTTACCGATAGCCGTGGAATGACAGTTTGGCCTCATGGGCCATGGATGAGTCTCCAAGCTGTGTGGATTTGGCCCAATCCCAAGAGTTAGGGGTCATTCTTGGGATGGTAGGAGTCCTTTCTGTATCCTAACCAGGTCTCCCGTCAAAAGAGGGATTCTAGAACAGAGCCCTGAGGAGAGGTGACTGGATATCATGAACTCTGGTTAAGATTCAGGGCCTAGGGGCATCATAAGCCCCATATGCGGGCTCTTGCTCCTGCCACTGAGAGGCGTTACTTGAAGACAGGGCTCACGCTGAGTGTCACAATGCGTGTTTGTGCCCAATGCTGCCCACAAGCATGGGCGGGGCCTCATGTGCCGCAAGGTTTCTCCTACACTAAATGTTGGACAACATGCCAACCGCAATATTTCTTGCCATGGGGAAGGATGAGTTCTGATTTCTGCATCACGTTCAACCCTGGGGATTGATTGGAGATAAGGTCTAGGTTCTGAAGCCTGAAAAACGAGGTTGGGAAGAGATAACAACCTAAGGCCATGGCGGGTCCGTTGTGCTCAGTGTGAGGCCAGCTGTCTGGGAGTTGGTCGGGAAGTCTGGGATAAGCCTGTGTCAGGGCATTAATTCCCAGACTGTATAACTGGGGTACAGTAGAGTGGCGTGCAGGTTGATCCTCATTTGTGGTTTCTGGGTAGCCCCATAGGGCAACTTTTCACCTCTGGAGGGCAGTTATATTGCTGCATTGTGGCTCCAGTATTGCCAAACATGAGCCATTTTGGGCCAGGAGTATGAGGATGGAAGTCTGAGAACACAAGCTAGGCTTAGATTTTGGGGCGAGGGCATGGAAGGCACTCTCTGTAGAGTTGAATGCAGATCCCTTGCATCTGACATCAGGGTGAGGCTCAGACATAGTCTCAGGATAGGATTCCTGTCCATGATGACCCCTTCATGAAGGGGCCGGGCATCACAAGGCCATGGAGTTTTCAACAAGGGAGTTCTGAGATGCTCCAAACTACAAGGATTCCTTCTGCAGGACAGTCAGTATCTGTTGGATGGCCCCAGGACATCCCGTACATAACGATTCCAGAGCAGGGTCTAAGGATGGATGCCTGGGCAGCCCGGCTCACATTCCAATTGTCTACTAGTGACAAGACAGGTAAGATATGCTGGCTCTGGGGGAGCAACCAAGGGGGCTGAGTTGAAATGGACTCTTCTGCATATGGGCCCTAATGTGGGTTTGTGTCCATGGAGACTTGGAATGGGGTAGTGGCGCTGGCGCCCTGAAGGATTCTCCTGGCCGGAGGTTTTAAGACAGCTCCAAAAAGCAAGTTTCCCACGTGGAGACGACATATGTTCTAATAGGTGCGTCAGGAAACCCCCATATGCTAGTATTGGAAACCAGGCTTCTGATGAGAGATGCCTGGAAACCAAAGCAATGGATCCAGTTAGGGCCTATGGTCCTGTCTGGTTCAATCTTCTTCTCTGTGGACATCTGTCTATAGTTCTGAGTGGAGGCAGTTGTTCACTAGTGTCAGATCATTCCTGTTTTTCCTGGGAGGCCTACACTATTGGGATGGCCTCAGGGGCTTTGGAGGTTTCTCCTAATTTGTAGGGTTGTTGCCAATGGAATGGGCAGAATTCCTTTGGAGAGGACAGGCACAGTCCTGAGTTGTGGCACCAGAGGCCCCAGCCTGGAGGGTGTTGGGTCAGGGCTGTGGGGACAGAAGTCTGAAAACACAATCTCAGCTTAGGTTTGGAGACGTAGGTATTGCAGACCCGTTTTACAGACCGTGAGGAGACATCTTCGGGATATGAGCAAAGGGCAAGTGTGAGGTGCTTGCTCAGGCTTTTGCCTCTGGCTTTTTTGTCAACGATGGCCGTGGAATGTCGAGGTGGCCTAAAGGGCCATGGACGAGTGTCCCTCTCTGGGGATCTGCCCCAATCCCAAGAGTATGGGTGCATTTTGTGGGATGTGTTTCCTTACTTTTTTTTTTCTTTTTAACTTTTGTTGTCTCATCAAAGTCGGATTCAGAGCACAGCCCTGGGAACGGCAACTTGACAGCCCGAACTCTGGTTAAGGATTGGGTCTAGGGACATGGCAAGCCCCATAAGCGGGCTCTTGGTCCAGTCACTGAGACTCCTTACTTGAGGACTGGGCTCACACTGAGGGTCACAATGTGTGTTTGTGTCGAACGAAGACCTCAAGCGTCGGCAGGGCCTCATGTGTCACGCTGGTTTCTCCTACACTGAATGTTGGACAACATGACATCCGCAATATTTCTTGCCATGGGGAAGGATGAGTTCTGATTTCTGCATTACATTCACCCCTGGGCAGTGATTGAAGATAAGGTCTAGGTTCTGAAACATGAAAACCGAGATTGGGAAGAGATGAGGACCTAAGGCATGGTGGGTCCAAATATGTTCAGGGTGCGGCAGCTGTCTGGGTGTATGTCGGGAGGTCCGGGCTCATGCTGTGTCAGACAGGGCATTAGTGCCCAGGGTAGACTGTATATTTGGGGTACAGACGAGTGGCGTGCAATTTGATCTTCATTTGGGGTTTCTTGGTAGCCCCAGAGGGCAAATTTTTTTCTTCTTGAGGGCAGGCAGAGTGCTGCATTGTGGCTCCGGAATTCCCAAACTGGAGGGCCTGTAGGCCAAGAGTGTGAGGACAATAATCTGAGGACAGAAGCTAGGCATAGGGTTCGGAGCGAACAGAGCACGCTCTGCAGTGCTGAATCGAGATCTCGTGCATCTGAAGTTTGGGAGAGGATCAGATGGTGGCTCAGTTTTGAGTTTCTGGCCATGATTGCCTCTTCCTGAAAAGGGGGGTTATCACAAGGCCATGTAGGTTTTCCCACGATGGGAGTTGTGAGATGCTCCAAACAGGAAGGATTCTTTCTGCAGGAAAATTGAGACCTGTTGGAATGCTCCAGGATGTCCCATATGGAGCGACTCCAGAGCAGGCATCTAAGGATGGATGCCAGGGCAGCCCGCTTCCCATTCCAATTGTCTCCTAGTAACAAGACAGGTTCGATCTGCTGGCTCTGGGCGAGCAACAGAGGGGGTTGATTGAAATGTACTCTCCTGCGGTCGGGTCCTAATGTGGGTTTATGTCCATGGAGACATTGGAATGGGGAGTATTTCCTTCTGGGGACAAGATATGTTCTGTTGTAAGGCTCAGGGAACAGATGTTGTATCATAACTTGGTTTTAGAGAACAGCCATCTGAGGACAGATGCCTGAAAACCTATTCTTGGGTTCTAATGGTGTCCTAGGGGCATGCCGGGTTCAATTTTCTGTCTCAGGACCATTGACTTTAGTGTCTGCCTGGATGGAGGTGATCAGGGTGTTTCAGACTGCGCATTTTTGTCCAGAGCGGCTGCCAATATTGGGGTGGGCTCAAGGGCCTTGCAAGTTTCTTCTAATCTGGAGGGTTTGGGCAACTGTGATGGGCAAAGTTTCCTTGGGGATGGCAGGTACAGTCCTGTGGTGTGGCTTCAGAGACCCCATCATGCAGGGCATGTGGGCCATGGTTTTGGGAGAGAATTCTGCAAATTAAAACTCGGGTTAGACTTAGTTGTGCAATGATTGCAGGCCCAACACATCGAACTGGAGGGCACCTCCTAAGTCATTAGAGTGACTCCTCAGTAATTAGAGTGACTCGATGGAGGTAGCACAGGCTTTTTTATCTGCATTTTGTGTCCAGGATGGCTTCGGAATGCAGGTGTGGTCTCATGGGTCCATGGGTGATTTTTCCTCTCTAAGGATCCTGGTGACTCCCAATCGTTTGGTGACTTTTTCGGGGAAGGGAAGAGTTCTGTTTTCCATCTTGGGGTGCCGCAAAACAGGGATTCCAGAGACAGGCTCTGGGTTTGGGCACCAAGAAATTCCCACCAAGGGTTAGGATTTGAACCTAGGGGCATACCAGGCCTGCAATTGGGTTCCTGGTGGTGCAACTGAGAGGGCTTGTTTGAAAGCTTGCTCAGGCCGAGGGTCACAATGCCTGTTTGTTCTTAGGGCGCCCCTCAGGAGGGGGCATGGTCTCATTTCCCAAGCAGCTGGCTCCCTCTCGGAGGGTTGGACAACCATACCAACAGCTAGGTTTCCTGCCATGGGGAAGGAGCTGTTCTCTATTGGGCTTCAGGTTCCCCCACTGGAAGGGATTCCAGCAAAGGTCTGGAGACCGATGCCCAAATAAAAAGTATGGGTAGTGAGGCTGGACTGGGCCATGTCCAGTCGCACATGCTGGATATGGGTCCTGTTCTCCAGGTGGCTGACATGAGGTCGGGCCTCAGGCTCTGTCAGACACAGCATTAGTGGCCAGAGCAGCTTATAAATCATGGTTGACTCGAGGGCCGAGCAGATGATTCACATGTCGTTTTCAGGGCAGACTCTCCAGGCAGACTCACTCTTCTTTCTATGGGGAAGGCAGAATGCTGTGTTGTGGCTCCAGACTTCCCTATCAAGAGGACTTCAGGACCAGTAGGGTGAGGATGGAATTGTAAACACAAGGTAGGGTTAAATTCATTTCAAAACAGAAGGCAGTTCAAATGTCTAGCAATGCATTCGAGACATCCAGCACCTGAGTAAGGGCAGATGAAAGATGTTTGCTCACACTTGAGTTTGAGTCTATGATGACTGACATATGTATGGTTGGCATCAAGAGGCCATGGAGTATTTCCCATGCTGAGGCTTGTGAGACGCTCCAAATAGCAAGGATTCCTTCTTCTGGACAGGTAGAGTCTGGTTTACTTGCTCCAGGGTCACCCACGTGGAAATTTTTGGTAGCAGAGCCCTTCTGCATGGATGCCTGGAATGCACAAGTGCAATGAACATTGTAGCTGACAAACATGACAGGTTCATAATGGTGGCTCTTGGGCCAAGTGCCAAGGCCTTGACTTGACATGGAATCTCTTACAGATGGGTCCCAATACTGGTTTGTTACCTGGTAGGTCTTAGAATGTGCTGGTGGCTAAGGGGCCATGAGGGATTCTCCTACCCTTAGTGTTTGACACAGTATGAAGTGCACAGTTTCCTTCTTGGGACCGGAGATGTTCTGTTGTGTGGCTCAGGGTCCACATGTTGTATCCTAACTTGGTATTTCAGAAGAGGCCTCTGAGGGCAGATGCTGGAAACAGAATCTAGGGTTCCTATGATGTCCAAGGTTCACGTCAGGTTAAAGTTTCTGACGTATGTCCAGTGACTTGGGTGTCTGCCTGGATGTAGGTTATCAGGGTGTTTCAGACTGTGAATTTGCATCCAGAGCCACTTCCAATATTGGGGTGGGATCAGGGGCCTTGGAGGTTTTTCCTAATCTGGAGGGTTTGGACAAATGTGATGGGCAAATTTTCCTTGGTGCCGGCAGGCACAGTCCTGTGCTGTGGCACCTGAGACCCCATCCTGGAGGGCGTGTGAGCCATGGTTTTGGGAGAGAAGTCTGCAAAGAATAATTTGGGTTAAGTTTGATGTGACGTGATCGCAGGCCCAATCTGTCAACCTGGAGGGCAGCTCATCAGGAACTGTAATTAGGGTGATTGGATGTTGGTAGCACAAGCTTTTCTATCTGGATTGTGTGCCCAGGATGGGCTTGGAATTTAGGTGTGATCTCATGGGTCCATGGGAGACTTTTCCTCTCTAACGATTCTGGCGGCTCCCCATAGTTTGGTGGCTTATTCAGGGAACTGAAGAGTGCTGTTGTCTATCTTAAGGGTGCCCAAAACAGGGATTCCAGGGACGGGCTCTGAGCCTGGGTGCCTGGAAATCCCACCAAGTGTTAGGTTTTGGGCCTAGAGGCATACCAGGCCTGAAATGCGGGATCCTGGTGGTGCCACTGAGAGATATTGTTTGAAAGCATGCTCAGGCTGAGGGTCACAATGCCTGTTTGTGCCCAGGGAGGAACCGAGGTTAGGGCGTTGGCTCATTGGACTTGGAGCTTGCTCCCAAGTTGAGGGTTGGCCACCCATCCCAACAGTCAGGTTTCCTGCCATGGGAAGAAGGAGTTCTCTATTGTGCTTCAGGTTCCCCCAATGGCAGGTATTCCAGCAAAGTTCTGGGGACAGGTGCCTGAATACCAAGGATTTGTAGTGATGATGGAGTAGAGCCATGGTTGGCCCCACATGCTAGATATAGGTCCCCCTATCTGGGTGGCTGACACTAGGTCGGGGCTTAGGCTCTGTCAGACCCAGCACTAGTGGCCAAGACAGCCTATAAATCGGGGTTCCCTTGAGGGCCGAGCAGATTGATCCTCATGTGGGGTTCTTGGGAAGACTCACCAGGCACTACTTATTTCTATGGGAAAGGCAGAATGCTGAGTTTAGAATTTCTTATCAAGAGACCTTGGGGACAAGTAGAGTGAGGATGGAATTGTGAACACTAGCTAGGGTTCAATCAGTGACAAGCCAAAGGCAGTTCCAGTGTGCAGCAGCTGATATGAATATCCAGAACCTGAGGAAGGGCAGATGTCAGATATTTGCTCACACCGGAGTTTGTGTCTCTTATGACCGACAAATGGAGGGTTGGCATCAAGAGGCCATTTGAGGATTCCCACGCTGAGGCTTGTGAGATGCTCCAAACAGCAAGGTTTCCTACCACTGGACAGGTGGAGTCTGGACTGTTTGCTCAAGGGTTCCCCATGTGAAAAGTTTAGGAAGCAGACCTACCTGCATGGATGCCTGGAAATCACACCCCCATTGACGATTGCAGGTGAGGAACATGGCAGGTTCTTTCTGTTGGCTGTGGGGCGAAGTACAAAGTCCTTGATTTGACATGGAATGTCCTGCAGATGGGCCATAATGCGGGTTTGTTACCAGGGATATCTTAGAATGTGCTGGTGCCTAACGTTACATGCAAGATTCTCCTACACTGAGGGTTTGGCACAGGTCGAAGAGCACGGTTTCCTTCTAGGGACAGGAGATTTTCTGTTGTGTGGCTCAGGGACCACATGTTGCATCATAAGTATGTATTCAGAACAGGCCCATGAGGGCAGGTGCCTGAAAACCCAATCTAGGGTTCCAGTGAGGTCCTAGGGGCATGTCAGGTTCAATCTTCAGACTCGGGACCCTTGACTTGGCTGTATGCCTGGATGGAGGTGTTCAGGTGGTTTCAGACTGTGCATTTGCATCCAGTGCGGCCGCCAATGTTGGGTTGGGCTCAGTGCCTTTCGGGTTTCTCCTAATCTGCAGGGGTTGGGTAACTGTGATTGGTAAATTTTCCCTGGGAATGGCAAGCACATTCCTGTGGTGTGCCTCGAGAGACCCCATCCTGGAGGGCATGTGAGCCATGGTTTTGGGAGAGAAGTCTGCAAACACGAATTCGGGTTCGGGTTAGTCACAAGGCGATCACGGGCCCAATGCATAGACCTGGAGGGAAGCACATCACGAATCGTAATTAGGGTGACTGGAAGGTGGTAGCATAGGCTTTTCATCTGGATTGTTTGTCCAGAATGTCCTCGGAATGCAGGTGTATTCCTGTGGGTCCATTGGAGACTTTTCCTCTCTAAGGATCCTGGCGGCTCCCCGTAGTTTGGTAGCTTTCTCAGGGAAGGTAAGATTGCTGCTTTCCATCTTAGAGGTGCCCCACAACAGGGATTCCAGAGACAGGCTCTGGTTCTGGGCGCCTGTAAAATCCAACCAAGGTTTTGGATTTGGGCCTACAGGTGTACCAGGTCTGCAATGCAGGAACCTTGTGGTGTAACTTGTTTGAAAGCATACACAGGCTGAGGGTCACAATGCCTGCTTGTTCCAGGGCAGCCATCAGGAGTGGACGTGGTCACATTGGCCATGCACCAGGCTCCCACTTTGAGGGTTGGACACCCATCCCAACAGCCAGGTTTCCTGCCTTAGGGAAGAAGTAGTATTCTATTGTGCTTCAGGTTCCCCCATTGGAAGGATTCCAGCAAAGTCTGGGGAGAGAAGCCAGAATACCAAGGATGAGTAGAGATGACGGACTTGGGCCATGGACAGTCCCACATGCTAGACATGGGGCCCACTCTCTGTGTTGCTGACATATGGTCTGGACTCAGGCTCTGTCAGACACAGCACTAGTGGCCAAGGCAGCCTGCAAATCGGGGTTCCCTCGAGAGCCGAGCCAATTCATCCTCATATGGGGATTCTGGGCAGACTCAATAGGCACTTCTTTCTGGGGGGGAAGGCAGAATGCTACTGTGTGACTCCAGAATTCCCTATCAATAGGCCTTGGGGACTAGTATGGTGAGGATGGAACTATAAACACAAGCTACAGTTCAATTCAGTGCCAAGCAGATGGCAGTTCAAATGTGAAGCTTCTTTTTCGAGATATCCAGCACCTGAGTAAGGGCAGATGTCAGATGTTTGCTCACACTAGAGTTTGTTTCTTGATGACCGACAAAAGGAGGGGTGGAGTCAAGAGACCATGGGGGATTTCCCACGTTGAGCCTTGTGAGAGGCTCCAAATAGCAAGGTTTCCTTCTACTGGACAGGTGGAGTCTGGTTTGTTTGCTCCAGGGTCCTCCATGTGGAAAGTTTGGGTAGTAGAGCTTTCCTGTATGGATGCCTGCAAAGCACACCTCCACTGAACATTGCAGCTGAGGAACATGGCAGGTTTGTTCTGGTGGCTCTGGGGCGAAGGACCAAGGCCTTGAGTTGACATGGAATCTCTTGAAGATGGGCCACAATGCTGGTTTGTTACCAGGAAGATCTTAGAATGTGCTGGTGGCTAAGGTGCCATGCAGGATTCTCCAACCCTGATGTATTGGCACACGTTGAAAATCACGGTTTGCTTCTCAGGACAGAAGATATTCTGTTGTGAGACTTCGAGACCACATGTTGTATCTTATGTTGGTATTCCAGAACAGGACCCTGAGGACAGATGACTGAAAACCTAATCTAGGATTCCAATGAGTTCGTATGGGCATGGCAGTTTCAATCTTCTGACTCAGGACATTTGACATGGCTGTCTGACTGGATGTAGGTGATCAGGGTGTTTCATACTGCGAATTTGCACAGAGCAGCCGCCAATATAGCAGTGGGGTCAGGGGCTTTGCAGGTTTCTCCTATTCTGGAAGGTTTGGGCAACTGTGACAGGCACAGTTTCCTTGGGGATGGCAGGAACGGTCCTGTGTTGTGGCTCCAAAGGCCCCATCCTTGATGGCATGAGAGCCATGGTTTTGGGAGAGAATTCTGAAAACTGAAATTCAGGTTAGGGTTAATGGGGAGGCGATCGTACTCCTAATGCTTAGACCTAGAGGGCAGCACATCAGGAATTGTAAATAGGGTGACTGGAAGGCAGTAGCACAGGTGGTTTTATCCGGATTGTGTGTCCAGGATGGCCTCGGGATGCAGGTGTGGTATCATGGGTCAATGGGAGAATTTTCCTCTCTAAAGATCCTGGCGGATCTCCATAGTTTGGTGCCTTTTTTGGGGAAGGAAAGAGTGCTGTTTTAAATCTTAGGGATGCCCCAATACAGGGATTCCAGAGATGGGCTCTGGGTCTGGGCACCTGGAAAATCTCACCAAGGGTTAGGATTTGGGCCGAGGGGCATGCCATGCCTGCAATGAGGTATCCTGTTGGTGCAACTGAGAGGGGTTGTTTGAAAGCATACTCAGGCTTAGGGTCACAATGCCTGTTTCTGCCCAGGGCAGATCTCAGGAGTGGGCATGGTCTCATTGACCATGCAGCTGTCTCCCACTTTGAGGGCTGGACACCCATCCCAACAGCCAGGTTTCTTGTCATGGGGAAGGAGGAGTACACTATTGTGCTTCAGGTTCCACCATTGTCAGGGATTCCAGCAAAGATATGGGGACAGGTGCATGAATACCAAGGATGGGTAGAGTGGATGGACTTGGGCCATGGCTTGTCTCAAATGCTGGATATGGGGCCCTCTCTCCAGGTGGCTGACATGAGGTCGGGGCTCAGGATCTGTCAGACCCAGATCTAGTGGCCAGGGTAACCTGAAAATCGAGGCAGCCTATAAATCCCTCGATGGCCGAGCAGCTTGATCCTCATTTGGTGTTTCTGGGAAGACTCACCAGGCACTTCTTCTTTCTATGGGGAAGGTAGAATGCTGCAATGTGGCTTGAGAATTCCCTACCAAGAGGGATTTGGGTCCATGGGGGTAAGGATGGAATTGTAAACCCAAGCTACAGTTAAGCTCAGTGCCACGCAGAAGGCAGTTCTAGTGTGCAGTGGCTTATTCGAGATATTCATCACCTGAGTAAGGATGATATCAGGATTTTTCTCCCACTGGAGTTTGTGTCTATGATGACCAACAAATGGAGGGGTGGCGTCAAGAGGCCATGGATGATTTCCCTCCCTGGGGCTTAGGAGATGCTCCAAACTCTAAGGATTCATTCTACTGGACAGTTGGAGTCTGGTTTGTTTGCTCCAATGTCCTCCATGTGGAAAGTTTGGGTAGCAGAGCACTTCCGCAAGGATGTGTGTAAAGCATACCTCCAATGACCATTGCAGCTGAGGAACATGGCAGGTTCGTTCTGGTGGCTATGGAGCGAAGTATCAAGACCTTGAGGTGACATGGAATCTCTTGCAGATGGGTCTCAATGCTAATTTGTTACCAGGGAGATCTTAGAAAGTGCTATTGGCTAAAATGCCATGCAGGATTCTACCACCCTGAGTGTTTGACACAGGTCCAAAAGCATAGTTTCATTCTGGGGACAGGAGATGTTCTGTTGTGTGGCTCAGGGAACACATGTTGCATTATAAGTTGGTTTTCCAAAACAGGCCTCTGAAAACAGATGCCTGAAAACCTAATCTAGGGTTCCAATGAGGTCCTAGGTGCATGTCAGTTTCAATCTTCTGACTCAGGACCATTGATTTGGTGTCTGCCTGGATGGAGGTGATATGGGAGCTTCAGACTGGGGTTTTGCATCCAGAGCTGCCTTCCATATTGGGATGAGCTCAGAGGTCCTTCAGGTTTATCCTAATCTAGAGGGTTTGGGCAACTGTTACGGGAATAGTTTTCTTGGGGATGGCAGGCAAAGTCCTGTGCTGTGGCTCCAGAGAACCCCTTCTGTAGGACATGTGAGCCATGGTTTTGGGAGAGAAGTCTGCAAACCCAAATCGGGTTATGGTTAGTGCAAGGTGATCACAATCACAATGTGTAAACCTGGAGGGTAACTCGTCAGGAACTGTATTTATGGTGACTGGAAGGCAGTAACATAGCCTTTTATATCTGGATTGGTGTCTAGGATGGCCTCGGAATGCATGTGTGGTCTCATGGTTCCATGGGAGATTTTTTTCTCTCTACGGATCCTGGCCGCTACCCCTAGTTTGGTGGCTTTTTCAGGGAAGGGAAGAGTGCTGTTTTCCATCTTAGGGGTGCCCCAAAACATCTATTCCAGAACCAGGCTCTGGGTCTGGTCGCCTGAAAAATCCCACTAAGTGTTAGGATTTGGGCCTAGGGGTGTACCAGGCCTGCAATGTGGGATCCTGGTGGTGCAACTGAGAGGGCTTGTTTGAAAGCATTCTCAGGCTGAGGGTCACAATGCCTGTTTGTGCCCTAGGTGGCCCTCATGTGTGGGTGTTGTCTCATTGGCCATGCAGCTGGCTCCCCGTCTGAGTGTTGGACACCAATCTCAACAGCCAGTTTCCTGCCATCTTGGAGAAGGAGTTCTCTATGGTGCTTAAGGTTCCCCTGTAAGGGTCTGGTTGGCCAGAGGGAGTAATTTTGTGTTTATGTAGTGTACTTAGATTGACTCTATGTAGTAAAATTAGATTGACCCCGCCCTTGCCAGAGGAACTTACTTGTAAAGCCTAGATACAAGGGCGGTTCAGGCCAGGTGAAAACATCCAATCAGTGTGGAATGCATATATCTACTAGGGTAAATTGTAATACAGTTGGGAACCCGAGTGTTACCTATCATTGTGTGTGTGTGTGTGTGTGTGTGTGTGTGTGTGTGGTGATTTAGCATGACTGTGCAGTGTTCTCTGTGTATTGCAATCTAATTGGCCATGTGTGTATAGCCCAGATAAATACCTCTGTAAAAGTTAGTCTGTGAGGCTGGAGGGGTCGCCTCTTTGCAAGAGTCGGCCCTTACTAGTCAGTTTGATTCTCAATGCTTGGCATGAAATAAAGCTTTGCTTGACCTTCGCTTTATATCAGTTTCGCTCCTTTGATTACAGACCCTAACTTTGGAGGGGGCACCCAGATTCAAACGACGAGAACTGAGCCAGCATTGGAATTTTTGGGAAAAGTCTCCGGAAGTAAGATCACAGTATCCTATCTGTCTGTCTGGTTAGAGCTCCAGGGTATGGCCCACCGGGGAGAAGATGGAAGCAGCCGTGCCCCCCAGGGCTGGAGTGGATGCGGGGACGCCCCATCCCTCTGCTGGTAGATTGACGGGGGTACGATTCCCCCTGGGTTGTCGGGGGTTTCGTGTCCACCTAGGCTGTTGCCAGGGTTCTCAAATCCCCCGGTCAGTCAGGGGTCTACCGGGGAGTTAGAGTCCCCCTAGGCAGTTGGAGGGTTCGAGTCCCCATAGAAATTCAGAGGGTTCGAGTGCCCCTAGATTGTCGGGGAGTTCAAGTCCCCTAGATGGTCAAGGGGTTTGAATCCCCGTGGGCAGTTGGGGGTTTCAAGTCTGCCAGACAGTTGGTGGGTTCATGTCCCCCTGGGCAGTTGGGGGTTCGAGTCCCTCTGAGCGGTTGAGGGGTTTGAGACCCCTAGGTGGGGGGGACAAGATGGCGGGGTAGTAGGAAGAGGCGTCTTTTCTGCTGGTACCCGAAAGTGAGCTGATTACCTATCAAAGAACTCCGATCACCCATGAAATCAGCCTGAGATCAGAATTATACACGTCTGGATCTCTACAGGGGCAGAAGATGCCAGTGAGCAGGTAAAGCGGAATGGGAACAGCGGACTGATATCAGAAGATAAAGAAAAGGGGGAGGGAGCCACCAGTGGTGACCTGTGGGAAAGTAATACCCCAATACGAGCGAGAGTGCCCTGCGTCTGGGGACCAGCATTAACTTGGAGACTGGTTGAAAGCACTCCAAAAGAGCAAAGGATCACGGGGGGAAATTGTGGGAATCGGGGCGGCTAGGGACAGGGGCTTAAGTCCCCGGTCCCAGACAGCCTCCCTGGCGCGGAGGCAGAGAGAGTGCCGGGGAGAAACCAGCTCCTGGTCCCTAAGCCGCTAGCGCGCCCCATTGCGCGTGGGTTCTAGCTCCTGTGAGGGGATGGGAGCCGCGCCGGTCTGCAGAACGCGCGCTAGCCCTACCACAAAGCTTGAGATGCGCACGCACGTCCCTCGAGCTCTCCTGAGTTACTAAGTCCCGGGGGCGCTCCTTGACCCGCGCCATTGTTTCAAAGCCTAAGCCGCGCACGCGCGAAACTCTACCCCGGACAGAGGCACGCAAAAGCCCAGCCTGTGGCTTACGGACCAGCGCCCCGTTCTCAGTGCCCCAGACGCGCGCCCGACCCACAGCCGCCTCTGAAAAGAGGTGCGCACAAGCCGTGCACTCCCAGCCCGGGCCGGCGGCAAAATCTCAGTGTGCGATCGCTGCTTGGAACCTCTCTGGCGGTCGCGAGCTCCCAGACAGCCGCCACTGCCTTGGCTTTGGGGATGAGCAAAAGATCCTGCGCCCCCAGGGTCTGCAACCTGGAACCAGCGCTGCCAGCGTCCAAGGGGGAATTTATTCAGCTTCTGCACCCAGACTGAGGCTTCTCTCTGAGACGGAGATCATGGTGCGGTTTGATTTCTTCTAATACTACAAAAACTATCAAAGGCGGTCAAGGTGAGAGGAAAAAAAGTGAACAAGCATAAAAACCGCCAGAGAACAAAAGCCTGAAAAAACCAGTTTCCCCAGAGCCCACCCCCTTGAAGGGGGCGGGGGGACTCAACTCAGGAAACATCATTGACTGACAACCCACGTGGCAGGCCCCTCCCCCAGAAAACAAACCAAGAAAGAAAAAAAAAAAAGGACTATAAGAGAAACACCACTACTTCATAGGAAAACTTGTATTATTCACTCGTTTCCACTATTCTGGTTCATATATATATATATATATATATATATATATATATATATATATTTTTACACATAGGTAATTTTTTTAACCTATTTACAACCACAGCGAGCAGCACAGTACATCAAATTCCATAATACCTTTCAAATCAGAACTTTTTGATACATACACCTATGTTTTTCTTTTGCATTTTTATTTTTTGAATTCCTTTTTTAAAAATTTTAGTTTAGTTTAGTTTAGTATATTCCTTTTTATTTTTATCCTCTAATATTCATATAGACTTAACTTCAAAGTAATCCCCTTTCCCCAATCAATACTACTCATCTAGGTAAACCAAGTTTTAATCCCCTTTATCTTAGGAAAGTTGAGTCCTTTAACAAAGATATCAAGATACATCCAGGAAGAATCAAAACAACCTTCCTCGCATACAATGAGAATTTATAAGAACTCTCCCATCTTCTTCCACCAGTGTTTCTGTGTTTTTTGAGTTTGTCCTGATAGCATATAAATTTTACACTTCTGGTTCTTTTTGACGAGGTTCTTTCTTTATTTGCATATATATATATATTTTTTTCTTTTCTTCTTTCTCTTGCCAAATAATTGTATCAGTCTTTCTATCTCTTTTTGTTTGTGTACTTCATAAATCTTACCTTGGGGCCCATCTGGACTGAACCTTCTCTTTCATCTTCCCTTTCTTTCCTGTCTCTCTCTATCTCTCTCTTTTATCTTTTTTTCTTCTTCTTTTTCTTCTTTACCTTTTATTCTTTTTCTTTTTCTTTTCCTTTGTCTCTCGTTTCGGTGGGGAATCCTGATTGCTTAGAAGTGTTCCAGGGTGCACCTTGACTGCAACAGAGTTGATACATCCAGCTACATCTGTCCAGTCTTCACACACCAAAATGACTAGGAGGAGGAATGCCCAACAGAAGAAAAATACAGAGGATGGACCTTCTGCAACAGAGCTAACGGCTATCAACATAGACAATATGTCGGAAAGAGAATTCAGGCTAACAATTATCCAGGCAATAGCTAGGTTGGAGAAATCCATGGATGACCAAACAGAATTGATTAGGGCAGAACTGAAAGCGACCAGACAGGATGTTCACAATGTTAGGGCGGAGCTTAAAGCTACCAGGGAGGAGGTCCACAATGCTCTCAATGAGTTCCAATCTAATCTAAACTCTCTCAAAGCTAGGGTAACTGAGACAGAAGGTAGAATTGGTGATCTGGAAGACAAACAGATAGAGATAAAGGATCAGGAGGAAGCCTGGAACAAACAGCTTAGATCCCACGAAAGCAGAATCAGGGAAATAAATGATGCCATGAAGCGTTCCAACGTCAGAATTATTGGAATTCCTGAAGGGGAGGAGAAAGAAAGAAGTCTAGAAGATATTGTGGAACAAGTCCTTCATGAAAATTTTCCGAATCTCGCGAATGAAACCAGCGTTCATGTACTAGAGGCTGAACGGTCTCCACCCAAGATTATACACTCCTAAAAGACATCACGACACCTGATAGTCAAATTGAGAAATTATAATTGTAGGTATAATCTCTTGAAAGCCGCCAGGGCAAAGAGGCTCCTTACGTACAGAGGAAAGCCCATCAGAATAACGTCAGACCTGTCCACAAGGACCTGGCAAGCCAGAAGAGGCTGGCAAGATATATTCAGGGCACTAAATGAGAAGAACATGCAGCCAAGAATACTTTATCCAGCAAGACTGACATTCAAAATGGATGGAGAGATAAAGAGTTTCCAAGACCGGCAAGGCTTAAAAGACTATGCAACCACCAAGCCGACACTGCAGGAAATATTAAGGGGGGTTCTATAAAAGAGGAAAAATCCCAAGAACAGCATTGAACAGAAATATAGAGACAGTCTACAGAAAGAAAGACTTCAAAGGTAACTCGATGTCAATAAAAACGTATCTATCAATAATCACTCTCAATGTGAATGGCCTAAAAGCACCCATAAAATGGAACAGGGTTGCAGATTGGATAAAACGACAGGACCCATCCATATGCTGTCTACAAGAGACCCATTTTGAACCTAAAGATACACGCAGACTGAAAGTGAAGGGGTGGAGAAGCATCTTTCATGCCAATGGGACTCAAAAGAAGGCTGGGGTAGCGATTCTCATATCAGATAAATTAGACTTCAAACTAAAGACTGTAGTCAGAGATACAGAAGGACACTACATAATCCTTAAAGGGACTATCCACCAAGATGATCTAACAATTGTGAATATCTATGCTCCCAATATGGGAGCGAGCCAATTACTTAAGAAAACTGTTAATCAAGATAAAGAGTCATATTGATATGAATACACTAATCGTAGGAGATCTTAACACGCCTCTTTCAGAATTAGACAGATCATCGAAGCAGAAAATCAATAAAGAAACAAGAGCATTGAATGACACATTGGACCAGATGGACCTCATAGATATATACAGAACATTCCACCCTAAAACAGCAGAATACTCATTCTTTTCACGTGCACACGGAATCTTCTCCAGAATAGGCCACATACTGGGTCACAAATCAGGACTCAACCGATACCAAAAGACTGAGATTATTCCCTGCATATTCTCAGATCACAATGCTTTGAAACTGGAGCTCAATCATAAGGAAAAGTTCTGAAGGAATTCAAACACCTGGAAGCTAAAGACCGCCTTGCTTAAGAATGCTTGGATCAACCAGGAGATCAAAGAAGAACTGAAACAATTCATGGAAAGCAATGAGAATGAAGACACTTCGCTCCACAACCTATGGGATACAGCAAAGGCTGTCCTAAGGGGAAAATATATAGCCATCCAAGCCTTGCTCAAAAAAATTGAAAAATCCAGAACACACCAGCTGTCTCTACTCCTTAAAGAACTGGTGGATCAACAACAAATCAAACCAACTCCACACATAAGAAGGGAAATCATCAAGATTAGATCTGAGATCAATGAGGGAGAAACCAGAGATACAGTAGAACGTATCAATGTAACTAGAAGCTGGTTTTTTGAAAGAATCAATAAGATCAATAAGCCACTGGCTACACTAATCCAAAAGAAAAGAGAGAAAGCCCAAATTCATAAAATTATGAATGGAAAGGGAGAGATCACAACTAACGCCAAGGAAGTAGAAACAATCATCAGAAGTTATTACGACCAGTTGTATGCCAATAAACTTAGCAACCTAGATGAAATGGATGCATTCCTGGAAAATTATAAACTACCAAAATTGAACCAGGAAGAAATTGACAACCTGAATAGACCGATATCTAATAACGAGATTGAAGCAGTTATCAATAACCTCCCAAAAAACAAGAGCCCAGGACCTGACGGATTCCCTGGGGAATTCTACCAAACCTTCAGAAGAAATAACACCTATTCTCCTGAAGCTATTTACAAAAATTGAAGCAGAGAGAAAACTTCCAGACTCTTTCTTAAGAAGCCAGCATTACCCTGATCCCCAAACCATGCAAGGACCCTACCAAAAAGGATAATTTCAGACCAATATCACTGATGAATATGGATGCTAAGATTCTCAACAAGATCCTAGCCAACAGGATCCAACAGCACATTAAAAAGATTATCCACCATGATCAGGTGGGATTCATCCCTGGGTACAAGGATGTTTCAACTTTCGCAAATCAATCAATGTGATACAACAAATTAATATGAGAAGAGAGAAGAACCACATGGTCCTCTCAATTGATGCAGAAAAAGCATTTGACAAAATCCAGCATCCGTTCCTGATTAAAACGCTTCAAAGTATAGGGATAGAGGGAACATTCCTGAACCTCATCAAATATACCTATAAAGGACCCACAGCAAATATCATCCTCAATGGGAAAAAGCTTGCAGCCTTCCCATGGAGATCAGGAGCAAGACAAGGATGCCCACTTTCACCACTCTTGTTCAACATAGTATTAGAAGTCCTAGCAACAGCAATCAGACAACAGAGAGAAATAAAAGGTATCCAAATTGGTAATGAAGAAGTCAAATCCTCTCTCTTTGCAGATGACATGATTCTTTATATGGAAAACCCAAAAGACTCCACCCCCAAACTACTAGAACTCATACAGGAATTCAGCAACGTGGCAGGATACAAAGTCAATGTGCAGAAATCAGTGGCTTTCTTATACAATAACAATGAAAATACAGAAAGGGAAATTAGAGAATCAATTCCATTTACTATAGCACCAAGAACCATAAGATACCTTGGAATAAGCCTAACTAAAGAGGTAAAGGATCTGTACTTGAGGAACTATAGAACACTCATGAAAGAAATTGAGGAAGAAACAAATACATGGAAGACCATTCCATGCTCTTGGATCAGAAGAATAAACATGGTTAATATGTCTATACTGCCTAGAGCAATCTATACTTTAATGCCATTCCGATCAAAATTCCACTTCTTCAAAGAGCTGGAGCAAATAATCCTAAAATTTGTATGGAATCAGAAGAGACCCCGAATCGCTAAGGAAATGTTGAAAAACAAAAATAAAGCTGGCGGCATCACCTTAACTGATTTCAAGCTTTATTACAAAGCTGTGATCACCAAGACAGCATGGTACTGGCATAAAAACAGACACATAGACCAGTGGAACAGAGTAGAGAGCCCAGATATGGACCCTCAACTCTATGGTCAATTAATCTTTGGAAAACAGGAAAAAATATACAGTGGAAAAAAGACAGTCTCTTCAATAAATGGTGCTGGGAAAACTGGACAGCTATATGTAGAAGAATGAAAGTCGACCATTCTCTTACACCGTACACAAAGATCAACACAAAATGGATAAAAGACCTCAACGTGAGACAGGAATCCATCAGAATCTTAGAGGAGAACATAGGCAGTAATTCTTTATATCAGCCACAGCAACTTCCCTCAAGATACGTCACCAAAGGCAAAGGAAACAAAAGCGAAAATAAACTTCTGGGACTTCATCAAAATCAAAAGCTTCTGCACAGCAAAGGAAACAGTCAAAAAAAAAAAAAAAACAAAGAGGCAACCCACGGAATGGGAGAAGATATTTGCAAATGACAGTACAGACAAAAGGTTGATATCCAGGATCTATAATGAACTCCTCAAACTCAACCCACACGAAACAGACAAACACATCAAAAAATGGGCAGAAGATATGAACAGACACTTCTCCAATCAAGACATACAAATGGCTACCAGACACATGAAAAAATGCTCATCATCATTAGCCCTCAGGGAGATTCAAATTAAAACCACATTGAGATATCACCTTACACCAGTTAGAATGGCCAAAATTAACAAAACGGGAAACAACATGTATTGGAGAGGATGTGGAGAAAGGGGGACCCTCTTACACTGTTGGTGGGAATGCAAGTTGGTGCAGCCTCTTTGGAGAACAGTGTGGAGATTCCTCAAGAAATTAAAAATAGAGCTTCCCTATGACCCTGCAATTGCACTCCTGGGTATTTACCCCAAAGATACAGATGTCATGAAAAGAAGGGCCATCTGTACCCCAATGTTTATAGCAGCAATGGCCACAGACGCCAAACTATGAAAGAACCAAGATGCCCTTCAACGGATGAATGGATAAGGAAGATGTGGTCCTTATACACTATGGAGTATTATGCCTCCATCAGAAAGGATGAATACCCAACTTTTGTAGCAACATGGACGGGACTGGAAGAGATTATGCTGAGTGAAATAAGTCAAGCAGAGAGAGTCAATTATCATATGGTTTCACTTTTTTTGTGGAGCATAACCAATAGCATGGAGGACAAGGGGCGTTAGAGAGGAGTAGGGAATTTTGGTAAATTGAGTCCCCCTAGGTGGGCGGGGGATAAAGCCCCCACAAGTGGCAGTTATGGGTACGAATCCTTGGGCTTGCAGTTGTCTTTGCCTGGCCCTTTTGTTGTCTGTTGTGTTGTTTGTTATGATTGAAGGAATGGGTCAAGCAGAGAGTAAGGGTCTCTTATTTTCATCTCTCTGTTCTTCATAACAGATATGAGGCTTCTCGCTCACTCATTTTGTGTGTTAAGGGCTATGACTGGAGCCAACTGGGGTTAGTTGAATGCCGGGTTAATGTGCCCAATGCTGGCTCATTGGAGCCGGGTGTGGAATATGAGTGCCTCATCGGCCACTTTTGGTAAGCAGAACTGGCACTGCGGGATGAACCGACCTCGAGACAGAGACTTTAAGAAATATTCCCAAGCAGATGCTGAAACTTTCTTTGTTTTGGGGAATTCCTTGCCTTTTCTGGCCCAACGTGGACTGTATAGCCCCTCCCCGTTGCTGGCGGGAGACCATGGCATCTGACGTGGAGATGGTTATTTGTCTGTCTCAAGGTTTTAATGGGTAATTGTTGAAGTGGCTTCTGAAGTCTTTGGTAACTTGAAACTGTGAAGGGTTGCTTGAATGACAAATGGAATTAAATTTGTTGGACAAGTAGGTCTTAACCAAAAGGAATAAAATGCTAGAGCACTGCTGCTGGAACTGGGTTTGTGATTTTGAAATCTGCTGGTGAACATGTTCTGTGCTTAACTGATTGATAAATTTGCCATCTAAGGAATTCTGTTGTACTAACTCACAATTGGTTTATATTTAGTCTTCAGTAGAGGTTCAGGTATTTCTAAGAGCACAAACTTCTGTTAAGTGTAATTAAAACTGATGGAAATGAGAAAAGTAACTCTATGTAAAAAGTAGGACATATGTGAAAGCATGAATATGAAGAGTGCCTGACTTTTTGAATGTGTCTGTATGGCTCCACTTCCACTACGGAGTGTGAGTGGGCTGTACCCTGAGTCTCGTGGAGCATTATATGGCATAACGGTCATCTACTCCATGGCGTATCCTGGTCCAGGGTTTATAGGGACAGACCTTAAATAAGATGGTCCTAAGTTCCTGTGAGGGACGAGAGAAGGACAGCATCAGAAAGATCTCCTTCCCTTTGTCTGCAACATCATTCACGATGGGAGGGAAACCTAGTATACTCATTATATGCTTACTTTAAGAAAAAAGGCACTGGTATAGAAAAGCTGGTTTCCTCTCTGCTAAAAAGACAACGTTTTCTTAAGTTAATTGATCTGTTATGGTTTTCTCTTTGCCTGCTCAGAGAATTCAGTTTCTATGTTTGGTTTTATCAGGTTTTTAACTGCTAAGATGGAAAACAGCACTGTTCCCTTACCCGAAAAAACCACCAATCTTTGGAGAGCCACCAGGATCCTAAGTGAGGTAAAGTTTCCCATGAAACCATGATACACACCTGCATTTGGAGTCTATCCGGACACACAATCCAGATAGAAAAGCCTGTACTACCACCTTCCAGTCACCCTAATTAAAGTTCCTGATGATCTGCCCTCCAGGTCTATGCATTGACCTGTGATCACCACGCCACTACTCTAGCGAATTTGTGTTTGCACACTTCTCTCTCAAAACCATGGGTCACATGCCGTCCAGGATGGGGTCTCTGGATACACACCACAGGACTGTGCCTGCCACCCCCAAGGAAATTGTCCTTGTCACAGTTGCCCAAACCTTTTTGATTTTGAGAAGCCTACAAGTCTCCTGAGCCCACCACAATATTGGAGGCTGCTCTGGATGCAAATGCGCATTCTGAAACACCCTCATCACCTACATCCATGTAGAAGGCCAAGTCAATTGTCCTGAGTCAGAAGATTGAACCTGACATGCCCCTAGGACCTCATTAGAACCGAAGATTGGGTATTCAGGCATCTGCCCTCAGGTGCCTGTTCTGAATACCAACTTATATTTCAACACGTGGTCCCTGAGCCACACAACAGAACATCTAATGTATCCAGAAGGAAACCATTCTTGTCGGCCTGTGCAAAAACCTCAGTGTAGGAGAATCATTCACATAACCTTAGTCACCAGCACATTCTAAAATATCTCTGGTAACATTGTGGCCCATTTGCAAGAGAGTCCATGTCACTTCAAGGCCTTTGTACTTTGCCCCACAACCACCAGAATGAACCTGCCATTTTCCCAGATGCAGTGATCAATGGAAGTGTGTTTCCAGGCATGCATGTGGGAGAGCTCTGCTACCCAAACTTTCCACATGCGGGACCCTGGAGCAAACAAACCAGAATCCACCTGTCCAGTAGGAGGAAACCTCGCTGTTTAGAACATCTCACAAGCCTCAGCATGGGAAATACTCCATGGCCTCTTGATGGCAACCCTGCATTTGTTGGTCATCATAGACACAAACTCCAGTGTGAGCAAACATCTGACATCCTCACTTACTCAGGTGCTGGATATCTCGAATCAGCCACTGCACATTGGAACTGCCTTTTGCTTGGCACTGAATTGAACCGTAGCTTGTCTTTACAATTCCATCCTCACCCTACTGGTCCCCAAGCCCTCTTGATTGGGAATTCAGGAGCCCCAAGGCAGCATACTGCCTTCCCCATAGAAAGAAGTTCCTGGTGAGTCTGCCAAGAAACCCCAAATGAGGGTGTATCTGCTCGGCCCTCGAGGGAACACCAATTTATAGGCTGGTCTGGCCATTAGTGCTGTTTCTAAGAGCCTTAGTCTCAACCTAGTGTCAGCTACCCAGGGAGTGGGCCCCATATCCAGCAGGTGAGACCTGACAGGGCACAAGTCCTTCACTTCTACCCATCCTAGGTATTCAGGCACCTGTCCCCAGGCCTTTACTGGAATCCCTGCCAATGGGGGAACATGAAGCACAACAGAGAACTCCTCCATCCCATGGAAGGAAACCTGGCTGTTGGGATGGGTGTCCAATATTCAACGTGGGAGCCAGCTCCATGGCCAATGAGCCAACTTCCTCTCCTAGAGGTCACCCTGGGCACAAACAGGCATTGTGACCCTCAGCCTGAGCATGCTTTCAAACAAGCCCTCTCTATTGCACCCCCAGGATCCCGCATTGCAGGCCCGGTACGCCCCTAGGCCCAAATCCTAAATATCGGTGGGAATTTCTTAGCAACCAGACCCAGAGCCCATCTCTGGAATCGCTGTTTTTGGGCACCCCTAAGATGGAAAAGAGCACTTTTCTCCGAAAAAGCCACCAAACTATGTGGAGTCGCCAGGATCCTTAGAGAGGAAAAATCTCCCATGGACTCATGAGACCACACCTCCATTCTGAGGTCATCCTGGACACACAATGCTGATGGAAAAGGCTGTGCTACCGCCATGGAGTCACCTAATTACAGTTCCTGATGAGCTGCCCTCCAGTTTGATGCACTGGGCTGTGGTCACCGCGCCACTAAACCTAAACCTAGTTTTCGTTTGAAGACTTCTTTCCCAAAACCAAGCCTCACATGTCCTCCAGGATGGGGTCTCTGGAGCCAAACCACAGGACTGTGCCTGCCAACCTCAAGGACACTTTGCCCATCACATTTGCCCAAACCCTCCAGATTAGGAGAAACCTCCAAGGCCCCTGACCCACCCCAATTGGAAATGGCTCTGAACACAAATGCACAGTCTGAAACACCCTGATCACCCACAACGAGGTAGACACCCAAGTCAATGATCCTGAGTCAGAAATTTGAACCTGACATGCCCCTACGACATCATTGGAACCCTAGATTTGGTTTCAGGCATCTGTACTCAGTGACCTATTCTGGAATACCAACTAAGGATACAACATGTGAACCCTGACCAACACAACAGAACATCTCCTGTCCCAGGAAGGAAACTGTGCTCTTCGACCTGTGTCAGACCCTCAGGATAGGAGAATCCTTCATGGCCCCTTAGCCAACAGAACATTCTAAGACCTCCGTGGTAACAAACCATTATTGGGACCCATCTGCAAGAGATTCCATGTCAACTCAAGGCCTTGGCACTTGGCGCCAGAACTTCTAGAACTAACCTGTCATTTTCCTCAGCTTCATTGTTATTGGACATGTGCTTTACAGACATCCATGAGGGAGGGCTCTGCTAACCAAACATTCCATATTGAACACCCCAGAGCAAACAATCCAGACCCCCCCTGTCCAGTAGAAGAAAACCTTGTTTGGAGCATCTCACAATCCTAAGCATGGGTAGTCCTCCATGGCCTCTTGAAGCCACCTCTCCATTTGTCGGTCATCATAGACACAAACTCCAGTGTGAGCAAACATCTGACATCTGCCCTTACTCAGGTGCTGGATATCTCGAATAAGCCACTGCACATGGAACTGCATTTTGCTTGGCACTGAATTTAACCGTAGCTGGTGTTTACAATTCTATCCTCACCATACTGGTCCCCAACTAGCCTTGATAGGGAATTCTGGAGCCACAGCGCAAATTCTGCCTGCCCCATAGAAAGAAGAAGTGCCTGGTGAATCTGCCAAGAAACCCGAGATGAGGATCGTCTGCGCAGCCCTCGAGGGAACCCCGATTGATTGGCTACCCTGGCCACTAGTGCTATTCTGACAGAGACTGAGCCCAGACCTAATGTCAGCCACCCAGAGAGCAAGGCCCATATTAAGCATGTGAGAACGGCCATGGCACAAATCTGTCATCTCTACCCATCCTTGATATTCAGGTACCTGTCCCAAGACCTTTGCTGGAATCCCTACCAATGGAGGAAACTGAAGCCCAATAGAGAACTCCTCCTTCCCCATGGCTGGAAACCTGGCTGTTGGAATGGGCGTCCATCCCTCAGAATGGGAGCCAGCTGCATGGGCAATGAAACCACGTACCCTCCTGAGGGCCGCCCTGGGCACAAAGAGGCATTATGACCCTCATCCTGAGCATGCTTTCAAACAATCCCTCTCAGTTGCACCACCTGGATCCCGTACTGCAGGTCTGGTACGCCCCTTGTCCCAAATCTTAAACCTTGGTGGGAATTTGTTGTCGCCCAACCAAGACCCCAATGCAGGAATCCCTGTTTTGGAGCACCCATAAGACATAAAACAGCACTCTTCCCTTCCCAGAAAGCCACCAAACTATTGGGAGCCACCAGGATCCTTAGAGAGGAAAAATCTCCAATGGACCCATGAGACCATACCTGCATTTTAAGGCCATCCTGGACACACAAACCAGATACAAATGCCTGTGCTTCCACCTTCAAATCACACTTATTACAGTGCCTGACGAACGCCTTCCAGGTCTACGCATTGGGTCTGTGTTCACCTCTCCACTAACACTAACCCAAGTTTGTGTTTGCAGAGTACTCTCCCAAAACCATGGGTCACATGCCCTCCAGGATGGGGCCTCTGGAGCCACACCACAGGACTGTGCCTGCCATCCCGAAGGATACAGTGTCCGTCACTGTTGCTCAAAACCTCCATATTAGGAGAAACTTATAAGACCCCTGAGCCCACCCCACTATTGGAGGCCACTCTGGATGCAAATGCACAGTCTTAAACACACTAATCACCTATATACAGGCAGACACCCAAGTCAATTGTCCTGAGTCAGAAGATTGATCCTGACATGGCACTAGGACCTCTTGGACCCTAGATTAGGTTTAAAGGCATCTGTCCTCAGAGGCCTGTTCTGGAATACCATCTTATGATAAAACATGTGGTCCCTGTGCCACACAGCAGAATATCTCCTGTCCCCCAAAGGAAACTGAGCTTTTGGACCTGTGTCAGACCCTCAGGGTAGGAGAATCCTGCATGGCACCTTAGCCACCAGCACATTCGCAGATCTCCCTGCTAAAAAACCTGTATTGTGACCCATATGGAAGAGATTCCATGTCAACTCAAGGCCAAGGTCCTAAGCCCCACAACCACCAGAACAAACCTGACATGTTCTTCAGCTGCAATGGTCAATGGCGGTGGGCTTTGAGAGCTGGAGAGCTCTGTTACACAAAATTTGACATGGGGGACACTGGAGCAAACAAATCAGACTCCCTCTGTCCAGTAGAAGGAAACCTTACTGTTTGGAACATCTCAAAAGCCCCACCATGGGAAATCCTCCATAGCCTCTTGACACCCCCCGCCACCATTTGTCAGTCATCATAAACACAAACTCCAGTGTGAGGAAACATCTGACATAGGCCCTTTCAGGTGCTGGTATCTCGAATAACACGCTACACATTGGGACTGCCTTCTGCTTGGCACTAAATTTAACCGTATCTTGTGTTTACAATTCCATCCACACCTTCTTGGTCCCCTAGCCCACTTGATAGGGAATTCTGGAGACACAATGCAGCGCTCTGCTTTCCCCATAGAAAGAAAAAATGCCTGGTGAGTCTGTCCATAAAACCCACATGAGTATTAATCTGCTCGACCCTCGAGGGAACCCCGATTTATAGGATTCCCTGGCCATTAGTGCTGTGTCTGAGAGAGCCTGAGCCCCGACCTAGTGTCAGCTACCCAGAGAGCAGGGCCCATAACCAGCATATGAGAAATAACATGTCCGAAGTCCATCATCTCTACCCATCCATGGTATAAAGTCATCTGTCCCCAGACCTTTACTGGAATGCCTGCCAATGGGGGAACTTGAAGCACAATAGAGAACTGCTCCTTCCTCATGGCAGGAACCCTGGCTGTTGGGATGGGAGTCCAACCCTCAGAGTGGGAGCCAGCTGCATGGTCAATGAGACCATGCCCACTCTTGAAGGCATTCCTGGGCAAAAACAGGCATTGTGACCCTCAGCTTGAGCATGCTTTCAAACAAGCCCTCTCAGTTGCACCACCAGCATCCCGCATTGCAGGCCAGATACACCCCAGGCCTAAATCCTAAGACTTGGTGGGATTTTCCAGGAGCCTAGACCCAGACCCCATCTCTGGAATCCCTGTTTTGGGCACCACTAAGATAGAAAAGAGCACTCTTCCCTTCCCCAAAAAAGCCACCAAACTATTGTAAGCTGCCAGGATCCTCAAAGAGGAAAAATCTCTCATCGACCCATGAAACCACACCTGCATTCCAAGGCCATACTGGATACACAATCCAGATACAAAAGCCTGTGATAATGCATTCGAGTCACCCGATTAACAGTTCCTGACGAGATGCCTTTCAGATCTACGCTTTGGGCCTGGGATCACCTCGCCACTAACCATAACCTTACTTTGTGTTTGAAGACATCTCTCCATAACCATGGCTCACGTGCACTCTAGGATTGTGTCTATGGAGCCACACCACAGGACTGTGCCTGCCATCCCCAAGAAATTTTGCCCGTCACAGTTGCTCCAACCCTCCACATGAGGAGAAACCTGCAAGGTCACTGAGCCCACCCCAATATTGGAAGCTGTTCTGGATGCAAATGCACAGTCTGAAACACACTCATTACCTACATGCAGACCAAGACCAAGTTAATTCCTGAGTCAGAAGATTGATCCTGACATGCCCATAGGACCTGATTGGAACCCGAGATTAGGTTTTCAGGCATCTGTCCTCAGAGGCCTGTTCTGGAATAACATCTTATGATAAAACATGTTGTCCCTGAGCCACACAACAGAATATCTCCTGTCCCCAGAAGGTAACCGTGTTCTTCGACCTGTGTCAAATCCTCAGGTTATGAGAATCCTGCATGACCCCTTAGCCACCAGCACATTCTAAGATCTCCCTTGTAAGAAACCAGCATTGTGACCCATCATTCAAGAGATTCCATGTCAACTCAAGGCCTTGGTACTTCGCCCCAGATCCACCAGAAGGATTCTGCCATGTTCCTCAGCTGCAATGGTCTATGGAGGAATGCATTCCAGGCATCCATCCACGTGAACTCTGCAACCTAAACATATCACACTCCAGTGTCAGCAAACATCTGGCATCCGCCTTCCCCAGGTGCTGGATATCTCGTTCATTGACCATCATAGATACAAACTCCAGCATGAGCACACATCTGACCCTCGCCCATACTCAGGTGCTGGAGATCCCCAAAAAAAAACTGCTGCACATTGGAATGGCCATGTGCTCGGCACTAAACTTAACCATAGCTTGTGTTTTCAGACTTCTGTCCTCACACTCCTCACCTATAAGCCCTCCATATCGGGAACTTGGAGCCACAATGCAGCCCTCTGCCTGCCCAAGAGAAAAAAGAAGTGCCTTATGGGTCTGCGCAGAAACCCCACATGAGGATCCACCTGCACGGCCCTCTATGGCACCCCAAGATCTTAGGCCACCCTGTGCACTAAGCTCTGTTTGACACAACCTGAGCCCCGACCTCCTGGCAGCCACCCAAAGAGTGGGCCCCATATCCTGCAGGTGTGACCATCCTTAATTTGAGTCCTTCATCGAGAACCAACTTGGGTATTCAGGTACCTGTCCCAGAACATAGCTCAAATTCCTGCCAATGGGGGACTCGAAAGCACAAAAGAGTACTTCTCCTTCACCATGGCAAGAAAACTAAATGTTGAGATGGTTGTCCAACCCTTAGATTGGGATCCAGGTGCATGGACCAAGAGACAACGCCCACTCAGGATGGGAATCTGGGCACAAAAAGGCATTGTGACCCTCACTCTAAGAACCATTTCCAACAAGGCCCCGTGGAAGCTGGACCAAGACCCTACAGAGCGGGCCTGTCATGTCCCTAGGCCCAAATCCTAAGCCTTGGTGGGGTTATCCAGGCACCAGTACCCAGATACCATCTCTGGAATCCATATTTTGACAGGAACCCTGACACGGTAAACCACGCTCTCTCCTTACCCCAGTAAGACACCAAACTTTTGGGTACCGGGCAGAATCCCCAGATAGGAAGAATCTCCCATGGACACATGAGGACACCCCTCCATTCCCTGGCCATCCTAGACACAATCCAGACAGAAAGGCCTTTGCACCTGCCTTCGAGCCGCCCGAAATTTAATTCCCGAGGAGATGTCCTCAGGGTCTGCAGATCTGGCCTGCCATAACCTCGCCCCTAACTCTTACCCCATTTTCTGTCTGAAGACTTTGGTCCAAGAGCCCTGAACCACATGCCTTCAAGATGGGGCCTCCGGAACCACAGTACATCACTGGACCTGCTCTCTGGAGGAAGCTCTGCCCATCTCAGTTTCCCAAACCCTCGAGATTAGGAGAAACCTGCAAGGCCCCTGAGCTCACCCCAATTTCATAGGCCACTCTGGAAAAAAATGCACAGTCTGACACAGACGCAGCACCTACCACCAGGAAGGCACGCAGATCAAAGGCCCTGAGTCTGAAGGTTGAACCTGACATGCCCCTTGGACCTCATCAGAATCGTAGATTAGTTTTTCAGGCCTCTGTTCCCAGAGGCTTATTCTTGAAATCAAAATATTGTCTGTCAGTGGTACATGAGCCATACAAGAGAACCCTTCCTGTCCTGAGAAGGAAACCTGGATCCTGGGAACTGGGTCTAACCCTCAGGTAGGAGAATCTTGCATGGCCGCAGATCGACCACCACATTAAGGTATCCCTGGACACCAAGCAGCATTGTGACCCGTTAGACTGAGAACTTCCATCAATGCAGTTCACTTAGAACTGCGAACCAGAGTCAGTGGATCAATCTGCCCTGTTCCTTGACTGCAATGGTCATGAGAGGAAGGCTTCCCAGGCCTCCATTTAGAGAGCTTTGCTATCGAATCTTTCCATATGTAGGACACTGGAGCCCTCGAAGCGGACTTCCCCTGTCCAGCAGTAGGACACCTTTCTCTTTGGAGCAGCTTACAACCTCCTACTTGAGAAAACCTCCAAGGCTTCTCAAAGCCACCCCACCATTCTTTGGAAATCATGGATACAAACTCCAGCGTGAGCAGACATCTGACCCTAACCCAAAGTCAGATTCTGGAGATCTCAAAATAATTTTTGCACATTGGAACAGCCATGTGCTCAGCACTGAACTTAACCTTTGCTTGTGTTTTCAGACTTCTGTCCTCACACTCCTCGCCTGCAAGTCCCTCCATATTGGGAATACAGGAGCCACAATGCAGACTTCTGCCAGAAGAAGAAGGAAGTACCTATAGGTCTGCATAGAAACCCCACATGAGGATCCACCTGCACAACCGTCAATGGCACCCCAATATTATAGGCCACACTGTGCACTAATGTTCTTTCTGATACAGCCTGATACCCGACCTCCTGTCGGCCACCCAGATATCTTGCCCCATATCCTGCAGACCCAATATCCTCGGGCCAAGGCAGTGTCCTGCCTTGGCCTGAGGCTGTCATCTCGAACCAACCTGTGTATTCAGTTACTTGTACCAGAACACAGCTCAAATGCCTGCCCATAGGGGACACTGAAGCACAAAAGAGTACTCCTCCTGCTCCATGGCAGGAAAACTGAATTTTGAGATGGATGTCCAACCCTTATAGTGGGAGCCAGGTTCATGGCCCATGAGACCATGCCCACTAAGGATGGGTAGCTGGGCACAAACACAGACATTGTGACCCTCAGACTGAGACCCCTTTCCAACAAGCCCCCTGGGTAGCTGTACCAGGAACCAATAGAGCATGCCTATCATGCCGATAAGCTCAAACCCTAAGCCTTGGTTGGCTTATCCAGGAGCCCAGACCCAGAACCCATCTCTGGAATGCCTGTTTGGACGGGAACCCTGACATGGAAAACCGCGCTCTCCCCTTCCCCTCAGAAAGACACCAAACTCTTGTGTGCCAGGCAGAATCCCCAGAGAGGAAGAATCTCCCATGGACCCATGAAGCCATCCCTCCATTCCGTGGCCATCCTGGATACAAAATCCAGACAGAAAAGCCTGTGCTCCTGCCTCCAAGCTGCCAGAATTACCAGTCCCGAGGAGCTGCGCTCCGGGTCTGCAGATCGGGCCTGCCATCACCTCGCCCCTAAATCTTACCCGAGTTTGTGACTGAAGACTTCAGTCCCAAAGCCCTGACCCACAAGACCTCCCAGATAGGGCATACAGAACCACACCACAACACTGGGCCTGACCTCCAGAGGAAACTCTGCCCATCTCAGCTTCCCCAAACTTCCAGATTAGGAGAAACCTGCAAGGCCGCTGAGTCCACCCCAATTTCATAGGCTGCTCTGGAAAAAAAGCACAGTCTGACACAGCCTCAGCACCCACCTCCAGAAGGACATGCAGGTCAAAAGCACGGAGTCCAAAGACTGAACCTGCCATTACACTAGGACCTCAACGGAACGATAGCTTACATTTTCAGGCCTCTCACCCAAGACGCCTGTTCTGTAAATCCAACATATGGTCAAACCTGTGGTCCATGAGCCATACAAGAGAACCCCATCTGTCCCGAGAAGGAAAACCGGCTCATGGAAACTGGGTCCTACCCTCAGCTAGGAGAATCCTGCATGTCCCCAGAGCCACCACCACATTCTAAGGTCTCCCTGGACACCAAGCAGCATTGGGACCTGTTAGACTGAGAACTTCCGTTAATGCAGTTCACTTAGAAGTTCGAACCAGAGCCAGTGGATCAAGTCTGCCCTGTTCCTCGGCTGTAATGGTAACATGAGGTTGGCTTCCCAGGCCTCCATTCAGAGAGCTCTGCTATCGAATCTTTCCATATGGGGGACCCTGGAGCCCTCTAAGCGGATTTCGACTTTCCCGCAGTTGGACACTTTGCTGTTTGGAGCAGCTCACACGCTCCAGCTGGGAAAACCTCCAAGGATTCTCGAGGCCACCCCACCATTTGTTGGCCATCATGGATATAAACTCCAGCATGAGCAGACATCTCACCCCCGCCCATACTCAGGTGCTGGAGTTCTCGAAACAACCACTGTACATTGGAGCGACCATGTGCTTGGCACTGAGCTTAACTGTACCTTGTGTTTTAAGACTAATGTCCTCACATTCCTTGCCTGCAAGCCCTCCATATTGGGAAATCTGGAGCCAAACACAGCCTTCTGACATCCCCACCAGAATGAAGAAGTGCCCTATGGGTCTTCACAGAAACCCCACATGAGGAGCCACCTGCATGGCCCTCAACGGCACCCCAATATCATAGGCAGACCTCTGCACTAATGCTCTGTCTGATACAGCCCGATCCCCGACCTCCTGTCAGCCACCCAGATACCAGACCCCATATCCTGTAGGTGGGTCCTGCCTTGGCCCGAGGCTGTCATCTCAAACCAACCTGTATATTCAGGTACCTTTCCCAGAACCTATCTCAAATTCCTGCCCATAAGGGACCCTGAAACATAAAAGAGTACTCCTCCTTCCCCATGGCAGGAAAAACTGAATGATGAGATGTTTGTCTAATACTAAGAGTGAGAGCCAAGTGTAGGGCCTGTGAGATCACACCCACTCAAGATGGACATCTGGGCACAAACAGGCATTGTGATCTTCACCCTGAGACCGCTTTCCAACAAGCCCCCTCAGGAGCTGGAATAGGATCCGAGGAGCAGCCTTGTCATGACCCTATTCCCAAATCCTAAGCCTTGGTTGGGTTATACAGGCACCTGGACCCAGAACCCATCTCTGTAATCCCTGTTTGGAGGAGACCGCTGTCAAGGAAAAATGCGCTTTACCCTTCCCCCAGGAAGACACCAAACTCTTGGGTGCCAGGCAGAATCCCCGGAGTGGAAGAATGTCTCATGGACACATGAGGCCCCCTTCCATTCCGTGGTCATCCTAGACACACAATCCAGACAGAAAAGCCTGTGTTCCTGCCCCCAGCCGCCCGAATTTCCAATCCCAAGGAGCTGCCCTCAAGGTCTTCAGATCGGGAATGCCATCACCATGCCTCTAACTCTTACCCAAGATTGTGTCTGAAGATTTTGGTCCCAAAGCCCTTACCCATATGCCCTCCAGGATGGTGCCTTCAGAAGAAGACCACATCAGAAGGCCTGCTCTCCCGAGGAAATTCTGCATGTCTCAGTTGCCCAAACCCTCCACATTAGGAGAAACCTGCAAGGCAACTGAGCCCACCCCAATTTCAAAGGCTGCTCTTGAAAAAAAATGCACAGTCCAACACAGCCTCGCATGAGTGGTTCAGTGGTAGAATTCTCGCCTGCCAACACAGCATCAGCACCTACCTCAGAAGACATAAATGTCAATGGCACTGAGTCTGAAGATTGAATCTGCCATGCCCCTAGGGCCTCATCAGAACCCTAGCTGAGGTTTTTAGGCCTCTCTCCCCAGAGGCCTGTTCTGGAAAACCTACATATGGCCAACCTGTGGTCCGTGAGCCAAGCAAGAGAACTCCTCCTGTCCCGAGAAGGAAACCTGGCTCTTGGGAACTGGGTCTAACCCTCAGTATAGGAGACTCCCTAGGCCCCAGGGCCATAGCCACATTCTAAGGTATCCCTGGACATGAAGCATCACTGGGACCCATTAGGCTGAGAACTTCTCTCAACGCAGATCACTTGGAACTTGGAACCAGAGAGAGCGGATCAAACCTGCCCTGTTCCTCAGCTGTAATGGTAACACAAGGTTGGCTTCCCAGGCCTCCATTCAGAGAGCTCTGCTATTGAATCGTTCCATATGGGGGACCCTGGAGCACTCAAAGCAGACTTACCCTGGCCCGCAGTAGCACACTTTGCTGTTTGGAGGAGCTTACAAGCTCCAGCTTGGGAAAACCTCAAGGCTTTTCGAGGCCATCCAACCATTTGTTGGCTATCAAGGATATAAACTCCAGCGTGAGCAGATTCTGACCCTCGTGGATACTTAGGTGCTGGAGATCTTGAAACAACCGCTACACATTGGAACGGCCATGTGTTCTTCACTGAGCTTAACTGATCCTCATGTTTTAAGACTTATGACCTCACATTCCTCGCCTGAAATCCCTCCATTATGGGAAATCTGGAGTCATAACGCAGCCTACTGCCCGCCCACCAAATGAAGAAGTGCCCTATGGGACTTCGCAGAAAACCCACATGAGGATCCACTTGCACGGCCATCAACATCACCCCAATATCATAGGCATCCCTGTGCATTAATGCTCTGTCTGACACAGCCCGAGTCCCGACCTCCCCTCAGCCCCCCAGATAGCTGGCCCCATATCCTGCAGGTGGGTCCTGCCTTGGCCCGAGACCTCATCTCACACCAACCTGGGTATTCAGGTACCTGTCCCAGAATGTAGCTCAAATTCCTGCCCTTGGGAAACCCTGAAGCACAAAAGAGTACTCCTCCTTCCCAATGGCATGAAAACTGAATGTTGAGATGTTTTCCAACCCTCAGAGTGGGAGCCAAGTGCATTGCCCATGAGACCACGACCACTCAGGATGGGAAGCTGGGCAAAAACAGGCATTGTGACCCTCACCCTGAGACCCTTTTACAACAAGTCCACAGGAAGCTGGACCAGGACCCCACAGAGCAGGCCTGTCATGACCCTAGGCCCAAATCCTAAGCCTTGGTTGGTTTATCTATGTGTCTGGACCCAGAATCCATCTCTGGAATCCCTGTTTGCAGGGGACCCCTGAAATGGAAAACTGCGCTCTCCCTTTCCCCCAGAAAGACACCAATATCTTCAGTGCCAGGTAGAATTCCCGAGAGGAAGAATCTCACACGGATCCATAAGGCCACCTCTCCATTCCATAGCCATCGTAGACATATAATCCAGAAAGAAAAGCCTGTGCTCCTAACTCCCGGCCGCATAATTTCCAATCCCGAGGAGCTGCCCTCAGGGTCTGCAGATTGGGAATGCCATCACCTTGCCCTAACTCTTACCCAAGTTAGTGACTGAAGACTTTGGTCCCAAAGCCAAGACCCACATGACCTCCATGATGGGTCCTCCAGAACCACACCACATCACTGCGCCTGCTCTCTGGAGGAAAGTCTGTGCCATCTCAGTTGCCTATACCCTCCAGATTAGGAGAAACCTGCAAGGCCCCTGAGCCCACCCCAATTTCATAGGCTGCTCTGGAGAAAATGCACAGTCTGACACATCTTCACACCATCCTCCAGGGAGACACGCAGGTCAATGGTGCTGAGTCCAAAGATTGAACCTGCCATGCCCTTAGGACCTCATTGGAACCCTAGCTTAGGTTTTCAGGCCTCTGTGCCCAGAGGCCTGTTCTGGAAAACCAACATATGGTCCAATCTCTGGTCCGTGAGCCATACAAGAGAACCCCACCTGTCCTGAGAAGGATACCTGGATCCTGGGAACTGAGTCTAACCCTGCATGGCCCCAGGGCCACCGCCACATTGTAAGTACTCCCTGGACATGACGTTGTGACGCGTTAGACTAAGAACTATCATCAAAGCAGATCTCCTGGTACTTGGAAGAGAGACAGCATTCAGAGTGCTCTGCTATCCAATCTTTCCATATGGGGGACCCTGAATCCCTTGAAGCGGACTTACCCTGTCCCACAGTAGGATACCTTGCTGTTTGGAGCAGCTCACGAGCTCCAGCTTGGGAAAATCTCCAAGGATTCTTGAGGTAACTCCACCATTTGTTGGCCATCATGGATACAAACTCCAGCATGAGCAGACAGCCAATCCTCGCCTATGCTCAGGTGCTAGAGTTCTCAAAGTAACCACTGCACATTGGAAGAGCCATGTGCTCGGCACTGAGCCTATTTGTGCCTTTGTGTTTTCAGACTTCTGTCCTCACACTCCTCGCCTAGAAGGCCTCCATATTGAGAATTCTGCAGCCAAAATATAGCCTTCTACCAGCCCACCAGAATGAAGAAGTGCCCTATGGGTCTTCGCAGAAACCCTAGATGAGGATCCACCTGCACGGCACTCAATGGCACCCCAAAATCATAGACCGCCCTGTGCATGAATGCTGTGTCTACAGCAGCCCATAGCCCAACCTCCTTTCAGCCACACAGATAGTGGGCCCCATATCCTGCAGGTGGGTCCTCCCTTGGCCCAAGGCTGTCATCTCTAACCAACCTGGGTACTCTGGTACCTGTCCCAGAACTTAGCTCAAATTCCTTCCCATAGGGATTCTTAAAGCACAAAAGAGTACTCCTCCTTCCCAATGGCAAGAAAACAGAATGTTGATATGGCTGTCTAACCCTCAGTGGGAGCCAGGTACATGGCCCATGAGACCACACCCACTCAGGATGATCAGTTGGGCAAAAACAGGCATTGCAACCCTTAGCCAGAGAAGCTCTTCAAACAAGCCCACTTGGGAACTGGACCAGGAGCCCATAGAGCGGGCCTCTAATGCCCCTAGACCTAAATCCTAAGCCTTGATTCGGTTATCCAGTCACCTGGACACAGAACACATCTCTGAATTCCCTATTTGGACGGGATCCCTAAGACAGAAAACAGGGTTTTCCTTTTCCCCAGAAAGACATCAAAATCTTGGGTTCCGGGCAGGATCTCCAGAGAGGAAGAATATCCCATGGATCCATGAGGCCACCCCTCCATTCTGTGGCCATCTTAGACATACAATCCAGACAGAAAAGCCTGTGCTCCAGCCTCTCAGCCACCCAAATTTCAACTTCCGTAAGCTGCCCTCAGGGTATGCAGATCATGCCAGCCATCACCTCGCCCCTAACTCTTACCCAAGTTTGTGTCTGAAGACTTTGGTCCCTAAGCCCTGAACCACATGCCCTCCAGGATGGGTTCTCTAAAACCTGCTCCCCGAGGAAATTCTGCCCGTCTCAGCTGCCTAAACCCTCCAGATTAGGAGAAACCTGCAAGGCTCCCAAGCCCACCCCAATTTCATAGGCCACTCTGGAGAAAATGCACAGTCTGACACAGCCTCAGCACCTACCTCCAGGAAGACACAAGGGTCAATGGCACTGAGTCTGAAGATTGAACCTGCCATGCCCCTAGAACCCCATCAGAACCCTAACTTAGGTTTTCAGGTCTCTTGCCCAGAGGCCTGTTCTGGAAAACCAACATATGGTCCAACATGTGGTGTGTGAGCCATACAAGAGAACCCCACCTGTCCCAAGAAGGAAACCTGGCTCCTGGGAACTGGGTCTAACTCTCAGGTAGGAGAATCCTGCATAGCTCCAAAGACACCACCACATTATATAGGGCAAGAGTGGGACATAGGGCAGTAGCAGATCAGAAGCAGGGTGGCAGTAAGGGGACAATGACAGTGAAGGCATGGGTTTGATAGTGGGGTTGTGGGGCACCCGGCAGGGTAGAGGTGCGGGGGGAGCACAGAGGGATGGTAGTAGCAATGTGGTGAGGCAGCAGAATAGTAATGAGCATGGTGGTGGGCGGGATGGGACAATGTGGCTGCACAGGTACATGCGGGGTGGCAGGCGGGTGTTGGCATGGGGAGAAGGGGGGACAGAACCAGCTGGGAGGCAGCGGCACCGCAAATGCACTGGAAGGGCATGAAAGGCGGGGTAGGGCCTTAATGCATGTTGGTGGGGACTGGGGAGTGATGGTCCGCAGTGGCCTGGGGCACAGGGCAGAAGCTTAGCTACATCAACGGTGGTAATGTGGACAGAATGAGGGGTGTGCTGCTCATGGCAGGGTCACGAGGCAGGGGCACCCAGGAAGTAGCAGCATTGGGAGAAGGCTGGGATGAGTAAAGTGGCAGCAGCAGGTCAACGGGGAGGGAATCTGGAGGCACTGAAGCAAGGATGAGGGCACGACAGGCAGTAGCATTTCGGAGGTGTTTATGCTCAGCAGGGCAAGAGCATAAGGTTAATATCTCTGTGGGCAGGGCAGGGCCTCTGCAGAGCTGTGGCAGCAAGGGGACAGTATATAGTGAAGAAATGGCATTTGTGGGCAGTGAGATAGCAGTGACTTGAGAAAGGCAGTGACTTAAAGAAATGCAGTTGGATGGCAGCAGACGTGGAGGTGAAGCGGGGAGGGATTGGCCCGAATGTGGTTGGGAGGGACCAGTGGGGCAGCAGCTGCCTGGCAATGGCATGGCATGGCTTGGGGCAAGGCGGGGCAGTGAAGATGGGCAGGAGCATCAGGGTGACCATGGTAGCAGCAGTGATGCTTGGAAATCCAAGCACCAGGCCAGTAGAAGCACTGGAGAGTGGTGCAGCAGGGTGGCAGAGTCCTGGGGGTGCACAAGGGAGTGGTAGGGGCACTGGGGGTGACAGAGAAGGGCATCAGTTGCAACACACAGGGCAGAAGGGCAGCTATGGTGAGGGTTAGTTGTTGTGGTACAAAGAGGCACTGCTGTGGAGTAGCAGGGTGGAGGGTGACAGTGCTGATGGCAGTGGCCTGTCAGCAATGGGGGGTGGAAGGGACAGAGGCGGGTGTGTGGGGCACAGCAGGGTGGCAGTGGGGGGATGGCACAGTGGGGTGGCCGTGGTACGGGGTTTGGGGACCAGCCAGGCAGCAGAAGCACAGATGGAGGGGTAGTGATTTGGTGGCAGTGCTATCAAATTCTTTTTCTGCATATGTTGAGATGGTCCTATGATGCTGAATCTTCGTTTTGTGAATGCGGCACATTAGTTTGATTTGTGTGATGATTTTTATGTCTATGTTCATGACAGATACTAGTTTGACATCTTCTTGGGGCACATTGGGAGGTTTCGATAAGGGCCATGCTGGCCTCATAAAATGAGGTGAGGATCATTCCTTCCTCTTGTTTTTCTGGCAGAGTTGTAGAAGGATTGGTATTCTTTTTTTTCTTTTTTTTTTTTTTTTCCTGTGGATGATTCATAGAATTCACCGGTGAAACCATGGGGAACTGGACTTTTGCTTGTTGGAAGTTTTTGGTTTCTTATTTAATCTCCTTACTGGTCATTGGTCTGTTCAGAATTTCTGTTTCTTCAGGATTCAGTCTTGGCAGGTTGTATGTTTCTGGGAATGTATCCTTTTCTTTTGGATTATCCAGCTTGTTGGGGTGTATTCTTTCATAGGACTTTCTTATGAGCCTTTACATATCTATGGTATCAGGGAATATCTCTTTCATTTCTGAGGATGAATCCTCTTTCTTTTTTGTTAGCTTGAGTCTGACTGAGACTCTGTCAGCTTTGTTCTTTTCAAACACCCAGCTCTTTGTTGATCTGTTGCTCTTGTTGTTTTACTTATTTATTTTTTTATCTTTCTGTTGTCTTTTTAGTCTGTATTTCACTTATTTCAGTTCTGATGTGTTCCTTCCTTTCTTCTACTAACTTTGGACTTCATTTGTTCTTTTTCTGTTTCCTTGAGTTATCAAGTTAGGTTGTTTATTTGAGATGTTTCTTGTTTCTTGAGTTAGGCCTGTATTATTATAAACTTACCCCTTAGAACGACTTTTTTTAAGTTAGCTCTAAGGGGTGCCTGTGTGGCTCAATCTGTTAGGCATTGGACTTTGGCTCACGTCGTGAATTTAGAGTCCTGGAATTGAGCACTGCATGAGCTCTCTGGTTAGCATGGGGAGCCCCTTTCACCCTCTTCTACTGCCTGCTGCTCCTTCCACTTTGCTCAGTCTCTCTCTCTCTCCCTCTGTGTCAAATAAATAAATGACCTCTTCAAAAAATTAAAGCGATCTCTATGCCCAGCGTGGGGTTGAAACTCAAAACTGCAAGATCAAGAGTCACAGCACTGCACTGACTAATCAGGTGCCCCATTTTATAACCCATTTTACTGCATTCCATAAGTTTTGTTTGATTGTATTATTTTTTCATTTGCCTCAAAGTATTTCTGTGTTCCTATTTCAGTTTGCCCATGAATTCAATTGGTTGTTCAGTAGCATGTTGTTTAGTCTCTGTGTTTATGAATTTCCAGTTTTCTTCTTGTAATTGATTTCTAGTTCTATACCACTGTGTTTGGAAAAAATGGTCAACTTGGTTTCACTCATCATTTGGGAAAATCTTAGGCTTCTGGAGTTTATTGACTTGTCTTGTGGCCTCACATACGACCTATGGTGGAGAATGTTCTATGTGCACTTGAGAGGAGTGCATTCCATGTGCTGCTTTGGACGGAGGGTTCTGCGTGTATCTGTCAAATCCATCTAAGTAACGGCTTGTCTGAGGCTGATGTTTCCTTTGTGATCTTCTGTCTGGATGATGTATCATTGAGAGAAGTGTGAGGTATTAAAGTATTAAATTTCCCTATGGTATTAGTGCTGATTGCTTCTCTTATATCTGTTCATATATGCTCTACATATTTAGTTGCTCCATTGCTGGGTGGGTAAATGTTTATAAATATTGCATCATCTTACTGCATTGATTCTATTATCAGTTTCTGGTGCCCTTCATTGGCTCTTGTTACAGTGTCTGGATTTTTTTTTTCTTTCTCCATTGTAATGAAAATCAGAAGATCATCTTTTAGCTCTGCAGTCATGAGCAAGCACAACTCTGCTCTGAGTCTGGTTTTCTTTATTTTCCTATATAAATAAACACAATAAATTCTTCTCCCAGGACCATATCCTGACTCCATTAAGAAAGTATGTATAAAAGTGCTTTGTAAACTAGGAGATACTGCCCAATAATGAAAATGATTATACAACCACCAAATGTTCAAGATTAGATTTTTTAAGACATATTTATTTATTGTAGAGACAGAAAGAGATTACATGTGCAAGAATATGCTACAGAGGGGCGGGTCAGAGGGAGAGAGGGAATCCTCCAGCAGCATACCCGCTGAGTGTGGAGCCTGGTGTGGGGCTCTCTCCCAGAAGTTGGGAACTTGATTTGATCCCAAATCAAGAGTCAGCTGCTTAACTGACCGTACCGCCCAGATACCCCCAGAATAAGATTTTTTAAAATATTTTTGAGGGCCTACTCTCATAGGTATTATTCTAAGTGACCTCTATTTAATTCAAATCTAAAAACTATTATTAAATTAAAAATAGAAACTGTTCTAAAAGCAAATATTCATAATAACCTCAGAGGTGGGGAAACAGGCAGAAAAGAGGTTAAGAAGGGACACTGGGGTGTTTCAGTTGTTGAAGCTTGCCTTTGGCTCAGGACATAATCCCAGGTTCCTGGGATCAAACCCCAGTTCAGACTCCCTGCTCAGTGGAAAGTCTTCTCCATCTCCCTCTGTCTCTCCCCCTGCATATGTACCCCCCTTCTCTGTCTCTCAAATAAATAATTAAATTAAAAAGGCAAGTTATTTTCTCAGTGTCATGATAAATATTAGAACTAGAAACAATCCTGAGTGTGTGATCCTGAAGAATGTGTTCTTTCATTTGTACATTTACCAAAAAATACCTAGCCCTCAAAATACCATAGATTAAATTAGTTCCCCCTTTCTCCATACCCTAAGTATCGGAAGATGTGACAATTCCAGGACCCTGGTTGGCAGTGTCGGTGGAGTGTTTGACTTTTGATCTCCAAGTTATGAGTTTGAGTCATGTTGGGGGTACAGATTACTTAATTGAAAAAAAAATGCTATATTTGGGTTTGTTTTCTTTTTTCCTTTTGACAACTTCACCCATTTCTCCCAGCTCCAACCCCAAACTTCTGCCAGAACCCATCCGTTCTGTCTGTGAGCTCACATTTTTGCTTTGGTTTGTTTTAAGGTTCTACATGTAAGTGATTTCTAGTATTTGTCTTTCTGTCTAGGCCTGTTCTATTTAGCATAATGCTTTCAAGGGCAATGATGTTGTAAATCAAAAGATTTCACCCTTTATTATGGCTGAGTAGGATTCCACTGTGTTTATCAACCACAATTTCTTTATTCATTCATCCACTGATGGCATTTAGGTTGTTTCTTTATTTTCACTGTTGTAAATAATCCTGCAGTGTATACAGGGGTGAATATACCTTTGTGAATTAGTGTTTTCATTCCCTTCAGATAAATACTCAGAAAGGGAACTGCTTGTTCCTTTGGTTGCTCTATTTCTCATTTTTTTGAGGAACTTCCATACTGTTTTCCATAATGGCCGCACCCATTTATACTCCCAGTAATGGTGGACTAGTGTTTTCCTCTACTTCACATCTTTACCAAAACTTGCTATTTCTCCTGTTTTTTAATAATGGCCCTTCTGACAGGTATGAAGTAGGGCCTTATCCTGGTTTGATTTGCATTTCCCTGATGATTAATGATGAGCATATTTTCATGTTCAAGTAGAACATCTGTATATCTTCTTTAGAATAATGTCTATTTGGAACTTCTCCTGATACACTCTATAACTTGTGGGCTTTTGTTGTTTTGGGTGCTTTTGTGTTTTTGTTTTGTTGTTGAGTTGCATGGGTTCTTTATATTTTGAATATTAACCCCTTACCGGATATATAATTTACAAATATTTTACCTTAGGTTACTGTTTTATTTTGCTGATGGTTTCCTTTGTTGTTTGGATGTTTTATAGTTAGATGTAGGCCCACACTTTGCTTCTTTGTTCATTTTTACTTTTGTATCCGCTTAAAAGCACCACTACCAAGACCTTTCATCAAGGGCCTTTCCAAACCCTGTGTTTTCTGCTACAGGTTTTATAGTTCCAGGACTTTTATTAAATTGTTTGACCCATTTTGAGTTAATTTTTCTGTATGGTGTAAGAGAATGGTGCAGTTTTCTTCTTTTGCATGTGGCTCTCCAGTGTTCCCAGCACCATTGATGAAAGAGACTCTTTTCCCCCTTTGTTTATTCTTAGCTCCTTTGTCATAAGGTCCTGGACCATAGATGTGTGTGTTTACTTCTGGGCTCTCTCCTGTCTCCTGGAGATGTGTGTGTCTGTTCTTATGACAGTGCTAGATTGTTTTGATTACTCTAGCTTTGTCATTAGTCTGAAATGAGCAAGCACGATGCCTTTAGTGTGGTTCTTATTTCTCTAGATTGTTCTGGTATTCAGAGTATTTTGTGGCATCATACAAATTTTTAGAAACTTTCTTCTCTTTCTGTGAAAAATATCCTTAGAATTTTGACAGGAATTGCAGTGAAACTGTAGATGGCTTAGAGAAGTATGGACATTTTACCATTATTAATTTTTCTCACCCATTAATATGCAGTGTCTCTTGGTTTATGTGTGTTGCCTTCAGTTTCTTTCCTTCCCATCTTGTCATTTTCATCATACAATATTTTACCTCTTGGTGAAATATATTCCTGCGTGTTTCATTCTTTTTCATGTAACTTCAGGTGGGATAATCTTTCTAATTTTCTCATGATTCGTTATAAGCATATAGAAACACAGCAGATTTGGGGGTAGTGATATTTTATCCTGCCCCTTTACTGAATTTAGTCATAGTTTGAACAATTTTTCATTGGCTTCTTTTAGGTTTTCCTTATATTCTATATCATCTGCAAGTAGTGACCACTTTACTTCTTTCTTTCCAGTTTTGATGCCTTCTGATTATCTTCTTGCATAATTGTTCTGCCTTGGATTTTCAATATTGTGTTCAACAAAAGTGGCAAGGAAAGATAGGCAATGTTCCTAACTTAGGTGATCTTAGAGGAAATAGAAACAGCTAAAACTTTTCACTATCGTATGTGACGTAATCTGTGTGGTTGTCATATATGGCCTTTTTAAAAAAGATTTATTTTATTTTATTTATTTAATTTCATTTTATTTATTTTTTGTTTATTTTATTTAATATTTATTTTATTTTATTTCATTTATTATTTGATAGAGAGAGATCCCAATTAGGCAGAAAGGCAGAGAGAGAAAGGAGCAGTCTCCCTGCTGAGCAGAGAACCTGATGCAGGGCTCGATCCCAGGAACCTGGGATAATAACCTGAGCTTAAGGCAGAGGCTTTAACCCCCTGAGCCACCCAATCACCCCATATATGCACTTTTTGGTGTTGAGGTATGTTCCTGGTCTACACACTGTTGAGAATTTTGATTGCAAACGGATATTAAAGTATGTCAAATGCTTTCCTGGATCTCAAGTTGATCACATCATTTTTATTCTTTATTTTCTTAATGTGCTGTATCACTTTGATCAGTGTGTACCTGTAAAGCATCATTTCATTCCTGCAAGATCCCACTTGATCATAGTATATGATTTTCTCAGCATATTGGCGAACTTGAGTTGCTAGTATTTTGTTGAATATTTTTGCATCTGTGGCCACCAGGGATATTGGACTGTAAGACTCTTTTCTTGGGGGGTCCTTGTTTATTTTTACATTCGTTTATTTTTGCATTAGGGTGATGTTGGACTCAGCAAATGAGTTTAGAAGCTTTCTTTTTCTAGTTTTTGGAAAAGTGGGCAAATGACTGCTATGAATCCTTCCCTGAATGGTAGAATTTAGCACGAAATGCATCTGGTTCTGGAAGTTGGTTTTTTGGGAGGTTTTAAGTTGCTGATATGAAGGGTACTGGTGTTTTATGTAAGTATTGAATCACTAAAGATGAAACTGTTTCCACATCTTGGTGGTGGGTTGGATGAAGGGGAATGAGAGTCATGGAGGCCCAGCACTCAGAGGCTCAGTCTTCCAATGTGGCTGTGCCATTCCTCTCAGATGCTGGCAGAGGAGGAGTACATGGCAGAAACACAGCAGAGTGGTGGTGGCAGGGTGGTGGGAATGTAGAGTTCAAGGGGATGATGAGACTGATGCATGGTCCTCCTGTCCCACCCACAGGATATCAGATCATCTACTGCCTGGCCAACAGCAAATACAGCATGTTCACCACAGTGGAGATGGGTGCCATGGTGGGGCGATTCATGGCCACTGAGCTGGCCCCAGAGTCAGCGTACATCTTCAGACTGATGACCAAGATGAGGCAGGGCTTGGGGAGCCCCTAGAGGCCACCATCATCATCACTGACAAGCGAGGTAAGGCCACAGGCCCAGGTCCACTGTCCTGGTGACACGGTGTGGACAGCTGGGACCAATTGGGGGCCACAAACTTGCTGGATCCACAGCTTCCTGGGGCAGAGCTTCAGGGTAGTGTGTCTACACAGTGTGATATTTACCAGACTGGCAGGAATGTCCCTTGAGAGGAGGTTGTGTAACTGGATCAGGGTGGCTCTGAGTCACCATGTTAGAGGGAGGCTCCCTGAAGCCAGGTGTTTTTTCTCTGATGTTCAAAACGACATGACCAGCTGAGCCAGGGATTCCAAAATACGTTTTCTACCAAGCAATGCTAGGGAGATATGTCTTCATGGATGCATGCCGCTTCTTTTCCAAGAAGTGGTGAAGTGTTTATTGTTCATTGTCTTGGTTTCTCTTCACCAAATCATGGGGGACAAAAGGCTATGAGGCCCAGTTCTATAGAAGATGTGGAGCACAGACAGATTAAGTCATTTACCAGGGAAACAGCTGTTGAGGCAGTGATGTGAACACCCTCCACAGACACCGGGCTCCCTGTTCCCACAGCAATCTGCTGTGGATTCTTATATCAGTGAGCCACTGCTATGTCCTTCATCCTCATTCTGGGATCTGCATCAGTGGGTTCCCTTCCCAGGGCCACCCCAAACACTCTAGGTCCTTTTTATGCCACCTGACCTTGGAGGGACCACAGGGGTTCCAGCTTAGGTCTGAGTCAGGAAAGAGCAGGGTCAATCTGGAGTGCAGAGCAGGCACTGAACCCCCTCTCTGAGGCTGTCAGGAGCCTATATGGCTTTCAGAACAGCGTGATGCCTGCCAGTTTCTATGCTACAACCTGCCCACATGCCTAGATCCCTTAGAGTTCTGGCTTCAGAATGTGTGGTTCAAGGACTGCATCCCTGTTCTCTCCACATCCAGGGAGCAGGCTGTGCATTGGCCCTGCTGATGTCACAGGGTAGCACACAGGTAGTAGCTTGACCTGGCCTAACACTGGAGTGGTGTTGAGGGGAACATATGGCTCTTTTACCTCCTGTGCTCCTGAATGGAGAGCCCCATCCATGCCCCAGAGGTATCTCCCTGGACTTTGGAGCAAAATAAAAACAACAAAATGAAAGGATCCAGGATACATTTGGGCCTATTTACCTGCAGAGTTACTCTTGGTCTGTGGCTTGCTCATCAATGTCAGAGCAGGGATCTTACTATAGCACAGGTAGGATGACAACCAGGCTGACTGCAAGGTATCTGGAAATGTTGCCACCCTGGGAGAAACACATTTGCTCACTATTCAAGTGTTGTTTGTGCTGTTGTGCTGAATCCTTTTCTGTTTCAACTGCGTACTATGAGGGGCTGAGTGATATGCAAAGCCTGGATTGTAGAATGTGTTGGCTTCACTATACATCTGTCCCTAGGGGTTATTTGTCTGCTGGGGAGGGGGCTGGGAGCAGGTATTTGGGTCTGATTTGCCTTGCTTCAAAAGTGCCCCCTGAGGTTGAGCAGGAAGGTGGGGGCTGCAGTCCTATCTGTCACTTGGGTCCACATTGGTCACCATGATGGTTGGGTTTATGGGAGAACATGTCCAGCAAGCCCGAGTCTGTGGATCCTCAACTGCCTGTTGACGGCCTGTAACCGGGGCCTGGGGCACCAGAGCAGAGCCAGAGTTGCAGGGCCCAGGCATATGCTCATAAGAAAGGACTGGAGTCAGGGAGGGAGATGGTCAGTCCCAGGCAGCCACATCAGACAGCCAGATCACAGGGAGGCTGAAGCCTGGCTATGTATTCTGTGACACATGTCTCAGGGAAATAAGCACACAGCGGGAATTCTGCCATCACCACAACCCTGAAGTAGAAGGTGTGGTGTGGAGCACAGTCAGGCACCTGGGTACAGTGTGTGTGTCTCCTAATCCAGTCTCCTTTTGAATGCCTCGGTCAGCACTTGGGTGTTGGATGAAGGGAAGCTAGCTAGGGTGCAGGAGTTCTTTCTGTGGAGGCTGGCAGGTGCAATGCTGCCTCGTGGCTTGGGTGGGTGGTGGGGTTATAGACCAAAATATCCTGCTAAACACTAAGGCTCAGGCTCTGTGCAAGGGGATTCTTGGAAGCTCCACAGAAGAAGAACTCCATCTATATGTCCCTGCAACTCTGATCCCCCTGCACAAGCCTTGGATGGGTGCAAGGAGGGAGTAAGAGTGGGAAGGAGTATATTTGCTTTTTCCACGCCCATGCAGGTTACCATCTTCCAAAGAGATCAATCAAGGACATGGAACACAGAGGCTGAGTGGCCTGTTGGACACCAGGAGAGGGTGTTCTGTGCATCCAGGGGAGAAAGGGCTATATCTGCCTGACCATGGTGGATACAAAGTGGACACTAAACAGTTTTGTGGGCCTCGGGCAAGGCAGTGGACTGCATGGTGTCACCATCATCCAGGAAGCCTCCATGAACACTGTTGCAAATCCTTTACAACCCCTCCGGTTTTCTCCTTGGGATAAAATTCTAGAAGTATAATCCTTTGCTCAGAAGATATGAGTGTGTTTGGCTTGAAGATATGGAAACTCACGGACAGGCCATGCCCTAGGGAGGGGATGCAGGTCTTGTAGCCTCTCTGCTTCCATGCTGATGTCTTGCCTTCAATGTCTGGTGAAAATCTATCTCATTAAGTGTGTGTCCACAGGCCTTTCTTTCCTACTCTACCACTAAATGACTGTGACTTTACACGGTGATGTGTCTCATGGGGTCTTAGTGTCTGATCGTGAAAATCCTCAAACTCAACTGGATACAGATTTGCAGAACTCATGGAAAATCTGCATTCAAGCTGAACAAGAAATAATAAGGGGGGGACTCAGTGAGTTGAGGAAAATGAGCCTACCTTTGTGACTCTTTTTTTTTTTAAAGATTTTATTTATTTATTTGAGAGAGAGCATGAGCGAGGAGAAGGTCAGAGAGCAAAGCAGACTCCCCATGGAGCTGGGAGCCTGATGCGGGACTCGATCCCGGGACTCCAGGATCACGCCCCAAGCCGGAGGCAGTCGTCCAACCAACTGAGCCACCCAGGCGTACCTTTGTGACTCTTGTTTGAAACATTGCTGGTTCTGTAATCTTTCTTCTTCCAGACTGAGGGAAACTGGATCTGAAAGTATCCATGATCTGCAGAAATTTGATGAAATATTTCTGTGTGAGCAAATGGGAGCATTTAACTTCTCTTCCTCTTTGAACCCTCCATCATTCAGAAACTCTCAGGGAGAATTCTTTCTTCCAAGTTTCTTAGCATTATTGGCGTAGGTTCAGCACAAGTGCCTTTTTCTTGTAACAGGACACAGCTGGAACATTGGTTATCTTACCAAAGGATTGCGTGAAATGTCCTATTTGAGAGTAACGTGTATAGACTCAGATAATGACCAGACAATTTTCAGGAATTAAGGGTGGCTTTGTGGAGCCCCTTGGCAATAGAGGCTTCAAACCTCGATGACACAGTGCCCAAGACCCTTGCCAGATGAGTAGGGAAAGTTACTTGTTGGCAGATATAGGAACCTCAGGATATTTGGGGGACCTCAAGAAGAGGAATCAACCCAAATCGACAGGTATTGCAGTCAAGTCTGATGGGAGTATCTTGGTTGACATTGGCTTGGACACAGTACTGAAATTTCACTGTAGAGATTCCTCATGAAAAGTTCTAGCACAGTAGGGTTTCAAAATCTGTATGGAATGGTCCATCACTATGCTTGCCAGACTTAGTTAGAATAGATGTTAAGAAACTAAGTGTGCTTGTGGCTGCATTCATGCATCTAAGAAACCATCCCAGAACCGTTGAATTGAAATCCATCACCTATGTGGACTGGTACCCACTGTCACCACTGCCAGGCATTTCTATGCCTCACAATGTGTCCTGTGAAGCTCTGAATATATTTAATTCACAATCAGGTTTGGGGACCTCACCTTGGAGGCTGGCAGTGTATTCTGTTTGGGAAAATCCTGTCAGAACTATACCCTAAATCGTCCCAGAATCCTCTAGAAGCTGGTTGCTGGAGGGCTTGCCCTTTGGGTCAGTAGAATAGTTGCTGGTTAGGGGTGAAACAATCTTCAATCTCTAAGGTATACTTTACATTCATTTTGGATGGTTATTAGTTGTTGTTTTTTTTATTTCTTCTTTTGAGTTCCAGGGTCCATGAAAGGCATGTCTTAGAAATGAAAGACCAGAGGCTCATTTCAGCCAAATAGAGTTGTGAAAAAAGAAAGAAAGACAGACTAACAGAGTCACTCATGTAGAGTAGAAAAAACACTAAGAAGATAGAGTATATGCACATCTCCTATGGGAGTTCTGTGTCACTGAAGTTACAGGGTAGATTAATGAGAATGCTTGTCATAAGTGAAAGAAGATTCAAGGTGAAGTAAGAAACCCTAGGATGATCATGCAAAATGCAGTTGAAATAGGGTTTCTGCAGATCTCCTGTTCAGGTTCTTGGTGCAGCAGGAACTTTACTTAGACTCTCGTCACTAGTTGCAAATAGTGAGTGACCTCTGGGCCATCACCTGGCAAACATCCTCCTGCTTGGGACTGGCATAGATATCATGGAACTCCTGATAGCCAATTTACCATGCATGCATTATTTGAAGGAGACACAGAAGTGCAATTGCAGGGTAATAGGGAAGCTCTATTTTTAATTTCTTGAGGAATCTCCACACTGTTCTCCAAAGAGGCTGCACCAACTTGCATTCCCACCAACAGTGGAAGAGGGTTCCCCTTTCTCCACATCCTCTCCAACACATGTTGTTTCCCGTTTTGTTAATTTTGGCCATTCTAACTGGTGTAAGGTGATGTCTCAATGTGGTTTTAATTTGAATCTCCCTGAGGGCTAATGATGATGAGCATTTTTTCATGTGTCTGATAGTCATTTGTATGTCATAATTGGAGAAGTGTCTGTTCATATCTTCTGCCCATTTTTTGATGTGTTTGTCTGTTTCATGTGGGTTGAGTTTGAGGAGTTCATTATAGATCCTGGATATCAACCTTTTGTCTGTACTGTCATTTGCAAATATCTTCTCCCATTCCGTGGGTTGCCTCTTTGTTTTTTTGACTGTTCCCTTTGATGTGCAGAAGCTTTTGATTTTGATGAAGTCCCAGAAGTTTATTTTTGCTTTTGTTTCCTTTGCCTTTGGTGACGTATCTTGAAAGAAGTTGCTGCGGCTGATATCGAAGAGATTACTGCCTATGTTCTCCTCTAGGATTCTAATGGATTCCTGTCTCATGTTGAGGTCTTTTATCCATTTTGAGTTGATCTTTGTGTACGGTGTAAGAGAATGGTCGAGTTTTATTCTTCTACATATAGCTATCCAGTTTTCCCAGCACCGTTTATTGAACAGACTGTCTTTTTTCCACTGTATATTTTTTCCTGTTTTGTCAAAGATTAATTGATCATAGAGTTGAGGCTCCATATCTGGTCTCTCTACTCTGTTCCACTGGTCTATGTGTCTGTTTTTATGCTAGTACCATGCTATCTTGGTGATCACAGCTTTGTAATAAAGCTTGAAATCAGGTAACGTGATGCCACCAGCTTTATTTTTGTTTTTCAACATTTCCTTAGTGATTCGGGGTCTCTTTGGATTCCATACAAATTTTAGGATTATTTGCTTCAGCTCTTTGAAAAATGCCGGTGGAATTTTGTTTGGAATGGCATTAAAAGTATAGATTGCTCTAGGCAGTATAGACATTTTAACAATGTTTATTCTTCCGATCCAAGAGCATGGAATGGTCTTCCATCTATTTGTGTCTTCTTCAATTTCTTTCATGAGTATTCTGTAGTTCCTCGAGTACAGATCCTTTACCTCTTTGGTTAGGTTTATTCCCAGGTTTCTTATAGTTCTTGGTGCTATAGTAAATGGAATCGATTCCCTAATTTCCCTTTCTGTATTTTCATTGTTAGTGTATAAGAAAGCCACTGATTTCTGCACATTGACTTTGTATCCTGCCACCTTGCTGAATTGCTGTATGAGTTCTACTAGTTTGGGGGTGGAGTCTTTTGGGTTTTCCATATAAAGAATCATGTCATCTGCAAAGATAGAGAGTTTGACTTCTTCATTACCAATTAGGATAACTTTTATTTCTATTTGTTGTCTGATTGCTGTTGCTAGGACTTTTAATACTATGTTGAACAAGAGTGGTGAAAGTGGGAATCCTTGTCTTGTTCCTGATCTCAACGGGAAGGCTGCAAACTTTTTCCCATTGAGGATGATATTCGCTGTGGGTCTTTCATAGATAGATTTGATGAGGTTCAGGAATGTTCCCTCTATCCCTATACTTTGAAGTGTTTTAATCAGGAACGGATGCTGGATTTTGTCAAATGCTTTTTCTGCATCAATTGAGAGGACCATGTGGTTTTTCTCTCTTCTCATATTAATTTGTTGTATCACATTGATTGATTTGCAAAAGTTGAACCATCCTTGTAGCCCAGGGATGAATCCCACCTAATCATGGTGGATAAACTTTTTAATGTGCTGTTGGATCCTGTTGGCTAGGATCTTGTTGAGAATCTTAGCATCCATATTCATCAGTGGTATTGGTCTAAAATTCTCCTTTTTGGTAGGGTCTTTGCCTGGTTTGGGGATCCGGGTAATTCTGGCTTCATAGAAAGAGTCTGGCAGTTTTCCTTCTGCTTCAATTTTTTGAAACAGCTTCAGAAGAATAGGTGTTATTTCTCCTTTGAAAGTTTGGTAGAATTCCCCAGGGAATCCGTCAGGTCCTGGGCTTTTGTTTTTTGGGAGGTTTTTGATCACTGCTTCAATCTCATTATTAGATATCAGTCTATTCAGGTTGTCGATTTCTTCCTGGTTCAATGTTGGTAGTTTATACTTTTCCAGGAATGCATCCATTTCATCTAGGTTGCTAAACTTATTGGCATATAACTGTTGATAATATCTTCTGATGATTATTTCTACTTCCTTGGTGTTAGTTGTGATCTCTCCCTTTTCGTTCATAATTTTATGAATTTGGGCTTTCTCTCTTTTCTGTTGGATTAGTGTGGTCAATGGTTTATTGATATTATTGATTCTTTAAAAAAAAACAGCTTCTAGTTTCATTGATACATTCTACTATATCTCTCGTTTCTACCTCATCGATCTCAACTCTAATCTTGATGATTTCCCTTCTTATGTGTGGAGTTGGTTTGATTTGTTGTTGATTCTCCAGTTCTTTAAGGTGTAGAGACAGCTGGTGTGTTCTGGATTTTTCAATTTTTTTGAAGGATGCTTGGATGGCTAAGTATTTCTCCCTTAGGACCGCCTTTGCCGTATCCCATAGGTTTTGGACTGAAGTGTCTTCATTCTCATTGGTTTCCATGAATTGTTTCAGTTCTTCTTTGATCTCCTGGTTGATCCAAGCATTCTTAAGCAAGGTGTCCTTTAGCTTCCAGGTGTTTGAATTCCTTCAGAACTTTTCCTTGTGATTGAGCTCCTGTTTCAAAGCATTGTGATCTGAGAATGTGCAGGGATGAATCTCAGTCTTTGGTATTGGTTGTGTCCTGATTTGTAACCCAGTATGTGGTCTATTCTGGAGAAAGTTCCATGTACACTTGAGAAGAATGAGTATTCTGTTGTTTTAGTGTGGAATGTTCTCTAAATATCTATGAGGTCCATCTGGTCCAATGTGTCATTCAATGCTCTTGTTTTTTATTGATTTTCTGCTTCAATGATCTGTCTGTTTCTGAGAGAGGCTTGTTAAGATCTCCAACGATTAGTGTATTCATATCAATATGACTCTTTATATTGGTTAACATATTTTTATGTAATTGGCTACTCCCATATTGGGGGCATATATATTTCAAATTGTTAGACCATCTTGGTGGATCGTCCCTTTAAGAATGATGTAGTGTCCTTCTATATCTCTGACTACAGTCTTTAGTTTAAAATCTAATTTGTCTGATATGAGAATCGCTAACCCAGCCTTCTTTGAGGCCCATTGTTATGAAAGATGCTTCTCCATACCTTCAGTTTCAGTCTGGGTGTATATTTAAGTTCAAAATGGGTCTCTTATAGACAATATATGGATGGGTCCTGTAATTTTATCCAGTCTGCAAACCTGTGCCATGTTATGGGTGCATTTAGGCCATTCACATTGAGAGTGATTATTGATAGATACGTTTTTATTGACATCCTGTTACATTTGAAGTCTTTCTTTCTGTAGATTGTCTCTATATTTCTGTTCAATGCTATTCTTGGGCTTTTTCCTCCTTTAAAGAAGCCCCCTTAATATTTCCTGCAGTATCAGCTTGGAGGTTGCATAGTCTTTTAAACCTTGCCAGTCTTGGAAACTCTTTATCTCTCCATCCATTTTGATTGTCAATCTTGCTGGATAAAGTATTTTTGGCTGCATGTTCTTCTCATTCAGTGCTCTGAATATATCTTGCCAGCCGTTTCTGGCTTGCCAGGTCTCTGTGGACAGGTCTGACGTTATTTGAAGGGCTTCCCTCTGTACGTAAGGATCATTTTTGTCCTAGCTGCTTTCAAGAGGTTCTGCCTACAATGATAATTCTTCATTCTTACTATTAGGTGTCTCGAGGACTTTCGAGAATCTGTAATCTTGGGGGGAAACCTTTCAGCATCTGGTACATGAACGAGGATTCCATTCATGAAATTCATAAAATTTTCATGAAGAACTTGTTCCACTATATCTTCTAGACTTTTTTCTTTCTTTTCCTTTTCAGGGATTCCAATAATTCTGACATTGTAACTTTTCATGGCATCATTTATTTCTTTGATTCTGTTTTTGTGGCATCTAGGCTGTTTGTTCCAGGCTTCCTCCTGATCCTTTCTCTCTATCTGTTTGTCCTTCAGATCACTAATTCTGTCTTCTGTCTCAGTTACTCTAGCGTTGAGAGAATTTAGATTAGATTGGAACTCATTGAGAGCATTGTGAAGCTCATCCGTGGTAGGTTTCAGCTCTTCCCTAATATTGAAAACATGATCTCTGGTCGTTTTCAGTTCAGCCCTAATCAATTGCGTTTGGTCACCCATGACTTTCTTCAACCTAGCTATTGCTTGGATAATTGTTAGTCTGAATTCTCTTTCCGACATATTGTCTATGTTGATAGCCGTTAGCTCTGTTGCATAAGGTCCATCCTCTGTGTTTTTCTTCTGTTGGGCATTCCTCTTCCTAGTCATTTTGGTGAGAGTTGGCTGAACGTTGTGTAGCTGAATGTATCGACTGTGGTGCAGTCAAGGTGCACCCTGGAACACTTCTGAGCAATCAGGGTTCCCCACCCAAATGAGAGGAAAAAGAAAAGGAAAGGAAAAAAAAAAGAGAGAGGGAGAGAGATGAACGAAAGGTGAGATAAAAGAGAAAGTTCAGCCCAAATTGGCTGCAAGGTATGATTTATGAAGTATACAAACAAACACAGACAAACAAAAAGACTGAGAAAAGTATATGACAAAGAAAAAAAATAATATATATATATATATATTTGCATATATATATATATATATATATATATATATATATATACACACACACACACAAATAAAGGAAGAACCTCGTCAAAAAGAACCCTGAGTGTAAGATTTATATATTATCAGGGCAAACAGAAAAACAAGAAATACTGGTGGAAGAAAAAGATGGGAGAGTGGTTGTAAATTCTCAGTGTGGGTGAAGAAGGTTGTTTTGAGTCTTCCTGTATGTATCTTGATATCTTTGTTAAAGGACTCAACTTTCCTAAGATAAAGGGGGATTAGGAATTGGTTTACCTATAGGCATGGCATTGAATGGGGAAAGGAGAATACCTTGGAGTTTAACTCTATATGAATATTAGAAAATAAAAATTTAAAAAGAAATAAACTAGACTAAACTAAAATAAAATTAAAAAAAAAGAAATTTAAAAAAATAGAAATGCAAAAGGAAAACACATGTGTATGTATCAAAAAGTTCAAGTTAGAAGGTTATTATGGAATTTGATGTACTGGACATCTCACTGTGACGGTAAATAGGTTAAAAATTATCTATATAATAATAAAAAATTATGTATATAAAAAAAATGGTCCAGACTAATGGGATCGAATTAATAATAAAAATTGTCCTATGAAGTAGTGGTGGTTGTTCTCTAGTCATCTTTTTTTTTTTTTTTTCCTGGTTGGTTTTTCTGGGGAAGGGGTGTGTCACGTGTGTTTTCAGTCAATGATGTTCTTTGAGTTAAGTCTTCCTGCCCTCCTCAAGGGGGTGGGCTCTGAGGAAACTGGGTTTTTCAGGCTTTTGTGCTCTGGAGGTATTTTATATTTGTTTACTTTTGTTTTTCTCTCTCGCCTTGACCGCTTTTGATGGTTTTTGTAGGTTTAGAGGAAAGCAAACTGCACCCTGACCTCCCTCTCAGAGATAAGCCTCAGTCTGGCTGCAGAGCCCAAATAAATTCCCCCTTGGCCACTGGCAGAGCAGGTTCCCAGTTGCGGTCCCTGGGGACTCAGGATTTTTTGCTTGTACCCAAAACCATGGCAGCGGCAGCTGTCTGGGCAGGTCCAGACTGCCAGAGAAGTTCCAAGCAGCGATTGCACAGTGAGATTTTTCTGTTGGCCCGGGCTGGAAGTGCCTGGTCTTTCAGGTTCAAGAGCACCTGGATGGTGCCTGTGTGCACCACTCTCAGGGGAGGGCGCAGGGCATGACTCAGACTCTGGTGGCATGGCAGGGTACTTGCATGGGGACTGCAAAAAGGCTGTGCTTCTGTTGGCTGGCGAGGCTCCTAGCCCCTCACCGGAGCCAGGCACCATGCACTCTCAGGCGTGCTGGTGGTTCAGGGACTGAGACCTGTTTCTCTGCCCCACTCTCTCTGGCTCTGCGCAGGGGTGGCTGTCCTGGGTCTGGGGACTTAAGCCCCTTACCCTAACACCCTGATTCCCACAATTTCCCCCCACCTGGTGATCCTTTGCTCTTTTTGAGTGCTTTCTACCAGACTCCCAAGTTAATGCTGGTCCCCAGGTGCTGGGCACTCTCATATTGGGATATTACTTTCCAACGGGTCACCTCTGGTGGCTCCCTACCCCTTTTGTTTATCTTCAATATCAGTCCAACTTTCCCACTCCGCTTTACCTGCCCACTGGCGTCTTCTGCTCCGGTAGAGATCCAGACATGTATAATTCTGATCTCAGGCTGATTTCGTGTGTGATCGGAGTTCTTTGGAAGGTAATCAGCTCACTTTAGGGTACAGGTAGAAAGGGCACCTCCTCTCACTTCCCTGCCATCTTGTCTCCCCAATGAGAACATATTTCTAATATGAAGATTCTAGGAGAAGTAAGCATCGCTAAGATGGTCATGTGAAATGCAGTTGTAATAAGGTTTCTGCAAGTCTTCTGTTTGGTTCTGGGAGCAGCAGGAAGTATATTTAGTCTCTTGTCACTAGTTGGTGATTGACATCTGGGTCACACGCTCTTGTCCTACACGCTCCTCCTTTAGTCTGGCATAGACATCGTGGAACTTCTGGTAGCCAAGTTTGGAAGGGGAGTTATGAATGGAGAGAGAGACCTTTATGCAGGCTCCACCTGTGATGCAGAGCATGACACATGTCAGGGGGTCGATCTGACAACCCTGATATCAGGACCTGAGCCAAAATCAAGAGTTTGTCCCTTAAATAAAAGAACCATCCAGGCGTTCCTGGATGTGCTTTGTGTTTATGGACGGGAACATATGTATCCCCTCCTATTCTAAATCATCTAAATCGGGGACTGTTTCCATATCGGCAGTGATCTTACACTTTCTCAGGCCAAGAGATAAGGAGCTATTCTTGGTGGTGGAGAAAAGCAGTTGGCTACCAAATTCTCATAGAGAGGGAGGAAGCCCTCACTGCCTGAATCTGAACAGTAGAGTTTAATTCCTGTCCTGATACACACAGTTCTTCAAAAATAGTGCCATTATAAAAGATGAAATTAATTTGCAAGTCCCTAGGTGGCACAGTTGGTTAAGCATCTGCCTTTGATCCGACCTCAGGGTCAGGATCCCTGGATCCTGGAGGATCAGGCCCTCCATTGAGCACCCTTCTCCATGTGAAGCCTGCTTTCTCTCCCTCTTCTCTGCTTCCCAACCCGGACTGTTCTTGCTCTATTTCTAGCTCTCTCATTCTCAAATAACTAAATAAAATAGAAATATTTCTAAGCATGTAATTAACTTATAAATCTTTTCCAATTTATGAGGACAATATTAGTAGAATTAAGGCCACATGAGAGGTAGATCACAAACCATGTGTTGTTGAGTCTTGTTGCCATTCATCCTCGCAATCTACATACATTGATAGATTAATGTTTTAATGAACACCTTTTTTTATATCACCTTTTGTTCTTAGATTCTAAATTAACCCTTCAAGTGATGTTCTCATGGATCCCAGGCAGTGTATATATGTGTCAAACTTCCTACCAAGAGACAGTACCAGTGTCATTTGTGAGAGCTAGTAAAGGAAAAGTCCCCCGATCTTAATTGGCACAGTGTGCATGGTTGTGAGACCCCCTCCTTTTCAGTGATACTGGCCTTTTGCAAATACTGATGGATGGAGCAGATTTGCTTTATTTCTAGCGATTGATTACTGAAATACTGCATTCAGCATCCCTCAGAATGTGACGCAGTTTTACGTGTTTGCAATGAAAAATTGTCAGTGTCTGAGTTTGTATCTCAATTACACCCTAAGAAATTACTTGGGAAGTATTTGCCCAGTGATTTTCTGATGTGAGTGTCCAGGGAAGATTTTCCGCTTGTTGCATTGGGATCAGTGTTTCCTCGGTGTGAGGGTGTCGTTGCTGGCTAAGGAAGAAGGGATAACTGAGAACAGTCCTTTCCTCATCACTCTGGGAGGATTTTCTTCTGTGCAAATACTCCCAGGTCCTTCACGTGTTGGCTCCATGAGGAATGGGATTCCCACATGGAATTCATCAGCATTCAGCAGCAGCGATGATGCAGGGTGTCCCAGGATGTCCCTGCACCTTCGCTCCTGTATGAGGCACGACCAGCTCTCTGAGATGGTAGCAGGAGCTTAGGCCAGAGCCCCTGTTGAAGCTTCTTCCACCAAGATACAGCCCTAGTGGTTTTCCCCATGTCAGTTCTCTGGTGTTGGAAATGGGACCACATCTGGCAGAAGGCTCTGCCTCAGTGATCGGAGACACTGTACTCTTTGATTTCTGTGGTGGTGAGAAAGGTGGGCACTCTGGGTACAGGCAGGACCCCAGTAATGACAGACACAGGTTTCTCTGGTCTGAGTTGTTTGGTGTCTCCAAATGTGAGAGCTGTATCTAACAGCTCTTCCACATTGACCACATTTGTCGGGGTTCCCACTGGTGTGGATCCTCAGATGCTGGCTAAGGGTGTGACTTTACTAAACGCTTTCCCTTGAAGATGGATTCAACCAGGTTCTGTCTGTGGCAATGTGCCCATGACCTCGAAGGGATGCATGTTGCTGCAAGCTCTGGTAGAGCAATGCCACCACATGGCTTCTAACCCATGTGAGTTCATGGGGAAGAATAAGAACAGGGCTCTCTGAAGGAAGGGTCTCCCACCCTTTTACATCGCCAAGGTGCCTCTCCCATGGTTTTGCTGTGTGCAGAAGTGAGTTCTGCCCGAGAATTGTTACCCCATGCGTATCATGTCTACTTTTTTCAGAAGGGTGAGGTCTCTTGTGTCTCCCCAGGTTAGAGCCCCTACCAAAGGATCTTCCACACTGGGGATATGTGTGTGGTGCAATCCAGGATGAATGAGTTCTGATGTCATTTGAACTGGGGACAGATGGCTGAAGGTTCTTCCACATTGTCTGTAAATACAAGGGTTCTCTTCCCAGGATATAACACACATGCAATGGGGTGGGGTACATGAGAAATCTCCCTCCTGTCCCCCAGCATAGGCCTGGCTCCTGTACAGGGTGAACACTCCTAATGCCCAAAACAGGAAGGGCTGTGGAAGGACTGATCACTCATGTTCCTCCCTTCCTGACTCAACATACGAATTCCAGCCCCTTCCTTCAGGAATTGTCTCTGCATCAACCTCTGCATGCCACTTGTAGTCTGGTGCTGTGTTGCTCTCCGGAATTCAGATAGATCTTTCTAATGGTAGCCTCACAATCATGTCAACTGCTGATTAAATTTTAGATGTTTGAGTTTCAAAGACTCTAACAATGAGTTGTGTTCAAGCCAGTGACTTTTACAGACACTCAGATGATGGTTTGACTTGAGGCACATTTCAGCCCAGTAATCAAACTATTCAGATTTCTGTGCTATGCTGGGGTCATGATGGGAGACTGACTCTATCTTTTTAAGAAAGCCTCTTCCTTGAGAATCACAAGGAATTTTATAAACTGAGGGAGACTCTGGTCTTGCAGGGTTTTGATCTCTATTTGTGGAGAATCTGTTTTTGTCCTTTCCTTACTTTAGGGCACTATGAGCACCTGAGGAATGTCACTCATGTCACATGTTGGGGGTGGGTGCTGTGTTGAGTGCCTGCTCCTGCTTGGTGCTTAGCTGGTTTTATCCTCCCTCCTTGTGTGCCCCTGAACAGTTTAGACCCTTCTGTCGTTAAGCTTGTTGAAGGAGGATGGTCTCATCTTCTGTAACTTCTTCCTGCTGAATAGGGAAAAGAGCTGTAACTACCTGTGGGTCGTTCCTGGTCAGTTGGGGGGGGCTCTCTGTGTCAGAGTTGTGAAATGAAGAGACTGCTGAGTGCAGGGGAGAAGTTTTGACTGGATCTTGTTGAGTGGAAAAGACCATCTGTCCTCTGGAGGTGCCTGCAGTGAAGGGTTCCTGGCACCACCTGCAGAGACAGGGGGGATGAGTGGGGAACAACACAACAGGGTTAGAAGAAGAAAGAGAAGGAAAATCCCCATGAAGAGTCCTTTGATAATGGGTGAGAACCCTCCCCCAGGCCAAGAGTTGAGTCAGTCCTTAAAAAGTGGGATCCTTGGAAGTGCGGATTTGAGCAGTGGTATCTATTAGGAATGTAGAAGTCTCTTTGTGATAGTAGAGAATGTACCCACATCATTCTGTCTTTAGATTGGCACAAGCTCCACCTTGTGCAGCAGACTTTATGACATCTAAAGTCTTTGTGTTTTGTAGAACTGCTTCATGCATTGGGATCATTCCCTTATTTCATTGAGAAATCCTGTTTGGGCTGATACGTATGGCCTTAACTGTGTACTCTGTAAGACTTCCCCATGCCATACAACATCCTAGAGTCCCAAAGAGGGACAAAGATGGATGCTAGGTGGCCATGTCCATGAAACAGAGCACACATGCACTGTTGCTTGAAACAGGGAAGGTTGGCTGGTTCGGTGATGGTTTTCATAATGCACCCAGGCATCTAGGCCCACCCCAAGTGTCCGGTGGCCTCTGGAGCTTGGGGAAGCCATGGGCACAGGTTAGAGCTTCATGGCCATTGAGTCCCAGCTAGGGGCCTTTATCTAATCCTGAGTCTCCTTGAACTTCAGTCAGGCTTTCAAGGGCTCCTCAGGTTTGGAGGGCCATTCTTGGAATGTGCAATTATTTCAGGCCCATGTTGGGTTGGCAGGTTATGACTTGGAAGAAGACCCTTTTCTATAAACTGCTTCACTGGTGTAGAAGACGAGGAAGGCCTGTTGGAGTCAGAATAAATGCTTGTAAGATTTTTGCCAATTAGAACCAACAGGTGGGCACTAGAATCTCTGCTTTGTGGGCAGACATGATGGCTGACAGGTTTTGGCCTCAGTGGTCTTGAGTTCGACTGCAGACAGCAAACCTGGTTTTTCTTACCACCTTTCCATGAAACTATTGCCATTGCTAAAGCACATGTGTGCATTTTCGTAGGAACATCTTAAGTCTGGTTGACATAAGAACCTTTCAAGAGTTATGAGCCATGGGCATAGAGTGGTTGGGTCCAGGCCTAAGGGTCACTGGGTTTAAAGTTGGGCTGGCTTCCAGTGTTAGTTCAGGCGTATCTTGAATATAAGCTGGTACTTGATAAATCAGCCTCTTATCATTGTTTGGTGTCCTTTGTTCTCTGTGATGCTCTGGAGCTGATGCCAAGTCTTTAGAGTCAGGGGCCATCCCTGTATGAATCGGGAGTTTTTTTTATTTCCCCAGGGGGGGCAGTTGGATGCTTAGCTAAAGCCTTTGTTGGCCATTGTACCTGAATGGGATGGCTTCTTGGATCAGTAGGACTGGGAGGGAAAAAAACCATTCCAAGAAGCCCTTTTTTATTTTGAGGTCTTGCCTGAATATCCTCGTTAGTAGGAATCGCCGATAAGTGGGAGAAAATTTGTCTGGCAGTTAAGGCCCTTCCCAGGTGCACCCTCAACTCCACTTACAGGGACAGCTGTGTCCTTCATAGTTTCCATAAGTCCCCAGAGAACCCAGTAGAGTGGCATATGTTCTCTGGCTTTGAGGGAATGTGTTCTTGATCCTGGCCCCGGCCAATTGGTCAGGGTGCTTGTTGAGTTCCACAGTCGTGGGGGAATCATTAGCATGTTCCAGTTGTTGAATTAGACCTGAGCCCATGGGTTCCTGGTATCCCCACAGAATGAGTAGCAAGGGGATTGCCTGTCCATGAGCTTATGTGGAAATGTTTCTGAAGATGGCCTCAAGTTGTCTAGCTTAGGTAAGCAACACATATGGAAAGGCCACCAGAGTTAGACTTGAACGTCCACTAAGGTGGGTTTTTGTAGCCTACATTTCCTCTTGCAAAGAATGCTGCTTTCCAGAGATAGCCAGCTCAGGGCTCACATCCTTGGAAAGCAAGTCCCGCTGCAATTATCAACTTAAGCTTAGCAAGCCTAGTGATCAATCATGGTGATCACTTAAAATCTGCATCATTGGGACTTTTTGAGGACTCTCTAATCATTGTCTCTCTAGGCCAGTAGCCAAGGGAAGGGCTTGCCATCAGACATGCCTGTAATGTGGATTTGTCACATTCCTCTCCCTGATGTGCCCGATATATCCGAGGTTCCTACACCTGCCAGAGCATAATTTATGCTCCTGGTGAGGCAGTGGGGCAGTCTGGAAGCAAGGGGTCAGGCTAACATTCCCAAAGGGCTTGATGGTGCAGGTTTTCCAAAAGTCAGCCTATTTCCTTATATCTCTGTGGTCCCGTCTGAGTCTCTGCCTAGCTCTCTCCATAGGACAGACCCATCCAAGCCTTGATCAAATCACCCATGTTTCCAATGATGCCCTGTTACAAGGAGAAGAGATTCTTCTTGAACATAGGGAGAAAGATTAGGGTTGCTTTGGGAGAGGAAATGTTTCCTGAATCCTTTGGACTCAGGTAGAGCAAAACGTGCAATGCTTTAACATGCTTCCTAAGGAATGTTGGCCATTGCTGCTATGAACATTGGGGTACTGATGGTCGTTCTTTTCACTACCTTTGGGGTAAATACCCTGTAGTGCAATTGAAGGGTGATAGGAAAGCTCTATTTTTAATTTCTTAAGGAATCTCCACACTGTTCTCCAAATTGGCTGCACCAACTAGCATTCCCACCAAAGGAATGTTGGATCCCATTTCTGTAAGCTCTAGGTGTCTAGCATTGCCGTCCTTGAGGCCCATGTTTTCCCCAAGGTGCAGCGTGGTGATTGGGGCCCTAGTTCCTCTGCCATGGTGTATGGTGCTCCAGATGTCAAGCTCAGATTAGGGTCAGTATCTCCTCCCTACACCTGTTGCTGCTGCAAAACACACGGACTGAGTGGGGCCCCTTTTGTGGGACCACTGTCTGTGTTGAGCCCAGCATTGGTCACGGTCAGGTGCGTGGAAGTGATGGGGGCAGTTCAGGGTTGGCACACTGGAGGAATACAGCTGGGGTGGCTGCTGTCCCTTGAGTCGATTCCAGGGTGGTCAAGGGGCCCTGGCCATCCTGCTTCTTCCTTCATCTGTCATGCTCTCCATGGTTTCTGGGGACTAGAGGGACATCGGGAGGAGAAACAGCCCTTACAGCAGACAGGGGAAAGACCGGAAGGCTGCTGGGCCCCCCACTCCCGGGGGAGGCCCAGTCTCACCAGACAATGAACTATTGTAGGCCCAAGTCATTGACTCGTGCTCCAAGTGTCAGTCAACAGCAGGGCTTGGGCAGTAAACTCTGGGTATTGTTGCTGACTCAGAGGGTCCTCTTGTCTCTTCCTTGGGCTTCCAATGCCTTCTTCTGATAGGTTGCAAAGAACTGTTCTCTTTGTTTGGCCTGCGGAGGTCAGGTGCAAGAAAGCCGTTCCTGCAGGCATGTTTCCTTGTGTTTTCATGCCGAGTTTTCCTCCGGGCCCAAATCAAAGACATAAGAGGGCCTCCAGGGCCCTCCTGGCTCCCTTTGTCTGAGCACCTCTGGAGACTCTGGTGCCTCAGGGTCATGGGCAGACTGTCCTGTGGTGCACCTGTGGAGAAAGCAGGTGGAGTGTTATGAGATAGCGAGTGGCATGTGGCCTGAAGCAGGTCTTACCAGAGGCCTGTGGGGGTTTGTGAGATGTGTCTTCTGAGGTGTTGAGGTAGAGGTTTCCCTGTAGGACCCATGTGTGACATGAAGAAAGGGAAGTTTCCCATGGGCCTCCTGGGTCTGAATAAAGGCCACACTCCCAGGGTCACTCAGAGCCCTTCCCTAAGTGTCTTCCTCCATTGCTGTCAGGTATTCCTCCTGCTGGGTTGTCCCTTCCCCGGTCTCTCTGAGAGCCCTCAACATGCCCTTCTCTGTGGGGGGAGCCTTTGCCCACACGAGTGTTGCATGTGGCGTGACAGAGAAGGCGTGCTCCCGATTCCCATGGGAAGTGAGTTTGCATGGGCCCCACACTGTGGGCATTTGGTGGGCAAGGTGGAAGCAGGCAGGATGACCTTTCCATGATGAGCCTTCACTGCGGATTAAGGGATTGAGGAGAGTCTCTAGAATATCAAACTCACATAGAGAAATGGTGCCATGAGGGGACCTGCTACCTCCCTCAAGGCATCTTGGAGGTTTGGGGTACTGGAGGTGTTGGTCAGGTCGTACAGGAGTGGTCAGCGTACATGACTCAGCTGGAGAACGGTGCCTACTCCATACCAAGAAAGATGCAGCACTTGGAGGGGTTAGCTGTCCTGCTCCTATGAGCCTGGGGGCCTGTCTTATTTGCTCACTTCTCAGGTGCCTGAAGTGGGATTTGGGCCACCCCACTACAGTCTCTTCTTGACTAGTGTTGTTCAGGAGCAAACCGTTCTGCTGATTTTTGCAGGGTGGGACAGAAAGGCTTGGGCTGTGCAGAGTGAGGGGTCAATGGGGTGTGGGGCCCTTTTCCAGAGGAGCACAGTGCATGGGCTGCCTGGTGTCCAGTCCCTACAGGCATCCAGTGCCCTCCCTCCAAGATCAGTAGCTCCTGGACGACAGCACCCAACCACCACAGGGAGTTGCACCGATCAGGTGGAGGTTCCCCGAGGGATGTTCTCAGGATTCCTAGTGCCTGCAGGGACTGTGGACTTCCTCTCCTCTTTGTGGTCAAGAGTCTAGGGCAACACCTCGGGTTTTGTGTGGTTTCCTGAGGTGCCCACAACAAAGTCAGGGCAACAAGGGAGAACATGTATCCATCTTTGCCTGCCCCTTTTCCTGCCTAACTCACCACATTCCCAAGTCCTTCTCATCTTCTGCTTCCCTTGTTGTTTCTGTCAAGTCCACAGAAGGGAAGCTTCGAGAGCTGAAAACAAGAGCAGAACAGAACATGAGCACAGACTCCCAGGCAACAGAGAATCAAGTGAGGACACCCAGGCCCAGCCTCCCTTCCTGAGGCCCCTCTCGCAGAGTGAGCTGTGCCCTGCCAATTCCCAGGCCTACTGCATGCTTTGCTATCCAGGGTTGCTTCCCAGACTCAGTGATGAGGGATCAGGGTGATGCTAGGAAAGGGCTGAGGAGGGATACCCATGGATTATCATGCAGCAGTTCAGATGAAAAATCCTGAGTGCCTGCGGAGATTAGGGCCTCCGGACTGGGCTTCATCAAAGGAGGGAAAGGGGAAGAGCTGGGAAGAGGTGCTTATGGACAGATGAGAGAGGAAACCCAAGAGATGGAGTTGGAAATGAATTACAGGCACAGTGTGTCTCCTTCCATTGGAATCATTGTCTTCCATGGAATCCTCCTCCAGGTCAAAGAGCAGTAAGGATATGGGGTGGCCATGAGAGAGAACAAAGGGGAGGTAGTGGAGCTGAGGACCTCTGGCCTGCTGCTCTGGGGATGATGGCCTCTGCCCTCAGTTGGATGGGGCCTCAGATCTGAGTCCTCCCTTGTCTTGGTCGCTTGATCTCCGCAGGGTTCAGGTGGATCTCTGGTTGCCCATGTGCTCTTCCAACCTCCAATTCTCTCCAGGACCCAGAATCCCATCTGAATGATTCTTTCCCTCCTGGAGGCCAACACTGTCGCTGAGACTGCCTCTGCAGGACTCTCCCTTCCTCCGTCCCTGTTCCTCTCCCTCCCTGCTCCCCTTCCTCCTCCTTCTCCCCTAGTGATGCTCCATGTCCTTCCTCCTGCCAAGGTCCACCAGTCATAATGTTGTCCAAAAGGGGGCAACCAAGGAGAGAGGAGATATCCTGGTTCCACGGAATCAACCCCCTGATCCTTCTGTGCTGGGAGCAGCTGTCCTGGTTCTGGGATTGCTGGGGAAGTACAGGGAGAGATGGCCCACCACCTCCCTATAGCCATATCTGCCCAGTGACTGAGATGACCTTCCCAGGGACATGTTTCAATGTAATACAGTGCCCTCTGTTTCCATCAGTGTTACAGAGGTTGAATGGAGATGGGAGCAGGTGCCCTCAGCTGTTCAGGGCAGCCCAGGAAAATGTCTACCAGTGTGGTCAGTGAATCACAGGATACCTGCCAGAGCTCCTGCTTAGGCTGGCAGGGAATGGACGGGGCAGGGGTGCGTGTAGGGCCCTGGGCAGGCCTGAGGAATGTTTGTAGTTTGGGTAAGGCTGGGGAGTGGGGAGCTTGACCAGGGCTGTGTGCCAGAGAGCTGGGTTTCTGAGAGGAGCTGTGACTCCCTAGCACTGCTCCAAAGAAACTCTGTGCTATGCCTAGATGGCAGCTGGGGAGAGGTTGAGTGGACCTGGGACAGCATGTGTAAAGCAGGTCCAGCATCCCCTTCACACCAGCCTGGAGGACACTGGACCATGACATGGGGTCTCCAGGGCAGCTTCATGGGGCATCATTCCCTTGGGAACACGTCCACAAGTTAGATTGGGCTGTGGTGTGAAGGCTGGCAGAAGCTAAGGGACACGGGAGCCTGTGTAGTGAATCCAGAGGAAGTTTGCTTTACCTCCTCCAGCTCTGAGAGTCCCCTTGAAGGTACAGCAGTTTGGTACAGAACGTTATGAAGGTTTGGTAAGGAAGGTTTGGTAGGGAACGTTATGAGGGAGAGAGTTTACCTATCTTCCATGTCCTGGCTCCCAATAGAATGTAGTGTTCTGGTTCTTTTGCACAGGAGAGAGTCGTTAGGGCTGCCAAGTCATGACCATGACCAGGTCTGGGACCATACCAAGAAAAACCCAGAATCTCTTGTGCAGCATTCCTGAGAGGCCTTGAGGAAAGAGACCAAGATTTGACATGTGGCAGCGGGAAAGGGAGGCAAGAGCAGGTATGATGGGAAAGATCCTTAAAATAAGCATGCAAGGAGTCGTGTGATGATGAAAAACCCAGCCTACCCCAAAGGCCCGTGGACACAATGTCTGTTCTTGTCACTGAGAAACTATGAAATGAGCAAATCATACCTGTTGCTAATGTATCCCTTTCCTTGGTGGTTTTTTATTCACCTTATTTCTCCAGAATGGCAGGTGCAGTCCCCTGTTCCCAGGAGCCCTGTCCCACTGTTCCCTTCCTCTGTGCCATTCCCTACCTGAAGAGACTTTGTCCTCACTGCTGGAGTCTTCGGTGCTTTCTACACGCAAATCTGTAGGAACTGAAACAGGAGCAATCCTGGTATGAGAGAGACTGCCTCAACCAATCATCCCAGTTCTGTTGAGGTTTCTGTGGGCCATGCAGCATCTGCCTGACACTTTTGCTCTGCTGTCAAATGTTCACGGGGCTGGTGAAACCAGAGACCTTCAAGGAGACAGGGAATGGAGTTTCATCCCTTCTAAAAAGACCAGGATGTTGCAGCAGTCACCTCAGTGTCAGTTATACATTCCCATGACCACACTCCTGTCCCAGTGCAACCATCTAAAACTCCAGTCATTATGCGACTTTTGACATGTGGCTAGTGGGAGCGAGGCACTGGACATTATTTTTCCCTTAATCATTTCCCTATAGTTCATTGAGATAATAAATTACTGTAAAATGGACACTAGACAGACTCTTTCCTGGTTAACTCAGCATTAGAAACCAACCAGGATCGAGAGAGAAGCCCTACTCTCGTGTGTATTTCTCCAGCCTTAGTGGCTGGCTTGACAGGGCCATTGATACATAAGACACTCCTGGTCTGACGCACACCCACCAGGCACTGTTGGAGGCCTTTTGTACCCTAAAAGATTAAGCTAAACCCCCAGTTCCTAGAATAAATGGGGAACAGATTCAGTGCAGCACTGACCAAAAGCATAATGTGATGTTCTTGAAACAGAGAAACAGCTAGAATAGACAATGGAACCACAGAGAACACAAGGAGTCAAAACTTTTCTAAGTGTGAAGAAGTAGGTAGTGGTTCCCTAGAAACTGAACTTCTAATACCTTGGATCACTCCCCTGAGCCAAAAGGCTGGTGCTGGCATTTAAATAGGCAGGGGCACGTGGGAGAGAAATAGAAATGCCCAAATGCACTCATGTTGGCATCAAAATGCTTGACAAGAGGGCCGCCTAGAAAGAGCATCTTCTTCTGAAACAGCGAACAGAATGAAAAGGCATCCCACCGATTGGAGAAGCCATTTGAAATCCTTATTTCAGAAAAGTTGTGTTCACTGACAAAACAGAAAACAACAAACAAAACAAAAGCAAAGAAAGAACGGGATTTCACCAAATGAAAGAATCGAGAAAAAGACTTGAATAGACTGTGCTGCAAAGGGAACAAATGACTGGGCAAGCAGACATATGAAAAGATGCTCAACATAAGACATCATGAGGGCAATGTGAATCCAAAGGACACTGAGCTGTGGCATTATCTGCTAGGATAGCGAGGACCCAAACCAGAAATTCAAGCCCAAAACCCATGTCGGAAGGATGCAGAAAATTTGAGATTTTGTATGCAATTAGTTGACTGCAGAATGGTGCAACTACCACAGAACATCCTCTTGAGTGTCCTCAGGGAGCAGCGAAAGTTACTCCCATGGATCCCGCAGATGCAAGTGAGGAAAAGAGATTGCAGAAAATCAGATTCTGTTCAAATACGTGTTTCTCACGAGAGAAAGTCTTATTTGCTGCCAAGAACCCTGAAACCTTGATTTTGCTCTGTTTCCATTCCAAGGCACTGAACTCCCTTGACTTGTCTATTGGACCAAACCTTCGGAATAAAACAAGCCACTCTTGCAAGGACAGATGTCCAGCGAAATGTATGGTGATTGTCCTGTCACACCTGTTGAGGTTTGAGGTACTCTTTTGTCACCTTGCAATGCACAGAGCACCCTTCGTTCCTGCGTGGAGGGGGCCCGGGTCCCCCCAGTGATGCTCATTCCTGGAAGACAACCTCATTCTGCCTTGGATAGGGCACCTTTTGGGGCCACATCTGAGAGCCCCAGCTAGGACCAGTGGTGGGTGTGTAATTTCCCCTGGGAGAAGGCCAGTTGCATTCTTAGACACAGTATCTGCAGGGAAATGGTAGATCTCCACGGGGAAACATGGAGTGAATTGGCCCCATCTGTTCCTGGCCACTGCTCCTTTGTCAGGTCCTCCCTGAATGGGCTGTTGCACAAAGATGCCATGGAAGCCACCTATAGAAGGGAGTAGAGTGTCCCAGCACTCAGTGCTTCCTATGAGGTTGGGAAGATGCATCGCGGGGCCTCTGATGCACAGACATGTGTGTAGGTGTAGTGTCAAGAGGGAGGTACTGTGACCATTCATGCCTGAGACCTACCTTGATGGGAGAGCCGATGGACACTGATTCAGTAACAGGGATTGGAAAAGACACACTTGTGTCTTTGGGGCACAGTCTAGCCTTTCCTAGTTAGTGACAGGATTTGTTTTCTAGGGGAATTTATGTGTATTTGCAAGGAAAGAAAACCTATTTCAATTTTAGGTGATAAAGAGTTTTCACATGAATTGACATTCATGACATGACATAGAAGGGAAACTTCCCTGAGAATGTGGACACCATTAATCGCCATGTTGAGGGGACCAGACACGTTTGAGAACATACCATTCACCCCCCTGACAGACACACCAACCCTGAGAACCACAGCACATGGATTCCCATGTAAACACACCTCCTGCCCAGCATGCAATCCTACAGCACTGAAGAACAGCACAGTAGCTTCCGGGGGCAGGGTCATGAGGCCTCGGGTCTTGGTCTGGAATATGACTCTTAGTCTCGTTGCAACAGGATCTGGATTCTGGGTGGTTCTCAAGATGGAGCATGCAAGGAAGCCCTACCTTGCCCACTGTCCAGGTTGCTCCAAACCAATGAGTGACTCTAGAGCACAGCATACATACCACTCTCCCTTTCCAGTAGGGCCACCTACAATTTCAGAAAAGAAAACATGATGAGCATCAAGTCATGCCTCATCCTGTGTGCACAGCTCTTTTGTTCTCTTGGTGATGGACAGGGTCATGGGAAGCAATATGAAATCCACCTAGAGGTGGAATGCCCTGGGTCCATTGGGTGGCAAGGCGGTGTCAGTAGCACCCGTGAAAAAACTCACTACCCTGTGGACATTAACTGAACCTGCTGTTTCCTGCAGGGTCTTTGGAATGGGGTCTCCATGGCTAACAGATGCTCCCTCAATAATCTCCCCACCACAGATGTTGTACGGGCTGAGGTGTTTGGATCTGATTTCAGAAATAAGAGAAAAAAGGGATACTGTACTTCACATGAAGAAAGGCTAACTTACCACCTTGGTGAAAAATGAGGCCTCTCCCTCTGTGCTGTCCAAATAAAGGCCATCACATGGGCTTGCCAAGGGATCTAGGTAGATACACACTGAGAGTGTCAGGACCCCAGCAAGACTCTTCAGGAATTGCTCAAGGAGCTTTACTTGGCGTGTACATGCGGACAAGTGTGTGTGTGGGGGAGCTAATCTGTCTGTACTGAGCTGTAGTTGGCCCTTCCTGGATGGAGGATGAAAGGTCCTAGAGTGGAGCAGGGACATGAATGGAAGCACTGACTCCTGTTGGAGCTACAGGGCCTGGAGTAGCTGTGAAAATAGTCCATCTCCAAGGTACACCTACTCCCTGCCCCCAAACCTGCACCACCTAGGAGCAGCGGAGTAGTTTCCAGGGACAGGGCCATGAGGCCAGGGGTCTTTCCCCAGAAAATCCCTTTCTGTTATTCCGATCTTTATTCTCAGTCCCACAGCACCTGGAATCAGGATGGTTCTCATCATGGAGCCTGCGAGGATGCCCCACCATTCCCCATTCCCCTTTTCCAGGTTGTTGCAAACAAGTGAGTGACCCTAGAGTCCAGAATACTTACTGTTGTCCCCTCCAGAAGGGACATCTGTGATTTCAGAAAGGAAAACAGTATGAACATCAAATGAGGCTTTGTCCTGTTTGCATGGCTCTTTTGTTCCCTGGGGGATGGGAGAAAACCAGATGGGGAAGTGTGCTAGAGGTCCGTGAGCCCCAAAGTATGAAGAGAGCAAAATGAGTCCTGCCCAAATGTGCCCAGTCTTCCTACAGGTCCGACGTTCCAGGTCCCACTGGACAAAATAGGTGGCAAGGAGGAATAGCTGCTACCTGTACCAAAGCTCCCTGCCCTCCAGATGGTAGGTGATCCTGCTGTGGTTGTCCCCACCCCCCTGCACTGCCTTTGTGATTAGGTAGCATTTGGTAACAGATTCTCACTCAAACTTCTCCCTACCCTGTCAATCGTGCATGTTGAGATATTTGTATGTGACCTTGATTGAAAAAGCCAGAAGACTGGAAGAGATTATGCTGAGTGAAATAAGTCAAGCAGAGAGAGTCAATTATCATATTGTTTCACTTATTTGTGGAGCATAGCAAATAGCGTAGAGGACAAGGGGCGTTAGAGAGGAGTAGGGAATTTGGGTAAATTGGAAGGGGAGGTGAACCATGAGAGTCTATGGACTCTGAAAAACAGTCTGAGGGGTTTGAAGTGGCGGGGGGGTGGGAGGTTGGGGTACCAGGTGGTGGGTATTATAGAGGGCACGGCTTGCATGGAGCACTGGGTGTGGTGAAAAAATAATGAATACTGTTTTTCTGAAAATAAATAAACTGGAAAAAAATAGATTGAATACGAAAATAAGTATCAGTATCCCCCTGTCTTCTATTAGGCCAAATATTAAAGAGATTTGAAACAATGTAAAAAAAAAAAGAAAGAAAAAGAAAAAGCCAGAAGACTTTTGTGTGTCCCACAAAGAATGGCTAACTTACAACCCTGGTGAAATATGGGGCATCTTCCTCTGTCATTCCTGTGGAACGTTCACCCGCCTGTCCATCCAGCAAAACTAGGGAGAGATAACACAGAATGGTCAGTCCACTGGTGGGGCTCGGCAGGAAGAGCTCAGGGAGTTTAGATTGGAGTGGGCATGCATGGGAGTGTATGGTGACATTGGGTTACATGGGTATAGACTGAGAAAGCTGCTTCTGCATCAACAGAGATCAGGGAAAGGAGCAGGAATGGAGAGAGAAATGTTGACTCTGAACTTTAGCTACCGGAATTGAAACAGTGTGACCTCTTCATCCTGAAAAAGGGTACACACTAATATGCACACTCCCTTGTACTGACAGGCAAGTTCCTCCAACCAGTGAATGTGTTGTGGTCATTGTTAAGACCGTTTCTTTGCTGCTCCTACCTATCTCTTACCTCTTCTAGGAGATTGTATTTCTTCAGAAGAACACTGTGTAGCAGGGTTGCATTTAATGTAAGCACAAGTACCCTAGATGTTTACATTTGTTCCTGAGTCATGCATGGTCAGGAATGACCAAAGACATAGGATATCTACATACTGAAATCTGTGCATTCCAACAGAGTCCCCATTCACAAAATGCTAATTCTTCCCAGTCTTCCTTTCCTGTGGCATGTGGGTGTGTCCTTTGAGTCAGCAAGACTCATTTTCCCAGGATCCCCCCCCATCAGGAAATGGCAAGTTCATAAGAGAGCGGAGGCCAGGCGAGAGAAGGGCACTCTCTAATCTGGCCATGTAGCAGATTTCCAGGAAGTTTGATCAGGCCCCAAGCTAATGATGAAGCTTTCCTGGCAGTTGTCATATGCCAGTGAGACTTCCCTATGTGCATTCAAGATGTGAGCATTTTTGTAAGGTTGGTGATGATGTTTTGATAGACTAAAGTAGCTTCTGATTCCTTTGTGTTTTAACCATGTCTGAGAAATGTACCCAGCTAGGACAGATGCCGGCCCCTTCCTTTCTCCCCATCCCTGTCTGAGGAAAGGGAATCCTAAACAACCATCCTGGTAGAACTGTGGTTAACGCGGAATGTGGTGTCCTAGGGGTGGTGTTCACAGCGGGGATGAAGGAGGTTTGGCTTGAAACTTTGACCCGTGCACTTAACTTCATTAAGTGGGAGATGTCTTCTGATGAAAGGCACCCAGTTAACACACCCACATGCCCAGTCCCATCACATCGACCCACACAAAAACAAGCCCCAACCCTCAGACGCACCAAGCACACCACTTGAATGACCTACTGTTTGCAGGGACTGTAGTACAGGGTCTGGTTTTCTACAGGACACACCATTTGTTCAGTTCACCCCAACCTCCGTTCCCAGACAGAATTCAGAATTCGGGAAGCTCTCCAGATCAAAGGAGGAGAGAAAGACTCTTCAGCTAGATCTGTTCCCCTAAAGGGAGTGATGGGAACACACGTATATGGGACATATCCGGTTGCTGCTCCTGAAGTTGGAGGAAGGCAAACCCAGTGAAGATCCCAGCACCCTGTGCACACCATGTGCCCACAGTTCTATGCCCTGGGTGTCGTAAGCAAGCTAAATGGGATGCAGTCATTGTGTTTATGATCCAGCAAGGAAGAAAATAAGCTCCAGAAAAGGCTCTGGCTTGGAATGTTAAATCTCCCAAATCAATTTTCTTCATCAGCTAATTACAAAGCCATTTTTCATAGACAGAATGATCTTGTGCAAAATGCTCACGACCATCCATTGCCTAAGGAATGGTGGTGATGTTTCTCAGTGCCCATCTAAGTATGGTGTTCGCTAATGGTATAAACTCACTGCAGGCTCTCAGAACCAAGGAAATTGTCTCTCCCCTCTGGCATGTACATGCTCAGATGTTCATGGAAAGATAAATCAAACACTGTATGTCCCTCAGAAGCACAAAATGACTTTACCGAGGTGACCGAGCGGCTCAGATATTGAGGCTTCTCCCTTCAGCTCAGGACCTGATCCAATGGTCCTGGGATGGATCTCCACATTGGACACCCTGCTCAAAAGGGGAGCCTGCTTCTTCCTCACCCTCTGCTACTCCCCCCACTTGAACTCTCGTGTGCTCTCTCTCTCTCTCTCTCCCCTTCTCTGTCTTTCTGTCTTTCAAATAAATAAAATCTTGAGGAAAAATGAGTTTACCTGAGGGAGAGTTGGAGTTTCTTCCTCTACCCTCAAAGTGGGTAGCTTTTCCATCAGGCCCTCGGGGGGAGCTAGGAGGATACAAAGAACTGTGAGGACACTGGTGTGGCTGTTCAGGAATTAGGCAGGGAGTTTGGATGCATGAGTACAGGAGGTGAGTGTGTGCAAGTGGGTGCGTAGAAGGTACTGTCTGCACTGCTGCCGGGCCTTCTCCTTGGTGCAGTGAGGAAGGGACGGAAGAGGATCAGGGAGAAAATATGAATAGGGTATTTGTCTTGCTAGCTAAAGTGAGCCCTATCAAAGTCAAATAGTCAGTCTAATACGTGTGAAACCTAACCTGGCTTCTGTGTGAGGACCGAGCCCCATAACCTCTCCTGACTGATGTGCCACTAAGGTGTCCCCTGCTTCTTCTTTGGAAATTAGTTCTGGGCACAAGATCCCAATATACTGTGACTATATGTATCATGTCTCTGTAAGATTTCGAACAGCAAAAAAAGAAGCCTTGCTTGCCAGGCTGAATTCAACCCTCAGAAAAGAAGCCTAGTAGTTTGCTTCACTCATCATTTGTCTTCAGAAAATCCATGTACAATGCTTCAGAACACTGACGTAAACAGCTGGCACTGCCGATGAGTTTGATAGATTCCTTCTACTATTCTTGAGCTTTCCCATGTGTCGGGGGGTGTTTCCCATGAAGACAGTGGCTGTCTGAACACCCCTAGGTGTTCTGACCAGTGGGAAGTTTCTTACACAGAGGAGTCTTGGAGTCTGTGCTGACAGGGTGTAAGCCAGCTTTGAAGGACATTTGCTCCAGGGGTGTTGATCCAAAGCTTCCAACCAAGCTTGACCTTGATTTCCTATTTGCCAGTGGTGTGTGAGTGTGTGCTTAGAGAATTTCAACCTTCCTGGGGCTTATGGAAATCTTACCAAGTACAGCAAATCCCTTCCCTGATGCTTTTCTGCCATTGATCATGTGTACACCCTGAGACTGGTTATGACCGATGTTGCCCTGTTCTGTCCTCCACGGGTCCACACCCTTTCCAGCAATGTGGGCTTGAGCATGAGGATGTGGCTTTTCCCTGTGCACTTGACTCCAGGGACCAGGCTGTAATCTTTAATGTGGGCTTCTATCCTTTCCCTGGTTTCTGTGAACTTGGAAGTCACTGTGTCATGTTGGGTCCTGTAGGGGACAATAGAATCTAGGTTTTTGGCTGTGTGTACAGATTCCGGTGGCCCTTTGCTAGCTGGCACCTATGGTACATCATTACCCCCTGGCTTAGGGACTAACACGGTGCATAGGCCAGAGAAACTTTCAGATTGTAACCTGAGCTCAAATCTTGGCTTTCCAAGTAGGAGTTCAAAAGTTTGGATCATTCATCTCCGCACCATGCCCGTCTCAGGAAAGCAAAAGGAAACGTCCTCCAGGTATAACTGTGGTGAGCAGAGGAACGAGTATGTAAAGTGTTCCAGGGTGATGAGAGTGTATTGGAAGGGTGACACTTTGACTGTGATGGAAGTGTGAAAAATATGTTGTGAGAAAGACACACATTAGTGTTCACAAGCATATCACATGAACATACAAACATGTACACACACGCAGACTCACACAAACATACACCCACGCCCCATGCACACAGGGCTTTCATCCCACGTGCACACAAATCACCCCTTCCCTATGTTCGAGTTTGTTCACGCCCTGTTCAACGTGCTCACCGTGCCTCACTGGACAGTCTTGGTCAGTATCCCCCAACCCCAATTCCTTGTTGGAATACAGAATCAGGGAGCAGGCTGCTTTTTTTTTCCAATTTATTTATTTTCAGAAAAACAGTATTCATTATTTTTTCACCACACCCAGTGCTCCATGCAAGCCGTGCCCTCTATAATACCCACCACCTGGTACCCCAACCTCCCACCCCCCCGCCACTTCAAACCCCTCAGACTGTTTTTCAGAGTCCATAGACTCTCATGGTTCACCTCCCCTTCCAATTTACCCAAATTCCCTACTCCTCTCTAACACACCTTGTCCTCCATGCTATTGGTTATGCTCCACAAATAAGTGAAACCATATGATAATTGACACTCTCTGCTTGACTTATTTCACTCAGCATAATCTCTTCCAGTCCCGTCCATGTTGCTACAAAAGTTGGTTATTCATCCTTTCTGATGGAGGCATAATACTCCATAGTGTATATGGACTACATCTTCCTTATCCATTCATCCGTTGAAGGGCATCTTGGTTCTTTCCATAGTTTGGCGACTGTGGCCATTGCTGCTATAAACATTGGGGTACAGATAGCCCTTCTTTTCACGACATCTGTATCTTTGGGGTAAATACCCAGGAGTGCAATTGCAGGGTCATAGGGAAGCTCTATTTTTAATTTCTTGAGGAATCTCCACACTGTTCTCCAAAGAGGCTGCACCAACTTGCATTCCCACAGTGTAAGAGGGATCCCCTTTCTCCACATCCTCTCCAACACATGTTGTTTCCTGTTTTGTTAATTTTGGCCATTCTAACTGGTGTAAGGTGATATCTCAATGTGGTTTTAATTTGAATCTCCCTGAGGGTTAATGATGATGAGCATTTTTTCATGTGTCTGATAGCCATTTGTATTTCTTGATTGGAAAAGTGTCTGCTCATATCTTCTGCCCATTTTTTTGATGTGTTTGTCTGTTTCATGTGGGTTGAGTTTGAGGAGTTCATTATAGATCCTGGATATCAACCTTTTGTCTGTACTGTCATTTGGAAATAGCTTCTCCCATTCCGTGGGTTGCCTCTTTGTTTTTTTGACTGTTTCCTTTGCTGTGCAGAAGCTTTTGATTTTGACGAAGTCTCAGAAGTTTATTTTCGCTTTTGTTTCCTTTGCCTGTGGAGACGTATCTTGAAAGAAGTTGCTGTGGCTGATATCAAAGAGATTACTGCCTATGTTCTCCTCTAAGATTCTGATAGATTCCTGTCTCACGTTGAGGACTTTTATCCATTTTGAGTTGATCTTTGTGTACGGTGTAAGAGAATGGTCGAGTTTCATTCTTCTACATATAGCTGTCGTGTTTTCCCAGCACCATTTATTGAAAAGACTGTCTTTTTTCCACTGTATATTTTTTCCTGTTTTGTCGAAGATTAATTGACCATAGAGTTGAGGGTCCATATCAGGGCTCTCTACTCTGTTCCACTGGTCTATGTGTCTGTTTTTATGCCAGTACCATGCTGTCTTGGTGATCACAGCTTTGTAATAAAGCTTGAAATCAGGTAAGGTGATGCCGCCAGCTTTATTTTTGTTTTTCAACATTTCCTTAGCGATTCGGGGTCTCTTCTGATTCCATACAAATTTTAGGATTATTTGCTCCAGCTCTTTGAAGAATGCCGGTGGAATTTTGATCGGAATGGCATTAAAAGTATAGATTGCTCTAGGCAGTATAGACATTTTAACAATGTTTATTCTTCCGATCCAAGATCATGGAATGGTCTTCCATCTTTTTGTGTCTTCTTCAATTTCTTTCATGAGTGTTCTATAGTTCCTCAAGTACAGATCCTTTACCTCTTTAGTTAGGTTTATTCCCAGGTATCTTATGGTTCTTGGTGCTATAGTAAATGGAATCGATTCTCTAATTTCCCTTTCTGTATTTTCATTGTTAGTGTATAAGAAAGGCACTGATTTCTGCAAATTGACTTTGTATCCTGCCACGCTGCTGAATTGCTGTATGAGTTCTAGTAGTTTGGGGGTGGAGTCTTTCGGGTTTTCCATATAAAGAATCATGTCTTCTGCGAAGAGAGAGAGTTTGACTTCTTTATTACCTATTTGGATACCTTTTATTTCTCTCTGTTGTCTGATTGCTGTTGCTAGGACTTCTAATACTATGTTGAACAAGAGTGGTGAAAGTGGGCATCCGTGTCTTGTTCCTGATCTCAATGGGAAGGCTGCAAGCTTTTTCCCATTGAGGATGATATTTGCTGTGGGTCTTTCATAGATAGATTTGATGAGGTTCAGGAATGTTCCCTCTATCCCTATACTTTGAAGCATTTTAATCAGGAACGGATGTTGGATTTTGTCAAATGCTTTTTCTGCATCAATTGAGAGGACCATGTGATTCTTCTCTCTTCTCATATTAATTTGTTGTATCACACTGATTGATATGCGAATGTTGAACCATCCTTGTAGCCCAGGGATGAATCCCACCTGATCATGGTGGATAATCTTTTTAATGTGCTGTTGGATCCTGTTGGCTAGGATCTTGTTGAGAATCTTAGCATCCATATTCATCAGTGATATTGGTCTGAAGTTCTCCTTTTTGGTAGGGTCCTTGCCTGGTTTGGGGATCAGGGTATGCTGGCTTCATAGAAAGAGTCTGGAAGTTTTCCTTCTGCTTCAATTTTTTGAAAAAGCTTCAGGAGAATAGGTGTTATTTCTTCTTAGAAGGTTTGGTAGAATTCCCCAGGGAATCCGTCAGGTCCTGGGCTCTTGTTTTTTGGGAGGCTTTTGATCACTGCTTCGATCTCGTTATTAGATATCGGTCTATTCAGGTTGTCGATTTCTTCCTGGTTCAATTTTGGTAGTTTATATTTTTCTAGGAATCCATTTCATCTAGGTTGCTATGCTTATTGGCATATAACTGTCCGTAATAACTTCTGATGATTGTTTCTACTTCCTTGGCGTTAGCTGTGATCTCTCCCTTTCCATTCATAATTTTATGAATTTGGGATTTCTCTCTTTTCTTTCGGATTAGTGTAGCCAGTGGCTTATCGATCTTATTGATTCTTTCAAAAAACCAGCTTCTAGTTACATTGATACGTTCTACTGTATCTCTGGTTTCTCCCTCATTGATCTCAGCTCTAATCTTGATGATTTCCCTTCTTATGTGTGGAGTTGGTTTGATTTGTTGTTGATCCTCCAGTTCTTTAAGGTGTAGAGACAGCTGGTGTGTTCTGGATTTTTCAATTTTTTTGAGCAAGGCTTGGATGGCTATATATTTTCCCCTTAGGACCGCCTTTGCTGTATCCCATAGGTTTGGGACCGAAGTGTCTTCATTCTCATTGGTTTCCATGAATTGTTTCAGTTCTTCTTTGATCTCCTGGTTGATCCAAGCATTCTTAAGCAAGGTGGTCTTTAGCTTCTAGATGTTTGAGTTCCTTCGGAACTTTTCCTTGTGATTGAGCTCCAGTTTCAAAGATCTGTGATCTGAGAATATGCAGGGAATAATCTCAGTCTTTTGGTATCGGTTGAGTCCTGATTTGTGACCCAGTATGTGGTCTATTCTGGAGAAGGTTCCGTGTGCACTTGAGAAAAATAAGTATTCTGCTGTTTTAGGGTGGAATATTCTGTATATATCTATGAGGTCCATCTGGTCCAATGTGTCATTCAATGCTCTTCTTTCTTTATTGATTTTCTGCTTCGATGATCTGTCTAATTCTGAAAGAGGCGTGTTAAGATCTCCTACGATTAGTGTATTCATATCAATATGACTCTTTATCTTGATTAACAGTTTTCTTAAGTAATTGGCTGCTCCCATATTGGGAGCATAGATATTTACAATTGTTAGATCATCTTGGTGGATAGTCCCTTTAAGGATTATGTAGTGTCCTTCTATATCTCTGACTACAGTCTTTAGTTTGAAGTCTAATTTACCTGATATGAGAATCGCTACCCCAGCCTTCTTTTGAGTCCCATTGTCATGAAAGATGCTTCTCCACCCCTTCACTTTCAGTCTGCATGTATCTTTAGGTTCAAAATGGGTCTCTTGTAGACAGCATATGAATGGGTCCTGCCGTTTTATCCAATCTGCAACCCTGTGCCGTTTTATGGGTGCATTTGCGCCATTCACATTGAGAGTGATTATTGATAGATACGTTTTTATTGACATCGAGTTACCTTTGAAGTCTTTCTTTATGTAGACTGTCTCTATATTTCTGTTCAATGCTATTCTTTTTTTTTAAGATTTCATTTATTTATTTTGAGAGAGAGACAGTGAGGGAGAACATGAACGGCGAGAAGGTCAGAGGGAGATGCAGACTCCCCATGGAGTTGGGAACCCGATGCGGGACTCGATCCCGAGACTCCAGGACCGTGACCTAAGCTGAAGGCAGTTGCTCAACCAACTGAGCCACCCAGGCGCCCCATGTTCAATGCTATTCTTGGGATATTCCCTCTTTTATAGAACCCCCCTTAATATTTCCTGCAGTGTCGGCTTGGTGGTTGCATAGTCTTTTAAGCCTTGCCGGTCTTGGAAACTCTTTATCTCTCCATCCATTTTGAATGTCAGTCTTGCTGGATAAAGTATTCTTGGCTGCATGTTCTTCTCATTTAGTGCCCTGAATATATCTTGCCAGCCGTTTCTGGCTTGCCAGGTCTCTGTGGACAGGTCTGACGTTATTCTGATGGGCTTCCCTCTGTAAGTAAGGAGCCTCTTTGCCCTGGCGGCTTTCAAGAGATTATACCTACAATTATAATTTCTCAATTTGACTATCAGGTGTCGTGATGTTTTTTTGGAGTGTATAATCTTGGGTGGAGATCGTTCAGCCTCTAGTACATGAACACTGGTTTCATTCGCGAGATTCGGAAAATTTTCATGAAGGACTTGTTCCACGATATCTTCTAGATTTCTTTCTTTCTCCTCCCCTTCAGGAATTCCAATAATTCTGACGTTGGAACTCTTCATGGCATCATTTATTTCCCTGATTCTGCTTTCGTGGGATCTAAGCTGTTTGTACCAGGCTTCCTCCTGATCCTTTCGCTCTATCTGTTTGTCTTCCAGATCACTAATTCTATCTTCTGTCTCAGTTACCCTAGCTTTGGGAGAGTTTAGATTGGATTGGAACTCATTGAGAGCATTGTGGACCTCCTCCCTTTTATCTTTAAGCTCCACCCTAACATTGTGAACATCCTGTCTGGTCACTTTCAGTTCGGCCCTAATCAATTCTGTTTGGTCATCCATGGCTTTCTCCAACCTAACTATTGCCTGGATAATTGTTAGCCTGAATTCTCTTTCCGACATATTGTCTATGTTGATAGCCGTTAGCTCTGTTGCAGAAGGTCCATCCTCTGTATTTTTCTTCTGTTGGGCATTCCTCCTACTAGTCATTTTGGTGGGAGAAGACTGAACAGATGTAGCTGGATGTATCAACTCTGGTGCAGTCAAGGTGCACCCTGGAACACTTCCTAATCTCCGTCTCAGAGAGAAGCCTCAGTCTGGGTGCAGAAGCTGAATAATTTCCCCCTTGGATCTGGCAGTGCAGGTTCCAAGTTAAAGACCCTGGGGTGCAGGATCTTTTGCTCGTCCCCAAAGTCAAGGCAGTGGCGGCTGTCTGGGAGCTCCTGACCGCCAGAGAGGTTCCAAGCAGCGATCGCACACTGAGATTTTGCCGCTGGCCCGAGCTGGGAGTGCCCGGCTTGCACGCACCTCTTTTCAGAGGCGGCTGTGTGTCGGGCGCGCGTCTGGGGCACTGAGAACGGGGCGCTGGTCCGTAAGCCGCAGGCTGGGCTTTTGTGCACCTCTGTCCGGGGAAGAGTTTCGTGCGCCCGCCGCTTAGACTTTGAAACAATGGCGCAGGTCAAGAAGCGCCCCCGGGCCTTAGTAACCCAGTAGAGCTCGAGGGACGTGCACACGCATTTCAAGCTTTGTGGTAGGGCTAGCGCGCGTTCTGCAGACCGGCGCAGCTCCCATCCCCTCACAGGAGCTGGAACCCACGCGCTCTGGGGCGCGCTGGCAGCTTAGGGACCAGGAGCTGGTTTCTCCGCCGCACTCTCTCTGCCACTGCGCCGGGGAGGCCATCTGGGACCGGGGACTTAAGCCCCTGTCCCTAGCCTCCCCGATTCCCACAATTTCCCCCCCAATCCTTTGCTCTTTTGGAGTGCTTTCAACCAGTCTCCAAGTTAATGCTGGTCCCCAGACGCAGGGCACTCTCGCTCGTATTGGGGTATTACTTTCACACCGGTCTCTCTGGTGGCTCCCTCCCCCTTTTGTTTATCTTCCGATATCAGTCCGCTGTTCCCATTCTGCTTTACCTGCTCACTGGCGTCTTCTGCCCCTGTAGAGATCCAGACGTGTATAATTCTGATCTCAGGCTGATTTCATGGGTGATCGGAGTTCTTTGGTAGGTAATCAGCTCACTTTGGGGTACCAGCTGAAAAGACGCCTCTTCCTAGTACCCCGCCATCTTGTCCCCCCCAGCAGGCTGATTTTTTGTCTAGATTTCCTCCAAGAGCCCTATGTTGTTAAATACATACAGCTGTCATTCCTCCCAGCGTCTACCTGCGATTGGGGAAAAGGAAACACAGTGAGGATCCCAGAATCCTGTTCACTGTTGGTCCAGCTCTTTGGTTTGGGGAGGATTTCAGGCAGTTAATTGGATGAGGTCCCATGGTTGAGACCATACCCCCCCACCCGAGTTGAAGAGGACAGTTTGAATGATGCAGGAGCTGTTCATGGCATATCTCCAAAGTCCATTCTGATCAAAAGACAGAACGTTCTTTTTCAAGAAGAATCCTTTTCTGCTGAAGAAGGTGTTTGATCCCATCGAGTTTGTAACTAAGGCTGTTCTGTGTCATCACCACTTTTGGGTCTACTGTGCATAAGAGGTCGGACTCAGCATTCCTCCACGAGGGGAGACTGCTGCCCCCTTCCCCTGGGAATGCCAGTTTTCATCAAACTCCACTGATGGAAAAAATCAAGGAAGCACCATTACTGTCTCTGAGAAAGAGAGGTGAGCTTACCTTAAGGAGAGTTGGGGCACCTTCCTCTGTCCAGCCCCTGGGAAGGCCCTTGGACTGGCCCTCCACAGGGTCTAGGAGAACAGAGAGGAGCTGTCAGGACACTGGCTGCACTACTCAGGAATGACTAGGAAAGTTAAGTCTTCTGGATGTGGATGGGAGGCCAGAGTGAATGGATATGAAGAGGGACCAAGCAAGGCCTGACGTGCTGCTGGGCCCACTTCCTTGGTGTACATAGAAACACAGAGGAGGGGAGCAGGATGGAAAAGGGAAACAGGGCCTTGACTTTCAATCAGAGGGGATGTCATCAGTTGGAACTCATTAACGTCCATCTGGGAAACACTCAAGGCACACTGGGTTTCATGGCACAGTCCCTGAGCCCTCCTGCCCACTGTGAAGCCAAGCCAGATTGTCACTACTTCACCTGGTCATAGGACCTGTTCATCTGTCTTCCCTGAACCTCTGCTGTGACACTATCAGTCCTCTATTGCCTTGGAGTAGTGAGTTTTTCGGTGATGGAATCTAAGTAATGTGGATGTTGTATTTGTTAGTATGTGTACATTCAATGACACTGCTCACATCCCTAATGCTTTTTAGACAGCGCTGCCATCTATGAGGAAAACATTGCCATCCTACCTCATGGAAACTGTACCCATGATGACATGACCGGCCCTCCCCCTATCCTCCCTGAACCTTCCCTTCCAATTTCTGGGTCTACAAATGCCCTACTCTAGTGTCCTCAAAGCCTGGGATCATGTAATGTACCTCTTATCTTGTGTGCTTGCTTTCAAATTGTGTGTTAGGTTTCTAGGGTCTGTCTCTCTCCTAAAATATTGGAAAACTTTGTTTCTTCTTATGCCTGAATTGCACACCATGATGTGTATAGATGCCATTTAATGTGTCCTTTCCTCCCATGATGGATTTGGGGGCTGTGCCTGTCTGTGGCTATTGGGAACCTAGCTGTGTGAGACCTTACTGCACAGATTTCTGTCTGTTTCCAGAATAGGAAGATGTCACTGAATGCATTGGCCCAAATTGTAGAATGGTAAACACATGGTATGTACTGGGTACTTGAGTTCCCCAAATGTTGTGAGGTCATTTTGTTCCTTAGAAGGTACATAGCACACCATGTAAGATGTGGCTTATGGGCGGAAGTAGAGGGGGGAGATGGTGAAACCTCCTGTCGTATTCTGTTCCATTTTTCTTTCAGCATTGCTGGTGGAAAACATAGTCTCTTTCTTCGTACACATCTAAGAACCATGTTTCCTGGAGAGACCTATAGGGACCTGTGTTTTCCAGAAAGACATAAGATCCATCCCTTCAGCTAGTAGACGCTTTTTTCCCATGTCCCTTGGATCCAGTTTGAATGAGAATTTCATCGTGACTTGTGGACTTAACGGGGACGGACGGCATAGAGGGAAATGGCTACGAGTGAAATCAGAGGAAAATGTGTCTCAGCAGTTTTAAAAGCTTCGGTTATGTCTCTGCTACTGAACGAAAGAATGCGTCTCCAATCAACGTAATGAGTCAATCTCCAAGGTAACTTGCTTGCTGTCGCAATGGAGTAGACCTGATTGTGGAGGAGAACCAGATTTTCTTCTTGGGTGGTCGTGGAGGGGCTGGTGTGGTTGTGGGCAGCTCCACATCCTCAGGTAGAGGCTCCACCCAAATTGCTTGGAGATGCATAGAAATAGAGAGCAGTGTAGGCATCTTGTTATCAGAAGACCATAGGGGTATGCGACATTTTTTACTTCTAGTCCAACCGTCTCCTGCTCCTACTCACCAGCTGCTCCTACTGCACCAGCAGGCATTCTTCCCTCCAGTTGGGACTTAGGAAGAGATCGCCGTGTGCTATGCTCTGAATTCCACCCCCTCCCACACCCACAGGTAATGTGGGCAATGGCTTGTATTGAACACAGACATGACAGAAACAGAGAAGAGTGCTGTGAGCACACATAATGGCCTGGGTTTACATCCAATTGAGCAGCCACACCTACCTGAGAGTGTTCCCAAAAACCCTCTGTGCCCCGTTTCCCTGCCCTCTGGCTTAGACGTTAGTGTGCCATCACGGTGTCCCAAGTGATTGAGTCCAAGGAGTGCCTGGAACCTAGGGCAGGACGGGATGCTTCCCAGTTGCTTGGCAGGTGCTGAGGAACGGACTGCCTATGGACTCAGCTAGATGGCTGGCTGTGGGTGAAGCCAGACCTGGGACTTGGGATGGCTCCACTGCACTGGAGGATGGAAGCACCCTCTTTATCTTTCCCATGAGAACGATGATTGACAGCCAACAGAGAATCTGTGTCCCTTTCTCCTGTCCTCCCCACAGCATAAATGATGGTAGTGGCAGTGGGCTGGAAGCCCATTGGACAGTGGAGGGCCCTTAAATGTAGGGTGGTAAAGGGACTGTCCTGAGTTGCCACCCTGATGAGGGATGAATCTGGGACAGAAATGTCATCGTTTCCCTGTGGATAGAGATCCCCGAGCCCCTGGAACCCACAAAGGGCCACTGAGAAAGTGTCCTAAAGTCCTGAACAAAGAGCTTCCCTCACAATCTCAAACCCCCCTGTGTCAGTGTTTCTGCAGGAGAGAGTGAGTGACACGAGACCAGTCTCAGTCCTCACTCACCTCTGTGTTTGTGGTCTTGGCATAAAATATGTTGTGGTTTCTTCCAAATGGAGCCCTAGTGAAGGACAAGGAACATGTAGCATTGGTCACTTTCCCTCACCTCTCTGAAAGGTCAGCACAATCACCCACAGCCATCCTGAAGGCCAGTTGAACCCCACAGCTACTGGTGTTCTGCTTGGCTCCAAAGCTGATTCAAACTCTCAATAATCACATAGGACCCCACCGAGAATTTGCTTGCCTTCCACTCCCAGTGGTCACACAATGACCCCACTGAGAACTCGCTTGCCTTGATCTGGCCAATATGGAGAAGCAGATCCTGGTATGAACAAACATGGAGTTGGCCATATGGGCTGGGGATGGTTTGTTTCAGGAAGGAGATATATGATGCTGAATGGCCTACTCTTGATGTGAGGACTGTTCTGAGGAGCCTGGGTGGAAGTGAGGTTACCCTGGCTGGAGTGAGTTCCCCCCTACTCTCTCATTCTTCCCCAACATCCTATGTCTACTCGCAGGTCTCTTGATACCTTCTGGAGACTGGAGACTGTAGGTTTGGGGGACATTCTTCTGTCTCCCTCCCTAGGCCAGGCCCTGAAAACCCAGGCCAGCACTATCTTTGAGAACAGCAGATAGTTCACTGTGCAGCTTCCGTTTGTTTTTTTCCACCCACCTGGTGGCACAGCCCGTTCCTGTCCACTCCCAGGCATCAAGCAGATGGCCTGTGAAACCCTCCACCTCAACCCATGAAAACACCCTGATATCTTCAAGTATCTCTCCTAAAAACAGCTGCATTTCAACTGTTGACCATTCCTCCGATTTTGTCATCTCCATTGGGAAGAGGCTACCGGCAATTCTTTCCCCTCAAATGTGTTGCCTGGGTCGCACCAAGATTCTCCTGATCCAGGGACAACAGTTTTGTATGTGACCTGGGTGTGTTCCCTATATAACTGTGTCTGAAATTGGCATTCAGAAAGAGTATGATTTTCTGAACATAGAAGTGATTTAAGGAAGGCAGCTTCCCCAAGAAATTCCAATGAAATAACCCAGAAAAAATAACAAACACAGGCACTGAACCAGGAGGATAAATCAGAGGGTGGAAAGGAAAAGCCAAAGAGAAGAAGATGGCCTCTGCAAAAGGGAGGCAACCATCCTGAGAGAAGGGAATTGAGAAAATCGATAGGCACATACCTATAAAAGAGCAGTTGAGATTTCCCATTGTGGGGACCTTTACACCTCTTGAGAGAAGAGAATTGAGAAAATCGATAGGCACACACCCATAAAACAGCAGTTGAGATTTCCCATTGTGGGGACCTTTACAAGTCTTCACCAAACTGCAAGTGGCTTGGCTAACAGAGTGACCGTTGAAACAGAAGGATGGGTGTGTGTCATCAGGTTACCATGGTGGTGGTTCATGAAAGAACTCTCAGGGAGCAGGTATCCCTGCACACTGTGGAGTCATGGAGGGAAATGGGTTGGAGAGGGGTTGATGGATGATGGGCATTGAAGAAGGCCCTTGTTGTGACCAGCTCTGAGTGGTGTAGAGAAGTGATGAGTTCCTGAATTCTACTGCAGAATGCAATACTGCACTGTAAGTTAACTAACTACATTTTTTGGCATTCAAAAAAATGAAACTAATGAGGGCACATAGGAGACTTAAATCCTCATTTTACTATCTGCCTCTCTGGAAAACTCCTATTTAAATGAGATTGTTCCACAGACTCTCTCTAGGAGTTCTTGGGTGGCTCAGTGGGTTAAATATTGGCCATAGGCTCAGGTCCTACTCTTGGAGTCCAGGATCAAATCTAGCATCAGGCTCCCTGCTCAGTGATAGCACATTTCCCTCTGCCCCTCAACCAAGTCATACCTGCTGTGTCCAATATGGAAAATATGTTAAAAAAAGAAAAAAGAAGTGCTTAATGTGGGGCTCCCCTCCCCAGGAATGCCCTGTGTTCCTTCCAGGAGCCCCTTGGAGCCAAGGGTGACAGTTACTAATATTGTCTGTGAGGCGGACTGCCTGAGCCATGAGCTAAGGATACAAACATATGTCTGTCATTTTTCAGTGAGTTGCATTATTTTGGATCCCAAGGTGCCTTTTCTGCAGGGGATGGAGAAACACACTTTGAATACACTGGATTCTCCCTGTGTGTCCGATTTCAAAGGCCCTTAGTGCACTGACCTCCCTCTTGCCTGCCACCCATCCTCCTTTTCCGGTCTGCAGGGAGGGTCTCCCTTTGTGGACAGTGGGTCGTCTCCACCACTGGATGGCACCTCTGGGGCCTGCATACATGGCATGCATATGTGTGGTCCCTGCATGGACACAGAGGATGAGTCAGATGACAGTTGGGTAGGACCCTCTTGGCAGCCGAGGTCAGTCTGTGCACTCTGGAGTCTTTGGACCCAAAACCTCTCTGCTGGCTTCACCCCTTATCCTGTACTCCCTGGAGCTTTGCATTCAGGGGTCACATCCATTGTAAGTCCCTGTGGGCCTGGCCACTGCCGTGTGGTCTCTTGGAAAGTGACAATTCAGAACTCCTTGGCAACAACCCAGGGGATATAGGCATTTACAGGCAGCAAATATAACGTGATTTCTTTAAAATAATTTCTATCTGGGGCACCTGGGTTTCTCAATCGCTTAAACCGTTGCCTTCGACTCAGGTCCAGCCCCTGGATCCAGCCCGTGTTAAGCTCCCTGCTCAGGAGAGTAGCACCTGCTTCTCCCTCTGCCACCGCCTGTCACTCTGCCTGCTTGGGAGCTCTGTCTCTCTGCCAATGAAGTGAGTAAAATCATTACAAAATAAACAAGTTAATAAAAATGAAATGTAAATGAAGATATTTTATGAGTTCTGCAACATAATATGATGGGAGGGGGAACAAAACCAAACGAGTAACAGCATATATTTACACACGACAAGACAATCGTCATGCTGCTTCAGGTAACACAATTATACCCTTTTATCCAATTGATATCTAAATAGAACATTTTTCTGGCACAGTTTTGGAAAACTTTCTTAATGATGTTATGAAAATATGCACGTTTAAAGAAATTAAGTTTTGGATAATATCAAGTAATCTCTGTCATTCTGGCAAATGTCAGATAACAATTAATTGGAGTTTACGACTTGATGAGGGTTTCCTTGGTGGTGGTGGTGTGAAGACTAGTATAGCTATTTAGAGTAACTTAGAGAATACGATGGAGGAAATTGGATGGATTTCTGATGTTCTGTCAAAATAGACTTTTTTTTTAATTTAATTTTATTTTTTTTCCAATTTATTTATTTTCAGAAAAACAGTATTCATTATTTTTTCACCACACCCAGTGCTCCATGCAAGCTGTGCCCTCTATAATACCCACCACCTGGTACCCCAACCTCCCACCCCCCCACCACTTCAAACCCCTCAGATTGTTTTTCAGAGTCCATAGTCTCTCATGGTTCATCTCCCCTTCCAATTTACCCCAAAGCACATACCCTCCCCAATGTCCATAACCCTACCCCCCTTCTCCCAACCCCCCTCCACCCAGCAACCCACAGTTGTCAAAATAGACATTTTAAAAAATATTTTACTTATTTGACAGACAGAAATCACAAGTAGATGGAGGCAGGCAGAGAGAGAGAGGATGAAGCAGGGTCCCTGCGGAGCAGAGAACCCAATGTGGGGCTCAATCCTAAGACCCTGGGATCATGACCTGAGCTGAAGGCAGAGGCTTAACCCACTGAGCCACCCAAGCACCCCCAAGATAGGTGTTTTCTTTCCGACAGCCAGGGCTGGTTTTTGGAAAGAAATTTTCAAAAAAACCTGAATCGGAACCCATTGATTTCAGGAATCTGAATTTAAGGTGAGGTGTTGGAGGCTATGGCATGCTTGGAGTCATGGATCAATCCAGGCCGTGACTTGTGTCTCCTTTAAAGTCCGGACACCTTGACAAGGTATTAAGGATGGGAAAGTTGAGTAACACTGATAGAGGGTCTCTGCTATGTGTCATGTGCTCGCCTATGTGACTTCCCACACGCTCTTCCTACAGAAGGGAACAATGTGGTCAGTGTCATGAATTCTTACTTGGTCCTTGTTGTTCCTGTACCTCCCATAACCCACTCCCTGGTTGATTGTCTTGCTAATGGCTTTAGCCGAGACTACCTGGCATCACGAGGTTTGCTTGTAGTTAATGTAAACTTGTTATAGAAACTTGTGGTCATCTGACTAGATACTGATGTATTACTCCTCCTGTTGTGGTCTGCCTTATAAATGATTATAAGATGTGGAATAAAATCGGTACTGTTGGACATCATCCTCAGTGCTGCTCCTGCCCCCATCTCTTTGTCTCTTAATTTCTTTTCACCATGATCTTACCCTCACGTTTCCTGGTTGATTTGTCGCACCGGCCACAACAAGTGGCTCCTGAACAGGGACCATAGCCACGTTTCAAGGGAGTGCCCAAGTACAGGTGAGTGGTTATCAAGATTTCGGTTAGAGAAGCCAAGGTTGACAGGCGATGGCAGGAGTAAAATTATATGGGGCAGTCTCATTTTATGGAAGAGGAGGATCTTTTTGTTATGGAATTGCAGACCCTTTTAAAGCAGAAGTGCTCTAAGCACTCAAAGAAGGCCTTACAGCAATTTTTTGGTGTATCTGATCTTTGTCTTTGGTTCCCTAAAGGAGGAATGGTAAATTTACAAATTTGGTAGAAAGTAGGGCAAGAGATTAAAAATCAGTTGAAAATTAGAGGACCATGTGCTTTCCCTGAAGGAACCATGAAAGTTTGGGAATATATTCAAGAGACTTTAGATATGCAACATTCTATATATTTAACCTCTATAGCTTCTCATTATTCTCTTTGTAATTTGGCCATAGATGAATTGGAGAATAAGTATGAACATCTTGGTGCTGGTATTTCTTCTGAGTTAGTTGCTGGCCTCACCGATTCTCATTCCCATCCTTTTGATACTCCTGGAGATGGAGTGCCTCTGAATGATGATAAAGACGTATTTCTTGCCTCTGCCCCTGTAGACCCCAGCCATTCTGTTTGTCAGCCAGAGTATCCACACTTTGGAAAAAATTTGAGTCTATCGGGGTTCAAACAAACTTCATGACACATAGACGAACTCAGACTCAGACTCAGAATCCCTTAAGATTTTTACCCCTAAGGACTCAAGTGTAGGATTTCCAGTAATGCTGAATCCTCAATCTGGCGTGGCCTACAGAGTTGGGGAGCCTGTACCTTAAAGTATGTTTCCCGTGAGTCCAAACTCAATCAATTATCCAAAACAACTTCGTGAAGGAGCTGAACCACTAAAAACTATGCTGTTAAAGTGGTCACTTTGTCAAGCCAAACAAGCAGGAGAGGATACTTCCGCTTTTTCCACGTACCCTGTGACACAACTGCCTGATGGCTGAAGGGCTTATAATACTGTAAGTTTTAAAATGCTAAAAGAAATTAAAGCATCCACTTTACAATATGGGCCTACTGTTCCATACACTTTGTCTCTACTGGATAGCGTAGGTTTAGAAGCCTTGTGCCCTGGAGATTGGAAAGTCATAGCACAGGCATGTCTTTCAGGGGGATATTATATTTTATGGAAAACAGAGTTCCTTGAAAAGACTAATGAAATTGCTATATATAACAGGAGAACTAATATTCCAATATCCTACGAAATGTTAATAAGAGATGGGGCTTATGCTGAGGTACAAACACACATTGATTATGCCGAAATTGCCTATCAACAAATTTCGCAATGTGCCTTAAAGGCATCGAAGGGTCTTCCTTCATCAGGAGTGTGAACTGAGGAATTGTCAAAAATTCAGCAGGGCCCAGGTGAACCCTATCAGGATTTTGTAGCCTGGCTCTTAAAGGCTGTTGGTAGAATTGTGGTAGATGGAGAAGCTGGAACTATTTTTGTCAAACAATTGACCTTTGAGAATGCTAATTCTGCCTGTCAAGCTGCTATCCGTCCATGGAAGAAAACGGGTACTTTAGAGGATTATATTCACTTAAGTGCAGAGGTCGGATCATCCTATATCCAAGGGGCAACTTTAGTGGCTGCACTGAAGGGTATTTCTCCAACAGAAATGCAAAGACATATGATTACAAAGGAGCAATTACAAAAACATCTTTATTTTCAATGTGGACAACCTGGGCATTTTAAGGCTCAGAGCCCACAGTTGAGAGTAATTTCTTCAGGAACTTCTTCCTCCTTTAATATTGGGAGAAAGTCTGCTCCCAGTTCCTTATGTCCTCGTTGTCACCGAGGATTTCATTGGGCAAATCTGTCATTCCCAAAGGGACAAATTTGGGAGCCCTATTTAGGGAAACTGGAAATGTGGCTCACTGTAGCCCCAACAAATAATATCATCAATGATTCCTCAGTCACCCTTGTCAGGGCCAATACTGCTGACCTCCCAGGCATCAACAAATTATATCTAGGTACCCCATCCACTGCAGCATTAGACTTGGCCCCGGATACACCTGCTTACATGGAAGCTGGGGAACCTCCCAAGGCTATTACAACCGGAATCTGGGGACCATTACCTAAGGGGACTTGGGGATTATTATTAGGGAGATCTAGTTGGACAATGAAAGGACTATCTGTCCATCCTGGGGTCATAAATGAGGATTATAATTAAAATTATGGCCACTTAAAGAGAAGGAGTGCTCTCACTACAACCTCGGATTCCTCTTGCACAATTAATTATTATGCCACGGCTGGAAACCAATAATCCAGTTTGTGAAGGGCAAGCGAGGAACTAGAGGTTTTGGCTCTACTGATGTTTGTTGGGCTCATTTAATTAATGTAGACAAACCTTATTTGACCTTATTTGTTCAGGGTTGAGCCTTTTCAGGATTGGTGGACACTGGAGCAGATGTTTCAGTAATCGCCTCCCGGCACTGGCCTAAATACTGGCCTCTTGTAGATTCAGATACTTCTATTAGAGATGTAGGACAAGCCTATCGTCCTAAGTTAAGTGCTAGTTTTTTAAATTGGTCCACTGATGAGGGTCATCAAGGAGTATTCCAACCATTTGTGCTACAAATTGATCTTAATTTATGGAGACGTAATGTCTTAACAGGTATGGGTGTTTCTTTGACAATAGTTCCTATCTCCAGATCTAAGCAGCATTCAGTTACAATGGCCTTTAATGGAAAAAATAGGATATATTTCAGGTAAGGGATTAAGAGAAGATTTACAGGGAAAAGCCCATGTGCTTCATTTATAATCACAACCTTCAGAAGCGGGGTCCGATTTTCTTCAGGGCACTGAAAACCCCTCCCATGCGCTGCCTATTGAGTGGAAATCTAATGACTCTGTATGGGTGGATCAGTGGCCCTTGCCTTCAGAAAAGCTGGCAGCAGCGGCTACCCTGACAGAAGAGCATCTGCTTTTGGGTCATTTAAAGGAGTCCGGTATCCCTTGGAATACTCCTATATTTGTGATAAAGAAAAAATCAGGAAACTGGAGGTTATTACAGTATCTGAGAGCCGTAAATGCTACCATGAAACCTATGAAGGCCCTTCAGCCTGGTTTACCTACACCATCAGCTGTTCCTCTTCAATATAAATTGATAATATTAGGTTTAAAAGATTGCTTTTTTACTATTCCTCTAGCCCCTCAGGATTGCAAACGGTTCGTTTTTACTATTCATAGCACTGATCATAAGGAGCCTGCTAAGTGATCTCAGTGGCAAGTTTTGCCCCAAGGTATGGCTAATAACCCCACCTTGTGTCAAGAGTTTGTGTCTCCTGCAAGTGCCCCGTTTTGAGTACAATTTGAACTAATGGTTTATTGCATACATTATATGGATGATATTTTATTGGCAGCTGAAACAGAAGACATTTCACAAAGTGCTTTTGTCTTTTTAATTAATCACTACAACAATATAATTTAATTATAGCTCCTGAAAAGGTACAAGAAATGGAACCGTTTGAATATTTGGGTTACATCATTGAGAATAAAAGAATTCACCCTCAAAAAATCACTTTGAGCGGGCACCTGGGTGGCTCAGTGGGTTAAGCCGCTGCCTTCGGCTCAGGTCATGATCTCAGGATTGTGGGATTGAGTCCCGCATTGGGCTTTCTGCTCAGCAGGGAGCCTGCTTTCCTTCCTCTCTCTCTGCTTGCTTCTCTGCCTACTTGTGAACTCTCTGTCAAATAAATAAATAAATAAAATCTTAAAAACAAATCTCTTTGAGAATGCAGTCTTTACGTATGTTAAATAATTTTCAAAAATTATTAGGAGAGGGGGGAGACAAGTTGGCAGGGAAGTAGGAGGAGGCGCGTTTTCAACCTGTACCCTAAAGTGAGTTGATTATCTACCAAATAACTCCGATCACCCATGAAATCAGCGTGAGATCAAAATTATACACGTCTGGATCTCTACAGAGGCAGAAGACACCAGTGGTCAGGTAAAGTGGAGTGGGAATGTTGGACTGATATCGGAAGATAAACAAAAGGGGGAGCGAGCCACCAGAAGCGACTGATTGGAAAGTAATACCACTAATATGAGAGTGCCCTGCATCTGGGGACCAGCATTAGCATGGAGACCGGTTGAAAGCACTCCAAAAGAGCAAAGGATCGCTGTGGGGGGGGGGCGGAAATTGTGGGAATCCAGGCAGCTAGGGACAGGGGCTTAACTCCCTGGACCCAGGACAGCCTCCCCTGGTGCTGAGCCAGAGAGAGTGTGCGGGAGAAAAGAGGTCTTGGTCCCTGAGCCGCCAGCACACCAGAGATTGTGTGGGGTCTGGTTCCTGAGAGGTACTGGGAGGCATGCCAAATGGCAGAATGCCAAGCCCTGCTACTGAGCCTAAGACACGCACACCCCACACCCTCCCCTGAGAGAGGTGCACAAAGAACCCCCTGGTGCTCTTAGACCTGTGCCATTGTTTCAGAGCCTGAGAGGCATGCCCCAAACTCTCCCTTAAGAGAGGTGTATGAAGGCACAGCCTGGTGCTTTTGGACCTGTGCCCCGCTCTCAGAACCTGAGACATGTGCGAGACCCACAGCCTCCCCTGAGAGAGGTGCCTGCAAGCTGGGCGCTCTTAGACCCAGAAAGACAGGCACTCCCTGCCTGGGCCAGTGGGAAAAATTCAGTGTGCGATCACTGCTTGGAATCTCTCTGGCAGTCTGGAGCTGTTCAGACAGCCGCCACTGCTGTGGTTTTAGGTGCAAGCAGAAGATCCTGCGTCCCTGGGGACCACGACTCAGAAGCTGTTCTGCCAGCGACCAAGGGGGAATTTATGTAGGCTCTGCAGCCACACTGAGGCTTCTCTCTGAGAGGGAGGTCAGGGTTCAGTTTGCTTTCCTCTAAACCTACAAAACCCACCAAAAGCGGTCAAGGTGAGAGGAAAAAAAAATGAACAAACATAAAAACCTCCAAAGAACAAAAGCCTGAAAAAACCGGTATCTTCAGAGGCCACCCCCTTGAGGGGGGCGGGAGGACTTAACTCAGGGAACATTGACTGAAAACTCACCTGGCAGGTCCCTTCCTCAGAAATCCAACCAGGAAAGAAAAAAAAAAAAAAAAAGACTACAAGAGAACAACCATTTCTACTTCATAGGACAACATTTATTTTTAATTTGTTCCCACTATTCTGGCTCATTTTTTATATAGATAATTTTTAACCTATTTACCATCACAGTGAGCTGTCCAGTACATCAAATTCCATAATAACTCTCTTTTTGATACACACACCTGTGTTTTGCTTTTGCATTTCTATATTTTAAATTTCCTTTTTTTTATTTTATTTTAGTTTAGTCTAGTTTATTCCTTTTTTAATTTTTATTTTCTAATATTCATATAGAGTTAAACTTCAACATAATCCCCTTTCCCCAGTCAATAATACCCCTATAGGTAAACCAATTTTTAATCCCCCTTTATCTTTGGTAAGTTGAGTCCGTTAACAAAGATATCACATCTTGGAAGAATCAAAACAACCTTCCTCTCCCACACTAAGAATTTATAACCACTCTCCCATCTTTTTTCTTCCACCAGTGTTTCTCTGTTTTTCTATTTGTCCTGATGATATATAAATCTTATACTTGGGGTTCTTTTTAACGAGGTTCTTCCTTTATTTGCGCATATATATATATTTTTTTTTCCTCTTCTCATATACTTTTATCAGTCTTTTTGTCGGGTTTGTTTGTATACTTCATAAATCTTACCTTGGGGCCCATTTGGGCTGAACATTCTCTTATCTTCCCTTTCTATCCTGTCTCTCTCTCTCTCTCTTTTCCCTTTTTCTTTTCTTTTTTCTCTCGTTTGGGTGGGGAATCCTGATTACTCAGAAACGTTCCAGGGTGCACCTAGACTGCACCACTGTTGATACATCCAGGTACATCTGTTCAGCCATCTCTCACCACAATTACTAGGAGGAAGAATGCCCAACAGAAAAAAAAATACGGAGGATGGACCTTCTGCAACAGTGATAACAGCTATCAACGTAGACAATATGTTGGAAAGAGAATTCAGGCTAACAATTATCTAGGCAATAGCTAGGTTGGAGAAAGCCATAGATGATGAAATGGAATTGATGAGGGCCAAACTGAAATCAACAAGAGATGGTGTACAAAATGTTAGAGCAGAGCTAAAAGCTACCAGGGATGAGGTATGCAATGCTCTCAAAGAGTTCCAACCCAATCTAAATTCTCTCAATGCCTGAGTAACTGAGACAGAAGATAGAATTAGTGATCTGGAGGACAAACAGAAAGAGAGAAAGGATCAGGAGGAAGCCTGGTACAAACAGCTTAGAAGCCACGAAAATAGAATCAGGGAACTAAATGATGCCGTGAAACGTTACAATGTCAGAATTATTGGAATTCCTGAAGGGGAGGAGAAAGAAAGAAATCTAGAAGATATCGTGGAACAAGTCCTTCATGAAAAATTTCCCAATCTCATGAATGGAATGAGCGTTCATGTACTAGAGGCCGAATGGTCTCCACCCAAGATTATAGATTCAAAAAAAAATCTAGGCACCTGATAGTCAAATTGAGGAATCATAATTGTAGATATAACCTCTTGAAAGCTGCTAAGTCAAATAGGCTCCTTACTAACAGAGGAAAGACCATCAGAATGTCCACAGAGACCTGGCAAGCCAAAAAGGGCTGCCAAGATATATACAGGGCACTAAATGAGAAGAACATGCAGCCAAGAATACTTTATCCAGCAAGGCTGACATTCAAAATGGATGGAGAGATAAAGATTTTCCAAGACTGTTGTGGCTTAAAGGACTATGCAACCACCAAGGCAACACTGCAGAAAATATTAAGGGGGATTCTATAAAAGAGGAAAAATCCTAAGTGTAGTATTGAACAGAAATATAGAGACAATCTACAGAAAGAAAGACCTCAAAGGTAACATTATGTCAATAAAAACGTATCTATCAATAATCACTCTCAAAGTGAATGGCCTAAATGCGCCCATAAAATGGCACAGGATTACAGATTGGATAAAACGACAGGACCCATGAATATGTTGTCGACAAGAGACCCATTTTGAACCTAAAGATACACCCAGACTGAAAGTGAAGAGATGGAGAAGAATCTTTCATGCCAATGGGCCTCAAAAGAAGGCAGGGGTAGCAATTCTCATATCAGATAAATTAGATTTTAAACTAAAGACTGTAGTCAGAGATACAGAAGGAAACTACATCATTCTTAAAGAGACTATCCACCAAGATGATCTAACAATTTGAAATATCTATGCCCAAAATATGGGAGAAGCCAATTACATAAGAAAACAGTCTACAGAAAGAAAGACTTCAAAGGTAACTCGATGTCAATAAAAACGTATCTATCAATAATCACTCTCAATGTGAATGGCCTAAATGTGCCCATAAAACGGCACAAGGTTGCAGATTGGATAAAATGACAGGACCCATCCATATGTTGTCTACAAGAGACCCATTTTGAACCTAAAGATACACCCAGACTGAAAGTTAAGGGATGGAGAAGCATCTTTCATGACAATGGACCTCAAAAGAAGGCTGGGGTAGCGATTCTTATATCAGATAAATTAGACTTTAAACTAAAGACTGTAGTCAGAGATACAAAAGGTCACTACATAATCCTTAAAGGGACTATCCACCAAGATGATCTAACAATTGTAAATATCTATGCTCCCAATATGGGAGCAGCCAATTTCTTAAGAAAACTGTTAATCAAGATAAAGAGTCATATTGATATGAATACCCTAATCATAGGAGATCTTAACACGCCCCTCTCAGAAATAGACACTTCATCGAAGCAGAAAATCAATAAAGAAATAAGAGCATTGAATGACACATTGGACCAAGATGGACCTCATAGATATACACAGAACATTCCACCCTAAAACAACAGAATACTCGTTCTTCTCAAGTGCACATGGTAATTCTCCAGAATAGACCATATACTGGGTCACAAATCAGGACTCAAACAATACCAAAAGACTGAGATTATTCCCTGCATATTCTCAGATAACAATGCTTTGAAACTGGAGCTCAATCACAAGGAAAAGTTCAGAAGGAACTCAAACACCTGGAAGCTAAAGACCACCTTGCTTAAGAATGCTTGGATCAACCAGGAGATCAAAGAAGAACTGAAACAATTCATGGAAACCAATGAGAATGAAGAAAACTGTTAATAAAGATAAAGAGTCATATTGATATGAATACATTAATAGTAAGAGATCTTACCACACTTCTCTCAAAAATAGAAAGTTCATCACAGCAGAAAATTAATAAAGAAACAAGAGCATTGTATTACATACTGGACCAGATGGACCTCATAGATATATACAGAACATTCCAACCTAAAACAACAGAATACTCATTATTCTCAAGTGCACCTGGAACCTTCTCCAGAATAGACCACATACTGAATCACAAATCAAGACTAAACTGATACCAAAAGACTGAGATTATTCCTTGCATAATCTCATATCACAATGCTTTGAAACTGGAGCTCAATCACAAGGAAAAATTCATATGGATCTCAAACACCTGGAAGCTAAAGACCACCTTGCTTAAGAATGCTTGAATCTGGGGGCGCCTGGGTGGTTCAGTGGTTTAAGCCTCAGCCTTCAGCTCAGGTCATGATTGCAGGGTCCTGGGATCAAGCCCCACATCGGGTTCTCTGCTCAGCAGGAAGCCTGCTTCCCCCCTCTCTCTTCCTGCCTCTCTGCCTACTTGTGATCTCTCTCTGTCTATCAAATAAATCAATAAAAATCTTTAAAAAAAAAGAATGCTTGTATCTACCAGGAGATCAAAGAAGAACTGAAGCAATTCATGGAAACCAATGAGAATGAAGATACTTAGGTCCAAAACCTATGGGATACAGCAAGGCGGTCTTAAGAGAGAAATACATAGCCATCCAAGCCTCCCTCAAAAAAAAAACTGAAAAATCCAGAACACAGCAGCTGTCTCTACACCTTAAAGAACTGAAGAATAAACAATAAATCAAACCAACTCCACACATAATAAGGGAAATCATCAAGATTAGAGCTGAGGTCAATGAGGTAGAAACCAGAGATAGAGTAGAATGTATCAATGAAACTAGAAGCTGGTTTTTGAAAGAATCAATAAGATCAATAAACCATTGGCCACACTAATCCAAAATAAAAGAGAGAAAGCCAAATTCATAAAATTATGAATGAAAGGGGAGAGATCACAACTAACACCAAAGAAGTAAAAACAATCATCAGAAGTTATTATCAACAGTTATATGCCAATAATCTAAGCAACCTAGTTGAAATGGATGCATGCCTGGAAAATTATAAACTCCCAAAATTGAACCAGGAAGAAATTGACAACCTGAATAGAATGATATCTAGTAATAAGATTGAAGCAGTGATCAAAAACCTCCCACAAAGGGAGGCCTGTGTGGCTCCGTTGGTTGGATGACTGCCTTCAGCTCAGGTCATGATCCAAGAATCCCAGGATCGAGTCTGGCATTGGGCTCCCAGCTCCATTGGGAGTCTGCTTCTCCCTCTGACCTTCTCCTCGCTCATGCTCTCTCTCACTGTCTCTCTCTGAAATAAATAAATAAAATCTTAAAAAAAAGCTCCCAAAAAACAAGAGCCCAGGACCTGATGGATTCCCTGGGCAATTTTATGAAACTTTCAAAGAATAAATAACACCCATTCTCATGAAGCTGTTTAAAAACATTGAAGCAGAAGGAAAACTCTCAGACTCCTTCTATGAAGACAACATTACCCTGATACCCAAATCAGGCAAAGACCCTACCAAAAAGGAGAATTTCAGACGAATGTCACTGATGAATATGGATGCTAAGATTCTCAACAAAATCATAGCAAACAGGATCCAACAGCACATTAAACACTTTATCCAGCATGGGTTCGCCTGTGTGGCTCAGTGAGTTAAAGCCTCTGCCTTCAGCTGAGGTCATGATCTCAGAGTCCTGGGATCGAGCCCTGCATCAGGCTCTCTGCTCAGCAGGAGCCTGATTCCTCATCTCTCTCTGCCTGCCTCTCTGCCTAGTTGTGATTTCTGTCTGTCAAATAAATAAATAAAATCTTAAAAAAAAAAGAATTTATTTTAAAAAAATTATCCACCATGGTCAGTTGGGATTCATTCCTGGGCTACAAGGTTGTTTTACCATTCACAAATCAATCAATTTGATAGAACAAATTAATATGAGAAGAGAAAAGGACCTCATGGTCCTCTCAATTGATACAGAAAAAGCATTTGACAAAATCCAGGATCCATTCCTCATTAAATCACTTCAAAGTATAGGGATAGAGGGAACATTCCTGAACTTCATCACATCTATCTATGAAAGACCCACAGCAAATATCATCCTCAATGAGAAAAAGCTTGTAGCCTTTCCATTGAGATCAGGAACACGACAAGGGTGCCCACTCTCACCACTCTTGTTCAACATAGTATTAGAATTTCTAGCAACAGCAATCGGACAACGAAGAGAAATAAAATGTATCCAAATTGGCAGTGAAGAAGTCAAACTCTCTCTCTTCGCAGATGACATGATTGTTTATATTGAGAACTCAAAACACTCCACCCCCAAACTACTAGAACTCATACAGCAATTCAATAACGTGTCAGGGTACAAAGTCAATGCACAGAAATCAGTGGATTTTTTATACACAAACAATGAAAATACAGAAAGGGAAATCAGAGAATCGATTCCATTTACTATAGCACCAAGAAGCTTAAGATCCCTGGGAATAAACCTAACTAAAGAGGTGAAGGATATGTATGTACTCGAGGAAGTGCAGAACACTCATGAAAGAAATTGCAGAAGACACAAAAGATAGAAGACCATTCCATACTCTTTGATCAGATGAATAAACATTGTTAAAATGTCTATACTGCCTAGTGCAATCTATACTATTAATGCCATTCCGATAAAAATTCCACCAGTATTTTTCAAAGAGCTGGAACAAATAATCCAAAAATTTCTATGGAACCAGAAGAAACCCAGAATCGCGAAGGAAATGCTGAAAAACAAAAATAAAACTGGCGGCATCACATTACCTGATTTCAAGCTTTACTACAAAGCTGTGATCACCAAGACAGCTTGGTACTGGCATAAAAACAGACATGTAGACCAGTGGAACATAGTAGAGAGCCCAGATATGGACCCTCAACTCTATGGTCAATTAATCTTTGGCAAAACAGGAAAAAATATACAGTGGAAAAAAAAAGTCTCTTCAATAAATGGTGCTGGGAAAACTGGACAGCTATATGTAGAATAATGAATCTCAACCATTCTCTTAAACCGTACACAAAGATAAACTCAAAATGGATAAAGGACCTCAACGTGAGACAGGAATACATCAGAAACCTAGAGGAATACATAGACAGTAACCTTTCCAATATCAGCCACAGCAACTTCTTTCAAGATACGTCTCCAAAGGCAAAGGAAACAAAAGCGAAAATAAACTTCTGGGACTTCATCAAAATCAAAAGCTTCTGCACAGCAAAGGAAACAGTCAAAAAAACAAAGAGGTAACCCACAAAATAGAAAAAGATATTTGTAAATGACAGTACAGACAAAAGGTTGATATCCAGGATCTATAAAGAACCCCTCAAACTCAACACACACAAAACAGACAATCATATCAAAAAATGGGCAGAAGATATGAACAGACACTTCTCCAATCAAGACATACAAATGGCTATCAGGCACATAAAAAATGTTCATCATCACTAGCCATCAGAGAGATTCAAATTAAAGCCACATTGAGATATCACCTTACACCAATTAGAATGGCCCAAATTATCAAGACAGGAAACAACATATCTTGGAGGGGATGTGGATAAAGAGGAACCCTCTTACACTGTTGGTGGGAATGCAAGTTGGTGCAGGCACTTTGGAGAACAGTGTGAAGATTCCTCAAGAAATTAAAAATAGAGCTTCCCTATGACCCTGCAATTGCACTCCAGGGTATTTACCCCAAAGATACAGATGTAGTGAAAAGAAGGGCCATCTGTACCCCCAATGTTTAAAGCAGCAATGGCCACGGTCACCACTGTGGAAAGAACCAACATGCCCTTCAACAGACGAATGGATAAAGAAGATGTTGTCCATATACACTATGAAGTATTATGCCTCCATCAGAAAGGATGAATACCCAACTTTTGTAGCAACATGGATGGGACTGGGAGAGATTATGCTGAGTGAAATAAGTCAAGCAGAGAGAGTCAATTATCATATGGTTTCACTTATTTGTGGAGCATAACAAATAGCATGGAGGAAAAGGGGAGTTATAGAGGAGAAGGGAGTTGGGGGAATTTGGAAGGGGAAGTTAACCATGATAGACTATGGACTCTGAAAAATAATCTTAGGGGTTTGAAGCAGCAAGGGGGTGGAAGGTTGGGGGAAACAGGTGTTGTGTATAAGAGACGACACAGATTGCATGGAGCACTGGGTGTGGTGCAAAAAGCAATGAATACTGTTATGCTGAAAATAAATTTAAACAAAATTATTATGAGATATTAACTGGATTAGGCCCTTTCTACATTTAACAGCTGTTGATATGAAACCTTTATTTGATATCCTAAAAGGACATGGTTCTCCTTTTACTCCTCAAGTTTTAACTGACAGCGCTAAGGCAGCATTGCAATTAGTCAATGATAAATTGTCACCAGCACAACTTTATCAATATGATCCTACCACACCTATATACCTACTATTGTTAATGCCATCAAAATTACCCTTTGCAGTGATATGGCAAATTCAAGGACCCCTGGAATGGATCCATTTAGCACTACATCACTTGCATATTATTACCGGGCAAATAGAATTGTTAATGCAACTGATCACTAGGGTTCACCAGCAAATTGTTCATATTCCAGGTAAAGAAACTGATTGTTTAATTTTACCAATGTTAACTATTGATTGTGTGCAGACATTATTCAATTTTTTTATTTTTTTATTTTTTATTTTTATTTTTTTATTATTTTTTTCCAATTTATTTATTTTCAGAAAAACAGTATTCATTATTTTTTTCAACACTAGTGCTCCATGCAAGCCATGCCCTCTATAATACCCACCACCTGGTACCCCAACCTCCCACCCCCCCAGCCACTTCAAACCCCTCAGACTGTTTTTCAGAGTCCATAGTCTCTCATGGTTCACCTCCCCTTCCAATTTACCCAAATTCCCTATTCCTCTCTAAAGCCCCTTGTCCTCCATGCTATTGGTTATGCTCCACAAATAAGTGAAACCATATGATAATTGACTCTCTCTGCTTGACTTATTTCACTCAGCATAATCTCTTCCAGTCCCGTCCATGTTGCTACAAAAGTTGGGTATTCATCCTCTCTGATGGAGGCATAATACTCCATAGTGTATATGGACCACATCTTCCTTATCCATTCATCCGTTGAAGGGCATCTTGGTTCTTTCCATAGTTTGGCGACTGTGGCCATTGCTGCTATAAACGTTGCGGTACAGATGGCCCTTCTTTTCACGACATCTGTATCTTTGGGGTAAATACCCAGGAGTGCAATTGCAGGGTCATAGGGAAGCTCTATTTTTAATTTCTTGAGGAATCTCCACACTGTTCTCCAAAGAGGCTGCACCAACATGCATTCCCACCAACAGTGTAAGAGGGTCCCCCTTTCTCCACATCCTCTCCAACACATGTTGTTTCCTGTTTTGTTAATTTTGGCCATTCTAACTGGTGTAAGGTGATATGTCAATGTGGTTTTAATTTGAATCTCCCTGAGGGCTAATGATGATGAGCATTTTTTCATGTGTCTGATAGCCATTTGTATGTCTTGATTGGAGAAGTGTCTGTTCATATCTTCTGCCCATTTTTTTGATGTGTTTGCCTGTTTCGTGTGGGTTGAGTTTGAGGAGTTCATTATAGATCCTGGATATCAACCTTTTGTCTGTACTGTCATTTGCAAATATCTTCTCCCATTCCGTGGGTTGCCTCTTTGTTTTTTTGACTGTTTCCTTTGCTGTGCAGAAGCTTTTGATTTTGATGAAGTCCAGAAGTTTATTTTCGCTTTTGTTTCCTTTGCCTTTGGAGACGTACCTTTTTTTTTTTTCTAATTTATTTAGTTTCAGAAAAACAGTATTCATTATTTTTTCACCACACCCAGTGCTCCATGCAAGCTGTGCCCTCTATAATACCCACCACCTGGTACCCCAACCTCCCACCTCCCCGCCACTTCAAACCCCTCAGATTGTTTTTCAGAGTCCATAGTCTCTCATGGTTCATCTCCCCTTCCAGTTTACCCAAAAGCACATACCCTCCCCAATGTCCATAACCCTACCCCCCTTCTCCCAAACCCCCTCCCCCCAGCAACTCACAGTTTGTTTCGTGAGATTAAGAGTCACTTATGGTTTGTCTCCCTCCCTATCCCATCTTGTTTCATGGATTCTTCTCCTACCCACTTAAGCCCCCATGTTGCATCACCACTTCCTCATATCAGGGAGATCATATGATAGTTGTCTTTCTCCGCTTGACTTATTTCGCTAAGCATGAATTACGCTCTAGCTCCATCCATGTTGTCGCAAATGGCAAGATTTCGTTTCTTTTGATGGCTGCATAGTATTCCATTGTGTATATATAACACATCTTCTTGATCCATTCATCTGTTGATGGACATCTAGGTTCTTTCCATAGTTTGGCTATTGTGGACATTGCTGCTATAAACATTCGGGTGCACGTGCCCCTTTGGATCACTACGTTTGTATCTTTAGGGTAAATTCCCAGTAGTGCAATTGCTGGGTCATAGGGCAGTTCTATTTTCAACATTTTGAGGAACCTCCATGCTGTTTTCCAGAGTGGTTGCACCAGCCTGCATTCCCACCAACAGTGTAGGAGGGTTCCCCTTTCTAAGAATCCCAGGATCGAGTCTGGCATTGGGCTCCCAGCTCCATTGGGAGTCTGCTTCTCCCTCTGACCTTCTCCTCGCTCATGCTCTCTCTCACTGTCTCTCTCTGAAATAAATAAATAAAATCTTAAAAAAAAGCTCCCAAAAAACAAGAGCCCAGGACCTGATGGATTCCCTGGGCAATTTTATGAAACTTTCAAAGAATAAATAACACCCATTCTCATGAAGCTGTTTAAAAACATTGAAGCAGAAGGAAAACTCTCAGACTCCTTCTATGAAGACAACATTACCCTGATACCCAAATCAGGCAAAGACCCTACCAAAAAGGAGAATTTCAGACGAATGTCACTGATGAATATGGATGCTAAGATTCTCAACAAAATCATAGCAAACAGGATCCAACAGCACATTAAACACTTTATCCAGCATGGGTTCGCCTGTGTGGCTCAGTGAGTTAAAGCCTCTGCCTTCAGCTGAGGTCATGATCTCAGAGTCCTGGGATCGAGCCCTGCATCAGGCTCTCTGCTCAGCAGGAGCCTGATTCCTCATCTCTCTCTGCCTGCCTCTCTGCCTAGTTGTGATTTCTGTCTGTCAAATAAATAAATAAAATCTTAAAAAAAAAAGAATTTATTTTAAAAAAATTATCCACCATGGTCAGTTGGGATTCATTCCTGGGCTACAAGGTTGTTTTACCATTCACAAATCAATCAATTTGATAGAACAAATTAATATGAGAAGAGAAAAGGACCTCATGGTCCTCTCAATTGATACAGAAAAAGCATTTGACAAAATCCAGGATCCATTCCTCATTAAATCACTTCAAAGTATAGGGATAGAGGGAACATTCCTGAACTTCATCACATCTATCTATGAAAGACCCACAGCAAATATCATCCTCAATGAGAAAAAGCTTGTAGCCTTTCCATTGAGATCAGGAACACGACAAGGGTGCCCACTCTCACCACTCTTGTTCAACATAGTATTAGAATTTCTAGCAACAGCAATCGGACAACGAAGAGAAATAAAATGTATCCAAATTGGCAGTGAAGAAGTCAAACTCTCTCTCTTCGCAGATGACATGATTGTTTATATTGAGAACTCAAAACACTCCACCCCCAAACTACTAGAACTCATACAGCAATTCAATAACGTGTCAGGGTACAAAGTCAATGCACAGAAATCAGTGGATTTTTTATACACAAACAATGAAAATACAGAAAGGGAAATCAGAGAATCGATTCCATTTACTATAGCACCAAGAAGCTTAAGATCCCTGGGAATAAACCTAACTAAAGAGGTGAAGGATATGTATGTACTCGAGGAAGTGCAGAACACTCATGAAAGAAATTGCAGAAGACACAAAAGATAGAAGACCATTCCATACTCTTTGATCAGATGAATAAACATTGTTAAAATGTCTATACTGCCTAGTGCAATCTATACTATTAATGCCATTCCGATAAAAATTCCACCAGTATTTTTCAAAGAGCTGGAACAAATAATCCAAAAATTTCTATGGAACCAGAAGAAACCCAGAATCGCGAAGGAAATGCTGAAAAACAAAAATAAAACTGGCGGCATCACATTACCTGATTTCAAGCTTTACTACAAAGCTGTGATCACCAAGACAGCTTGGTACTGGCATAAAAACAGACATGTAGACCAGTGGAACATAGTAGAGAGCCCAGATATGGACCCTCAACTCTATGGTCAATTAATCTTTGGCAAAACAGGAAAAAATATACAGTGGAAAAAAAAAGTCTCTTCAATAAATGGTGCTGGGAAAACTGGACAGCTATATGTAGAATAATGAATCTCAACCATTCTCTTAAACCGTACACAAAGATAAACTCAAAATGGATAAAGGACCTCAACGTGAGACAGGAATACATCAGAAACCTAGAGGAATACATAGACAGTAACCTTTCCAATATCAGCCACAGCAACTTCTTTCAAGATACGTCTCCAAAGGCAAAGGAAACAAAAGCGAAAATAAACTTCTGGGACTTCATCAAAATCAAAAGCTTCTGCACAGCAAAGGAAACAGTCAAAAAAACAAAGAGGTAACCCACAAAATAGAAAAAGATATTTGTAAATGACAGTACAGACAAAAGGTTGATATCCAGGATCTATAAAGAACCCCTCAAACTCAACACACACAAAACAGACAATCATATCAAAAAATGGGCAGAAGATATGAACAGACACTTCTCCAATCAAGACATACAAATGGCTATCAGGCACATAAAAAATGTTCATCATCACTAGCCATCAGAGAGATTCAAATTAAAGCCACATTGAGATATCACCTTACACCAATTAGAATGGCCCAAATTATCAAGACAGGAAACAACATATCTTGGAGGGGATGTGGATAAAGAGGAACCCTCTTACACTGTTGGTGGGAATGCAAGTTGGTGCAGGCACTTTGGAGAACAGTGTGAAGATTCCTCAAGAAATTAAAAATAGAGCTTCCCTATGACCCTGCAATTGCACTCCAGGGTATTTACCCCAAAGATACAGATGTAGTGAAAAGAAGGGCCATCTGTACCCCCAATGTTTAAAGCAGCAATGGCCACGGTCACCACTGTGGAAAGAACCAACATGCCCTTCAACAGACGAATGGATAAAGAAGATGTTGTCCATATACACTATGAAGTATTATGCCTCCATCAGAAAGGATGAATACCCAACTTTTGTAGCAACATGGATGGGACTGGGAGAGATTATGCTGAGTGAAATAAGTCAAGCAGAGAGAGTCAATTATCATATGGTTTCACTTATTTGTGGAGCATAACAAATAGCATGGAGGAAAAGGGGAGTTATAGAGGAGAAGGGAGTTGGGGGAATTTGGAAGGGGAAGTTAACCATGATAGACTATGGACTCTGAAAAATAATCTTAGGGGTTTGAAGCAGCAAGGGGGTGGAAGGTTGGGGGAAACAGGTGTTGTGTATAAGAGACGACACAGATTGCATGGAGCACTGGGTGTGGTGCAAAAAGCAATGAATACTGTTATGCTGAAAATAAATTTAAACAAAATTATTATGAGATATTAACTGGATTAGGCCCTTTCTACATTTAACAGCTGTTGATATGAAACCTTTATTTGATATCCTAAAAGGACATGGTTCTCCTTTTACTCCTCAAGTTTTAACTGACAGCGCTAAGGCAGCATTGCAATTAGTCAATGATAAATTGTCACCAGCACAACTTTATCAATATGATCCTACCACACCTATATACCTACTATTGTTAATGCCATCAAAATTACCCTTTGCAGTGATATGGCAAATTCAAGGACCCCTGGAATGGATCCATTTAGCACTACATCACTTGCATATTATTACCGGGCAAATAGAATTGTTAATGCAACTGATCACTAGGGTTCACCAGCAAATTGTTCATATTCCAGGTAAAGAAACTGATTGTTTAATTTTACCAATGTTAACTATTGATTGTGTGCAGACATTATTCAATTTTTTTATTTTTTTATTTTTTATTTTTATTTTTTTATTATTTTTTTCCAATTTATTTATTTTCAGAAAAACAGTATTCATTATTTTTTTCAACACTAGTGCTCCATGCAAGCCATGCCCTCTATAATACCCACCACCTGGTACCCCAACCTCCCACCCCCCCAGCCACTTCAAACCCCTCAGACTGTTTTTCAGAGTCCATAGTCTCTCATGGTTCACCTCCCCTTCCAATTTACCCAAATTCCCTATTCCTCTCTAAAGCCCCTTGTCCTCCATGCTATTGGTTATGCTCCACAAATAAGTGAAACCATATGATAATTGACTCTCTCTGCTTGACTTATTTCACTCAGCATAATCTCTTCCAGTCCCGTCCATGTTGCTACAAAAGTTGGGTATTCATCCTCTCTGATGGAGGCATAATACTCCATAGTGTATATGGACCACATCTTCCTTATCCATTCATCCGTTGAAGGGCATCTTGGTTCTTTCCATAGTTTGGCGACTGTGGCCATTGCTGCTATAAACGTTGCGGTACAGATGGCCCTTCTTTTCACGACATCTGTATCTTTGGGGTAAATACCCAGGAGTGCAATTGCAGGGTCATAGGGAAGCTCTATTTTTAATTTCTTGAGGAATCTCCACACTGTTCTCCAAAGAGGCTGCACCAACATGCATTCCCACCAACAGTGTAAGAGGGTCCCCCTTTCTCCACATCCTCTCCAACACATGTTGTTTCCTGTTTTGTTAATTTTGGCCATTCTAACTGGTGTAAGGTGATATGTCAATGTGGTTTTAATTTGAATCTCCCTGAGGGCTAATGATGATGAGCATTTTTTCATGTGTCTGATAGCCATTTGTATGTCTTGATTGGAGAAGTGTCTGTTCATATCTTCTGCCCATTTTTTTGATGTGTTTGCCTGTTTCGTGTGGGTTGAGTTTGAGGAGTTCATTATAGATCCTGGATATCAACCTTTTGTCTGTACTGTCATTTGCAAATATCTTCTCCCATTCCGTGGGTTGCCTCTTTGTTTTTTTGACTGTTTCCTTTGCTGTGCAGAAGCTTTTGATTTTGATGAAGTCCAGAAGTTTATTTTCGCTTTTGTTTCCTTTGCCTTTGGAGACGTACCTTTTTTTTTTTTCTAATTTATTTAGTTTCAGAAAAACAGTATTCATTATTTTTTCACCACACCCAGTGCTCCATGCAAGCTGTGCCCTCTATAATACCCACCACCTGGTACCCCAACCTCCCACCTCCCCGCCACTTCAAACCCCTCAGATTGTTTTTCAGAGTCCATAGTCTCTCATGGTTCATCTCCCCTTCCAGTTTACCCAAAAGCACATACCCTCCCCAATGTCCATAACCCTACCCCCCTTCTCCCAAACCCCCTCCCCCCAGCAACTCACAGTTTGTTTCGTGAGATTAAGAGTCACTTATGGTTTGTCTCCCTCCCTATCCCATCTTGTTTCATGGATTCTTCTCCTACCCACTTAAGCCCCCATGTTGCATCACCACTTCCTCATATCAGGGAGATCATATGATAGTTGTCTTTCTCCGCTTGACTTATTTCGCTAAGCATGAATTACGCTCTAGCTCCATCCATGTTGTCGCAAATGGCAAGATTTCGTTTCTTTTGATGGCTGCATAGTATTCCATTGTGTATATATAACACATCTTCTTGATCCATTCATCTGTTGATGGACATCTAGGTTCTTTCCATAGTTTGGCTATTGTGGACATTGCTGCTATAAACATTCGGGTGCACGTGCCCCTTTGGATCACTACGTTTGTATCTTTAGGGTAAATTCCCAGTAGTGCAATTGCTGGGTCATAGGGCAGTTCTATTTTCAACATTTTGAGGAACCTCCATGCTGTTTTCCAGAGTGGTTGCACCAGCCTGCATTCCCACCAACAGTGTAGGAGGGTTCTCCTTTGGAGACGTATCTTGAAATAAGTTGCTGTGGCTGATATCAAAGAGATTACTGCCTATGTTCTCCTCTAAGATTCTGATGGATTCCTGTCTCACGTTGAGGTTTTTTATCCATTTTGAGTTGATCTTTGTGTACGGTGTAAGAGAATGGTCGAGTTTCATTCTTCTACATATAGCTGTCCAGTTTTCCCAGCACCATTTATTGAAGAGACTGTCTTTTTTCCACTGTATATTTTTTCCTGTTCTGTCAAAAATTAATTGACCATAGAGTTGAGGGTCCATATCTGGGCTCTCTACTCTGTTCCACTGGTCTATGTGTCTGCTTTTATGCCAGTACCATGCTGTCTTGGTGATCACAGCTTTGTAATAAAGCTTGAAATCAGGTAAGGTGATGCCGTCAGCTTTATTTTTGTTTTTCAACATTTCCTTAGCGATTCGGGGTCTCTTCTGATTCCATACAAATTTTATGAGTATTTGCTCCAGCTCTTTGAAGAATGCCAGTGGAATTTTGATCAGAATGGCATTAAAAGTATAGATTGCTCTAGGCAGTATAGACATTTTAACAATGTTTATTCTTCCGATCCAAGAGCATGAAATGGTCTTCCATCATTTTGTTTCTTCTCCAATTTCTTTCATGAGTGTTCTATAGTTCCTCAAGTACAGATCCTTTACCTCTTTAGTTAGGTTTATTCCCAGGTATCTAATGGTTCTTGGTGCTATAGTAAATGGAATCGATTCTCTAATTTCCCTTTCTGTATTTTCATTGTTAGTGTATAAGAAAGCCACTGATTTCTGCACATTGACTTTGTATCCTGCCACGCTGCTGAATTGCTGTATGAGTTCTAGTAGTTTGGGGGTGGAGTCTTTCGGGTTTTCCATATAAAGAATCATATCATCTGCGAAGAGAGAGAGTTTGACTTCTTCATTACCAATTTGGATACCTTTTATTTCTCTCTGTTGTCTGATTGCTGTTGCTAGGACTTCTAATACTATGTTGAACAAGAGTGGTGAAAGTGGGAATCCTTGTCTTGTTCCTGATCTCAATGGGAAGGCTGCAAGCTTTTTCCCATTGAGGATGATATTTGCTGTGGGTCTTTCATAGATAGATTTGATGAGGTTCAGGAATGTTCCCTCTATCCCTATACTTTGAAGCGTTTTAATCAGGAACGGATGTTGGATTTTGTCAAATGCTTTTTCTGCATCAAATGAGAGGACAATGTGGTTCTTCTCTTTTCTCATATTAATTTGTTGTATCACATTGATTGATCTGCGAATGTTGAACCATCCTTGTAGCCAGGGATGAATCCCACCTGATCATGGTGTATAATCTTTTTAATGTGCTGTTGGATCCTGTTGGCTAGGATCTTGTTGAGAATCTTAGCATCCATATTCATCAGTGATATTGGTCTGAAATTCTCCTTTTTGGTAGGGTCCTTGCCTGGTTTGGGGATCAGGGTAATGCTGGCTTCAGAGAAAGAGCCTGGAAGTTTTCCTTCTGCTTCAATTTTTTGAAACAGCTTCAGGAGAATAGGTGTTATTTCTTCTTTGAAGGTTTGGTAGAATTCCCCAGGGAATCCGTCAGGTCCTGGGCTCATGTTTTTGGGAGGTTTTTTTTTTTTTTTTTTTTTTTTTAAGATTTTATTTATTTATTTTACAGAGAGAAATCATAAGTAGATGGAGAGGCAGGCAGAGAGAGAGAGAGGGAAGCAGGCTCCCTGCTGAGCAGAGAGCCTGATGCGGGGCTCGATCCCAGGACCCTGAGATCATGACCTGAGCTGAAGGCAGCGGCTTAACCCACTGAGCCACCCAGGCGTCCCTTTTGGGAGGCTTTTGATCACTGATTCAATCTCGTTATTAGATATCAGTCTATTCAGGTTGTCGATTTCTTCCTGGTTCAATTTTTGTAGTTTATATTTTCCAGGAATGCATCCATTTCATCTAGGTAGCTATGCTTATTGGCATATAACTGTCCGTAATAACTTCTGATGATTGTTTCTACTTCCTTGGCGTTAGTTGTGAACTCTCCCTTTCCACTCATAATTTTATGAATTTGGGATTTCTCTCTTTTCTTTCGGATTAGTGTAGCCAGTGGCTTATCGATCTTATTGATTCTTTCAAAAAACCAGCTTCTAGTTTCATTGATACGTTCTACTATATCTCTGGTTTCTCCCTCATTGATCTCAGATCTAATCTTGATGATTTCCCTTCTTATGTGTGGAGTTGGTTTGATTTGTTGTTGATCCTCCAGTTCTTTAAGGAGTAGAGACAGCTGGTGTGTTCTGGATTTTTCAGTTATTTTGAGCAAGGCTTGGATGGCTATATATTTTCCCCTTAGGACCGCCTTTGCTCTATCCCATAGGTTTTGGAGCGAAGTGTCTTCATTCTCATTGGTTTCCATGAATTGTTTCAGTTCTTCTTTGATCTCCTGGTTGATCCAAGCATTCTTAAGCAAGGTGGTCTTTAGCTTCCAGGTATTTGAGTTCCTTCGGAACTTTTCCTTGTGATTGAGCTCCAGTTTCAAAGCATTGTGATCTGAGAATATGCAGGGAATAATCTCAGTCTTTTGGTATCGGTTGAGTCCTAATTTGTGACCCAGTATGTGGTCTATTCTGTAGAAGTTTCCGTGTGCACTTGAGAAGAATGAGTATTCTGTTGTTTTAGGGTGGAATGTTCTGTATATATCTATGAGGCCCATCTGGTCCAATGTGTCATTCAATGCTCTTGTTTCTTTATTGATTTTCTGCTTCGATGATCTGTCTAATTCTGAAAGAGGCGTGTTAAGATCTCCTACGATTAGTGTATTCATATCAATATGACTCTTTATCTTGATTAACAGTTTTCTTAAGTAATTGGCTGCTCCCATATTGGGAGCATAGATATTTACAATTGTTAGATCATCTTGGTGGATAGTCCCTTTAAGGATTATGTAGTGTCCTTCTGTATCTCTGACTACAGTCTTTAGTTTGAAGTCTAATTTATCTGATATGAGAATCGCTACCCCAGCCTTCTTTTGAGTCCCATTGGCATGAAAGATGCTTCTCCACCCCTTCACTTTCAGTCTGCTTGTATCTTTTTTTTTTCATTTTTTTTCCAATTTATTTATTTTCAGAAAAACAGTATTCATTATTTTTTCACCACACCCAGTGCTCCATGCAAGCTGTGCCCTCTATAATACCCACCACCTGGTAGCCCAACCTCCCACCCCCCCGCCACTTCAAACCCCTCAGACTGTTTTTCAGAGTCCATAGTCTCTCATGGTTCATCTCCCCTTCCTATTTACCCAAAAGTCTGCTTGTATCTTTAGGTTCAAAATGGGTCTCTTGTAGACAGCATATGGATGGGTCCTGTTGTTTTATCCAATCTGCAACCCTGTGCCGTTTTATGGGTGCATTTAGGCCATTCACATTGAGAGTGATTATTGATAGATGCGTTTTTATTGACATCGAGTTACCTTTGAAGTCTTTCTTTCTGTAGACTGTCTCTATATTTCTTTTCAATGCTATTCTTGGGATTTTTCCTCTTTTATAGAACCCCCCTTAATATTTCTTGCAGTGTCGGCTTGGTGGTTGCATAGGCTTTTAAGCCTTGCCGGTCTTGGAAACTCTTTATCTCTCCATCCATTTTGAATGTCAGTCTTGCTGGATAAAGTATTCTTGGCTGCATGTTCTTCTCATTTAGTGCCCTGAATTTATCTTGCCAGCCGTTTCTGGCTTGCCAGGTCTCTGTGGACAGGTCTGACGTTATTCTGATGGGCTTCCCTCTGTACGTAAGGAGCCTCTTTGCCCTGGCGGCTTTCAAGAGATTATACCTACAATTATAATTTCTCAATTTGACTATCAGGTGTCGTGATGTTTTTTTGGAGTGTATAATCTTGGGTGGAGATTGTGCAGCCTCTAGTACATGAACGCTGGTTTCATTCGCGAGATTCGGAAAATTTTCATGAAGGACTTGTTCCACGATATCTTGTAGATTTCTTTCTTTCTCCTCCCCTTCAGGAATTCCAATAATTCTGACGTTGGAACGCTTCATGGCATCATTTATTTCCCTGATTCTGCTTTCGTGGGATCTAAGCTGTTTGTTCCAGGCCTCCTCCTGATCCTTTCTCTCTATCTGTTTGTCTTCCAGATCACTAATTTTATCTTCTGTCTCAGTTACCCTAGCTTTGAGAGAGTTTAGATTAGATTGGAACTCATTGAGAGCATTGTGGACATCCTCCCTGGTAGCTTTAAGCTCCACCCTAACATTGTGAACATCCTGTCTGGTCGCTTTCAGTTCGGCCCTAATCAATTCTGTTTGGTCATCCATGGCTTTCTCCAACCTAGCTATTGCCTGGAAAATTGTTAGCCTGAATTCTCTTTCCGACATATTGTCTATGTTGATAGCCATTAGCTCTGTTGCAGAAGGTCCATCCTCTGTATTTTTCTTTTGTTGGGCATTCCTCCTCCTAGTCATTTTGGTGGGAGATGACTGAACAGATGTAGCTGGATGTATCAACTCTGGTGCAGTCAAGGTGCACCCTGGAACACTTCTGAGCAATCAGGATTCCCCACCCAAACGAGAGACAAAAGAAAAGAAAAAGAAAAAGAATAAAAGGAAAAGAAGAAAAAGAAGAAGAAAAAAAGATAAAAGAGAGAGGGACAGGAAAGAAAGGGAAGATGAAAGAGAAGTTTCAGCCCAGATGGGCCCCAAGGTAAGATTTATGAAGTAGACAAACAAAAAGAGATAGAAAGACTGATGCAATTATATGACAAGAAAAGAAGAAAAGAAAAAAAATATATATATATATATATATATATATATATATATATATATATATATATATGGAAATAAAGAAAGAACCTCGTCAAAAAGTACCACAAGTGTAAAATTTGTATGCTATCAGGACAAACTCAAAAAACACAGAAACACAGGTGGAAGAAGATGGGAGAGTTCTTATAAATTCTCATTGTGTGCGAGGAAGGTTGTTTTGATTCTTCCTGGATGTATCTTGATATCTTTGTTAAAGGACTCAACTTTCCTAAGATAAAGGGGATTAAAAATTGGTTTACCTAGAGGGGTAGTATTGATTGGGGAAAGGGGATTACTTTGAAGTTAACTCTATATGAATATTAGAGGATAAAAATAAAAAGGAATATACTAGACTAAACTAAACTAAAATTTTAAAAAAAGGAATTCAAAAAATAAAAATGCAAAAGAAAAACATAGGTGTATGTATCAAAAAGTTCAGGTTAGAAAGGTATTATGGAATTTGATGTACTGTGCAGCTCGCAGTGGTGGTAAATAGGTTAGAAAAATTACCTATGTGTAATATATATATATATATATATATATATATATATATATATATATACCGGAATAGTGGAAACAAGTGAATAATACAAGTTTTCCTATGAAGTAGTGGTGGTTCTCTTGTAGTCCTTTTTTTTTTATTTCTTTCTTGGTTTGTTTTCTGGGGGATGGGCCTGCCACGTGGGTTATCAGTCAATGATGTTTCCTGAGTTGAGTCCCCCGCCCCCCTCAAGGGTGTGGGCTCTGGGGAAACTGGTTTTTTTCAGGCTTTTGTTCTCTGGCGGTTTTTTTTTTTTTTTTTGCTTGTTCTCTTTTTTTTCCTCTCACCTTGACCGCCTTTGATGGTTTTTGTAGTATTAAAAGAAATCAAACCGCACCCTGATCTCCGTCTCAGAGAGAAGCCTCAGTCTGGGTGCAGAAGCTGAATAAATTCCCCCTTGGACGCTGGCAGAGCAGGTTCCAAGTTGCAGACCCTGGGGGCACAGGATCTTTTGCTCATCCCCAAATCCAAGGCAGTGGCGGCTGTCTGGGAGCTCCTGACTGCCAGAGAGGTTCCAAGCAGGGATCGCACACTGAGATTTTGCCGCTGGCCCGGGCTGGGAGTGCCCGGCTTGCGCGCACCTCTTTTCAGAGGTGGCTGTGGGTCAGGCGGGCGTCTGGGGCACTGAGAACAGGGCGCTGGTCCATAAGCCGCAGGCTGGGCTTTTGCGCGCCTCTGTCCAGGGAAGAGTTTCGAGCGCGCGCGGCTTAGACTTTGAAACAATGGCGCAGGTCAAGAAGCGCCCCCGGGCCTTAGTAACCCAGGAGAGCTCGAGGGACATGCGCTCGCATCTCAAGTTTTGTGGTATGGCTAGCACGCGTTCTGCAGACTGGCGCAGCTCCCATCCCCTCACAGGAGCCGGAACCCACATGCTCTGGGGCGTACTGGTGGCTTAGGGACCAGGAGCTGGTTTCTCCGCTGCACTCTCTCTGCCTCAGCACCGGGGAGGCCGTCTGGGACCGGGGACTTAAGCCCCTGTCCCTAGCCGCCCCAATTCCCAAAATTTCCCCCTCAATCCTTTGCTCTTTTGGAGTGCTTTCAACCAGTCTCCAAGTTAATGCTGGTCCCCAGGCGCAGGGCACTCTCGCTCGTAATGGGATATTACTTTCCCACCGGTCGCCTCTGGTGGCTCCCTCCCCCTTTGGTTTATCTTCTGATATCAGTCCGCTGTTCCCATTCCGCTTTACCTGCTCACTATCGTCTTCTGCCCCTGTAGAGATCCAGACGTGTATAATTCTGATCTCAGGCTGATTTCATGGGTGATCGGAGTTCTTTGGTAGGTAGTTAGCTCACTTTGGGGTACCAGCTGAAAGGACGCCTCTTCCTAGTACCCCGCCATATTGCCCCCCCCGACATTATTCAAATTTAACCTTGATGGCAGATAGCTCTTTCTAATTACCCAGAAGAACTTCGATACCATTTGCAGTGGATAAGTTATTGCATTTATTTTCTACCATTTCTATTGTAATAAATGATCCTGTTCAGACAAGTCCCCTTGCTTCTGCTATTAATGTTTATGAAGATGCTGATAAAAGAGGACATACTGGCATTTATAAATCTTCTCATTCGGGTCATGAGTCTTTTTGAGCATTTTATGCCACTACGTCTATCCAGAGAGCTGAATTAAAAGTAGTACATTTAGCCCTGGAGAAATTTCCTGAACCATGTAACTTATACAGTGATAGTCATTATGTGGCACATGCCATTCCGTTGTTACCACTGCTTATATTCTTACTAATGATGAGGAACATTTTCATCTTTTTAGAAATACTCAATGTTTGCATCAAAAAAGAGCTAATCCTATTTATATCATGCATATTTGAGCACATACAAACTTACCTGAACCTTTAACTGAGGTCAATGCTATTACAGATGCATTAACTCACATACAATTGTCTTAACCACTAAGTTTGAGCAAGCTGCTCAAATCATGCTCATTTTCATCAAAATGCAGCGGCTTTACATAAACAATTTCAGGTAAGGAGAGAGGAAGCTCGGCAAATAGTTAAGAACTGCTCCACTTGCTCTGTTCATCATCCCCAACCAACTTATGCTGTGAATCCTCGAGACTTAATGCCTAATCATTTGTGACAAATGGATGTAACTATTTTTCCCCTTTTGGAAGACTTAAGTATCTCCATGTTTCTATTGATACCTTTTCTGGATTTTTACATGCTATGGCACACTCTGGGGAATGCTTTCCTGATGTTCAGGATAATTTGATTTCAGCATTTGCCACTCTGGGCACCCCAAAAGCAATAAAGACGGATCATGGGACTTCCTATACATTTCAAGCTTTTCAAACCTTTTGTGTCATTTTCAACATAGCACACTCTACACGCATTCCATATAATTCTCAGGGTCAAGCCATTGTTTAACACTCAAATAGTACTCTTAAATCTTTAAAATTAAAAAAGAGGAGATACTACAGGGGAATGTAAAATATTCTGCACATGTGCATTTAACTTTAACCCTATATGTTCTAAATTTTTTAAATGTGGATGGTATCAGTCAGACAGTGGCTGAGCGCTTCTGGCATCCTGATTTTTCTCCACTTCCATATGCCCAGTGGAAAGATCCTTTGACCAGATTATGGAAAGGTCCATACCCAGTACTTCAAAAAGGGTGAGGGTTTGTTTGTATTTTCCCTCAGGATGAGGACACCCTGCGATGGCTCCCAGAAGGATGTTGCCGACTTCTTGCTGCTATGCCAGAGAATAGCAACGATGGCTCTGGGTCAAAGGAGTCAGAGAAGACGAAAACAAAGGAGACGTTTACCCCTCTTTCGCGTGGGACAGATGAGAAATCTTATAATTCAAGCCATGAACCTGTTCAACCAGGCTCGGCCCAATGAGGCCATTCTGGTTGTCTTATATGTTTTATTGGCTTTAGTTAATATGCCTAAGGTTCAAGCCACTCATTACTGGGCTGAATTTCCTTAACCTCCATCAGTGCACCAAATTACTTGGGATGATCCCACGCCCTGAATTCATACTAATATCCCAGAACATTTTGGAGGTATTGTCACAGAGGGAATAGAGCATGCCAAACATTATATGAATTGGTCTGGAATTTCGGCACAAGTCCCTTTTTGTTTTCAAGACCCCTCTCATGAGCAAATTTTAATGAATGGCTGCATGATGATTGAAGAAGTTCCCCTTATAGTGTTGTCTCTCAAAGTAATTCCTCATACAGGGGCCATTGCTAGGTGAATGGAGGAATGGAATATTTATGAAATTGTTGGAGAGGAAAACCCTACCTTTAGTGGATTAGGTATGTGCCCCCAGAGGTATTTACCTTGTCCTGGGAGTCTTCTCTGTTCCAGGTCCCATTTGGAAGGAACGTATACAAGATGTGCTGCAGATTATGTCTCCGCCATAATTATTAGGCGTTCCTGGATTCACTATTACTGACTGGTCTAATGCGTCTAAAGTTCAAATTAAAAGACCCTTTGTTCATCTTTCCAGAGACTCTCAAAAAGGTCATCTATACTTTCATAACACAACACTTTCTTCGAGACTCTTTGCTACAGAAGAAATGATTCATCCTGAGCTGTGTAAGCTGGTAGCTTCCTTGGGCCCCGCCACACACAGAGTAGGAGACAAGACTCTGGATGGAACTGCTTGGGAGGAATTTTCCGTGAAAGCTTGTGCTCCCTGCCCCTTTTTATTAGTTGTGGGCCTGGTACAATTTCACCTTCGGAGTTTAAGGGGCCAAAATGAGAATATCTCACATATCACATAGAGTGTAATGAATGTGTATTAACTAATTGCATACCCATTTCTTCTTCTGTTCTAAAAGGACGCCCCATTATGATATATTAATAATGCAACCTCCATATTTATTCCTCCTGGTGGAAGTGGAGGATCCCTGGTATGACTCAGGAGCATATAGACCAAAAAATTTTAAGCCGGTTGGAAAGATTGGAAGAAGCAGTAGAATTTTTTGGGGGGGGGGCAATTATCAGTGTTAAGAGTTCAAATGTCTTCAGTATGTCATGGAGGATTTCAACATATATGTGTCACTCCCTTGAAAGCCTTGAATTATTCTTGGGATGCTGTTAAACATCATTTGCAGGGAGTATGGTTTCATAGTAATGTAAGTCTAGATCCTGCAGAGTTGCAAAAGGAAATTGCTAATATAGGACATTCACAACTAGATGTACAAAATCATGCTACTACAGTATCTCAGATTTTGGATGAGTTGCATGGGTTTAATCCTAGAAATATAATGAAATATTCCTTTTGGATTTTTATCATTATATTCATTGTCTTGGCTATATTGATTGTAGGATGTGGAGTTTCCTTGTTTCGTACAGGACAACAACGACTGCAGGCTCAGGGACAAATTCACATGCTTGCTTTATTTAAAAAAGAAGGGGGAGATGTTGGACGCTATGATATGCTTGGAGTCGTGGATCAAACCAGGCCCTGACTTGTGTCTCCTTTAATGTCTGGACATCTTGACAAGGTGTTAAGGATGGGAAATTTGAGTAACACTGAGAAAGGGTCTCTGCTATGTGTTGTGTGCTCACCTATGTGACTTCCCACACGCTCTCCCTACAGAAGGGAACAATGTGGTCAGGGTCATGAGTTCGTAGTTGGTTCTTGTCATTCCTGTGTCTCCCATAACCCACTCCCTGGTTGATAGTCTTGCTAATGGCTTTAGCCAAGACTACCTGGCATCACGAGGTTTGCTTGTAGTTAATGTAAACTTGTTATAGAAACTTGTGGTCATCTGACTAGATACTGATGTATTACTCCTCCCGTTGTGGTCTGCCTTATAAATGATTATAAGATGTGGAATAAAATCGGTACTGTTGGACATCATCCTCAGTGCTGCTCCTGCCCCCATCTCTTTGTCTCTTAATTTCTTTTCACCATGCTCTTAACCTCACTGATCGATTTGTCACACCGGCCATCACATTGAGGTGGACTTTGGCATTTGAAAGTTTCCTCTCATGTTTGTCATAACCGGACGATGTATAAATAGCCTACCATGGCCCTTTGCATTGGTACATCTTTGTGTCAGTCAAGAAGTGGGTGCTGAGAAAGAAAAAAAATGGTACACTTCTGTTTGGGGAAATAGGGACGGTCATCTGGGAGACACTGAGTGGAGAGAAATCAGGTGTGCCCCCAATTTTGAGCAGTGAGTACAGGTTTATGAAAGAAAAGCACAGGCACGTGTTTTGCAAGGATAACGATGAGTGCTGGCAGTTAACAGGTGTTGCGTTTTCTCTCTTTCAGTCCAGAGAAGATGGATGTGTACCAGGTGGTGGTGGATCTACCACTGAGCATGTCCATGGGCCAGAAGTCAAAAGTTCATTGTGCTCAGACACTTGAAACAGGAAATGTGCCTAGGGTTTCCTTCCTGATTGACCTTCACACTCTAGTTTCAGAGGGGCTATCTTAGCAAAGCTTCCATCGCTATGAATCATCCTTGAGAATTCTCGTCCATTTCTTTTCTGCCATCTTTCTAACAGGAAAACAGCAATGATCCAAGTGTGATTTACTACTGTCCCTTTTCACTGTCTGGGGTGCTGGCAACCTGCTTCGGGTCCCTTCTGTGCCTGGAAGGTGGCAGTTTCGTAGTTCCTGGGTCATCCAAACTACTTGAGCCTTCAGATTGCATCCCAGTATCAAGAAGACATGAGGACGTCCAATCTAGATGGTACTTAGAGTCTCATTTCTGGGTAGACCTGAGGGTTGACTTGTATTCTTGGAGGAACACTTATTTTGACATTTTCATTAGTACTGCAAGGAGAAACGCAAAATAGAAGCCATTGGAAAATTTCTAATTTAAAATACTCAAGAGTCCAAACAGTGCATTTCTTGCTCTGATGCTGTGGTCTTTCCTCATCTGTTCTCACAGAGAGATTCTGGAGAAATGGCAAGACTCATGACGTTGTGTTCTGGTGCCTCTGCTCTTCCTCTGGAAAAGAGCCTGCTGTCCCCTTGACCCTGAGTGCAGAGGAGCTGGGTGGGTCTGCTGTTGTGCTGGGTGGATGAAAGTCCCTGGTCAGGGAAGGAGGAGAATGCCGCTCCACACAGACCCTCTGGGGATGCCCAGGGCTTTCCCTGCAGAAGCTCAGTGCGGCTCCAAGAGTGGGAGGTAGTTCTGGACTCCCTGACCCGTGTTTCTTTCCACCTGTAGGTGGGAAGAAATACCGGCACTTCTGAATCATCCTGATGGCCTCCAAGAGCATTGGCGTGAGCCCATCTGGTGTGCCTTGGAGGTGTTTGTGAGTGAGACAAGTATGCTCCGGGTGACCCTGTCCTTTGGGAGTCCTGGCCTGCCTCTCTCAGGGTCTTAGCAGCATACCCTGGTTGAAGTGTATAGTTCCAGGGCACCCTGGGAAGGGGATACTTTAGGTTCCAGGTCATTGCTGGGAACAAGGAGATCTGTGGAGGCCTAGGCCAACCCAATGGAAAGAGAGATGCTTTCAGTCTTGCCCTCAAAACTGAGAGATTATTTCACACCTGGAGGCATCCTCCCACTTCCCAGGACCTGCTGCCAAGAGAGGCCCTGCCTCCTGGGAAATCTAGGCATCTGTGGACCTTGGCCACTTCCGAGAAGTCTGTGCTCAGTGGCCCTCAGTGCCAGGTGGGCCTGCAGCAACCCGGTATCCACATCAGCCAGACCTGCTTGTCACAGCCCCTTCTTAGGTCTGAGAAAGCCTGTTTATAGCCCTTTGTGATGAAGCCCCTTAATTTGTTGTCATATCTGCCCCTTCTTTGGCGGCTCCCAGAGGGATGTCATGTCTCATCAAGCACCATGTGGGTTCATCTCTGAGCCGAGGGCTCTGTTTCTTCTCCCCTCGCTTGTGGGGGCTCCTGCTCAGGTCAGCTGGGGAAGTTAGAGTGTGATGCCTCTGGTCAGCAATGATAGGAATTCCTTCTCCAGGCAGAGTCCCAGGCTGGCAGAAGAAGTGGGCGTGTTCCCTGGACTAGCCCCCCAAAATGGGTCAGATGGCCTTTTAAAGTCTGGGGAGGTTAAGTGTTCCAAACATCACAACAGCACGTGGGCCATAAATTAGTTGGATTTTTCTGGAATCATCAGACAACCCTTGCAAAATGTGAGGATGAGTGAAATGTGCTGCCTGGAGTGGAACTTGTCTTGGCGTCTGGGGCTTCTGTCCCTAGGGGCTATCCAGGCCAGTGGAGTGGGGCTAAGGGGCAGGTTATTTGGGAATGATGTGCCTTGGTTCCGAGGTGCCCTCTGTGTTTGAGCAGGAAGGCGGTGGCTCCAGACCGATTGGCTCCTGGGCCCATGTTGGTCACCACGGTGGTTGAGTTGAGAGGAGCACAGGGCCAGGCAGCTGGATCTACGGCTACTCAACTGTTTTTGCTGGCCTGAATCCAAAGCCTGGGGCTCCTGGGCAGAGCCAGAGTCACAGGGCCCAGGCAGATGTTCATAGGAAAGGACTGGAGCCATGGAGGGCGGAAGCAGGCAGACCCAGGCAGCCACAGCAGCCTGCCAGGTCACCGGGGTGCCGTAGCCTAGCTCTATGCTCTGTGCTTTATTGGAGGGTTGGTGTTTATCAGAGCAAAATGCACACAGTGTGAAGTCTGCCATAGCCACAACCCTGAAGTGGAAGGGTGTTGTTGAAGTGGAAGGTAGTTTTTTTTTTTTTTTTTTTTTCCTGTTGAGTTCCAGGGTCGATGAGAGGCATCTCTTACCAAGGAAAGACCAGAGGCCCATTTCAGCTTCATGGAATTCTTGGCAGCCAAATCGGCAAACATGCATTAGGGGAATGTCTTCCAGCAGCAAAGCTAGGTCTATCACACATGGCCGGGCCCTGTGGTTTTGGCCTCCTTGAGCCTGCACTCACTGCTGGGAGGGAGGGGCCTACTTTCCATCATGGATGACTCTCTGTCTCCCCAAGTGTGGGCCCTGAGACCTCAACTAAATGCTCTCCTTGTTTTTACAGGTGGTGCTTCGAGGCTCAGGAGACGTTGCCTCATGGGCAGCATCCAAAGCATCTGGCCTCTGTCACTTCAGTGCAGATTGAAGTGCAGCACATACAGGAGTGTGACCCCTGTCATCTTCCTCGTGCATGTGTATCATAGTAGTAAGTTGTCTTGGTTCTGAACCTCCCACCTTGGTTGAGGTTCAGGCTTTGACTTGGGTGTCTTTCTTGCTGGCTTCTGTCTTTCTTCTGGAGGGAAAGGTACCCTCTTCTTGTCAATTAAATTAGAGATATACCCTTAAATAGAACATCTAGAGTTTGATGCTTGGGGAAAATTACTTAGTGGCCCATATGGAGAAGGTTCTGGAAGTCCCTGCCCCACACAAAACTTCTGAACTCCAGGTTGCCTATGGTAGCAGAATCCTGAGATATTGCAGGCTGACATTATGAACAGACATTCTCTCTATGATCGACCTTCTGCCCACACTTGCTTTATTGGGCCATTCATCTAGAGCAAAGAATCCCGGGCTTCTTTACAAATGGATACCTGAGTGGATTCCACACATGTTCTCTCTCTCTCTCTTTCTCTTTCTCTCTCCCTCTCCTTTTTTTTTTTTTTTTTTGGTGGGGGCGGGAGTGGGAGTTGCAGAGGATGAGGGAAACCCTTAAGCAGGCTCCACATGCTTTGCATAGCCTGACACAGGGCTCAATCCCATAACACTGACATTATAACCTTAGCCAAACCCAAAACTTGGTCTCTTAACTGTAAGAACCACACAGGCTTTCCTTGACATGCTTTGTCTTTTTTTTTTAAAGATTTTATTTATTTATTTGACAGAGAGAGATCACAAGTAGGCAGAGAGGCAGGCAGAGAGAGAGGAGGAAGCAGGCTCCCTATTGAGCAGAGAGCCCGATGTGGGGCTCGATCCCAGGACCCTGAGACCATGACCTGAGCCGAAGGCAGCGGCTTAACCCACTGAGCCACCCAGGCGCCCAACATGCTTTGTCTTAATGGAAGGGAGCATACAAACCCCCTCGTGTTCTAAAGTCTTCTGAATCTGGAAGTATTTCCACGTCTGCAGTGGTCATGCACCATCTCAGGCCCAGAGATACATAGCTGTACTTGGTGGTGGAGAAAACCCCTTGGCCCCCACGTTCTCAAAGATGGGGAGAAAGCCCTCACTTCCTGATGCTGAACTGTAGAGGTTTTCCTGCCCTGGTCGCAACAGGTCTTCCAGAAGAGCACCCTTGTATAAGATGAAATTAATTTGCCAGCCCCTGGGTGGCACAGTTGGGTAAGTATCTGCCTTTGGCTAAGGTCAGGATCCCTGGATCCTGGGGGATCAAGCCCTGTATTGGGCACCCTTATCACTCTTCCTCACTGCCTGACCCCATCTGTTCTTGCTCCCTCTCTAGCTCTGTTGCTCTCAAATAAGTGAAGTAAATGGATATATTTTTAAGCATGTAATTACTTTGTAAATCCTTTGCAATTTGTGAGGACAATATTTGTAGGATTAAGGACACATGAGAGGTAGATCACAGATGATGTGTTTGTTGAATCTTTTGGCCATTCATCCTTGTGATCTACATATTTCGATAGGTTAATGTTTTTGTGAGCATACATCTATGTCCTTGTGTTCTGAGATTCTGAGTTAACCCTCCAATCGATGTTCTCATGGATCCCAGGCAGTGTTACTTCCTGTGATCTGACTTCCTACCAAGAGAGAGTACCTGTGTCAGTTGTGAGAGTTCGTAAAGGAAAAATCCACCATTCTTATTTGGCACAGTGTGCACGGTTGTGAGACCACACCTATTCGGTGATCCTGGCCTTTATTCAAGTACTGATGGATCAGAGAAGGTGTGCTTGATTTCTAGCTATTGGTTACTGGAAGAGATCATACCACGTTCCTCAGAACGGGACACAATTGTATGTGTTTGCAGTGTCTGAGTTTATATCTCAATGTCACCCTAGGAAATTCCTTGGGAGGTGTTTGCCCAGTGATTTTCTGATGGGAGTGTCCTGGGAAGAATTTCCCCCCATTGCGCTGAGATCAGTGATTCTTTGGTGTCAGGGTGTCATTGCTGGCTAAGGAAGAAGGGATACCTGAGCCCATTCCTTTCCTCATCACACTGGGGGGATTTTCTTGTGTGCAAATGCTCCCAGTTCCTTCTCATGTTGGCTCCGTGAGGAATGGGATTCCCACATGGATTTTGTCAACATTCAGCGGCTGCAATAATACAGGGGGTCCCAGGAGATGCCTGCACTTTCATTCCCATGTGAGGGATGATGCGCACTCTGAGATGGTAGTGGAAGCTCAGGCCTGAGCCCTAGTTGAAGCTTCTCCCACCAGGATACAGCGCTAGTGGTTCCCCCCGTGTAAGTTCTCTGGTGTTGGGAAAGGACCTACTTCTGGCAAAAGGCTCTCCCAGTGCCTCTGCCAATGCTTCAGTGATCGGAGACATGGGGTTTGTACTGTGTGATTTCTGTGGTGGTGAGAAAGGTGGGCACTCTGGGAACTGCGACCCCAGTGATAACAGTCACAGGTTTCTCTGCTCTGAGTTGTCTGGTGTCTCCAAATGTGAGAGCTGTATCTAATGGCTCTTCCACATTGACCACATTTATTGGGGTTCTGCCGGTGTGGCTCCCCAGATGCTGGATAAGGGTGTGGTAGGACTAAATGCTTTCCCCTGAAGATGGTATTCAACCAGTTTCTCTCTGTGGGAATGTGCCCATGGCCTCGAAGGGATGCATGTTGCTGCAAGCTTTTGTGCAGCAATCCCACAACATTGCTTCTACTCCGTGTGATGTCCTGTGTGTGAATAAGAGCAGAGCTCTCTGAATGAAGGGTCTCCCACCTTTGTTCCATCCCTAAGGTGCCTCTCTGGTGGTCTTGCTGTGTACAGAGGTAAGAACTGCCCTGGAATTCCTCTCCCCATGCATATCATATCTACTTTCCTCGGAAGGGTGAGTTCTCTTGTGTATCCCGGGATAAGAGCCCTGACAAAATGCTCTCCCACACTGGGGAAATGTGTGTGGTGTGATACAGGATGAACAAGCTTTGATGTCAGTTGCACCAGGGACACATGGCTGAAGGCTCTTCCTCATTGTCAGGAAATACAAGTTTTGTCTTTCCAGGACACAAAAACATGGAGTAAGTTGAGGGATGTGAGAAATCTCCCTCCTGTTCCCCAGCATTGGCCAGGTTCCTGTGCAGTGTGAACCCTCTGCTAATGGCCAGAACAGGAGGGGCTGTGGAAGGATTGCTCACTCATGTTCTCCCTTCCTGACTTGTAGTAATTCCAGCCTCCTCCTTCGGGTATAGCATCTGTGTAAAACTCTGCATGCCACTTCTGTTTGAGTGCAATATTCCTTTCCTGAATTCAGATAGATCTTTCTACATGTTTATGGCTTGACTTGAGGCCCATTTCAGCCAAGAAATGAAACTATTCAAATATTTGGTAGGAAAACCCGTTTCCTCAGTGTCTTGGAAGACAGGAGATTGTGGTGAATGCTTAGTGTACCCCATGTCCAATTGTAGTGTGGAAGGCCAGGTTTCATTACTGTGAAACTTCCCATTGACTTGCAGAGAAGCAGACCTTTGAGATGAACCTCTGTGAGTTTCAATCCATCCTTTTTAATAGGGAACGTATTGCCATGAGCTCCTGGGTCTTATATGCAAATAATGAGTCATGGAACACTACATCAAAAACTACTGAAGTACTCTATGTTGACTAAGATAACAGAACAAAAGACAGAAAGAGGGGGAGGGAGGAAGGAATATAAAGAACAAAAGGTAATGCAGGGAAGGAAGGAAGGAGGGAGGGTGGGCTGACAAAAGGGAGAATAGAAACTGTAGAGTCATAAGGCGAAAGAAAATTTTTGAAAGTTGTGAGACAAACATATGAGAGTTAAGATTTGAGCTTGATGACAAAGGAAAGAAATGGAGTTCTCTAATCAGGAGCAGAAGCATATTATAGGGTATTGGTGATGAGAACCTATGGACCAGATAAACACGTGAGAAAAAGAAAGTGAGGATGGGATCCTGGGGAGTTTAAGGTGGGCAAACTCAACCACGTCGAGGACTTAAAGAAGTGCCATGTGAGGATTTAAGTTCAAGAATCACAGAAGTGTCCCGTTTTCAGAGGACACGGAATGTGTAGTGGGTTAGTTGGATGGAGTCGGAAGAGTTGACAGAAATGGGCCCATTTTGCAGGGTGGTTTCTAAAGGAGCCCTACAAAAGACAGGACTGATGAACGAAAAGATGTTCGAGTTCAAGGCCGATGGTCAAGAAGGAAGTCTTAAGACGGATTTGCTGGCAGAAGTTGATTTTTATTAAAGCACAGGGATATGACCCATAGGTAGAAAGGATTGCTTGCTGGGGTCGTGACGGGAGGCTGACTTTCTGGGATGGCATTGGGGGAAGTCAGGCAAAAGGGAGGTTTTGCAAGAACATTGCGGGAGGACAGAGGACACCCAGGATACAGGAAGCTTTGCTCTTGTCAAGTGAAGGTGGTTTTTCCTTCTAAAAAGGCATTAATAGAAAGATGGTTGGGAGCTTCCTGGAGGAATGTTACCTTCCTCTTCTCACAAGTCCTTCTCAAGGGACTGCAGGTTTGAATAGAAACACTGTCTTTTTGGCATTTCCTTTGGCTTCAGCCTCCCTCCAGTGTCATGGAGGGGAGGGAGATTTTAGGGCTTCAGGAAACAGAGGTATGGGTCTCTGGAAGTTAGCTACCCTATTGACAAGCAATGCTCTTCCTTGGCAATCACTAGCACATTCGTAAACTGAGGGAGACTCAGGTCTGGCAGTGTTTTGATCTCCATATGTGGACAATCTGTTTTTTTTTTTTTTTCGTTGCCTTGGCTTTAGGGCAGCCAGAGTGCATGAGGAATGTCACTGATATCACATGCTGGGGGGTGACAGCATGTGAAAGCTTCTGCTTTGTCCTCAGCTAGCCTTCTTCTCCCTCTTCCTGTGCCCCTGAACAGTTTAGACCCTTCAGTCATTAAAGTTGTTGAAGGAGGAAAGTCTCATCTTCTGTATCTTCTTCCTGCTGAATAGGGGCATAGAGCTGTTCTTACCTATGGGTCAGTACTCGTCATTTGGGGACCTCTATGTGTAAGAGTTGTGAATTGCAGAGGCCGCTGAGTGCAGGGGAGAACTTCTGTTTGTATTTTCCTGAGTGGACAGAACCATCTGTCCTCTGGAAGTTACTGCAGTGAGGGATTTCTGGCACCACCCAGGGAATTTGTCAAGCCCTGGGCTCTTGTATTTTGGGAGGTTTTTGATCACTGCTTCAATCTCATTACTATATATCGGCTATTCAGGTTGTCAGTTTCTTCCAGGTTCAATTTTGGAAGTTCATAGTTATTTGTAATCTCTCCCTTTTCATTCATAATTTTATTAATTTGGGCTTTCTCACTTTTCTTTTGGGTTAGTTTGACTGATGGTTTATCGATCTTATTGGCTCTTTCAAAAAACCTACTTCTAGCTTTATTGATGAATTCTGCAGTATCTCTACTGTATCTCTAGTTTCTATCTCATTGATCTCTGCTCTAACCTTGATTATTTCCCTTCTTTTGTGTGGAGTTGGAATAATTTGTTGTTGATTCTCCAGTTCTCTAAGATGTAGAAACAGCTGGTGTATTCTGGATTTTTCCTTTTTTATTTTTTTTTTTTTTGAGGGAGAATTGGATGGCTATGTATTTCCTCCTTAGGACTGCATTTACTATATCCCATAGATTTTGGACCTAAATGTCTTCATTCTCATTGGTTTCCATGAATTGTTGAAGTTCTTCTTTGATTTCCTGGTTGATCTTAAAACTCTTAAGAAGGTGGTCTTCAGCTTCCATGTATTTGAATACCTTTCAAACTTTTCCTTGTTTGAGCTCCAGTTTCAAAGCAATGTGATCTGAGACTATTCAGGGAATAATATCAATCTTTGGTTTCCATTGAGATCTGATTTGTGACCCAGTATGTGTTCTATTTTGGAGAAGGTTCCATGTATACTCAATAAGAATGAATATTCTGCTGTTTTAGGGTGTAATGTTCTGAGGTCCATCTGGTCTAATGTGTCATTCAATTCTCTTGTTTCTTTCTTGATTTTCTGCTTGGATGATCTATTACTGAGAGTGGTATGTTAAGATCTCCTACTATTAATGTATTCATATCAATATGAGTCATTATCATGATTAACAGTTTTCTTAAGTAATTCGCTGCTCCCATATTGGGGGCATAGATATTTACAGTTGTTAGATCTTCTTGGTGGATAGTCCCTTTAAGAATGATGTAGTGTCCTTCTGTATCTCTAACGACAGTCTTTAGTTTAAAATCTAATTTATCTGATATGAGAATTGCTATGCCAGCCTACTTTTGCGGTCCATTGGCATGAAAGATGCTTCTCCGTCCCTTCATTTTCAGTCTGGATGTATCTTTAGGTTCAAAAAGGATCTCCTGTAGACAACATATGGATGGGTCCTGTCGTTTTATCCAATCTGCAACCCTGTGTCGTTTTATGGGCATATGTAGGCTATTCACATTGAGAGTGATTATTGAGAGATACGTTGTTATTGACATCGTGTTACCTGTGAAGTCTTTGTTTCTATAGATTGTCTCCATATATGTCTGTTTAATGATATTCTTGGGTTTTTTCCACATTTATAGAACCCCCCCCTTAATATTTCCTGCAGTGTCGGCTTGATGGTTGCATAGTCTTTTAAGCCATGCCAGTCTTGGAAACTCTATCTCTCCATCCATTTTGAATGTCAGTCTTGCCGGGTAAACTGTTCTTGGCTGCATCTTCTTCTCATTTAGTGCCCTGAATACATCGTGCCAGCCCTTTATGGCTTTCAGGTTTCTGTGGACAGGTCTGACGTTATTCTGACTGGCTTTCCTCCGTACATAAGAAATTTCTTTGCCCTAGCTGCTTTCAAGAGCTCCTGTCTACAGTTATGATTCATCGTTTTCATTATCAGGTGTCTCGAGGTCTTTTTAGATTCTATGATCTTGGGCATACATGCCTCTAGTACATGAATGCTGGTTCCATTCACGAGATTGGGAAATTTTTCAAAGAGAATTTATTCAACTATATCTTTTAGTCTTCTTTCTTTCTCTTTCCCTTCAGGGATTCCATTAATTTTGACGTTGGAACTTTTCATGGCATCATTTCTTTCCCTAAGTCTGTTTTTGTGGTTTCTAAGGCATTTGTTCCAGGCTTCCTCCTGATCCTTTTCCTCTATCTGTTTGTCCTCCAGATCACTAATTCTATCTTCTGCCTCAGTTACTCCAGGTTTTAGAGAATTTAGATTAGATTGGAACTCATTGAGAACATTATGCAAATCATCACTGGTGGCTTTCACTTCTGCCCTAGTCAATTGCATTGTGTCATCAAGGGCTTTTTCTAACCTAGCTATTGCCTGGATAACTGTTAGCCTGAATTCCCCTTCTAATATACTGTCTATGTCCGTATCAATAATCTCTTATGCGGAAGGCCCAGTCTCTGAATTTTTCTTCTGTTGGGCATTCCTCCTCCTAATCATTTTGGTGAGAGATGGCGGAACAGACATGTAGCTGAATATATCGACCATAGTGCCGTCAAAGTGAACCCTGGAACACTTCTGAGCAATCAAGAGTCTCCACCAAAAAGAAAGAAAAAAAGAGAGAGAGACAGGAAAAAAGAAGAAAGATAATATAAAGGAGAAGTACTAGCCCAAATGGGCCTCAAGGTAAGATTTATGAAGTATACAAACATAAATGGACAAGCAAAAAGACAGAAAAAATAGGTGACAAGAGAAGAAAAATAAATTAAAAGAAGAACCTAGTAAACAAGAACCCCAAGTATAAGATTTACGAACTACCAGGACAAAAAATAAATACACAGAAACACTGACAGAAGAAAAAGAGGGGAGAGTGGTTATAAATTCTCAGTGTGGGTGAGGAAGGTTATTTTGATTTTTCCTGGATGTACCTTGATATCTTTGTTAAAGGACTTAACTTTCCTAAAATAAAGGAGGATTAAAAGTGGTTTACCTATAGGGGTAGCATTAATTGGGGAAAGGGGATTACATTGAAGCTTATCTCTATATAAATATTAAAAAAAATAAAATAAAATAAAAATTTATAAATAGAAAAGCAAACAAAAAACACAGGTATATGTATCAAAAAGTTCAGGTTAAAAGGTTAGTATGGAATTTGATGTACTGAACATCTCATTGCGATGGTAAGTAGGTTAAAAAGTTATATATATATATATATATATATATATATATATATATATATATAATCAAAAGAACCAGAATAGTGGGAATGAATGAAAAATAAAAGTTGTATCTATGAAGTAGCAGTGGTTGTCCTGTTGTCTATTTTTCGGAGGGGTGCTGACTTTCTGGGGGAGGGGTCTGCCACGTGGGTTTTCAGTCAGTGATGTTTCTAGAGTTAAGTCCTACTGACCCCCTCAAGGGGGTGAGCTCTGAGGAAACTGGTTTTTCAGGCTTTTGCTCTCTGGAGATTTGTTTGTTTGTTTGTTCATTTGTTTTCTCTCCTCTTGGCAGCTCTTGATGGTTTTGGAGGTTTAGAGGAAAGCAAATTGCACCCAGACCTCCCTCTCAGAGAGAAGCCTCAGTCTGTTCCCCTCTGGGGCCTCCAGAGCACATAAATTCCCCCTCAGCTGCTGGGAGATCATGTTCCCAGTCATGGTCTCTGCAGTCACAGGAACTCCCTCTTGTACCCAAAACCACGAGAAATACTAGCTGCAGCTCTCTGAGCAGTTCCAGGCAGCCAGAGAGGTCCCAACCCCAGAGAGCACACTGAGATTTTCCTGCTACCCCAGGCTGGGAGTGCTCAGACTCTCTGGGGTATGAGAGAGCACCAACCTGCCCCAGCCCGCACCTCTTTCAGGGGAGCGTGTAGGGAGCAACTTAGACACTGGTTGCACAGTGTGAGCGTGGAGAGTGCAAAAGGCTGTGGTTCTGCCTGCTGGCTGGCAAGGCGCCCTCACCCTCATGGGCACTGCCACCCAGACACTCTCGGGCTCCCAGTGGCTCATGGAACAAGACATGGCTTCTTCTCTCCACTCTCTCTGGCTCAGTGCCAGTAGTGGTGTCGTGGGTTGGCTGCTTCAGCCCCTAAACCTAACCTCCCAATTCCCCCAATTTCCCCCTACAATCTTTGCTCTTTTTGAGTGCTTTCAACCAGACTCCAAGTTAATGCTGGTCCCCAATCACAGGGTATTGGGGTATTACTATCCAATGGGTCGCTTCTGGTGACTCTCTCCCCCTTTTATTTATCTTCTGATATCAGTCCAATGTTCCCACTCCACTTTACATGCTCACTGTTGTCTTCTACCCCCATAGAGATGCAGACGTGGATAATTCTAATCTCAGGCTTATTTCATGGGCAATCAGAGTTCCTTAGTAGGTAATCAGCTCAATTTAGAGGACAGCTTGAAATGGTGGTGTCTCCTACTTCTCTGCCATCTTGTCTCCCCAAGAATTGTCCAGTTACATATTTTTAAGGAGCTAGTGCAAAGAATGTTTATTTTTTTACATTTTTTCACCTTTTTTTACATTTATACTTTAGTTTTATTAACATTCAAATTAGCTAACTAACATACACTGTATTGTTAATTAGGGGGTAGAATTTAGTTATTCATGAGTTCTATATAGCACCCAGTGTTCATAATATCAAGGTCCCTCCTCAATGCAGATCAGGCAATTATCCCATCCCCCAACCCATTTCCCCTCATGCAACCCAGTATACACCCTATTTAGTTAAGAGTCTGTCATGTTTTGTCTTTCTGTTTCTAGCTTGTTTCATTTTTCTTTCCCTTCCCCTATATTCATCAGTTTTGTATATTGAATTCCACATAGGAATGAAATATTATGGTATTTGTCTTTTTATAAGTGACTTATTTCACTTAGCATGATATCCTACAATTCCATCCACACTATTGCAAGGGAAAATATTTCCATTTTTTGTTTTTTTGTTTTTGGTTTTTGTTGTTGTTGTTGTTGGCTGAGTAATATTCCATTGAGTATGTATACCAAGTCTTCTTGATTCACTCATCAGGAATGGACATCAAGGCTCTTTCCATGGTTTGGGTTTTGTGGATATTGCTGGAGTAATACTAGGGGTATGTGCCTCTTCTAATCACTATATTTATGCCCTCTGGATAAATACCTAGTAGTGAGCTGCTGGGTCATATTGTAGTTTATTTTTATCTTTCTGATGAACCTCTGTTCTATTCCCAGAGTGGCGGCACCAGTTTACATTCCCCTCAGCTGTGTAAGAGGGTTCCCCTTTCTCTGTGCTGTGCTGTGCATTTGAGCAATCTGATTGGTGTGAGGTGGTGTTTCATGATGGTTTCGAATTGTATTACTCTGATGAAGAATGATGTTGAGGATTTTTTTCATGTGTCTGTAAGCCATTTATGTGTTCTTTGCAGATTTGTCTGTTCATTTCTTCTGGCAATTTCTTGATTGGACATTTTTGGGGGTTGATTATTGAGTTTGATGAGCTTTTCTTAGATTTTGAAGACTAGACATTTAGGTCAGCTGCAAATGTCTTCTTCCATTCTATATTCTACAATTCAGCTTTGTTGATTGTTTCTTTTGCTGTGAAAAAGCTTTTTTTCCTGATGAAGTCCCAGTGGTTCATGTTGGGTTTTGTTTCCCTTGCCTCCGGCAAGAAGTTTTACTTGCCAAGGTCAAAGATGTTGTTGCTTGTGTTTTGCTCTAGGGTTTTGATGGATTCCTTCCTCACAGTTATTTCTTTCATCCATTTTGAATTTGTTTTTGTGTATGGTATAAGAAAGTGGTCCAGGTTCATGCATCCGCCTGTGGCTGTCCAATTTTCACAACATCATTTGTTGAAGACACTGTCTTTTTTTTTCCCCCATTGGATAATCATACCCCTTTGTCAACCACTTGGAGACAATAGAGTTGAGGGTCCATTCCTGGGTCTTCCAATATGCTCCATGGATATAGGTGTCTGGTTTTGTATGAATACCATACTGTCCTGGTAATTACAACTTTAAAACAAAGCTTGAAGTCTGGAATTGTGATTCCTCCCATTTTCATTCTCCTTTTCAACATTCCATTGGCCTCTTGGATTGTTTTTTGGTTTTACAGAAATTTTAGGATTGTTTGCTCTAGCTCTCTGAAAGATGTTAAGGGTATTTTTTAAAATTTTATTTATTTATTTGACAGACAGAGATCACAAGTAGGCAGAGGGGCAGACAGAGAGAGAGAGATGGGGAAGCAGACTCTCCACTTGAGCAGAGACCCCGATGTGGGACTCGATCCCAGGACCCTGGGATCATGACCTGAGCCGAATGCAGAGGCTTTAATCCACTGAGACACCCAGTCGCCCCTGTTAATGGTATTATGATAGAGATTGCAATTAATGTGTAACTTTCTTTGCATAGCATAGATATTTTAATATCATTTGTTTTTCTAATCCATGAACTTGAAATATTTGTCCATTATTTGGTGTCTTCCTCAGCTTCTCTCATAAGAGTTCAATAATATTCAGAATAGAGGTCTTTTACCTCTTTGGTTAGGGTCAATCCTAGGTATCATGTTTTTTTCATGAAATTGTAAATGGAATCAATTACTTCATTTTTCTTTTTCTGGCTCATTGTTAGTGTACAGATATGCAACTGACTTCTGCACATTGGTTTTATATCCTGGGACTTGCTGAATTGACGTATAGGTTTTTAGCAAATTTGGGGTGAAGTCTTTCGGATTTTCTACATAGAATAGTTTGTCAAAAAGATCAACAAGGAAATAAAGGCCTTAAATGACACACTATACCTGATAAACATCACAGATATATTCAGAACTTTGCATTCTAAAGGGACAGAATATGCATTCTTCTCTAGTGCCCATGGAACATTCTCCAGAATAGATCACATCCTGGGTCATAAATCAGGTCTCACCCAATACCAAAGATTGGGAGCATTCCCCAAATATTTTCAGACCACAATGCTCTGAAGCTAGAACTCAATCAAAAGAGGAAATTTCAGAAGAACCCAAATACAGGGAGACTGAACAGTATCCTTTTAAAGAATGAACGGGTCAACCAGGAAATTAAAGAAGAATTGAAAAAATTCATGGAAACAAATGATAATGAAAACACAATGGTTCAAAATCTGTGGAACAAAGAAAAGGCAGTCCTGAGAGGAAAATATACAGTGGTACAAGCCTATCTCAAGAAACATGAAAGGTCTCAAATACACAACCTAACCCTACACAAAAAGGAGCTGGAGAAAGAACAAGAAAGAAACCTTAAACCCAGCAAGAGAAAAGAAATCAAAAGACCAGAGCAGAAATCAATGAAATAGAAACCAAAAAACAATAGAACAAATCAATGAATCTAGGAGTTGGTTCTTTGAACGAATTAGTAAGATTGATAAACTGCTGGCCAGACTATTCAAAAAGAAAAGAGAAAGGACCCAAATAAATAATACCATGAATGACAGAGGAGAGATCACAACCAACACCAAAGAAATACAAACAATTATAAAAACATACTATGAGCAACCCTACGCCAATAAATTTGACAATCTGCAAGAAAGGGATACATTCCTAGAGACATATAAACTACCACAACTAAACCAGGAAGAAATAGAAACCTGAACAGACCCATAACCAATAAGGAGATTGAAACAGTCATCAAAAATCTCCAAACAAACAAAAGCCCAGGGTCAGAGGGCTTCCCGGGGGAATTCTACCAAATATTTAAAGAAGAACTAATTCCTATTCTCCTGAAACTGATCCAAAAAATAGAAAGGGAAGGAAAACATCCAAACTCATTTTATGAGGCCAGCATCACCTTACTCCCAAAACCAGACAAAGATCCCATCAAAAAAGAGAATTACACACCAATATCTTTGATGAACACAGATGCTAAAATTCTCACCAAAATACTAGCCAATAGGATTCAACAGTGCATTAAAAGGATTATTCACCACGACCAAGTGGAATTTATTCCAGGGCTGCAAGTTTGGTTCAACATCCGCAAATCAAACAATGATACAACACATTAATAAAAGAAAGAACAAGAACCATATGATACTCTCAATAGATGCTGAAAAAGCATTTGACAATGTACAGCAACCCTTCCTGATCACAACTCTTTAAAGTATAGGAATAGAAGGCACATACCTTAATATTATCAAAGCCATCTATGAAAAACCCACCGCATATATCATTCTCAATGGAGAAAAACTGAAAGCTTTTCCCCTAGGTTCATGTCCATGATCACCACTGCTATTAAACATAGTACAAGCAGTCCAAGCCTCAACAATCAGACAACAAAAAGAAATTAAAGACATGCAAATAAGCAAAGAAGTCAAACTATCACTCTTTGCAGATGATATGATACTATATGTGGAAAACCTAAATGACTGCACTCCAAAACTGCTACAACTTGTACAGGAATTTAGTAAAGGGTCAGGATATAAGATCAATGCACAGAAATCAGTTGCATTTCTGTACACCACCAACAAGACAGAAGAAAGAGAAATTAAGGAGTCAATCCCATTTATAATTGCACCCAAAACTATAAGATACCGAGGAATAAACCTAACCAGAGAGGCTAAGAATCTATATAGGCTCAGAAAACTATAAAGTACTCATGAAGGAAATTGGGAAAGACACAAAGAAATGGAAAAAAAAATTCCAAGCTCCTGGATTGGAAGAACAAATATTGTGAAAATGTCTATGCTACCTAAAGCAATCTACATATTTAATGCAATTCCTATTAAAACCCAAACTTTGGGGCACCTGGGTGACTCAGTGGGTTAAGCCACTCCCTTTGGCTCAGGTCATGATCTCAGGGTCCTGGGATTGAGCCCCACATCAGGCTCTCTGCTCAGCTGGGAGCCTGCTTATCCCTCTCTCTCTCTGTCTGCCTCTCTGCCTGCTTGTGATCTCTTTCAAATAAATAAAATCTTTAAAAACAAAACAAACAAACAAAAATAAACCCACCCATTTTTTTCAAAGAAATGGAACAACTAATCCTGAAATTTATATGGAACCAGAAAAGACCTCAAATAACCAAAGGAATATTGAAAAAGAAAGCCAAACTTGGTGCCATCACAATTCCAGACTTCAAGCTTTATTACAAAGCTGTCATCATCAAGACAGTATGGTACAGGCACAAAAACAGACACATAGATCAATGGAACGGAATAGAGAGCCCAGAAATAGACCCTCAACTCTATGGTCAACTAATCTTCGACAAAGCTGGAAAGAATGCCCAATGGAAAAAAGACAGCCTCTTCAATAACTAGTGTTGGGAAAATTGGACAGCCACATGCAGAAAAATGAAATTGGACCATTTCCTTACACCACACATGAAAATAGACTCAAAATGAATGAAGGACCTCAATGTGAGAAAGGAATCCATCAAAATCCTTGAGAACAACACAAGCAGCAGCCTCATCGACCTCAGCAGCAGCAACTTCTGCCTAGGAACATCGCCAAAGGCAAGGGAAGCAAGGGCAACCAAGAACTACTGGAATTTCATCAAGATCAAAACCTTTTGCACAGGGAAAAAAAACAAATAGTTAACAAAACCAAAAGACCACTGACAGAATGGGAGAAGATATTTGCAAACGACATATAAGATAAAGGGCTAGTGTCCAAAATCTATAAAGAACATAGCAAACTCAACACCCTAAGAACAGATAATCCAATCAAGAAATGGGCAGAAGACACGGGTCTGCACCGGGGTCAGTGGCGAAACTCATCTCTCTGGCCCTCGGACCCCTTCGTGTCGGGGGCAGAGGCATGGCCCTGGGACCCCCGGGACCCCTACCCTGTACCCATGACCTAGACCTTGTGCGGCTGTGGGGGTGGGGGCTCAGCTGCGTGCCCCCCGTCCACACTGAGCCTCGAGGCGTGCGAGCCGCTGGCCAGGGCCCGTGGGGTTCTGTAGCTGCCTTGGCTGTGTATGATTCTGTTATTAGAAGAATAAATGTACAAAACCTGAAAAAAAAAAAAAAGAAATGGGCAGAAGATATGAACAGATATTTCTGCAAAGAAGACATCCAGATGGCCAACAGATACATGAAAAAGTGCTCCACATCACTCGGCATCAGGGAACTACAAATCAAAACCACAATGTCAGAATCACAATGGCTAAATTTAACAAGTCAGAAAATGACAGATGCTGGCGAGGATGCGGAGAAATGGGAACCCTCCTACACTGTTGGTGGGAATGCAAGCTGGTGAAACCACTCTGGAAAACAGCATGGAGGTTCCTCAAAATGTTGAAAATAGAACTGCCCTATGACCCAGCAATTGCACTACTGGTAATTTACCCTAAAGATACAAACGTAGTGATCCAAAGGGGCACGTGCACCCAAATGTTTATAGCAGAAATGTACACTATAGCCAAACTATGGAAAGAACCTAGATGTCCATGAACAGATGAATGGATAAAGAAGATGTGGTATATATACACAATGGAATACTATGCAGCTATCAAAAGAAACGAAATCTTGCCATTTGCGACAACATGGATGGAACTAGAGTGTATCATGCTTAGCGAAATAAGTCAAGCGGAGAAAGACAACTATCATATGATCTCCCTGATATGAGGAAGTGGTGATGCAACATGGGGGCTTAAGTGGGTAGGAGAAGAATCCATGAAACAAGATGGGATAGGGAGGGAGACAAACCATAAGTGACTCTTAATCTCACGAAACAAATTGTGGGTTGCTGGGGGAGGGGGGTTGGGAGAAGGGGGGTAGGGTTATGGACATTGGGGAGGGTATGTGCTTTTGGGTAAATTGGAAGGGGAGGTGAACCATGAGAGACTATGGACTCTGAAAAACAATCTGAGGGGTTTGAAGTGGCGGGGGTGGGTGGGAGGTTGGGGTACCAGGTGGTGGGTATTATAGAGGGCACGGCTTGCATGGAGCACTGGGTGTGATGAAAAAATAATGAATACTGTTTTTCTGAAAATAAATAAACTGGAAAAAAAAAAAACTTTGTGGCAGCCCTCTTAGCCCAGGTTCCTCCCGTCTGCTATATCCACACCAGTATCACCCACAAAACTTATTCCCACCCATGCCACTCAAACTCTGAAGCTGAAGCATGCAACTCAGTAGGAGATGGATGTAGCTCTTGAAGTGGATCAGGATCTTGTTCTGGGGCTGGTGCTGTAGCTTCATGAAGAGAATGTATCCACACCATGATTGACTTTTTGTGTCCTTCTAAATAAAGGAAAGTTTTCCCATCACCCATTGTTGTCTGACACCATTAAGGAATCCCTGGGAGGTCTCTTCTGATCGCTGGTCATGGGCACAGAGATCTGAGTTTACTCATTACTCCTGGCCTATCACAGCTGGTGGAGACTTGCTCTGTTTGGCCAAAGCTGTTCCAGTCCATATAAGGAACCCCTTGCCCTCACCTCAGAAACTCTCTGGTTATCCTCCCTCTGCAACTCTTCCCTTCTTGTGTTCTTTTCTTTTTAATAAATAAAATAAAAAATTAAAGTTTGAGCATAAAGGTGTATATTTAGGCCTTCAAAACCCGAATGGAAACAACCTCCTATGTGTATTTGTCATTATTCCCCTGATGGTGATGATGGTGTCAGAGGTGCAGGACAGCCCATGGAGTGAGAGGGCTCATGGTGGAGGGACTCTTGGTCCCTGAAAGACCACATGAAGGAGATTTGTCTCCAAACTGAATATTCACACAGCACTCTCATGTGAGGAAATTTATGGTCTTATGCTACCAATGTTTGGGGAGTTATTTGGTAATTCGGCATAACAATGATATACCAACAACATGTTGAAATCAACAAGTAAACTTCATTTGTTAACATCCTAGAACCTAATATGACCAGAGAAGTATCCAGCTTCCTCAGCCAGTAGGGCATGTGGTACTTGATCTCAGGGTCATGTGTTTGAGCCCAGTATGAAACATAGAGTTTCCTTAGGGCTGGAAAAAAAAATCTTACACATGACGAGAATAAAATAGGCTTTGGCAGTAGAGCTGTTCAAGGCGGGCTGGATGCTCTAGGCTGTTCATTCAGCCTCTGGGCCCTGAGCAATCAGATGGTGCCAGTGTTTATCAGGTAACAAGTTTCTCTCTCTAGAAGCTCAGGGTATAGAGGGTAAGATGGACAGACATGAACCAAAAAGGTGAATGAAAAGAGATTTACCCCATAAGAAAAGAGTAAGGGACTATAACTGGGTCCTGAGCTCCACCATGTGAGGGGTGTGAGAAAGATGTGCTGAGAAGAAATTGAGAAATTCTATGGCAGGAAAAGAAGGAGACAGCCCTGCACAAATCAGAGCATATTTAGCCTGGCAGAGGGCACCATGGTGCAGAGGATTTTAAACAATATGACATTGCTACAATGGAGTTAGAAACAAGGCCCAGGGGATTGGCAGAAGCTAAAGCGAGGAGGAGGGAGGAAGGGGACGGCCAAGGCCTGGGGCAGGTGAACAGTATCAGTACCCCACTCCTAGTTCTGTGTGACCACATTACCCCACACTCAGTGGCTTAATCACATTGGGCTCTCTCCTTGGCAGGGAGCCTGATTCCTCTGCTCTCTCTCTTCCTGCCTCTCTGCCTACTTGTGATCTCTCTCTGTCAAAAAAATAAATTAAATATTAAAAAAAAAAGAAGGGACATGGGAATTCAATAGTGCTGATGATACTTTTTTTCATGGAGTTACAAAACCAGGCCCAGAGCAGCAACCTACATCAGGAACTCACCCCAACTCACACTCTGGCATTTGCTGCATCTTTGGAGACAAAGGTGGCCCTAACCCTCCCTGGTGCTGGAGCTCACACATTAAGGACCGTTGCAGGTAGACAGGGCTCTAACTCACTCTTCTTAGATGGAAGAGCCACCAGCTCTTTTTCCTGACGTGGAGGTCCAGCAGGGTCTAGCCCCTGCTAATGAGGTCAAGAAGGGCTTGAGCCAGCACCTGTCTCAGTGGAACAACCACCCTCAGCCCAAAGCAGCAGCTCTTTCGGGCTGGAACCCCAAGAATGGTTTCCCTTCCTCTGTCATTGCTCTCTTTGTAATTCTTGTGTTTTGTGTACACTTGTATAATAGCTTAATGGATTTTGTTCATTAAATAAAGTAGAATTTGAGTTTACATAAAATTTTACTCTGATCCTTTTCAATGGAATATGGAGGTGACATTAAGCACTTTAAGAGTATTGCACAACCATTTACTTGAGGAATATTTCCATCACAGTGAAACCTGGGCTATGTATCACTCAATGCTCATTCCCTCACCCCAGTCCCAGCAACTGATGCTTTTCTCTCTGTTTTCGGTAATTTACTTCATCTGGGATTTTCATGTGGCTGGTATCCTACATTATGGCCTTCTCTGTCTGGCTACAGAAAATAGGAAAGATATAAAAACCTTTTTTTATTTTTTTATTAAAAAAGCACTTTATTACACCGAATGTTTCTGAAGCAGCAATGATCATGGGAAGCCTTGAAAATGAACTACTTTCATTTTCTGGAATTGTGTTCCCTTTAATAAGGATACCTTGAAAAGCAGAAACTGGGGAAATGTCTGGGTCCATGAGACACCATTAAATTATTTCATTTTCCTGCATAGGCCACATTTAATCTATTTTAGTTGGCATATTATAAAAAATATTAACATTACATCTTACATCTTCCCATTTTTTATTAACAAGTCAGGAAATAAAGTAAATCGTTCTTTAGGTTTAGGCAGAATATATTTATGTAGTAAAATAATGATTTAAATATAAATAAAAGTAGACACATTCCTTCTTCCATGAAATAATCACCCATAATGGATGGTGTCCTGTTTCCATGCTCTTCCCTCTGGATTAATTGTGTGCTTGCTTGCACGCATGTGTGTGTGTGCATACAAAGACAGTGCGGGCAGCAGGGAGAGTTTTAGGTTTGAGCTATTGTTCTACCTGATATCCCTACAGTGGATTGGCACGGTCACTGCTGTTCCCTTCGACATTCTCAGTGACAGCATTCAAAGCACCATCTGTTGAACAACTGAGCCTTTTCCAATTGTTTGACTCACATCATTAAAGTAGTAAGTACATCTGTGTCACAAATCTCTGTTCTTTATGTCTGATTCCTATAAGCACCATTTATGCAACACATGTTAACCATATTTTTGGAGGACATGCTGCAGGATTCTCTATCTATGCTCTCTTTATCCAGTGACAGCCTTCCTTGGGAAAGGAGGAATATGGAGTCTATAGATGAGACCTGAAACCATAAGGAGGAAAAGCCAGCAGTAGGTCCATTCGTAGTGGGAGTGACCATAGAGAAGGGAAGAGCTTTCCCACACACCCCTCATGTGTTATCCCCCACAACCATCCCTGCCCCATATCCTGGAATACATATCACCCAGGCCCTGTCCGGTGATACGCTCCAGCCACTCCATCCACTTGTGCTCTGTAACTCAGATTCTAACTTGAGCAACCACGCCCTGCTCCAGGCCAGCAGAGGAGTGCAGACCAGTCCAGTCCCATCAGGTTGCTCCCTGTATTTCCTGGCTGGACCACATCCTCTCAGGGAAGAAACTCTAAGGACAGCACAGGTCAGTGAGTTACAGACTTGTGTTCATCCAAATGTAGTTTTAGTGGCAACAGCAAGCCACATGAAATTGTGTGAACAAGAGAGACCCTTACAAAGAACATTGGCTGCTCATGGAAGATGCAGGATGGAGAGAGGCTCTACCAAGGGTTTTGGCACTGGATAGAGTTTGTCCACAGCCCTCAGGCTCCACTAGACATGGTCCCGTACACCTGCCTTCCCCAACCTTGGTATCCCTCAAATTCAGCTTCTGTGAGAGAGGAAGCTGTGCTTCCAGCTTTAGACACCATGTGAGATGAAGAAGAGATCCCCCTCTTCCCGAAATGTTGGGTAAGGATCATCCACATAATCTGAAGCTGCTGGAGAAGCCATGGTAGTAATCCTGTCTTCTCTGCCACAAGATGGAGCTAATCAGGCACAAAAGGTACATATTCAGAGAGAGGACATCTGGGGCTCTCTCTGCAGGAAGAGAGAGAAACACCAGTGAATGGGGACTCAGTGAGAAAGGAGAGCCCTGAGAACTAGGGGAAGTGCTTCCATGGGCTGGGACACTGCCCTATTTGTCAGGGGCACAGGCTCTGTGTAGGTTTGTAGGGAGTGATCTGGATTCACCCTACCAACAGGTCCATCAAAAGCCAAATTCACCTCCAGAAAATACTTTGAACTCTGACCATCAAAAGGTTCTGGCATTCTGGAAAACAAGGAAGCCTAAGATGCTATGTACCAATAATTATATGATAGGATGAGATAGGAGACAGTCGTGATAGAAATGAGGGCAGCTCATTTGCCTGCTTTTCAGGGGAAGAGCCCCATCACAAGGCACCCCAGCATTTGTTCCAAAACCAGATGACAATTTAGGAACCTTCAGACCAACAGTCTGCACACCAAGTATTGTTCATATCCAGGACACAAGCTCTGGGTGAGATCCTTAAGCAGGGCTGGCCTGGATTTGATGGATGAGGACCAGTGTGGTGGGATCCCAGCTGAAGGACAGGTCACCCATACTGGAGCGGATGAAGGTTTTCTAGAAAGACAATTGAGTCAGGGGTGTCAGGCTTGCCAGGCAAAATGGACAGAGTAAGGTAGAGGCCCAGAGCCCATGGAAGCAGTGGGTTCACAGTGGTAATCTAAGGAGGTAGAGGTTGGTATGACTGAATGTCCTTTGAGAACATGAATCACGTCAATCAATCTCTATAACAATTCCATGAGGAAGGTAGAAATTCTGTCTCTGTTTGACGACTATGGAAACCAAGGCTTTATTAAACTGCTCCTCCCCATACTTCACATTGAGGCAGAGGCAGAATTTGAACCCAGGCCTTGCCTACCCTTGTTGGCCCCACATAACAGGAAGGCTGCATTCCAGATGTTTCAGAAGGGACTTCTCGACTCTGAGTTTACATGAACCTTTGTGTCTGGTCCCCAGGGAGAAACCTCATCCTGCCCAGAAAAAGGCTGGATGGAACTGGGAGAGTCCTCAGTGCCAAGACCTGCCATTCTCAGACAACAGACCCAGGCCAAGCTCCAGAGTGGTATCACTGTCCCCTGAGTTCATTGAGATCTCCAGAACTGGGTGTTTGTATGTGGAGCTTTGCACAACTGTGAGTTCCATGTTGGGACCGTGTGAATGGAGCACAGAGTCCAGTGCAGAGAGACAGCAGTTCTAGCCCCTACTCAGCCTCTTTGAAGCTGGGTGACCCCAGGCAGGGATCTGAAGCTACAGACAACATCCCTAAATTAGAGATAGTAATGGGTACTGATGAGTAAGATGTAGAAAGAAATGACTCCTACAGTTCCTACTTGGTGCCTGGGAGCACGTGAGGCCCAGAGGAAAGGCAGTGGTGTTGGTGACAGATTTACCCATATATCATTTCTTCCACTTGTTGATTCTGGCATCATCTTTAAGAAACTGATGCTTAATCTAAGGCCAGGAATATTTCTTCTCAGGCTTTTCTCTGAGGTTTATAGTTATAGCTCTTACATTTAGGTCTGTGACTCATTTGGCATTAATTTTGTGTCTCATGTGAGGGGAGGGTCCACCTTCATTCAGTCATTTATAATTGTGTATCTGCATGTGCACGAAGGGACACAGTTTAGTCACTCCAATACCTTAGGTTATCACTTGCAGTGAATTGTCAGTAGATCCCAAATAATCTTTACAGTAAATACTCTTTGAAGCAGTTGTCTAAGATTGTGATGGAAGTACCTAAGGAGAGGTGGAGACCGGTCTTCCATAAGAGCATACACCCCCCTCTGGTGGCCACAGGAGATATTGCAGGAGTACCACAGGGCTCCCTGACCCGTCTGCAAAACAAGCCACATTCAATATCTTCAAGGATCCCAGAGAGATCAAAAGCAATTCTGTAAAATTCAGTGTTTTGGGGGATGTCTTCTAGGAAGTCTATGAAAAAATAGACTTCTTCTCAAGCGCACTATTTTTTAAAATTTTATTTTTTTTTATTTTTTATAAACTTATAATATATATTTTATCCCCAGGGGTACAGGTCTGTGAATCACCAGGTTTACACACTTCACAGCACTCACCATAGCGCATACCCTCTCCAATGTCCATAACCCCACCCCCTCTTCCAAACCCCTCCCCCCAGGAACTCTCAGTTTGTTTTGTGAGATTAAGAGTCACTTATGGTTTGTCTCCCTCCCAATCCCATCAACAGATGAATGGATAAAGAAGATGTGGTATATATACACAATGGAATACTATGAAGCCATCAAAAGAAATGAAATCTTGCCATTTGCGACGACATGGATGGAACTAGAGGGTATCATGCTTAGCGAAATAAGTCAATCAGAGAAAGACAACTATCATATGATCTCCCTGATACGAGGAAGTGGAGATGCAACATGGGGGGTTAAGGGGGTAGGAGAAGAATAAATCAAGTGCGCTATTTTGAGAAGTATTTTATGAGCAGCTGAGTCAGGTCCTAGGTCAAAGGACAGGAAGTAGGGAGAATGGTGGATGCCTCCCAAGAGGCACAGCTTGTAGGGTGGGAAAGTGTGTAGGAATAACTGGTCTAAGCCACAGCTCTGTATATGCGGTTGAAAGAAAACAGTAAATAGAAACAGGCCACATTCATGGATTCCTTTGCTTACATTCAACACAAAATATTTTAGACAATTTGTAAACAATACCTCAGCATACTTGTATTCTTTTTTTTCAAATTTAGATTACAGCAACCTTTATTCCCAGTTATTTTACTTATTCAGAGAATATGATATGGTATATGGAACCCAAAATGATTCTACAAAAATCCTCAAAGAACAGATGGATTAAGTCAAACTTAAAGACACAGATTCAATATATGAAAATGAGTTTTATGTCTATACATGAATAACAAGTTATCACTGAGAGAAAGTAAGAAAGTAGTTTTTAATTGATAATCACTTAAAAAGAATAAAATACTTACAAAGTATTTTCATCAATAAGAGAAATGCCTGCATATTGAAAACCATAAATCATTAAATAATTTGAAGAAGACAGAATGAAGTCTTTAGACATCCCATATTAAAGGATCCCAAGAATATATGTAATTCAAAAGTACATACTGCAAAAAGCAGTCTAAACGTTCAGTACAAACCCCATCAACATTTAATAGTATTTCCAGAAATAAGAACAACAATCATACAAAATGAATAATACCATGGAAGGCCCTGAATAGCCAAAGCCATCTGGAGAAAGAAGAAGACTGGAGGTGTCATGCTTTCTGAATTCAACGTGTATTACAAAGCTGTAGAAATCAAAATAGTATACTATTGATATCCAGACAGACACACAGATGAATGGAACACAGTACAAAGACTAGGAAGAAACTGACATATATGTCAATTAATTTCCAACAAAAGCTCCAAGAATATAAAATGGGGAAGCAACAGCCTCCACAATAAGTGGCTTTGGAAACAAGACTCTGGGCAACCTCAAGTAAAGCAATGCAACTGAATGTCTATCCAACACCATCCACAAAAACAGAGTAAACATGCAGCAAAGACTTCAACAAAACAGCTACACACATAAAATACCTAGATGAAAACTGGACAGAATGCTATTAACACAACGACTTTTTTTTAATAATCTCCATGACCAAAATTTTAACTCAAGATTCTGAGATCAAGAGATAGATGCTTTGCTGACTGAGCCATTCAAGAACCCTTTAAAACTATGGAGCACAGAAATATCAGAATAGATCTATTCATTTAACCCACTTAACCCAATTTTTTTGGAAGAATGTTTCTTGAAATCATTCTTTTTTTTAAGATTATATTTATTTATATTGAGAGAGAGAATGCAAAAGAAAGAGAGTATGAGAGGGTAGAGGGTAAGAGCAAGAAGCAGACTCCCCACTGAGCAGGGAGCCCAATAGGGAATTCGATTCTGGGACTCCAGTATCATCACATGAGCTCAAGGAAGTTTCTTAATCACCTGAGCCACCCAGGCACCCAAGATCATTCTTGACTCTGATATTTTGAATTTGTTATCAGAAGCATAGTGTATATTAAAAAATAAACAGCTGGGACTACATCAAACTAAAAGCCTCTACACAGCAAAGGAAATGTCCAATCATCAACACATCGAAAATACAACATACTGAAGAGGAAACTAGCAAACTACCTAACTGATAAAGGTTTAGCAAACTACCTAATTGATAAAGGTTTCATATCCAAAATATTAAAGAACTTATACAACTCAATGCCTCAAAAAAATAGCAGTTATAAAATCAGCAGAGTTCAGAATATTTTTCGAAAGAAAACACACAGAGAAGCAGCAAACACAAGAAGATATGTTTACCACCAATCATCACCAGGGAAATGCAAATCAAAGCCCAAAGTGATGTCACCTGACACTTGTCAGAATGGTTAATATCCAGAAGACCAGAAATAACAAGCGTTGGCCAAAATGTGGAGGAAAGGGAACTGTGCTCTGTTGTTGGGACTGTAAATGGGTGCAGCTACTATGGAAAATAGTATCAAGTTTTTGCAAAAAAAAAAAAAATCCTCATAGGGGCACCTGCCTGGCTCAGTTAGAATAGTGACATTTCATCTCAGGTTCATGAGGTTAAGCCCCACGTTGGGGATAGAAAATACTTTGAAAAAAAATAGAAATAAAATGACCATGTCGTGGGCACCTGGATGGTTCAATTGACTAAGCAACTGTCTTCAGCTCAGGTCATGATCCCAGAGTCCCAGGATCGAGTCCTGCATTGGGCTCCCAGCTCCATGGGGATTATGCTTCTCCCTCTGACCTTCTCCCCTTTCATGCTCTCTCTCACTGTCTTTCTCTTAAATAAATAAATAATATCTTCAAAGAGAAAAGAATGACCATATTATCCAACATTCCCCCTCTTATGTATTAGAAGGAAGCCAAGTCTTCTCTCTTAAATGAAGGTGTATAGTTTGATGTGCCCTGCTCTTTCATCCAAGCAATGAGAGTCTCTGCTTCTTTGTAGTGGATTGTGAAGGGCCCTGGCCACAGGTTAAGGTATAAATTTTCAGGTCAGCTTCCCTCCAGAATTCTACTCAAGCCTTCATAATTTAGTCCTCAGTCTATTCCCCTTGTACACACAGCTCTGTCTTTCCCCAGTCTCTCAAGGCCCAGGCTACCACCCCCAGGAATATGACATAACTTGTGGTTTGGTTGACCCTGGACTTGCTGGGTCTGCACTGAGCCCAAAACCATATCCTTAGCTGCCCCCTACAAACACACCTGGGTCACAAAAATTTTTATTAACTACTTAGCAGAAAGCTCAGCAGTGTCTCACAACCACAGGCCAATAACCTGAATACTTGCTGATCAGGGAGCATCCCCCAACCATTGCAGACCCACTGATTCAATGTGCCATCAGGTATTCTGTGCAAATTACTTCCACTCTTGTCCCTCAGACTAGACTCTCACCAGCCGGTGAGAACAGGTTAAGTCACATGCACATGATCACTAACATCTTACCAGGGTAAGGCCTCTGCTACTCATGTGGATGCTTCCTTCCCTGCTCAGCAGTATCTGCAAGTGAGAAAAAAATTCCCTCCCTTCAAGTAGATGCATTTATGGGTCTCCATGCCTGGGTTGCTGAACCCTGAGGTAGGAGTTAGCACTTAGTTCAGATTTGGAGCACTAGCCACCTGATGCCCCTGGAACAGCCACATTCCTCAACTCTGTATTGGATTTCTCTCAAATAGAGACTTCTGTGTTGTCTGTCAATAGGTATGTTTCTGTGTGAAGCATGGACTGGTGTGACTACTTGTTCCTCCATGAAGTGTGGAATCCCCTAACTCATAGATACAAATTCATTTCCCATCCACTCTGAAGATCTGCCAGAGCAGAGCTCCACTTCATCCTGGTACCCTGTTGCCCACGGCAAGCTTCAATGCTCCGTATTATTATCCAGGCCTGATGTCTCTTTACAGATCTGAACCTGAGGCTTAGCATGGTCAGTTAGCTTTTCTGAAGTCATATGGATAGTAAATAGTAGGACACAAATTTCAACCCAGATCTCCTCAAGGAGCTCAGCTAATGCAGGCCATTCTCAGGCACCTCAAGCCCCTGTGTATTTCCCTTTCTCTGGATACCTGTGAGAAGTATGAGAGGTTTGGGCTTATTGTCCCAAATGTAGCCCTGGTCAGTGGCAAGGAAAGATCCTAAGTTACAAGACTGACTTCAGGGTGCAGAGCAGGTCTGCAGGGCCTGTGGGTCTGCATCTAGGGGACGGGCTGAGAGTGCCACTGCAGTGGTTTTCACCAGGCCTGCCATCAGGAGCTCCCCATGGGCTTCTGGCTCACATCTCCAGAGAAATGGTGGGTAAGCAGAGGACGTTAGAAGAAAATGTAGAGTCATTGAGGAAACCTGGTGGAACTAATGGCAATCCTGAAGTGGCCTCTATTTGGGGAAAGAGGGTAGGGAGGCAAGAGGATGGGCTTGAAGAAGTCTTTTCAAATACTCTGCTCTCTGTGACAAATGCTGCCTAATATTTTTCAGGTGCCTGTATGTTGCAAGACGACCATGTGAACTAGCGTGTAAGTTCAAACAACCATCTTGAGAATGTGCCCCCTGTGCCTCCATTCAACCCCCTCTTGCAGGGCGAGCACTACTTGAAGAGACTTGGTCTTTCCTCTGTAATTTATTCTAAGAACTTTAAAATTGAGTCACTTGCCATAGGAGATTGTGGCAGGTGGCAGTAAAGAGAGGTTAAGACTGGCTTTGTGGTGCCCGAGTCCAACTGCTCTGGGCTCACACTCATTTCTCTATGAATGCATCAAGACTTCTGTCCTTCTCCAGTGCACAGTACCAGTGAAAGAGTAGCTGCTAACCCATGTGGAATATGAGCACACATGCAAGAACTACTTTATACCTGTGATGTACAATGACCACATAAGAAATCCAACAGAATGAACGTTAAATATCATTTGAAATAGAATTATTTGAGTAGAAATTCTTCAGAAAATTAATAAACAGAATAAATCTATCCTTCTGGATATAGGAAAATACCAGTAGCAATAAGGCCCAGGAAAACTACAGGAAAGAACCAAGTCAAAATATTGCATATGAAAAATAGAATGGTTGAATTAGATTGCACATAGATAGGATAAATAATAGGATAAAAAGAGACCAAAGAGGTGTGCAATTGATACTTTCTGTGGACATAACAGAAGTATTGACTTTGGAGCTGGCAAACTTATGGTAGAACCATTTGTACAATTTCTTTACAAATAACTAATTAGCGAAATATGGTTGGGGGATACGGAGAAGTGAAATCTGGTGGAGGAGCCTGGCATCAGCAACAGTAACAGAGCTTTATTCATGCTTTTCATGTCCTTTTCACCCCCTTCCTCACTTTCCCAACCTCCCTCACCACCGCTAATCCTAATGGACAGAGGAAGGAAAATGAGAAGTAGAGATTAGCAGCTGAGGGACACAACTGACCGAGGAAGCCCCACAAATAGAGTTTTCATGGAAATAAAAGGGGCACTCTAATCCCTTACTCAGATCTTCAGCTGGGGCTTTCCACTTGCTGAACTCACCCAGCCAGAGAGCACAGATAACTGTCAGGCCTTTATATCTCCCACTTCCACACCACAGAAGGGGTGGGATTGGTGGAATCTGTATTTAGGGACAAACAGGAGGTATCTTCTATGGGCAGGTGGGTCGAAATTACTAGATTCCACTCTGATGCATAAAAAAAAAAGAAATTAAAAGCATTCATTAAAATAATCTCCATGGGGAACCTGGCTGGCTCAGTTAGTTGAGTATAAAACTTTTAATCTTGGGGTTGTGAGTTTGAAAAACATATTAGGCATAAAGATTAAGCAAAAATAAACAAATAAATAAATAAATAAAGGTTGTATAGAAGGGCAAACCTAAAATCCATCTCTCAATTAGAGAGCAAGCAAAAATATAGAGAACAAACAAACCATTATAGAATGGTACCAGAGGACAGGTGGGTCATGAGTTTAATAGATGATGGTTTAAAGAGAGCATTTGTTTGATGACAACAGGGTGTTGTATTGAAGTGTTGAATCTACTGTACACCTGAAACTAATATTACACTATACTTTCAGTAACCAGAATTTCAATAAACACACACAAGACAAAACAAACAAGCAAACACCAATAAAAAATACTTAAAAAAGTCTACATAAAGATATTGCAAAGGAAAAAAGAGAGCAGAGATGTAGAAGGCCAAATGTTGAGAAAAACTGCACTTGAAGTTAAATCATAATATCTGAGTCCCAAAGTTGTTTTTGCTGCAAGGATATTTCTGGCCTTCAACATACATCTGCAAAGACCACAAGAAGGTAGATGTATTAGTCAGAATTCTCCATAGAAATAATGGGGTGTCTAAAAGAAGTAAACATATATCATCTATATCTATGCCTATATCTATATATCTATAGGGAGGGAAGGAGGGAGAGAGAGAGAGAGTTTGCATTAGTTTTATTTTAAGGAATTGGCTCATGATTATGGAGAGTAGCAATCCAAAATCTGCAGGTTGTGCTGGCAGGCTCAGACCCTGGAAGAGCTAATATTGCAATTCAAGGTTATAGTAATCATGTTTTTCTTTTGCTGTTTTTTTTTATGGTGATGAGACATATTTCTGGAGATAAGAATAAGGTAAGAAGCCAGGAGAAACTGTTCTATTCCTGGAGATCATAATCAGCTGGTTACATATTTTTTATATCCAAACCAACCAATCCCAAGGCCCTACCTTCGACACTTCCTTTATCTCACTCTCACAAACTAAAGCCAGTAATTCTCTCATTCTAAATCAAAGTGAACATAGGAGTCAGACAGCTAAAGACCCCCCTAATACATAAAGACGCTTGACATTATTCCAACTGGCCAGTCCTAGACTATTTCCTCTGCTCTGCATTGCTTTGTCCATGGAAAACCCTGTAAACTCTGGGCTCTGCTTCCACCTCCCTCCCACTTCTGTTTCTGGACCAGATTGATGTTTCATCACCTGTGTGAAGTGGCAGGCTCCCTCTTCTGGGGGAATGCAAATAACAAAAATACCTCAGTGCCATTTGCGTCTTTGTGTCATCACACAGTCACTTCCATAAGTTAAAATCTCACAGGCATTTTAACATAAAGTCCAAATGTTCTTAGGCTGGAGACCTAGGAAAAGAAATTATTGCAGTTCAAGTTAGGAGTGGTCTGCTGGGATAATAACCTTCTTCCTCTGGGCCAGTTAGTCTTTTGTTCTAGTTAGGCCTTTGACTGCTGAGGTGAGACCCACGTACATTATTGAAAGTCTTATTTTTACTCCAAGTCCATTGTTTCGAGTATTAATCACATCCAAAAAAAACACTCTCTCACAAAAATACCTGGGAATAATGCTGGACAAAATATATGGACATGAGATAAACCAAGTCAATATACAAAATTAACCATCACAAGAAATTTATGGGGAATTCTTCACATATTACTCTGTCACCCAAAGGATCCTGACAGGATAAGACACACTCTGCTCCTCAAACTCAGGAGCCTGCAAGGAAGGAGTGGAAAGGAGACAGCAAAGGAACAGGCCGATGTGCCCTTGCAGTCTGACTAGGTAGGGATCTGTCAACCAACATCATGTGTTTTGATGAATGTGGTTTGAGGTGGTCTGTGACTGATGGGGCTCCAGCCTCATGGCAGACACAAATGCTGAGCTGCTCTAAAGGAGGGTACAGTCATTCTTGGTATAAAGATATTACTGTAGTTAATTTTGCCAAGAATAAAAACCGGCATATGGGGAAAAAAAAAGAAACAGAACTCATGAAATAAGAAGCAGAAGATATAAGAGAAAGTAGAAACGCACAAAGATTTCAGACTTTGTAAATGCCAAACTTTTCATAGACCTCTAATCATTTCCTTGTGTCTGTTAATTTTATATATCTCTAGTCATTGGAATTGTATTCAATTTCATTTACTGAATAACAAACAATCTCAAAACTACCAGCTAGGACTATGATTTCCATCATGGGTCTCTTGACCAACTGTACAGTGAAAGTGGTGAAGTTGACTTTTAAAAACGAGAGGGTCCACAAATGGTCCTAAGTACATATAGCAAATGAAGGAAAATGTATTCAAGAAAATCTACTTAGTAAGAACGGTAGGAGTCTCTGACTCTTGAACCAGAAACTTCTTCCATCCCCATCCTCAGCTCAATATGAAACAAAGTCCACTCCAGATGGCTGCAGCCTAGGACACAGGACACTTTGTCTCCCAGTTCAAGGGTTACAGCATGCTCTTGGGAGAGGCAGGATGACAGTCATTCTCATCCCTGACCTCAGCTGCCTGTTGTCAAGGGGAAGGTCCTGGCAGTGTGGCCAAGAGATTAGGTTCTTTCTACCACTGAGGCCCTACTCGGGAGGAGACTCTCCCTTGGATGGTGCACTGGAAATATTAGAACCCCACCTGCATTTCCCCTGGCCTGAAATACAAAGTATCTAATGCTCAATTTGGAAAGCTAAGATGACCCGAATCTACCACCACCTTTGCCCATATCATGGAGCATCTACTTCCTGACTCAGGATGACAGGAAAGATTGCCTAAGAGCATAATCTTCTTTGTCCTGGGATCTTCCCCCACCTCTTTTTTTTTAAAACCTAGGAGAGTAGATTGAATTAACTAAATCAGTTGGTCTACTTTACCTTGTAAAATAAAATAAATTAAATGTAATTATCAACTCTAAAATCAAAAAACTTAAATATAAAAAACAAAAAGCAAAGAAAATCTATGACTAGAATAAAATTTTTAAAAGCCTAAAAATTAGTATGTATAAGAATAAATTACTTATTAAAAATAAGCCTAGAAGAAATTCTAAAATGAAATAATTAATATATATATGTATATATATTATATAAATATATATTTGATAATCACTTTAATGTTAAATGAATCTGAAAATAAATAACCATGTAAAAGAGTGGCTATAGATTTGGGGAAGATTAAGGCAGTTGTCCCTTCTAAGTTATATAGACTGCTCATTACTTTAAAGAACAGAACCATAATGGTGAGGGACAGTTGCTGTAGAAGTAGCGGGAGAGCAGACCCCAATGAATGAGGGCTAGGGGGATACAGCTAGAAAATCTCCAGAACAAAGCAGCCATGGATTTGAGCATTTCAGAACAACAATAGGAGAGAGAGAGCTCTGTGAGGCTAGAGGTCTGCTTAATACGTACTGCTTTCTACAAATCCAAGAAGCAAGTTTAGTGACAGAAAAATAGTGCTATGGACTCCCAGGCAGAGGGCTGTAAGAGGAAAGTGGAGTACCTTCAGAACAGCTCCACTGAAGAAAATGAAGGCATTAATTCCTGACAAACTTTATTTACTTTCATGTGCTTTTCTTCCAAAATAAAGCAAAAGGCATTAGGGAAATGAAACAAGATATTGAATGACACCATAAATTAGAGTTAGAAAAACTCAGTGAGGAAAGTACAGACCTCAGGGAAGAAGAAGCAGTGTATTGAAACATCACTTCCTCAGTGAAATGTAAAGTGGTAAATGGAAGGCAGCAGACAGTGCTGTAGTAGAATGGGAGGTGAGAAGAGAAAAATGCTAAAAAAAGGAACTAAGAAAGAGACTACAAGATTTGAGAGAAAATATCAAAATGTTAAGTTTTGGACAAGAAATGAATATTTGGAATGCCTCTCTAAATCCAAAGCAGACATAAAAACGTTAAAAGTCATAATACAGAATTTTTTGGAAACACAAAAAACTTTTTCAAACTGTTTATTAACAGAGTACTCTAAGCACTGATTCAGAATGACAAATGGCAGGTTTAGTAAAATCATTGCTAGAAAAATGAAATTAAAATTGAAATGCAAAATTTAATTAAAACGTAAAGAAAAAAGGAAATCCTTGGGCATCTGGGGAAAAAAGAGCAGATGGCATATAAAGGAAAAGAAAAGAGAATGTCATCCACATTTCTGAATGCCGTATATTGTACCACAAGAAAAAGGAGTAATGTATTTAAAGACACTGAAGGGAAGACACTGTGAAGACACTGGATTTCATAGCTGAGAAAACCTGATTTATACAGAATAAAAGTCTTGGCATTCAAGTCTTTTTGGAAGAACTCAGGCTGTATTTTTCTCATGATGCCTCAAAAAGGGATGACCAAATATAGGACAAGAAATGCCTTGAAAGAATGTAAGGACAGATGGTTAACAGGCAATCTATGATGACTTTGCGTCACTAAGGTTCTGTGAGAGGGAGAATGACCTGAGTGGCAGTCCCCAGGATAATTGTTTCATAATAATTAAAGAGCTTTCTTGGATCGGAACACTTTTTATTTTATGTAAACATATTTTAAGGATTTTATTTGTTTATTCAACAGACAGAAATCACAAGTAGGCAGGGAGGCAGGCAGAGAGAGGGGGAAGCAGGCTCCCCACTGAGCAGAGATCCAGATGCAGGGCTCAATGCCAGGACCCCAAGATCATGACCCGAGCTGAAGGCAGAGGCTTTAACCCACTGAGCCACCCACGTGCTTCTTATGTATACATATTTTTAAAACAACTGAAAGTAAATATTGCTTAATATAGACGGATTATGTTAATTAATTGATTTTACATTTTAAAAATAGTAAACTTCCACATTAAGTGTAATGGTTATTCAACAAAATGCATTCCAAATCCACACAATTCAGGAAGGAAATAACTGGAACCACATTAGCTGACTCGGGAGAGAGGAGTGTTCATGGGGAAGCCAAGAGGCATCTCTGTTTTTGACCTCATGGCTGAGGGAAGGCCCCAGAAGTGGGCAATCTCCAGCCCCTCCAAGGCCCAGGCTGGCTGTTCTGATGAGAAGTGATAGAATCTATAGAACAGGCAGGAATCCACAGGTGTCACTGTGATGGATGGAAGAGGGACTCAGCAGCTTGGGTGTGTGGGTAACTCTCAGGCCCTGGAAGATGACCTTGAGCCCTAGAATGCCCAAGGGTCAGATGCATAAGTTACTGGGGCCTGTTTGCTGCTCTGTGCTGAGGGGGTGATCTGTCATCACACATAATCATTTCACCTGAGTGAAAAGCAAGTCATATTTCAAGATCAGGTCTTCTGTACTGGGAAATAATGCAAAGGGAGGGGAAGACTATAGGTTTTCAGCGATGAACAGTCTGAGTTCCACAGAGCTGGGCCGAGGAAGGAGCTGGTTGTCTCACGTCTCATGGAACAGGAGTGGAAGATGACCCTCTCTTTCCCACCATTCCTACACTCAAGTCAGTCCTGTCATGAGATCTGCATCTCAAAAGTGGTCAGCTTCCTGGAGTGCTTCCTTTTTGCTCTAATATAATTTTTATTTCTAGCACAACCACTAAACCTTGCCCGTGCTTTTCAGTTAAAAGATCAAAAATTCTTATGCAGTGGTATTAAAAACATAGGAAAGCAGCAAAGTATATGTGAACTTAACTTTCCTCTGCTTGCTCTGCACATCTGTTCCACATGTTGATTTCCTCTACTTTATCATGTCATGGAAGTTCTAGCTCACCAATCAGACAACAAAAATAAATAAAAGGCATCTGAATCATCAAAGAAGTCTAACTCTCACTCTTTGCAGATGACATGTTAATTTACGCGGCAAACCCAAAAGACTCCACTCCAAAACTGCTTTGGAGTTCCAAGAACTCATGCAGGAGTCAGTGGGTTAAAGCCTCTGCCTTCAACTCAGGTCATGATCCTGGGGTCCTGGGATCGAGCCCCGCATCCGGCTCTCTGCTCAGCAGGGAGCCTGCATCCTCCTCTCTCTCTGCCTACTTGTGATCTCTGTCTGTCAAACAAGTAAATAAATTCTTTAAAAAAAATTTTAAAAAAAGGGGGGAGACAAGATGGCGGGGAAGTAGGAGGAGGCGCTCTTTCAACCTTTACCCTAAAGTGAGCTGATTACCTTCCAAAGAACTCCAATCACCCACGAAATCAGTCTGAGATCAGATTTATACACGTCTGGATCTCTACCAGAGCAGAAGACGCCAGTGGACAGGTAAAGCAGAGTGGGAAAGTCGGACTGATATCGGAAGATAAACAAAAGGGGGAGGGAGCCACCAGAGGCGACCGGTTGGAAAGTAATAACCCAATACGAGATTGCCCTGCGCCTGGGGACCAGCATTAACTAGGGAGTCTGTTAGAAAGCACTCAAAAAGAGCAAAGGATCACGGGGTTGGGGAATTGCAGGAATCGGGCTGCTAGGGTCAGGGTCTCAAGTCCCCAAACCCAGGACAGCCACCCCTGGTGCAGAGCCAGAGAGAGTGAGGCAGAGAAACCAGGTCTCGGTCCCTGAACCACCAGGGCACCTGAGAGCCCATGGCGCCCGGCTCCCATTAGGGGCTGGGGGCCTCACCAGCCAACAGAAGCACAGCCTTTTTGCAGTCCCCACGTGAGTACCCTGCCATACCATCAGAGTCCGAGGGAGCCCCACGCTCTCCCCTGAGAGAGGTTCACACAGGTGCCAGCCAGGTGCTCTCAGACCAGAAAGACCAGGCACTCCCAGCCCAGGCCAGTGTGAAAATCTCAGTGTGCGGTTGCTGCTTGGAACTTCTTTGGCAGTCTGGAGCTGACCAGACGGCCGTCACTGCCATGGTTTTGGGTACAAGCAAAAAATCCTGAGTCCCCAGGGACTGCGACCGGGAACCTGCTCTGCCAGTGGCCAGGGGGGGGATTTATTTGGGCTCTGCAGCCAGACTGAGGCTTCTCTCTGAGAGGTAGATCAGGGTGCAAACTGCAAACTGCTTTCCTCTAAACCTACAAAAACCATAAAAAATGGTCAAGGCGAGAGAGAAAAACAAAAGTGAACAAATATAAAAACCTCCAGAGAACAAAATCCTGAAAAACCAGTTTTCTCAGAGCCCACCCCCTTGAGGGGGCGGGAAGACTTAACTCAGAGAACATCATTGACTGAAAATTCACGTGGCAGGCGCCTCCCCCAGAAAACCAAACAGGAAAAAAAAAAAAAAAAAGATGACAAGAGAACAACCACCACTACTTCATAGGAAAATTTTGATTATTAATTTGATCTCACTATTCTGGTTCATTTTTTATATAGATTTTTTAATATTATATAGATAATTTTTAAACTATTTACCGTCACAGTGAGATGTCCAGTACATCAAATTCCATAATAACCTTCTAACCTGAACTTTTTGATACATACACCTGTGTTTTCCTTTTGATTCTTTAAATTTCTTTTTTTTTAAATTTTAGTTTAGTTTAGTCTAGTTTATTCATTTTTTTAATTTTTATTTTATAATATTCATATAGAGTTAAACTTCAAGGTAATCCCCTTTCCCCAATCAACGCCACCCCTATAGGTAAACCAATTCCTAATCCCCCTTTATCTTAGCAACGCCACCCCTATAGGTAAACCAATTCCTAATCCCCCTTTATCTTAGGAAAGTTGTTAATATCTTTAACAAAGATATTAAGATACATCCAGGAAGAATCAAAGCAACCTTCCTCACCCACACTGAGAATTTAAAACCACACTCCTATATTTTTCTTCCACCAGTATTTCTGTGTTTTTGTGTTTGTCCTGATAGTATATAAATCTTACACTCGGGGTTCTTTTTGACGAGGTTCTTCCTTTATTTGCATATATATTTTTTTTCTCTTGTCATATACTTTTATCAGTCTTTTTCTTTGTCTGTGTTTGTTTGTATACTTCATAAATCTTACCTTGGGGCCTATTTTGGCTGAACCTTCTCTTTTATCTCAACTTTCATTCCTGTCTCTCTCCCTCTCTCTTTTTTTCTTTTCCTTTTCTTTTTTATCTCATTTGGGTGGGGAACCCTGATTGCTCATAAGTGTTCCAGGGTGCACCTTGACTGCATCACAGTCGATACATCCAGCTACACTCATTCAGCCATCTCTCACCAAAATGACTAGTAGAAGGAATGCCCAACAGAAAAAAAATACATAGAATGGACATTCTGAAACAGAGCTAATGGCTATAAACATAGACAATATGTCGGAAAGATAATTCAGGCTAACAATTATCAAAGCATTAGCTAGGTTGGAGAAAGCCATGGGTGACCAAACGGAATTGATTAGGGCTGAACTGAAAACGACCTGAGATCATGTTTTCAATATTAGGGAAGAGCTGAAAGCTACCAGGGATGAGCTTCACAATGCTCTCAATGCGTTCCAATCTAATCTAAATTCTCTCAACACTAGAGCAGTTTAGTGAGACAGAAGATAGAATTATCTTCTATCTTCTATCTATGAGACAGATAGATACTGAGACAGAAGATAGAATTAGTGATCTGGAGGACAAACAGAGAGAGAGAAAAGATCAGGAGGAAGCCTGGAACAAACAGCTTAGAAGCCCAGAATCCCCAGTCTGGAGAGATTGCATTCCAGGACTCAAGGGATGGAATTCTGAAAACTCAAGCTCAGTGTATGGTTGGGGTGTAGGGCATGGATCCCCAATCTGTAGATGCTGAGGTGAACTCCCCAGATTCTGAAGTTAGGGTAAATGTCAGGCATTCACTCAGACCAGACAAAAATTTGTGTTCATTAATGCTGTGGAATATGAGGATGGCATCATGGGTTCATGGAGATTTCTCTTGCTCTGGGGGATTTGCTCAGATCCAAATAGTATGATTTCATTCTGGGAGAGAAATGGAATCCTGTTGCATGGTTCCCTGTATGGAGGGATTTGAGAGTGGGGCTGAGAGTATGGATGGCTGAATACCCAACCTAGGGTTAGATTTAGGGGACTATGTACATGGCAGGACTGATCTGCTGTCTCTGGTGCCAGCAATGAGGGTGGCTGACTGGAGGGTAGGACTCAGGCGGAGGGACAGAATGTGTATTAAATTCCATAGTAGGGTTCCATAAATGAGTGTGGCCTCATTGGCTGTGAAGTTTTATCCTAATCTGGGGGTTTTGTTCAGCTCCAATGAACACAGTTTATATCTTGAAGTCAGGCAGAGTCCCATGGTGTGGCTCAAAATTTCTTTATCTGGTGGGCTTGTGGGGATAGTCTCTTCAGACGGCAGTCTGAAAACCCATGCTAGGTTTAGGGTTAGGTCCTAGGGCATGACAGGTCTAATCTACAGATGCTTAGAAGTGGTCCCAAGGATCTGAGGTTAAGGCTCATAACCGGAGTTATGCTCAAGCTGGAGTTTCTGTCCATGTGATCCACAAAATGTCAGGGTATGCTCATTGGGCCATGGAGTGTTCTCCCGCTCTGGGGTTTTTGTGAGTTCCAAAATGTTTTTTCTATTCTGCAAAAATTGGTGGTGTCCTGTTTTATGGCTCAGGATTCCCCCATATGGAGGGATTTGAGAGCACAGTACTGGTATGGATGCCTGAAATCCCCACCTATGTTTAGGGTTAGGTCATAGTTGCATCGCAGATCCCAAATCCTTTCACAAGGGTGAGTTACCCATGGGGCTTTGTTGAAAGTGGGGCTCAGGCTAAAGGTCACAATGGGTGTTTGGGTCCAGGGTGGCCTGTAGAAGTGGGTGTGGTCTCAGGGGCAATGCCGATTTCTTCCAGCTCTAAGGGTTTTACATACCTCCAAAGAGCAAGGTTTCCTTCTGGGGGGCAGGAGGAGTTCTGTACTGTTTTTCAGGTGTCCCCAATGTGGAGGGATTGGTGAGTAGGGCTCTGGCTATGGATGCCTGAAACATCAATCTAGGGTTAGGATTAGGACAGAGGGCCATGGCAGGTCCAATATGAAGGCTCTCTGTCCATCTGTTCTGGGGACTGATTGGAGGATGGGACTCAGGTTGTGTCAGACTGCACATTAGTGTACAGGGTAGAGAACGAAAGTGGGGTGGCATTTGGGTTCTTGTACATTTGCCCATATCTACGTATTTTGTGCAGCTCCATAAGGCACAATTTCCCTCTTGAGGGCAAGAACTGTCCAGTGGGGTGGCTCCGGAGTCCCCAGTATGGATGGTTTGCATTCCAGCACTCAAGGCATGGAATTCTGAAAACCTAAGCTCAGTGTATGGTTATGGTGTAGGGCATGAATAACCTATCTGCAGATGCTGAGTCAGGCTCCCCTGAATGTGATGTTAGTGTGAATGTCAGGCATTCCCTCAGACAAGACTAGAATTTTGGTCTACTAGGGTTGCCAAATATGTGTGTGGCCTCCTGGGGCCAGGAAGGTTTCTCCTGCTATGGAGGGGTTTGCCCAGCTCCAAATGGTATGGTTTCATTCCGGCAGAGATGTGGAGTCCCGTTGTATGGCACAGATATCACCATATGGAGGGAATCAAGGGAAGGACTTTGGGTATGGATGCCTGAAAACTGAACCAAGGGTTACACTTAGGGACAGGTATGATCTGCTGAATTTGGGACCAGCTATGTGGGTGGAGGACTGGAGGTCAGGGCTAAGGCTAAGGGACAGAATGTGTAGGATCGTGTACCATAAATGGGGGTGGCCCTGTTGGCCATATCTACGTATTTTGTTCTGCTCCATAGAGCACAATTTCCCTCTTGAGGGCAAGAAGAGTCCAGTGGGGTGGCTCAGGAGTCCCCAATCTGGAGGGCTTGCTTTCCAGGACTCAAGGGATGGAATTCTGAAAACCTAAGCTAGATGTATGGTAAGGGTGTAGGATATGGATCCCAAACCTTCTGATGCTGAGGCAATCTCCCCAGAATATAAAGTTAGGGTTAGTGTCAGACATTTTCTCAGACCAGAGTAGAATTTGTGACTATTAGGGCTGCCAAATCTGTGCGTGGTCTCCAGGGACCATGGAGGTTTCTCCTGATCTAGGGGTTTGTACAGCTCCTAATAGTACGGATTCATTCTCAGAGAGATTTCAGGGCCTATTGTATAACTCAAGGGTCCCCATATGGAGGGATTTGAGAGCAGGACTCTGGAAATGGATGCCTGAACACCATACCTATCTTTAGCATTAGGGACTAGAGGCATGGCATGTTCAATCTATTGAGTATGGGGCCAGGTACATGGGTGGCTGACTGGAGGTTGGGTCTCAGGCCAGAGACAGATGTGTATTAGTGTTTAGGTTCGGGTTTCGTCAATGAGGTTGCCCTTTTTTCCCTCATAATGATACCAAAGTATTAAAGCCCTAATTTCAGATCCCAAGGAGCTTGCCTCAGGGTATACAGATCACGCCTGCCATACCCTTGACACTAGTCCTATCCTGAGTTTGTGTTTTCAGACAAGACTGTGCCTGGCCTCCCAAAGAAAACTGTGCCCTATAAAGTTTCCAAAACCCTCCAGATTAGGAGAAACCTCCAAGGCCCCTGAGGCCACCCCAATATCCTAGGATGCCCTGGACCAAAATATCCAGTCTGACACACCCTGAATACCTACCTCCAGTAAGACACCCAGGTAGATGGGCCCACAGAGAGAAGATTGAACCTAACATGCCCCTAGGCTCTCATCTGTACCCTAGCTAAGGTTTCCAGGAAGCTGTCTTCAGAGCCCTGGTCACAGATACAAACATAGGGGAATCCCCTGAGCCACAGAAAACCGCCTGTGCACAAAAGGAAACGTTGTTAATTGGAGCTGTGTAAAACCCTCAGTTTAGGAGAATCCTGCAGGGCCCCAGAGTCACCACCACATTTGAACTAACCCAAGCTAGTTTTTTTAGACTTTTGTCCACACACTCTGGAAAGGAAGTCCTCCAGATTGGGCATTCTGGAGTTGCAATGCTGCACTCTGCCTGCACACCAGAAGAAAAAAATTGCCCAATGGGGCTGTTCAGAAACCCCAAGTGAGGATCAACATGCACAGCCTCGAACCCTGCCCAATTTCCTTGGCAGCCCTGTGCAGCAATGCTCTGTTTAACACAGCCTGAGCCCAGACCTTCCTTCAGACACCCAGACACCTGGACGCATATCAAGCAGATTGGACCTGCAATGGCCCTAGACTCATCACTTCCCAAACTAAGTTTTCAGACATCGGAATTGAGACCTTATCTCAAATCACTGGAACTGGAGGAATCTAATGCACCAAATAGAACTCTTCCTTCACCATGGCAAGAAACATTGCTGTTGGGATGCTGAAGGGTATCAAAGTCAAACGCTCAGAGTAGGATAAACCTGCAACACCTTTGAGGCCACGATCATACTTAAGGGTAGCCTTGGGCACAAACAGACATTGTGACACTCAGCATGAGCCCCGTGTTCAAATAAGACATCTCAGTGGCTACACCCATGACATATCGAGCTTGTCATGACCCTAGGCTCCAAACCTAACCAAAGTTCGGGTTATCCAGGCACATGTGCCCAGGCCTCTGCTCTGGAATCCACCTTGTTCAGGGACACCTGAGACAGTACACAGGACTATCCTTACTGACAGAGTGATCAAAACTATTGAGTTCTGGGCAAAAATCCCCAGTGAGGGAAAATCATTCAGGGACATTGAGGCACCCCTCTATTCCTAGGCCATCCTTGACACAAAATCCACAGAGAAAATACTGAGCTACTGCCTCACATTCGCCCTTCTTTCATATCCCAAGGGGCTCCCATCATGGTCATGAGATCGGGCCTGCCATACCTTCGGACTCAAACCTGAGCTGAGGTTGTGTTTTCAGACATCTGTCTCCACAGCCCTGGCCCACACACCCTCCAGGCTAGGGTCTCTGGAGCCACAACAAAGGATTGTGCTTGTCCTCTCCAAGGAAGTTCTGCCCAATCCATTGGCCACAACCCTAGAGATTAGGAGAAAACTAAAAGGCTCCCGAGGTCATCCCAATAGTGTAGGCCGCCCTGGACTAAGTGGGGCACACTGACACAAGCTGAGAAATTACCTCCACACAGACGAGCAGACAGATGTCCTCAGAGACCGAACAGCCCTAAAGGCCCTAATTAGAACTCTTGCTTTGGTTTCCCAGTGTCACTCCTCAGAGGACTGGGTTCAAAGACCAGCATATGGGGCATCCTGAGGCACCAAAAAGAACACATCTCATTTCCACATGGGAAACATCCTTCTTGGAGCTGTGCCAAATCCTTAGGTTTAGAGAATCCTGAGACACCTGAGCCACCGCCACATTCCAAGGTTTCCATGACCACAAACTCATATTATGACCCAACATCAGGAGAGTCCATTTCAACTCAGCCCTCTGGGTAGATCGCCCAAGAGCCAGCAGATGGAACATGCCTTACCTGACCAGCCAATGGGAATGTGAGGTGGTGTTTCAAGGCATCCATGCTTAGAACCTTGCTCTCGAGTCTTCCCATATGGGGCATCCTGGAACCATCCAATAGGACTCGACTGTCCCATAGAAGGAAACCTTGAGGTTTGGAGCAGCTCACAACTCCCAGTGTAGGGAAACCTCCCTGGTCTCATGACGCTCCCAACCCTTTCAGGACGTCATGGACAAAAACTCCAGCCTGAGGTAAGGTCTGATACTCGCCCTGACCTCAGATGCAGGAGAACTAGATGCAGCCTCTGCAAAGTGGGACTGCCATGCCCTAGGCCCCAAACCTAACCATAGCTTGTTTTCTCAGACTTTCTATCTCACACTCCTGGCGAACAACCCCTCCAGATTGAGAATTTTGAAACCACAATGCAACCCTCTGCCTGCCAACAGAAGAAAAACAATGCCGTATGGGGTTGCCCAGAAACCCCAAATGGGGATCAAACTTCTCGGCTCTTGACCGCACCCCAATTGGAAAGGCTGTCCAGGGCACTACTGCTCTCTCTGACACAGTCTGAGGCCAGACGTCCCGACAGAAAAGGAGACACCTGGCCACACACACAGCACATTGGACACGCCATGGCTTTGCGCTGTCATCACTTCCCAACCTGGGTTTCAGACATCTGAACCTCGACATTGTATCCAAGCCCTGCATAGGTTGTTACCTGAAGCACAAATCAGAACTCCTCCTTCCCCATGGCAGTCAAGCTTGCTGTTGGCATGGAGTCACACCTTCAGGGTAGGAGAAACCTTCACGGCCCATGAGGCCACGCCCAAACTTGAGTGCCACCTTGGGCACAAAGTCGCATTGTGACCCTCAGCATGAGCCCCCTGTTCAAGTAAGGCCTCTCAGGGCCTTAACCAAGAGACTGCATGTGGTGCTTGCCATGCCCCTAGGCTCCCAATCCTCACCCAATTTAGAGTTTCCCAGTCGCCCGTACCTGGGGCTCTGCTCTGGAATCCCTCTCTTGGAGAGACACCTGAGACAGACAACAGGACTCCACCCTTCCCACAAAATGACGCCAAACTCTTGGGATCTGGGCCAAATCCCCAGAGAGGGTGACTCGTCCATAGCCAATGTGGCTACCCCTACATTCCATGGCTATCCTGGACACAACATCCAGAGACAAAAGCATGAGCGACCGCCTCCCACTCGCCCTTCTTTCATAACCCGAGGAACTCCTCTCACAGTCTGTAGATAAAGCCTGCCATAACCTCGGCGCCAAAGCTAAGCCGAGTTTGTGCTTTCAGAAGTCTGTCCCCACAGACCTTGCCCACACACCCTCCAGATTGGGCCTCTGGAGCCACACCGAACCACTGTGCCTTTCCTCTCCATGGAAATTGTGCCCAATCCATTGGCAACAACCCTACAGATTAGGAGAAACCTCCAAGGCCCCCAAGGCCATCCCAATAATGTAGGCCATCCTGGACTAAGATGGGCACTCTGACACAAGCTGAGAATCTATCTCCACTTAGACGCTCAAAGAGTGTCCCCAGAGACAGAAGATTGAATTGGACAGGATCCTAGTCCTGAATCTGAACCCTAGCTTTGGTTTCCAGGTGTCTCTCCTCAGAGGACTGGTTGCAAAAACCAGCATATGAGGATTTTTTGAGGCCCCAAACAGAACCTCTTTCGTCTCCACATGGGGACCTTTCCTCTTGGAGTTGTGTCAAACCCTTCGTGTAGGAAAATACTTCAGGACCCCTGAGCCACCAGCGCATTCCAAGGTCTCCATGGACAAAAAACCACATTATGACGTATCCTCAGGAGAGTCCATTTCAACTCAACCCCCTAGGTAGCTCGCCCCAGAACCAGCAGATCAAACATGTCTTGTCACTAGTAGCCAATGGGAATGCGAGGTATGGTGTACAGGAATCCATCGTTCGAACCCTGCTCTCCAGTCTTTCTATATGGGACATCTGGAGCCATCCAAAGGACTCAACTGTCCCGCAGAAGGAAAACTTGTGCTTTGTAGCAACTCACAAACTCAGCATGGGAAAACCTCCTTGGCCTCCTGAGGCCCCCACTTTATGAAGGGGCAAAATGGACACAAACTCCAGCCTCAGCCAACGTCTGATCATTGCCCTCATTTCAGATGCAGGAGATCTCAATTCAGCCTCTACATAGTGCTCCTGCCATGCCCTTGGCCCCAAACCTAACCCTAGCTTGTGTTTTCAGACTTCTGTCCTCACACTCCTGGAACACAAGCCCTCCTGATTGGGAATTCTGGGGACAAAACAAAGCATTCTGCCTGCCCACCAGAAGAAAAACATTGCCAATGGGGTTGCCCAGAAATCCCAGATGAGGATAAACCTGCGCGGGCCTCGGCAACCCCCCAATTGCATAGGCTACCCTAAGCAATAATGCTCTGTCTTACAAAGCCTGAGCCCAGACCTTCCGACAGACACATAGACAGCTGGCCACACACCCAGCACATTGGACCCGCCACAGCTTTAGGCAATCATCCCTTCCCAACCTGGGTTTTCAGGCATCAGAAACTAGACGTTATATCCAATCTCTGCACAGGGGTGAACCTGAGGCACAAGTCAGAGCTCCTCCTTCCCCATGGCAGGAAACCTTGCTGTGTCATGGTGTCAAACCTTCAGTGTAGGAGAAACCTGCATGGCCGATGAGGCCATGCCCATGTTTATGGGCCCCCTTGGGCACAAACACGCATTGTGACCCTCTCTGATTCAAGGACGCCTCTCAGTGGATGGACCAAGAGCCCACTTAAGGGGCTAGCCATGCCCATAGGCCCCCAGGCTTAACCAGAGGTTGTGTATTCCAGTCGCCATTACCCACAGCTCTTCTCTAGAATCCCTCTATTGCAGGGATACCTGAGGCAGAAAACAGGACTCCTCCCTTCCCACAGAATGACCCCAAACTCTTGGGAGCTAGGCAAATCACCAGAGAGGGAGATTCGTCCATGGCCCATGAGGCCACCCCTACATTAAATGGTCATCCTGGACACAATATCTAAAGACAAAGCCTGAGCAACCGCCTCTCACTCGCCCTATTTTCGTATCCTGAGGAGCTCCCCTCACGCTCTGTAGATTGGGCCCACTATACCCTCGGCCCCAAACCTGAGTCGAGATTGTGTTTACTGACATCTGTCCCAATAGCCCTGGCCCACACACCCTTCAGGTTGGGGACTCTGGAGCCACACCACACAAGTGTGCCTGCTCTGTCCTAGGAAAGTGTGCCCATTCTATTGGCCACAACCCTACAGAATACGAGAAACCACAAGGCCACTGAGGACATCCCACTACTGTAAACTGCCCTGGACAAACAGGGGCATTATGACACAAGCTGAGCACCTACCTCCAGCAGACACTCAGACAGATGTCCACGGAGACAGAAGATTGAACTGAACAGGCCCCTAGGCCCTAATCTGAACTCTTGCTTTGGTTTCCAGGTGTCACTCCTCAGAGGCCTGGGTTTGAAGACCAGCATATGGGGCTTTCCTGAGGCACCAAACATAACACCTCTCGTCTCCACATGGGAAGCACCTTTTTGGAGTTGTGTCACCCTTTGGGTTGGAGAATCCTGCAGAGTACCTGAGCCACTGCCACATTCCAAGGTCTCCATGGCCACCAAGCCAAATTATGACCCATCCTCAGGAGAGTCCATTTCAACTCAGTCCTGTGGGTAGCTCGCCCAAGAGCCCGCAGATGGACTCTGCTTGTACCGACCAGCCAATGTGAATGTGAGGTGGCATTTTCAGGCATCCATCCTTAGACCCCTGCTCTCGAGTCTATCCATATGGGGCATCCTGGAACCATCCAATAGGACTCGACTGTCCCATAGAAGGAAACCTTGAGGTTTGGAGCAGCTCACAACTCCCAGTGTAGGGAAACCTCTCTGATCTCATGAAGCTCCCAACCCTTTCAGGAAGGGGCCATCATGGACAAAAACTCCAGCCTGAGGTAAGGTCTGATACTCGCCCTGACCTCAGATGCAGGAGAACTCGATTCAGCCTCTGCAGAGTGGACCTGCCGTGCCGTTGGCCCCAAGCACAACCATAGCTTGTGTTTTCAGACTTCCTATCTCACATTCCTGGCAAACAAGCCCTCCAGATTGAGAATTCTGGAAGCACAATGCAGCTCTCTGCCTACCCACCAGAAGAAAAACGTTGCCCTACAGGGCTGCCTAGAAACCCCAAATGGGGATCAACCTGCTAGGCCCTAAACCACACCCCAGTTGGATAGGCTGCCTGGCGCACTACTGCTCTGTCTGACACAGCCTGAGGCCAGACGTCCGAGGCCAGCTGGCCGCACACCCAGCACTTCGGACACTCCATGACCTTTGGTTGTCATCTCTTCCCAACCTGGCTTTTCAGACATCTGAACTTCGACATTGTATCCAAGCCCTGCATGGGTGGGAACCTGAAGCACAAAGCAGAACTCCTCCTTCCCCATGATAGTCAAGCTTGCTGTTGGCATGGAGTCACACCTCCAGGGTAGGAGAAACCTTCATGTCCCATGAGGCCACGTCCAAACTTGAGTGCCACCTTGGGCACAAATTCGCATTGTGATCCTCTGCGTGAGCTCCATGTTCAAGTAAGGCATCTCGGGGCCTGGTCCAAGAGCCCGCATATGGGGCTTGCCATGCCTCTAGGCTCCCAATCCTTACCAGAGTTCGTGTTTCCCAGTCGCCCGTACAGGGGCTCTGCTCTGGAATCCCTCTCTTGGAGAGACACCTGAGACAGAAAACAGGACTCCACCCTTCCCACAAAATGACCCCAAACTCTTGGGAGCTGGGCCAAATCCGCAGAGAGGGAAACTCATCCATAGCCAATGAGGCCACCCCTACATTCCAAGGCTATCCTGGACACAATATCCAGATACAAAAGCCTGAGTGACCGCCTCCCTCTCACCCTTCTTTTATAACCCGAGGAGCTCCCCTCACGGTCTGTAGACCCGGCCTTCCATAACTTTGGCACCAAACCTAAGCTGAGTTTGTGTGTTCAGACGTCTGTCCCCACAGGCCTGGCCCACACACACTCCAGGCTGGGTCTCTGGAGACACAATGCAGGACTGTGCCTGTCCTATCCATGGAAATTGTGCCCAATCCATTGGCAACAACCCTACAGATTAGGAGAAACCTCCAAGGCCCCCAAGGCCATCCCAATAGTTTAGGCCACCCTGGACTAAGAGGGGCACTCTGACACAAGCTGAGCATTTATCTCCACTTAGTCGCTCAGAGAGTGTCCCCAAAGACAGAAGATTGACTCATACAGGCCCCTAGTCCCGAATCTGAACCCTAGTTTTGGTTTCCAGGTGTCTCTTCTCAGAGGACAGGTTGCGAAGACCAGCATAGGGGGCTTTTCTGAGGCACCAAACAGAACCCCTTCCATCTCCACATGGGGAGATTTCTTGTTGGAGCTGTGTCAAACTCTTTGGGTAAGACAATTCTGCAGGGCCCCCGAGCCATCAGCACATTCCAACGTCTCCATGGACAAAAACCCACATTATGACACATCCTCAGTAGAGTCCATTTCAACTCAATCCCCTGGGTATCTCACTCCATTCCCAGCAGATCAAACATGTCTTGTCGCTATTAGCTAATGGGAATGCGAGGGATGGTGTACAGGTATCCATCCTTCGAACCCTGCTCTCAAGTCTTTCCTTATGGGACATCTGGAGCCATACAAGAGGACACAGCTGTCCCGTAGAAGGAAAACTTGTGGTTTGCAGCAACTCACAAACTCAGCGTGGGAGAACCTCCTTGGCCTCATGAGGCCCCCAATTCATGAAGGGGCCATGATGGACACAAACTCCAGCAGCCATCTTGACCCTCAGCCTGAGTATGCCTTTAAACAAGTCCTCTCAGTGGCACCAACAGGATCCCGCATAACAGGCTTGATATACCCCTAGGCCCAAATCCAACCCCTTGGTGGGATTTTCCAGGCACCCAGAACCAAAAACCCTCTCTAGAATCCCTGTCTTTGTGCACCCCAAAGACGGAAAACAGCACTCTTCCTTCCCCGAAAAAGCCACCAATCTGCTCCGAGCCGCCTGGAGACTTAGGTAAAGTATCCCATGGACCCATGAGACAACACCTTTAATCCAAGGCCATGCTGGACACACAATCCAGATAGAAAAGCCTGTGCTAGTGCCTTAGAGTCACCCTAATTACAGTTTCTGACAAGCTGCCCATTAGGGCTATGCATTGGGCCTACTATCATCTCGTCACTAACCTGAACCCAAGTTTGTATTTGCAGACTTCTCTCCCAAAACCATGGCTCACATGCCCTCCAGGATGGGGTCTCTGGAGCCACACCACAGGACTGTGCCTTCCATCCCCAAAGAAACTGTGTCCATAACAGTTGCCCAAACCCTCCAGATGAGGAGAAACCTGCAAGGCCCCTGAGCCCACCACAGTATTGGAGGCCACTCTGGATGCAAATGTGCAGTCTGAAACACCCTGATCACCTACATCCAGACAGACAGCAAACTCAATGGTTCTGAGTCAGAAGATTGAACGTGACATAGCCCTAGGACCTCATTGGAACCTCAATTAGATTTTCAGGCATCTGTCATCAGAGGCATGTTCTGGGATACCAAGTTATGATACAACAGGTGGTCCCTGAGCCACACAACAGAACATCTCCTGTCTCCCGAAGGAAACCGTGCCCTTTGACCTGTGCCAGACCCTCAGGATAGGAGAATCGTACACGGCCCCTTAACCACCAGCACAAAGATGTTCCTGGTAACAAACAAGCATAGTGACCCATCTGCAAGCGATTCCATGTCAACTCAAGGCCTGGATCCTTCGCCCCAGAACCACCTGAATGAACCTGTCATGTCCCTCAGTTGCAATGGTCAGTGGAGGTGTGTTTTCCAGGCATCCATGCCAGAGAGCTCTGCTACCCAAACTTTCCACATGGGGGACCCTGGAGCAAACAAACCAGACTCCACCTGTCCAGTACAAGTAAACCTGGCTGTTTGGAGCATCTGAAAGCCTCAGTGTGGGAAATCCTCCATGGCCTCTTGATGCCACCCCTCTGTTTGTCAGTCACCATAGACAAAAATTCCAGTGTGAGCAAACATCTGGCATCCGCCCTTACTCAGGTGCTGGATATCTCGAATAAGACGCTGCACATTGGAACTGCCTTCTGCTGGGCACTGAATTGAACCATAGTTTGTGTTTACAACTCCTTACTCACCCTACAGGTCCACAAGCCCTCTTGATAGGCAATTCTGGGCCCACAACACAGTACTCTGCCTTACCCATAAAAAAAAAGAAGTGCCTGGTGAGTCTGCCCAGAAACCCCACATGAGGATTAATTTCCTCGGCGCTCCAGGGAACCCTGATTTATAGGGTGCCCTGGACACTAAGGCTGAGTCTGACAGAGTCTCAGCCCTGAACTAGTGTCAGCCACCCAGAGATCGAGGCCCATATCCTGCATGTGAGACCGGCCATGGCCCAAGTGCGTCATCCCTACCCATCCTTGGTATTCAGGCTTCTGTCCCCAGATGCTTGCTGGAATCCCTGCCAATGGGGGAACCTGAAGCTCAATAGAGAATTCCTCCTTCCCCATGGTAGGAAACCTGGCGGTTGCAATGGGAGTCCAGCCCTTGGTGAAGGATCCATCTGCATGGCCAATGAGACCACCCCCACTCCTGAGGGCCGCACTGGGCACAAACAGGTATTGTGACCCTCAGCCTGAGCATGCTTTTAAACAAGCTCTCTCAGTTGCACAAACAAGATCCCGTATTACAGGCCTGGTTTCTCCCCTAGGCCCAAATTCTAATCCTTGGTGGGATTTTCCTAGAACCCAGACCCAAAGACCAACTCTGGAATCCCTGTTTTGGGGCACCCTGAAGATGGAAAACAGCACTCTTCCCTTACCCGAAAATGCCATCAAACTACTGGGAACGGCCAGGTTCCTTAGACACGAAAAATCTCCCATTGACCCATGAAACCACAACTGCATTCCGAGGCCGTCCTGGACACACAATCAAGATAGGAAAGACTGTGCAACTGCCTTTAGTCGCCCTAATTACAGTTACTGATGAGTTACCCTAAAGGTCTGTGCATTGGGGCTGTGATCACCTCACCACTAACCCAAACCCTAGTTTGTGATTTCATACTTCTCTCCCAAAACCATGACTCACACACCCTCCAGGTTGGGTTCCCTGGAGCCACACCACAGGACTGTGCCTGACCTCTCTAGGAAACTGTGCTCCTCACAGTTGCCCAAACCGTCCAGATAAGGAGAAACCTGCAAGACCCTGAGCCCACCCCAATATTGGAGGCCGCTCTGGATGCAAATGTGCAGTCTGAAACACCATGAACACCTTCATCCAGGCAGACAGCCAAGACAATGGTCTTTTTTTTTCGAATTTATTTATTTTCAGAAAAACAGTATTCATTATTTTTTCATCACACCCAGTGCTCCATGCAAGCCGTGCCCTCCATAATACCCACCACCTGGTACCCCAACCTCCCACCCCCCCCGCCACTTCAAACCCCTCAGATTGTTCCTCAGAGTCCACAGTCTCTCATGGTTCACCTCTCCTTCCAATTTACCCAAAAGCACATACCCTCCCCAATGTCCATAACCCTACCCCCTTCTCCTAACCCCCCTCCCCCCAGCAACTCACAGTTTGTTTCGTGAGATTAAGAGTCACTTATGGTTTGTCTCCCTCCCTATCCCATCTTGTTTCATGGATTCTTCTCCTACCCAATTAAGCCCCCATGTTGCATCACCACTTCCTCATATCAGGGAGATCATATGGTAGTTGTCTTTCTCCGCTTGACTTATTTCGCTAAGCATGATATGCTCTAGTTCCATCCATGATGTCGCAAATGGCAAGATTTTATTTCTTTTGATGGCTGCATAGTATTCCATTGTGTATATATACCACATCTTCTTTATCCATTCATCTGTTGATGGACATCTAGGTTCTTTCCATAGTTTGGCTATTGTGGACATTGCTGCTATAAACATTCGGGTGCACGTGCCCCTTTGGATCACTACGTTTGTATCTTTAGGGTAAATACCCAGTAGTGCAATTGCTGGGTCATAGGGCAGTTCTATTTTCAACATTTTGAGGAACCTCCATGCTGTTTTCCAGAGGGGTTGCACCAGCTTGCATTCCCACCAACAGTGTAGGAGGGTTCCCCTTTCTCCGCATCCTCGCCAGCATCTGTCATTTCCTGACTTGTTGATTTTAGCCATTCTGACTGGTGTGAGGTGATATCTCATTGTGGTTTTGATTTGTATTTCCCTAATGCCGAGAGATATGGAGCACTTTTTCATGTGTCTGTTGGCCATCTGGATGTCTTCTTTGCAGAAACGTCTGTTCATGTCCTCTGCCCATTTCTTTTTCTTTTTTTTCCAATTTATTTATTTTCAGAAAAACAGTATTCATTATTTTTTCACCACACCCAGTGCTCCATGCAAGCTGTGCCCTCTATAATACCCACCACCTGGTACCCCAACCTCCCACCCCCCCGCCACTTCAAACCCCTCAGATTGTTTTTCAGAGTCCATAGTCTCTCATGGTTCATCTCCCCTTCCAATTTACCCAAAAGCACATACCCTGTGATCCAAAGGGGGACGTGCACCCGAATGTTTATAGCAGCAATGTCCACAATAGCCAAACTATGGAAAGAACCTAGATGTCCATCAACAGATGAATGGATAAAGAATATGTGGTATATATACACAATGGAATACTATGCAGCCATCAAAAGAAACGGAATCTTGCCATTTGCGACAACATGGATGGAACTAGAGCGTATCATGCTTAGCGAAATAAGTCAAGCGGAGAAAGACAACTATCATATGACCTCTGCCCATTTCTTGATTGGATTATTTGTTCTTTGGGTGTTGAGTTTGTTAAGTTCTTTATAGATTTTGGACACTAGTCCTTTATCTGATATGTCGTTTGCAAATATCTTCTCCCATTCTGTCAGTTGTCTTTTGATTTTGTTAACTGTTTCCTTTGCTGTGCAAAAGCTTTTGATCTTGATGAAATCCCAATAGTTCATTTTTGCCCTTGCTTCCCTCGCCTTTGTCAATATTCCTAGGAAGATGTTGCTGCGGCTGAGGTCGAAGAGGTTGCTGCCTGTGTTCTTCTCAAGGATTTTGATGGATTCCTTTCTCACATAGAGGTCCTTAATCCATTTTAAGTCTATTTTTGTGTGTGGTGTAAGGAAATGGTCCACTTTCATTTTTCTGCACGTGGCTGTCCAATTTTCCCAACACCATTTATTAAAGAGGCTACCTTTTTTCCATTGGACATTCTTTCCTGCTTTGTCAAAGATTAGTTGACCATAGAGTCGAGGGTCTATTTCTGGGCTCTCTATTCTGTTCCATTGGTCTATGTGTCTGTTTTTGTGCCAGTACCATGCTGTCTTGATGGTGATAGCTTTGTAATAAAGCTTGATTTCCGGAATTGTGATGCCACCAACTTTGGCTTTCTTTTTCAATATCCCTTTGGCTATTCGAGGTCTTTTCTGGTTCCATATAAATTTTAGGATTATTTGTTCCATTTCTTTGAAAAAGATGGATGGTACCTTGATACGAATTGCATTAAATGTGTAGATTGCTTAAGGTAGCATAGACATTTTCACAATATTTATTCTTCCAATCCAGGAGCATGGAACATTTTTCCATTTCTTTGTGTCTTCCTCAGTTTCTTTCATGAGTACTTTATAGTTTTCTGAGTATAGATTCTTAGCCTCTTTGGTTAGGTTTATTCCTAGATATCTTATGTTTTGGGGTGCAATTGTAAATGGGATTGACTCCTTAGTTTCTCTTTCTTCTGTCTTGTTGTTGGTGTAGAGAAATGCAACTGATTTCTGTGCATTGGTCTTATATCCTGACACTTTACTGAATTCCTGTACAAGTTCTAGCAGTTTTGGAGTGGAGTCTTTTGGGTTTTCCACATAGAGTATCCAAGACAATGGTCTTGAGCCAGAAGATTGAACCTGACATGCCCCTAGGACCTCATTGGAACACTAGATTAGGTTTTCAAGCTCTGTCCTCAGAAGCCTTTTCTGGAATGCTAACTTATGATACAACATGTTGTACCTGAGCCACACTACAGAACATCTCCTGTCCCCAGAAGGAAACTATGATCTTGAACCTGTGTCAAACCCTCAGGTTAGAAGCACCCTGCATGGCCCATTAGCCACCAGCACATTCTAAGATATCCTTCGTAACAAACCAGCATTGTGAACCAACTGCAAGAGATTCCATGTCAACTCAAGGCCTTGGAACTTCACCCCAGAGCCACCAGAATGAACCCACAATGTTACTCAGGTGCAATGGTCAAGGGAGGTGTGCTTTCAGGCAACCATGTGAGAGAGCTCTGCTACCCAAACTTTTCACATACGGGATCCTGGAGCAAACAAAGCAGACTCCACCTGTCTAGTAGAAGGAAACCTTGCTGTTTGGAGCATCTCAAAAGCCTCAGCGTGGGAAATCCTCCATGGCCTCTTGACGCCACCCCTCCATTTGTCGGTCACCATAGACACAATCTCCAGTGTGAGCAAATATCTGACATTTGCCTTTACTCACGTGTTGGATATCTCGAATGATCTTCTGCACATTGGAATTGCCTTCTGCTTGGCACTGAATTTAACAGTAATTTCTGTATACAATTCCATCCTCAACCTACTGGTCCCCAAGCCCTCTTGATAGGTAATTCTGGAGAAACAAAGCAGCATCCTGCCTTTCCCATAGAAAGAAGAAGTTCCTGATGAGTCTTCCCAGAATCCGCACATGAGGATCAATCTGCAAGGGCCCTCAAGGAAACCCCGATTTATAGGCTTCCCTGGCCACTAGTGCTTTGTCTGACAGAGCCTGAGCACCGACGTAGTGTCAGCCGCCCAGAGAGCGGGGTTTATATCCAGTATGTGAGACCGACTGTGGCCCTCATCTGTCATCTCAACCCATTCTTGGTATTCACTCATCTGTCCCCAGAACTTTGATGGAATCCCTGCAAATGGGGGAACTTAAGGCACAATAGAGAACTCCTTCTTCCCCATGCCAGGAAACCTGGCTGTTGGGATTGGCGTCCAACCCTCATAGTAGGTGCCAGGTGCATGGCCAATGAGACCACACACAGGCCAGAGGCCCACCCTGGGCACAAACAGGCATTTTGACCCTCAGCCTGAGCATGCTCTCAAACAATTCCTCTCAGTTGCACCACCGCAATCCTGCATTGTAGGCCTGATTTGCCCCTAGGCCCAAGTCCTTTACCGTGGTGTGATTGTCTAGGCGCACAGACCCAGAGCCCGTCTCTGGAATCCCTGTTTTGAGGCACCCCTAAGATTGAAATCAGCACTCTTTCTTGCCCCGAAAATGCCACCAAACTATGTGGAGCCGCCAGGATCCTTAGAGAGGAAAAATCTCCCATGGACCCATAAGACCACACTGGCATTCCGCGGCCATCCTGGACACACAATCCAGATAGAAAAGACTGTGCTACTGCCATCCAGTCACCCCAATTACGGCTCCTGATGAGCTGCCCTCCAGGTCAATGCATTGGGCCTGCGATCACCTCGCCACTAAACTTACCCGAATATATGTTTGCAGACTTCGCCACCAAAACCATGGCTCACATGCCCTCAAGGATGGGGTCTCTGGAGCCAAACCACAGGATTGGGCCAGCCATCCTCAAGGAAACTGGGCCCATCACAGTTGCCCAAACCTTTCGAATTAGGAGAAACTTAAAAGACCCCTGAACCCACCCCAATATTGGTGGCTGCTCTGGACACAAATGCGCAGTCTGAAACACCCTAATCACCTACATCCAGGCAGATAGCCAAGTGTCAGAAGATTGAACCTGACATGCCCTTAGGACCTCAGTGGAACCCTAGATTAGGTTTTCAGGCATCTGTCCTGAGGGTCCTGTTCTGGAATACCAACTTATGATACAACATGTGCTCCCTGAGCCACACAACAGAACATCTCCTGTCCCCAGAAGGAAGGTGTATTCTTCAACCTGTGCAAAACCTTCAGGGTAGGAGAATCCTGCATGGCCCCTTAGCCACCAGCACATTCTAAGATGTCCCTGGTAACAAACCAGCATTGTGACATATCTGCAAAAGATTCCATGTCAACTCAAGGCCTGGGCCCTTTGCCCCACAGCCACCAGAATGAACTTGCCATGTTCCTCCACTGCAATGGACAATGGAGGTGTGCTCCAGGCATCCATGTGGGAGAGCTCTGCTACCCATACTTTCCACATGGGGGACCTTGGAGCAAACAAACCAAACTCCACCTGTCCAATAGAAGGAAACCTTGCTGTTTGGAGCATCTCACAAGACTCAGCGTGGAAATGCTCCATGGCTTCTTGACGCTACCCCTCCATTTGTTGGTCATCATAGACACAAACTCCAGTGTCAGCAAACATCTAACATCTGCCCTTGCTCAGGTGCTAGATAACTCGAATAAGCCTCTGCACATTGGAACTGACTTCCGATTGGCACTGAATTGAACCATAGCTTTTGTTTACAATTCCATCCTCACCCTACTGGTACACAAGCCCTCTGCACAGAGAATTCTGGAGCCACACGGCAGCATTCTGCCTGCCCCATAGAAAGAATTGCCTGGTGGGTCTGCCCAGAAATCTCTCACGAGGATCCACCGGCATGGCCCTCGATGGCACCCTGTCATAGGCCGCCATGGGCACTAAGGCACTGTCTGACACAGCCTGAGCCACGACCTCCAGTCAGCCACGCAGAGAGTGGACCCCATATCCTACAGGTGGGACCTGCCATTTCCCGAAGCCTTCATCTCTACTCATCCTGGATATTCAGGCATCTCTCCCCAGACCATAGCTCAAATCCCTGACTATCGGGGAACCTAAAGCACAAGAGTACTCCTACATCCCGACGGCAGGAAACCTGGCTGTTGTGACAGGTATCCAACCCTCAGATGGGGGACCAGCTGCATTGCCCATGAGACCACAGCAACCCCTGGGAGCCGCTCTGAGCACAAACAGGCATTGTGAACCTAAGCATGAACCTGCTTTCAAATAAGCACCCTCAGTAACTGCACCAGAAGCCCGCAGAGCAGGCCTGTCATACCCCTAGGGCCAAATCCTCACCCTCGTTGGTGTCTTCCAGGCATCTAGACCCAGAAACTGTCTCTGGAATCCCTCTTTTGGGAGTCCCCTGAGACGGAAAACAACAGTGTCCCTTCCCCCAGAGACACCAAAATCTTAGAAGCTGGGCAGAATTCCCAGAGACGAAGAATCTCCCATGGCCCCATGAAACCACCCCTACCTTTTGTAACCGTCCTGGATGACAATCCCGACAGAAAACCCTGCTCTACAACCTCCATGACACCTTAATTTCAGTACCCTATGAGCGCCGCCAGGGCCTGCAGGTCAGGCCTGTGATCACCTCGGCCCTAACCGTAACCCTGGTTTGTGTTTGCAGATTCCTGTCCCCAAAGCCCTGGCCTACAAGCCCTCCAGGATGGGGCCTCTGTAGCCACACCAGACGACTGTGCCTACCCTCCTGAAGGAAATTCTGCCCTTCACTGTGACAGAAAACCTGAAGATTAGGAGCAAAGTACAAAGCCCCTGAGCCCACGTCAATTTCAAAATAAACGATTTGGACCCAAATTCTCATTCTGACACACAATGAGTTCCTGTCTCTATGCAAACATCCAAGTCAAAGACACTGAGTCAGAATATTGAACCTGATATGCCCCTAGGACTTCATTGATACCGTAGCTTAGGTTTTCATGTGCCTCTCCCCAGAAGCCAGTTCTCCAATACCAACTTATATTCCAACATGTGGTTCCTGAGCCAGCCAACAGAACCCGTCCTGTCCCAAGAAGGATATCTTGCTCTTGGTAGCTGTGTCCAAGACTCAGAGTAGGAGAATCCTGCAAGGCATCTGACACCCCCAACATTCCAAGTCACCCTTATAGAAACCAGCATTGGCATCCAACAACATGAAACTCCATGTCAAATTAGGTCCCTTGGAACATCGCCCCAGAGTCACCAGATCAAACCTGCCATGTTCCCCAGCTGCAATGGTCTATGGAGGTGTGCTTTCCACGCATCCATGTGGGAGATATCTGCTACCCAAACTTTCCATATGGGGGACCCTGGAGCAAACAAACCAGACTCCACCTGTCCAGTAGAAGGAAAGCTTGCAGTTTGGAGCATCTCATGGGCCCCAGCGTGGGAAATCCTCCATGGATTCTTGAAGCAACCCCTCTAATTGTTGGTGATCATAGACACAAACTCCTGAGTTAGCAAACATCTGACATCCGCCCTTACTCAGGTGCTGCATTGCTCGAATCAGCCGCTGAACACTGGAACTGCCTTCCGCTTGGCACTGAGTTTTATCATAGCTTGGGTTTACAATTCCATCCTCACCCTCCTGGTCCCCAAGCCCTCTGGACAGGGAATTCTGGAGCCACAAGGCAGCATTCTGCCTGTCTATAGAAAGAAGAGCCTAGTGAGTCTGTACCGAAACCCCACAAGAGGATCCACCTGCATGGCCCTCTACAGCACTTTAAAATCTTAGGCCACCATGGGCACTAAGGCTCTGTCTGACAAAGCCTGAGCCACGACATCCAGTCATCCATGTAGACAGTAGGCCCCGTATCCTGCAGGTGGGACCTGCCATTTCTCAAAGCCATCAACTCTACTCAAAGTGGATATTCAGGCATCTATCCCCAGACCGTAGCTCAAATCCTTGACTATGGGGGAACCTGAAGCGCAAGAGTGCTCCTACATCCCGGATTCAGGAAACCTGGTTGTTGAGATGGGTGTCCAACCCTCAGAGTGTGAACCAGCTGCATGGCCCGTGAGACCACGGCGATTCCTGGGAGCTGGTCTGAGCACAAGCAGGCATTGTGACACTCACCGTGAGACTGCATTCAAACAAAGACTCTCGGTTACTGGACCAGGAGCCTAAAGATCGGGCCTGTCAGGTCCCTAGGGCCAAATCTTCACCCTCATTGGTGTTTTCCAGGCACCCAGACCCAGAACCTGTCTCTGGAATGCCTCTTTTGGGGGTCCCCTGAGACGGAAAACAACAGTCTCCCTTCCCCCCAGAGACACCAAACTCTTGGAAGCTGGGCAGAATCCCCAGAGATGAAGAATCTCCCATGGTCCCTTGAACACACCCCTACCTTTTGTGACCATCCTGGACCCACAATCCTGAGAGAAAACTCTGTGCTACCTCCCCCATGACACCTAAATTGCAGTACATTATGAGCGCCATCAAGGACTGCAGATCGGGCTTGTGATCACCTCGGACCTCACCTTACCATACTTCGTGTTTGCAGATTCCTGTTCCCAAAGCCCTGGCCCACATGCCCTCCAAAATGGGGTCTCTGTAGCCACACCAGACGACTGTGCCTACCCTTCTGAAGGAAACTCTGCCCTTCACTGTTACCGAAACCCTGAAGATTAGGAGCAAAGTACAAAGCCCCTGAGTCCACCTCAATTTCAAAGAAAGCTCTGGACCCAAATTCTCATTCTGACACACAGTGAGTACCTGCCTCCAACAGACATCCAAGTCAAAGACCCTGAGCCAGAAGATTTAACTTGACATGCCCCGAGGACTTCATTGATACCCTAGTTTAGGTTTTCAGGTACCTGTCCACAGAGACCTGTTCTCCAATACCAACTTATTTTCCAACATGTGATCCCTGAATCAGCCAACAGAACCCCTCTTCTCCCAAGGATATCTTGGGACTGTGCACTACAGTTTGCTCTTGGTAGCTGTGTCCAAGACTCAGGATAGAAGAATCCTGCTTGCCCCCTGACCCCCCTGCCTACAACATTCCAAGACTCCCTGAATAGAAACCAGCATTGTGATCCAGCAGCATGAAACTTCATGTCAACTCAGGTCCCTTGAAACTTCACCCCAGAGCCACCAGATCGAACCTTCCATGTTCCTCATCTGCAATGGTCAATGGAGGTGTGTTTTCCAGTCATCCTTGTGGGAGAGCTCTGCTACCCAAACTTTCCATATGGGGGAACCTGGAGCAAACAAACCAGACTCTCCCTGTCAAGTACAAGGAAACCTTGCTGTTTGGAGCATCTCAAAAGCCCCAGCATAGGAAATCCTCCATGGCCTCGTGAGCCACCCCTCCAATTGTCGGTCATCATAGACACAAATTCCAGTGTGAGCAAACATCTGACATCCCCCTTACTCAGGTGCTGGATAGCTCGAATCAGCCACTGCACACTGGAACTGCATTCCACTTGGCCCTGAGTTTTATCATAGCTTGGGTTTACAATTCCATCCTCACCCTACTGGTCCCCAAGCCCTCTTGATAGGGAATTCTGGAGCCACAAGGCAGCATTCTTCGTGCCCCATAGAAAGAAGAATTGCCTGGTGTGTCTGCCAAGAAGCCCCATATGTGATCCACATGCATGGCCCTTGACAACACCCTAATATCATAGGCCACCATGGGCACTAAGGCTCTGTCTGACACAGCCTGAGCCACGACCTCCATTCATCCATGCAGACAGTGGTCACCATATCCTGCAGGTGAGACTTGCCATGACCCGAAGACATCATCTCGACTCATCCTGAATTTACAGGCATCTGTCCCCAGACCGTAGCTCAAATCCCTGCTGATGGGGGAACCTGAAGCACAAGATGACTCCTCCTTCCCGACGGCAGGACACTAGGCTGTTGAGATGGGTGTCCAACCCTCAGAGTGGGAACCAGATGCATGGCCCATGAGACCTCGGCCACTCCTCGGAGCTGCGCTGGGCACCAACAGGCATTGTGACCCTCAGCATGAACCTGTTTTCAAACAACCCCCCCGGTAGATGGACCAGGAGCCCACAGAGCAAGCCTGCCAGGTGGCTAGGGCCAAATACTCACCCTCATTGGTGTTTCCAGTCGCCCAGACTCAGAACCTGACTCTGGAATCCCTCTTTTGTGGGTCCCCTGAGATGGAAAAGAGCTGTCTTTCCTTCACTCAGAGGCACCAAACTCTTGGGAGCTGAGCAGAACCCCCAGAGATGAAGAATCTCACCTAGCTCCATGAAGAAACCCCTACCTATTGCGATCATCATGGACACACAATCTTGACAGAAAAGTCTGCACTACCTCCTCCAAGACACCTTAATTTCACTACAGTTTGAGCTGCCCTCAGAGCCTCCAGATTGGGCCTGTGATCACCGCATCCCTCACCCTAACCCTAGTTCATGTTTTCAGATTCTTGTCACCAATGCCCTGACCCACATGCCCTCCAGTATGGGGACTCTGGAGCTACACCAGAAGACTGTGCCTACCCTCCCGAACGAAACTCTGCTCTTCACTGTTGCCCAATCCCTGAAGATTAGGAGCAAATTATAAAGCCCCTGAACCCACTTCAATTTCAAATAATGCTCTGGACCCAAATGTGCATTCTGACACCCAATGATCACCTGCCTCGATGCAGACATCCAAGTCAAAGGCGCTGAGTCAGAAGATTGAACCTGACATGCCCCTAGGACTTCATCAATACCCTAGCTTAGGTTTTCAGGCGCCTGTCTCCAGAGACTTGGTATCCAATACCAACTTATCCTCCAACATGTGTTCTCTGAATCACCCAACAGAGGCCCTCCTGTCCCCAGAAGGAAACCTTGTGCTTGGTAGTTGTGTCCAAGATTCAGTGTAGGAGAATCCTGCATGGTCCCTTACTGCCCCAACATTCCAACGTCTCCCTCGATACAAACCATCATTGTTCTTCAACAGCATGAAACTCCATGTCAACTCAGGCCCCTTTGAACTTCGCCCCAGAGCCACCACATCGAACCTGCCATGTTTCTCAGCTGCAATGGTCCTGGAGGCGTGCTTTCCAGGCATCCATGAGGGAGAGCTCTGCTACCCAAACTTTCCATATAGGGGACCCTGGAGCAAACAAATCAAACTCCCCCAGTCCAGTGGAAGGACAATATGCTGTTTGGAGCATCTCACAAGCCCCAGGGTGGGAAATCCTCAATGGCCTCTTGACAACACCCCTCCATTTGTTGGTAATCATAGACATAAATTCCAGTGTTAGCAAACATCTGACATCCTCCCTTACACAGGTGCTAGATATATTGAATCAGCAGTTGCACACTGGAAATACCCTCCACCTGGCCCTGAATATAACCGTAGCTTGGATTTACAATTCCATCCTCACCCTCCTGGTCACCAGCCCTCTTGACAGGGAATTCTGGAACCACAACACAACATTCTCCCTGGCCCATAGAAAGAAGAAGTGCCTGGTTAGTCATCCCAGAAACCCCACATGAGGATCCACCTGCATGGCCCTCGATAGCATCCTAATATCATAGGCATCCACAGGCACTAAAGCTCTGTCTGAAGCAGCCTGAGCCACGACCTCCATACAGCAATGGAGACAGTGACTCCCATATCCTGCAGGAGGGACCTGTGTAGCCCGAAGCCGTCATCTCCACTCAACCTGGTTATTCAGGCATCTGTCCCCAGACCGTAGTTTAAATCCCTGCCTATGGTGGGAACCTGGAGCACAAGAGTGCTCCTACATCTTGATGGCAGGAAACCTAGCTGTTGAGATGGGTGTTCAAACCTCAGAGTGGGAAATATATGCATGGTCCATGAGACTGCGGTCACCCCTGGGAGCCGCACTGGGCACTAATAGGCATTGTGACCCTCAGTGTGAGCCTGCTTTCAAACAAACCCTTCGATTGCTGTACCAGGAGCCCGCAGAGCAGACCTGCCAGGTCCCTTGGGCCAAATCGTCACCATTGTCGGTGTTTTCCAGGCACCCAGATGCAGAACCTGTCTCTGGAATTCCTCTTTTGCGGGTCCCCTGAGATGGAAAACCACACTCTTTCCTTCCCCCAGAGACCACAACTCTTGGGAGTTGGGCAGAGTCCCCAGAGATGTAGAATCTCCCATGGACCCATGAAGCCACCCCTACCTTTTGCGACGTCCTGGACACACAATCTCGATAGAAAAGCCTGTGCTACTGCCTCCTTGACACCTTAATTTCAGTACACTATGAGCTGCCCTCAGGGCTTTCAGATCAGGCCTGTGATCATCTCGGCCCTCACCCTAACCCTAGTTCGTGTTTGCAGATGCCTGTCCCCAAAGCCCTGGCAAACAAGCCCTCCAGGATGGGGCCTCTGGAGCCACACCAGACGACTGTGCCTACCCTCCCGAAGGAAACTCTGCCCTTCACTGTCACCAAAGCATGAAGATAAGGAGCAAAGTACAAAGGCCCTGAGCCCACCTCAATTTCGAAGAATGCTCTGGATGCAAATGTGCATTCTGACAAAAAATGAGCACCTGCCTCCAGGCAGGTATCCAAGTCAAAGGCCCTGAGTCAGAAAATTTAACCTGGCATGTCCCTAGGACTACATCGATACCCTAACTTAGGTTTTCAGGCGCCTGTCCCCAGATGCCAGTTCTCCAATACCAACTTATATTCCAACATGTGGTCCTTGAGCCACACAACAGAACCCCTCCTGTCCCAAGAAGGATTCCTTGCTCTTGGTAGCTGTGTCCAGGACTCAGGGTAGGAGAATCCTGCATGGCCCCTGGCCACCCCAATATTCCAAGTCTCCCTGGATAGAATCCAGCATTGTGATCCAAAAGTATGAAACTCCATGTCAAATCAGGCCCCTTGGAACTTCGTCCTAGAGCCCCCATATCGAACCTGCCATGTTCCTCAGCTGCAATGGCCTATGGAGGTGTGCTTTCCAGTCATCCATGCAGGAGAGCTCTGCTACCCAAACTTTCCATATGGAGGACACTGGAGCAAACAATCCAGACTTCTCTGTCCACTAGAAGGAAACCTTGGTGTTTGGAGCATCTCACAAGCTCCAGCGTGGGAAATCCTTCATGGTCTCTTGAAGCCAACCCTCCAATTGTCAGTCATCATAGACAAAAACACCAGTGTGAGCAAACATCTGACAACCACCCTTAGTCAGGTGCTGGATACCTCAAATCAGCAGTTGCTGATGTGGAAAAAAAAGTGGAAAGTGGAAATGCCTTCCACTTTGCCCTAAATTTAACCATAGCTTGGGTTTACAATTCTACCTTCTCCCTCCTGGTCCTCAAGCCGTCTTGACAGGCAATTCTGGAACCACAACACAGCATTCTGCCTGCCCCATAGAAAGAAGAAGTGTCTGGTAAGTCTGCCCAGAAACCGCACATGAGGATCCACCTTCATGGCCCTCGATGGAACCCTAATATCATAAGTGGCCATGGGAATTAAGGCTCTGTCTGAAACAGCATGAACCACGACCTCCAGTCAGCCAAACAGACAGTGTGCTCCATATCCTGCAGGTGGGACATGCCATGGCCTGAAGACATCATCTCAACTCAACCTGGATATTCAGACATCTATCCCCAGACCATAGCTCAAATCCCTGCCTATGGGGGATCCTGAAGCACAAGAGTACTCCTCCTTCTCGATGGCAGGAAACTTGGTTGTTGAGATGCATGTCAAACCCTCAGAGTGGGAACCAGCTGTATGCCCATGAGACCACGGCCACTCCTGGGAGCCGCTCTGGGGCACAAACAGGCATTGTGACCCTCAGTGTGAGCCTTAATTCAAATAACCCCCCTCAGTAGCTGGACCAGGAGCCCGCAGAGCGGGCCTGCCAGGCCCCTAGGGCCAATTCCTCACACTCGTAGGTGTTGTCCAGGTGCCCACACCCAGAAGCTCTCTCCAGTGTCCCTCTTTTGGAGGTCCCCTGAGATGGAAAACAGCACCCTTCCCTTCCCCCAGAGACAACAAACTCTTGGGATCTGGGCAGAATCCCCATAGATGAAGAATCTCCCATGGCCCCATGGAGTCACCCCTACGTTTAGCGACCGTCCTGGACACACAATCCTGACAGAAAAGCCTTCACTACTGCCTCGATAACACCTTGATTTCAGTAAACTATGAGCTGTCCTCAGGTCCTGCCGATCAGACCTGTGATCACCTCGGCCCTCACCCTAACCCTAGTTCAATTTTGTAGATTCCTGTCCCCACAACCCTGACCCACTTGCCCTCCAGGACGGGGATTCTGGAGCCACACCAGAGGATTGTGCCTACCCTCCCGAAGGAAACACTGCCCTTCACTGTCGCCAAAACCCTGAAAATTACGAGCAGAGTACAAAGCCCTTGAGAACACCTCAATTTCGAAGAAAGCCCTTGACCCAAATGCACATTCTGACACACAATGAGCACCTACCTCTAGGCAGACATCCACGTCAAAGGCTCTGAATCAGAAGATTCAACCTGACATGCCCCTAGGACTTCATCGATACCTTAGCTTAGGTTTTCAGGTGCTGGTCCCCAGAGGCCTGTTATCCAATACCAGCTTATATTCCAACATATGCTCCCTGAGCCACATAACAGAACCCCTCCTTTCCCTAGAAGGATATCTTTCTCTTGGTAGCTGTGTCCAAGACTCAGTCTAGGAGAATCCTGCATGGACCCTGAAAACCCCAAAATTCCAATGTCTCCTTAATTACAAATGACCATTGTGATCCAACATCATGAAACTCCATGTCAACTCAGCAACTTGGAACTTCGCCCCAGAGCCACCAGTTTGAACCTGCCATGTTCCTCAGCTGCAATGGTCAATGGAGGTGTGCTTTCCAGGCATCCATTCGGAGAGCTCTGCTACCCAAAGTTTCCAAATGGGGGACCCTGGGGCAAACAAACCAGACTCCCCCTGTCCAGTAGAAGGAAACCTTGTTGTTTGGAGCATCTCACAAACCCCAGCATGGGGAATCCTCGATGGCCTCTTGATGCAACTCCTCCATTTGTCGGTCATCATAAACACAAGCTCCAGTGCGAGCAAACATCTGACATCCACCCTTACTCAGGTGCTGGATATCTTGAATCAGCTGCTGCACACTGGAACTGCCTTCTGCTTGGCACTGAATTGAACCGTAGCTTGGTTTTACAATTCCATCCTCACCTTACTGGTCCCCAGCTCTCTGAATAGGGAATTCTGGAGCCACAACACAGCACTCTGTACGCCCCATAGAAAGAAGAAGTGCTTGGTGAGTCTGCCAAAAAACCCCACATGAGGATCCACCTGCATGGCCCTCGACGGCACCCTAATATCTTAGGTTGCAATGGGCATTAAGGCTCTGTCTGACTCAGCCTTAGGCATGACCTCCAGTCAGCCACCAAGATAGTGGGCCCCCCATCCTTCAGGTGATACCTGCCATGGCCTGAAGCTGTCATCTCTACTTAACCTGGATAATCAGACCTCTGTCCCCAGACCGTAGATCAAATCTCTGCCTATGGAGGAACCTGAAGCACAAGAAACTCCTCCTACCAGATGACAGGAGACCATGTTGTTGAGATGGGTGTCCAACCATCAGAGTGAGAAGGAACTCCATGGCCCATGAGACCATGACCAATCATTGGAGCAGCCCTGGGCACGAACAGGCATTGTCACCCTCATCCTGAGACCCCTTTCAAGCAAGCTCCCTGTGGAGTTGGAGCAGAAGCCCACAAAGCAGGCCGGTCATGCCCCTAGGCCCACATCCTAACTCTTGTTTGGGTTAGGCAGAGCCCAGTTTCAGAACCCGAGTCTGGAATCCCTTTTTGGGCAGGACCCCTGAGACAGAAAATAGCACTCTTCCTTCAGCCAGAAAGAAACAAAACTCTTTGGAGTCGGGAAGAATCCCCAGATAGGAAGAATCTCCCATGGAACCATGAGGACCCCGTCCATTCCGTGGCCATCCTAGACACACAATCCAGACAGAAAATCCTCTGCTACTGTGTCCCAGCCGCCTGAATTTCAAATCCCTATGAGCTGACCTCAGGTTCTGCAGATATGGCCTGCCGTCACCTCGCCCCAGCCCTTTCCCGGGTTTAGGTCTGAAGACTTCAGTCCCAAAGCCCTGACCCACATCCCCTCATGGATGGGGCCTCCAAAACCAGGTCGCATCACTGGGCCTGCTCTCCCGAGGAAATTCTGCCCATATAAGTTGCCCAAAGCCTCAACATAAGGAGAAACCTCCAAGACCCCTGAGCCCATCCCAATTTCATAGGCCACTCTGGAAAAAAAAAAAAAAAAAAACGCAGTCTGAAACACCCTCAGCACCTACTTCCAGGAAGACACACAAGTCAAAAGCCCTGACTCCGAACAGTGAACCTGACATGCCCCTAGGACCACATAGGATTCTAAACTTGGGTTTTCAGGCCTCCGTCCTGAGAGGCCTGTTCTAGAAAACCAAAATATGGTGCAACATGTGGTCCCTGAGCCATACAACAGACCCGCTCCTGTCCCGAGAAAGAATCTTGGCTCTTGGGAACTGGCTCTACTCCTCAGTGTAGGAGAATCCAGCATGGCCCCAGAGCCACCGCCACATTCTAAGATCACCCTGGACACCAGTCATCATTGTGACCCATCTAACTGAGAACCCCCTCAACCCAGATCACTTGGAACCTCGAACCAGAGCCTTCGGATCAAGCCTGCCCTGTTCCTCAGCTACAATGGTAAAACTAGTTGTGCTTTCCAGGCATCCATTCAGAGAGCTCTGCTGTCGAATCTTTCCATATGGGGGACCCTGGAGTCCTCTAACCAGACTTCCCTTGTCCTGCAGAAGGACACCTTGCTGTTTGGAGCAGCTCACAACCTTCCTCTTGGGAAAGCCTCCAAAGATTCTTGAGGCCGCCCCAACATTTGTTGACCATCAGATATACAAATTCCTGCATGAGTAGACATCTTAAACTCACCCTTTCTCAGGTGCTGGAGATCTCAAAACAGCTACTGCACATTGGAACTTCCATGCACTCAGCTCTAAACTTAACTGTAGCTGGTGTTTTCAGACTTCCATCCCCAAAGTCCACGACTGCAAACCCTCCTTATGGGAACTCTGTAGCCAAAGCACAGACTTCTGTCTGCCCACCAGAAAGAAGAAGTGCCATCTATGTCTGCCCAGAAACCCCACATGAGGATCTACCTGTATGGCACTCAATAGCAACCCAATATCAATGGCCGCCCTGTGCACTAATGATCTGTCTGACACAGCCCGAGTCCCGACCTCCTGTCAGCCACACAGAAAGCGGGCCCCATATCCTGCCGGTGGGACCTGCCTTGGCCTGAGGCCATCATCTCGAACCAACCTGGGTATTCAGGTACCTGTACCCAGAACGTAGCTCAAATTCCTGCCCATGGGGGAATCTGAAACACAAAAGGGTATGCCTCCTTCCCCATGGCAGGACACTGGATATCGAGAAGGTTGTCCAATCCTCAGAGTGAGACCAGCTGCATGGCACATGAGGCCACGCCCACTCGGGAGAGGCAGCTGAACACAAACAGGCATTGTGGCCTTCAGTCTGAGAGCCTTTTTCAAACAAGCACCCTTGGGAGCATCACTAGGAGCCCACAGAGTGGCTTCTCATGTCCATAGGCCCAAATCCTAATCCTCGCAGGGGTTATCAAGGCACTCAGACCCAGAACCCATCTCTGGGATACCTGTTTGGCCGGGACTCCTGAGACAGAAAATAGCACTCTTCCCTTCCCCCAGAAAGACACAAAATCCTTTGGTCCCAGCAAAATCCCAGATAGGAAGAATCTCCCATGGAACCATGAGGCAACCATTCCATTCCATGGCCATCCTAGACACACAATTCAGACAGAAAAGCCTGTGCTACTGCCTCCCAGCCACCCAATTTTCGAATCCCGAGGAACTTCCCTCAGGGTCTGTAGGTAGGGCCTGCCATTTTCTTGCCCCTAACACTTACCCGAGTTTCTTTCTGAAGATTTTGGTTCCAAATCCCTGACCAACCTGCCCTCCAAGATGGGGCCTCCTTAACCACACAGCATAACTGGGCCTGTTCTTCCAAGGAAACGTAACCTGTCTCAGTGCCCCAAACGCTCCAGATTAGGAGAAACCTGAAAGTCCCCTTAGCCCACCCTACTTTCATAGGATACTCTGGAAAAAATGAACAGTCTGACACACCCAAGCACCTGCCTCCAGGAAGACACACACATGATCGGCCCTGAGTCCGAAGATTGAACCTGACATTCCCCTATGCCTCATTGGAACCCTAGTTTAGGTTTTCAGACCTCTGTCCCCAGAGGCTTGTTCTGGAAAACCAACATATAGTCTAACATGTGGTCCCTGAGCCATGCAACAGAAACCCTCCTGTTCCGAGGAAGAAACCTGGCTCTTGGGAGAAGTAAGGGCCTGTTTGGCCAGAAGGAGCCATTTTGTTGCAGTGAACTTAGATTATCACTGCCCCTCCTAGAGAAACTTACTTGCAAAACCTAGATACAATGGCGTTTCAGGCCATGTGAAGACATCCAATTAGAAGGTCGTGTATATATTTACTGAGGTGAGTTTAAATCCCATTGGCCACCTGTGTGTGGGCGGGGCTCAACCACCCCTATAAAGGTTAGTCTGCGAGGCTGAGGCTGAGGAGCAGTCAGAGAGTCGTTGGAGGAGTAGGAGAGTCGTACGAGAAGAAGAAGGAGAGTCATTGGAGATGAAGAAGGAAAGTCATCATAAAAGAAGAAGGAGAGCCATCAGTGAAGAAGAAGGAGACCCGTCCAAGGAGTAGGAAAGTTGTCAGAGCCAGGAGAGCTGTCAGAGCTGTCAGAGCCATCAGAGCTCTTTTAAGAGCTGTCAGAGCCGTCAGACCTCTAGTAAGAGCTGTCAGAGCTGTCAGAGCTGTCAGAGCACTTGTCAGAATTGTAAGAGCCATGAGAGCCACCAGTGACCCAGCCGACAGCAGCCCCACCACCCCGAGCAGGGCCCTCTCTGAGGGGCCTTGCAGGAGCAGCGTCATTCCAGGGAGAAGCTTCATTCTGGGACTGACTTCCTCGACATGAGGCCTCCTCCGTGAGTGGCCTAGTCAGAAGCAGCATCATCTGGGGAGAGGCCCTGTCCAAAGCAGCCATGTTGGGAGTGGTCCTGCTGGGGTCATCGTCATCACCTTTTCCTAAGAAACAGCCCTGACCAGTCACTTTGATTCTTGATGCTTGGCGTGAAATAAAGCCTTGCTTGACCTTCGCTTTGAATCAGTCTCGTTCCTTTGATCCCGGGCCCCAACACTGGGGGCTCGTCTGGAATCAAACTATGAGAACTGAGCCAGCAACAGGATTTTGGGGAAAAGCTTCTGGAGTATTGGGATCTTGGGTATTTGGATCTTGGGTATTGGGATCCGGTCTATCTGTCTTGTTGGAGCTCCAGAGTATAGCCCACTGGGGAGAAGCTGCACACAGCCATGCTCCCCAGGGCTGGAGATGAGGACTCCCCATCCATCTGCTGGTACATCGACAGAGGGTTCCAGTAACCCTCGGCGGTTGGGGTATTCAAGTCCTCCTGGGCAGATGGGCGGCTCCAATCCCCCTAGAAGTTCAAGTCCCCCAGAGAGTTGAGGGGTTCGAGTCCCCCTAGGAGGTTGGAGGATAAAGAAAGCCCCCATGAGTGGCAGATTCTGGGTAAGAATCATTGGGTCTGTGGTTGTCTTTGCCTGGTTCTTTTGTTATCTGTTGTGTGGTTTGTTGTGTTTGCAGGGGACCAAGAAAGTCCCCACCAGCAGCAGACTCTGGATGCGGATTGCTGGGTCTGCAATTGTATTACCCCTGTTTTTTTTTTTTTTTTTTTTTTTGGTCTGTTGTGCTGTTTCTTGTATTTGGAGAAATGGGACAAATGGGGAGTAAGGGGCCTGTGACACCCATAGGTCTTGTTCTTGAACATTTCAAGGATTTTCAATGTAAAGCCACTCAGTCAGGTGACAAGATTTACCCGGGAAAACTAAAATCACTGCCATTAGAGTGGCCCACTTTCTCCACAGGGTGGCTGCCAGAAGGAACGTTTGCCTTGACTCTGATCTATTCTACCCTGAGTGAGGTCTTTGATCTACATCAAGACCAAATACCGTACATTGTGACCTGATATATATCTGATAGAAGACCTGTCATCATGGCTCAAGTCCCACCTTCCCCCTCCTACTGAAACCATTTCTCTCCCTCTAAGGCAGGTCAGAGCACCAAAACCAGAACAGACAGATGAGGGGGAACCAGGGAAGAAGACTCTTCTACCTCCATCGGATATGGAGGATATGGAATCCCCCCCCCTTATTTGTTCTCTAAATCTGACTCTCGGTCCTGAAATGCCTTTAGCAGTCCACCTTGTACAAGGTTGGGGTCCACCTATGGGGCCACCAAGCAGAGAGACCGCCCTGATCCTTCCCCTTTCCTCTATCCCCCTTTGTCTCCCTTTACCTCACTGGTACTTTCCGTGCCAATGCTGCCTCTTATGAGGTTGCTCTACCAGATGGGAGAGGGTAGCCCTACCTAAGCTATATCCCTTTTCTCCTCTTCTGACACCTGTAACTGGAAGACCCAACACAAATCCTTTTCTGACCACCCTCAGGATTTATTTAGTCTTTTGGAGACTGTATCTCTTACACATCAACCTACCTGGTTGGATGTTCAACAACTCCTTATGACTGTCTTTAATGGGGAAGAGCAGGACCGCATCATGCGAGAAACCCATAAGGTGATAAATGAGAAACGTTGCAGGGACCTCAATACCTACCAAATGGAGGACTACTGCTCGAGGGAACCCCCCGAATAGGATCCAAACTCTGATGAAGGTAAGGTGAGCTTACATTTCTACCGCCAATCTCTACTGGGAGGCATCCGTACAGCTACAAGGAGACCCATAAATTTATCTAAAATTAGTACGTTGATTAAAGGTAAGAATGAGTCTCCAGGAGCTTTCCTAGAAAGGCTAATTGAAGCCTATAAATTGTATAGCCCGATCGATCCTGTGGCATCCGAAAATCAGAGGGCAATGAATCTTGCTTTTGCCAGTCAGTCAGCCCCAGATATAAGGAGGAAACTTCAGAAAATTGAGGGATTTGAAGGGAAGAATCTGACTGAGTTAGTGGGAATAGCAGAAAAGGTGTTTAACAACAACAACAGAGTGCACAAGAGGACGAAAAACAGACCAAAAAACTGGTTAAGGTTTTGGCCTTACATGAGGTGGGGAGGATACGGGTAGGAGATAGTAAATGGAAGGAAAAGCCTAAGCACAGAGAAGGTAGGCAGAAAGACTTAGATTCACATCAGTGAGCTTACTGTAAAAAAAAAAATAAATAAATAAGGACATTGCGCCAGGAAGTGCCCTAAAAGGAAGACAGCAATGCTTGCTACCAGAGATTGAAGGGGCCATGGTTTGGAGCCCCTTCTTGAACCTCAGGTAAAAATGGAAGTGGAGGGGAAATTAGTGGATTTTTCTGGTGGAAATGGGAGCCCAATTTTCATCATTACTTAAACCTATGGGAAAAGTATCTGGAGAGGAAGTTTGGGTACAAGGAGCAAATGGCACAGAGAGACATTAATGGACAACAGAAAGGACTTTGAATATGGCCTCGGGAGTAGTTAAACATTGAATTTTGGTCCTCTCGAATGCTCCATATAACTTGATGGGAAGAGATCTCCTCCACAAGTTAAGAGCTGGCATTCAGTTCTTGGAAGGAGACATGACTGTAACCTTGAGACAACCCACTGTACAAGTGTTTATGGCAGCAGTAGATGAATACCCCTGTTACAAGCCAGTCTCAAAACCAGAGGAAACAAAGGAGGGGGGCCTCCTCCAAATCCTACAGGACAAGTTTCCTGAGGTCTGGGCAGAAGGGAAGCCCCTGGCTTGGCCAAGGAACAACCTCCAGTGGTGGTACAACTAAAGGCGGCAGCTACAGCTATTCGCTTTTGGCAGAACCCCCTTCCCCGGGAAGTAAAGGAAGGAGTCAGAAAACACATTAACTGCCTCCAAGGAGAGGGGATCCTAGTTCCTTACAAATCTCCATGAAACACACCTTTGCTGCTCGTTAAAAAGGCCAAGACAGGGGGGTACCAATCTGTCCAGGACTTGCGGGAAGTTAATCAATGGGTTGAAGATATCCACCCAATGATGCCTAAACCCTACACCCTACTCTTCCTCCTGGGCCCCAAAAGAACTGTGTATACCATCTTAGATCTCGAGGATGCATTTTTATGTATATCTTTAGCACGGTAATCTCAGCCACTTTTTGCTTTTGAGTGGTCCGACCCACAGAAAGTGTTTCAAGGCCAGCTCATCTGTACAAGATCTCCCCAAGGGTTCAAAAATTCGCCCACTATCTTCGATGAGGCCCTACACGAGGATTTGTGTGAGTACAGAACCTCCAAACCAGGAGTCACTCTGTTACAGTATGTTGATTACTTGCTAGTACCCGCTGGGGACTATGAGTTATGTTTGTGGGGGACGAGAGCTTTCTTACAGACTCTGCAAGAAAAAGGGTATCAGGTGTCAGCAAAGAAAGCATGGCTCTGTCAGAGCCATACCACTTATCTAGGCTTTGATCTCCACAAGGGAGTGCATACACTGTCTGTGTCCAGGAAACAGGTGATCACCCGATACCCCCGCCCCACCACATCCCTAGAAGTAAGGGAGATTCTTGGGATGGAGGGCTACTGTAGTCTGTGGATACCGTGGTTTGTGGAGATTGCCCGACCTCTCTACGAACTGGCAAATGGAGTGCTCACTATGATAGAGTGGACAGTTGAGGCAGAGGGAGCATTTCAGGCATTACAAACAGCCTTATTGCGTGCCCAGCATTGGCCATACCAGATGTTACAAAGCCCTTCCAATTATATGTGGATGAAAAAGCAGGGGTGGCCAAAGGAATTTTAACTCAGACTCTGGGGCCTTGGTGAAGGCCAGTAGCCTATCTTAGCAAGAAACTGGATCCAGTAGCAGCTGGGATTCCCCCTTGCCTCCGCATAATTGCTGCAATAGCCCTCCTGGTCAAGGATGCAAGTAAATTGACTTTGGGTCAAAATCTCATTGTAACCACCACACACGCTATTGAGGGCCTTCTCCAGACTACACCAGACCAATCGATTATGAACGCCCAAGTGACGGGGTATCAGGCCCTTCTCCTCAATGAACCAAGAGTGACCTTCCAGCCCCCGGTGGTGCTAAATCCAGCCACACTGCTGCCAGAGGAGTTAGCTGACCATCCACACGACTGTGGGGAGATCCTAAACCAAGTCACAGGAATAAGGCCAGATCTCAGAGACATTTGCTTCCCCAATGCATAGATGACTCTGTTCACAGATGGGAGTAGCTAAATGGTCAATGGAAATAGGTTTGCAGGGGCTGTGGTGGTTTCTCATGAGCAGAAACTCTGTACAGCAGCTCTGCCACATGGAACTTCGGCACATAAAGTGGAACTGATTGCACTCACTAAGGCACTGCAGATGGCCAAAGCTAAAACCGCCAACATCTGTAGGGACATCAGGTATGCCTTTACTACTCTCCATATGCACGGGGCTATTTATAAAGAAAGGGGCCTATTAACAGCAGAAGAAAAAGAAATTAAAAACAGAGAAATATTGGCTCTCCTCCAGGCTATTTGGAACTCAAAAGAGGTGGCTGTTATGCATTTCCCAGGACACCAAAAGGGGACTGATCTGATTTCAAAAGGAAACCACTTAGCATATCAAACTGCAAAGCAAGCATTCCAAGAAACAGTGCAAGAACTGCTTTCACTCCTGGATCTAGCTCTACCAGAAAAACCGAACTATTCAGAAGAAGATTTAAGATATTTACAGAAATGGGTTAAATTGGACTATGAAGGGGACTGGGTTAAGACTAAAGCAGGAAAAAATAATTCTTCCTCAAAATCTAGGTAAGAAGTTATCAGACCGGATACATCAGGATACTCATTTGGGGATACGCAAACTCAAGGACCTTATAGGCAAGCAATTCCAGGTTTCTAAATTACGGTGTATGGTTCAGGATATAGTTGATTGATGTGCTCAATGCCAGGCATTTAATGTGGGAGGAACTAGAATGAGAAGAGGGAAAAAAGAAAGAGGTAAAGAACCAGAAATTTATTATGAAATAGATTTTACAGAAATTAAACCTAGAAAATATGGGCACAAGTTTATGTTAGTTTTTGTAGATACCTTTTCAGGCTGGGTAGAGGCTTTTTCTGCCAAATATGAGACAGCAGGAGTGTTAGCCAAAAAGCTACTAGAAGAAATAAGTCCTAGGTTTGGGCTAACTCTCGTGGTTGGGTCAGACAATGGCCCTGCATTTGTAAGTTCAGTCTCACAGGCATTGGCCAAGGCAGTGGGTGCAAATTGGAAACTACATTGTGCCTATCGGCCCCAGAATTCTGGGCAAGTAGAGAGAATGAACTGGAATCTTAAAGAGACCTTGACAAAACTAATTCTGGAGACTGGTGGTGGATGGGTGGTTCTCCTCCCTTTCACCCTCCTCAGGGAACGATGTAAACCCTATTTAAACAAGGTGACCCCAATTGAAATAATATTTGGGAGACCCCCCCTCTGTCCTCAGCTACAAGAGGTTGCCCTAGCAGAAATGACTGATCAGTCTGTACCCCAGTCACTGCAGGCATTACAATCTGTCTTAAGAAAAGAAAGGCCACGCAGGGATCTGAACTGCCCACACTGGGACAGAGACGGTGGTGGAACCACATCCTTACCAACCCGGGGACTTGGTTTGGATATGTCACTATCAAGTGGGGGACTTGGATCTTCACTGGAAGGGACGGTTTACTGTTATCCTAACCACCCCCACGGCAGTAAAAGTAGAAGGTATTAGGGCCTGGATTAATGCGGGTAACGTCAAATGAGCCGAGAGTAAGGACGCCCCCCAGAGATAGAAGTTGCAGCTGACACACCCCCTGACCATGGACTAAAGCTAAGACTAAAAAAACTGTGAGTTTATTGTTGGCCCTATTGTTACCTGTTTATGTAAATTATAGGTGGGAAATTAGATGAACAAAATTAGGAAAAATGGAAAAGGTTATACAAAGCATTGAATAGCTAACTTATCAGTCAACTGTGTACTACTGTTACTTTTTGGCCCCTGTATTATAAACGCCCTAATGTGATTTGGACCAAAAAAAAAAAAAAATTAGAGCGATTAAATGTTAGTCTTACATGCTTTATATCATGGCTGAAAAGTGAAGGATTTGACTAATATCCAAAGAAAAGGGGGGAGTGTAAGGGCCTGGTTGGATAGACAGAGCCATTTTGTTGCAGTGAACTTAGACTGACCTTGCCCCTTCCAGAAGAACATACTTGAAAAGCCTATATACAAGGGTGAGTCAGGCCAGGTGAAGACTTCCAATAAGAGGGGTGCACATATATTTACTGAAGTGAGTTTAAATCCCATTGGCCACCTATGTGTGGGCGGGGCTCAACCACCCCTATAAAGGTTAGTCTGCAAGGCTAAGGCTGAGGAGGAGTAGGAGAGTCGTCAGAGGAGTAGGAGAGTCGTCCGAGAAGAATAAGGAGAGTCGTCAGAGAAGAAGAAGGAGAGTCGTCGGAGATAAAAGAGATCTGTCGGAGAAGAAGAAGGAGAGCCATCGAGGAGTAGGAGAGTCATCAGAGTCGGGAGAGCTGTCAGAGCTCTCAGAGCCATCAGAGCTCTTGTAAGAACTGTAAGATTGTTCAGAGCTCTTGTAAGAGTTGTAAGAGCCGCCAGAGCCATCAGAGCTCTTGTAAGAACTTTCAGAGCTGTCGGAGCTCTTGTCACAGCTGTAAGTGCCAAGAGAGCTGCCAGCGGCCCCGCTGCCAGCGGCCCCACCACCCCAAGCTGCAGCCTCGCCGAGCGGCCTTGCGGGAGCAACGTCATTCTGGGGAGCAGCTTCATTCTGAGACCGGCTTCCTCGACGTGAAGCCACTTCAGTGAGTGGCCAGGTCAGAAGCCTCGTCTGGGGAGAAGCCTCATCCAGAGCAGCCATGTTGGGAGTGGCCTTGATGGGGTCGTCGTCATCACCTTTTCCTAAGAGACAGCCCTGAGGGTCACTTTGATTCTTGATGCTTGGCGCAAAATTAAGTTTTGCTTGACCTTCGCTTTGAATCAGTCTTGTTCCTTTGATCACGAACCCCAATAGGAACAGGGTCCAAGTCTCAGTGTAAAAGAATCCTGCATGGCACCACAGACGTGCCACATTCTAAGGTCCCCCTGGACACCAAGAAGCATTGAGGCTCATCAGACTGAGAACCTCCGTCAGCTAAGATCACTTGGAACTATGACCCCAGAGCCAGCAGATCAAGCCTGGCCTATTCCTCGGCTGCACTGTTAAAACAAGGTGGGTTTTCCAGGCATCCATTCAGAGAACTCTACTATCGAATATTTTCATATGGGGGATCCTGGAACTCTCTAACTGGATTTCCACTGTCTCACAGAAGGACACCTTGTTGTTAGGAGCAGCTCACAAGCTCGAGCTTGGTAAAGCCTCCAAGGCTTCCTGAGGTGACCCCACCAATCCTTGGCCATCATGGATAGAAATTCCAGCGTGAGTAGACATATGAAACTCGCCCTTACTCAGGTGCTGGAGATCTCAAAACAGCCGCTGTACATTAGAACTGCCATGCACTCAGCCCTGAATTTAACCGTAGCTGCTGTTTTCACAGTTCCGTCCTCACACTCCACACCTGCAAGCCCTCAATATTGGGAATACTGCAGCCGCAACAGCCTTCTGCCTGCCAACCAGAAGAAGAAGAGCTCTATGGGTCTGCCCAGAAAACCCCCATGAGTATCTACCTGCATGGCCCTCAAAAGCACCCCAATACCATAGGAAGCTCTGTGACTAATGATCTGTCTGACACAACCTGAGCCGCGACCTCCTGTCAGCCACCCAGATACTGGGCCCATATGCTGTAGGTGGAACCTGCCTTGGCCCGAGGCCATCATCTCAAAGAACCTGGGCATTCAGGTACCTGTCTCCAAACATAGCTCAAATTTCTGCCCATGGCGGAACCTGAAGAATGAAAGAGTTCACCTCCTTCCCCATGGCAGTAAACATGATGTTGAGATGGTTGTCCAACCCTCAGAGTGGGAGCCAGCTGCATGGCACATGAGACCACACCCACTCAGGATGGGCAGCTGGGCACAAACATGCATTGTAACCCTCATCCTGAGAACCCTTTCAAACAAGCCCCCTTGGGAGCATGACTGGGAGCACACATAGCGGGCTTCTCATTCCCATAGGCCCAAATTCTAATCCTTGCTGGGTTATCAAGGCACCCGGACCCAGACCCCATCTCTGGTATCCCTGTTTGGCCAGGAATCCTGAGACAGAAAACAGCACTCTTCCCTTCCCACCAAAAGACAAGAAACTCTTGGGAGGAGGGCAGAATTCCCAGATATGAAGAATCTCCCATGGACCCATGAGGCCACTAGTCCATTCTGCGGCCATCCCAGACACACAATCCAGACAGAAAAGCCTGTGCTACTGCCTCCATGCCCCCTGAATACCAAATCCTGTGGAACTGCCCTCAGGGTCTGCAGATATAGCGTCCCATCCCCTCGCCCCTAACCCTTACCTGAGTTTGTTTCTGAAGATGTAGGTCACAAAGCCCTGACCAACATGCCTCCAGGATGGGGTCTCCACAACCACCAAGCATCAATGGGCCTGCCCAAGAAAACTCTGTCCGTCTCAGTGGCCCAAACCCTCAGTTTAGGAGAAACCCGCACGTTCCCTGAGCCCACCTTAATTTCATAGGGCGCTCTGGAGAAAATGCACAGTCTGACACACCCTCAGCTCCTACCTCCAGGAAGACACGCAGGTCAATGGCCCTGAGTCCGAAGATTGAAACGGATATGCCCCTAGGACCTCAAAGGAACACTAGCTTAGGTTCTCAGGCCACTGTCCCCAGAGGCCCGTTTTGGAAATCCAATATAGAGTCCAAAATGTGATCCCAAGCCATACAACAGAACACCTCCTGTCCCGAGGAGGAAAACTGGCTCTGGGGAACAGGGTCCAATACTAAGTGTAGGAGAATCCTGCATGGCCCCGGAGCCACCTCCACATTCTAAAGTCTCCCTGGACACCAAGCAGCATTGTGGCCAGTTAGACTGAGAACGTCCATCACGTCAGATCACTTGGAACTTCGTCCCCAGAGCCAGCGGATCAAGCTTACCCTGTACCTCGGCTACAATGGTAATGCGAGTTGGGCTTTCCAGGCATCCATTCATAGAGCTCTGCTATCCAATATTTCCATATGGGGGACGCTGGAGTCCTCTAAACGGATTCCCCTGTCTCGCAAAAGGACACCTGGCTGTTTGGAGCAGCTCACAAGCTCCAGCTAGGTAAAGACTTCACAGTTTCTTGAGGCGACCCCACCATTCCTTGGCCATCATGGATACAATTTCCAGCTTGAGCAGACATCTGACCCTCGCCCTTACTCAGGTGCTGGAGATCTCGAAACAGCCGCTGTACATTGGAGCTGCTATTAACTCGGCCCTGAACTTAACCGTAGCTGCTGTTTTCACACTTCCATCCTCACACTCCATGCATACAAGCCCTCCATTTGGGAATTCTGCAGCCACAATGCAGCCTTCTGCTTGCCCACCAGAAAGAAGAAGAGCCCTATGGGTCTGCCCAGAAACCCCACATGAGGATACACCTGCATGGCCCTCAACAGCAGCCCAATATCATAGGCCGCCCCGTCCAATAATGATCTGCGTGACACTACATGCATGGCGCATGAGACCACACCCACTCCAGAGGGGCAGTTGGTCACAAACAGGCATTGTGACCCTCATCCTGAGATACTTTACAAACAAGCCCCCATGGTGGTTGAAGCAGGGGCCCACAGAGCGGGCCTGTCATGCCCCTAGGCCCAAACACTAAACCTTGTTTGGGTTAGGCAACATCCAGAACCAGAACCCCTCTCTGGATTCCGTGTTTAGGCGGGAACCCTGAGACGGAAAACAGCACTCTTCCCTTCCCCAGAAATAGACCAAACTCTTGGGAGGAGGGCGGTATCCCCAGATAGGTAGAATCTCCCATGGACCCATGAAGACATCCGTCCATTCCGTGGCTATCCTAGACAGACAATCCAGACAGAAAGGCCTGTGCTTCTGCCTCCCAGCCCTCCGAATTTCAAATCCCGAGAAGCTGACCTCAGGGTCTGCAGATATGGCCTGCAATTACCCGGCCCCTAACCCTTACCCGAGTTTGGGACTGAAGACTTCGGTCCCAAAAACCTGACCCACATGCCCTCTAGGATGGAGCATTCAGTAACACACCATATCACTGGGCCAGCTCTCCCGAGGAAACTCTGCCAATCTCAGTGGTCCAAACCCTCCAGATCAGGAGAAACTTACAAGTCCCCTGGGCCCACCCCATTTTAGTAGGCCACTCTGCAAAAAAATGCACAGTCTGACACCCCCTCAGCACCTACCTCCAGGAAGACATGCAGGTCAATGGCCCTGTGTCCGAAGATTGAACCGGACGTGCCCCTAGGACCTCATGGGATCCTTGGCTTAGGTTTTCAGGCCTGTGCCCCCAGAGACCTGTTCTTGAAATCCAACATATGGTCCAACATGTGGTCCCTGAGCCATACAGCAGAACCCCTCCTCTCCTGAGAAGGAAACCTGGCTCTTGGGATCTGGGTCCACCCCTCAGAGTAGGAGAATCCTGCATGGCCCCAGAGCCTCCGCCACATTCTAAGGTCTCCCTGGACACCAAGCAGCATTGTGACCCACCAGACTGAGAACCTCGTCAACACAGATCACTGGGATAATGCCTGCCCTGTTCCAAGGGCTGCAATGTTAACGCAAGGTGGGATCTCCAGGCATCCATTCAGGGAGCTCTGCTGTCAAATCTTTCCATACAGTTGAATCTTGAGCCCTCTAACTAGACTTCCATTTTCCCACTGTAGGGCATCTTGCTGTTTGGAGCAGCTCACAAGCTGCAGCTTGGAAAAGCCTCCAAGGATTCTTGAGGACACCCCACCATTTGTTGGCCATGAGGCATACAAACTCTAGAGTGAGGAGACATCTGACACTCGCCCTTTCTCAGGTGCTAGAGATCTCGAAACAGCCACTGCACATTGGAACTGCCATGTGATCGGCACTGAACTTAACCGGAACTAGTGTTTTCAGACTTCCGTGCTCACACTCCTCATCTGCAAGCCCTCCATATTGGGAATTCTGGAGACACACGGCAATGTCCTCTCTGCCCACTAGAAAGAAGTGCCCTATGGGTTTTCCCTGAAACCTCCCGTGAGGATCCACCTGCACGGCCGTCTTCGGCACCCAGTATCATAGGCAGCCCTGTGCACTAATGATCTGTCTAACACAGCATAAGCCAAGACCTCCTGTCAGCTACCCAGAACACGGGCCCCATATATTGTAGGTGGGACCTGCCCTGGCCCGAGACCGTCATCTGAACCAACCTGGGTACTCAGGTAACTGTCCCCAGAATGGAGCTCAAATTCTTGCCCATGACGGAACCTGAAGAACAAAAGAGTATGTCTCCTTTCCCATGGTTGAAAAACTGGATGTAGAGATGGTTGTCCAACCCGCAGAGTGGTAGCCAGCTGCATGGCGCATGAAATCACGCCCACTCAGGAGAGGCAGCTGGAAACAAACAGGAATTGAGACCCTCAGCCTGAGACCCATTTCAAACAAGCCCCTCGGGAGCATGAATAGGAGCCACAGAGTGGGCTGCTCATGTCCATAGTTTACATCCTAATTCCTGCTTGGGTTATCCAGGCGTTTGGACCCAGAACACGTCTCTGGAATCCCTATTTGGCCGAGACTCCTGAGACAGATAGGACCACTCTTCCCTTCTCCCAGAAAGACACCAAAGTATTGGGAGCAGGGCAGAAACCCCAGATAGGAAGAATCTCCCATGGGCCCATGAGGCCACCAGTCCATTCCATGGCCATCACAGACACACAATGCAGACAGAAAAGCATGTGCTACTACCTTCCAGCCACCCGAATTTCAAATCCCGAGGAGCTGACCTCAGGGTCTGCAGATATGGCCTGAAATCACTTCGCCCCTAACACTTATCGGAGTTTGTTTCTGAAGACTTCGGTCCCAAAGCCCTGAACCTCATACCCACTATGATGGGGCATCCACAACCACACAGAATCACTGGGCCTGCTCTCCGGAAAGAACTCTGCCCGTCTCAGTGGCCCAAACCCTCCAATTTAGGAGAAACCTGCACGTTCCCTAAGCCCACCCAAATTTCATAGGCTGCACTGGAGAAAATGCCCAGTCTGACAGCTCCTACCTCCAGGAAGACACGCAGGTCAATGGCCCTGAGTCCAAAGATTGAACCTGACATGCCCCTAAGACCTCATTGGAACCCTAGTTTAGGTTCTCAGGCCACTGTAACCAGAGGCCTCTTTTGGAAAACCAATACATAGTCCAAATTGTGGCCCCCAGCCACACAACAGAACACCTCCTGTCCCGATGAGGAATACTGGCTCCTGGGAACAGGGTCCAATTCTCAGGGTAGGAGAATCCTGCATGTCCCAGAGCCACCTACACATTCTAAGGTCTCCCTGGACACCAAGCAGCATTTTACCAGTCAGTCCGAGAACGTCCATCAAGTCAGATCACTTGGAACTTCGTCCCCAGAGCCAGCGGATCAAGCTTTCCCTGTTTTTCAGCTGCAATGGTAACGCAAGTTGGGCTTTCCAGGCATCCATTCATAGAGCTCTGCTATCCAATATTTCCATATGGGGGATGCTGGAGTCCTCTAAATGGATTCCCCTGTCTCGCAGAAGGACACCTTGCTGTTTGGAGCAGCTCACAAGCTCTAGCTAAGGAAAGTCTCCATGACTTCTTGAGGCCACCCCACCATTCCTTGGCCATCATGGATACAATTTCCAGCTTGAGCAGACATCTGACCCTCGCCCTTACTCAGGTGCTGGAGATCTCGAAACAGCCACTGTACATTGGAGCTGCTATTAACTCGGCCCTGAACTTAACCGTAGCTGCTGTTTTCACACTTCCATCCTCACACTCCATGACTACAAGCCCTCCATTTGGGAATTCTGCAGCCACAATGCAGCCTTTTGATTGCCCACCAGAAAGAAGAAGAGCCCTATGGGTCTGCCCAGACACCCCACATGAGGATACACCTGCATGACCCTCAACAGCAGCCCAATATTGGAGGACACCCTGTCCAATACCCAAGCCCCGAACACCTGTCAACCACCCAGATAAAGGGCCCCATACCCTGTCAGTGGGAGCTGCCTTGGCCCGAGGCCGTCATCCCAATCAACCTGGGTGATCAGGTACCTGAACTCAGAACGTAGCTCAAATTCCAGCCCATAGCAGAACCTGAAGCACAAAAGCTATTGCCTCCTTCCCAATGGCAGGAAAAGTGGATGTTGAGATGGTTGTCCAACCCTCAGAGTGGGAGCCAGCTGTATGGCACATGAGACCACGCCCACTCCAGAGGGGCAGTTGGTCACAAACAGGCATTGTGTCCCTCAGCCTGAGACACTTTACAAACAAGACCCCATGGTGGTTGAAGCAGGAACCCACAGAGCGGGCCTGTCATGCCCCTAGGCCCAAATACTAAACCTTGTTTGGGTTAAGCAGTGCCCAGACCCCAAACCCCTCTCTAGATTCCGTGTTTGGGCAGGAACCCTGAGACGGATAACAGGACTCTTCTTTTCCCCCAGAAAGACAGCAAAGTCTTGGGAGCAGGGCAGAAACCCCAGATAGGAAGAAGCTCCAATGTACCCATGAGGCCACACATTCATTCCATGTACATCATAGACACACAATGCAGACAGAAAAACATGTGCTACTACCTCCCAGCCCTCCGAATTTCAAATCCCGAGAAGCTGACCTCAGGGTCTGCAGATATGGCCTGCCATCACTTTGCCCCTAACCCTTACTTGATTTTGTTTCTGAAGACTTTGGTCCAAAGCCCTGACCCACATGCCCATTATGATGGGGTTTCCACAACCACACAGAATCACTGGGCCCGCTCTCCCAAGGAACCTGTGCCACTCTCAGTGGCCCAAACCCTTCAATTTAGGAGAAACATGCTAGTTCTCTGAGTCCAGTGTCATTTCATAGGCTGCACTGGAGAAAATGCCCAGTCTGACACACCCTCAGCTCCTACCCCCAGGAAGACATGCAGGTCAATGGCCCTGAGTTCAAAGATTGATCTGCGTTGAGGGTAGTTTGTAGTCTAATGCGTCAAAACGCTGCTTCGTGTCCAAGGAATCCTTATAATGTGGCGTGGCCCTAGGGTCATGCAGGGTTAGACTCAGTTCCCGGGATCCAGGTTTCCTTGGGACAGGCGGGGTTCTCTTGTATGGCTCACGGACCACAGGTTGGGCCATAGGTTGGACAATAGGTTGGTTGTCCAGAACAGGCCTCTGGGGACAGAGGCCTGAAAACCTAAGCTAGGGTTCAGAAGAGGTCCTAGAGGCATGGCAGGTACAATCTTCGGACTCAGGACCATTGACCTGCATGTCTTCCTGGAGGTAGGTCCTGAGGCTGTGTCAGACAGTGCATTTGTTTCAGAGCGGCCTATGAAATTGGGGTGTGCTCATGGGTCTTGCAGGTTTCTCCTAATCTGGAGGATTTGGGCAACTGAGATGGGCGGAATTTCCTCGGGGAGCAGGCCCACTGATGTGCTGTGGTTTTGGAGGACCCATTCTGGAGGGCACGTGGTTCAGGGCTTTGGGATCAAAGTCTTCAGACACAAACTCGGGTAAGAGTTAGGGGCGATGTGATGGCAGGCCTGATCTGCAGACCCTGAGGACAGCTCCTCGGAATTTGAAATTTGGGCTGCTGGGAGGCAGGATCACAGGCTTTTCTGCATGGATTGTGTATCTAGGATGACCACAGAATGGAGGGGTGGCTTCATGGTTCCATGGCATATTCTTCCTATCTGGGGATTCTGCCCGGCACCCAAGATCTTATGACATTCTGGGGAAGAGGAAAACGCTGTTTTCCATCGCAGGGGTCCCGTCCACACAGGGATTCCAGAGATGTGTTCTGGGTCCAGGTTTCTGGATAACCCAACCAAGGCTTAGTATTTGGACCTAGCGGCATGAGAGAACTGCTCTGTGGGCTCCTGGTCCAGTACCCGTGTGGGCTTGTTTGAGGTGGTTCTCAGGCTAAGGGTCGCAATGCCTGTTTGTGCCCAGCAGACCATCCTGAGTGGGCGTGGACTCATGGGCCTAGAACTTGGCTCCCACTCTGAGGTTGGGACTACCATCTCAACATTCGGTTTTCCTGCCATTGCGAAGGAGGAGTACTCTTTTGTGCCTCAGGGACCCCTATGGGCAGGAATTTGAGCTAAGTTCTGGGACAGGTATATGAATACACAAGTTGGTTTGAGATGACATCCTCGGGCCAAGGGAGGACCCACCTGCAGGATATGGAGCCCGTTATCTGGGTGGCTGACAGGAGGTCGGGTCTTGGGCTGGGTTAGGCAGAGCATTAATGCACAGGGCAGCCTATGATATTGGGGTGACACTGAGGGCCGTGCAAGTGGATCCTCATGTGGGGTTTCTGTGAAGACCCATAGGGCAATTCCTCATTCTGGTGGGCAGACAGTAGGCTGCGTTGTGGCTCTAGATTTCCTAATATGGAGGGCTTAGAGGCGAGGAATGTGAGGTCATACATCTGAAAACACAAGGATCTGTTAAGCTCAGTGCAGAAAACATGGCCATTCCCATATGCAACGGTTGTTTCAAGAACTTCAGCACCTGATTATGCGTGAGGGTCAGAGGTCTGCTCATGCTAGAGTTTGTACCCATTATGTTCAAGGAATGATGGGGTGGCCTCAAGAAGCCTTGGAGGTTTTCCCGAGCCGGAGCTCGTGAGCTGCTCCTAACAGCAAGGTGTACTACTGCGGGACAGGGTAAGTCAGCTTCCAGGGCTCCAGGGTCCCCCATATGGAAAGATTCAATAGCAGAGCTCTCTGAATGGAGGCCTGTGAAGCTTTCCTCATGTTATCATTGCTGCTGAGGAACAGGGCAGGCTTGAAACGATGGCCCTCTTCCAAGTACCAGGAGATCTGCATTGACGGTAGTTCCTAGTCTAATGCATCACAACGCTGCTTCGTGTCCATGGAGACCTTACAATGTGGCGTGGCCCTGGGGCCATGAAGGGTTAGACTCAGTTCCCGGAGCCAGGTTTCCTTTTTGGGACAGGTGGGGTTCTCTTGTATGGCTCACGGACCACAGGTTGGACCATAGGTTGGTTTTCCAGAACAGGCTTCTGGGGACAGAGGCCTGGAAACCTATGCTAGGGTTCTGATGGGGTCCTAGAGGCATGGCAGGTTCAATCTTTGGACTCAGGATCATTGACCTGTGTGTCTTCCTAGAGGATGGTGCTGAGGCTGTGTCAGACTGTGCATTTTCTCCAGATCAGTCTATGAAATTGGGGTGGGCTCCGGGGCCTTGCCGGTCTTTCCTAATCTGGAAGGTTTCGGCAATTGAGACGGACAGAGTTTCCTTGGGAGAGCAAGACGAGTGATATGGTATTGTTCTGGAGGACCAATAGTGGAGTGCATGTGCGTCAGGGATTTGGGACCAAAATCTTTATTCACGAAGTAGGGTAAGAATTAGGGGCGAGGTGATGGCATTCCCGATCTGCAGACCCTGAGGGCAACTCCTCGGAATTTGAAATTCGGCTGTGCTGCTGGGAGAAGCACAGACGTTTCTGTATGGATTGTGTGTCTAGGATGGCCTCGGAATGGAGGGGTGGCCTCATGGTTCCATTGGATATTCTTCCTATCTGAGGATTCTGCCCAGCTCACATACCCTCGAGAATGTGGTCTCTGGAGCTGCACCACAGGACTGTGCCTGTCATCCCAAAGGAAATTGTGCCCGTCACAGTTGCCCAAGCACTTCATATAAAGATAAATCTGCAAGGCCCCTGAGCCCGCCCCAATATTGCAAGCCACTCTGAACACAAATGCATAGTCTGAAACACCCTGATCACCTACATTCAGGCAGACTTCCAACTTAATGTCCCGGAGTCAAAAGATTGAACTTGACAAGCCCCTAGGACCTCATTGGAACCCTAGATTAGGTTTTCAGGCTTCTGTCCTCAGAGGCCTGTTCTGGAATAACATCTTATGATACAACATGTGGTCCATGAACCACACAGCAGAACATCTCCTTTCCCGAGAATGAAACCGTGCTCTTCGACCTGTGTCAGACATGCAGGGTAGGAGAATCCTGCATCACCCTTTAGCCAGCAGCACATTCAAAGATCTCCCTTATATCAAACAAGCATTGTGACCCATCTGCAAGAAATTCCATGTCATTCAAGGCCTTGGTACTTCGCCCCAGAGCCACCAGAATGAACCTGCCATGTTCCTCAGCTGCAATCATCAATGGAGGTGTGCTTTCCAGGCATCCATGTGGCAGAGCTCTGCTATCCAAACTTATCACATGGGGGAACCTCGAGCAAACAAATCAGACTCCACCTGTCCAGTAGAAGGAAACCTTGCTGTTTGGAACATCTCACAAGCCTCAGCGTGGAAAATTCTCCATGGCGTCTTGACAACAGCCCTCCATTTATCAGTCATCATAGACACAAACTACAATGTGTGCAAACATCTGACATCTGCCCTTACTCAGGAGCTGGATATCTCGAATAAGGCGCTGCATATTGGGACTGCCTTTTGCTTGGTACTGAATTATTTTTTTAAGATTTTATTTATTTATTTGACAGACAGAGATTACAAGTAGGCAGAGAGGCAGTCAGAGAAAGGAGGAGGCTGTCTCCCTGCTGAGCAGAGTGACCAATGTGGGGCTCGATCCCAGGACCCTGGGATCATGACCAGAGCTGAAGAAAGAGGCTTTGACCCACTGAGACACTCAGGCGCCCCTTGGTACTGAATTTAACCATATATTGTTTTTACAATTCCATCCTCAACTCCCTGGTCCCCAAGCCCTCTTGATAGGGAGTTCTGGAGGCACAATGCAGCATTTTGAATTCGCCATAGAAAAAGAAATTCCTGGTGAGTCTGCCCAGAAACCCCACATGAGGATCCATCTGCTCTGCCCTCAATTGTACCCCAATTTATAGGCTGTTCTGGCCACTAGGGATATGTCTGACAAAGCCTGAGCCTTGACTTAGTGTCAGCGACCCAGGGAGCGGGTCCCATATCCAGCATTTGAGTTCGGCCATGGCTCAATTCTGTCATCTCTACGAATCATTTGTATTCAGGCATCTGTCCCCAGAACTTTGCTTGAATCCCTGCCAATTGGGAAACCTGAAGCACAATAGAGAACTGCTACTTCCCCATGCCAGGAAACCTGGCTGTTGGGATGGGTGTCCAACTCTCAAGTGGGAGTCACGTGCATGGCCAATGAGACCACAGCCACCTCCGAGGGCCGCCCTAGGGACAAACATGCATTGTGTCCCTCAGCCTGAGCATGCTTTCAAGCAGGTGCTCTCAGGTGCTCCACCAGGATCCCGCATTTCTGGCCTGGTATGCCCTTAGGCCCAAATCCTTACCATTGGTGGGATTTTCCCGGCACCCGGATCCTGAGCCCGTCTCTGGTATCCCTGTTTTGGGGCACCTATAAGATGAAAAACAACACTCTTTACTTCCCCATAATAGTCACCAAACTATTGGGATCTGCCAGGATCCTTAGAGAGGAAAAATTTCCCAGGGAACCATGAGATCACACCTGCATTCTGAGGTCATCCTGGACACACAATCCAGAGGTAAAAGTATGTTCTACCACCTTCGAGTCACCCTAATTAAAGTTCCTGACATATCCTCCAGATCTACACATTGGGCCCTCCAGGTCTACACATTGGGCCTGTGATCACCTCGCAAATAACCATAACCAAGTTTGTGTTTGCAGAAATCACTCCCAAGACCATGACTCACATGCCCTCCAGAATTGGATCTCTGGATCCATGCCACAGAACTGTGGCTGCCATCCCCAAAGAAATTGTGCCCATCACAGTTGTCCAACTCCTCCATATTAGGAGAAACCTGCAAGGCCCCTGAGCCCATCCCTACTGGAGGCTGTTCTCGACGCAAATGTGCAGTCTGAAACACCCTGATCACCTATATACACGCAGACGCCCATGTCAAAGGTCCTGAGAGGGAAGATTGAAACTGACATGCCCCTAGGACTTCATAGGAACCCTAGATTAGGGTTTCAGGCATATGTGCTCAGAGACCTTTTCTGGAATACCAACTATGGTACAACATGTTGACTCTGACCTACACAAGAGAACATCTCCTGTCCCCAGAGGGAAACCATGCTCGTCGACCTGTGACAAACCCACAGGACAGGACAATCGTGCATGGCCCCTGAGCCAGCAACAGATTCTAAGATTTCCTTGGTAACAAGCCAGCATTGTCACCCATCTTCAAGAGAGTCCACGTCAACTCAAGGCCTTGGTACATCGCTACAGAGCTACCAGAAAGAACCTGCCATGTTCCTTAGCTGCAATGGTCAATGGAGGTGTGCTTTCCAGGCATCCATGTGGGAGAGCTCTGCTAAACAAAGTTTCCACATGGGGGACCCAGGAGCAAACAAACCTGGCTCCACCTGTCCAGTAGAAGGAAACCTTGCTGTTTGGAGTATCTCACAAGCCTCAGAGTGGGAAATCCTCCATGGCCTCTTGACCCCACCCCTCCATTTGTCGGTCATCATAGACACAAACTCCAGTGTGGAAAAACATCTGACATCCGCTTTTACTCAGGTGCTGGATAGCAAGAATAAGCTGCTGCACATTGCATGGCCTTCCAGTTGGTACTGAAGTAAACCGTAGCTTGTGTTTACATCCCCATCCTCACCCTACTGGTCCCCAAAACCTCTTGATAAGAAATTCTGGAGCCACAACACAGAATTCTGTTTCCCCATAGAAAGAAGAAGGGCCTGGTGAGTCTGGGCAGAAACTCCATATGAGGATCAATCTGCTCAGCCCTCGAGGGATCCCTGATTTATAGGCTGCCCTGGCCACTAGTGCTGTGTCTGACAGGCCTGAGGCCCTACCCCGTGTCAGCCACCCAGGGATAAGGGCCCATATCCAGCATGTGAGACCAGCCATGCCCCAAGTCCGTCATCTCTTCCCATCCTTCATATTCAGACATATGTCCCTATACCTTTGCTGGTATCTGGGCAAATGGGGGAACTTGAGGCATAATAGAAAACTTCTCCTTCTCCATGGCATGAATCCTGGCTGTTGGGATGGGTGTCCAACCCCAAGAGTGGGAGCCAGCTGCATGGGCAATGAGTCCACGCCCAGTCCTGAGGGCTGCCTTGGGCAAAAACAGGCATTGTGACCCTCAGCCTGAGCATGCTTTCAAACAAGCCCTCTCAGTTGCTCCACCAGGATCCCTCACTGCAGGCCAGATGTGCCCCTAGATGCAAATCCTAACCCTTGATTGGATTTTCCAGGCTCCCAGACCCACATCCCTTCTCTGGAATCCCTGTTTTGGGGCACCCCTAAGATGGAAAACACCACTCTTCCTTTCCCAGAAAAAGCAACCGAACTATTGGGATCCACCAGGATCCTCAAAGAGGAAAAATCTCCCATGGACCCATGAGACCACTCCTGCATTCCAAGGCCATCCTGGACAAACAATCCAGATATAAAATCCTGTGCTACCATCAAGTCACCTTAATTACAGTTCCTGATGAGCTGCCTTCCAGGTCTATGCTTTTAGTCTGGGATCACCTCGCCACTAAACCTAACCTGAGTTTGTGTTTGCAGACTTCTCTCCATGACCATGGCTCACATGCCCTCTAGGATTGGGTCTCTGGAGCCACACCACAGGACTCTGCCTGCCATCCCCAGGGAAACTTTGCCTGTCAAAGTTGCGCAAACACTCCACATGAGGAGAAACCGGCAAGACCCCTGAGCCCATCCCAATATTGGAAGCCATTTTGGATGCAAATGTACAGTCTGAAACACTCTGATTACCTACATCCAGGCCGACACCAATTTAATGGTCCTGAGTCAGAAGATTGAAACTGACATGCCCGTAGGACCTCATTGGAACCCCAGATTAGTTTTTCAGGCATCTGTCCTCAGAGGCCTGTTCTGGAATAACATCTTATGATAAAACATGTGGTCCCTGAGCCACACAACAGAGTTTCTCCTGTCCTCAGAAGGAAACTGTGCTCTTCGACCTGTGCCAAAACCTCAGGGTATGAGAATGCTGCATGACCCCTTAGCCACCAGCGGATTCTCAGATTTCCCTGGTACCAAACCAGCATTGTGACCCATCTGCAAGAAATTCCATGTCAACTCAAGGCCTTGGTACTCGCCCCAGAGCCACCAGAAGGATCCTGTCATGTTCCTTAGCTGCAATGGTCAATGGAGGTGTGCTTTCCAGGCATCTATCCGGGAGAAAACTACTAACTAAACTTATCACATGGGGAACCCTGGAACAAACAAACCAGACTCCACCTGTCCAGTAGAAGGAAACCTTGCTGTTTGGAACATCACACAAGCCCCAGCGTGGGAAATCCTCCATGGCCTCTTGACACCCCCCTCCATTTGTCAGTCATCATAGACACAAACTGCAGTGTGAGCAAACATCTGACATCCTCCCTTACTCAGGTGCTGGATATCTCAAAGAAGCCACTGCAGACGGGGACTACCTTCCACTTGACACAGAATTTAACCATAGCTTGTGTTTACAATTCCATTCTCACCCTTCCAGTTTCTAAGCCCTCTGTATAGGGAATTCTAGAGCCACAACGCAGCATTCTGTCTTCCCCATAGAAAGAAGAAGTGCCGGGGGAGTCTGCCCAGAAACCCCACATGAGGATCAATATGCTCGGCCCTTGAGGGAAACCCGATTTATAGACTGCCCTGACCTCTAGTACGGTGTCTGTAGAGCCTGAGCCCCGACCTAGTGTCAGCCACCCTGAGAGCAGGCCACATATCTAGCATGTGGGACTGAACATGGCCCTACTCTATCATCTCTACCCATCCTTGGTATTCAAGCATCTGTCCCCACACCTTTGCTGGAATCCCTGTCAAATGGGGATCCTGAAGCACAATAGAGAACTTTTCCTTCCCCAAGGTAGGAAAACCTGGCTGTTGGGATGGGTGTCCAACTCTCATAGTTGGACCCAGCTGCATGGCCAATGAGACCACACGCACACATGAGGGCCACGTAGAGCACAAACAGGCACTGTGAACCTCAGCATGAGCATGCTTTCAAATAAGCCCTCTCAGTTGCAACATCTGTGTCCCGCATTGCAGACCTGGTATGCCCCTAGGCAAAAATCCTAACCCTTGGTAGGAATTTCAAGGTGGGAATCCCTTTTTGGGGGCACCCCTAAGATTGAAAACAGTACTCTTCCCTTCCCTGAAAATGACCCCAAACTATTGAGAGCTGCCATAATCCTTATGGAGAATAAATCTCCGAAAAACCCTTGAGACCACACCTGCATTCTGAGGCCATTCTGGACACACAATCCATATATAAAAGCCTGTGCTACTGCCTTTAAGTCACCCTAATTACAGTTCCTGATGAGCTGCCCTCCAGGTCTATGCATTGGGCCTGCGATCACCTCGCCACTAATCCTAATCCGAGTTTCTGTTTGCAGACTTCTCTCCATAACCATGGCTCACATGCCCTTCAGGAATGTGTCTCTGGAGCCACACCACAGCACTGTGTGTGCCACCCCCTAGGAGATTGTGCACGTCACAGTTTCCCAACCCTCCTGTTTAGGATAAACCTGCAAAGCCCCTGAGCACACCCAAGTATTGGAGGCCGCTCTGGATGCAAATGCACAGTCTGACACACTGATCACCTACATCCCGGCAGACACCAAATTCAACTGTCCTGAGTCTGAAGATTGAAACTGACATGCCCCTAGGACCTCATTGGAGCACTAGTTAGGTTGGCAGGCATCTGTCCTCAGAGGCCTGTTCTGGAATACGAACTTATGATTCAACACTGGTCCCTGAGACACACACTATATCCCCTGTTCCCAGAAGGAAACACAGCTCTTCGACCTGTGTTAAACACTCATTGCAGGAGAATCCTGCATGGCACCTTAGCCACCAGCATATTCTAAGATCTCCCTGGTAAAAAACCAGCATTGTGACCCATCTGCAAGAGATTCCATGTAATCTCAAGGCCTTGGTACTTTGCCCCAGGGCCACCAGAACGAACCTGCCATGTTCCTCAGCTGCAATGGTCAATGGAGGTGTGCGTTCAAGGCATCCATGTGGGAGAGCTCTGCTACCGATACTTTCTACGTGGGGGACCCTGGATCAAACAAACCAGACACTACCTGTCCAGTATAAAAAAACAACCTTGCTGTTTAGAGCACCTCACAATCATCAGCTTGGGGAATCCTCCATGGCTTCTTGATGCCACTCCTCCATTTGTTGGTTGTCATAGACACAAACTCCAGTGTGAGTACACATCTGACATCTACCCTTACTCAGGTGCTGGATATCTAGTTCCTTGGCCATCATAGATAAAACTCCATCTAGAGAAGACATCTCCCCCTCACATATACTCAGGTACTGGAGATCTCGAAACAACCGCTGGACGTTGGAACAGACATGTGCTTGGCACTGAACTTAACTATAGATTGTGTTTTCAGACTTTTGTCCTCACACTCCTCGCCTACAAGACCTCCATATTGGGAATATGGGAATCAAAATGCAGCCTTATGCCAGCCCACCAGACTATCGGTCTGCAGAGATACCACACATGAGAATCCAACTGCACGGCCCTCTATGGCACCCCAACATCATAGGCCACCGTGTGCATTAATGCTCTGTCTGACACAGCACGAGCCCCGACCTTCTGGCAGCCACCAGACAGCGGACACCATATCCTGTAGGTGTGACCTGCCTTGACGTGAGTCCCTTATCTCGAAGTAACCTGGGTATTCAGGTACCTGTCCCAGAACATAGCTCAAATCCCTGCCCATGGGGGAACCTGAAGCACAAAAGAGTACTCCTCCTTCCCCATGTCAGGAAAACTAAATGTTGAGATGGTTGTCCAACCCTCAGATTGGGACCCAGGTGCAAGGAACAAGAGACAACGCCTACTCAGGATGGGCAGCTGGGCATAAACAGGCATTGTGTCCCTCACCCTGAGACCCATTTCAAACAAACCCCCATGGGAGCTGGACTAAGACCCCACAGAGGGGACCTGTCATGCCCTTAGGTCCAAATCCTAAGCCTTGGTGGGGTTATCCAGGAACCAGGACCCAGAATCATCTCTTTAATTCCTGTGTTGAAAGGAACACTGACATGGTAAAACACGCCCTCCCTTCCCCCAGTAAGACACCAAACTCTTGGGTGCTGGGTAGAATCCCTAGAGAGGAAGAATCTCCCATGGACACATGAGGCCACCCCTCCATTCCATGGCCATCCTAGACACATTCCAGACAGAAATGCATTTGCCTTTGCCTCCCAGCCACGGAATTTCCAGTCCCGAGGAGCTGCCCTCAGTGTCTGCAGGTCGGGCCTGCCATCACTTCGCCCCTAACTCTTACTGGAGGTTGGGTCTGAAGACTTTGGTCCCAGAGCCCTGACCCACATGCCCTCCAGGATGGAGCCTCCAGAACCACACCACATCACTGGGCCTGCTCTCTGGAGGAAACTCTGCCCGTCTCAGTTTCCCAAACCCTCCAGATTAGGAGAAACCTGCAAGGCCCCTCAGCCCACCTCAATTTCATAGGCCGCTCTGGAAAAAAATGCACAGTCTGTCAGAGACTCAGCACCTTCGTCCAGGAAGACACGCAGGTCAAAGGCTCTGAGTCCGAAGGTTGAACCTGACATGCCCCTAGGACTTCATCAGAACCCGAGTTTATGTTTTAATGCCTCTGTGCTCAGAGGCCTGCTCTTGAAATCCAACATATGATCCAACATGTGGTCCCTGAGCCATACAAGAGAACCCCTCTTGTCCCGAGAAGGAAACCTGGATCCTGGAAACTGGGTCTAAACTTCAGGTAGGAGAATACTGCATGGTCCCAGAGCCACCACCACATTCTAAGTTCTTCCTGGACACCAAGCAGCATTGGGACCCGTTAGACTGAAACCAGGCCTCTGAGGAGAGATGCCTGGAAACCAAAGCAATGGATCCGATTAGGGCCTAGGGGCCTGTCCGTTTCAAACTACTTCTCTGTGGCTATCAGTCTATGGGTCTGAGTGAGATAGTTGCTCAGCTAGTGTCAGATAACCCCTGTTTGTCCCGGGCGGCCTACACTATTGGAATGGCCTCAGGCACTTTGGATGTTTCTCCTAATTTGAAAGTTTGTTGCCAATGGAATGGGTAGGATTCCCTTAGAGAGGCCAGGAACAGTCTTGAGGTGTGACTCCAGAGGCCCCAGCCTGGAGGATGTGTGGGCTCGGGCTGAGAAGACAGAAGTCTGAAAATACAAACTCGGCTTATGTCTGGGGACTTAGGAATGGCAGGCCAAATATACAGACCATAAGGAGAACTCTTCGGGATATGAACTAATGGCGAGTGTGAGGTGCTTGCTCAGGCTTTTGTCTCTAGATTTTGTGTCAACGATCCTGCGGAATGATGGTGTGATCTCATGGTCCATGGATGAGTCTGCCTCTCTGGAGATTTGGCCCGATCCTAAGAGTTTGGGGTCATTCTGTGGGATGGAAGGAGTCCTTTCTGTTTTTTTTTACTTCAGGTGTCCCAAAAAAAGAGGCATTCCAGAGCATAGCCCTGGGGAGGGGTGACTGGACAACCTGACCTCTGGTTAAGATTGGGGGCCTTGGGACATGGCAAGCCCCATGTGCTTGCTCTTGGTCCAGCCAGTGAGAGGGATTACTTGAGGACAGGGCTCACGCTGATGGTCACAATGCATGTTTGTGACCAATGCGGCCCTCAAGCATGGACATGGCCTCATGGACCATGCCTTTTACTCTTACACTGAACTTTAGACAACATGCCAGCCACAGGGTTTCTTGCCACGGAGAAGGAGGAGTTCTGATTTCAGCATCACGTTCACCTCTGAACAGTAATTGGAGATAAGGTCTAGGTTCTGAAGCCTGAAAACTGAGGTTGGGAGAGATGACGACCTAAGGCCCTGACGGGTCCAATGTGCTCAGTGTGCGCCTAGCTGTCTGGGTATCGGTCGGGAGGTCCGGGCTCAAGCTATGTCAGACAGGGCATTAGTGCTCAGGCTAGTCTGATTAATTGGGGTAGGTCAGTGGCCTGCATGTTGATCCTCATTTGGGGTATCTGGGTAGCCCCATAAGGCAATGTTTTCCTTCTGTAAGGCAGGCAGTGTGCTGCTTTGTGGCTCTGGAATTCCAAAACTGGAAGGCATGTGTCCCACACAGTGGGAGCCAGCTTCATGAACAATGAGGTCATGCCAACTCCTGAGGGCCGCCCTGGACCCAAACAAGCATTTTGACCCTCAGCCTGAGCATGCTTTCAAAAAAGCCCTCTCATTGGCATGGCCAGAATCCAGCATTGCAGGCCTGGTATGCCCCTAGGCCCAAATAATAACCCTTGAAACTTGGTGAGATTTTCCAGGCACCCAGTCTGAGAGTCCGTCTCCGGAATCCCTGTTTTGGGGAAACCAATGATGGAAAACTGCACACTTCCTGTCCCTGAAAAAGCCACCAAACATGGGGAGCCACCAGGATCCTAAGAGGGGATAAATCTCCCATGGACCCATGAGACCACACCTGCATTCCAAAGCCATCCTGCAAACACAATCCAGATAGAAAAGCCTGTGCTACCACCTTCGAGTCACCCTAATTACAGTTCCTCACGAGCTACCCTCCAGGTATATGCATTGGGCCTGCGATCACCTCGCCACTAACCCTAAGCCAAATTTGTGCTTGCAGACTTCTTTCCCAAAACCATGGCTCCCTTGCCCCCCAGGATGGTGTCTCTGGTGCCAGAGCACAGGACTGTGCCTGCCGTCCCCAAGGAAACTGTGCCCGTCTCAGTTGCCTAAACATTTTAAATTTGGAGAAACCTGCAGGGCCCCAGAGCCCACCTCAATATTGACGGCCCCTCTGCACGCAATTCCCAGTCTGAAACACCCTGATCACCTACATCCAGGCAGACACCCAAGGTAATGGTCCTGAGTTAGATGAAACTGGCATGCCCTCGGACAACACTGGAACCCTGGATTAGGTTTTCAGGCATCTGTCCTCAGTGAACTTTCTGGAATACCAACTTATGATACAACATGTGTTCCCTGAGCCCCACAACAGAAGATATCCTGTCCCCAGAAGGAAACCGTGCTCCTCAACCTCTGCCAAACCCTCAGAGTAGAAGAATCCTGCACTGCACCTTAATCAAGAGCACATTCTAAGATCTCCCTAATAAGAAACCACCACTGTGACCGCTCTGCAAGAGATTCCATGTCAACTCAAGGCCTTGGTACTTTACCCCAGAGCCACCAGATAGACCTGCATGTTCCTCAACTGCAATGATCAATGGAGGTGTGCTTTTCAGGCATCCATGTGGGAGAGCTCTGCTACCCAAACTTTCCACATGAGGGCCCTGGAGCAAACAAATTAGACTCCACCTGTCAAGTTGATGGAAACCTTACTGTTTGGAGCATCTCACAAGCCTCAGAGTGGGAAATACTTCATGGCCTCTTGACACCACCCCTCCATTTGTCGGTCATCATAGATACAAACTCCAGTGTGAGCAAACATCTGACATCCACGCTTAGGTGCTAGATACCCGTATAAGCCGCTGCACAAAGAAACTGCCTTCTACTTGGCACTGAATTGATCCATAGCTTGTGTTTAGAGTACCATCCTCACCCTACTGGTCCCCAAGCCCTCTTGATAGGGAATTCTGGAGCTACCACAGAGCATTCTTCCTTCCCCGTAGAAAGAAGAAGTGCATGGTGTGTCTGCCCAGAAACCCCACATGAGATTCAATCTGCTCAGCCTTCGAAGGGACCCTGATTTATAGGCTTCCTGGCCACTAGTGCTGTGTCTTACAGAGCCTAAGCCCTTAGCTAGTGTCAGCAACCCAGAGAGCGGGCCCCATATCCAGAATGTGAGACTGGTCATGGAAAAAGTCCACATCTCCACCCATCCTTGATGTTTAGGCACCTGTCCCCAGACTTTTGCTGGAATCCCTGCCAATGGGGGAACCTGAAGCACAAGAGAGAACTACTCCTTCCCATGGCAGGAAACCTGGCTGTTGGGATGGATGTCCAAACCTCAAAGTTGGAGCCAGCTGCATCGCCAATGAAACCACGCCCACGCATGAGAGCAACGCTGGACACAAACAGGCATTGTGACCCACAGCCTGAGCATGTTTTCAAACAAGCCCTCTCAGTTGCACCTTCAGGATCCCACATTGCAAGCCTGGTATGCCCCTTGGCCCATATCCTAAGCCTTGATGGGACTTTCCAAGCACCCTGACCCAGAGCCCGTCCCTTGAATCCCTGTTTTGGGGCACGCATAAGATGGAAAACAGCACTCTTCCCTTCCCCGAGAAAGCCACCAAACAATGGGACCCACCAGGATCTTTAGAGCTGAAAAATCTCCCATGGAGCCATGAGTCCCACGGGCATTCCGAGGCCATCCTGGACACGCAATCCAGAAACAAGAGCCTGTGCTACCGCCTTGGAGTCACCCGACTTATGGTTCCTGACTAGCTGCTCTCCAGGTCTATGCATTGGGCCTGTGATCCCCTCGCCACTAACCCTAAGCCGAGTTTGTGCTTTCAAATTTCTCTCCCAAAACCATAACTTACATGCCCTACAGGATGGGGTCTCTGTAGCCACACCACAGGACTGTTCCAGCCATCCCCAAGGAAATTGTGCCATCAAAGTTGCCCAAACCCACCAGATGGGAGAAATCTGCAAGGCCCCTGAGCCCACCCCAATTTTGGAGGCCGCAGTGGACTCAAATGCGCAGTCTGAAACACCCTGATCACCTACATCCAGGCAGATACCCAAGTCAATGGGCATGAGTCAAATGTTTGAACCTGACATGCCCCAAGTACTTCATTGGAACCCTAGATTAGGTTTCAGGCACCTGTCGTCAGAGGCCTGTTCTGGAATACCAATTTATGATTCAACATGTGGTCCCTGAGCCACACAACAGAACACCTCCTCTCCCTAGAAGGAAACCGTGCTCTTGGACCTGTGTCAAACTTTCAGGGTTAATGAATCCTGCACGACCCCTTAGCCACCAGCACATTCTAAGATCTCCCTGGTAACAAATCATCATTGTGACCCATCTTCATGCTACTCCATGTCAACTCCAGGCCATTGTACTTCACCTTAGAGCCACCAGAAGGAACCTGCCATGTTCCTCTGCTGCAATGGTCAATGGAGGTGTGCTTCCCACGCATCCATATGGGAGTGCTCTGCTACACAAACTTTCCTCATGAGGGACCCTGGAGCAAACAAACCCGAATCCCCCTGTCCGGTTGAAGGAAACCTTGCTGTTTGGAGCATCTCACAAGCCCCAGCATGGGAAATCCTCCATGACCTCTTAACGCCACCCTCCATTTGTTGGTCATCATAGATACAAACTCTTGTGTGAGCAGACAGCTGACATTCGCACTTACTCAGGTGTTGGGTATATCCAATCAGCCGCTGCACACTGGAGTTGCCTTCCACTTGGTAATTACTTTAACAGTTGTGTGTGTTTACCATTCCATCTTCACCCTCCTGGTCCAAAAGCCCTCTTGATAGGGAATTCTGGAGCCACAGCGCAGCATTCTGCCTTCCCCAAGAAAAGAATTGCCTGGTGAGTCTGCCCAGAAACCCCACATGAGGATCCACCTGCAGGGCCCTCGATGACACCCTAACATCTTAGGCCACCATGGGAACTAAGGCTCTCTCTGACAGCCTGAGCCACGACCTGCAGTCAGCCACCCAGACAGTGGGCCCCATTTCCTGCAGGTGGGACATGTTGTGGCCCAAAGCCCTCATCTCTACTCAACCTGGATATTCAAGCCTCTGTGCCGTCCGTAGCTCAAATCCCTGCCTATGGGGTTCCTGAAGCACAAGGGTACTCCTTCTTCCTGATGGCAGGAAATCTGGCTGTTGGTAGGGATGTCCATCCCTCAGAGTGAGAACCAGCTGCAAGGACATGAGACCACGGCCACACATGGGAGCTGCAAACACATTGTGGGCCAAACAGGCATTGTGACCGTCAGTGTGAACCTGCTTCCAAACAAACCCCCACAGTAGCTGGACCAGGAGCCCGCAGAGTGAGACATCCAGGCCTCTAGGGGCAAATCCCTTCCCTTGTTTGTGTTTTTCAGTCTCCTAGACCCAGAAACTGTCTCCGGAATCCCTCTTGTGGGGGTCCATTGAGACGGAAAACAGCAGTCTTCCCTTCCCCAGAGACAGCAAATTCTTGGAAGATGGGCAGAATCCCCAGAAATGAAGAAGGTTGCATGGCACCATGAAGCCACCCCTACATTTTGTGACCATTCTGGACTCACAATCCAGACAGAAAAGTCTGCCCAACTGCCTCGATGACACCTTAATTTCACTACACAATGAGATGCCCTCAGAGACTTCAGATCGGGGCAGTGATCACCTCGGGCCTCACCCTAATGCTAGTTCGTGTTTGCAGATTTCTGTCTCCAAAACCCTGTCGCAGTGCCCTCCAGGATGGGGCCTCTGGAGCCACAACAGACGACTGTGCCTACCCTTCCGAAGGAAACTCTGCCCTTCACTGTTTCCCAAACCCTGAAGCTTAGGAGCAAAGTACAAAGCCCCTGAGCACACCTCCATTTCCAAGAACGGTCTGGACGCAAGTGTACATTGTGACACACAGTGACCACCTGCCTCCAGGCAAACATCCAAGTCAAAGGCCCTGAGTCAGAAGATTGAACCTGACATGCTCCTAGGACTTGATCTATGCCCTAGCTTAAGTTTTCAGGCGCCTGCCCGAGAGGACTGTTCCCCCATACTGTCTTATATTCCAACATGTCCCTGAGCCACACAACATGCCCTCCTGTTGCAGGATACTTTGCTCTTGGTAGCTGTGTCCAACACTTAGTGCATTAGAATCCTGCATTGCCCCTGACCATCCCAACTTTCCAGTGTCTCCCTGGACACAAACTATCATTGTGATCGAACAGCATAATTCTCCATGTCAACTCAGCCTCCTTGGAACTACGCCCCAGAGCCACCAGATCGAACTTGCCATGTTCCTGAGCTGCAATGGTCAATGGAGTAGTGCTTTTCAGGCATCCATGAGGGAGAGCTATGCTACCATCCTTTCCATATGGGGGACCTTGGAGCAAACAAACCAGAATCCTCCTGTCCAGTAGAAGGAACCTTACTGTTTGGAGCATCCCACTAGCCACAGAGTGTGAAATCCTCCATGGCCTCTTGATGCAAACCCACCATATTTCCGTCATCCTAGACACAAACACCAGTGTGAGGAAATATCTGACATCCGCCCTTACTCAGGTGCTGGATGTCTCGAATCAGCCGCTGCACACTGAAAGTGCCTTCCGCTTGTCACTGAATTGAACCGTAACATGTGTTTTTAATTCCAACCTCACCCCCCTGGTCCCCATGCCCTCTTGATAGGGAATTCTGTAGCCACAACGCAGCTTTCTGCCTTCCCCCATAGAACGAAGAAGTGCCTGGTGAGTCTTCCTAGAAACCCCACATTAGGACCCACCTGCATGGCCCTGGAGGGCACCCTAATATCTTAGGTCACCACAGGCTCTCAGGCTCTGTCTGACACAGCCGGAGCCACGACCTCCAGGCAGCCATGCAGACAGTGGGCCCCATATCCTGCAGGTGGGACCTGCCTTGGCCAGAAGCCCTCATCTCTATTCAACCTGGTTATTCAGGCATTTTTCCCAAACTGTAGCTCAAATCCCTACCTATGGGAGAACCTGAAGTACAGGAGTATCCTTATTCCCAATGGCAGGAAACCTGGTTGTTGAGATGGGCACTAAGACTCTGTCTGACACAGCCTGAGCCACGACCTAGACTTAGCCATGCAGATAATGTGCCCCATATCCTGCAGGTTGGACTTGTTGTGGCCCATAGCCGTCATCCCTACTCAACCTGGATATTCAACCATCTTTCCCAGATTGTAGCTCAAATCCCTGACTACAGAGGAACCTGAAGCACAAGAGTACTCCTCCTTCCTGAAGGCAGAAAGCCTGGCTGTTGAGGTAGGTGTCCAACCCACAGAGTGGGATCCAGTTGCATGGCCCATGAGACCACGGCCACTCATGGGAGCCACTCTGGGAACAAACTTGCATTATTACCCTCAGTGTAAGGTTGCTTTCAAACAAAACCCTTCAGTAGCTGGACCAGGAGCCCGTAGAGCATGTCTACCACCCTAGGGCCAAACACTCACCCTCGTAGGTGTTTTCCAGGCACCCACACCTAGAACCTCTCTCTGGAATCCCTCTTTTGGGGTTCCCTGAGACAGAAAACAACAATCTCTTGGGAGCTGAGCAGAATCCCCAGAGCCGAAGTATCTCCCATGACCCCATGAAGCCAACCCTACATTTTGTGAAAGTCCAGGACAAACAATGCTGACAGAAAAGCCTGCACTACCGCCTCCATGATACCTTTGCTTCAGTACACTATGAGCTTCCAACAGGGCCTGCAGTTCGGGCCTGTGACCACCTCAGTCCTCAACCTACCCTAGTTCGTGTTTGCAGATTTCTTTCCCAATGACCTGCCCACATGCCCATCAGGAAGCAGTCTCCAGCCACACCAGACGACTGTGCCTACATACCCGAAGGAAACTCTGCCCTTAACGGTTGCCCAAACCCTGAAGATTAGGAGCAAAGTACAAAACCCGTAGCCCACCTTAATTCCAACAAAAACTCTGGACCCAAGGCCACATTCTGACACACAATGAGCCCCTGCCTCCAGGCATACATCCAAGTCAAAGGCCCTGAGCCAGAAGATTGAACATGACATGCCTCTAGGACTTTATCAATACCCTAGCTTAGATTTTCAGGTACCTGTCCCCAGAGGCCTGTTCTTCAATACCAACTTATATTCCAATATGTGGTCCCTGAGCCAAACAACAGAAACCCTCCTGTCGCTTAAGGATATCTTGGTCATGGTAGCTGTGTCCAAGACTCAGTGTAAGAGAATCCTGCATGGCCCCTGACCGCCCCAACATTCTAACTTCTCCCTGGATACAAACCAGCATTGTGATCCAACAGCATGAAACTCCATGTCAACACCAGCGACTTTGAACTTCGCCCCAGCGTCACCAGTACGAAAATGCCATTTCCTCATCTGCAACGGACACTGGAGGTGGGATTTCCAGGAATCCATGCAGGAGTGCTCTGCTCCCCAAACTTTCTGCATGGGGAACCCTGGAGCATACAAACGAGGCTCCACCAGACCATTAGAAGGAAACCTTGCTGTTTGTAGCATCTCACAAGCCCCAGGGTGGGAAATCCTCCATGGCTTCATGACGACTCCCCTCCATTTGTCAGTCATCATAGACATAAACTCCAGTGTGAGCAAACATCTGACATCTGCCCTTACTCAGGTGGTGGATGTCTTGAATCAGCCGCTGCACACTGGAAGTGCCTTCCGATTGTCACTGAATTTAATCATAGCTTGTGTTAACAATTCCATCCTCAACCTCTTGCCTCACAAGCCCTCTTGATAGCGATTCTGGAGCCACAATACAACATTCTGCCTGCCCCTAAGAAAGAAGAAGTTCCTGGTGAGTCTGCCCAGAAACCCCACATGAGGATCTACCTGTATGGCCCTCGACGACACTGTAATATCATAGGTTTCCATGGGCACCAAGGCTCCATATCACAAAGCCTGCGGCATGACCTCCAGTCAGCCACCCAGCCAGTGGGACACATTTCCTGCAGGGGTGACTTCCTGTGGCCTGAAACCAACATCTCTACTCACCCTGGATATTCAGAACTCTGTCCTAGACTGTAGCTCAAATCCATGCCTATGGGGGAACCTGACACACAAGAGTACTCCTCCTTCCCAACCCTCTGAGTGGGAACCAGCTGCATGGCCCATGAGACCACGGTCATGCATGGAAGACTCCCTGGATACAAACAGCCATTGTGATCCTCAGCGTGAGCCTGCTTTCAAACAAAACCCCTCAGTCGCTGGATCAGGAGCCCACAGAGTGGGACTGCCAGGTCCCTAGGGCCAAATCCTCACCCTCATTCATGTTTTCCAGGCACCCATACCCAGAACCTGGCTCTGGAATCCCTCTTTGGGTGTCCTCTGAGATGGAAATCAATAGTCTTCCCTTCCCCCAGAGACACCAAACTCTTGGGAGCTGAGCAGAATCCCCAGAGATGAAGAATTTCCCATGGCCTCATGAAGCCACTCCTATCTTTTGCAACCATCCTGGACACACACCCGACAGAAAAGCCTGTGCTACCGCCTCCATGACACCTTCATTTCAGTAAACTATGAGCTGCCCTCAGGGCCTGCACACCAGTGATCACATTGACCCTCACTATAACCCTAGTTTGCTTTTGCAGATTTTTCTCCCCAAAGGGCATGCCCACATGCCCTCCAGGATGGGGCCTCTGGTGCCACACAAAACAACTGTCCCTATGCTCCTGAAGGAAACTCTGCTCTTCATGGTTGTGCAAATCCTGAAGATTAGGAGCAAAGTAAAATCCCCTGAGCCCGCCTCAATTTTGAATAAGGCTCTGGACCCAAATGTGCATTCTGACACACAATGAGCCCCTACCTCCAGGCAGACATCCAAGTCAAAGGCCCTGAGTCAGAAGTTTGCACCTTCCATGACTATAGGACTTCATCAATACCCTAGTTTGGACGTTTAGGCGCCTGTCCACAAACGCCTGTTTTCCAATACCAACTTACATTCCAACATGTGGTCCTTGAGCCACACAACAGAACCACTCCTGTTCCCAGAAGGATCCCTTGCTCTTGGTTGCTGTGTCCATGACTCAGTATATGAGAATCCTGCATGGCCCCTGACCTCCCCAACATTCTAACGATCCCTGGATACAAACAAGCATTGTGATCCAACAGCATGAAATGCCATGTCAACTCAGGCCACTTGGAACTTCTCCCCAGAGCCACCAGATCGAACTTGCCATGTTCCTCGGATGTAGTGGTCAATGGAATTGTGCTTTTCAGGCATCCATGCAGGAGAGCTCTGCACCCAAACTTTCCATATGAGGGACACTGGAGTAAACAAACCAGACTCCACCTGTCCAGTAGAAAGAAACCTTGCTATTCAGAGCATCTCACAAGCCCCAGGGTGGGAAATCCTCCATGGCCTTGTTACACCACCCCTCCGTTTGGTGGTCAATGTAGACACGAACTTCAGTGTAAGCAAGCATCTGACATCCCCCCTTACTCAGATTCTGGATAACTTGCATCAGCCATTGCACACTGGAACTGCCTTCCGCTTGGCACTGAATTGAAACATAGATTGTGTGTACAATTCCATTTCACCCTCCTCATCCCCAAACCCTCTTGATAAGGAACATTGGAGCCACAACTCAGCATTCTGCCTACCACAAAGAAAGAAGACGTGCCTGTTGAGTCTGCCTGAAACCCCACCTGAGGATCCACCTGCCTGGCCCTCGACAGCACCTTAATATCATAGGCAGCTATGGGCAATCAGGCTCTGTCTGACACATCCTGAGCCATGACCTCCAGATAGCCATGCAGACAGTGGGTGCCATATCCTGCAGGTGGGACCTGCCATAGCCCAAAACCATCATCCCTATCCAACATGGGTATTCAGGAATCTTTCCAAGACCATAGCTCAAAATCCCTTCCTATGGGGGAATCTGAAGCACAAGAGTAATCCTCATTCCCGATGGCAGGTAACCTGGTGGTTGAGATGGGTGTCCAACCTTCAGATTGGGAACCAGCAGCATGGCCCATGAGACCATGGTCATTCATGGGAGCCACCCTGGGCAAAAACAGGCATTGTGTCCCTAAGCCTGAGCAGCATTCAAACAAGCACTCTCAGTTGCACCACCAGGATACCGCATTACAGGCCTGGTACTCCCCTAGTCCCAAATACTAACACTTGGTGGGATATTCCAGGCACCCAGACCCAGAGCCCGTCTCTGGAATCCCTGTTTTGAGGTACTGCTAATATGGAAAACAGCCCTATTCCCAACCGCGAAAAGGCTAACAAACTATTGGGAACCACTAGAATCCTTAGAGAGGAAAAATCTCCCATGTATCCATGAGACAACATCTGCATTCCGAGGCCGTCCGGGACACACAATCCAGATATAATAGCCAGTGCTACCACATTCGTGTCACCCTCTTTACAGTTCCTGAGAAGCTGCTCTCCTGGTCTAAGTATTGGACCTGCCATTGCCTCAACACTAACTCTAACCCAAATATTTCTTTGCATACATCTCTCCCAAACCATGACTCACATGCCCTCCAGGGTCTTGTCTTTGGTGCCACACCACAGGACTGTGCCTGCCATTCCCAAGGAAACTTTGCCCATCAGAGTTGCCCAAGGAGGACAAGATGGCGGGGTGGGTAGGAAGAGGCGCCTTTTCAGCCGGCACCCCAAAGTGAGCTGATTACCTACCAAAGAACTCCGATCACCCATGAAATCAGCCTGAGATCAGAATTATACACGTCTGGATCTCTACAGGGGCAGAAGACGCCAGTGGGCAGGTAAAGCAGAATGGGAACGGTGGACTGATATCGGAAGATAAACAAAAGGGGGAGGGAGCCACCAGAGGCAACCGGTTGGAAAATAATACCCTAATAGGAGCCAGAGTGCCCTGCGTCTGGGGACCAGCAGTAACTTGGAGACTGGTTGAAAGTACTCCAAAAGAGCAAAGGATCGCGGGGGGAAATTGTGGGAATCGGGGCGGCTAGGGACAGGGGCTTAAGTCCCCGGCCCCAGACAGCCTCCCAGGCGCTGAGGCAGAGAGAGTGTGGCAGAGAAACCGCTCTTGGTCCCTAAGCCGCCAGCGCGCCTGAGAATGTGTGGGTTCTAGTTCCAGTGAGGGGATGGGAGCTGCGTCTGTCTGCAGAATGTGCGCTAGCCCTACCACAAAGCCTGAGATACGCGCGCACGTCCCTCATGCTCCCCTGAGTTACAAAGTCCCGGCCAACACTCTTTGACCCACGCCATTGTTTCAAAGCCAAAGCCGCGCACCCAAAACTCTTCCCCTGACTGAGGCGCGCAAAAGCCCAGCCTGGGGCTTACGGACCAGCGCCCCGTTCTCAGTGCCCCAGACGTGCGCCCGACCCATAGCCACCTCTGAAAAGCGGTGCACGCAAGCCGGGAACTCCCAGCCTGGGCCGGCAGCAAAATCTCAGTGTGCGATCGCTGCTTGGAACCTCTCTGGCAGTCGGGAGATCCCAGACAGCCGCCACTGCCTTGGTTTTGAGTACGAGCAAAAGATCCTGTGCCCCCAGGGTCTGAAACTTGGAACCTGCTCTGCCAGCGGCCAAGGGGGAATTTATTCAACTTCTGCTCCCAGACTGAGGCTTCTCTCTGAGAGGGAGATCAGGGTGCGGTTTGATTTCTTCTAATACTACAGAAACCATCAAAGGCGGTCAAGGTGAGAGGAAAAAAAGTGAATAAGCATAAAAACCGCCAGAGAAAGCCTGAAAAAAAAAAAAAAAAAAAAAAAAAAAAACAGTTTCCCCAGGGCGCCTGGGTGGCTCAGTGGGTTAAGCTGCTGCCTTCGGCTCAGGTCATGATCTCAGGGTCCTGGGATCGAGTCCCGCATCGGGCTCTCTGCTCAGCAGGGAGCCTGCTTCCTCCTCTCTCTCTCTCTGCCTGCCTCTCTGCCTACTTGTGATCTCTGTCAAATAAATAAAATCTTAAAAAAAAAAAAAAAAACCGTTTCCCCAGAGTTGCCCAAAACCTCTGGATTAGGAGAAACCTGCAAGGTCCATGAGCCCACGCCAATATTGGAGGACACTCTGCACGCAAATGCATACTCTGAAACACCCTGATTCCCTACGTCCAGGCAGACACCCAAGTCAATGTTCCTGAGTCAGAATATTGAACCAGACATGTCCCTAGGACCTCACTGGAACCCTCCATTAGTTTTTCAGGTGTCTGCTCTCAGAGGCCTATACTGGAATAAAAACTTATGATACAACATGTGGTCCCTGGGCCATACAACAGAAAACCTCCTCCCCCAGAAGGAAACTGTGCTCTTGGACCTGTGTCAAAAGCTCAGGGTAGGAGAATCCTGCAAGGCCCCTTTGCCAACAGCACATTCTAAGATCTCCCCGGTAACAAGCCAGCATTGTGACCCATGTGCAAGACATTCCATATTAACTCAAGGCCTTGGTACTTCACTCCAGAGTCACCAGAACGGACCTGCCATGTTCCTCAGCTGCAATGGTCAATGGAGGTGTGCTTTCCAGGTGTCCCTGCTGAAGAGTTCTGCTACCTAAACTTTCCACATGGGGTACCGTGGAGCAAACAAACCAGACTCCACCTGTCCAGTAGAAGGAATGCTTGCTGTTTGGAGCATCTCAGAAACCTCAGCATGGGAAATCCTCCATGGGCTCTTGATGCCACCCGTCCATTTGTTGGTCATCATAGACACAAACTCTAGTGTGAGCAAACATCTGAGACCCGCCCTTACTCAGGTTCTGGATATCTTGAATAAGCCGCTTCACATTGGAACTGTGTTCCGCTTGGCACTGAATTGTGCAGTAGCTTGTGTTTACAATTCCATCCTCACCCTACTGCTCCCCAAGCTCTCTTGGTATCGAATTCTGGAGCTGCAATGCAGCATTCTGCCTTCCCCATAGAAAGAGGTGCCTGGTTAGTCTGCCCAGAATCCCCACATGAGGATCAATCAGCTCGGCCCTGGAGGGAACCCCAATTTATAGACTTCCCTGGCCACTACTGTTGTGTCTGACAGAGCCTGAGCCCCGACCTAGTGTCAGTCACCAAGAGAGCAGGCCCCGTATGTAGCATGTGGGACTGGCCATGGCCCAAGTCTGTCATCTCTACCCATACATGGTATTCTGACACCTTTCCCCAGACTTTGCTGAAATCCTTCAAATGGGAGAAGCACTATAGAGTACTACTCCTTCCCCATGGAAGGAAATCTGACTGTTGGGATGGATATCCAGCCCTCAAAGTGGGAGCAAGGTACATGACCAATGTGACCACGCCAACCCCTGAGGGCTCCCCGAGGCACAAACGGCATCGTGACCCTCACTCAAGTATGCTTTCAAAAGAACCCTCTAAGTTCCACCACAAGGTTCCCACATTGCAGGCCTGGTACGCCCCTAGACCCAAATCCTAACACTTGGTGGGATTTTCCAGGCGCCCAGATCCAGAACCCATCTCTGGAATCCCTGTGTAGGGGCCCCTCTAAGATGGAAAACAGCACTCTTATCTTCCCCGAAAAAGCCACCAAACTAAGGGGAGCCACCAGGATCCTTAGAGAGGAAAAGTCTCCCATGGATCCATGAGACCTCAGCTACATTCCGAGGTCATTCTGGACACACAATCCAGATAGAGAAGGCTGTGCTACCGTCTTCCAGTCACCCTAATTACAGTTCCTGACGAGCTGACCCTCAGGTCAATGCATTTGGCCTGTGATCGCCTTGCGACTAACCCAAACCCAAATTTGTGTTTGCAGACTTCTCTCCCAAAACCATGGCTCACATGCCCTCCAGGAGGGGTCACTCGAGGTGCACCACAGGACTCTGGCTGCATTCTCCAAGGAAACTGTGCCTATCACAGTTGTCCAAACCTTACAGATTAAGAGGAACCTGCAAGGCCCCTGAGCCAACCCCAATTTTGGCTGCCGCTGTGGACGCAAATGCACAGTCTCAAACACCCTGATCAGATACATTCAGCTAGAAAGACACGTCAATGGTCCTGAGTCAGAAGATTGAACCTGACATGCCCTTGGACCTCATTGGAACCCTTGATTAGGCTTTCAGGCATCTGTCCTCAGGGGCCTATTCTGGAATACCAACTTATGATACAACATGTGGTCCCTGAGCCACACAACAGAACATTTCCTGTCCCCAGAATGAAACCGTGCACCTGATCTGTACCAAACCCTCAGAAGAGTAGAATCCTGTGCTGCACCTTAGCCACCAGCACATTCTAAGATCTCCCTAGTAACAAACCAGCAGTGTGACCCATCTGAAAGAGATTCCATGTTAACTCATTGCCTTTGGTACTTCACATGAGAGACACCAGAATGCACATGCCATGTTCCTCAGTTGCAATGGAGAATGGAGGTGTGCTTTCCAGGCATCCATGTTGGAGAGCTTTGATATCCATAATTTCTACATGGGGGACCCTGGAGCAAACAAATCAGATTCCACCTGCCCAGTAGAAGGAAACCTTACTGTTTGGAGCATCTCACAAGTCTCAGCGTGGGAAATCCTCCATGGCCTCTTGACGCCACCCCTCCATTTGTCAGTTACCATAGACCCAAATGCCAGTGTGAGAAAACATTGAACAACTGCCCTGACTCAGGTGCTGGATCTGTCGAATCAACCACTGCACATTGGAACTGCCTTCCACTGGCACTGAATTTAACCGTAGTTTGTGTCTACAATTCCATCCTCACCCTACTTGTCCCCAAGCCCTGTTAATAGGGAATTCTGGGGGCACAACACAGCATTTTGCCTGCCCCATAGAAAGAAAAAGTGCCTGGTGAGTCTGTCCAGATCCCCCACATGAGGATCCACCTGCATGGCCCTCGACAATGCCCTAATATCATAAGACACCATGGGCACTAAAGCTCTGTCTGACATAGCCTGATCCACGACTTCCAGTCAGCCACCTAGACATTGGGCCCCATATCCTGCAGGTAGGACCTGCCATGGCCCAAAATCAACATCTCTGCTCAACCTGGCTATTCAGGCATCTGTCCCCAGAAGTTAGCTCAAATCCCTTCCTATAGGGGGGCTTGAGTCACAAGTGTTCCCCTCTTCCCAATGGCAGGAAATCTGGCCTGTGAAATGGATGTCCAACCCTCAGAGTGGGAACAAGCTGCATGGGCCTTGAGACCACGGTCACTCATGGGAGACGCCTTGGGCACAAACGCATTGTGACCCTAAGTGTGAGCCTGCTTTCAAACAAACGGCCTTAGTAGATGAACCAGGAGTCTGCAGAGCAGGCCTACCAGGTTGCTACTGTCAAATCCTCTACCTCGTTGGTGTTTTCTAGGCACCCAGACACAGAAAATGTCTCTGGAATCTCTCTTTTCCGGTTCCCCTGAGACTGAAAACAGCAGTCTTCCCTTCCCTCCGAGATACCAAACTGTTGGGAGCTGGGCGGAATACACAGAGATGAAGAATCTCCACGGTCCCATGAAGCCACCCCTATATTTTGCGACTGTCCTGGACACAGAATCCAGACAATATAGGCTTCACTACCGCCTCCATGACTCCTTAATTTCAGTACACTATGAGCTGCCCTCAGGGCCTGCTGATCGGGCCTTTGATCACCTTGGCCCTCACCCTAACCCGAATTCGTGTTTGCAGATCTGTCCCCAAGTCCTGGCCCTCATGCCCTCCAGGATGTGGCCTCTGTTGCAACACCAGATGATTGTGCCAACCCTCCTGAAGGAGACTCTACACTTCACTGTTGCCCAAACCCTGAAGATTAAGAGCAAAGTAAATGCCCCGAGCCCATGTCAATTTTGAAGGATGCGCCGGACCAAAATGTGCATTCTGACACACAATGAGCACCTGCCTCCAGGCAGACATCCAAGTCAAAGGCCCTGAGTCAGAAGATTTGACCTGACATTCCCCTAGGACTTCATCGATAGCCTAAATTAGATTTTCAGGTTCCAGCCCCAGAGGTCTGTTATCCAATACCAACTTATATACCAACATGTGGTACCTGAGCAACACTACAGAACCCCTCTCGTCCCCAGAATGATACCTTGCTCTTGGAGCTTTGTCCAAGACTCATGTAGGAGAATCCTGCCTTGCCCCTGACCTCACCAACATTCTAACATCTCCCTGGATACAAACCAGCATTGTAATCCAACAGCATAAAACTCCATGTCAACTCAGGCCGGAAGGAACTTTCCCCCAGAGCCACCATTCAACCTTCCATGTTCCTCATCTGTAGTGGTCAATGGAGGTGTGCTTTCCGGGCATCCATGCGGGAGAGCTCTGTTACCCAAACTTTCCATATGGAGAACAGTGGAGCAAAAAATCCAGACTCGCCCTGTCCAGTAGAAGGAATCCTTGCTGTTTGGAGCATCTCACAAGCCCCAGCGTGGGAAATCCTCCATGGCCTCGTAATGCCACCCCTCCATTTGGTGGTCATCATAAACACATACTCCAGTATGCGCAAAAATCTGACATCTGCCTTACTCGGGTGCTGGATATCTTGGATCAGCCACTACACACTGGAACTGCCTTCTGCTTGGCACTGAATTTAACTGTAGCTTGTGTTGACAATTCCATCCTCACCCTCCTGGTCCCCAAGCCCTCTTGATAGGGAATTCTGGAGCCACAACACAGCATTCTTCATGCCCCACAGAAAGAAGTGCCTGGTGAGACTGCCCAGAAACCCCACATGAGGATCCACCTGCCTGGCCCTTGATGGCACCCTAATATCATAAGACAACAAGAGCACTCAGGCTCTGTCTGACACAGCCTGAGCCATGACCTCTAGTCTGGCATGTTGACAGTGGACCCCATAAACTGCTGGTGGGACCTGCCTTGGCCTGAAGCTGCCACATCTGCTCAACCTGGATATTCAGGCATCTCTCCCAAGACTGTAGCTCAAATCCCTGACTATGAGGGAACCTCATGCACAAGCATATTCCTCATTCCATATGGCAGGAAACCTGGCTGTTGACATCGGTGTCCAACCCTCAAAGTGGGAAATAGCTGCAAGGCCCATGATTCCACGGCCACTCTTGGTATCCTCCCTGAGAACAAACAGGCATTGTGACCCTCATAGTGAGCCTGCTTTGAAACAAATGCCCTTGGTAGCTAGACCAGGAGCTCGCTGAGCATGACTGCTAGGTCACTAGTACCAAATGTTTACCCTAGTTCGTGTTTAATTGCACCCAGACACAGAACCTGTCTCTGGAATCCCACATTTGGGTGTTCCCTGAGACGGAAAACAGCAATCTTCCCTTCCCCCAGAGACACCAAATTCTTAGGAGCTGGGCAGAATCCCCAGAGATGAAGAATCTCCCATGGCCTCATGAAGCCACACCTACCATTTGCAATCATCCTGGACACACAATCCTGACAGAAAAGCCTACGCTAACGCCTCCAAGACATCTTAAATTCAGTACACTATGCAATGCCCGCAGGGCCTGCATATTGGGCCTGTGATCACCTAAGCCCTCACCATAACCCTAGTTCCCGTTTGCAGATTTCTGTCCCCAAAGCCCTGGCCCACATGCCCTCCAGGATGGGGCCTCTGGAGCCACACTGGACGACTGTGCCTACCCTCCCTAAGGAAACTCTGCCATTCATTGTTGCTCAAACCCTGAAGATTAGGAGGAAAATACAAAATAACTGAGTCCACCTCAATTGCGAGGAAAACTCTGGATCAAAATGTGCATTCTGGCATACCATGAGCACCTGCCTTCACGCAGACATCCATGTCAAAGGCCCTGAGTCAGAAGACTGATCCTGACATGCCCCTAGGACTTCATCAATACCATAGATTAGATTTTCAGGCGCCTGTCACCAGAGGCCTTTTCTCCAATAACAACTTAAATTCCAACATATGGTCCATGAGCCACACAACAGAATCCCTCCTGTCACCAGAAGGATAGCTTGCTCTTGGTAGCTATGTCCAAGACACAGTGTAGGCAAATCCTGCATGGCCCCTGACCACCCCAACATTCTAACATCTCCCTGGATACAAACCATCATTATGATCCAACAGCATGAAACTCCATGTCTACTCAGGCCGCTTGGAACTTCGCCTCAGAGTCACCAGAACGAACCTGCTATTTTCCTCACCTGCAATGGTCATTGGAGGTGTGTTTTCCAGTCATTTATTTTGGAGAGCTCTGCTACCCAAACTTTCCATGTGGGGTACGGTGGAGCAAACAAACCAGACTCGCCCTGTCAAGTACAAGGAATCCTTGCTGTTTGGAGCATCACACAAGCCCCAGCGTGGGAAATCCTCCATGTCCTCGTGAGGCCACCCCTCCATTTGGTGGCCAAAATAGACACAAAGTCCAGTGTAAGCATACAACCTAGATCAACCCTTACTCAGGTGCTCGTATCTCCAATCAGCCACTGCACACTCAAACGGTCTTTCCCTTGGCACTTAATTTAACCTTAGCTTGTGTTTACAATTGTATACTCACCTTCCTCGTCAACAAGCCTTCTTGACAGGGAATTCTGGAGCCAAAATGCAGCATTCTGCCTATCCCACAGACAGAAGAAGTGCCTGGTGAGTCTTCCCAGGCCCTCAAAGGCACCCTAATATCATAGGCCGCCATGGGCACTCATATTTAGTCTGGCACAGACTGAGCCATGACCTCTAGTCAGGCACACGGACAGTTTGCTCCATAGCCTGCAGGTGGTACCTGTCGTGGCCTGAAGCCGTCACATCTACTCAACCTGGATATTCAGGCATCTCTCCCCAGACTGTAGCTCAAATCCCTGCCTATGGGGGAACCTGAATCCCAGGAGTACTCCTCCTTCCCAATGGCATGGACCCTGGCTGTTGGGATGGGTGATCAACCCTCAGAATGGGAACCAACTGCATGGCCCATGAGGGCACGGTCACTCATGGAAGCCACCCTGGGCACAAAGAGGCATTGTGACCCTCAGCCTGAGCATGCTTTCAAACAAGCCTTTTAAGTTGCACCACCAGGATCCCACATTGAAGGCCTGGTATGCCCCTAGTCCCAATACTAACCCTTGTTGGGATATTCCAGGGGCCCATACCCAGAGCCTGTTTCTGGAATCCCTGTTTTGGGTCACCCCTAATATGGAAAACAGCACTCTTCACTTCCACAAAAACGCCACCAAACTATTGGGAGCCGCTAGGATCCTAAGAGAGGAAAATTCTCCCATGTACCCATGAGACAACATCTGCATTCCGAGGCCATCCGGGACAAGAGTCCAGATATAAAAGCTTTTGCTACTGCCTCGCATTACCCTAATTACAGCTCCTGACGAACTGCCCTCCAGGTCTATGCACTGGGCCTGTGATCACATCGCCAAAAAGCCTACCCCTAGTTTGTGTTTGCAGACTTCTCTCTCAAACCATGGATCACATTCCCTCCAGGATGGTGTCTCTGGAGCCACACCACAGGACTTTGCCTGCCATACCAAAGGCAGTTTGCCCAACCTACTTGCCCCAATCCTCCAGATTAGAAAAACCTGCAAGGCCCCTGATCCCACCCCAATATTGGAGGCTGCTCTAGATGCAAATGCGCAGTCTGTATCACCCTTAGTCCCTACATCTAGGCAGACTGTCAAGTCAATGGTCCGGAGACTGAAGATTGAAACACACATGCCACTAGGACCTCATTGGAACCCCAATTAGGTTTTCATGCTTCTGTCCTCAGAGGCCTGTTCTGGAATACCAACTTATGATACAACATGTGGTCCCTAAGCTACAAGCAGAAAAACTCCTGTCCCTAGAAGGAAACCGTGCTCTTGGACCTGTGTCAAACCCTCAGGGTAGGAGAATCCTGCATGGCACCTTAGCCACCAACACATTCTAAGATCTGCCTTGTAACAAACCAGCATGGTAACCCCTTTGTTAGAGGTTCCATGTCAACTCAAGGCCTTGGTACTTCTTCACAGAGTCACCAGAATGAAGCCTCCATGCTCCTAAGCTGCATGGTCCATGGAGATGTGTTTTCTAGGCATCCATGTGGGAGAGCTCTACTACCCAAATTTTCCACATGGGGGACCCTGGAGCAATCAAATCAGACTCCACCTGTCCAGTAGAGGGAAACCTTGCTGTTTGGAGCACCTCACAAGCCTCAGCGTGGGAAATCCTCCAGGGCCTCTTTATGCCTCCTTTCTATTTGTTGTTCATCATAGAGAAAAACTCCAGTGTGAGCAAACATGTGACATCTGCCCTTTCTCACGTTCTGGATATATCGAATAAGACACTGGACATTAGAACTGTCTTCAGCCTGGTACTGAATTTAACCGTGTCTTCGGTTTACAATTCCATTCTCACCCTACTCTTAGCCATGCCCTCTTGATAGGGAATTCTGGACCCAAAACGCAGCATTCTGCCTTCCCCATAGAAAGAAGTACCTGAGAGACTGCCAGGTAATCCCACATGAGGATCTGTCTGCTCGGCCATCGAGGGAACCCCGATTTATAGGTTCACTGGCCACTAGTGTTGTGTCTGACAGAGCCTGTGCCCCGACCTCATTTCAGCCACCCAGAGAGTCGGACCCATATCCGTCCATCCTCTCTACCGATCCTTGGTATTCAGCCATCTGTACCCAGACCTGTGCTGGAATCCCTGACAATGGGGGAACCTTGAGCACAATAGAGAACTTCTATTTCTCCAAGGCAGGAAACATGGCATTTGGGAAGTTTTTCCAACTCTCAGAGTAGGAGCCAGCTGCATGGCCAATGAGACCACGCCCAGTCATGGCGGCCACCATGGGCACAAACAGGCATTTAGACCCTCAGCCTGAGCATGCTTTCAACCCAGCCCTCTTAGTTGCACCACCATGATCTCGCTTTGAAGGCCTGGTATGCCCCCAGGCCCAAATCCTAACCCTTGGTGGGATTTTCCATGTGCCCAACCCAGAGTCCATCTCTGGAGTCCCTGTTTTCAGACACCCCTAAGATGGAAATCAGCACTCTTCCCTTCCCTGAAAAAGCCAACAAAGTATTGGGAACCACTGGGATCCTTAGAGAGGAAAAATCTCCCATGGATCCATGATACTACACCTGCATTCCAAGCCATCCTGGACACACAATCCAGATAGAAAAGGCTGTGCTACCACCTTCGAGTCACCGTAATTACAGTTCCTGATGAGCTGCCCTCCAGGTTTATGCATTGGGCATGTGATCTCCTCACCACTAACCCTAACCTGAATTTGTGTTTGCAGACTTCCCTCCCAAAGCAATGCCTCACATGCCCTCCAGGATTGGGTCTCTGGATCCACACCACAGGACTCTGCCTGCCATTCTCAAGGAAAATGTGCCCCTCACAGTTGCCCAAACCCTCCAGATTAGGAGAAACCTGCAAGGCCTCTGAGACAACCCCAATATTGGAGGCCGCTTGAGATGCAAATGCTCAGTCTGAAAAAGCTTGATCACCTCCATCGAGGCAGACACCCAAGTCAATCTTCTTGAGTCAGAAAATTGAAACTGACATGCCCCTTGGACCTCTTTGGGACCCTAGATTAGGTTTTCAGGCCTCTGTCCTCAGAGGCCTGTTCTGGAATACAAATGTATGATACAACATGTGGTCCCTGAGCTACACAACAGAACATCTCCTATCCCCATAAGGAAAACGTGCTCTTAGACCTGTGTCAAAGTCTCTAGATGAGAGAATTTTGAATGGCCTCATAGCCACCAGCACATTCTAAGATCTCCCTGGTAACAAACCAGCATTTTGACCCATCTGCAAGTGATTACCTCTCAACTCAAGGCCTTCGCACTCGCCCTAGAGCCATCAGAACGAACCTGGTATGTTCCTTAGCTGCAATGGTCAATGGAGATGTGCATTCCAGCCATCCATGCGGTGTATCTCTGCTACCCAAACTTTCCACCTGGAGGACGGTGGAGCAAACAAACCACTCTCCTCTTGTCCAGTAGAAGGAAACATTACTCTTTGGAGCATCTCACAATCCTCAGCTTGAGAAATCCTCCATGGCCATTTGACGCCACCCCCCCCCCAATTAGTTGGTCATCATAGACACAAACTCCAGTGTGAGCAAATATCTGACATCCACCCTTACTCAGGTGCTGGCATCTTTTTTTTTTTCCAATGTATTTATTTTCAGAAAAACAGTATTCATTATTTTTTCACCACACCCAGTGCTCCATGCAAGCCGTGCCCTCTATAATACCCACCACCTGGTACCCCAACCTCCCACCCCCCCGCCACTTCAAACCCCTCAGACTCTTTTTTCAGAGTCCATAGTCTCTCATGGTTTACCTCCCCTTCCAATTTACCCAAATTCCCTACTCCTCTCTAACGCCCCTTGTCCTCCATGCTATTTGTTATGCTCCACAAATAAGTGAAACCATATAATTGACTCTCTCTGCTTGACTTATTTCACTCAGCATAATCTCTTCCAGTCCCGTCCATGTTGCTACAAAAGTTGGGTATTCATCCTTTCTGATGGAGGCATAATACTCCATAGTGTATATGGACCACATCTTCCTTATCCATTCATCCGTTGAAGGGCATCTTGGTTCTTTCCATAGTTTGGCGACTGTGGCCATTGCTGCTATAAACATTGGGGTACAGATGGCCCTTCTTTTCACGACATCTGTGTCTTTTGGGGTAAATACCCAGGAGTGCAATTGCAGGGTCGTAGGGAAGCTCTATTTTTAATTTCTTGAGGAATCTCCACACTGTTCTCCAAAGAGGCTGCACCAACTTGCATTCCCACCAACAGTGTAAGAGGGCTCCCCTTTCTCCACATCCTCTCCAACACATGTTGTTTCCTGTTTTGTTAATTTTGGCCATTCTAACTGGTGTAAGGTGATATCTCAATGTGGTTTTAATTTGAATCTCCCTGAGGGCTAATGATGATGAGCATTTTTTCATGTGTCTGATAGCCATTTGTATGTCTTGATTGGAGAAGTGTCTGTTCATATCTTCTGCCCATTTTTTGATGTGTTTGTCTGTTTCATGTGGGTTGAGTTTGAGGAGTTCATTATAGATCCTGGATATCAACCTTTTGTCTGTACTGTCATTTGCAAATATATTCTCCCATTCCGTGGGTTGCCTCTTTGTTTTTTTGACTGTTTCCTTTGCTGTGCAGAAGCTTTTGATTTTGATGAAGTCCCAGAAGTTTATTTTCGCTTTTGTTTCCTTTGCCTTTGGAGACGTATCTTTTTTTTTTTTCCAATTTATTTATTTTCAGAAAAACAGTATTCATTATTTTTTCACCACACCCAGTGCTCCATGTAAGCTGTGCCCTCTATAATACCCACCACCTGGTAACTCAACCTCCCACCCCCCCGCCGTTTGAAGTGGCGGGGGGGGTGGGTGGAGACGTATCTTGAAATAAGTTGCTGTGGCTGATATCAAAGAGATTACTGCCTATGTTCTCCTCTAAGATTCTGATGGATTCCTGTCTCACGTTGAGGTCTTTTATCCATTTTGAGTTGATCTTTGTGTACGGTGTAAGAGAATGGTCGAGTTTCATTCTTCTACATATAGCTGTCCAGTTTTCCCAGCACCATTTATTGAAGAGACTGTCTTTTTTCCACTGTATATTTTTTCCTGTTCTGTCAAAGATTAATTGACCATAGAGTTGAGGGTCCATATCTGGGCTCTCTACTCTGTTCCACTGGTCTATGTGTCTGCTTTTATGCCAGTACCATGCTGTCTTGGTGATCACAGCTTTGTAATAAAGCTTGAAATCAGGTAAGGTGATGCTGCCAGCTTTATTTTTGTTTTTCAACATTTCCTTAGCGATTCGGGGTCTCTTCTGATTCCATACAAATTTTAGGAGTATTTGCTCCAGCTCTTTGAAGAATGCCAGTGGAATTTTGATCAGAATGGCATTAAAAGTATAGATTGCTCTAGGCAGTATAGACATTTTAACAATGTTTATTCTTCCGATCCAAGAGCATGAAATGTTCTTCCATCTTTTTGTGTCTTCTCCAATTACTTTCATGAGTGTTCTATAGTTCCTCAAGTACAGATCCTTTACCTCTTTAGTTAGGTTTATTCCAAGGTATCTTATGGTTCTTGGTGCTATAGTAAATGGAATCGATTCTCTAATTTCCCTTTCTGTATTTTCATTGTTAGTGTATAAGAAAGCCACTGATTTCTGCACATTGACTTTGTATCCTGCCACGCTGCTGAATTGCTGTATGAGTTCTAGTAGTTTGGGGGTGGAGTCTTTCGGGTTTTCCATATAAAGAATCATATCATCTGCGAAGAGAGAGAGTTTGACTTCTTCATTACCAATTTGGATACCTTTTATTTCTCTCTGTTGTCTGATTGCTGTTGCTAGGACTTCTAATACTATGTTGAACAAGAGTGGTGAAAGTGGGCATCCTTGTCTTGTTCCTGATCTCAATGGGAATGCTGCAAGCTTTTTCCCATTGAGGATGATATTTGCTGTGGGTCTTTCATAGATAGATTTGATGAGGTTCAGGAATGTTCCCTCTATCCCTATACTTGAAGCGTTTTAATCAGGAACGGATGTTGGATTTTGTCAAATGCTTTTTCTGCATCAATTGAGAGGACAATGTGGTTCTTCTCTTTTCTCATATTAATTTGTTGTATCACATTGATTGATCTGCGAATGTTGAACCATCCTTGTAGCCAGGGATGAATCCCACCTGATCATGGTGGATAATCTTTTTAATGTGCTGTTGGATCCTGTTGGCTAGGATCTTGTTGAGAATCTTAGCATCCATATTCATCAGTGATATTGGTCTGAAATTCTCCTTTTTGGTCGGGTCCTTGCCTGGTTTGGGGATCAGGGTAATGCTGGCTTCAGAGAAAGAGCCTGGAAGTTTTCCTTCTGCTTCAATTTTTTGAAACAGCTTCAGGAGAATAGGTGTTATTTCTTCTTTGAAGGTTTGGTAGAATTCCCCAGGGAATCCGTCAGATCCTGGGCTCTTGTTTTTGGGAGGTTTTTTTTTTTTTTTTTAAGATTTTATTTATTTATTTTACAGAGAGAAATCACAAGTAGATGGAGAGGCAGGCAGAGAGAGAGAGAGGGAAGCAGGCTCCCTGCTGAGCAGAGAGCCTGATGCGGGGCTCGATCCCAGGACCCTGAGATCATGACCTGAGCTGAAGGCAGCGGCTTAACCCACTGAGCCACCCAGGCGTCCCTTTTGGGAGGTCTTTGATCACTGATTCAATCTCGTTATTAGATATCAGTCTATTCAGGTTGTCGATTTCTTCCTGGTTCAATTTTGGTAGTTTATATTTTCCAGGAATGCATCCATTTCATCTAGGTTGCTAAGCTTATTGGCATATAACTGTCCGTAATAACTTCTGATGATTGTTTCTACTTCCTTGGCGTTAGTTGTGATTTCTCCCTTTCCATTCATAATTTTATAAATTTGGGATTTCTCTCTTTTCTTTCGGATTAGTGTAGCCAGTGGCTTATCGATCTTATTGATTCTTTCAAAAAACCAGCTTCTAGTTTCATTGATACATTCTACTGTATCTCTGGTTTCTCCCTCATTGATCTCAGCTCTAATCTTGATGATTTCCTTTCTTATGTGTGGAGTTGGTTTGATTTGTTGCTGATCCTCCAGCTCTTTAAGGTGTAGAGACAGCTGTTGTGTTCGGGATTTTTCAATTTTTTTGAGCAAGGCTTGGATGGCTATATATTTTCCCCTTAGGACTGCCTTTGCTGTATCCCATAGGTTTTGGACCGAAGTGTCTTCATTCTCATTGGTTTCCATGAATTGTTTCAGTTCTTCTTTGATCTCCTGGTAGATCCAAGCATTCTTAAGCAAGGTGGTCTTTAGCTTCCAGGTGTTTGAGTTCTTTCGGAACTTTTCCTTGTGATTGAGCTCCAGTTTCAAAGCATTGTGATCTGAGAATATGCAGGGAATTATCTCAGTCTTTTGGTATTGGTTGAGTCCTGATTTGTGACCCAGTATGTGGTCTATTCTGGAGAAGGTTCCGTGTGCACTTGAGAAGAATGAGTATTCTGCTGTTTTAGGGTGGAATGCTCTGTATATATCTATGAGGTCCATCTGGTCCAATGTGTCATTCAATGCTCTTGTTTCTTTATTGATTTTCTGCTTCGATGATCTGTCTAATTCTGAAAGAGGCGTGTTAAGATCTCCTACGATTAGTGTATTCATATCAATATGACTCTTTATCTTGATTAACAGTTTTCTTAAGTAATTGGCTGCTCCCATATTGGGAGCATAGATATTTACAATTGTTAGATCAACTTGGTGGATAGTCCCTTTAAGGATTATGTAGTGTCCTTCTGTATCTCTGACTACAGTCTTTAGTTTGAATTTATCTGATATGAGAATCACTACCCCAGCCTTCTTTTGAGTCCCATTGGCATGAAAGATGCTTCTCCACCCCTTCACTTTCAGTCTGCTTGTATCTTTAGGTTCAAAATGGGTCTCTTGTAGACAGCATATGGATGGGTCCTGTCGTTTTACCAATCTGCAACCCTGTGCCATTTTATGGGTGCATTTAGGCCATTCACATTGAGAGTGATTATTGATAGATACGTTTTTATTGACATCGAGTTACCTTTGAAGTCTTTCTTTCTGTAGACTGTCTCTATATTTCTGTTCAATGCTATTCTTGGGATTTTTCCTCTTTTATAGAACCCCCCTTAATATTTCCTGCAGTGTCGGCTTGGTGGTTGCATAGTCTTTTAAGCCTTGCCGGTCTTGGAAACTCTTTATCTCTCCATCCATTTTGAATGTCAGTCTTGCTGGATAAAGTATTCTTGGCTGCATGTTCTTCTCATTTAGTGCCCTGAATATATCTTGCCAGCCTCTTCTGGATTGCCAGGTCCTTGTGGACAGGTCTGACGTTATTCTGATGGGCTTCCCTCTGTACGTAAGGAGCCTCTTTGCCCTGGCGGCTTTCAAGAGATTATACCTACAATTATAATTCCTCAATTTGACTCTCAGTTGTCGTGGTGTTTTTTTGGAATGTATAATCTTGGGTGGAGACCGTTCAGCCTCTAGTACATGAACGCTGGTTTCATTCGTGAGATTCGGAAAGTTTTCATGAAGGACTTGTTCCACGATATCTTCTAGACTTCTTTCTTTCTCCTCCCCTTCAGGAATTCCAATAATTCTGACGTTGGAACTCTTCACGGCATCATTTATTTTCCTGGTTCTGCTTTCGTGGGATCTAAGCTTTTTGTTCCAGGCTTCCTCCTGATCCTTTCTCTCTATCTGTTTGTCTTCCAGATCACTAATTTTATCTTCTGTCTCAGTTACCCTAGCTTTGAGAGTGTTTAGTTTAGATTGGAACTCATTGAGAGCATTGTGGACCTCCTCCCTGGTAGCTTTAAGCTCCGCCCTAGCATTGTGAACATCCTGTCTGGTCGCTTTCAGTTCGGCCCTAATCAATTCTGTTTGGTCATCCATGGCTTTCTCCAACCTAGCTATTGCCTGGATAATTGTTGGCCTGAATTCTCTTTCCGACATATTGTCTATGTTGATAGCCGTTAGCTCTGTTGCAGAAGGTCCATCCTCTGTATTTTTCTTCTGTTGGGCATTCCTCCTCCTAGTCATTTTGGTGGGAGAAGACTGAACAGATGTAGCTGGATGTATCAACTCTGGTGCAGTCAAGGTGCACCCTGGAACACTTCCTGATCTCCGTCTCAGAGAGAAGCCTCAGCCTGGGTGCAGAAGCTGAATAAATTACCCCTTGGACGCTGGCAGTGCAGGTTCCACGTTGCAGACCCTGGGGGCGCAGGATCTTTTGCTCATCCCCAAAGCCAAGGCAGTGGCGGCTGTCTGGGAGCTCCTGACCGCCAGAGAGGTTCCAAGCAGCCATTGCACACTGAGATTTTGCCACCAGCCTGGGCTGGGAGTGCCCGGCTTGCGCGCACCTCTTTTCAGAGGCGGCTGTGGGTCGGGCGTGCGTCTGGGGCACTGAGAATGGGGCGCTGGTCATTAAGCCGCAGGCTGGGCTTTTGCGCGCCTCCTTCCGGGAAAGAGTTTCACGCGCCCTAGGCTTAGACTTTGAAACAATGGTGCAGGTCAAGAAGCGCCCCCGGGCCTTAGTGACCCAGGAGAGCTCGATGGACGTGCTCGTGCCTCTTAAGTTTTGTGGTAGGGCTAGCGCGCGTTCTGCAGACCGGCGCAGCTCCCATCCCCTCACAGGAGCCGGAACCCACAAGCTCTGGTGCCCGCTGGCGGCTTAGGGACCAGGAGCTGGTTTCTCCACCACACTCTCTCTGCCTCCGCGCCGGGGAGGCCGTCTGGGACCAGGGACTTAAGCCCCTGTCCCTAGCCGCCCCGATTCCCACAATTTCCCCCTGCAAACCTTTGCTCTTTTGGAGTGCTTTCAACCAGTCTCCAAGTTAATGCTGGTCCCCAGACGCAGGGCACTCTCGCTCATATTGGGGTATTACTTTCCCACCGGTCGCCTCTGGTGGCTCCCTCCCCCTTTTGTTTATCTTCTGATATCAGTCCGCCGTTCCCATTCCGCTTTACCTGCTCACTGGCGTCTTCTGCCCCTGTAGAGATCCAGACGTGTATAATTCTGATCTCAGGCTGATTTCATGGGTGATCGGAGTTCTTTGGTAGGTAATCAGCTCACTTTGGGGTACCAGCTGAAAAGACGCCTCTTCCTAGTACCCCGCCATCTTGTCCCCCCCAGGTGCTGGCTATCTTGAATCAGCTTCTGCACATTGGAACTGCCTTCCACTTGGCACTGAATTAACCATAGGGTGTGTTTACAATTCCACCCTCAACCTACTGGTTGCCAAGCCCTATTAATCGGGAATTCTGGATCCACAACGCAGCATTCTGCCTTCCCCACAGATAGAAGTAGTGTCTGGTGAGATTGCCAGGAAATCCCACATGAGGTTCAATCTGCTCGGCCCTCGAGGGATTTATAGGCTGCCTCAATTTATAGGCTAATCTGGCCACTAGCTCTGTATCTGAGAGATCCTGAGCCCTGACCCACTGTCAGCCATCCAGAGAGCCGGGCCCATATACAGCATGTTAGGACCACCATGTCCCGGGTCCGTCATCTCTACCCATCCTTACTATTCAGTCTTCTGTACCCAGATATTTGCTGGAATCCCTGCCAATGGAGGAACCTGAAGCACAATAGAAAACTTCTATTTCCCCAAGGCAGGAAACGTGGGTTTTGGGGTGGGTTTCCAACCCTCAGAGGGGGAGTCAGCTGCATGGCCTATGAGACCACGGCCACTCATGAGGGCTGCCATGGGCACAAACAGGCATTGTGACACTCAGCTTGAGCATGCTTTCAAGCCAGCCCTCTCAGTTGCACCACCAGGATCAGGCATTGAAGGCCTGGTATGCCCCTAAGACGAAATCCTAACCCTTGGTGGGATTTTCCAAGTGCCCAGACCCAGAGCCCATCTCTGGAATCCCTATTTTGGGGCACCCCTAAGTTGGAAACCATCACTCTTCCCTTCCACGAAAAAAAAGTATGGCTCCAAAGTATTGGGAGCCACTGGGATCCTTAGAAAGGAAAAATCCCTCATGGACCCATGAGATCAGACCTGCATTCTGAGGCCATCCTGGACACATCCAGATACTAAAGCCTGTACTACCACTTTCGAGTCACCCTAACTACAGTTCCTGATCAGCTGTACTCCAGTTCTATGCATTGGTCCTGCAATCACCTCACCACTAACCCTTACCTGAGTTCGTATTTGCAGACTTCTCTCAGAAAACCATGGCTCACATGCCCTCCAGGATGGGGTCTCTGCAGCCACACCAGAGGGCTTTGTCGGCCATCCCCAAGGAAACTGTAGGCATCACATATGCCCAAACCCTCCATTTTAGGAGAAACCTGCAAGGCCTCTGAGCCCCTCCCAATATTGGAGGCCGGTCTGGACGCAAATTCGCGTCTGAAACACCCTGATCTTCTCCATTGAGGCAGACACCCAAGTCAATGCTCCTGAGTCAAAAGATTGAACCTGACATGCCCCTCGACCTCACTGAAAACCTAGATTAGGTTTTCAGGCATCTGTACTCAGAGGCCTGTTCTGGAATACCAAGTTAAGATACAACATGTGGTCCCTGACCTAACAACAGAACATCTCCTGTCCCAAGAAGGAAACTGTGCTCTTCGACCTGTGCCAAACCCTCAGGGTAGGAGTATCCTGCATGGCACCTTAGCCACCAGCACATTCTATGATCTCCATGGTAACAAAGTAGTATTGGGACCCATCTGGAAGAGATTTCATGTCAACTCAAGGCCTTGACACTTGGCCCCAGAGCTACCAAAACTAACCTGTCATGTTCGTCAGCATTGTTCATTGGATGTGTGCTTTACAGGCATCCATGCGGGAGAGCTCTGCTACCCAAACTTTCCACATGGGGGAACCCGGTGCAAATAAACCAGACTCCATCTGTCCAATAGAAGGATTTTTTTTTTTTTTTTTGCAGCATCTCACAATCCTAATCATGGGTAATCCTCCATGGCCTCTTGAAGCCACCCCTCAATTTGTTGGTCAACATAGACACAAACTCGAGTGTGATCAAACATCTGACATATGCCCTTACTCAGGTGCTCGATATCTCAAATAAGCTGCTGCACATTGGAACTGCCTTCTGCTTGGCACTGAATTTAACCATAGCTGGTATTTACAATTCCATCCTCACCCTACTCATCTCTAAGCCATCTTGATAGGGAATTCTGGAGCCAAACCACAGCATTCTGCATTCCCCATAGAAAAAAGAAGTGCCTGGAGAGACTGCCCCAAAACCCCACATGAGGTTCATCTGCTCGGCCCTCGAGGATCCCCGATTTATAGGCTGCCCTGGCCACTATTGCTGTGTCTGACAGAGCCTGACATCCAACCTCGTGTCAGCCACCCAGAAAGTGGGGCCCATATCCAGCATGTGAGACTGGTCATGAACCAATCCATCCTCTCTCTGCATCCTTGGTATTCAGGCATCTGTCTCCAGACTTTTGCTAGAATCCCTTCCAAAGGGGGAACCTGAAGTTCAATAGAGAACTGCTCCTTCCCCAAGGCAGGAAACCTAGCTGTTGGGATGATTGTCCAACCCTCACAGAGGAAGACAGCGACATGGGCAATGAGACCATGCCCACTCCTAAGGGGTGCCCTAAGAACAAACAGGCATTGTGACCCTCAGCCAGAGCAAGCTTTCAAACAAGCCCTCTCTATTGCACCACCAGGATATCACATTGCAGGCCCGGTACACCCCTAGTCCCAAATCCTAACCCTTGGTGGGAATTTCTTGGTGCCCAAACCCAGAGCCCCTCTCTGGAATCCCTGTTTTGCAGCATGCCAAGATGAAAAACACCACTCTTCCCTTCCCCAAAAAAGCCACCAAATAATTGGGAACAATCAGGATCCTTAGAGAGGAAAAATCTCCCATGGACCCATGAGACCACACCTGCATTCCAAGGCCATCCTGGACACACAATGCAGATAGAAAAGACTGTGCTATCACCATCGAATCACCCTAATTACAGTTTCTGACGATCTGCCCTCTAGGTCGATGCATTGGGCCTGCGATCACCGCACCACTAAGCCTAGCCCGAGATTTAATTTGCAGAGTTCTCTCCCAAAACCATGGCTCGCATGCCCTTCAGAATGTGGTCTCTGGAGCTACACCACAGGACTGTGCCTGCCATCCCCAAGAAAACTTTGCCATTCACATTTGCCAAAACCCTCCAGATCGGGAGAAAGCTGCAAGGTCCCTGATCCCACCCCAATATTGGAAGCTGCTCTGGACAAAAATGCACAGTCTGAAACACCCTGGATCACCTACATCCAGGCAGACACCCAAGACTATGTTCCTGAGACAGAAAATTGAAACTGACATGCACCTAGGATATCATTGGAACCCTAGATTAGGTTTCAGGCATCAATCCTCAGCGGCCTGTTCTGGAATACCAAGTTAGGATACAACATGTGGACCCTGAGCCACACAACAGAACATCTCCTGTCCCAAGAAGGAAACTGTGCTCTCCGACCTGTGCCAAACCCTCAGGATAAGAGAATCCTTCATGGCCCCTTAACCCCCAGCACATTCTAAGACCTACTGGGTAACAAAACAGCATTGGAACCCAACTGCAAGAGATTCCATGTCAACTCAAGGCCTTAGTACTTGGTCCCAGACCAACCATTATGAACCTGTTATGTTCGTCAGCTTCAATGGTCATTGGACTTGTGCTTTCCAGGCATCCAGGCGGAAGGGCTCTGCTACCAAAAATGTCCACATGGGGGACCCCAGAGCAGACAAACCAGACTCCACCTGTCCAGTAGAAGGTTCCTTGCTATTTGGAACATCTCAAAAGCCTCAGCATGGGAAGTCCTCCATGGCCTCTTGATGCCACCTCTCCATTTGTCGGTCATCATAGACACAAATTCCAGTGTGAGCAAACATCCTTCATCTGCCCTTACTCAGGTGCTGGACGTCTTGAATGAGTTGCTGCACATAGGGACTGCCTTCTGCTTTGAACTGAATTTAACCCTAGCTTGTGTTTACAATTCCATCCTCACCCTACTGGTCCCAAAGCCCTCTGGATAGCGAATTCTGGAGCCACAACGAAGCCTTCTTCCCTCCCCATAGAAAGAAGTGGTGCTTGGTAAGACAGCCAAAAACACCCACATGAGTATCATCTGCTCGGCCCTCACGGATCCCCGATTTTTAGACTTCCCTGGCCACTAGTGCTGTGTCTGACAAAGCCTGAACCCGACCTCGTGTCAGCCACCCAGAGAGCATGGCCCATATCCAACATGTGAGACCAGCCATGGCCCAGTCTGTCCTCATTACCCATCCTTGGTATTCGGGCATCTGTCTCCAGAACTTGGCTGGAATCCCTGCCAATGGGGAAACCTGAAGCCCAAGAGAGAACTGCTCCTTCCCCATGGCAGGAAACCTAGATGTTGGGATGGGTGTCCAACCCTCAGAGAGGGAGCCTGTTGCATGTGCAATGAGACCATTCCCACTCCTTAGGGTGTCCTGGGAACAAACAGGCACTTTAACCCTCAGGCTGAGCGGGCTTTCAAACAAGCCCTCTCAGTTTCACCACCAGGATACCACACTGCAGACCAGGTACGCCCCTAGGCCCAAATCCTAACTGTTGGTGGGAATTTCTTGGCACACCGACCCAGAGCCCATCTCTCAAATCCCTCTTTTTGGGCACCCCTGAGACAGAAAACAGCACTCTTCCCTTCAACGAAAAAGCCACCAAACTATGGGGATCCACCAGAATCCTTAGAGAGGAAAAATCTCCCATGGAACCATGAGACCACACCTGCATTCTGAGGTAATCCTGGACACACAATGCCGATAGAAAAGGCTGTGCTACCGTCATCAAGTCACCCTAGTTACAGTTCCTGATGAGCTGGCCTCCAGGTCGACACATTGGGCTGTGATCACCGAGCCATTAAGCCTAAACCTAGTTTTCGTTTGCAGACTTCTCTCCCAAAACCATGCCTCACATGTCTTCCAGGATGGGGTCTCTGGAGCCACACCACAGGACTGTGCCTGCCATCCATAGGAAGCTTTGCCCATCACATTTGCCCAAACCCTCCATATTAGGAGAAACATCCAAGGCTCCTGATCCACTGCAATATTGGAAGCAGCTCTGCATGCAAATGCACAGTCTGAAACACCCTGATCACCTACATCCAGGCAGACACCCAAGTCAATGATCCTAAGTCAGAAAATTGAACCCGACATGCCCTAGGACACCATTGGAACCCAAGAATAGGTTTTCAGGCATCTGTCCTCAGATGGCTGTTCTCTAAAACCAACCTATGATACATCATCTGTTCCCTGAGTCACACAACAGAACGTCTCCTGTCCCTAGAAGAAAATTCTCCCATTCCAATGTCACTATGGACACACACCCACATTAGGACAAATCCACAGGAGAGTCCATTACAACTCAGCCCCCTCTGTTGCTCCCCCTGAGCCAGCAGATCAAACCTGTCTTATCACTAGGAGACAATTGGAATGCGAGGTCGGATGCCCAGGCATCCATCCTCAGAACCCTGCTCTGGAGTTGTTCTATATGGGACGTCCTGGAGGATTCCAACAGGTCTCAATTTTCCCGCAGAAAGAATCCTTGCAGTTTGGAGCATCTCACAGCTCTCATCGTGGGAAAACCTCCATGGCCTCCTGATGACCGCCCCATTCATGAAGGGGCCATCATGGCAAGAAACTCCAAACTGAGCCAACGTCTGATCCTCAACCTGACTTCAGATGCACGAGATCTCGATTTAGCTCTGTAGAGTGTGCCTGCCATGCCGTCACTCCGAAACCTATGCCTAGCTTCTGTTCTCAGATTATTGTCCTCACATTCTTGGCCCACAGGCCCTCCAGGTTGGGAAATCCGGAGCCACAGTGCAGCACGCTGCCTGCCCTCAGGAAGAAAAAAAGTTGCCTTCTGGGGCTACCCAGAATCCCCAAATGAGGATCGACATGCACACCACTCGAATGTACCCCAATTATACAGTCTACCCTGGGAATTAATGCACTGTTTGACACAGTCTGAGCCTGGAACTCCCTACCAACAACCAGACAGCTGGCCGCACACTGAGCACATCGAACCCGCCATGGCCTTATGTTGTCATCTCTTCCCAATCTCCTTTTTCAGGCTTCAGAACCTAGACCTTATATCCAATCACTGACCAGGGTTGAACATGATGCAGAAATCAGAACTCATCCTTCCCCATCTCAAGACACCTTGTAGTTGGCATATTTTCCAAAATTCAGTGTAGGAGAAACCTTGTGGCCCATGAGGCCCTGCCCATGCTTGAGGGCAGCATTGGGCACAATCACGAATTGTGACCCTCAGCATGAGCCCTGTCCTCAAGTAAGGCCTCTCAGTGCCTGGAGCAAGAGCCCGCATATGGGGCTTGCAATGCCCCTAGTTCCCCAATCTTAACCAAAAGTCAGGATGTCCAGTCACCTCTCCCCAGGGCTCTTCTCAAAAATCCCTCTTTTGGTGGGAGACCTGGTTAGGAAATAGAAAGGACTCCTACCATCCCAAGAATGACCCCTAACTCTTGGTATCGGGCCAAATCCCCACAGTTTGGAGACTCGTCCATGTCCCATGAGGCCACCCCATCATTACATGGTCATCAGTGACACAAAATCCAGAGACAAAAGCTTGAGCATGCGCCTCACACTTGCCCTTTGTTCATATCCCAAAGATGTCTCCTCATGATCTGTAGATCAAGCCTGCCAATCCTAGGTCCCCAATCCTAAGCCGAATTTGTGTTTTCAGAATTCTGTCCCCACAGTCCTGCCCATACACCCTCCAGGCTGGGGCCCCTGGTACCACAACTCAGGACTTTGACTTTCCTCTCCAAGGGAATTCTGCCATTCCATTTGCCACAGCCATACAAATTAGGAGAAGCCTACAAAGTCCCCAAAGTCATCCCAATAGTGGATGCTGCCCAGGAAAAACAAGGGCGATTTGACACCAGCTGAGGAACTACCTCCACTCAGACCCATAGACAGATGTCCCCAGAGAAGAAGATTGAACCGGACAGGCCTCTAGGCCGTAATCGAATCCATTGCTTTGTTTTCCAGGCATCTCTCCTCAGAGGCCTGGTTTCCAATACCAGCATATGGTGTTTCCTGAGGCACCATCAGAGCAAATCTCATCTCCATATGGGAAAGCTTGCATGTTGGAGCTTTGTCAAAACCTCCAGTTAGGAGAATCCTTCAGGGGTTTGGTGCCACCACCCCATTCCAAGGTCTGCATGGACACAAACCCACATTAAGACCCATTTTCAGGAGAGTCCATTTCAACTCAACCCCCTTGCTTTCTCTATAAGAGCCAACCAATCGAACCTCTCTTGTCACTAGGAGACAATTGGAATGCGAGGCGGGCTGATCAGGCGTTCATCCTTAGAACCGTGCTCTGGAGTTATTCGTATGGGGCATCCTGGTGCTCTCCAACAGGTTTCAATTGTCCCGCAGAAGGAATCCTTGTGGTTTGGAGCATATCAAAACTCCCATTGAGGGAAAAACTCCATGGCCTCATGTTGCCCCGTCCTCTTTATGAAGGGGCCATCATGGACAGAAACACCAAACTGAGCCAGCGTCTGATCCTCGCCCTGATTTCAGATGCATGGAATCTTGATTTAGTTCTGCAGAGTGTGCCTGTGGTGCCCTCGCCCCGAAACCTAAGCCTGTCTTGTGTTCTCAGACTTCCATGCTCACACTCCTGGTCCACAGGCCCTCAAGTTTGGGAATTCCAGAGCCATAGTGCAACACTCTGCCTGTCCTCCAGAAGAAAAACGTTGCCCTATGGGGCTATCCAGAAACCCCAAGTAATTATTAACCAGCACGCCACTCGACTCTACCCCAATAATACAGGCTACATTGGGGACTAATGCCCTGTCTGACACAGCCTGAGCCTGACACTCCCTACCAAGAAACAGCCAGCTGGCCGCACACTGAGCACATCGGACCTGCCATGGCCTTAGGTCGTCATCTCTTCCCAACCTAGCCTTTAGGATTCAGAACCTAGACTTTAACTCCAATCAAGGCCCAGGGGTGAAAGTGATGCAGAACTGAGAACTCATCCTTCCCCATGGCAAAAAAACCTTGTGGTTGGCATGTTGTCCACCATTCAGTGTAGGAGAAACCAGCGTGGCCAATGAAGCCCCGCCCATGCTTGATTGCCACGAGGACACAAACATGCATTGGGACCCTCAGCGTGAGGCCTATCCTCAAGTAAGGCCTTTCAGTGGCTGGAACAAGAGATTGCATATTGGACTTGCCATCCCCCTAGGCCCAAATTTTTACCCAGAGGTCGGGTTGTCCAGTCGCCCCTCACCAGGGCTTTGCTCTGGAATCCCTATTTTGGTGGGACACCTGAGGTAACAAGACAGAAACGACTCATCCCATCCCATACATTGATCCAAATCTCTTGGGAATGGGACAAATCCAAAGAAAGCGAGACTCATCCATGGACCATGAGGCCTCCTTGACATTCCACAGCCATCGTTGACACAAAATCCAGAGACAAAAGCCAGAGCAAGAGACTCACACTCGCCATTTGTTCATATCCTGAAGAGTTCTCCTCATGGTCAATAGATAGGGCCTGCCATACCAATGTCCCCAAACCTAAGCCAAGTTTGTGTTTTCAGAATTCTGTCCCCACTGTCATGGTCACGCACCCTCCATGCTTGGGACTTTGGAGCCACACCTCAAAACTGTGCCTTCCCTCTCCAAAGGAATTCTGCCCATTCCATTGGCCACAACCTTGCAAATTAAGAGATATCTCCAAAGTCACTGAGGCGCTTCCAATAGTGTAGGCTGCCCAGGACAAATAGGGCGATCTGACAACAGCTGAACAACTACCTCCACTCAGACCCGGAGACAGATGTCCACAAAGAAGAAGATTGAACCGGATAGACACATAGGGACATCCCACTACTGTAAGCCACCCTGGACAAACAGGGACATTCTGACACAAGCTGAGCAGCTACATCCATGCAGACACGCAGACAGATGTCTGCAGAGACAGATGATTGAACCGGACAGGTCCCTAGGCTTAATCTGAACTCTTGCTTTGGTTTCCAGGTGTCACTCCTCAGAGCCCTGGGTTCGAGGAACAGCTTATGGGGCTTTCCTGAGGCACTAAACAGAACCTCTCTCATCTCCACATGGGGAGCTTTCTTATTGTAGCTCTATCAAACCCTTCAGGTAGGCGAATTCTGTAGGGCCCCTGAAACACCAGCACATTCAAATTCTCCATGGACACAAACCCACATTACGACCCATCCTCAGGAGAGTCCTTTTCAACTCAGCACCCTGTGTAGCTTGCCCCAGAGCCAGCAGACCAACCATGTCTTGTCGCAAATAGCCAATGGGAATGCGAGGTATGCTGTATAGGCATCCACCCTTCGAACCCTGCTCTCCAGTCCTTCCGTATGGGACGTCCTGGAGCCATCCAACAGGACTCAACTGTCCTGCAGAAAGAAACCTTGTGGTTTGGAGCAACTCACAAACTCAGTGTGGGAAAACCGCCTTGACCTCATGAAGCCCCCGCTTCATCAAGGGGTTATCACAGACACAAACTCTAGCATCATCCAACATCTGATTATCACTCTGAACCCAGATGCAGGAGATCCCGATTCAGCCTCTGCAGAGTGGGCGTGCTGTGCTCTTGGCTCCAAACCTCACCCTAGCTTGTGTTTTCAGACTTACGTCCTCACACTCCTGGCCCACAAGCCGTCCTGATTGGGAATTCTGGGGCCACAACGAAGCACTCTGCCTGCCCCCCAGAAGAAAATCATTGTTTATTGCATTGCCCAGAAATGTCAAATGAGGATCAAACTGCTTGTCCCTCGGCTACAACCCAATTGCATGGGCTACCCTATGCACTAATGCTCTGTCTTACATAGCCTGAGCCCAGACCTTCCAACAGACACCGAGACAGCTGGATGCACACCCAGCACATTGGACCCACCACAGCCTTAGGCCATCATCCATTCCCAACCTGGGTTTTCAGGCATCGGAAACTAGACCTTATCTCCAATCCCTGCACAGGGGGGAATACCAAGGATGGTTAGAGATTATGGCCCTGGGCTATGGCAGGTCTCACATGCTGGATATGAGCCCCTGTCTGGGTGGCTGACACAAGTTCGGGACTCATGCTCTGTCAGACACAGCAATAGTAGCCAGGACAGCCTATAAATCGGGGTTCCCTAGAGGGCCAAACAGGTTGATCCAAAGTAGAGTTTCTGGGAAGACTCACTAGGCACTTCTTCTTTCTATGGAGAAGGCAAAATGCTGTGATGTGGCTTCGGAAATCCTCATCAAGAGGGCTTGGTGCCCAGTAGGGTGAGGATGGAATTGTAAACACAAGCTACACTTCAATTAAGTGCCAAGCTGAAGGCATTTTCTATGTGAAGTAGCTTATTCAAGATATCCAGGACCTGTTTAAGAGTGGATGTCTGATGTTTGCTCACACTGGAGTTTGTGTCTATGATGACCGACAAATGAAAGGGTGGTGTCTAGTGGCCATGGAGGATTTCCCACGCCGAGGCTTGTGAGATGCTCCAAACAGCAAGGTTTCCATCTACTGGAGAGTTGGAGCCTGGTTTGTTTGCTCCAGGGACCCCCATGTGGAAAGTTTGGGTAGCCGAGCTCTCCCGCATGGATGCCTGGAAAGCACACCTCCATTGACCATTTCAGCTGAGGAAAATCTCATATATGTTCTGGTGGCTCTGGGGCGAAGTACCAAGGCCTTGCATTGACATGGAATCTCTTGCAGATGGGTCACAAGGCTGGATTATTACCAGTGATATCTTAGAATGTGCAGGTAGCAAAGGTGCCCAGCAGGATTCTCCTACCCTGAGGGTTTGGTAAAGTTCGAGCACGGTTTCGTTCTGGGGACAGGAGATGTTCTGTTCTGTTTGGTAAAGTTCGAGCACGGTTTCGTTCTGGGGACAGGAGATGTTCTGTTGTAGTCCTCAGGGACTACCTGCTGTATCATACGTTGGTATTCCAGAACAGGCCTCTGAGGACAGATGCCTCAACACCTAATCTATGGCTCCAATGAGTTACTAGGGGCATGTCAGTTTCACTCTTCTGACTCAGGACCATTGACTTGGATGTCTGCCTGGATGAAGGTGATCAGGGTGTTTCAGAATTCACTTTTGCATCCAGTGTGGCCTCCAATTTCGGTGTGCGCTCATGGTTCTTGCAGGTTTCTCCTAATCTTGAGGGTTTGGGCAACTGTGACGGGTACCATTTCCTTGGGGATGGCAGGCACAGTCCTGTGGTTTGGCTCCAGAGACCCCATCCTGAAGGTGAACCATGGTTTTGGGAGAAAAGTCTGCAAACACATACTCAGGTTATGGTTAGAGACGAGGTGATCACAGGCCCAATAAGACCTGGAGGGCATCTCGTCAGGAAATATAAATCAGGCGACTGGAAGGTAGTAGCACAGGCTTTTTTGTCTGGATTTTGTTTCCAAGATTGGCTCAGAATGCAAGTGGGGTCTCATGAGTTAATGGGAGATGTTTCCTCTCAAAGTTCCTGACTGCTCCCAATAGTTTGGTGGCTTTCTCGGGGAAGGGAGGCGTGCTGTTTTCCATCTTAGGGGTGCCTCAGAACTAGGATTCCAGAGATGGGCTCTGGTCTGGGCCCCGGGAAAATCCCACCAAGGGTTAGAATTTGGGCCTAGGGACGTACCAGGGCTGCAATGCACCATCCTGGAGGTGCAACCAAGAGCGATTATTTGAAAGCATGCTCAGACTGAGGTTCAAAGACCTGTTTGTGTCCAGGGTGGCCCTCAAGAGTAGGCTTAGTTTCATTGGCCTTGCAGTTGGCTTCCACTATGACGTTTGGACTAAACATCCCAACAACCATGTTTCCTGCCATGGGGAAGGAGGAGATCTCTACTGTGCTTCAGGTTCTCCCATTCACCGGGATTCCAGCAAAGGTCTGAGTACAGATGCCTGAATACTGAGGTTAGGTAGAGATGACGACCCTGGGTCATGGCCGGTCTCACATGCTGATATGGGCCCTGCCCCCTGGTTGGCTGACATGAGGTTGGGACTCAGGCTCTGTCAGACACAGCACTAGTGGCCAGGGCATCCAATTAATCAGGTTTCCCTCAAGGGCCGAGTAGATTGATCTTCATGGGGAGTTTCTGGGCAGATTCACTGGGCACTTCTTCTTTCTATGGGGAAGCTAGAATGCTACGTTGTGGCCCCAGAATTCCCTATCAAGAGGGCTTGCAGACCAGGAGGGTGAGGATGGATTCGTAAACACAAGCTACTTTTCAATTCAGTGCCAAACAAAAGACAGTTCCAGTGTGCTGCGGCTGATTCGCATATCCAGCACCTGAGTAATGACGGAGGTCAGATGTTTGTTCACGCTGGAGTTTGTTTCTATGATGACTGACAAATCGAGGGGTAGCATCATGAGGCCATGGAAGATTTCCCACGCTGGGGCTTGTGAGATGCACCAAACAGCGAGGTTTCCTTCTACCGGACAGGGTGAGTCTGGTTTGTTTGCTCCAGTGTTCCCTATGTGGAAAGTCCGTGTATCAGAACACTCCCACATAGATGCCTGGAAAGCACACCTCCATTGACCCTTGCAGCTGCAGAACGTGGCAAGTTTGTTCTGGTGGCTCTAGGACAAAGTACCAAGGCCTTGAGTTGACATGGAGTCTCATGATGATGGATCACAATGCTGGTTTGTTACTAGGGAGATCTTAGAATGTGATGGGGGCTAAGGGACCCTTTAGGATTCATTTACCCTGAGGGTTTCACACAGGTCCAAGAGCATGCGTTCATTCCGGGGACAGGAGATGTTCTGTTGTGTGGCTCAGGGACCACATGTTGTATCATAAGTTGGTATTCTAGTATAGGCCTCTGAGGACAAATGCCTGAAAACATATCTTGGGGTCCAATGAAGTCCTAGGGTGTGTCAGTTTCAATGTTATGACTCAGGACAATTGACTTGGGTGTCTGCCTGTTTTCAGAGGATCGGGGTGTTTCAGACTGCACATTTGTGTCCAGAGCAGCCTCCAATATTGGGGTGGGCTCAGGGACCATTCAGGTTTCTCTTAATCTGGAGGGTTTGGGCAAATGTGACAGGCAAAATTTCCTTGGGGATGGCAGGCCCTGTCCTTTTGTGTAGCTCAAGAGACCCCATCCTGGAGGGCCATAGTTTTGGGAGAGAAGTCTGCAAATACAAACTCGGTTTAGGGTTAGTGGTGAGGTGATCTCAGGCCCAGTGCATAGACCTGGAGGGCAGCTCGTCAGGAAATGTAATTTGGGAGACTCGAAGATGGTATCACAGGCTTTGGGATCTGGGTTGTGTGTCCAGGATGGCCTCATAATGCAGGTGTGGTCGCTTGGGTCCATGGGAAATTTTTCCTCTCTAAGGATCCTGGTGGCTCCCAATATTTCAGTGGCTTTCTCCGGGAAAGAAGAGTGCTGTTTTCCATCTTAAGGGTGTCCCATACCAGGGATTCCAGATTCACACTCCTGGTAAAGCACCTGGAAAATCCCACAGAGGGTTAGGATTTGGGCCTAGTGTCATACCTGGCCTGCAATGCAGAATCATGGAGGTGCAGCTGAGAGGGCTTGTATGAAAGCATGCTCAGGCTGAGGGTCACAATGCCTGTTTGTGCACAGGGATGCCCTCATGCATGGGCTTGTTCTCATTGGCCATGCAGCTGATTCCCACTCTGAGGTTTGGACACTCATCCCAACAGCCAGGATTCCTGTCATGGAGAAGGAGGAGTCACTATTGTGCTTCAGGTTCCCCCAATGGCATGGATTCCAGCTAAGGTGTGGGGAAAGATGCCTGAATACCAAGGATGGATAGAGATGATGGCCCTGGGCCATGGATGGTCTCATATGCTGGATATGAGCCCCTGTCTGGGTGGCTGACACACAGTTGGGGCTCAGGCTCTGTCAGACATAGCACTAGTAGCCAGGGCAGCCCATAAATCAGGGTTCCCTAGAGGGCCAAACAGGTTGATCCACAGGTGGAGTTTCTGGGAAGACTCACTAGGCACTTCTTCTTTCTATGGGGAAGGCAAAATGCTGTGTTGTGACTCCCGAATTCCCTAAAAAGAGGGCTTGCAGACCAGTAGTTTGAGGATGGAATTGTAAACCGCACCGACAGTTATATTTAGTGCCAAGCAGAAGGCATTTCCAGTTTGCAGGTCCTAATTCGAGATATCCAGAACCTGAGTAAGGGTAGATGTCAGATGTTGCTTACACTGGAGTTGTGTCTATGATGACAAAGGGATGGGTGGTGTCAAGATGCAATGGGTTATTTCCCATGCTAAGGCTTGTGTGATGTTCCAAACAGCAAGGTTTCCTTCTACTGGACAGGTGGAGCCTGGTTTGTTTTCTCCAGGGTCCCCCATGTGGAAAGTTTCAGTAGCAGAGTACTCCCGCATGCATGCCTGGAACACACACCTCCATTGACCATTGCAGCTGAGGAACATGGCAGATTTGTTCTGGTGGCTCTGAGGTGAAATACCAAAGCCTTGAGTTGACATGGAATCTATTGAAGATGTGTCACATGCTGAATTGTTACCAGGGAGATCTTAGCATGTGCTGGTGGCTAAGATGACGGGCAGGATTCTCCTACTCTGAGGGTTTGGCACAGGAAGAAGAGCACAGTTTCCTTCTGGGGGCAGGAAATGTTCTGTTGTGTGGATCAGGGACCACATGTTGTATCATAAGTTGTTATTCCAGAACAGGCCCCTGAGGACATATGCCTTCAAACCTAATCTAGAGTTCTAATGAGGTCCTAGGGGCATGTCAGGTTCAATCTTTTGACTCAGGACCATTGACTTGGCTCGCTCCTGGATGTAGGTGATCAGGGCATTTCAGAGTATGCATTTGCGTGCAGAGGGGCCATCAATATTGGGCTCAGTGGCCTTGCAGGTTTCTCCCCATTTGAAATGTTTGGGCAACTGTGACGGGCACAGTTTCTTTGGGGATGGCAGGCACAGTCCTGTGGTCTGGATCCAGAGACCCAATCCTGGAGGGCATGTGAGCCAGGGCTTTGGTAGAGAAGTCTGCAAACACAAATTTGTGTTAGTGTTAGTGGTGAAGTGATCGCAGGCCCCATGTGTAGACCTGGAGGGCAGCTCATCAGGAAATGTAATTAGGGTTACTGGAAGGCAGTAGCACAGGCTTTTCTATCTGGATTGTGTGTACAGGATGGCTATGGAATGCAGGTGTTGTCTCATGGGTCCATGGTAGATTTTTCCTCTCTAAGGATCCTGGAAGTTCCCCATAGTTTGGTGGCTTTTTCTGTGAAGGAAAGTGTGCTGTTTTCCATCTTAGTGGTGCCTCAAAACAGGGATTCCAGAGACGGGCTCTGGGTCTGGATGCCTGGAAATTCCCTTCAAAGGTTCGAATTTGGGCCTAGGGGCATACCAGGCCTGCAATGCAGGATTTTGGTGGTTCCACTGAGAGGGCTTGTTTGAAAGCATGCTCAGGCTCAGTTTCACAATGCCTGTTTGTGCCCAGGGCGGACTTCAGGAGTGAGTGTGGTCTTATTGGCCATAAAGCTGGCTTCCAGTTTGAGGGTTGGACACCTATCCCAACAGCCAGGTTTCCTGCCATGGGGATGGAGGAGTTCTGTATTGTGCTTCCGGTTCCCTCATTGGCAGGGATTCCAGCAAAGTTCTGGGGACAGGTGCCTGAATACCAAGGATGGTTAAAGATGAGGACTTGGGCATTGACCGTTCTCACTTGCTAGATATGGGGTCCACTCTCTGGGTGGCTGAAAATAGGTCTGGTCTCAGGCTTGCTATACACAGCACAAGTGGCCAGGGCAACCTATAAATTGGGGTTCCCTCGAGGGCCAAGCAGATTGATTCTCATGTGGGATTTCTGGAAAGATTCACCAGGCACTTCTTCTTTCTATGGATAAGGCAGAATGCTGCGTTGTGGCTTCAGAAATCCTCATCAAGTGGGCTTGGTGCCCAGTAGGATGAGGATGGAATTGTAAACACAAGCTACACTTCAATTAAGTGCCAAGTTTAAGGCATTTTCTATGTGCAGCATCTTATTCAAGATATCCAGGACCTGTGTAAGGGCAGATGTCAGATGTTTGCTCACACTGGAGTTTGTGTCTATGATAACCGACAAATGAAAGGGTGGCGTCTAGTGGCCATGGAGGATTTCCCACGCTGAGGCTTGTGAGATGCTCCAAACAGCAAAGTTTCCTTCTACTGGACAGTTGGAGCCTGGTTTGCTTGCTCCAGGGACCCCCATGTGGAAAGTTTGAGTAGCAGAGCTCTCCCGCATGGATGCCTGGAAAGCACACCTCCATTGACCATTTCAGCTGAGGAACATCTCATGTATGTTCTGGTGGCTCTGGGGCGAAGTACCAAGGCCTTGAGTTGACATGGAAACTCTTGCAGATGGGTCACAATGCTGGATTATTACCAGTGATATCTTAGAATGTGCAGGTAGCAAAGGTGCCCAGCAGGATTCTCCTACCCTGAGGGTTTGGCATAGTTCAAAGAGCATGATGTTGTTCTTGGGAGAGGAGATGTTCTGTTGTGGGCCTCAGGGATTACCTGTTGTATTATAAGTTGGTATTCCAGAACAGGTCACCGAGGAGCGATGCCTGAAAACCCAATCTAGGGTTCCAGTGAGATCTTAAGGGCATATCAGTTTAAATCTGCTGACTTAGGACCTCTGACTTGGCTGTCTCCCGGATTTAGGTTATCAGAGTGTTTCTGAATGGGCATTTACGTGCAGAAGGGCCGCCGATATTGGGGTGGGCTTGGGTCCTTGCTGGTTTCTCCAAATTTGAAAAGTTTGAGCAATTGTGTCCAGCACAGTTTCCTTGGGGATGGCAGGCACAGTCCTGTGGTGTGGCTCCAGATACCACAACCTGGAGGGCATGTGATCCATAGTTTTGGGAGAGTAGTCTGCAAACACAAACTCGGCTTAGGGTTAGTGGCAAGGTGATAGCAGGCCCAATGTGTAGACCTGGAATATAGCTTGTCAGGAACTGTAATTAGGGTGGCTGGAAGGCGGTAGTACAGGCTTCTCTATCTGGATTGTGTGTCCAGGATGGCCTCAGAATGCAGTTGTGATCTCATGGTTCCATGGAAGATTTTTCCTCTCTAAGGTTTCTGGTGGCTCCAAATATTTCGGTGCTTTTTCAGGGAAGGGAAGTGTGCTGTTTTCCATCTTAGGGGTGCCCCAAAACAGGGATTCCAGAGACGGGCTCTCTCTCTGGGCCCCTGGAAAATCCCATGAAGTGTTAGGATTTGGGCCTAGGGGCGTACCAGGCCTGCAATGCGGGATTCTGGTGGTGCCACTGAGAGGGATTTTTTAAAAGCATGCTCAGGTTGAGGGTCACAATCCTGTTTGTTCCCAGGGCAGCCCTCAGCACTGGGCGTAGTCTCATTGTCCATGAGGCTTGCGCCCCCTTTGAGGGTTGGACAACCATCCGAAAAGCCAGGTTACCTTCCATGATGAAGGAGGACTTCTCTATTCTGCTTTAAGTTCCCCAACTGTCTGGAATTCCAGCAAAGGTCTGGGGACAGGGTCGTGAATACCAAGGATGTGTAGAGATGACTGACTTGGGTCATGGCTTGTCTCATATGATGGATATGGTGCCCGCTCTCTTTGTGGATGACACTAGATCTAGGATCAGGCTCTGTTAGTCAAAGCTCTAGTGTCCAGGGAAGCCTATAAATTGGGGTACTCTCGAGGGCCGAGCATATTGATCCTCAAGTGGTGTACATGGGCAGACTTACCAGGCACTTCATTTTACTATGGGGAAGGCAGAATGGTGTGTGGTGACTCCAGAATTCCCTTTCAACATGGCTTGAGGACCAGTAGGGTAAGGATGGAATGGTAAACACAATTTAGGGTTGAATTCAGTGCCAAGCAGAAGGTAGTTCCAATGTGCAACGACTTACTCGAGATATCCATCACCTGAGTTAGGGCAGTTGTCAATGTTTGTTCACACTGGAATTTGTGTCTATGATGACCGACATATGGAGGGGTGGCATCAAGGGTCCGTGGAAGACTTCCCATGCTGAGGCTTCTGAATGCTCCAAACAGCAAGGTTTCCTTCTACTGGACAGGTGGATCCTGGTTTGTTTGCTCCAGGGTCCCCCATGTGGAAAGTTGGGTAGCAGAGTTCTCCCGCATGGATGCCTGAGAAGCACACCTCCATTGACCATTGCAGCTGAGGAACATGGCAGGTTCATTCTGGTGGCTCTGGAGCCAAGTACAAAGGCCTTGAGTTGACATGGAATCTCTTGCAGATGGGTCACAATGCTGGTTTGTTACCAGGGAGATCTTAGACTGTGCTTGTGACTAAGGTTCAGTGTAGGACTCTCCAAACCTGAAGGTTTGGCACAGGTCAAAGAGCACGGTTTCCTTATGGGGACAGGAGATGTTCTGTTGTGTGGCTCAGGGACCACATGTTGTATCATAAATTGGTAATCCAGAACTGACCTCTGAGGATAGATTCCAGAAAACCTAATCTAGGGTTCCAATGAGGTCCTGGGGCATGTCAGATTCAATCTTCTGACTAAGGACCACTGACTTCGCTGTCTCCATGGATGTACGTGGTCAGGTTGCTTTAGATTGCCTATTTGCATCCAGAGTGGCTGCCAATATTGGGGTGGGCTCAGGGGCCTGTCAGGTTTCTCCTAATCTTGTAGGTTTGGGCAACTATGACAGGCAGTTTCTTGGGGATGGCAGGCAGTGTCTTGTGATGTGGCTCTGGAGACCTCATCCTGGAAGGCATGAGAGCCATGGTTTTGGGAAAGAAGTCTGCAAACACAAATTCCAGTCAGGGTTAGTGGTGAGGTGATAGCAGGTCCAGGACATAGACCTGGAGGGTAGCTCTTCAGGAACTGTAATTAGGGTGATGGGATGGCGGTAGCGCATGCTTTTCTATCTGGATTGTGTATCCAGGATGGCCTCAGAATGCAGGTGTCATCTCATTGGTCCATGGGAGATTTTTCCTGTCTAAGTATCCTGGTGGCTCCCAATAGTTTGAACAGTTTTTCGGGGAAGGGAAGAGTGCTTTCTTCCATCATAGTGGTGCCCCAAAACAGGAATTCCAGAGACGGGCTCTATGTCTGGGCTTATGGAAAATCCCACCAATGGTTAGGTTTTGGGGCTGGGGCATACCAGGCCTGCATTGTGGGATCCTGGTGCTGAAAATGAGAGGGCTGTTTGAGAGAATGCACAGGGTGAGGGACACAATGCTTGTTTGGGCCCAGAGCGGCCCTCAGGAGAGGGCATGGAATCATCGGCTATGCAGCTGGCTCCCTCTCTGAAAGTTAAATTCAATGCCAAGTGGGAGGCAGTTCCAATGTGAAGCAGCTGATTCGAGCTATCCAGCACCTGAGTAAGGGCGGATGTCAGATGTTTGCTCACACTGTAGCTTGAGTCTATGATGACTGACAAATGGAGGCGTGGCACAAGAGGCCATGGAGGATTTCCTACACTGTGCCTCGTGAGATGCTCCAAACAGCAAGGTTTCCTTCTATAGGACAGGGGGATTCTCGTTTGTTTGCTCCAGGGTCCCCCATATGGAAAGATTGGGTAGCAGAGCTCTCCCACATGGATGCCATGAAAGCACACCTCCATGGTCCATTGCAGCTGAGGAACATGGCAGGTTTATTCTGGTGGCTCTGGGGCAAAGTTCCAAGAGGCCTGAGTTGACAAGGCGTTTCATGCTGTTGGATCACTATGCTGTTTGGTATCCATGGAGAATTTAGAATGTTGGTGTGGTCAGAGGGCCAAGCAGGATTCTCTTACACTGTTTCTTGGACACAGCTGCCAAAAGCAACATATCCTTCTGGGGACAGGAGTGGTTCTGTTGTGTGGCTAAGGGACCACAAGTTGGAATATAAGTTGGTATTGGGTAACAGGTCCCTGGGGATAGCCACCTGAAAACCTAAGCTCGGGTATCGATGAAGTCCTAGAGGCATGTGAGGATCAATATTCTGACTCAGGGCCTTTGATTTGGATGTCTGCCTGGAGGCAGGTGCTCATTCTGTGTCAGTATACGCATTTGGGTCCAGAGATTTCTTAAAATGGAGGTGGACTCAGGGGCTTTGTACTTTGCTCCTTATCTTCAGGGTTTGGGCAGCAGTGAAGGGTATACATTCCTTTGGGAGGGTAGGCACATTCGTCTGGTGTTGCACCATAGGCCCCATCCTGGAGGGCATGTGGGCCAGGGTTTTAGAGACAGAAATCTGCAAATGCAAACTAGAGTTAGGGTGAGGGCTAAGGTGGTTACAGACCCGATCTGCAGGTCCTGAAATTAAGGTGTCATAGAGACAGTAGTGCAGGCTTTTCTGTCTGGATTGCGTGTCCAGGCCAGTCTCAAAATGTAGGGGAGTCTTCATGGGGCCATGGGGGATACTTCGTATCTGGGGATTCTGTCCAGATCCTAAGAGTTTGGTGTCTCTGAGGGAAGGAAAGACTGCTGTTTTCCATCTCAGGGGACCGCCAAAAGAGGGATTCCAGAGACAGATCCTGGGTCTGGACACCTGGAAAACACGAACAAGTGTGAGGATTTGGCCCTAGGAACCCGGCAGGCCCACTCTGTGGGTTCCTGGTCCAGCTACCGAGGGGGTTTGTTTGAAAGCAGGCTCAAGCTGAGTCACAATGCCTCTTTGTGCCCAAGGCGGCTCTCATTAGTGACCGTGTTTTCATGGGCCATGCAGCTGGTTCCCACTCTGAGGGTTTGACAACCATCTCAACAGGCAGGTTTCCTGCCATCGGGAAGGAGGAGTACTCCTTTACTTCAGTTTCCCCCCATAGGCAGGGATTTGAGCTACGGTCTGGGGAGAGATGCCTGAATATCCAGGTTGTGTAGATGTGATGGCTTCAAGCCACAGCAGGTCCCACCTGTAGGATATAGGGACCACTGTCTGCATGGCTGTCTAGAGTTCGTGTCTCAGGCTTTATCAGACAAAGCCTGAGTGCCCATGGTGGCCTATGATGTTAGGGTGCTGTCGATGGCCATGCACTTGGATCCTTATGTGGGGTTTCCGAGCAGACTCACCAGGCACGTCTTCTTTCTGTAGGGTAGTCAGAATGCTGTGTTTTGTCTCCAAAGTTCCTTTTCAAGAGGGTTTTTGGACAAGGAGGGTGAGGTTGGAATTTAAATCACAAGCTATGGTTCAATTCACGCCAAGCAGTAGGAAGTTCCCGTGTTTAGTGGCTGATTTGAGATATCCAGCACCTGAGTTAGGGCGGAGGTCAGATGTTTGTTCACACTGGAGTTTGTGTCTATGAAGACAGCCAAATGGAGGGGTGGTGTCACGAGGCCATGGAGGATTTCCCATGGCGGGGCTTGTGAGATGCTCCAAACAGCAAGGTTTCCTTCTACTAGACCGGGGGAGTCTGGTTTGTTTGCGGCAGTGTTCCCAATATGGAAAGTTTGGGTAGCAGAATTCTCCCACATGGGTGCCTGTAATGCACACATCCGTTGACCATTGCAGCTTAGGAACATGACAGTTTCGATCTGGTGGCTCTGTTGCGAAATTCCAAGTGGCCTGGGTTGACATGGTGCTTCATGTTGTTGGATCACAATGCTGGTTTGTATCCAGGGAGTGGTTAGAATGTTAGGGTGTTCAGGCGCCATGCAGGATTCTCCTTCCCTGAGTCTTAGACACAGCTATCAAGTGCAAGGTATCCTTCTGAGGACAAGTGGGGTTCTGTTGTGTGTCTCAGGGACCACATGTTTGAATATAACTTGGTATTGGAGAACAGGACTCCGGGGACAGGCGCCTGAAAATCTCAATAAGAGTACCAATGAAGTCCTAGAGGCATGCCAGGTTTAATCTTCTGACTCAGGGCCTTTCACTTGGATGTCTGCCTGGAGGCAGGTGCTCATTGTGTGTCCGAATATGCATTTAGGTCCAGAGCGTTCTTCAAAATTGAGGTGGGCTCAGGGGCTTTGTAATTTGCTCCTAATTTTCAGGGATTGGGTAACAGTGAAGCCAGTTTGCTGTGGGAGGGTAGGCACACTTGTCCAGTGTGGGACCAGAGGCCCCATACTGGAAGGCATGTGGGCCAGGGCTTTGGGGACAGAAATCTGCAAATTCTGATTAGGCTTAGGGTGAGGGCTGAGGTGATCATGGGCCCAATCTACAGCCCCTGAGGGTAGTTCATCAAGTACTGCAATTAAGGTGTCATGGAGGTGGAAGCTGAGGCTTTTCTGTTGGGATTGTTTGTCCAGGACGGTCACAAAAGGTAGGGGTGGCTTCATGAGGTCATGGGAGAATCATCATCTCTGGGGTTTCTACCCAGCTCCCAAATGTTTGGTGTCTCTGGGAGAAGGGAAGACTGCTGTTTTCCGTCTCAGGGGATCCCCAAAGGAGGCATTAGAGACAGGTTCTTGGATTGGGCGCCAGGAAAACACGGACAATGGTGAGCATTTGGCCCTAGTGACCTGTAGGCCCGCTCTGCAGGCTCCTGGTCCAGATTCTGAGGGGTTTTTTTTTGAAAGCAGGCTCACACTGAGGATCACAATGCCTGTTTGTGCCCAGGGTATCTTCCATGAGTGACTGTGGTCTCATGGGCCATGCAACTGGTTTCTACTCTGAGGGTTGGAAACCCATGCCAACAGACAGGTTTCCTGCCATCGGGAATAAGGAGTAATCTTGTGCTTCAGGTTCCCCCATAGGCAGAGATTTGAGTAATGGCCTGGCAAAGATGCTTGAATACCATGTTGAGTAGAGATGATGGTTTCAGGCTATGGAAGGTCCCCCCTGCAGGATATGAGGCCCACTGTCTGCGTTGCTGTCTGGAGGTCATGGCTCAGGCTATGTCAGACAGAGCCTGACTGCCCATGGCGGCCTATGATATTAAGGTGTTGTCGAGGGCCAGGCAGGTGGATCCTCATGTGGCGTTTCTGGCAGACTCAAAAGGCACGTCTTTTTTCTGTGGGGTAGGCATAACGCTGTGTTGTGGCTCCAAAGTTCCCTATCAAGAGGGTTTGGGGACGAGGAGGGTGAGGATGAAATTGTAAACTCAAGCTACAGTTCAATTCAGTGCCAAGCAGAAAGCACTTCCAGTGTGCAGAGGCTGATGTGAGGTATCCAGCATCTGAGTAAGGGTGGATGTCAGATGCTTGCTCACACTGTATTTTGGGTCCATGATGACCGACAAATGGAGGGGTGGTGTCAAGAGGCCATGGAGGATTTGCCAACCTCGGGCTTGTGAGATGCTCCAAACAGCAAGGTTTCCTTCTACTGGACAGGGGGCATCTGGCTTGTTTGCTCCAGTGTACCCCATATGGAAAGTTTGGTGCAGAGCTCTCCAGCCCGGATTCCTGAAAAGCACAACTCCATCGACCACTGCAGCTGAGAAACATGGCAGGTTCGATCTGGTGGCTCTAGGGCGAAGTTTGATGTGGCCTGACTTGACATGGAGTTTCATGCTCTTGGATCACAATGCTGGTTTGTATCCAGAGAGTGGTTAGAATGTTGGGGTGGTCAGGGGCCATGCAGGATTCTCCTACATTGAATCTTGGACACAGCTATCAAGAGCAAGGTATCCTTCTGGGGACAGGAGGGGTTCTGTTGTGTGTTTCAGGGACCACATGTTGGAATATAAGTTGGTAATGAAGAACAAGCCTCTGGGGACTCTCGCCTGAAAACCTAAAATAGGGTATCGATGAAGTCCTTGGGGCATGTCAGGTTCAAACTTCTGTCTCAGGGCGTTTGACTTGGATGTCTGCCTGGAGGCAGGTGCTCATTTTGTGTCAGAATGCACATTTGGTTCCAGAGTTTTCCTTGAAATTGAGGTGGGCTCAGGGGTTTTGTACATTGCTCCTAATCTTCAGTGTTTGGGTAACAGTGAGGGGCAGATTCCTTCGGGAGGGTAAACACAGTCATTCGGTTTGGCTCCAGGGGCCCCATACTGGAGGGTTTCTGGACCAGGGCTTTGGGGAACAAATCGGCAAATGGGAACTAGGGTTAGTTAGGGTGAGGGCCAAGGTGATCACAGTTCTGATCTGCAGGCTTTTGGGGCAGCTCATAGTGTACTGAAATTAAGGTGTCATGGAGGTGGTAGCGCAGGCTTTTCTGTTTGCATTATTTGTCCAAGACGGTCGCAAAATGTAGGGGTGGCTTAATGGGGCCATGGGAGATACTTTGGCTCTGGGGATTCTGCTCAGCTTCCAAGAGTTTGTTGTTTCTGGGAGAAAAGAAGACTGCTGTTTTCCGTCTTAGGGGACTCCCAAAAGAGGGATTCCAGAGGCAGAGTCTGGGTGTGGGCACCTGGAAAACACCTATGAGGTTGAGTGTTTGGCCCTAGGGTGGCAGGCGTGCTCTGAGGGCTCCTGGTCCAGCTACCATGGGGCTTTGTTTAAAAGCAGACTCATGCTGAGGGTAACAATGCCAGCTTCTTTCCAGAGTGGCTCCCATGAGGGGCTGTGGTCTCAGGGGACATGCAGCTGATTACCACTCTGAGGGTTGGACACCTATCTCAACAGCTAAGCTTCCTGCCATCAGGAAGGAGCAGTAGTCTTGTGCTTCAGGTTCCCCGGTAGTCAGGGACTGAGCTACAATCTGGGCAAGATTCCTGAATATCCATATTGAGTAGAGATGACAGCCTTGGGCTACAACAAGTCCAACCTGCAAGATATGGGGTCCACTATCTGCATAGCTGACTCTAGGTCATGGCTCAGGCTGTGTCAGACAGAGTCTTAGTGCCCATCTGAACAGCCAGGTTTCCTGCCATTGGGAATAAAGAGTACTCTTGTGCTTCAGATTCCCCCATAGGCAGGGATATGAACTACGGTTGGGGACAGATGGCTGAAAAAAAAAGGTTGAGTAGAGATGACGGTTTCCGGCCCTGACAGGTCCCACCTGCAGGGTATGGGTCCTATTGTCTGTGTGGCTACCTGGAGGTCATCGCTCCGGCTGTGTCAGAGAGAGCCTGAGAACCCTTGGCTTCTTAAGATATTAGGGTGCCGTAGAGGGCCATGGAGGTGGATCCTCATGTGGGGTATTTGGGCAGACTCACCAGGCACTTCTTTCTATGGGGAAGGCAGAATGCTGCATTGTGTCTCCAGAATTCCCTATCAAAAGGGCTTGGGGACAAGGAGGGTTAGGATGGATTGTAAACACAAGATATGGTTCAATTCAGTGACAAGCGGAAGGCACTTCCAATGTGCAGCGGCTGATTCAGGACATCTAGCACCTGAGTAAGGGCAGATGTCAGATGTTCGTTCACACTGGTGTTTATGTCTAGGATGACGGACAAATGGTGGGTTTGCGTCAAGAGGCCATGGAGGATTTCCCATGCTGCGGCTTGTGAGTTGCTGCAAACAGCAAGGTTTCCTTCTATTGGACAGGGGGAGTCTGGTTTTTTTTTTGTTTGTTTTTTTTTTTTTTTTTTTTTTTCTCCAGGGTTCCCCATATAGAAAGGTTGGGTAGCAGAGCTCTCCCTCATGTATGCCTGGAAACCACTACTCCCTTGACTATTGCAGCTCAGGAACATGGCAGGTTCAATCTCATTGCTCTGGGGTAAATTCCAAGGGGGCTGATTTGACATGGAGTTTGATGCTGTTCAATCTCAATGCTGGTTTGTATCCAGGAGGACACTGGAATGTTGGGATGGTCAGGTGCTATGCAGGATTCTAATACACTAAGTCTTGGACACAGCTACCAAGAGCAAGGTATCCTTCTGGGGACAGGAGGGGTTCTTTTGTGTGGCTCAAGGACCACATGTTGGAATATAAGATGGTATGGGAGAACAGGCCTCTCAGACAGGCATCTAAAAACCTATGCTAGGGCATCGATGAAGTCCTAGGGGCAAGTCATGTTCAATCTTCTGACTCAGGGTCTTTGACTTGGATGTCTCCCTTGAGGCAGGTGCTCACTGTGTGTCACAATGTACACTTGATTGCAGACCATTCGTGGAAATTTAGGTGGGCTCAGGGGCTTTATACTTCGCTCCTAAGCTTCAGGGTTTGGGCAACAGTGAAGGGCAGATTTTCCTTCGGGAGGGTAGGCACAGTCATCTGGTGTGGCTCCAGAGGCCCCATTCTTGAGGTCCTGACGGCCAGGGTTTTGGAGACAGAAACCTGCCAACATGAACTAGGGTTAGGGTAATGCCCGAGGTGATCACAGCCCTGAAATGCAGGCTCTGAGGGAAACTCATTGTGTAGTGAAATGAAGGTATCGTGGAGGTGGTTGGGCAGGCTTTTCTGTCCGGGTTTTGTGTCCAGAATGGTCACAAAATGTAGGGATGGCTTCATGGGGCCATAGAAAATTCTTTATCTCTGGAGATTCTTCCCAGCTCCAAGACTTTGGTGTCTCTGGTGAAAGGGGAGACTGCTGTTTTCCGTCTCAATGGACGGCCACAAGAGGGATTCCAGGGACAGATTCTGGGTCTAGGTGACTGAAGAACACCAACGAGGGTGAGGATTTTCCGCTAGGTACCTGGAAGGCCCACTCTGTGGGCTCCTGGTCCAGCCACCATGGGGATTTGTTTGAAAGCAGGCTCACACTGAGGGTCACAGTGCCTGTTTGTGCCCAGGGAGGCTCCCATGTGTGGCTGTGGTCTATGTCAAACGGCTGGTTCCCACTCTGAGGGTTGGACACGCATCTCACTAGCCAGATTTACTGCCATAGAAAAGGAGGAGTACCCTTGTGCTTCAGGCTCCCTGTAGGCAGGGATTTGAGCTACAGCGTGGGCACAGAGGCCTGAATACCCAGGTTGAGTAGAGATGAGGCCTTTGGGCCACAACAAGTCCCAACTGCAGGATATGGGGTCCACTTTCTGGGTGGTTGACTGAAGGTCATGGCTCAGGCTGTGTCAGACAGAGCTTTAGTTCCCATGGTGGGTTAAGATATTAGGGTGTCATTGAGGGTCCTGCAGGAGGATCCTCATGTGGGGTCTCTGTGCAGACTCACCAGGCACTTCTTATTTCTATGTGGCAGGCAGAATGCTGCGTTGTGGCTCTAGAATTCCCTATCAAGAGGGTTTGTGGACGAGGAAGGTGAGGAATGAAAGGTAAACACACGCTACTCTTAAATTCAGTAACAAGGGGTAGGCAGTTCCAGGGTACAGTGGCTGATTGGAGATATCCAACACCTGAGTAAGGGCGGATGTTAGATGTTTGCTCACACAGGAGTTTGAGTCTTTGATGACTAGCAAATGGAGGGGTTGCCTCAAGAGGCCATGGAGGATTTCCCATGCTGAGGATTGTGAGATGCTCCAAACAGCAAGGTTTCCTTATACTGTACAGGGGGAGTCTGGTTTGTTTGCTCCAGGGTCCCACATGAGGAAAATTTCCGTAGCAGAGGACTCCTGCATGGATGCCTGGAAAGCACACCTCCATTGACCATTGCAGCTGAGGAACATGGCAGGTTTGTTCTGGTAGCTCTGGGGCTAAGTGCCTAGGCCTGGAGTTGACATGGAGTCTCATGGAGATGGGTCACAATGCTTGTTTGATACCAGGAGGATTTTAGAATGTGCTGGTGGCTAAGGGGACGTGCAGGATTCATCTACCCTGAGGGTCTGACAGAGGTCCAAGAGCACGGTTTCCTTCTGGGGACAGGAGATGTTCTATCGGGTGCCTCAGGGACCACATGTTGTATCATAAGTTGGTATTCCAGAACAGACCCCTGAGAACAGATGCCTGAAAACCTTATCTAGGGTTCCAATGAAGTCATAGGGACATGTCATTTAAATCTTCTGACTCAGGCCCATTTACTTGGATTACTGCCTGGATGGTGGAGATCAGCATGTTTCAGACTGCACATTTGCGTCCAGATCGGTCTCTAATATTGGGGTGGGCCCAGGGGCCTTGCAGATTTCTCCCATCTGGAGGGTTGGGGCAACTGTGATGGGCACAGTTTCCTTGGGGATGGCAGGCACAGTCCTGTGGTGTGGCTCCAGTGGCCCCATACAGGAGGGCATGTACACCATGTTTTTGGGAGAGAAGTTTAAAAACACAAACTCAGCTTAGGGTTAGTGGCGAGGTGATCGCAGGCCCAATGCGTAGACCTGGAAGGCAGCTTATCAGGAACTGTAAATCAGGTCACTCCAAGGTGGTAGCACAGGCTTTTGTATCTGGATTGTGTCCAGGAAGGCCTCGGAATGCAGGTGTGGTCTCATGGGTCCATGGGAGATTTTTTTTCTCTAAGGATCCTGGTGGGTCCCAATAGTTTGGTGGCTTTCTCAGGGAAGGGAAGGGTGCTGTTTTCCATCTTATGCTTGCCACAAAAGAGGGATTTCAGAGACGGGCTCTGGGTCTGGGCGTCTGGAAAGTCCCAACACGTGTTAGGATTTGGGCCAAAAGACGTCCTAGGCCTGCAATGCCGGATCCTGGAGGTTCAACTGAGAGAGCTTGTTTGAAAGCATGCTCAGTCTGAGGGTCGCCATGCCTGTTTGTGCCCAGGGTGTCTCTCATGAGGGTCGTAGTCTCATTGGCCATGAAGCTGGATCCCAATCTAAGAGTAAGCCAGCCAGGATTCCTGCTATGGCGAAGGAGGAGTTCTCTATTGAACCTCAGGTTTCCCCATTGGAAAGGAATCCATGAAAGGACTGGGGACAGATGCCTGAATACCAAGGATGGGTAGAGATGAAGAACGTGGGTCATCGCCAGTCTCACATGCTGGAATTGGGGCCCACTTTCTGGGTGGCTGACACTAGGTCAGGGCTAATGCTGTGTCAGACACAGCACTAGTGGCCAAGGCAGCCTATCTGGTTTTCCTCGAGGTCCGAGCAGATTGATCCTCATGTCGAGTTTCTGGACAGGCTCACCAGGCTCTTCTTTTTTTCTATGGGGAAAGCAGAATGCGGGGTTGTGGCTCCAGAATTCCCCATCAAGGGGGCTTGTGGACCAATAGTGTGAGGATGGAATTGTAAACCCAAGCTACGGTTTAATTCAGTGCCAAGATGAAGGCAGTTGCAGTGTGCAGCAGCAGATTTGAATATCCAGCACCTGAGTAAGGGTGGATGTCAGATGCTTGCTCATGCTGGAGATTGTGTCTATGAAGACCGACAAATTGAAGGGTGGCATCAAGAGACCGTGGAGGATTTCCCACTCTGGGGCTTGTGAGATGCTCCAAACATCAAGATTTCCTTGTACCGGACAGGGGGTGTCTGGTTTGTTGACCCCAGGGTGGGTCCTACATGTGAAAAGTTTGGTAGCAGAGCTCTCCCGCATGGATGCCTGGAAAGCACACCTCCATTGACCATTGCAGCTGAGGAACATAGCAGGATAGTTCTGGTGTTTCTGAGGCGAAGTACTGAGGCCTTGAGTTGACATGGGATCTCTTGAAGATGGGACACAATGCTGGTTTGTTATCAGTGAGGTCATAGAATGTGCTGGAGTCTAAGGTGCCATGAGGATTCTCCTAACTGAAAAATTGGCACAGGTCGAAGAGCACGGTTTCCTTCTGGGGACCGGAGCTGTTCTGTTGTGTGGCTTACGGACCACATGTTATATCCTAAGTTGGTATTCCAGAATAGGCCCCTGGGGACAGATGCCTGAAAACATAATCTAGGGTACCAATGAAGTCCTAGGGCCATGTCATGTTCAATCTTCTGACTCAGGACCATTGACTAGGATGTCTGCCTGCATGGAGGTGTTCAGGGTGTTTCAGACTGCGCATTTACATCCAGAGTGGCTTCAATTATTTGGGTGGGCTCAGGGGCCTTGCAGGTTTCTTGTAATCTAGAGGGTTTCTGCAACTGTGACTGGCACAGTTTCCTTGGGGATGGCAGGCACAGTCCTGTGGTGTGGCTCCAGAGACTCCATCCTGGAGGGCATGTGAGCCATAGTTTTGGGAGAGTAGTCTGCAAACACAAACTCGGCTTAGGGTTGGTGGCAAGGTGATGGCAGTCCCAATGCATAGACCTGGGTGCAGCTCGTCATGAACTGTAATTTGGGTGACTGGAAGGCAAAGGCTTTTGTATCTGGATTGTGTGTCCAGGATGGCCTCAGAATGTAGTTGTGATCTCATAGGTCTATGGGAGAATTTTCCTCTCTAAAGTTCCTGGCAGCTCCCCTTAGTTTGGTGGCTTTCTAGGGAAGGGAAGAATGCTGTTTTCCTTCTTAGAGGTGTCCCAAACAGGGATTCCAGAGACGGTTTTTGGGTCTGGGCCCCTGGAAATCCCACCAAGGGTTAGGATTTGGGACCAGGGGCATAACAGGCCTGCAATGCAGGATCCTTGTGGTTTAACTGAGAGGGCTTGTTTGAAAGCATTCTCAGGCTGAGGGTCACAATGCCTGTTTGTTCCCCAGGTGCCCCATAGGAGTGGGCATGGTCTCATTGCCCATGCTGCTGGCTCCCTCTCGGCAGGTTGGACACCAATCCCAACAGCTAGCTTTTCTGCCGTGGGGAAGAAGCTGTATTCTATTGGGCTGCACATTACCCCATTGGCAGGGATTCTAGCCAAGGTCTGAGGACAGATGTCCGAATACCAAGGATGGGTTGAGAGGACGGATTGGGCCATGACCGGTCTCACATGCTGGATATGGGTCCCCCTCTCTGGGGGGCTGATACGAGGATGGGTCTCAGGCTGTGAAGACACAGCACTAGTGGCCAGGGTAGCTTATAAATCGAGGATTCTCAAGGGCCGAGCAGATGATCCTTATGTGGCATTTATGAGCAGACACATCTGTCACTTCTTCTTTCTATGGGCAAGGCATAATTTTTGCGTTTTGGCTCCAGAATTCCCTATCAAGGTGGCTTGGGTTTCCAAGCATCTCTCCTCAGAGGCCTGGTTTCCATTACAAGCATATGGGGTTTCCTGAGACACCGATCAGAACAAATGTTGTCTCCACATGGGAAATGTGCTCTTTGGAGTTGTGTGCAAACCTCCGGTTAGCAGAATCCTTCAGGGCCCCAGTGCCCCTGCCCCATTCCAAGTTATGCATGGACACAAACCCACATTAGGACCCATCTTCAAGAGAGATTATTTCAACTCAGCCCCCTCAGTTGCTCCACCAGAGCCAGCAGATAGAACCTGTCTTTTCACTAAGAGACAATTGGAATGTGAGGCAGGCTTCAGAGGCATCAGTCTTTAGAACTTTTCTCTGGTGTCATTTCGTATGGGACGTCCTCAAGCCATCCAACAGATCTCAATTGTCCCACAGTAGGAATTCTTGTGGTTTGGAGCATCTAACAACTTTCTTCGAGGGAAAAACTCCATGTTCTTTTCTTGCCCCATGCGCCTTTATGAAGGGCCCATCATGGGCAGAATCTCCAACCTGAGCCAACGTGTGATCCTCGCTGTGCCTTCAGATGAACGAGGTCTCAATTCAGCTCTGCAGAGTGTGCCTTCTGTGCTCTCGCCCAGAAATCTATACCCAGGTTGTGTTCTCAGACTTCCGTCCTCACACTCCTGGCCCACAAGCCCTCCAGTTTGGCAATTCCAGAGCCACAATGCAGCACTCTGCCTGCCCTCCAGAAGAAAAACGTTGCCCTCTGGGGCAACCCAGAGGCCCCAAATTAGGATCAGCCTGCACGCCACATGACTGTACCCCAATTATACAGTCTGCCCTGGGCACTAATGCTCCATATGACAAAGCTTGAGCCCGGAACTCCTGACCAACTCACAGATAGGTGTTCCCACATTGTGCACATTAGGACCGACCATGGAATTTGGTTGTCATCTCTTCCCAACCATGGTTCTCAGCCTTCAGAACCTAGACCTAATTTCCAATCACTTCCCAGGGGTGAACGTGATGCAGAAATCAGAACTCCTCCGTCCCCATGGCAAGAAACCTTGTGGCTGGCATGTTGTCCAGAGTTTAGTGAAGGAGAAACCAGTGTGGCTTATGAGTCCCCGCCAATGCTTGAAGCCAGCGTTGGGCACAAACACGCATTGGGACCCTCATCATGAGCCCTGTACTCAAGTAAGGTCGCTCAGTGGCTGGACAAAGAGCCCGCATATGGGGCTTGCCATGCCTCTAGGCCCCCATTCTTAAGCAGAGTTCGGGTTGTCCAGACACCCCTCTGCAGGGCTCTGTTCTGGAATCCCTCTTCTGGTGGAACACCTGAGGTGAAAAAACAGAACGGACTCCTCCCATCCCACAGAATGAACCCAAACTCTTGGGATCAGGCTAAATCCCTAGAGACAGAGACTCTTCTATAGCCCATGAGTCCACACGGACATTCCACGTCCTTCAGTGACACAAAACCCAAAGAAAAAAGCCTGAGCAAGTGCCTCAAACTCGCCCATTGCTCATAACCTGAAGAGCTCTAATGGTCTGTTGATCGGACCTGCCATACCTACATCCCCAAACCTAAGCCAAGTTTGTGTTTTCAAAGTTCTGTCCCCATAGACCTGGCCCTCACAACCTACAGACTGGGGCCTCTGGAGCCACACCTCAGGACTGTGCCTGCCTTCTCAAAGGGAATTCTGCCCATTCCTTTGACCACAACCGTATAAATTAGGAGAGACCTACAAAGTCCCCTAGGCCATCCCAATAGTATATGCCGCCCAGGACAAACAGGGGCAATCTGACTCCATCTGAGTGAGCAGCTACGTCCACTCAGACCCGTAGACAGATATCCCCAGAGAAGAAGATTTAAACGAATAGGCCCCTAGGCCGTATTCAGATCCATTGTTTTGGTTTCCATGCATCTCTCCTCAGAGGACTGGCTTGCAATACCAGCTTATGGGGGTTTCCTGAGACACCCATCAGAACAAATCTCGTCTCCACATGGGAAATGTGCACATTGGAGCTCTGTCAAAACTTCCATTTAGGAGAATCCTTCAGGGCCCCGGTGCCACCGCCCCATTCCAAAGTCTCCATGAACACAAACCCACATGAGGTCCCATCATCAGGAGAGTCCATTTCAACTCAGTGCCCTCGGTTGCTCCCCCAGAGCCAGCAGATTGAACCTCCCTTGTTGCTAGAAGATAATTGGAATGCGAGGCGGACTTCACAGGCATCAGTCTTTAGAACTTTTCTCTGGAGTCATCCGGTATGGGATATCCTCAAGCCATCCAACAGATCCCAATTGTCCCACAGGAGGAATCCCTGTGGTTTGGAGCATCTAACAACTCCCTTCGAGGGAAAAACTCCATGGCCTCATGTTGTCCCACGCCCCTTTATGAAGGGCCCATCATGGACAGAATCTCCAACCTGAGCCAACGTGTGATCCTCGCCCTGCCTTCAGATGAACGAGGTCTCAATTCAGCTCTGCAGAGTGTGCCTTCTGTGCCCTCGCCCAGAAATCTATACCCAGGTTGTGTTCTCAGACTTCCGTCCTCACACTCCTGGCTCACAAGCCCTCCAGTTTGACAATTCCAGAGCCACAATTCAGCACTCTGCCTGCCCTCCAGAAGAAAAACGTTGCGCTCTGGGGCAACCCAGATACCCCAAATTAGGATCAGCCTGCACATCAATCGACTGTACCCCCAATTATATAGTCTACCCTGGGCACTAATGCTCTATCTGACACAGCCTGAGGCCGGAACTCCCGACTGACTCACAGGCAGGTGTCCCACACTGAGCACATTTGGACCCGCCATGGAATTTGGTTGTCATCTCTTCCCAGCCATGGTTTTCAGGATTCGGAACCTAGAACTTATTTCCAATCACTGCCCAGGGGTAACATGATGCAGAAATCAGAACTCTTCCTTCCCCATGGCAAGAAACCTTGCAGCTGACATGCTGTCCAACGTTCAGTGTAGGAGAAACCAGTGTGGCTCATAAGTCCCCACCCAAGTTTGAAGGCAGCGCTGGTCACAAACAACATTGGAACCCTCCGTGTGAGCCCTGTCCTCAAGTAAGGCCTCTCAGTGGCTGGACCAAGATCCCCCATATGGGACTTGCCATGCCCCTAGGCCCCCTTTCTTAAGCAGAGTTCAGGTTGTCCAGACGCCCCTCCCCAGGGCTCTGCTCTGGAATCCTTCTTTTAGTGGAACATCTGTGGTGAAAAAACAGAACGGACTCCTCCCATCCCACAGAATGACCCCAAACTCTCGGGATTGGATCAAATTTTTAGAGATGGAGAGTCTTCCATGGCCCATGAGTCCACACGGACATTCCACGGCCTTCGGTGACACATAATGCAAAGACAAAAGCCTGAACAAGCTCCTCAAACTCGCCCTTTGCTCATATCCTGAAGAGTTCTCCTCATGGTCTATTGATCGGACCTGCCATAATTACTGAGTTTGTGTTTTCAGACTTCTGTCCCCAAAGTCCTGGCCCACACACCGTCCAGGCTGGGGCCCCTGGAGGCACACCTCAGGACTGGCCCTGTCCTCTCAAAGGTAATTCTGCCCATTTCTTTGGCCAGAACCATACCAATTAGGAGAAACCTCCACAATCCCCAAGGCCATCCCAATCGTCTAGTTCGCCCAGGACAAACATGGGCTATCTGACTCCATCTGAGATCCTACCTCCACTCAGACCCATATACAGATATCCCCAGAGAAGAATATTGGAATGAATAGGTCCCTATGCCCTAATCAGGTCCATTGCTTTGGGTTTTAGGCATCTCTCCTCAGAGACCTGGTTTCCAATATCAGCACATGAGGATTTCCTGAGGTGCCAGTCAGAACAAATCTCATCTCCACATGGGAAACTTGTGCATTGGAGCTATGTCAAAACCTCCGGTTAGGAGAATCCTTCAGGGTTCCAGTGACAAACCTTGAGGTTTGGAGCAGCTCACACCTCCCAGCGTAGGGAAACCTTCCTGGCCTCATGACGCCCCCACCCCCTTCAGGAAGGGGCCATCATGGACACAAACTCCAGCTTGAGGCAACATCTAATACTCGCCCTGACCTCAGATGCAGGAGATCTTGATTCAGCCTCTGCAGAGTGGGCCTGCTGTGCCCACAGCACCAAACCTAACACTGGCTTGTGTTTTCAGACTATCTTCTTCACATGCCTGGCAAATAAGCCCTCCAGACTGGGAATTCCGGAATCATAACACAGCCCTCTGCCTGCCCACCAGAAGAAAAACGTTGCCCTATGGGGATCTCCAGAAACCCCAAATGAGGGTCAACCTGCTTGGGCCTCAACTGCACCCCAATTGGATAGGCTGCCCTGGGCACTAATGTTCTGTCTGACACAGCCTGAGACCAGACGTCCTGACAGACAAGGAGACAGCTGGCCACACACCCAGCACATCGGACACGCCAATGGACTTATGCCGTCATCTCTTCCCACCTGGGTAATCAGACTTCTGAACCTAGACATTATATCAAATCCCCTCACAGGTGGGTTCCTGAAGCACAAATCAGAACTCCTCCTTCCCCATGGCTTTAAAGCTTGCTGTTGACATGGAGTCATACCTTCAGGGTAGGAGAAACCTAAATGGCCCCTGAGGCCACGCCCAAAGTTGAGTGCCGCCTTTCACACAAACTCGCATTGTGAACCTCAGCGTGAGCCCCATGTCGATGTAAGGCCTCTCAGGGCCTGGAACAAGAACCCTCCTATGGGGATTGCCAAGACCCTATGTTTCCAATCCTCACCAGAGTTCAAATTTTCCAGTCTCCCGTACCTGGGGCTCTGCTCTGTAATCCCTCTCTTGGAAAGACACCTGAGCCAGACAACCAGACTCCAACCTTCCCACAAAATGACCCCAAACTTTTGGAAGCTGGGCCAAATCCCCAGAGAAGGTGACTCGTCCATAGCTCCTGAGGACACCCCTATAATCCATGGCTATCCTGGACACAACATCCATAGACAAGAGCCTAAGGGACCGCCTCCCACTCACCCTTCTTTCATAAGCGGAGGAGCTCCCCTCACGGTCTGTAGATCCAGCCTGCCATAACTTCGGTGCCACATTTAAGCCGAGTTTGTATTTTCAGATTTCTGTGCCCACAGCCCAGACCCACAAATCCTCCAGGCTAGGGCCTCTGGAGCCACACTGAAGGACTATGCCTGTTCTCTCCAAGGAAACTGTGTCCAATCCATTGACCACAACCCTACAGATTAGGAGAAACCTCCAAGGCCCCCGAGGCCATCCCAATAGTGTAGTTCGCCCTGGATTAAGAGGGGCACTCTGACACCGGCTGAGCAACCATCTCCACTTAGTCACTTAGACAGTGTCCCCAGAGACAGGAGATTGAAATGCACAGGCCTCTAGCCCCTAATCTAAACCCTAGCTTTGGTTTCCAGGTGTCCATTCTCAGAGGACTGGTTTTGAAGACCAGCATCTGGGATTTTTCTGAGGCACCAAATAGAACCTCTCTCGTCTCCACATGGGGAGTTTTCTTTTTTTTTTTTTTTAAAGACCTTATTCATCTATTTGACAGAGAGAGAGATCACAAGCAGGTGGAGAGTCAGGCAGAGAGAGAGAGAGAGAAGCAGGATCCCACCAAGCAGAGAGCCCGATGCGGGGCTCGATCCCAGGACACTGAGATCATGACCTGAGCCGAAGGCAGCGGCTTAATCCACTTAGCCACCCAGGTGCCCCATGGGGAGCTTTCTTATTGGAGCTGTATCATACCCTTTGGGTAGGCGAATTCTGCACGAGCCCTAAACCACCAGAACATTCCAAAGTCTCCAATGACATAAACCCACATTATGACCATCCTCAGGAGAGTCCATTTCAACTCAGCCCCCTGGGTAGCGCACATCAGAGCCAGCAGTTCAAAATGTCATGTTGCAAATAGCCAAAGGGAATGCGTGATATGCTGTACAGGCATCCATCCTTCGAACCCTGCTCTCCAGTCTGCCCATATGAGACATCCTGGAGCCATCCAATAGGACTCGACTGTCCCTCAGAAGAAAACCGTGTGGTTTGGAGCAATTCACAAATTCAGTGTGGGAAAACCTTGGCCTCATGAAGCCCCCACTTCATGAAGTGGCCATCATGAACACATACTCCAGCCTTAGCCAAAGTCTGATCATCACCCTGACTCCAGATGCAGGAGATCTCGATTCAGCCTCTGTAGAGCGGGCCTGCCATGCCCTTGACCCTAAACCACACCCTAGCTTTTGTTTTCAGACTTCTGTCCTCACAATCCTGGCTCACAAGCCCTCCCGACTGGGAATTCTGGGGCCACAATGAAGCACTCTGCCTTTGCACCAGAGGAAAAACATTGTCTTTGGCGTTGCCCAGAAACCCCAAATGAGGATCAGTCTGCTCGGCCCTCGGCAACACCCCAATTGCATAGGCTACGCTAAGCACTAATGCTCTATCTTACATAGCTCGAGCCCAGACCTTCTGACAGAAACAGAGACAGCTGGCTGCACACCCAGCACATCGGACCCGCCATGGTCTTAGGCCATTCATCCCTTCCCATTGACCTGCATGTCTTCCTGGAGGTATATTCTGAGGCTGTGTCAGACTGTGCATTTTTTTCCAGAGCGGCCTATGAAATTGGGGTGGGCTCAGGGGCCTTGCAGTTTTCTCCTAATCTGGAGGGTTTGGGAAACTGAGACAGGCAGAGTTTCCTTGGGAGAGCAGGCCCAGTTATGTGGTGTGGTTCTGGAGGCCCCATCTTGGAAGGCTTATTGATAAGGGCTTTGGGACCAAAGTCTTCAGGCACAAACTTGGGTAATAGTTAGGGGTGAGGTGATGGCAAGCCCGATCTGCAGACCCTGAGGGCAGCTGGTCGCGATTTGATATTCAGGTGGCTGGGAAGCAGTAACACAGGCTTTCCTGTCTGGATTTTGTGTCTAGGATGGCCACAGAATGGAGGGGTGACTTCATGGGTCCATGGGATATTTCTCCTATCTGGGGATTCTGCCTGGCACCCAAGAGTTTGATGTCTTTCTGGGGAAGAGGAAACTCTGTTTTCCGTCTCAGGGGTCTTGTCCATACAGGGTTTCCAGTGATGGGTTCTGGGTTCGGGTGCCTGGAAAATACAACCAAGGCTTAATATTTGAGCTTACCAGCAGAGATACCTGCTCAACGGGCTCCTGGTCCTGTTCCTGAGTGACCTGTGTTTGAAGAGGGTCTCAGGCCGAGGGTCACAATGCCTGTTTGTGCCAAGATGCCTATAAGGGGTGGGCGTGGTCTCATGGGCCATGCACCTGGCTTCCACTCTAAGGGTTGGACAGCCATCTCAACATTTAGTTTTCCTGCCATGGGGAAGGAGAGGTACGCTTTTCTGCTTCATTGTCCCTCATGGGCAGGAATTTGAGCTAAGTTCTGGGACTGGCACTTGAATACCCAGGTTGCTTCAAGATGACGGCCTCGGGCCAAGGCAGGACCCACCTGCAGGATATGGGGCCCACTGTCTTGTTGGCTGACAGAAGGTCGGGGCTTAAGCTGTGTCAGACAGAGCATTCATGCAGAAGGCAGCCTATGATATTGGGGTGATGTTGAGCTGTGCAGCTGGATCCTCAAATGGGCTTTCTGTGCAGACCTATAAGGCACTTCTTCTTTCTGGTGGGCAGGCAGAAGGCTGTATTGTGGTTCCAGAATTCCCAATATGGAGGGCTTGCAGGCAAGAAGTGTGAGTAAAGAATCTGAAAATACAAGGATCGGTTAAGCTCAGTGCAGAGCACGTGGCTGTTCCAATGTGCAGCAGAGGTTTTGAAATCTTCAGCCCCTGAGTATCCACAAGGGTCAGCTGTCTGCTCACGCTGGAGTTTGTATCCATGATGGCCTAAGAATGGTGGGATGGCCTCAAGAGGCCTTGGTGTTTTTCCCAAGCTGGAGCTTGTGAGCTGCTCCAAACAGCAAGGTGTCCTACTGCGGGACAGGGGAAATCTGCTTCGAGGTCTTCATGGTCCCCCATATGGATAGATTTGATAGCAGAGCTTTCTGAATTGATGTCTGGGAAGCCCACCTCGCTTTACCATTGCAGCTGAGGAAAAGGGCAGGTTTGATCCTCTGGCACTGATTCCAAGTTCCAAGTGATCTTCGTTGATGGAAGTTCTCAGTCTAACGGGTCCCAATGCTGCTTGGTGTCCAGGGAGAACATAGAATGTGGTGGTGGCCCTGGGGTCAGGCAACATTCTCCTACCTGAGGGTTAGACCCAGTTGCCAGGATCCAGGTTTCCTTCACGGGAGAGGTGGGGTTCTCTAGTATGGCTCACGCACCACAAGTTGGATGATATGTTGGTTTTACAGAATAGGCCTCTGGGGACAGAGGCATGAAAACCTTAGCTAGGTTTCCGATGAGGTCCTGGGGCATGTCAAGTTAAATCTTTGGACTCATGGCCATTCAACTGCGTGTCTTCCTGGAGGTAGGTGCTGAGTCTTTGTCGGACTGTTCATTTTCTCCAGAGTGGCCTATGAAATTGGGGTGGACTCAGGGACCTTGCAGGTTTCTCCTAATCTGGAGGGTTTGGGCAACTGAAACGGGCAGAATCTCCTCCATAGAGCAGGCCCATTGATGTGCTGTGGTTCTGGAGGCCCCATCCTGAAAGTCATGTGGGTCAGGGATTTGGGACCAAAGTCTTCAGACACAAACTCAGGTAAGAATTAGAGGCGATGTGATGGCAGGCCTGATCTGCAGACCCTGAGGGCAGCTTTTTGGGATTTTAAATTCGGGCGGTTGAGAGGTAGGAGCACAGGCTCTTCTGTCTGGATTGTGTGTGTAGGATGGACACAGAATGGAGGGGTGGCCTCATGGGTCCATGAGAGTTTCTACCTCTCTGGGGTTTCTGCCCAGTACCCAAGAGTTTGGTGTCTTACAGGGGGAAGGGGATAGCATGGTTTTCATTGTCAGGGGTCCCATTCAAACAGGCATTCCAGATATGGGTTCTGGGTCTTGGTGCCTGGATAACCCAACCAAGGCTTAGAATTTAGACTTATGGGCATGACAGGCCCACTCTGTGAGGTCCTGGTCCAGCTCCCGAGTGGGCTTTTTGGAAAGCGGTCTCAATCTGAGGGTCACAATGCCTGTTTGTGCCCAGCTGCCCATTCTGAGTGGGGGTGGTTTCATGGGCCATGCACCTGGCTCCCACTCTGTGGGTTGGACAGCCATCTGAACATTCTATTTTCCTGCCATGGGGAAGGAGGAGTACTCTTTTGTGCTTTCGAGTTCCCCATGGGCAGGCATTTGAGATAAGTTCTGGGACAGGCACCTGAATACCCAGGTTGCTTCAAGATGACGGCCTCAGGCCAAGGGAGGACCCACCTGCAGGGTATGGGGCCCGCTATCTGGGTGGCTGACAGGAGGTCAGTGCTAGATCTGTGTCAGACAGAGCATTCATGCAGAGGGCATCCTATGATAATGGGGTGATGTTGAGAGCCTTGCAGCTGGATCTTCATGTGGGGTTTCTGCACAGACCCATAAGGTATGTCTTCTTTCTGGTGGACAGGTAGAAGGCTGCATTGTGGCTCCAGAATTTCCAATACGGAGGGCTTGCAGGTGAGAAGTGTGAGGACAGAAGTCTGAAAACACAAGCTACGGTTAAGCTCAGTGCAGAACACATGGTCGTTCCAATGTGCAGCGGTTGTTTCGAGATGTCCACCACCTGAATATCCGCAAGAGTCGGATATCTGTTCACGCTGGAGTTTGTATCCGTGATGGTCAACGAATGGGGGGGGGTAGCCTCAAGAAGCCTTGGAGGTTTTCCCAAGCTGGAGCTCTTGAGCTGCTCCAAATAGCAAGATGTCCTACTGCGGGTTAGGGGTAGTCTGCTGTAGGGCTCCAGGGTCCCCCATATGGAAAGATTCGATAGCAGAGCTCTCAGAATAGAGGCCTGGGAAGACCACCTCACGCTACCAATGCAGCTGAGGAACAGGAAACGCTGCATTCCCTGGCTCTGATTCCAAGCTCAAGTGATCTGCACTGATGCAAATTCTCAGTCTGACAGTTTCCAATGTTGCTTGGTGTCCAGGGAGACCTTAGAATGTGGTGCTGGTTCTGGAGCTATGCAGGATTCTCCTACCTGAGGGTAAGACCCAGTTCCCAGGAGCCGGGTTTCCTTCTTGGGACAGGTGCAGTTCTCTTGTATGGCTCACCCACCACATGTTGGACCATATGTTGGTTTTCCAGAACAGGCCTCTGGGCACAGAGACCTGAAAATCTAAGTTAGGGTTCCGATGGGGTCCTGGGGGCATGGCAGTTTCAATATGCAGACTCAGTGCCATTGACCCGTGTGTCTTCCTGGAGGTAGGTGCTGAGGCTGTGTCAGACTGTGCATTTTCTCTAGAGCAGCCTATGAAATTGGGGTGGGCTCGGGAACCTTGCAGGTTTCTCCTAATCTGGAGGGTTTAGGCAACTGAGACGGGCAGAATTTCCTCGGGGAGCAGGCCCACTGATGTGATGTGGTTTTGGAGGACCCATCCTGGAGGGCATGTGGTTCAGGGCTTTGGGACCAAAGTCTTCAGACACAAACTTGGGTAAGAGTTAGGGGCGAGGTGATGGCTGGCCCGATCTGCATACACTGAGGGAAGCTTATGGAGGTTGAAATTTGGGTGGCTGAGAGGCTGGAGCACAGGCTTTTCTGTCTGGATTGTATGTCTAAGATGGCCACGGAATGGAAGGGTGGCCTCATGGATCCATGGGATATTCTTCCTCTCTGGAGATCTTGCCCAACACCCAAGATTTTGATGTCTTTCTGGGGAAGAGGAAAACCCTGTTTTCTGTCTTAGGGATCCCGTCCAAATAGGGATTTCAGAGATGTGTTCTGTGTCCAGGTGACTGGATAACCCAATCAAGGCTTAGGATTTAGGCCTAGGGGCATTAGAGGCCCGCTCTATGGGCTCCTGGTCCAGTTTCCGAGTGGGCTTGTTTGAAGAGTTTCTCAGGCTAAGGGTTGCAATGCCTTTTTTTTGCCCCTCTGCCCATCCTGAGTGGGTGTGGTCCCATGGGCCATGCACCTGGCTCCCACTCTGAGGGGTAGACCGCCATCTCAACATTCTGTTTTCCTGCCATTGGGAAGGAGGAGTACTCTTTTGTGCTTTAAGAACCCCTATGGGCAGGAATTTGAGCTAAGTTCTGGGACAGGTACCAGAATACCCAGGTTGGTTAGAGATGACAGCCTTGGGCCAAGGGAGGACCCACCTGCAGGATATGGGGCCCGCTATCTGTGTGGCTGAAAGGAGGTTGGGCTAAGGGCTGCTGTAGACACAGCATTCATGCACAGGGCGGTCTATGATTTTGGGGTGCCCTTGAGTGCCGTTCAGGTGGATCCTCATCTGGGGTTTTTCTGAGAAGACCCATAGGGCACTTCTTCATTCTGGTGGGCTGGCAGAAGGCTGCATTTTGGCTCCAGAATTCCCAATATGGAGGCCTTATAGGCGAGGAGTGTGAGGACAGAAGTCTAAAAACATAAAGCCACAAATAAGCTCAGTGCCGAGCACATGACTCTTCCAATGTGCAGTGGTTGCTTTGAGATCTCTAGCACCTGAGTATAGGCGAGGATTGGCTGTCTGCTCATGCTGGAGTTTGTATCCATGATGGCCAACGAATGGTGGAGTTACCTCAAGAAGCCTTGGAGGTTTTCCCAAGCTGGAGCTCGTGAGCTGGTCCAAACAGCAAGGTATCCTACTCTGGGACAGGGTAAGTCCGCTTCGAGGGATTCAGGGTCCCACATATGGAAAGATTGGATAGCAGAGCTCTCTGAGTGGAGGCCTGGGAAGCTTTCCTCGCGTAACCATTGCAGCCAAGGAACAGGGATGTCTTGATCCGCTGGCTCTCTTCCAAGTACCAGGAGATCTGCATTGATGGTAGTTCTTAGTCTAATGCGTCACAATGCTGCTTCATGTCCAGGGAGACCTTACAATGTGGCGGTGGCCCTGGGCTCATGCAGGGTTAGACTCAGTTCTCAGGAGCCAGGTATCCTTCTCGGGACAGGTGGGGTTCTCTTGTATGGCTCACGGACCAGAGATTGGACCATATGTTGGTTTTCCAGAACAGGCCTCTGGGCACAGAGGCCTGAAAACCTAAGCTAGGGTTCCAATGAGGTCCTAAGGGCATGGCAGGTTCAATCTTTGGACTCAGCACCATTGACCTGCGTGTCTCCCTGGAGGATGGTGTGAAGCTGTGTCAGACTGTGCATTTTCTCCAGAGCGGCCTATGAAATTGGGGTGGGCTCAGGGGCCTTGCAGGTTTCTCCTAATCTGGAGGGTATAGGCAACTGAGATGGCACAGACTTTCCTCCAGAGAGCAGGCACAGTGATGTGGTGTGGTTCTGGAGGACCCATCATGGAGGTCATGTGGGTCTTGGCTTTGGGACCAAAGTCTTCAGTCACTAACTCGGGTAAGAGTTAGGGCAAGGTGATGGCATTCCCAATCTGCAGACCCTGAGGGCAGCTCCTCGGGATTGGAAATTCTGCGGCCGGGAGTTAGGAGCACAGGCTTTTCTTTCTGGATTATATGTCTATGATGGCTATGGAATGGAGAGGTGGCCTTATGGATCCATGTGAGATTCTTCCTCTCGGGAATTCTACCTGGCACTGAAGATATTGGTGTCTTTCTGGGGGAAAGGGAGAGCACAGTTTTCAGTGTCAGGGGTCCCCTCCAAACAGGGATTCCAGAGATGGATTCTGGGTCCAGACACATGGATAAACCAACCAAGGCTTAGGATTTGGGCCTAGGGTCATGACAGGCCTGCTCTGTGGGGTCCTGGTCCAGCTTCCTGTGGGCTTGTTGTAAAAGGGTCTCAGGGTGAGGGTCACAATGCCTGTTTTTGCCCAGCTGCCCATTCTGAGTGGTCGTGGTCTCATGGTCAATGCACTTGGCTCCCACTCTGAGGGTTGGACAACATCTCAACATTCAGTTTCCCTGCCATTGGGAAGGAGGAGTACTCTTTTGTGCTTGAGGGTCTCCCATGGGCAGGAATTTGAGCTACATTCTGGGACAGGTACCTGAATACCCAGGTTGGTGTGAGATCAGGTCCTCGGGCCAAGGCAGGACCCACCTGCAGGATATGGGGCCAGTTATCTGGGTGGCTGAGGGGAGGTCGGGACTCGGGCTGTGTCAGACAGAGCATTAATGCACAGGGCTGCCTATGATATTGGGGTGATGTTGAGGTCTGTGCAAGTGGATGCTCATGTGGGTTTTCTGCAAAGTACCATAGGGCATTTCTTCATTTGGTGGGCAGGCAGGCTGCATTGTGGCTCCAGATCTCCCATAATGGAGGGCTTTCAGGCGAGGAATGTGAGGTCATAAGTCTTAAAATATGAGGATCGGTTAAGCTCAGTGCAGAACACATGGCCGTTCCAATGTGTAGCAGTTGTTTCAAGATCTCCAGCACCTAAGTATCCACAAGGGTCAGATGTCTGCTCACGCTGGAGTTTGTATCCTTGATAGTCAACAAATTGTTGGATGGCCTCGAAAAGCCTTGGAGGTTTCCCAAGCTGGAGCTTGTGAGCTGCTCCAAACAGCAAAGTGTGCTATTGTGGTCCAGGGTAAGTCTGCTTTGAGTGCTCCAGGGTCCCCCATATGGAAAGATTCAATAGCAGAGCTCTCTGAATGGAGGCCTGGGAAGCCAACCTCGTGTTACCATTACAGCCGAGGAAGAGGGCAAGCTTGATTATCTCTCTCTGGTGCCAAGTTCCAAGTGATCTGCAGTGAGAGAAGTTCTCAGTATAATGGGTCACAGTGATGATTCTTGTCCAGGGATACCTTAGAATGTGGCTATGGCCCTGGGGCCTAGCAGGAGTCTCCTATCCTGAGGGTTAGACCCAGTTCCCGGGAGCCAGGTTTCCTTCTCGGGACAGGAGTTCTCTGGTATGGCTCACAGACCACAGGTTGGCCATATGTTGGTTTTCCAGAACAGACCTCTGGGGAGAGAGGCCTAAAAACCTCAGCTAGGGTTCTGATGAGGTCGTAGGGGCATGGCAGATTCAATCTTCAGATTCAGTGCCATTGACCTTTATGTCTTCTGATGTAGGTGCTGAGGCTGTGTTGGACTGTGCATTTTTTTCAAGAGCAGCCTTTGAAATTGGGGTGGGCTCAGTTGCCTTGCAGGTTTCTCCTAATGTGGAGGGTTTGGGCAACTGAGACATGCAGAATTTCCTCGGGAGAGCAGGCCTTCTGATGTGGTCTGGTTCTGAAGGCCTCATCCTGGAAGGCATATGGGTAAGAGCTTTGGGACCAAAATCTACAGACACAATCTTGGGTAAGAGTTAGAGGCATGGCGATGGCATTCCCGATCTGAAGACCTTGAGGGCAGCTCCTCGGGATTGGAAATTCGGGCAGCTGGGAGGCAGGAACACAGGCTTTTCTGTCTGGATTGTGTGTCTAGGATGACCACGGAATGGAGGGGGGCCTCATTTGTCCATGGGACTTTCTTCCACTCCAGGGATTCTCCCTGGCACCAAGAGTTTGGTGTCTTCCTGGGGGAAGGGTAAAGCACATTTTTCCGTGTCAGCGGTCCCCTCCAAACAGGGATTACAGAGATGGGTTCTGGGTCCAGGTGCCTGTATAACCCAACCAAGGCTTAGGATTTGGGAATAGGGTCATGACAAGGCCGCTCTTGGGATCCTATTCCAGCTCCTGAGGAGGATTGTTGGAAAGTGGTCTCAGGGTGAAGGTCACAATGCCTGTTTGTGCCCAGCTCTCCATCTTGAGTGGGTGTGCTCTCAGAGGCCCTGCACTTGGCTCTCACTCTTAGTATTAGACAAACATCTCATCATTCAGTTTTTCCTGCCATGGGGAAGGAGGAGTACTCTTATGTTTCAGGGTCCCCTATGGGCAGGAATTTGAGCTAGGTTCTGGGGCAGGTACCTGAATACACAGGTTGGTTTGAGATGACAGCCTCGGGCCAAGGCAGGACCCACCTGCAGGATATGGGGTCTGGTATCTGGGTGGCTGACAGGAGGTCGGGGATCCCGCTGTATCAGACAGCATTAGTGCAGAGGTCAGCCTATGATATTGGGGTGCTGTTGAGGGCCATGCAGGTGGCTCCTCATGTGGGGTTTCTGCGAAGACCCATAGGGCACTTCTTCATTCTCGTGGGATGTCAGGCTGTTTGGCTCCAGATTTCCCAATATGGAGGGCTTGCAGGCAAGGAATGTGAGGACATAAGTCTTAAAACACAAGGTACAGTTAAGCTCAGTGAAAAGCACATGGTCGCTCCAATGTGCAGTGGTTGTTTCGAGATCTCCAGCACCTGAGTATGGGCGGGGGTGAGATGTCTGCTCATGCTGGAGTTTATATCCATGATGGCCAACAAATGGTGGGGTGGCCGAGAGAATCTTTGGGGAGGTTTTCCCAAGCTGGAGCGTGTGAGCTGCTCCAAACAGCAAAGTGTCCAACTGCAGGAAAGGTGAAATCCGCTTAGAGGGCTCCAGGATCCCCTATATGGAAAGATTCGATAGCAGAGCTTTCTGAATGGAGGCCTGGGAAGCCAACCTCGCATTACCATTACAGCCGAGGAGCAGGGCAGACTTGATCCACTGGCTCTGGTTTGAACCTCTAAGTAAACTGCATTGACGGAAGTTCTCAGTCTAACGGGTCCCAATGCTGCTGGGCGTCCAGGGAGACCTTAGAATGTGGTGGTGGCTCTGGGTCCATGCAGGATTCTCCTAATTGAGGGTAGGACCCAGTTTCCACGAGCCGGTTTTCCTTCTCGGGACAGATGGGGTTTTCTTGTATGGCTCATGGACCACAGGTTTGACCATATGTTGGATTTACAGAACAGGCCTCTTGGGAGAGAGGCCTGAAAATGTAAGCTATCGTTCCATTGAGGTCCTAGCGTCATGGCAGGTTCAGTCTTCGGACTCCATGCTTTTGACATGCGTGACCTTCTGGAGGTGGGTGCTGAGGCTGTGTCAGACTGTGCTTTTTTTTCCAGAGCAGCCTATGAAATTGGGGTGGGCTCAGTGGCCTTGCAGTTTTCTCCTAATCTGGAAGTTTTGGGAAGCTGAGATGGGCAGAGTTTCCTCGGGAGATCAGGCCCAGTGTTGTGGTATGGTTCTGTATGCCCTATCTGGGAGGTCTTGTGGGTCAGGGCTTTGGGACCGAAGTCTTCAGTCACAAACTTGGGTAATATTTAGGGGCGAGGTGATGGCAGGCCCGATCTGCAGACCCTGAGGGCAATCCTCAGGACTGGAAATTCTGGCAGCTTGGAGGCAGGAGCACAGGATTTTCTGTCTGGATTGTGTATCTAGGATGGCCACGGAATGGAGGGATGGCTTCATGGGTCCATGGGAGATTCTTCCTCTCTGGGGATTCTGCCCGGCACACAAGAGTTTGGTGTCTTTCTGAGGGGAAGGGGAGAGCGCGGTTTTCCATGTCAGGGTTCCCGTCCAAACAGGCATTCTAGAGATGGGTTCTGGGTCTGGGCTCCTGGATAAGCCAACCAAGGCTTAGGATTTGGGCTTAGCGGCATGACAGGCATGCTCTGTTGGTTCCTGGTACAGCTCCCCATGGGGCTTGTTGGAAAGGGTTCTCAGTCTGAGGGTCACAATGTCTGTTTGTGCCCAGCTGCCCATCCTGAGTGGGCATGGTCTCATGGGCCATGAACCTGGCTCCCACTCTTAGGGATGGCATCCATCTAAAAATTCAGTTTTCCTGTCATGGAGAAGGAGGAGTACTCTTTTGTGCTTCAGTGTCCCCTATGGGCAGGCATTTGAGCTATGTTCTGGTACAAGTAACTGAATACACAGGTTGGTTCGAGATGACAGCCTCAGGCCAAGGCAGGACACTGCCTTGGCCCGAGGATATTGGGCCTGCAGGATATGGGGAAAGATATCTGGGTGGCTGACAGGAGGTCGGGGATCAGGCTGTGTCAGAAGGAACATTAGTGCACAGTGCGGCCTATAATATTGGGGTGCCATTGACGGCTGTTCAGGTGGATCCTCATGTGGGGTTTCTACGCAGACCCATAGGCACTTCCTTCTTCTTCTGGCAGAAGTCTGCATTGTGGCTCCTGAATTCCCAATATGGAGGGACTTGCAGGCGAGGAGTGTGAGGACAGAAGTCTGAAAACACAAGCAAAGGTTAAGCTCAGTGCCGAGCACATAGCTGTTCCAATGTGCAGAAATTACTTTGAGATCTCCAGAATCTGACTTTGGGTCAGGGTCAGATGTCTGCTCACGCTGGAGTTTGTATCCATGATTGCCAAAGAATGGTGGGATGGCTTTGAGAAGCCTTGGAGGTTTTCTCAAGCAGGAGATTGTAAGCTGCTCCAAAGAGAAAGGTGTCCTACTGCTGGACAGGGGAAGTCCACTTCGAGGGCTCCAGTGTCCTCCATATGGAAAGATTCGATAGCAGAGCTCTCTAAATGGAGGCCTGGGAAGCCTTCTTCTCGTTACCATTGCGGTCGAGGAAAAGGGCAGATTGATCCACTGACTCTGGTTCGAAGTTCTAAGTGAACTGCATTGATGGAAGTTCTCAGTCTAACGGGTCACAATGCTGCTTGGTGTCCAGGAAGACTTTAATGTGGCAGTCGATCTGCGGCCATGCAAGATTCTCCTACCTGAGGGTTAGACCCAGTTCCCAGGATACAGGTTTCCTTCTCAGGACAGGAAGGGTTCTCTTGTATGGCTCATGGACCACTGAGAGACTATATTTTGGATTTCAAGAATAAGCCTCTGGGAACAGAGGCCTGAAAAACTAATCTAGGGTTCTGATGAGGTCCTAGGGGCATGTCATGTTCAACCTTCAGACTCAGGGCCTTTGATCTGCGTGCCTTCCTGGTGGTAGGTGCTGCGTCTGTGTCAGACTGTGCATTTTTTTCCAGAGTGGCCTATGAAATTGGGGTGAGCTCAGGGGCCTTGCAGGTTTCTCCTAATCTCGAGGGTTTGGGAAACTGAGATGGGCAGAGCTTCCTCCAGAGAGCAGGCCCAGTGATGTGCTGTGGTTTCGGAGGCCCCATCTTGAAGGCATGTGGTTCAGGGCTCTCGGACCAAAGTCCTCAGACAGAAAATGGGATAAGAGTTAGGGGCGAGGTTATGGCAGGCCAGATCTGTAGACCCTGAGGGCATCTCCTCGGGATTTAAATTTCGGGTGGCTCGAAGGCAGGTGCAAAGGCCTTTCTGTCTGGATTGTGTCTAGGATGGCCACGGAATGGAGGGGTGTCCTCATGTGTCCATGGGAGATTCTTCCTGTCTGGGGATTCTGCCCGGTACCCAAAAGTTTGGTGTCTTACTGGGGTAAGGAGAGAGCGTTGTTTACCGTGTCAGGGTTCCTGTCAAAATATGGATTCCAGAGATGGGTTATGGGTACTGGTGCCTGGATAACCCCACCAAGGCTTAGGATTTGGGCCTAGGGACATGACAGGCCTGCTCTGTGGGGTCTTGGTCCAGCTTCCACGGGGCCTTGTTGGAAATGGACCTTAGAGTGAGGGTCACAATGCCTTTTTGTGCCCAGATTCCCATCCTGAGTGGGCGTTGTCTCTTGGTCCATGCACCTGGATCCCAATCTAAGGGTTGGACAACCATCTCAACATTTAGTTTTCCTGCCATGGGGAAAGAGGAGTACTCTTTTGTGCTTTCGAGTCCCCCATGAGCAGGAATTTGAGCTATGTTCTGGGACAGGTACCTGAATACCCAAGTTGGTTCAAGATGAAGGACTCAAATTAAGGATGGTCACACCTGCAGGATATGGGGCCCACTCTTTGGGTGGCTGCCAGGAGGTCGAGGCTCGGGTTGTGTCAAACAGAGCTTAGTGCACAGGGTGGCCTAAGATCTTGGGGTGCCATAGAGGGCCATGCAGGTGGATCCTCATATGGGGTTTCTGCGCAGACCCATAAGGCACTTCTTTTTTCTCTTGGGCAGGCAGAGGGCTACATTGTGTCTCCAAATTCCCGATATGGAGGGCTTATAGGTGAGGAGTGTGAGGACAGAAGTCTGAAAACACAAGCTATGGTTAAGCTTAGTGCCAAGCACATGGCCGTTCCAATGTGCAGCAGTTTTTTTTGGGATATCCAGCACCTGAATATGGGTGAGGGTCAGATGTGTGCTCATGCTGGAGTTTGTATCTATGATGGTCAACGAACGAGATATCCAGCACCTGGGGAAGGGCGGATGCCAGATTTTTGCTCACACTGGAGTGTGATATGTTTAGGTAGCAGAGTTCACGTGGATGGATGCCTGGAATGCATTCCTCCATAGACCATTACAGCTGAGGAACATGGCAGAATCCTTCTGGTGGATCTGGGGCGAAGTACCAAGGCCTTGAGTTGACATGGAATTTCTTGCAGATGAGTCACAATGCTGGTTTCTTACAAGGGATATCTTAGAATGTGCTGGTGGCTAAGGGGTCATGCAGCATTCTCATAACCTGAGGATTTGACACAGGTTGAAGAACACGGTTACCTTCTGGGGACAGGAGATATTCTGTTGTGTGGCTCAGGGACAACATGTTTTATCATAAGATGTTATTCCAGAACAGGCCTCTGAGGACAGATGCCTGATAACCTAATCTAGGGTTCCAATCATGTCCTATGGGCATGTCAGGTTCAATCTTCTGACTCAGGACCATTAACTTGGTGTTGGCCTGCATAGGTAATGAGTGTACTTCAGACTGTGCATTTGCATCCAGAACGGCTTCCAATATTGGGGTGGGCTCAGTGACCTTGCAGGTTTCTCCTCATGTGGAGGGTTGGTGCAACTGTGACGGGCAAAATTTCTTGGGGATGGCAGGCACAGTCCTGTGGTGTGGCTCCAGAGACACAATCCTAGAGTGCACGTGAGTCATGGTTATGGAGAGAAGTCTTCAAACACAAAGTCAGATTATGGTTAGTGGCGAGGTGATCCCAGGCCCAAAGCATAGACCTGAATGGCATCTCGTCAGGAAATGTAAATCGGGTGACTTGAAGGCATTAACACAGGCTTTTGTATCTGGATTGTGTATCCAGTATGGCTTTGGAATGCAGGTGTGGTTTCATGGGGCGATGAGAGATTTTTCCTCTTTGAGGATCCTGGCAGCTTCCAATAGTTAGGTGGCATTTTCGGGGAAGGGAAGAGTGCTCTTTTCTATCTTAGCAGTGCCCAAAACAGGGATTCCAGAGATGGGCTCTGGGTCTAGGCTCCTGGAAAATTCCACCAAGTGTTAGGATTTCTGCCTGGGACGTATCTGGCCTGCAATGTGGGATGCTCTTGGTGCAACTGAGAGGGCTTCTTTGAAAGCATGCTCAATCTGAGGGTCACAATACCTGTTTTTGCCCAGGGATGCCCTCAAGAGTGGCATGGTCTCATTGGCCATGCAGCTGGCTCCCACTCTGAGTGTTGAACTCCCATCCCAACAGCCAGGGTTCCTGCCATGGGAAAGGAGCAGTTCTCTATTGTGCTTCAATTTCCCCCATTGGCTGGCATTCCAGCAAAGGTCTGGGGACAGATGCCTTTATACCATGGATGGGTAGAGATGATGGACTTCGGCCATGTTAGTTCTAATATGCTGGTTATAGGCCCTGCTCTTTGGGTAGCTGACACTAGGTCGGGGCTCAGGCTCTCTCAGACACAGCACAAATGGCCAGAGCATTCTACAAATCGGGGTTCCCTCGAGGGCCGAACAGATTGATACTCATGTGGGTTTTCTGGACAGACTCACTAGGCATTTCTTCTTTCAATGGGAAAGCAGAGTGCTACATTGTGTATCCAGAATTCCCTATCAAGTGGGCTAGGGGACCAAGAAGGTGTGGATGGAATTGTAAACACAAGATACGGTTAAATTCAATGCCAAGCAGAAGGCAGTCCCAATGTGTAGCGTGTTATTGGAGATACCCAGCACCTGAAAGGGCCTATGTCAGATGTTTCCTCACACTGGAGTTTGTGTCTATGATGACTGACAAATGGAGGCGGAGGGCGTCAAGAGGCTATGGAGGATTTCCCATGTTGGGGCTTTTGAGATGCTCCAAACAGTAACGTTTCCTTCTACTGGACAGGGGGAGTCTGATTTGTTTGCTCCAGTGTCCCCCATGTCAAAGTTTGTGTAACAGATCTCTCCAGCTCTCAAAGCACACCACCACTGACAATTGCAGCTGATGAACATGTCAGGTTTGTTCTGGTGGCTCTGGGGCTTAGGACCATGGCCTTGAGTTGATATGGAATCTCTTGCATATGGGTCACAATGCAGGTTTTTTTAGCAGGGATATCTGAGGAAGTGCTGGTGGCTAAGGTGCCATGCAGGATTCTCCTACCCTGAGGGTTTGACACAGGTCCAAGAGCTCGGTATCCTTTAGGGGACAGGAGATGTTCTGCTGTGTGGCACAGGGACCACATGTTTTATCATAAGTTGGTATTCCAGAACAAGCCTCTGAGGACAGATGCCTTTAAACCTAATCTAGGGTCCAAGAGGTCCTAGTACCATGTCAGGATCAATCTTCTGACTCAGGACAATTGACTTGGGTGTCTGCCTGTATATAGGTGATTAGTGTGTTTCAGACTGCTCATTTGCATCCAGAGTGGCCTCCAATAGTGGGGTGGGCTCAGGGGTCTTACAAGTTTCTCCTAATATGGAGGTTTTGAGCAACAGTGACAGACACAGTATCCTTCGAGATGGCAGGCACATTCCTGTGGTGTGGCTCCAGAGGCCCTATCCTGGAAGGCATGTAAGCCACAGTTTTGGGAGAGTACTCTGCAAACACAAACTCGGGTTAGTGTTAGTGGAGAGGTGAACTCAGACCCAATGCGTAGACCTGGAAGGCGTTCGTCAGGTACTGTAATTAGTGTGATTCGAAGGCGGAAGCACAGGCAGTTGTATCTGGTTTGTGTGTCCAGGATGGCCTCAAAATTGCAGGTATGGTCTCATGGTTCCATTGGAGATGTTTCCTCTCTAAGGATCCTGGCGGCTCCCAATTGTTTGGTGGCTTTTTCTGGGAAGGGAAGAGTGCAGTTTTCCGTCTTATGGGTGCCCCAAAACGGATTCCTGAGTCGGGGTCTTGGTTGGACGACAAGAAATTCCCACCAAGGTTTAAGATTTGGGACAAGGGGCATACCAGACCTGCAGTACGGGATCCTGGTGGTGAAACTGAGAGGGATTATTTGAAAGCATGCTCAGGATGAGGGTCATAATGCCTTTTTGTGCCCAGGGCGGCCCTCAGGAGGGTACGTGGTCTCATTGCCCATGCAGCTGGCTCCCATTCTGAGTGTTGGACACCGATTCAAACAGCCAGGTTTCCAGCCATGGGGAAGGAGGAGTTCTCTATTGGGCTTCAGTTTCCTCCATTGGTAGGGATTCCAGCAAAGGACTTGGGACAGATGCCTGAATATCAAGGATGGGTAGAGATGACAGATTTGTGCCATGGCTGTTCTCACATGCTGGATATGGGCCTCGCTCTCTGGGTGGCTGACATTAGGTCTGAGCTCAGTCTCTGTCAGAACAGCACTAGTGGCCAGAGTAGCCAATCAATCAGGGTTCCCTCGAGGGCTGCGCAGATGATCCTCATCTCAGGTTTCTTGACAGATTCACCAGGCACTTCTTCTTTCTATGGGGCAGGCAGAATTTGAGCTGTGGCTCCAGAATTCCCTATCAAGGGGGCTTGGGGACCAGTAGGGTGAGGATAGAATTGTAAACACCAACTACGGTTAAATTCAGTGCCAAGCAAAATGCTGTTCCATGTGCAGTAGCTTATTCGAGATATCCAGGACCTGAGTAAGGGCAGATGTCAGATATTTGCTCACACTGCGGTTTGTGTCTATGATGACCGACAAATGGAGAGGTGGCTTCAAGAGGCCATGGAGGACTACCCATGCTTACGATTGTGAGATGCTCCAAACAAGGTTTCCTTCTATTGGACAGGTGGAGTCTGGTTTGTTTGCTCTGGAGTCCCCAATATGGAAAGTTTGGTTAGCAGAGCCCTCCCTCATGGATATTAGTAAAGCATATGTCCAATTAACAATGCAGCTGAGGAAAATGACAGGTTAGTTCTGGAAGCTCTGGCACCAAGGGCCAAGGCCTTGAGTTGACATGGGATCTCTTGCAGATGGGTCCCAATAATGGTTTGTTACCATGGAGGACTTAAAATGTGCTGTTGGCTAAGGGGCCATGATGGATTCTCCTACCCTGAGGGTTTGGCACAGGTTGAAGAGCACAGTTTCCTTCTTGGGACAGGAGATGTTCTGTTGTGTGGGTCAGGGTTCACATGTCGTATACTTAGTTGGTATTCCAGAATAGGCCACTGAGGAAAGATGCCTGAAACCTAATCTAGGGTTCCAATGATGTCGAAGGGGCATGTCAGGTTCAATTTTCTAACTCAGGATCATTGACTTGGGTGTCTGCCTCGTGGGTGATCAGGGTGTTTCAGACTGTGCATTTGTGTCCAGAGCCACTTCCAATATTGGGGTGGGATCAGGAGCCTTGGAGGTTTCCCTTAATCTGGAGGGTTTAGGCAAATGTGATGGGCAAAGTGTCCTTGGGGTTGGCAGGCACAGTCCTGTGGTTTGGCTCCAGAGACCCCATCCTGGAGGACTTGTGAGGCTTGCTTTTGGGAGAGAAGTCTTCAAACGAAAACTAGGTTTAGGCTTAGTGGTGCAGTGACCAAAGCCCAATGCATCGACATGAAGGGCAGCTCATCAGGAACTGTAATTCCATGGCAGTAGCACAGCCTTTTCTATTGGCATTGTGTGTCCAGGATGGCCTCAGAATTGAGGTGTGGTCTCATGTGTCCATGGAAAATAGTTTGGTGGCTCCACAAAGTTTGGTGACTTTTTCGGAGAAAAGTGCTGTTTTCCATCTTAAGAGTGCCCAAAAACAGCGATTCCAGAGATGGGGTCTGGGTCTGGTTGCCAAGACATTCCCACCGAGGTTTAGGATTTGGGCCTAGGGGCATACCGGGCCTGCAATGCAGGATCCTGGTGGTGCAATAGAGAGGGCTTGTTTGAAGGCATGCTCAGACTGAGGGTCACAATGCCTGTTTGTGCCCAGGTGGCCCCTAGGAGAGGAATTTGGCTCATTGGCCATGGAGCTTGCTCCCACGTTGAGTGTTGGACACCCATCCCAATAGCCAGGTTTCCTTCCATGGGATGGAGGAGTTCCCCCATTGGCAGGGATTCCAGAAAAGTTCTGGGGAAAGGTGCCTTAATACCTAGTATGGGTAGAGGTGAAGGACTTGTGCCCTGTCAGGTCTCACCTGCTGGATATGGGGCCCACTCTCTGGGTAGCTGACACTAGGTTGAGACTCAGGCTCTGTCAGAAACAGCACTAATGGCAAGGGCAGCCTATAAATCGGTATTCCCTCGAGGGCCGAGCAGATTTATCCTCATTTGGGGTTTCTTGGCAGACTCACCAGGCACTTCTTTCTATGGGGAAGGCAGTATGCTGCCTTGGGGCTCCTGAATTTCCAATCAAGAGGGCTTGGGGACCAGAAGGGTGAGGATGGAATTGTAAACACAAGCTATGGTTTAAAACAGTGCCAAGCAAAAGGCAGTTCCAATGTGCAGTGGCTGATTCGAGATATCCAGCACCTGAGTAAGGGAGGATGTCAGATGTTTGCTCACACTGGAGTTTGTGTCTATGATGACCGACAAATGCAGGGTTGCCATCAAGAGGCCATGGAGTATTTCCCATGCTGAGGCTTGTAAGATGTTCCAAATAGCGAGGTTTCCTCCTACTGGACAGGTGGATTCTGGTTTGTTTGCTCCAGGGTCCCACATGTGGAAAGTTTGGGTAGCAGAGCTCCCCCACATGCATGCCTGGAAACACACTTCCATTGATCACTGCTTCTGAGAAAATGGCAGGTTCATTCTGGTGGTTGTGGGGCAAAGTACAAAGGCCTTGAAATGACATGGAATCTCTTGCAAATGGGCCACAATGCTGGTTTGTTACCAGAGATATTTTAGAATGTGCTGGTGACTAAGGTTATGTGAATGATTCTCCTACACTGAGGGTTTGGTACAGGCCGACAAGCGTGGTTTCCTTCGGGTTACATTAGTTGTTCTGTTGGGTGGCTCAGGGACCACGTGTTGAAATATAAGTTGGTATTCAGAACAGGCACCTGAGGGCAGATGCCTGAATACCCAATCTTCGGTTCTAATGAGGTCCTAGGGGCATTTCAGGTTCAATCTTCTGACTCAGTACCATTGACTTGGCCTTCTACGTGGATGTAGGAGATGAGGGTGTTTCAGAATGTGCATTTGCGTCCAGAGCGGCCTCCAATATTGTGGTGGGCTCAGGGGCCTTGTAGGTTTCTCAATATCAAAAAGGTTTGGGCAACTGTGACAAGGACAATTTCCTTGGGGATGGCAGGCACAGTGCTGTGGTGTGTATCCAGAGACCCCATCCTGGACGGCATGTGACCATGGTTTTGAGAGAGAAGTGTGCAAACACAAATTCGCTAGAGTAGTGGCGTGGTGACCACAGGTCAATGCATAGACCTGGAGGGCAGCTCATCAGGAACTTTAATTAGGGTGACTGGAAGGCGGTAGTACAGGCTTTTCTATCTGGATTGTGTGTCCGGATAGACTCCAAATGCAGGTGTGGTCTCATGGTTTCATGGGAGACTTTACCTCACTTAGGATCCTGGTGGCTCTCCATAGTTTGGTGTTTTTTTCGGGTAAGGGAACAGTGCTGTTTTCCATCTTAGCAGTTAAAAACCTGATAAAACCAAACATAGAAAATGAATTCTCTGGGCAGGCAAAGAGAAAACCATAACAGATCAATTAACTTAAGAAAACGTTGTCTTTTTAGCAGAGAGGAAACGAGCTTTTCTATACCAGTGTCTTTTTTCTTTTAGTAAGCATATAATTTGTATACTAGGTTTCCCTCCCATCGTGAATTATGTTGCAGACAAAGGGAAGGAGATCTTTCCAATGCTGTCCTGCTCTCGTCCCTCACGGGAACTTAGGACCATCTTATTTAAGGTCTGTCCCTATAAACCCTGGACCAGGATACGCCGTGGAGTAGATGACCGTTATGCCATATAATGCCCCACGAGACTCAGGGTACAGCCCACTCACACTCCGTAGTGGAAGTGGAGCTATACAGACACATTCACACAGTCAGGCACTCTTCATATTCATGCTTTCACGTATCTCCTACTTTTTACATACAGAGTTACTTTTCTCATTTCCATCAGTCTTAATTACACTAAACAGAAGTTTGTGGTCTTAGAAATACCTGAACCTCTACTGAAGACTAAATATAAACCAATTGTGAGTTAGTACAACAGAATTCTTTAGATGGCAAATTTATCAATCAGTTAAGCACAGAACATATTCACCAGCAGATTTCAAAATCAAAAACCCAGTTCCAGCAGCCAGCGCTCTAGCATTTTATTCCATTTGGTTAAGACCTACTTGTCCAACAAATTTAATTCCATTTGTCATTCAAGCAACCCTTCACAGTTTCAGGTTACCAAAGACTTCAGAAGCCACTTTAACAATTACCCATTACCTTGAGACAGACAAATAACCATCTCCATGTCAGATGTCATGGTCTCCCGCCAGCAACGGGGAGGGGATATACAGTCCACCTTGGGCCAGAAAAGGCAAGGAATTCCCCAAACAAAGGAAGTTTCAGCAGCTGCTTGGTAATATTTCTTAAAGTCTCTGTCTCGAGGTCGGTTCATCCCCCAGTGCCTGTTCTGCTTACCAAAAGTGGCCCACGAGGCACTCATATTCCACACCCGGCTCCATTGAGCCAGCATTGGGCACCTTAACCCGGCATTCAACTAACCCCATTTGGCTCCAGTCATAGCCCTTAACACAAAAAATGAGTGAGTGAGAAGCCTCACATCTATTATGAAGAACAGAGAGATGAAAATCAGAGTCCCCTTACTCTCTGCTTGACCCATTCCTTCAATCATAACAAACAACACAACAGACAACAAAAGGACCAGGCAAAGACAACTGCAAGCCCAAGGATTCTTACCCATAACTGCCACTGCTGGGGGCTTTATCCCCCGGGGACTCAAACTCCTCAACCGCCCAGGGGGACTCAAACCCCCAACCACCCAGGGGAACATGAACCCACCAACTGTCTGGCGGACTTGAAACCCCCAACTGCCTACGGGGAATCAAACCCCTTGATCATCTAGGGGACTTGAACCCCCCGACAATCTAGGGGGACTCGAACCCTCTGACTTTCTATTGGGACTCGAACCCTCCAACTGCCTAGGGGGACTCTAACTCCCTGGCAGAACCCTGACTGACCGGGGGACTTGAGAACCCTGGCGACAGCCTGGGTGGACTCAAAACCCCTGACCACCCAGGGGAACTCGTACCCCCCATCAATCTACCAGGAGAGGGATGGGGCGTCCCCGCATACACTCCAGCCCTGGGGGGCACGGCTGCTTCCATCTTCTCCCCGGTGGGCCATACCCTGGAGCTCTAACCAGACAGACAGATAGGATACTGTGACCTTACTTCCGGAGACTTTTCCCAAAAATCCCAATGCTGGCGCAGTTCTCATCGTTTGAATCTGGGTGCCCCCTCCAAAGTTAGGGTCTGTAATCAAAGGAGAGAAACTGATATAAAGCGAAGGTCAAGCAAAGCTTTATTTCATGCCAAGCATTGAGAATCAAACTGACTGGTCAGGGCTGACTCTTGCAAAGAGGCGACCCCTCTCAGCCTCACAGACTAACTTTTATAGAGGTATTTATCTGGGCTATACACACATGGCCAATGAGATTGTAATACACAGAGAACACTGCACAGTCATGCTAAATCACCACACACACACACACACACACACACACACACACACAATGATAGGTAAAACACGGGTGCCCAACTGTATTACAATTTACCCTAGTAGATATATGCATGCCACACTGATTGGATGTTTTCACCTGGCCTGAACCGCCCTTGTATCTAGGCTTTACAAGTAAGTTCCTCTGGCAAGGGTGGGGTCAATCTAATTTTACTGCATAGAATCAATCTAACTACACTACATAAACACAAAATGACTCCCTCTGGCCAACCAGACCCTTACAGGGGAACCTTAAGCAACATAGAGAACTCCTTCTTCCAGATGGAAGGAACCTGGCTGTTGAGATTGGTGTCCAACACTCAGACGGGGAGCCAGCTGCATGGCCAATGAGACAACACCCACACATGAGGGCCACCTAGGGCACAAACAGGCATTGTGACCCTCAGCTTGAGCATGCTTTCAAACAAGCCCTCTCAGTTGCACCACCAGGATCCCACATTGCAGGCCTTGTACACCCCTAGGCCCAAATCCTAACACTTAGTGGGATTTTTCAGGTGACCAGACCCAGAGCCTGGTTCTGGAATCGATGTTTTGGGGCACGGCTAAGATGGAAAACAGCACTCTTCCCTTCCCTGAAAAAGCCACCAAACTAGGGGTAGCGGCCAGGATCCTTAGAAAGAAAAAAATCTCCCATGGAACCATGAGACCACACATGCATTCTGAGGCCATCCTAGACACAGAATCCAGATATAAAAGGCTATGTTACTGCCTTCCAGTCACCATAAATACAGTTACTGACGAGCTGCCCTCAAGGTTTACACATTGTGATTGTGATCACCTCGCCACTAACCATAACCCAATTTGGGCTTGCAGACTTCTCTCCCAAAACCATGGCTCACATGTCCTACAGAAGGGGGTCTCTGGAGCCATAGCACAGAACTTTGCCTGCCATCCCCAAGAAAACTATTCCCGTCACAGTTGCCCAAACCCTCTAGATTAGGATAAACCTGAAGGACCTCTGAGCTCATCCCAATATGGAAGGCAGCTCTGGATGCAAAAGCCCAGTCTGAAGCACCCATATCACCTCCATCCAGGCAGACACCAAATCAATGGTCCTGAGTCAGAAGATTGAAACTGACATGCGCCTAGGACCTCATTGGAACCCTAGATTAGGTTTTCAGGCATCTGTTTTCAGAGGCCTGATTTGGAAAACCAACTTATAATGCAACATGTGTTCCCTGAGCCACACAACAGAACATCTCCTGTCCCCAGAATGAAACTATGCTTTTGGACCTGTGTCAAACACTCAGGGTGGTAGAATCCTGCATGGCATTTTAGCCAACAGCACTTTCTAAGATCTCCCTGGTAACAAATTAGCATTGAGACCCATCTGCAAGAGATTCCATGTCAACTCAAGGTCTTGACACTTCGCTGCATAGCCACCAGAATGAACCTGCCATGTTCCTCCGCTGCAAAGGTCATTGGAGGTGTGCTTTCCACACATCCTTGCGGAAGTGCTCTGCTACCCAAACTTTACACATGGAGGACATTGAAGCAAAGAAACCAGACTCCACCTGTCCAGTTGAATGAAACCTTATAGTTTGGAGCATCTCCTAAGCCCCAGCGAGGGAAATCATCCATGGCCTCTTGACGCCACCCCTCCATTTGTTGGTCATCATAGACACAAACTCCAGTGGGAGAAAAATCCTGATATCACCCTTACTCAGGCGATGAATATCTCGAATAAGCCACTGCACACTAGAACTGCCTTCTGTGTGGCACTGAGTTTAACTGTAGCTTGGGTTTACAATTCCATCCTTACCCCCATGGACCCAAATCCCTCTTGGTAGGGAATTCTCAAGCCACATTACAGCATTATACCTTCCCCATAGAAAGAAGAAGTGCCTGGTGAGTCTGCCCAGGAACACCAAATGAGGATCAAGCTGCTCGGCCATCGAGGGATTTATAGGCTGCCTCGATTTTCAGGTTACCCTGGCCACTAGATCTGGGTCTGGCAGATCCTGAGCCCTGACCTCATGTCAGCCACCTGGAGAGAGGGACCCATATCCAGCATGTGAGTCTAGCCATGGCCCAAGTCCATCCACTCTACCCATCCTTGGTACTCATGCACCTGTCCCCAGATCTTTGCTGGAATTCCTGACAATGGGGGAACCTGAAGCACAATAGAGTACTCCTCCTTCCCCTTGACAAGAAACCTGGCTGTTGGGATGGGTGTCCAGCCCTCACAGTGGGAGACAGCTGCATGGTCAATGAGACCATGCCCACTCCTGAGATCCGCCCTGGGCAGAAACAGGCATTGTGACCCTAAGCCTGAGCATGCTTTCAAACAACCCTTCTCAGTTGCACCAACAGGATACCTCACTGCAGGCATGGTATGCCCCTCGGCCCAAATCCAAACCCTTGGTGAGATTTTCCAGGTGCCCAGACCCAGAGCCCATCTCTGGAATCCCTGTATTGGGGCATCCCTAAGATGTAAAACAGCACTCTTTCCTTCCCCCAAAAAAGGCACCAAACTATGGAGAGCCGCCAGGATCTTTAGAGAGGAAAATTCTCCCATGGACCCATGAGACCACACCTGCATTCCGAGGCCATCCTGGACATACAATCCGGATAAAACCGCCTGTGCTACTGCCTTCCAGTCACCCTATTTACAATTCCTGATGTGCTGCCCTCTAGGTCTAAGCATTGGGAGTACGATCGCCTCCCCACTAACCCTAACCTGAATTTCAATTTTCAGAATTCTCTCCCAAAACCATGGCTCTCATGCCATCAAGGATGGGGCCTTTGGAGTCACAACACAGGACCGTTCCTGCCATCCCCAAGGAAACTGTGCCTGTCACAGTTGTCCAAACCTTCCAGAATAGGAGAAACCTGCAAAGCACCTGACCCCACTGCTATATTGGTGGCTGCTCTGTGCAAATTTGCAGTCTGAAACACCCTGATCACCTACATCCAGTCAGACATCCATGTCAAATGTCCTGAGTCAGAAGATTGAAACTGTCATGCCCATACAAACTCATTGGAATCCTAGATTAGGTTTTCAGTCATCTGTCCTCAGGGGCCTGTTCTGGAATACCAACATAAGATACAACATGTGGTCTCGAAGCCTCACAACAGAACATCTTCTGTCCTGAGAAGGAAACCGTGCTTTTCAACGTGTGCCAAATCATCAGGGTTGGAGAATCCTGCATGGCACCTTAGCCACCAGCACATTCTAAGATCTTCCTGGTAACAAACCAGCATTGTGGCCCATCTTCAAGAGATTCCATGTCAACTCAAGGCCTTGGTCCTTTGCCCCAGAGCCACGAGAACGAACCTGCCATGTTCCTCAGCTGCAATGCTCAGTGGAGGTGTGTTTTCCAGGCATCCATACAGGAAAACTCTACAACCCAAACATTCCACATGGAGGACCCTGGAGCAAACAAACCAGACTCCACCTGTCCAGTAGAAGGAAACCTTGCTATTTGGAGCTTCTCACAAGGCTCAACGTGGGAAATCCCCCATGGTCTCTTGACTCTACCCCTCCTTTTGTCGGTCATCAAGAAACAAACTCTAGTGTGAGCAAACATCTGACATCTGCCCTTACTCAGGTGCTGGATATCTCGAAAAAGAAGCTTCACATTTGAACTGCCATCTGCTTGGCCCTGAATTGAACTGTAGCTTGTGTTTATAATTCCATCCTCACCATACTCGTCCCCAAGGCCTATTGATAGGGAATTCTGGAGTCACACTCTAGCATTCTGCCTTCCCCATAGAAAGAAGAAGTGCCTATTGAGTCTGCCCAGAATCCCCATATGAGGATGAATTGGCTCGGCTCTCGAGGGAACCCCGATTTGCAGGCTGCCTTGGCCACTAGTGCTGTGTCTGACAGAGCCTGAGTCCAGACCGTATGTCAGCGACACAGAGAGTGGGCCCCATGTCTAGCATGTGGGACTGTCCATGGCCCAAGTCCGTCATCTCTACTCATCCTTGGTATTCTGGCTTCTCTCCCCAGACTTTGCTGGAATCCTTCCAATGGGGGAACCTGAAGCACAATAGAATACTACTCCTTCCCTAAGGCAGGAAACCTGGCTGTTGGGATGGATGTCCAACCCTCAAAGTGGGAGCCAGGTGCATGGCCAATGTGACCACGTCCACTCCTAATGGCTGTCCTGGAACAAGCAGGCATTATGACCCTCAGCCTGAGTATGCTTTCAAACAAGTCCTCTCAGTTACACCACAAGGTTCCTGCATTGCAGACCTGGTACACCCCGTAGGCCCAAATCCAAAACCTTGGTTGGATTTTACAGGCGCCCAGAACCAGAGCCTGTCTCCGGAATCCCTGTTGTGGGGCACCTCTAAGATGGAAAAGAGCAATCTTACCTTCCCTGAGAAAGCTACCAAACTATGGGGAGCCGCAAGGGTCCTTAGAGAGGAAAAGTCTCTCATGGACCCACAGGAATACAACTGCATTCCGAGGACATTCTGGACAAACAATCCAGATGAAAAGCCTATGCTACCACCTTCCAGTCACCCTAATTACAATTCCTGATGTGCTGTCCTCCAGGTCTAAGCATTGGGCCTGTCATCGCCTTGCGACTAACCCTAACCAGAATTTGTGTTTGCAGACTTCTCTCCCAAAACCATGGGTCACATGCCCTCCAGGATGGGGTCTCTCGAGGCACACCACAGGTCTGTGCCTGCAATTCCCTGGGAAAATTTACCAATCACAGTTTCCCAACCCCTACAGATTAGGAGAAACCTGAAAGGCACTTAGCCCACCCCAACATTGGCGGCCGCACTGGATACAAATGCACTGTCTGAAACAACCTTAACACCTCCATCCAGGCATACAGCCAAGTCAAGGGTCCCGGGTCTGAAGATTGAACCTGACATGCCCCTAGGACCTCACTGGAACCTTAGATTGGGTTTTCAGGCACCTGCCCTCATGGACCTGTTCTGAATACATACTTATGATGCAACATGTGGTCCCTGAGCCACACAACAGAAAATCTCCTGTCCCAAGAAGGAAACTGTGCTCTTCGACCTGTGCCAAACCCTCAGTGTGGGAGAATCTTGCATGTAATGTTAGGCACCAGCACATTCTAAGATATCCCTGGTAACAAACCCGCATTGTGGCCCATCTGCAAGACATTCCATGTCAAATCAATGACTTTGTACTTCGCCCTACAGCCAACAGAAAGAACCTGCCATGTTCCTCACCTGCAATCGTCAATGGGGGTGTGATTTCCAGGCATCCATGCAGGTAGGTCTGCTTCCTAAAATTTTCACATGGGGAACCCTTGAGCAAACAGTCCAGACTCCACCTGTCCAGTGGTAGGAAACCTTGCTGTTTGGAGCATCTCACAAGCCTCAGCGTGGGAAATCCTCAAATGGCCTCTTGATGCCAACCCTCCATTTGTCGGTCATAAGAGACACAAACTCCAGTGTGAGCAAGTGTCTGACATCTGCCCATCCTCAGGTGCTGGATATTCATATCAGCTGCTGCACACTGGAACTGTTTTTCGCTTGTCACTGATTGAACCCTAGCTAGTGTTCACAATTCCATCCTCACCCTACTTGTCCCCAAGGTCTCTTGATAAGAAATTCTAGAGGCTAAACTCAGCATTCTGCCTTCCCCATAGAAATAAGTAGTGCCTGGTGAGTCTGCCCAGGAACCCCACATGAGGATCAATCTGCTCGGCCCTCAAGGGAACCCCGATTTATAGGCTGTCCTGGCCACTAGTGCTGGGTCTGACAGAGCCTAAGCCCCAACCTAGTGTCAGCCACCTAGAGAGCAGGACCTATATCTAGCATGTGGGGCCGACCATGTCCCTACTCCATCATCACTACGAATCCTTGGTATTCAGGCACCTGTCCCCAGAACTTTGCTGGAATCCCTGCCATTGGGGGAACCTGAAGAACAATAGAGAGCTCCTTCTTCCCGTGGCAGGAAACCTGACTGTTGGGATGGGAGTCCAACCCTCAACGTGGGAGCAAGCTCCAAGGCCAATGAGTCAACGCCCTAACCTAGGGGCCTCCCTGGACACAAACAGGCATTGTGACCCTCAGCCTGAGCATGCTTTCAAACAATCTCTCTCAGTGGCACCACCAGGATCCCGCATTTCAGGCCTGGTATGCCCCTAGGCCCAAAACCTAACACTTGGTGGGATTTCCAGGCACCCAGGCTCAGAGCCCATCCATGGAATCCTGTTTTGGGCACCCCTAAGATAGACAACAGCACTCTTCAGTTCCTTGAATAAGCTACCAAACTATGGGGAGCCGCCAGGATTGTTAGAGAGGAAAAGTCTCCCATGGACCCATGAGATCACACCTAAATTCCGAGCCCATCCTGGACCCACAATCCAGATTGAAAAGCCTGTGCTACCAACATCCAATCACCCTAATTACAGTTCCTAATGAGCTGTCCTCCAGGTTGATGGATTGGGCCTGTGATCACCTCATATCAAACTGTAACCCAAATTATTCTTTTCAGACTTCTCTCTCAAAACCATGGCTCACATGCCCTCCAGGATGGGTTCTCTGGTGCCACAGCACAGGACTGTGCCTGCCATCACCAAGGAAACTTTGCCCATCACATTTGTCCAAACCCTCCAGATTAGGAAAAACCTCCAAGGCCCCTGATCCCACCCCAATATTGGAAGTGGCTCTGGATGCAAATTCACAGTCTGAAACATCCAGGAAGACACCCAAGTCACTAGTCCTGTGTCAGAAAATTGAACCTGACATGAACCTTGGACATCATAGGAACCCTAGATTCTGTTTCCAGCATCTGTCCTCAGAGGCCTCTTCTGAAATTCCAAGTTAGGATACAACATGTGGACCCTGAGCCACACAACAGAACATCTCCAGTCCCAAGAAGGAAACTGTGCACTTCATACTGTGTCAAACACTAAGGGTAGGAGAATCCCTCATAGCCCCTTAGCCACCAGCACATTCTAAGACCTACGGGGTAACAAACCAGTATTCTGACCCATCTGTAAGAGATTCCATGTCAAGTCAAGGCCTTGGCACTGGGCCCAAGAGCCACCAATATAAACCTGTCATGTTTGTCAGCTACAATGTTCATTGCACTTGTGCATTCCAGGCATCCATGCAGAAGGGCTCTGCTACCAAAAATTTCCACATGGGTGACCCTGGAGCAAGTAAACCAGACTCTACCTGTCCAGTAGAAGGAATCCTTGCTATTTGGAGCATCTCACAAGCCTCAGCATGGGAAATCCTCCATGGACTCTTGATGCCACCATACATATGTCAGTCATCATAGACTCAAACTCGAGTGTGAGAAAACATCTTTCATCTGCTCTTACTCCGGTGCTGGATGTCTCAAATGAGTTACTAAACATTTGAACTGCCTTCTGTTTTGAAATGGATTTAACCCTACTTTGTGTTTACAATTCCATCCTCACCCTACTGGTCCTAAAGTCCTCTTAATAGGGAAATCTGGAGCCACAACACAGCATTCTGCCTTCCCCATAGAAAGAAGAGTGAGTTTTCCTGGAGAGTTTGCCCTCAAAACCACATGTGGATCATCTGTTCGGCCCTCGAGTCAACCCTGATTTATAAGCTGCTCTCACCACTAATGCTGTGCCTGACAGAGCCTGAGCCCCGACCTCGTGTCAGCCACCCAGAAAACAGGACCCATATCCAGCATGTGCGACCGGACATGGCCCAGTCCAGCCTCACTACCCATCTTTTTTATTTGGGCATCGGTCTCCAGACCGTTGCTGGAATCCCTTCCAGTGGGGGAACCTGAAGCCCAATAGAGAATGGCTCCTTCCCCATGGCAGGAAACCTAGCTGTTGGAATGGTTGTCCAGCCCTCCGAGAGGGAGCCAGCTGCTTGGGCAATGAGACCATGCCCACTCCTGAGGGGCGCCCTAAGAACAAACAGGCATTGTGACCCTCGGCCTGAGCAAGCTTTCAAACAAGCCCTCTCAGTTGCACCACCAGGAACCCAATTGCAGGCCTGGTATGCCCCTAGGTTCAAATCCTAACCCTTGGTGGGAATTTCTTGGTGCCCAAACCCAGAGCCTGTCTCTGGAATCCCTGTTTTGCGGCACCCCAAGATGGAAAACAGAACTCTTCCCTTCCCCGAAAAAGTCACCAAACGATTGGGAGTCACCAGGATCCTTAGAGAGGAAAAATCACCCATGGACCCATGAGACCACACCTGCATTCCGAAGCCATCCTGGACACAAAATGCAGATAAAAAAGCCTGTGCTACCTCCATCGAGTCACTCTAATTACTGAGGAGTCACTCTAATGACTGAGGAGCTGCCCTCCAGGTCGATGTGTTGGGCCTGCAATCATTGCACAACTAAGCCTAACCCGAGTTTTAATTTGCAGAATTCTCTCCCAAAACCATGGCCCACATGCCCTGCATGATGGGGTCTCTGAAGCCACACCACACGACTGTACCTGCCATCCCCAAGGAAACTTTGCCCATCACAGTTGCCCAAACCCTCCAGATTAGAAGAAACTTGCAAGGCCCTTGAGCCCACCCCAATATTGGAAGCCGCTCTGGACAAAAATGCGCAGTCTGAAACACCCTGATCACCTCCATCCAGGCAGACACCCAAGTCAATGGTCCTGAGACAGAAAATTGAAACTGACATGCACCTAGGATATCATTGGAACCCTAGATTAGGTTTCAGGCATCTGTCCTCAGAGGCCTGTTCTGGAATACCAAGTTAGGTTACAACATGTGGACTTTGATCCACACAACAGAACATCTCCTATCCCAAGAAGGAAACTGAGCACTTCGACCTGTGCCAAACCCTCAGGGTAGGAGAATCCTTCATGACCCCTTAATCCCCAGCACATTCTAAGACCTACCTGGTAACCAGCATTGGGATGCAACTGCAAGAGATTCCTTGTCAACTCTAGGCCTTGGCACTTGGCCTCAGAGCCACCATTATAAACCTGTCATGTTCGGGGCACCTGGGTGGCTCAGTGGGTTAAAGCCTCTGCTTTCAGCTCAGTTCATGACCCCAGGGTACTGGGATCAAGCCCCATATCAGGCTCTCTGCTCAGGGAGGAGCCTGCTTCCTCCTCTCTCTCTGCCTGCCTCTCTGCCTACTTGTGATCTGTCTGTCAAATAAATAAATAAATCCTTAAAAAAGCTGTCATGTTCATCAGCGGCAATGGTCATTGGACTTGTGCTTTCTAGGCATCCATGCTGAAGGGCTCTGCTACCAAAAATTTCCATATGGGGGACACCAAAGCAAACAAACCAGACTCCACATGTCCAGTAGAAGGAAACCTTGAAATTTGGAGCATCTCAAAAGCCTCAGCATGGGGAATCCTTCATGGTCTCTTGATGCCACCTCTCCATTTGTTGGTCATCATAGACACAAACTCCAGTCTGAGCAAATATCTTTCATCTGCCCTTACTCAGGTGCTGGATGTCTCAAATGAGTTGCTGCACATTGGAACTGTCTTCTGCTTTGAACTGAATTTAACTCTAGCTTGTGTTTACAATTCCATCCTTACCGTACTGTTCCTGAAGCCTTCTTGATACTGAATTCCGGATCCACAACGCAGCATTCTGCCTTCCCCATAGAAAGAAGGGGTGCCTGGTAAGACTGCTCAAAAAACCCACATGAGTATCATCTGCTTGGCCCTCGATGATACCCAATTTTTAGGCAGCTCTGGCCACTAGTGCTGTGTCTGACAGAGTCTGAGCCCCAACCCCTTGTCAACCACCCAGAGAGCAGGGCCCATATCCAGAATGTGAGACTGGCCATGGCCCAGTACGTCCTCACTACCCACCCTTGGTATTCGGACATCCGTCTCCAGACCTCTGCTGGAATTCCTGCCAATGGGGGAAACTGAAGCCCAATAGAGATCTGCTCCTTCCACATGGCAGAAAACCTAGCTGTTGGGAAGGGGGTCCAACCCTCAGAAAGGGAGCCATCTGCATGGTCAATGAGACCCTTTCCATTCCTGAAGGTGCCCTGGGAAAAAACAGGGATTGTGACCCTCAGCCTGAGCATGCTTTCAAACAAGCCCTCTCTATTGCACCACCAGGATCCTGCATTGCAGACCCGGTATGTTCCTAGGCCCAAATCCAAACCATTGGTGGGAATTTCTTGGTGACCAGAACCAGAGCCCATCTCTCAAATTCCTGTTTTTGGGCACCCTGTTGATGGAAAACTCCACTCTTCCATTCACCGAAAAAGCCACCAAACTATGGGGAGCCACCAGGATCCTTAGGGCGGAAAAAACTCCCATGGACCCATGAGACCTCACTGGCATTCTGAGGCCATCCTGGGCACACAATGCCGATAAAAAATGCTGTGCTACCACCATCGAGTCACCCTAATTACAGTTCCTGATGAGCTGCCCTCCAAGTCGACACATTGGTCTGTGATCACCGTGCCACTAAGACTAAACATAGTTTTCATTTGCAGACTTCTCTCCCAAAACCATGCCTCACATGTCTTCCAGGATGGGGTCTCTGGAGCCACACCACAGGACTGTGGCTGGCATCACCAAGGAAACTTTGCCCATCACATTTGCCCAAACCCTCCAGATTAGGAAAGACCTCCAAGGCCCCTGATCCACCACAATATTGGAAGCGGCTCTGCATGCAAATGCACAGTCTGAAACACCCTGATCACCTACATCCAGGCAGACACCAAAGTCAATGATCCTGAGTCAGAAAATCGAACCCGGCATGCCCCTAGGACACCATTGGAACCCAAGAATAGGTTTTCAGGCATCTGTCCTCAGATGGCTGTTCTCTAAAACCAACTTATGATACAACATCTGTTCCCTGAGCCACACAACAGAACATATTCTGTCCCCAGAAGGAAATACTCCCCATTCCAATGTCTCCACGGACACAAACCCACATTAGGACCCAACCGCAGGAGAGTACATTTCAATTAACACCCTCTGTTGCTCGCCCAGAGCCAGCATTTCGAACCTGACTTGTCACTAGGAGAAAATTGGAATGGGAAGTGGGTTGCCCTGGCATCCATCCTTAGATCCCTGCTCTGGAGTCATTCCATATGGGACATCCTGGAGCATTCCAACAGGTCTCAATTTTCCTGCAGAAAGAATCCTTCCTGTTTGGAGCATCTCACAACTCCCATCGTGGGAAAACCTACATGGCCTTGTGATGACCCCCGTTTTAATAAAGAGGCGATCATGGCCAGAAACTCCGACCCGAGCCACCGTCTGATCCTCGCCCTTACTTCAGATGCACGAGATCTCGATTCAGCTCTGTAGATTGTGCTTGTTGTGCCGTCGCTCAGAACCCTATGCCTAGCTTCTGTTCTCAGATTATTGTCCTCACACTCTTGGCCCACAGGCCCTCCAGTTTGTGAATTCCGGAGCCACAATGCAGCACTCTGCTTGCCATCAAGAAGAAAAAACTTGCCCTCTGGGGCTACCAAGAAATCCCAAATGAAGATCAAACTGCACGCCACTCGTCTGTACCCCAAATATACAGTCTACCCTGGGCACTAATGCCCTGTCTGACACAGCCTGAGCCCGGACCTCCCGACATACACCCAGACAGCTGCCGCACACTGAACACATTTGGACCCACCATGCCTTAGGTCCTCATCTCTTCCCAATCTCCGTTTTCAGGTTTCAGAATCTAGACCTTATCTCCAATCACTGCCCAGGGGTGAACGTAATGCAGAAATCAGAACTCATCCTTCCCCATGGCAAGAAATATTGTGGATGTCATGTTGTCCAACATTCAGTGTAGGAGAAACCAGCGTGGCCCATGAGGCCCTGCCGATGCTTGAGGTCTTCGTTCGACAAAAACACGCATTGTGACCCTCAGCGTGAGCCCAGTCCTCAAGTAAGGCCTCTCAGTAGGTGGACCAAGAGCCTGCTCATGGGGTTTGCCATGTCCCTAGACTCAATCCTTAACCGGAGTTCAGGCTGTCAAGTCGCCATTCCCAGGGCTGTGCTCTGAATCCCACTTTGATGAGACAACAAAGGTTAAAAAGAAAAAAAAAAAAAAAGAAACACATCCCACAAAATGCATCCATACTGTTGAGATCTTGCCAAATCCCCAGAGACGGACACTCGTCCATGGCCCTTCCGGCCACCCCGACATTCCATCGTTGACAAAAAAGCCAGAGGCAAAAGCCTGAGCAAGCACCTCACACTTTCCATTTGTTCATATCCCGAATATGTCTCCTCATGGTCTATAAAACGGGTCTGCAATACCTACATCTCCAAACCTAAGCTGAGATTGTGTTTTCAGATTTCTGTCCCCACAGCCCTGACCCAACACCCTCCAGGCTAAGGCCTCTGGTGCCACAACCCAGGACTTTGCCTGTCCTCTCCAAAGGAATTCTGCCCATTCCATTGGCAACAACTGTACAAATTAGGAGAAACCTCCAAAGCCCCTGAGGCCATCCCAATAGTGTAGGCCTCCCAGGACAAACAGGGGTGATTTGACACTAGCTGAACAACTGCCTACACTCAGAACTATAGACAGATGTTCACAGAGAAGAAGATTGAACCAGACAGGACCATAGGCTGTAATTTGATCTATTGCTTTGGTTTCCAGGCATCTCTCATCAGAAGCCTGGTTTCCAATACTAGCATATGGGGGTTTCCTGAGGCACCTATTAGAACATATGTCGTCTCCACATGGGAAAATTACTTTTTGGAGCTGTCTCCGGTTAGGAGAATCCTTCAGGGCTCCAGTGCCACCGCCCCATTCCAAGTCTCCATGGACACAAACCCACATTAGGACCCATATGCAGAAGAGTCCATTTCAACTCAGCCCCGTTGGTTTCTCCTCCAGAGCCAGCAGATCTTACCTGTCTTGTCACTTGAAGACAATTGGAATGTGAGCCGGGCTGACCAGGCATCCATCCTTAGGCCCTGCTCTGGAATCGTTATGTACGGGACATCCTGGAGCCGTCCAACGGGTCCTGACTGTCCTGCAGAAGGAATCCTTGTAGTTTGGAGCATCTCAGAACTCCCTTGGGGAAGCCTCCATGGCCTTGTGATGCCCGGCACCTTCATGAAGGGGCCATCATGGACAGGAACCCTATCCTGAGACTACGTCTGAGCCTTACCCTGACGTCAGATGCAAGGGATTTCGATTCAGCTCTACAGAGAGTGCCTTCCATGCCCCCGCCCCGAAATCTAAGCCTAGCTTGTGTTCTCAGACTTCCATCCTCATACTCCTGGCCCACAAGGGCTCAAGTTTGGCAATACTGGAGCCACAATGCAGCAACCTAACTGCCCTACAGAAGAGAAACGTTGCCCTATGGGGCTACCCAGAAACCCCAAATGAGCATCAACCTGCACGCCACTCTACTGTACCCCAATTATACAGTCTACCCTGGGCACTAATGCCCTGTCTGACACAGGCTGATCCCAGAATTCCCTACCAACACCCAGACAGCTGGCCGCACACTGAGCACAACGAACCAGCCATGGCCTTAGTTTGTCATCTCTTCCCAACCTCGTCTTTCAGTCTTCAAAACCTAGACCTTCTCTCCAATCAATGCCCAGGGTTGAACGTGATGCAGAAATCAGAACTCATCCTTCCCCATGGCAAGAAATATTGTGGTTGGCATGTTGTCCAACATTCAGTGTAGGAGAAACCTTGCGGCACATGAGGCCCCACCCATGTTTGATGGCAGCATTGGGCACAAACACACATTGTGACACTCAGCGTGAGCCTTGTCTTCAAATAAGGCCTCTCAGTGGCAGAAGCAAGAGCCCGCAAATTGGGCTTGTGACACCCCTAGGCCCTGAATCTTAGTCAGAGGTCATGATATCCAGTCACCTCTCCTCATTGCTCTGCTCAAGAATCCCTCTTTTGGTGGGAGACCTGGTTAGGATACAGAAAGGTCTCCTACCACCCCAAAAATGACCCCTAACTCTTGGGATTGGGCCAAATCCGCACATTTTGGAGACTCATCCATGGCCCATGAGGCCACACCGTCATTCCACGGCCATCGGTAACACAAAATCCAGACAAAAGCCTGAGCATGTGCCTCACACTCGCCCTTTGTTCATATCCTGAAGATGTTTCCTCATGGTCTGTAGATTGGGCCTGCCATACCTATGTCCCCAATCTTAAGGCGAATTTGTTTTCAAATTTCTGTCCCCACAGTCAGGGCCCATACACCCTCCAGGCTGGGGTCCCTGGTACGACAAATCAGGACTTTGCCTGTTCTCTCCAAGGGAATTCTGCCCATTCCATTTGCCACAGCCATACAAATTAGGAGAAACCTCCAAAGCACCCGAGGCCATCCAAATAGTGTAGGCCGCCCAGGAAAAACAGAGGCGATCTGACACCAGCAGAGGGCTGCCTCCACTCAGACCCGTAGACAGATGTCCACAGAGAAGAAGATTGAACCGGACAGGCCCTTAGGCCGCAATCGGATCCATTGCTTTAGTTTCCAGGCATCTCTCCTCAGAGGCCTGGTTTCTAATATCAGCATATGGGGTTTTCCTGAGGCTCTATCAGAGCAATTCTCATCTCCACATGGGAAACTTGCATGTTGGAGCTGTGTAAAAACCTCACGTTAGGAGAATCCTTCAGGGCCCCAGTGCCACCACCCCATTTCAAGGTCTGCATGGACAAAAACCCACATTGAGACCTATTTGCAGGAGAGTCCATTTCAACTCAACCCCCTCACTTCCTCTACAAGAGCCAACCGATTGAACCTGTCTTGTCACTAGGAGACAATTGGAATGCGAGGCGGGCTGCCAAGGCATACATCCTTAGAACTGTGCTCTGGAGTCCTTCCGTATGGGATGTCCTGGAGCACTCCAACAAGTCTCCAATGTCCTGCAGAAGGAATCCTTGCGGTTTGGAGCATCTCAAAACTCCCATCAGGGGAAAAACTCCATGGTCTCGTGTTGCTCTGTCCCCTTCATGAAAGGGCCATCATGGACAGAAAGTCCAATCTGAACCAACATCTGATACTCACCCTGACTTCAGATGCATGGGATCTTGATTCAGCTCTGCAGAGTGTGTCTGCCATGCCCTCGCCCCAAAACCTAAGCCTCTCTTGTGTTCTCAGACTTCTGTCCTCACACTCATGGCCCACAAGCCCTCCAGTTTGGGAATTCAGGAGACAAAGTGCAGCATTCTGCCTGCGCTCCAGAAGAAAAATGTTGCCCTATGGGGCTACCTAGAAACCCCAAATGATTATCAACCTGTATGCCACTGGACTATACCACAATTATACAGTTTACCTTGACACTAATGCCCTGTCTGACACAATGTGAGCACCGACCTCCCGACCTGCACCCAGACAGCTGGATGTACACTGAGCATATTGGACCTTCCATGGCCTTAGCTCGTCATCTCTACCCAACCTAGCTTTTCAGGTTTCAGAACCTAGACCTTAACTCCAATCAAGGACCAGGGGTGATCGTGATGCAGAAATCAGAACTCATCCTTCCCCATAACCCTGTTGTTGGCATGTTGTCCACCGTTCAGTGGAGGAGAAACCAGCGTGGCCAATGAGGCCCCACCCATGCTTGAGAGCCGAGAGGGCACAAACACGCATTGTGACCCTCAGCGTGAGGCCTGTCCTCAAGTAAGGTCTTTCAGTGGCTGGACCAAGAGATGGCATATTGGGCTTGCCATCCCCCTAGGCCCCAATTTTCACCCAGAGGTCGGGTTGTCCAATCGCCCCTCCCAAGGTCTTTGCTCTAGAATTTCTCTTTTGGTGGGGCACCTGAAATAACGAAACAGAAATGACTTTCCCATCCCACATATTGACCCCAAACTCTTGGGAACGGGCCAAATCAACAGAGAGGGAGACATGTCCATGGACCATGAGGTCTCCCCGACATTTTACGGCCATCGTTGACACAAAATCCAGAGACAAAAGCCTGAGCAAGCACCTCACACTCGCCCTTTGTGCATATCCTGAAGAGTTCTCCTCACGGTCTGTAGATCGGGCCTGCCATAACTACGTCCCCAAACCTAAGCCGAGTTTGTGTTTTCAGACGTCTGTGCCCACAGCCCTGGCCCACACGCCTTCCATGCTTGGGCCCCTGGAGCCACACCTCAAAACTGTGCCTTCCCTCTCCAAAGGAATTCTGCCCATTCCATTGGCCACAACCTTGCAAATTAAGAGAAACCTCCAAAGTCAATGAGGTGATCCCAATAGTGTAGGCCGCCCAGGACAACAGGGACGATCTGACAACAGCTGAGCAACTACCTCCAATCAGAACTGTAGACAGATGTCCACATAGAAGAAGATTGAACCGGATAGGCCCCTAGGGACCTCCCACTACTGTAAGTCACCCTGGTCAAACAGGGACATTCTGACACAAGCAGACATGCAGAATAATGTCCAAAGAGAAAGAAGATTGAACCAGACAGGCATCTAGACATAATCTGAACTCTTGCTTTGGTTTCTAGGTGTCAATCCTCAGAGGCCTGGGTTTGAAGAACAGCATATGTGGCATTTCTGAGGAACCAAACAGAACCTCTTTCATCTCCACATGGGGAGCTTTCTTATTGGAGCTCTATCAAACCCTTCAGGTAGGCGAATTAGGCAGGGCCCCTGAACCACAAGCATATTCCAAGGTCTCCATGGACACAAACCCTCATTACGACCCATCCTTAGGAGAGTCCATTTGAACTCAGCCCCCTGGGTAGATTTCCCCAGAGCTAGGAGATAAACCATATCTTGTTGCAAATAGCCAATGGGAATGCAAGGTATGCTGTACAGGCATCCATCCTTCGGAACCTGCTCTCCAGTCCGTCCATATGGGACATCCTGCAGCCATCCTACAGAACTCCACTGCCCGCAGAAGGAAACCTTGTGGTTTGGAGCAACTCACAAACTCAGCGTGGGAAAACCACCTTGGCCTCATGATGTCCCCGCTTCATGAAGGGGCCATGATGGACACAAACTCCAGCATCATCCATCGTCTGATAATCACCCTGAATTCAGATGCAGGAGATCTCGATTCAGCTTCTGTAGAGTGAGCCTGCTGTGTCCTTGGCCCCAAACCTTACCCTAGCTTGTGTTTTCAGACTTCTGTCATCATACACCTGGCCCACAAGCCCTCCCGTTTGGAAATTCTGGGGCTACAACGAAGCACTCTGCCAGCCCACCAGAAGAAAAACCTTGTCTATGGGGTTGCCTAGAAACCCCAAATGAGGGTCAATCTGCTTGGACCTTGACAACACCCCAATGGCATAGGCTACCCTAAGCACTAATGCTTTGTCTTACATAGCCTGAACCCAGACCTTCTGACAGACACCAAGACAACTGGCTGCACATCCAGCACATCGGACCCGCCACGGTCTTAGGTCATCATCCCTTCCCAAAGTGGGTTTTCAGGCATCAGAAGCTAAAACTTATCTCCAATCACTGCACAGGGTAGAACCTGATGCACAAGTCAGAACTCCTCCTTCCCCATGGCAGGAAACCATGCTGTTGGCAGTGAGTCAAACCTTCAGTGTAGGAGAAACTTTCATGGCCCATGAGACCACGCCCATGCTTGAGGGACGCCTTAGGAACAAACACACATTGTGACCCTCAGTGTGAGTCCCTTATTCAAGTAATTTCTCTCAGTGGCTGGACCAAGAGCCTGCATATGGAGCTTGCCATGCCCATAGGGACCCAGGTCTAACAAGATGGCAGGTATTCCAGTTGTCAGTACCCACTGCTCTGCTCTAATATCTCTCTACTGGGGGGACACCTGTGGCAGAAAACAGTATTCTCCCCTTCCCACAGAATGACCCCAACCAATTGGGAGCTGGCAAATCACCAGAGAGGGAGACTCTTCCATGGCCCATGAGAAAACGCCTACATTAAATGGCCATTGTGGACACAACTCCCAGAGACAAAAGCCTGAGACACTGCCTCCCACTCGCCCTCCTTTCATATCCAGAGGAGCTCCCCTCACGAACTGAAGATCAAGCCTGCAATAACCTTGGCCTCAAACCTGAGCCACCTTTGTGTTTTTGGACATCTGTCCCCACAGCCCTGGCCCACACAGCCTCAAGGCAGGGTCCTCTGGAACCACACCACAGGACTGTGCCTGCTCTTTCCTAGGAAACTGTGCCCATTTAATTGGCCACAACCCTACAGAATAGGAGAAACCTCAAGGCCCCCGAGGACATCCCACTACTGTAAGCCACCCTGGACAAACAGGGGCATTCTGACACAAGCTGAGCAACTACCTCCATGCAGACTCGCAGACAGATATCCAAATAGACAGAATATTTAACCGGACAGGACCCTAGGCCCTAATATGTACTCTTACTTTGGTTTCCAGGTGTCACTCCTCAGAGGCCTGGGTTCAAAGACCAGCATTTATGGCTTTCCTGAGGCACCAAACAGAACACCTCTCACCTCCACATGGGAAGCTTCCTTGTTGGAGATGTGTCAAACCCTTCGGGTTGAGAATCCTGCAGAGTCCCTGAGTCACAGCCACATTCCAAGGTCTCCATGGCCATCAACCTACATTATGAACCATCCTCAGCAAAGTCCATTTAACTCAGCCCTTTGGGTATCTTGCCCAAGAGCCCACAGATTGAACCTGCCCTGTCCCAAGCAGCCAGTGGGAATGTGAGCTGGCGTTTCCAGGCATCCATGCTTATACCCCTGCTCTCGAGTCTTTCCTCATGGGGCATCGTGGAACCACCCAATAGGACTCGACTGTCCTGCAGAAGGAAACCTTGAGGTTTGAAGTAGCTCACAACTCCCAGTGTAGGGAAACCTCCCTGGCTTCATGAAGCCCCCACTCCATTCAGGAAGGGGCCATCATGGACACAAACTCCAGCCTGAGGCAACGTCTCCTACTCGCCATGACCTCAGATGCAGGAGATCTCGATTCAGCCTCTGCAGAGTGGGCCTGCCGTGCCCTCGGCCCCAAACCTAACACCAGCTTGTGTTTTCAGACTTCCTTCCTCACACTCCTGGCAAAAAAAAACCCTCAGACTGGAAATTCTGGAAACACAATGCAGCCCTCTGCCTGCCCACCAGAAGAAAAACGTTGCCTATGGGGCTTTCCAGAAACCCCAAATGAGGATCAACCTGCTTGGGCCTCAACCGCACACTGATTGGATAGGCTGCCCTGAACACTAATGCTCTGTCTGACACAGCCTGAGGCCCAACGTAGCACATTGGACACGCCATGGCCTTAGGCCATCATTTCTTATCAACCTGAGTTATCAGATATCTGAACCTATAAATTATATCAAATCCCCCACAGCGGGGTACCTGAAGCACATATCAGAACTCCTCCTTCCCCATGGCCGTAAAGCTTGCTGGTGGCATGGAGTCACACCTTCAGGGTAGGAGAAACCATCATGGCCCCTGAAGCCACGCCCAAACTTGAGTGCCGCCTTGGGCAGAAACTCGCATTGTGACCCTCAGCGTGAGCCCCATGTCGAAGTAAGGCCTCTCAGGGCCTGGACCAAGAGCCCCCATATGGGGCTTTCCAAGCCCCTATGTTCCCAATCCTCATCAGAGTTCAAGTTTTCCAGTCGCCCGTACCTGGGGCTCTGCTCTGGATTCCCTCTCTTGGAGAGACACCTGAGCCAGACAACAGGACTCCAACCTTCCCACAAAATGACCCCAAACTCTTGGGAGCTGTGACAAATCGTCAGAGAGGGAAATTCGTCCATAGCCCCTGAGGCCACCCCTACAATCCACGGCTATCCTGGACACAACATCCAGAGAAAAAAGCCTGAGGGAACGCCTCCCACTCTCCCTTCTTTCATAAGCCGAGGAGCTCCCCTCTCGGTCTGTAGATCCAGCCTGCCGTACCCTCGGCACCACACCTAAGCCAAGTTTGTGTTTTCAGACCTCTGTGCCCACAGCCTGGACCCACACAACCTCCAGGCAGTGGCCTCTGGAGCCACACAGAAGGACTGTGCCTGTCCTCTCCAAAGATACTGTGCCAAATCCATTGACCACAATGCTACAGGTTAGGAAAAACCTCCAAGGCCCCTGAGGCATTCCCGATAGTGTAGGCTGCTCTGGACAAAGAGGGGCACTCTAACACCAGCTGAGCAACTATCTCCGCTTATACACGTATACAGTGTCCCCAGAGACAGAAGATTAAAACGGACAGGGCCCTAGACCTTAATCTGAACCCTAGCTTTGGATTCCAGGTGTCCCTTCTCAGAGGACTGATTTCAACGACCAGCATATGGGCTTTTCTGAGGCACCAAACCGAATCTCTCTCGTTTCCACATGGGGATATTTCTTATTGGAGCTGTATAAAACCCTTCGGGTAGGCCAAATCTGCAGGGCCCCTGAACCACAAGCATATTCCAAGGTCTCCATGGACACAAACCCACATTATGACCCATCCTCAGGATCGTACATTTGAACTCAGCCCCCTGGGTAGCTTGCCCCAGAGGCAGCAAATCAAACATGCCTTGTCACTAATAGCCCATGGGAATGCTAGGCAAGCTATACAGGCATCCATTCTTCGAACCCTGCTCTCTAGTCCTTTCGTATGGGACATCCTAGAGCCATCCAACAGGACTCAACTATCCCTCAGAAGGAAACCATGTCGTTGGGAGCAACTCACAAACTCAGTGTGGGAAATCTTCCTTGGCCTCATGAGGCCCCCACTTCATGAAGGTGTCATCATGGACACAAACTCCAGCCTCAGCCAACGTCTAATCCTCATCCTGACTTCAGGTGCAGGAGATTTCGATTCAGCCTCTGCAGAGTAAGCCTGCCATATCGTTGGCCCCAAACCTCACCCCAGCTTGTGTTTTCAGACTTCCGTCCTCACACTGCTTTCCCACAAGCCCTCCTGATTGGGAATTCTGGGGTCACAGCGAATCACTCTGCCTGCCCACCAGAAGAAAAAAATTGTCTATGGCATTGCGCAGAAACCCCAAATAAGGATCAACCTGCTCGGCCCTCAGCAACACCCCAATTGCATATGCTACCCTAATCACTAATGCTCTGTCTTACATAGCCTGAGCCCAGAGCTTCCAACAGACACCGAGACAACTGACCGCACACCCAGCACATCAGACCTGCCATGGTCTTAGGCCATTCATCCCTTCCCTTTGACCTGCATGTCTTCCGTGAGTTATTTTCTGAGGCTGCGTCTGACTGTGCATTTTTCTGGAGTGGCCTATGAATTTGGGGTCGGTTCAGGGGCCTTGTAGTTTTCTCCTAATCTGGTGGCTTTTGGAAACTGAGACGGCAGAGTTTCCTCGGGAGAGCAGGCCCAGTGATGTGTTGTGGTCCTGGAGGCCCCGTCCTGGAGTGTAAATGGGTCAGGACTTTGGTTCCAAAGTCTTCAGACACAAACTCAGGTAAGAGTTAGGGGCGAGGTGATGGCAGGCCCGATCTGCAGACCCTGAGGGCAGCTCTTCGGAATGTGAAATTCGGAAGGCTGGGAGGCAGGAGCACAGGATTTTCTGTCTGGATTGTGTCTAAGATGGCCATGGAATGGAGAGGTGGCCTCATGGGTCCATGTGAGATTCTACCTCTCTGGCGATTCTACCCGGCACCCAAGAGTTTGGTGTCTTTTGGGGGGATGGAGGGAGTGTGGTTTTCTGTGTCAGGGATCCCATCCAAATAGGCATTCCATAAATAGGTTCTGGGTCTGGGAGCCTGGAAAACCCCAACAAGGCTTAGGATTTGGGCCTAGGTGCATGACAGGCCCGCTCTGTGGGGTCCTGGTCTAGCTCCCGAGGGGGCTTGTTCGAAAGGGGTCTCAGTCTGAGGGTCACAATGCCTGTTTGTGCCCAGATGCCCATCCTGAGTTGGCGTGTTCTCACGGGCCATGCACCTGGATCCCACTCTGAGGGCTGGACAGCCATATCAGCATTCAGCTTTACTGCCATGGGGAAGGAAGAGTACTCTTTTGGGCTTCAGTGTGACCCATGGGCATGAATTTGAGCTATGTTCTGGGACAGGTACCTGAATACCCAGATGGCTTTGAGATGAGGTCCTTGGGCTGAGGAAGTACCCACATGCAGGATATGGGGCCCACTGTCTGGGTGGCTGACAGGAGGTTGGGCTTGAGCTGTGTCTAACAGAGCATTCGTGCAGAGGGTGGCCTAAGATGTTGGGGTGCCATTGAGAGCTGTGTAACTGGATCCTCATGTGGGATTTCTGCACAGACCCATAGGGCACTACTTTCTGGTTGGCAGGCAGAAGGTTGCATTGCGGATCCAGAATTCCCAATATGGAGGGCTTGCAGGCAAGGAGTGTGAGGACAGAAGTCTGAAAACATAAGCTACTGTTAAGCTCAGTGCCGAGCACAAAGACGTTCCAATGTACAGCGGTTGTTTCGAGGTCTCAAGCACGTGGGCGAGGGTCAGATGTCTGATCACGCTGGAGTTAGTATCCATGATGGCCAACGAATGGTGGGTTGACCTCAAGAAGCCTTGGACGTTTTCCCAAGCTAGAGCTTGTGAGCTGCTCCAAACATCAAGGTGTCCTACTGCGGGAGAGGAGAAATCTACTTACAGGGCTCCAGGGTCCCCCACATGGAAGATCTGATAGCAGAGCTCTGTGAATGGATGCCTGGGAAGCCAACCTCGCTTTACCATTGCAGCCGAGGAACAGGGAAGGCTTGATTCAATGACACTGATTCCAAGTTCCAAGTGATCTGCGTTGACGGAAGTTCTCAGTCTAATGGGTCCCAAAGCTGCTTGGTGTCCAGGGAGACCATAGAATGTGGTGGTGGCTCTCCAGCCATGCTGGGTTTTCTATCCTAAGGATTAGACCCAGTACCCAGGAGCCATGTTTCCTTCCGGGGACAGGAGGCGTTCTCTTGTATGGCTCACGGACCACAGGTTGGACCAAATGTTCAGTTTCCAGAACAGGCCGCTGGGGAGAGAGGCCTCAAAATCTGAGCTAGGATTCTGATGAGGACCTAGGGGTATGGCAGGTTCAATCTTTGGACTCAGTGATACTGGCCTGCGTTTCTTCCTGGAGGTAGGTGCTGAGGCTGTGTCAGACTGTGCATTTTTTTGAGAGCGGCCTATGAAATTGGGGTGGGCTCAGGGGCCTTGCAGTTTTCTCCTAATCTGGAGGGTTTGGGCAACTGAGACGGGCAGAGTGTCCTCGGGAGAGCAGGCCCAGTGATGTGGTGTGGTTCTCATGTCTCCATCCTGGAGGGCATGTGGCTAAGGCCTCTGGGACCAAAGTCTTCAGACAAAAAATGGGGTAAGAGTGAGGGGCGAGCTGATGGCGGCCCGATCTGAAGACCCTGAGGGCAGCTGCTTGGGATTTGAAATTCGTGAGGCTGGGAGGCAGTAGAAAAGGCTTTTCTGTCTGGATTGTGTCTAGGATGGTCTCAGAATGGTGGAGTGTCCTTATGTGTCCATGGGAGATTCTTCCTATCTGGGGATTCTGCACAGCATCCAAGAGTTTGGTGTCTTGCTGGGGGAAGGAGAGAGCACAGTTTACTGTGTCAGGGTTCCTGTCAAAACAGGGATTCCAGAGATGGGTTCTGCGTCCTTGTCCATGGATACCCACACAAAGGCTTAGGATTTGCGCCTGCGGGCATGACAGGCCGGCTCTGTGGGCTCCTGGTCCAGCTCACACAGGGACTTGTTGGAAGTAGGTCTCAGGGTGAAGGTCACAATGCCTGTTTGTGCCAGATTCCCATCCTGAGTGGGCATTATCTCTTGTTACATGGACCTGGGTCCCAATCTGAAGGTTGGACAACCATCTCAACATTTAGTTTTCATGCCATGGGGAAGGAGGAGTACTCTTTTCTGCTTCAGGTTCCACCATGCCCAGGAATTTGTGCTATGTTCTGGGACAGGTACCTGAATACCCAGGTTGGTCGAGGACTCAGGTCAAGGAAGGTCACACCTGCAGGATATAGGGGCTTCTATCTGGGTGGCTGCCAGGAGGTCGGGGCTCAGGCTGTGTCAGACAGAGCATTAGTGCACAGGGTGGCCTATGATATTGGGGTGCCATAGAGAGCCGTGCAGGTGGATCCTCATGTGGGGTTTCTGCACAGACCAATAGGGTACTTCTTTCTGGTGGGCAGGCAGAAGGCTGCATTGTGGCTCCTAAATTCCCAATATGGAGGGCTTGCAGGCGAGGAGTGTGAGGACAGAAGTCTGAAAACACAAGGTACGGTTAAGCTTAGTGCCAAGCAAATGGCTTTTCCAATGTGCAACAGTTGTTTTGAGATCTCCAGCACCTGAGTATGGGCAAGGGTCAGAGGTTGGCTCACGATGGAGTTTGTATCTATGATGGCCAACGAACGAAATATCCAGAACCTGAGTAAGGATGGATGTCAGATGTTTGCTCACACTGGAGTTTGTGTCTATAATGACCCACAAATGGAGGAGTGATGTCAAGAGGCCATGGAGAATTCCCCATGCTGATGCATGTGTGATGCTCCAAACAGCAAGGTTGTTTTTTCTACTGGACAAGTGGAGTCTGGTTTGTTTGCTTCAGGGTCCCTCATGTGAAATGTATGGGTAGCAGAACTCTTCTGCATGGATGATGGAAAGCACACCTCCATTGACCAATGCAGCTGAGGAACATGGCAGGATCATTCTAGTGCTCTGGGGTGAAGTATCAAGGCCTTCAGTTGACATGGAATCTCTTGCAGATGGGTAACTATGCTGGTTTGTTACCAGGTAGATCTTAGAATGTGTTGGTGGATAAGGTGCCATGCAGGATTCTCCTACCATGAGGGTTTAATACAGGTCGAAGAGCATGGTTTCCTCTGGGGACAGGAGCTGTATTGTTGTGTGGCTCATGGACTACATGTTGTATCATAAGTTTGTATTCGAGAATAGGCCTCTGAAGTCAGATGCCTGGCAACCTAATCTAGGGTTCCAATGAGGTCCTAGGGGCATGACAGTTTCAATCTTGAGACTCAGGACAGTTGCCTTGTGTGTCTGCTTGGATGTAGGTGATTAGGGCGTTTCAGATTGTGCATTTGCATCCAGAGAAGCCTCCAATATTGTGGTAAGCTCAGGGGCTTTGCAGATTTCTCCTAATCTGGATGGTTTTGGCAACTGTGATGGGCAAATTTTCCTTGGGGATGCCAGGCACAGTCCTGTAGTGTGGCTCCAGAGACTGCATCCTGGAGGGCATGTGAGCCATGGTTTGGAGAGAAGTCTGCAAACCGAAACATGGGTTAGGTTTAGTGGCGAGGTTTTCACAGGGCAATGCATAGACCTGGAGGGCTGCTTCTCAGGAACAGTAATTTGGGTGACTTGAAGGCAGAAGCACAGGCTTTTTTATCTGGATTGTGTTTCCAGGATGGCCTCGGAATGCAGGTGTGGTCTCATGGGTCCATGGGAGATTTTTCCTCTCTAAAGATACTGGCGGTTCCCAAAAGATTGATGGCTTTTCGGGGTGGGAAGAGTGCTGTTTTCCATCTTAGGGGTGCCCCAACACAGGGATTCCAGAGACGGGCTCTGGGTCTTGGCGAATGGAAAATCCAACCAAGTGTTAGGATTTAGGCCTATGGGCGTACCAGGCCTGCAACACGGGATCCTGGTGGTGAACTGAGAGGGCTTGTTTGAAAGCGTGCTCAGGCTGAGGGTCACAATGCCCTCAGTTTGTGAACAGGGCGGACATTGGGAGTGGGTGTGGTCCCATTGCCCATTTGCTGGTTCCCACCCTGAGGGATGGACACACATTCCAATGCCCAGATTTCCAGCCATGGGGAATGAGGAGTTCTCTATTGGGCTTCAGGTTTCCTTATTGGAAGGGATTCCAGCAAATGTCTGGGGACAGATGTCTGAATACTAAGAATGGGTAGAAATGACAGATTTGGGCCATGGCCTTTCTCACAGGCTGGATACGGGCCCCACTCTATGTGTGGCTGACACGAGGTCTGGGCTCAGGCTGTCAGACACAGCACTAGTGGCCATGGCAGCCTATATATCGGGGTTCCCTCGAGGGCCGTGCAGATTGATCCTCATGTGGGGTTTCTGGGCAGACTCTCCAAGCACTTCTTTCTATGGGTCAGGCAGAATGCTGCGTTTTGGCTCCAGAATTCCATATCAAGAGGGCTTGGGGACAAGTAGGGTGAGAATGCAATTGTAAACACCAGCTATGCTTAAATTGAGTGCCAAGCGTAGGTCAGTTCCAATGTGCAGCAGCTTATACAAGATATCCAGCACCTGAGTAAGGGCAGATGTCAGATGTTTGCTCACACTCGAATTTGTGTCTATGATGACCAACAAATGGAGGGGTGACTTCAAGAGGCCATGGAGGATTACCTACGATTAGGATTGTGAGATGCTCCAAATAACAAGGTTTCCTTCTAATGGGCAGGAGGGATCTGGTCTGTTTCCTCCAGGGTCCCCCATGTGGAAAGTTTGGCTAGTAGAGGCCTCCTGCATGGATGACTGGAAAGCAGATGTCCAATGTCCATTGCAGCTGAGGAACATGACAGGTTCGTTTTGGTGGTTCTTGGGCCAAGTATCAAGTAATTGAGTTGACATGGAATCTCTTGCAGAGGTGTTCCAATACTGGTTTGTTACCAAAGAGGTCTTAGAATGTGCTGGTGGCTAAGGGGCCATGAAGGGTTCTCCTACTCTGAGGGTTTGGCACAGGTCGAAGTGCACAGTTTCCTTCTTGGGAGAGGAGATGTTCTGTTTTGTGGCTCAGGGTACATATGTTGTATCCCAACTTGGTATTCAAGAACAGGCCTCTGAGTACAGATGCTTGACACCTAATCTAGGGTTCCAATGATGTCCTATGAGCACGTCAGGTTCAATTTTCTAAGGACCATTGACTTGGGTGTCTGTCTGGATGTAGGTGATCAGGGTGTTTCAGACTGTGCCTTTGCATCCAGAGCCAATTCTAATATTGGGGTGGGCTCAGGGGCCTTGCAGGTTTCTCCTAATCTGGAGGCTTTGAGCAACTGTGATGGGCACAGTTTCCTTGGGTATGGCAGGCCCAGTCCTGTGGTGTGGCTCCAGAGACCCTGTTCTGGAGGGCATGAGAGCCATGGTTTTGGGAGGGAAGTCTGCAAACACTAATTTGGGTTAGAGTTAGTGGCGAGGTGATCGGAGTTCCAATGCATAGACCTAGAAGGCAGCACGTCAGGGACTATAATTGGGGTGACTAGAAGGCTGTAGCACAGGTTTTTCTATCTGGATTGTGTGTCTTGGATGGGCTCGGAATGTAGGTGTAGTCTCATGGTTCAATGGGAGACTTTTCCTCTCTTTAGGATCCTGGTGGTTCTCCATAGATTGGTAGCTTTTTCGGAGAAGAAAAGAGTGCTCTTTTCCATCTTAGGGGTGCCCCAAAACAGGGATTCCAGAAAAGGCTTCTGTGTCTGGGCGCCTGGAATATCCCACCAAGGGTTAGGATTTGGGCCTAGGGGTGTTCCAGGCCTGCAATGCAGGATGCTAGTGGTGCAACTGAGAGTGCTTGTTTGAAAGCTTGCTCAAGGTGAGGGTCACCATGCCTGTTGGTGCCCAGGGCGGCCCTCAGGAGTGGGTGTGGTCTCATTGGCTATACAGCTGGCTCCCACTTTGAGGGTTGGACACCCATCCTAACAGCCAGGCTTCCTTCCATGGAAAGAGAAGTTCTCTATTGTGCTTCAGGTACCACCATTGACAGGGTTTCCAGAAAAGGTCAGGGGAAAGATGCCTGAATACCAAGATGTGTAGAGATGACGGACTTGTGCCATGGCCAGTCTCACATGTTGGTAATGGGGCCCACTCTCTTGGTGGCTGACACTATGTCGGGCCTCATGCTCTGTCAGACCCAAAACTAGTGGCCAGGACAGTCTATAAATCAGGGTTCCCTTGAGGGCTGAGCATCTTTATCCTCATGTGGGGTTTCTGGGCAGACTCACCAGGCACCTCTTCTTTCTATGGGGAATTCATAATGCTGCACTGTGGCTCCAGAATTCCCTAACATGAGGTCTAGTGGACTAGTAGGCTGAGGATGATTTGTAAAAGTAAGCTAGGGCTCAGTTAAGTCCCAAATGGAAAGCAGTTCCAATGTGCAGCGGCTTATTCCACATATCCAGCAACCAATTAAGAGCAGATGTCAGATATTTGCTCACACTGTACTTTATGTCTATGATGACTGACAAATGGAGGGGTGGCATCAAGAGGCTATGGAGGATTTCCCATGCCAAAGCTTGTGAGATGCTCCAAACAGCAAGGTTTCCTTCTATAGGACAGTTGGAGTCTTGTTTGTTTGTTCCAGGGCCCGCCATGTGGAAAGTAAGGGTATCAGAGCTCTCCCACATGGATGCCTGGAAAGCACAACTCCATTTTCCTTTGCAGTTTAGGAACATGACAGGTTTGTTCTGGTGGTTCTGGGATGAAGTACCCAGGCCTTGAGTTGACCAGAAACTCTTGAAGTTTGGTCACAATGCTGGTTTGTTATGAGGGAGTTCTTAGAATGTTCTGGTGGCTAATGTACCATGCAGGATTCTCATACACTGAGGATTTGGCACAGGTCAAAGAACACGGTTTCCTTCTTTGGAAAGGAGATGTTCTGTTGTGGGGCCCAGAGACAAAGTGATGTATCCTAACTTGGTATTCCAGAAAAGCCCCTGAGGACAGATGCCTAAAATCCTAATCTAGGGTTCTAATACAGTCATAGGGGCATGTCAGGTTCAATCTTCTGACTCAGGACCATTGACTTGGCTGTCTGCCTCGATGTAGGTTATCCGTTGTTTCAGACTGCGCATTTGCATTCAGAATGGATGCCAATATTGGGGTTGGCCAAGGGGCCTTGCAGGTTTCTCCTAATCTGGAAGGTTTGGGCAACTGTGATGGGTACAGTTTCCTTGGTGATGGCAGCACAGTCCTGTGGTGTGGCTCCAGAGACACCATCTAGTTGGCCAATTGATCTATGTTCTTTGGAGTGAAATCTGAAAACAAAAATTCTGGATTGGGTTAGTGGTGTGGTGGTCACAGGCCCAATGTGTGGACCTGTAGGGCAGCTCCTCAGGAACTGTAATTGGGATGATGAGAAGGCAGTAGCACAGACTTTTCTATCAGGATTGTGTGCCTAGGATGGCCTCGGAATGCAGGTGTGGTCTCATGAGTCCATGGGACCTTTTCCTCTCTAAGGATCCTGACGGGTCCCCATAGTTTGATGGCATTTTCAGGGAAAGGAAGATTGCAGTTCTCTATCTTAGGGGTGCCCCAAAAAGGGATTCCAGAGGCGGGCTCTGGGTATGGGCGCCTGGAAAATCCCACTAAGTGTTAGGATTTGGGCCTAGGGGCATAACAGAACTGCAATGCATGATCCTGGTGGTGTAACTGAGAGGGCTTGTTAGAAAGCAAGCTGAGGGTCGCAATGCCTGTTTGTGCCCAGGGCAGCCCTCAGGAGTGGGCGTGGTCTCAGTGGCCAGGTAGCTGGATCCCACTTTGAGGGTTAGACACACATCCCAACAGCCAGGTTTCCTGCCATGGGGAAGGAAGAGTTCTCTATTGTGCTTCGGCTTCCCTCATTGGCAGGGATTCCAGCAAAGGTCCGGAGACAGGTGCCTGAATACAAAGGACGGTTAGAGATGACGGAAGTGTGCCATTGCTGGACCAACATGCTAGATATGCGGCCTGCTCTCTGGGTGGTTGACACTAGGTCAGGGCTCAGGATCTGACAGGCACAGCACTAGTGGCCAGGGCAGCCTATAAATCGGGGTTTCTTCGAGGGATGAGCAGATTGATCCTCATTTGGTGTTTCTGGGCAGACTCACCAGGAACTTCTTCTTTCTATGGGGTAGGCAGAATGCTGCACTGTGGCTTCAGAATTCCCTATCAAGAGGCTTTAGGGACCGGTATGGTGAGGATAGAATAGTAAACACAAGCTACGGTTCAATTCAGTGCCAAGCAGAAGGCAGTTCCAATATGTAGCGGCTGATTTGAGATACCCAGCACCTGGTTAAGTTCGGATATTAGATGTTTGCTCACACTGGAGTTTGTGTTTATGATGACCAACAAAAGGAGGGGTGACGTCATGAAGCCATTGGAGGATTTCCCATGATGAGCTTGTGAGTTGCTCCAAACAGAAAGGTTTCCTTCTACTGGACAGGTGAAGTCTGGTTTGTTTTTTCCAGGGTCCTCCATGTGGAAAGTTTGCTTAGCAGAGCTCTCCCGCATGGATGTCTGGAAAGCACACCTCCATTGACCATTGCAGCTGAGGAATATGGCAGGTTCATTCTGGTGGCTCTGGGGCAAAGGACCAAGGCCTTGTTTGAAATGGAATCTCTTGCAGATGGGTCACAATGATGGCTTGTTACCAGGGAGATCTTAGAATGTGCTAGTGGCCAAGGTGTGGTGCAGGATTCTCCTGCCCTGAAGGTTTGTCACAGGTCGAAGAGCACGATTTCCTTCTCGGGACAGGAGATGTTCTGTTGTGTGGTCCAGGTACAACATGTTGTATCTTAAGTTGGTATTCCAAAACAGGTCTCTGAGGACAGATGCCTAAAATCCTAATCTAGGGTTCCAAGAGGTCCTAGGGGCATGTCAAATTCAACCTTGTGACTCAGGACCATTCACATGGTTGTCTGCCTGGATGTAGGTGATCAGGGTGTTTCAGACGGTGCATTTGCTTCTAGACCACCCGCCATTATTGGGATGGGCTCAGGGGCCTTGCAGGTTTCTCCTTATCTGGAAGGTTTGGGCAACTCTGACGTGCACAGTTTCCTTGAGAATGGCAGTACAGTCCTGTTGTGTGGCTCCAGAGACCCCATCCTGAAGGGCATGTGAGCTATGGTTTTGGAGAGAAATCTGTAAACACAAATTCAGGTCCGGGTTAGTAGAGAGGAGTTGGCAGACCCAATGAAAAGACATGCAGGGAAGCTCATCAGGAACTGTAATTAGGGTGATGGGAAGGCAGTAGCACTGGCTTTTTTTTTTCTGGATTGTGTATCCAAGATGGCCTCTGGATGTGGTCTTATGGGGCCATGGGAGACATTTCTCTCTAAGGATCCTGGTGGCTCTCCATAGTTTGGTGGCTTATTCAGTGAGGGAAGAGTCTAATTTTCCATGTTAGGGGTGCCCCTATACAGGGATTCCAGAGATGGGCTCTGTGTCTTGGCGCCTGGAAAATCCCACCAAGGGCTAAGATATCAGGATAGGTGCATACCAGGCCTGCAATGCAGGATCCTGGTGGTGCAACTGAGTGGGCTTGTATGAAAACATGCTCAGGCTGAGGGTCATAATGCCTGTTTGTGCCCAGGGCGGCCCTCATTTTTCGTGTGGTCTCATTGGCCATGCAGCTGGCTCCCACTTTGAGGGCTGGACACCCATCCCAACAGCCAGATTTACTGCCATGGGGAAGGAGTTCTCTATTGTGCTTCAGGTTCCCCCTATGGCAGGGATGTCAGCAAAGGTCAGGAGACAGGTGCCTGAATACCAAGGATGGGTAGAGATGACAGACTTGGACTATGGCTGTTCCAACATGGTAGATATGTGCACCGCTCTCAGTGTGGCTGACACTAGGTCTGGGCTCAAAGTCTGTCAGACATAGTACTAGTGGCCAGGGTAGCCAATAAATCAGGTTTCCCTTGAGAGCCGAGCAAATTGATCATTTTATGGGGTTTCTGACTCACCAGAAACTTCCTCTTTCTAGGGGGAAGACAGAATGCTGAGTTGTGGCTCCAGAATTCCCTATCAAGAGGGCTTGGGGTCCAGTCAGGTAAGGATTGAATTGTAAACACAAGCTATGGTTCAATTCAGTGCCAAGCGGAAGGCAGTTCCAATGTGAAGTGGCTTATTCAAGATACCCAGCACATAAGTAAGGTGGAATCAGATGTTTGCTCACACTGGAGTTTCTGTCTATGATGACCATCAATTAGAGGGGTGGCTTCAAGAGGCCATGGAGGATTTCCCAAGCTGAGGCTTGTAAAATGCTCCAAACAGCACGGTTTCCTTCTACTGGGCTGGTGTAGTCTGGTTTGTTTGCTCCAGGCTCCTCCATGTGGAAAGATTTGGTAGCAGATCTCTCCCACATGGATGCCTAAAAAGCATACCTCCATTGACCATTGCAGCTGAGGAACATGGCAGGATCATTCTGGTGGCTCTGGGGCAAAGTACTAAGGCCTTGAGTTGACATGGAATCTCTTGCAGATGGGTCGCAATGCTGGCTTGTTACCAGGGAGAACTTAGAATATGCTGGTGTCTAAGGTGTCATGCAAGACTCTCCTACCCTGAGGGTTTGGCAAAGGTCGAAATGCATGGTTTCCTTCTGGGGACGGGAGATACTCTGTTGTGAGGCTCAGGGACCACCTGTTGTATCATAAGTTGGTATTCCAAAACAGGCCTCTGAGGACAGATGTTTGCAAACCGAATCTAGGGTTCCAATGAGGTCCTAGGGGCATGTCAGGTTCAATCTTCTGATTCAGGACCATCGACTTGGCTCTCTGCCAGGATATAGGTGATCAGGGTGTTTCAGACAGCACATTTTTGCCCAGAGCAGCCGACAATATTCGACAATGGGCTCAGGGGCCTTGCAGGTTTCTCCTAATCTGGAAGGTTTGGACAAATGTGATGGGCACTATTTCCTTGGGGATGGTAGCCACAGTCCTGTGGTGTGGATCCAGAGACTGTATTTTGGAGGGCATGTGAGCCTTGGTTTTGGGAGAGAAGTTGTAAACACAAATTCGGATTTGGGTTAGTGACATGGTGATCGCAGGCCCAATGCATATACCTGGTGGCAGCTCGTCAAGAACTGTTATTAGGATGGCTGGAAGGCCATAGCAAGGCTGTTCTATCTGGATTGTGTGTCCAGGATGGCCTCGGAATGTAGATGTGGTCTCATGGGTCCATGGGAGACATTTCCTCTCTAAGGATCCTGGTGGCTCTCCATAGTTTGGTGCCTTTTTCGCGGAGGGGAAGAGTGCACTTTTCCATCTTAGGGGTCCCCCAACACAGGGATTCCAGAGACGGGCTCTGTGTCTGGGTGCCTGGAAAATCCCACCAAGGGTTAAGATTTGGGCGTAGGGCCATACCAGGACTGCAATGCAGGATCCTGGTGGTGCAACTGAGAGGGCTTGTTTGAAAGCATGCTCAGGCCGAGGGTCACAATGTCTGCTTGTGCGCAGGGCAGCCCTCAGGAGTGGGCGTGGTCTCATTGGCCATGCAGCTGGCTCCCACTTCGAGTTTTGGACACCCATCACAATAGCCAGGTTTTCCTTCCTTGGGGAAGAAGGAGTTCTCTATTTTTCTTCAGGTCCCCCCAATAGCAGGGATTCCAGCAAAAGTCTGGGGACAGATGCCTGAATACCAAGGATGGGTAGAGATGATGGGGTAGGGCCATGGTCCGTCCCACATGCTAGATATGGGTCCCGATCTTTAGGTGACTGACCCTAGGTCGGGGTTCAGTCTCTGTCAGACACAGCACTAGTGGCCAGGGAAGCCTATAAATCGGAGTTCCCTCAATGTCTGAGCAGACTGATCCTCATGTGAGGTTTTTGGGAAACATTACATGGCACTTCTTTTTTCTATGGGTAAGGCAGAATGCTGTGTTGTGGCTCTATAATTCCCTTTCAAGAGGCCTTGGGGACCAGTAGCATGAGGAGGGAATTGTAAACACAAGCTGCAGTTAAATTCAGTGGGAAGCAGAAGGCAGTTTCATTGTGCTGTCTTTTATTTGAGATATCCAGCACCTGAGTAAGGGCATATATCAGATGTTTGCTCTCACTGGATTTTCTGTCTATGATGACCGACATATGGAGGGGTGGCATCAAGTGGCCATGGAGGATTTCACATGCTAAGGATCCTTAGAGAGGAAGTGTTTCCCATGGACCCATAAGACTACACCTTCATTCCGAGGCCATCCTGGACACTTAATCCAGATAGAAAAGACTGTGCTACTGACTACTAGTCACCCTAATTACAGTCCCTGATGAGCTGCCCTCCAGGTCTATGCATTGGGCCTGTGATCACCTCGCCACTAACCCTAACCCGAATTTGGTTTTGCAGACTTTTCTCTGAAAACCATGGCTCATATGCCCTCCAGGATGGGGTCTCTGGAGCCACAGCACATGTTGTGCCGGCCATACAACCTGTGGTCCCTGAGCCACACAAAAGAACATCTCCTGTCCCCAGAAGGAAACCAGGTCTTCGACCTGTACAAAACCCTCAGGGTAGGAGAATCTTGCACCGCACATTAGACACCAGCACATTCTAAGATCTCCCTGGTAACAAACCAGCATTGTGGCCCTTCTGCAAGAGATTCCATGTGAACTCAAGGCCTTGGTCCTTCGCCCCAGAGCCAACAAAACTCTCCTGTCATGTTCCTCAGCTACAATGACCTCCAGGCAGCCATGCAGAGTGAGACCCATATCCACAGTTGGGACCTGCTGTGGCCAGAAGACGTCCTCTGTTTTCAACCTGGGTATTCAGGCATCTGTCCCAAACCATAGCTCAAATCCCTGCCTATGGGGGAACCTGAAGCACAATAGTACTCCTCATTCCTGATAGCAGGAAACCTGGCTGTTGAGATGGGCACTTGACTCTGTCTGACACAGCCTGAGCCATGACCTAGAGTTAGCCATGCAGATAGTAGGCCCCATATTCTGCAGGTTGGACTTGTCGTGGCACAAAGCCGTCATCTCTACTCAACCTGGGTATTCAGGAATCTTTCCCAGATTGTAGCTCAAGTCCCTGCCTACGGAGGAGCCTGAAGCACAAGAGTACTCCTCCTTCCCAATGGAAGGAAGCCTGGCTGTTGAGATAAGTGTCAAACCCTGAGAGTGGGAACCAGCTGCATGGCCCATGAGACCATGGCCACTCATGGGAGCCACTCTGGGAACAAAATTGCATTGATACCCTCAGTGTGAAGCTGCATTCATTAGCTGGACCAGGAGCCCGCAGAGCACGCCTGCCACCCTAGGACCAAACACTCACCCTCATAGGTGATTTCCAGGTGCCCACACCCAGAACCTGTCTCTGGAATGCCTCTTTTGGGGGTCCCCTGAGACGGAAAACAGCAGTGTTCCCTTCTACCAGAGACAAAAAAACTCTTGGGAGCTGAGCAGAATCCCCAGAGCCGAAATATCTCCCATGGCCCCATGAAGCCACCCCTATCTTTTGCTAGTTTCCTGGGAAAACAATCTGACAGAAAAGCCTCCACTTCTGCCTCAATGACACCTTAATTTTAGTACTCTATGAGCTACCCTCAGGGCCTGCAGATTGGACACGTGATCACCATGGCCCTCACCCTAACCCTAGATCGCTTTGCAGATTTCTGTCCCAAATACCCTGGACCACATGCCCTCCAGGATGGGGCCTCTAGTCCCACACCAGATGAGTGTGCCTACAATCCAGAAGGAAAGTGACTTTCACTGTTACCCAAACCCGGAAGATTAGGAGCAAAGTACAAAGCCCCTGAGTCTACCTCAATTTCGAAGAACACTCTGGACCCAAATGCCCATTCTGACACACAATGAGCACCTGCCTCAAAGCAGACATCCAACTCAATGGCACTGAGTCAGAAGATTAAAACTGGAATGCCTCTAGGAATTCATTGGTACCCTTGTTGAGATTTTCAGGTGCCTGTCCCCCGAGGCCTGTTATCCAATACCACGTTATATTCCAACATTTGGTCCCTGAGCCACACAACAGAACCCCTCCTGTCCCCTGAAGGATACCTTGCTCTTGGTAGCTGTGTCCAAGACTCACTGTAAGAGAATACTGCATGACCCCTGACCACCCCAACATTCTAACGTCTCCCTGGATACAAGCCAGCATTGTGATCCAATACTATGAAGCACCATGTCAACTCAGGCCGCTTGGAACTTCGCACCAAAGCCACCAGATCCAAACTGTCATATTTCTCAGCTGCAATTTTCAATGGAGGTGTGCCTTCCAGGAATCCACGTGGGAGAGCTCTGCTACCCAAACTTTGCATATGGGGGACACTGGAGCAAACAAACTGGACTACCCCTGCCCAATAGAAGGAAACTTTGCTGTTTGGAGCATCTCACAAGCCCCACCATGGGAAATCCTCCATGGACTCGTGACGCCACCCCTCCATTTGTCCATCTTCGTAGACACAAACTCCACTGTGAACAAACATCTGACCTCCGTCTTAACTGCTGGATATCTCGAATCAGCCACTGCATGCTGGAACTGCTTCCTGCTTGGAACTGAATTGAACCATACCTTGCGTTTATAATTCCATCCTCACCCTCCTGGTCTCAAAACCCTCTTGATAGGGAACTCTGGAGCCATAATGCAGCATTCTGACTACCCCACAGAAAGAAGAAGTGCCTGGTGAGTCTGCCTAGAAACCCCACATGAGGATCCACCTGCATGGCCATCAACGGCACCCTAATATCATATGCTGCAATGGGCACTCAGGCTCAGTCTGACACAGCCTGAGAGGTACACAGACAGTGGGCCCCTTATTCAGCAGGTGGGTCCTACCATGAGCCGAAGCCGTTGTCTCTACTCAACATGGGTATTCAGGCATCTGTCCCCAGACTGTAGCTCAAATCCCTGCCTATGGGGGAATCTGAAGCACAAGAGTACTCCTCATTCCTGATGGCAGGAAACCTGGCTGTTGAGATGTGTGTCCAACCTTCATAGTGGGAACAAGCTGCCTGGCCCATGAGACCACAGATACTCTTGGGAGCCACCCTGGGCACGAACAGGAATTGTGACCCTTAGCGTGAGCCTGCTTTCAAACAAACACCCTCGGTAGCTGGAACAGGAGCCCACAGAGTGGAACAGCCAGGTCCCTAGGTCCAGATACTCACCATCGTGTGTGTTTTCCTGGCACCCAGACACATAACCTGTCTCTGTAATCCCTGTTTTGGGGGTCCCCTGAGACGGAAAAGAGCAGTCTTCCCTTCTCTCAGAGAAACCATACACTTGGGAGCTGGGCAGAATCTCCAGAGATGAAGATACTCCCATGGCCTCATGAAGATATCCCTACCTTTTGCAACTGTCCTGGACACACAATCCCGACAGAAAATTCTGCGCTACCACTACCATGACACCTTATTTTAGTACACTATGAGCTGCCCTCAGGGCCTGTAGAATGGGCCTGTAATCACCTTGGCCATCTCCTAACCCTAGTTCGCCTTTGCAGATTTCTGTCCCCAAAACCCTGGCCCACATGCCTTCCAGGATGGGGCCTCTGGTCCCACACTGGAAAAGTGTACCTACTCTCCTGAAGGAAACTGCTCTTCACTGTTGCCCAAACCCTTAAGATAAGGAGCAAAATACAAAGCCCCTGAGCCCACCTGAATTTTGAATAGCACTCAGGACCAAATGTGCATTCTGACACAGCATGAGCACCTGCCTCCAATCAGACATTCAAATCAAAAGCATTGAGTCAGAAGACTGAACCTGGAATGCCTCTTGGAATTCATTAATACCCTAGTTGAGATTTTCAGGCATCTGTCCCCAGAAGCTTGTACTTTAATACCAACTTATAGTCCAACATTTGGTTCCTGTGCCACACAACAGAACCCCTCCTGTTCTAGAAGGATACCTTGTTCTTGGTAGCTGTGTCCAAGACTCAGTGTAGGAGAATCCTGCATGGATCCCTGACCACCCCAACATTCTAACATCTCCATGGATACAAACCAGCATTGTGATCCAACACCATGAAACTCCAGGTCAGCTCAGGCCACCTGGAACTTCACCCCAGAGACACCAATTGAAACTGTCATTTACCTCAGCTGCATTTGTCAATGGAGGTGTGCTTTCCAGGCATCCATGAGGGAGAGCTCTGCTGCACAAACTTTCCATATGAGGGACCCTGGAGCAAACAAACCAGACTCCCCGTCGAGTAGAAGGAAACCTTGCTGTTTGGAGCATCTCACAAGCCCCAGTGTAGGAAATACTCCATGTCCTCCTGATGTCACCACTACATTTGGTGGTCATCCTAGACACAAACAACAGTGAGAACAAACATCTGACATCCGCCCTAACACAGGTGCTGGAATCTCGAATCAGCCACTGAACACTGGAACTGCCTTCACTTGGCACTGAATTCAACCATAGCTTGTGTTTACCATTCCAGCCTCACCTTCCTGGTCCCCAATTCCTCTTGATAGGGAACTCTGGGGACACAACACAGTTTTCTGCCTACCCCACGAAAAGAAGATGTGTCTGCTGAGTCTGCACAGAAACCCCACATGAGGATCCACCTGCATGGCCATTGATGGCACCCTAATATCATAGGCTGCCATGAACATTCAGGCCCTGTCTGACATGGCCTGATTCACGACCTCCAGTCAGACACGCGGACAGTGGGCCCCATAACCTGCTGATTGGGCCTGCCTTGCTCTGAATTTATCACATCTACTCAACCTAGATATTCAGGCATCTCTCCCCAGACCATAGCTCAAATCCCTGAATATGGGGGATCCAGATGCACAAGAGCACTCCTCCTTCCCGATGGCAGGAAACCTGGCTGTTGAGATGTGTGTCCAATCCTCAGAGTGGCAACCAGCTGCATGGCCCATGAGACCATGGCCACTCATGGTTGCCACCCTGGTCACAAACAGGCATTGTGACTTGAAGCATGATCCTGCATTCAAACAAATTCCCTCATTAGTTGGACCAGGAGCCCACAGAGCGGGCCTTCCAGGTCCCTAGGACCAAATCCTCACGCTTGTTCATGTTTGCCAGGCGCCCAGACCTAGGACCTGTCTCTGGAATCCCTCTTTTGGGAGTCCTCTGAGACGGAAAACCGCAGTCTCCCCTTCCCCCAGAGACACCAAACACTTGGGAGCCAGGTAGAATCCCCAGTGACCAAGAATCTCCCGTGTCCCCATGAAGCCAACCCTGCATTTTGCGACCATCCTGGACACAGTCCAGAGAGAAAAGCCTGCACTATTGTTTCCATGACACCTTAATTGCAGAACACTATGAGCTGCCCTCAGGGCCTGCTGATTGGTCCTGTGAACACCTCTGCCCTCACCCTAATGCTAGTTTGTATTTGCAAGTTCTGTCCCCAAAGCCCTGGCCTACTCGCCCTCCAGGATGGGGCTCTGGTCCCAAACCGGACGAGTGTGCTTCAGCTCCTGAAGGTAACTGCCCTTCACTGTTACCCAAACCCTGAAGATTAGGAGCAAAGTACAAAGCCCCTGAGCCCACCTCAATTTCAAAGAATGCTCTGGACCCAAATGGCATTCTGACACACAATGGGCCCCTGCCCCCAGGCAGACATCCAAATCAAAGGCTCTCAGTCAGAAGATTGAACCTGATATGAATCTAGGACTTTATCGATACCGTAGCTTAGGTTTTCCTGAGAAGTCCTGTTTTCCAATACCAATTTATATTACAACATGTAGTCCTTGAGCCACACAACAGAACCCCTGCTGTCCCCAGAAAGATACCTTGATCTTGGTAGCTGTGTCCAAGAATCAGTGTTGGAGAATCTGCATGGCCCCTGACCACCCCAACATTCTTACATCTCCCTGGATACAAACCAGCATTGAGATCCAACAGCATGAAATTCCATGTCATCTCAGCCCCTAGAACTTCGTCCCAGAGCCACCAGATCGAAACTGCCTTGTTCCTGAGCTGCAATGGTCAATGGAGGTGTGCTTTCCAGGAATCTATGCGGGAGAGCTCTGTTACCAAAACTTTCCAGATGGGGGACACTGGAGCAAACAAACCAGACTCCCCCTGTCCAGTAGAAGGAAACTTTCCTGTTTAAAGCACCTCACAAGCCGCAGCCTCGGAAAACCATCATGGCCTCTTGACGCCACCCCACCATTTGTCCATCCTCATAGACACAAACTCCAATGTGAGCAAAAATCTGACATCTGCCCTTACTCAGGTGTGGGATGTCTCAAATCAGCCATGCACACTGGAACTGCCTTCTGCTTGGCCTTGAATTTAACCATAGCTTGTGTTTACAATTCAATCCTCACCCTCCTGGTCAATAAGCCCTCTTTATAAGGAATTCTGGAGCCACAACGTAGCATTCTGCCTGCCCCATAGAAAGAAGAAGTGCTTGGTGAGTCTGCCCAGAACCCGCACATGAGGATCCACCTGCATGGGCATCAGCGAAACCCTAATATCATAGGCTGCCATGGGCATTAAGCATCTGTCTGACACAGCCTGAGCCACGACCTCCAGTCAGCCATGCAGACAGTGGGCCCCATATCCTGCAGGTGGGACCTGCCATGGCCCAAAACCATCATCTCTGCTCTACCTGGTTATTCAGGCATCTATGTCCAGACCATAGCTCAAATCCCTGCCTATGGGGGAACCTGAAGCACAAGAGTTCTCCTCCTTCCCTATGACAGGAAATCTGGCCTGTGAGATGGGTGTCCAACCCTCAGAGTGGGAACCAGCTTCATGGGCCTTGAGATCACAGTCACACATGGGAGCAGCCGTGGGCACAGGCATTGTGACCCTCAGCATGAGCCTGCTTTCCTATAAAAGCCATCGGTAGCTGGACCAGGGGTCCACAGAGCAGGCATGCCAGGCAACTGTCCCAAGAGGCCTGTTCTCCCATACCATCTTATGTAACAATATGGGATCCCTGAGCCCCACAAAACACCCCTCCTATCCACAGAAGGATACCTTGCTCTTGGTACCTGTGTCCAAGACTCAGTGTAGGAGAACCCGGCATGGCCCCTCACCTCCATCATCTCCCTGGAAACAAACCAGCAATGTGATCCAATAGCATGAAACTCCATGTCAACTCAGGCCGCTTGGAACTTTGCTCCAGAGCCACCAGATCGAACCTGCCATGTTCCTTGGCTGCAGAGGTCAATGGAGTTTTGCTTTTCAGGCAGCCATGTGGGAGAGCTCTGCTACCCAAACTTTCCATATAAGGGGCACTGATGCAAACAAACCAGACTCCCCCTGTCAATTAGAAGGAAAACTTGCTGTTTGGAGCATCACACAAGACCCAACGTGGGAAATCCAACCATGGCCTCGTGATGCCATCCCTCCAATTGGAGGCCATTGTAGACACAAACTCCAGTGTGAACAAACTTCTGTTATCTGCCCTAACACAGGTGCTGGAATCTCGAATCAGCCACTGAACACTGGAATTGCCTTCACTTGGCACTGAATTGAACCGTAGCTTGTGTTTACCATTCCAACCTTACCCTCCTGGTTCACAATCCCTCTTGATAGGGAACTCTGGGGCCACAACACAGTTTTCTGCCTACCCCACAGAAGAATAAGTGCCTGGTGAGCCTGCACAGAAAGCCACATGAGGATCCACCTGCATGGCTATCGACAGGACCCTAATATCTTAGGCAGCCATGGGCACTGAGGCTCTGTCTGACACAGCAACAGCCACGACCCTCAGTCAACCAGGAAGACAGTGGGCTCCATATCCTTCAGGTGGGATCTGCCATGGCCCGAAGCCATCACATATACTCAACCTGGATGTTCAGGCATCTCTCCCCAGACCATAGCTCAAATCCCTGCCTATGGGGGAAAGTGAAGCACAGGTGTACTCTTCCTTCCAGATGACAAGAAACTTGGCTGTTGAGATGAATATCCAACACTCAGAGTGGGAACCAGCTGCATGGCCCATGAGACCACGGTCACTTATGGGAGCTGCCGTGGGCACAAACAGACTTTATGACCCTCACCGTGAGCCTGCTTTCAAATAAAACCCCTCAGTAGCTGGACCAAGAGCCTGCAGAGCAGGCCTACCAGGTCCCTAGAGCCCAATCCTCACCCTCATTCATGTTTTCCAGGCGCCCAGACCCAGAACCTGTCTCTGGAATCCCTCTTTTGGCAGTCCCCTGGGACAGAAATCAGCAGTCTTCCCTTCCCACAGAAACACCAAACTCTTGGGAACTGGGCAGAATCCCCAGAGACGAGGAATCTCTCATGGGCCCGTGAAGACACCCCTACATTTTGTGACCATCCTGGATATACAATCCAGACAGAAAAGCCTGTGCTACCGCCTCCATGACACCTTAATTTCAGTACAATATGAGCTGCCTCAGGGCCTGCAGATCGGACCTGTGATCACCTCGGCCCTCACCTAACCCTAGTTTGTGTTTGCAGATTTTTGTCCCCAAAGCCCAGGCCCACATGCCCTCCAGAATGGGGTCTCTGGAGCCACACCGGACAAGTGTGCCTACCCTCCCAAAGGAAATTCTGCCCTTCACTGTTGCCAAAACCCTCAAGTTTAGGAGCAAAGTGCAAAGCCCCAGAGCCCATTTCAATCCCAAGGAAAACTCTGGTCCCAAATGTGCATTCTGACACACAATGAGCACCTGCCTCCAGGCAGACATCCAAGTCAAAGTCCCTGTGTCAGAAGATTGAACCTGACATGCATCTAGGACTTCACTGATACCCGAGATTAGGTTTACAGGTGCCTATGCCCAGGGGCCCGTTACCCAATATCAACTTGTATTCCAACATGTGGTCCCTGAGACAAACAACAGAACCCCTCCGGTCCCCAGAAGGATATGTTGCTTTTGGTTGCTGAGTCCAAGACTCATATAGGAGAATTCTGCATGGGCCCCTGACCACCCCAACATTTTAATGTCCCCTACATACAAAGCAGCACTGTGACCCAACAGCATGAAACCCCATGTCAACTCAGGCCTCTTGGAGCTTCGTCCCAGAGGCACCAGGTCGAATCTGCCATGTTCCTCAGTCTCAATGGTCAATGGAGTTTTTCTTTTCAGACATCCATTCGGGAGAGCTCTGCTACCGAAACTTTCCATATGGGGGACCCTTGAGCAAACAAACCACACGTCCCCCAACCAGTAGAACTACACCTTGCTGTTTGGAGCATCTCACAAGCCCCACCATGGGAAATTCTCCATAGCCTCTTGATGCCACCCCTCCATTTCGCGGTCATCAGAGACAAAATCTACAGTGTGAGCAAACATCTGACATCCACCCTTAGTCAGGTGCTGGATATCTCGAATCAGCCACTGCACGCTGGAACTGCCTCCTGCTTGGAACTGAATTGAACCATACCTTGCGTTTATAATTCCATCCTCACCTTCCTGGTCTCCAAACCCTCTTGATAGGGAATTTTGGAGCCACAACTCATCATTCTGCCTACCCCACAGAAAGAAGACGTGCCTGCTGAGTCTGCCCGAAACCCCACATGAGGATCCCCCTGCCCGGGCCTCGATGGCACCCTAATATCATAGGCCACCATGGGTACTCAGGCTCTGTATGACACAGCCTGAGCCACGAAGTCCAGACAGCCATGCAGACAATGGGCCGATATCCTGCAGGTGGGCCCTGCCATATCCTGAAACCATCATCTCTACTCAACATGGGTATTCAGGCATCTTTACCAGACCATAGCTCAAATCCCTGCCTATGGGGGAACCTGAATCACAAGAGTATTCCTTATTCCCAATGGCAGGAAACCTGGATGTTGAGATGGGTGTCCAACCGTAAGAGTGGGAACCAGCTGCATGGCCCATGAGAACATGGTCACTCATGGGAGACTCCCTGGGCACAAACAGGCATTGTGACCCTCAGCATGAGCCTGTTTTCAAACAAACACCCTGGGGAGCTGGACCAGGAGCCTGCAGAGTTGGCCTGCAGGTCCCTAGGGCCAAATGCTCACGATCGTTTGTGTTTTCCTGGTGGCCTGACCAAGAACCTGTTTCTGGAATCCCTTCAATGGGGTCCCCTGAGACGGAAAACAGCAGTTTTCTCTTCTCTCAGAGACAAAAAAAAAACTCTTGGGAGCTGGGTAGAATCCCCAGAGATGAAGAATCTCCCAAGGCCTAATGAGGTCATCCCTATCTTTTCCGAGTGTCCTGGAAAAACAATCCCAAAACAAAAGCCTCCACTTCTGCCTCCATGACACCTTAATTTCACTACTCTATGAGCTACCCTCAGGGTCTGCAGATTGGGCCCGTGATCACCTCGGGCCTCACCCTAACCCTAGTTCGCCTTTGCAGATTTCTGTTCCGAAAGTGCCTGCCCCACATGGCCTCCAAGATGGGGCCTCTGGTGCCATGCCAGACAACTGTGCCTACCCTCCCGAAGGAAATTGCCCTTCACTATTGCCCAAACCCTGAAGATTAGGAGCAATCTACAAAGCCCCTGAGCTGAGGCCATCCCAGACGGAACAACTCCAGAGCAGAGTTCTAAGGATGGATGCCTGGGCAGCCCAACTCTCATTCCAATTGTCTCCTAGTGACAAGACACGTTCGATCTGCTGGGTCTGGGGAGCAACCGTGGGACTGAATTGAAAAGGACTCTCCTGTGGATGGGTCATAACTTTGGGTTTGTCTCAAAGGATACCTTGGAATGAGGCAGAGGCACCAGGGCCCTGAAGGATTCTCTTAACTGGAGGTTTTGACACTGTAAGGGTCTGCCCCTCCCAGAGGAACTTGCTTGTGGACCCTGAATGTAAGGGTGGGGCAGACTGAGTGGAGACATCCAATCAGTAAGCCGTATGTATATCCACTGGGAAAATTGGAATTCAATTGGCCACCTGTGTAGGGGCGGGGCTTAACCACCCCCATAAAGGTTACTCTGCCAGGCTGTCAAAGGGGGGCTGCTGCAGGAGAGCAGTGGCTGCTACAGGAGGGATGGAGTCGGAGGGATGGAGTCAGCGGAGAGCGGTGAAGTCCGCGGAGAGCGGTGAAGTCGGCGGAGAGCAGGGGAGTCAACGGTGAATAGAAGAGCTGTAAGAGCTCTTGTAAGAGCTACAACCGCGTTTGCAGTCTCCAGCCTCCCGCCGGCCCCAAGCCGCCGCCTGCAGCCTCCAGTGGCGGCCCCGAGCACCGCCGCCTGCATCTTCCAGCTTCCGGCGGTCTAGCCTCCGGCGGCGGCCCCGAGCGCCGCCGCCTCCAGCCTCCAGCTTCCGGCGGTCTAGCCTCCGGCGGCGGCCCCAAGCGCCGCCGCCTGCAGCCTCTGGCGGCGGCCCCGAGCGCCGCCGCCTGCAGCCTCCGGCGGCCGCCCAGCAGTCCAGTTGTCAGCGGTCCCTCGATGCCTGCGGTCCTGAGACATCTGCGGTCCAGTTGTCAGCGGTCTCTCGACGCCTGCGGTCCTGATGCCTACAGACCCTAGATGCCAGCAGTCGGTCCTGACACCTGCAGCCCCTAGATGCCAGCGGTCTGGAGGCGTGAGCAGCCCTGAGATGCCAACGGCCCCTAGACACCAGCAGCCTCGCTGCAAAATGCCTCGCCACCCCCGAACCACAAGTGGCCTTGTCCGCAGTGGTGGCTTCCTCCGGGTGGAAGCCTGGTCAGAGTAGCATCGTGGGGAGCAGAGTCTGTGTCATCTGGGTTGTCCTCCTTGTCATTGTTGCTTCTTCGTCATTGGGAGTGGCCTCATCCAGGAAATGGTCTTGTCCAGAACAGCCTCTTCTTGGGAGCGGCCTTGTCCGGGGAGCAACTTCATTGAGCAGTGGCCTTGTCTTGGGAGCGGCCTCTTCTTGGGAATGGCTCCAATCATGGAGCGGCCTCATCTGCGGAGCAGCAGCGTCATCTAGAGCGGCCTCGTCCAGAGTGGCCTTCTTGGAAGTGACCTTGTTGGGTTCATCGTCACCGCCTTTTCGTAAGAGGTAGCTCTGACTGGTTGTTTGATTCCTGATGGTTGGCGTGAAATAAAGTTTTGCTTGACCTTCGCTTTGTATCAGTCTCGTTCCTTTGATCACGGACCCTAACAGACACAGCTCCAATGAGCATGGTTCCCATGTGAAGAATTGTTCTAATGGGTTCCTCAGGAAATCCCCATATGCTGGTATTGGAAACCAGGCCTCTTACGAGAGATGCCTGGATACCAAAGCAATGGATCCGATTGGGGCCTAGGGGTTTGTCCTGTTCAATCTTCTTCTCTGTGGACATTTGTTTATGGGTCTGAGTGGAGGTAGTTCCTCAGCTGGTGTCAGATCGCCCCTGTTTGTCCCAGGTGGCCTACGCTTTGGGATGGCCTTGGGGATGTTGGAGGTTTCTCCTAATTTGTACGGCTGTGGCAAATGGAATGGGCAGAATTCCCTTGGAGAGGACAGGCACAGTCATGAGGTGTGGCTCCAGGGGGTTTACCCTGGAGGATGTGTGGTCCAGGGCTGTGGGTACAGAAGTTTGAAAACACAAACTCGGCTAAGGCTTGGGGACAAAGATATGGCAGGCCCGATCTACAGACCTTGAGGAGGACTCTTCGGCATATGAACAAAGGGCAAGTGTGAGGTGCTTGCTCAGGCGTTTGTCTCTGGATTTTGTGTCAGCAATGGCTGTGGAATGTCGGGGGGTCTTCATGGGTCGTGGACGAGTCTCCCTCTCTGTGGATTTGGCATCATCCCAAGAGTTTTGCGCCTATGTGTGGGATGGGAGGAGTCCTTTCTGTTTTTTTTTTTTTTTTTTTTTTTTTTTTTTTTTTTACCTCAGGTGTTCCACCAAAAGAGGGATGCCAGAGCAGAGCCCTGGTGAGGTGCAACTGCACAACCTGAACTCTGGTTAAAAATTGGGGCCTAAGGACATGGCAATCCCGATACAACGTCTCTTTGTCAAGCCACTGAGAGGCCTTACTTGAGGAGAGGACTCATGCTGAGGGTCACAATGTGTGTTTGTGCCCTCGCAGCACTCAACATGATTCCGGCCTCATGGGCCACGCTGGCTTCTCCTACACTGAACTTTGGACAAGATGCCAACCACAATGTTTCTTGCCATGGGGAGGGAGGAGTTCTGATTTCTGCATCACATTCACCTCTGGGCACTGATTGGAGTGAAGGTGTAGGTTCTGAAGTCTGAAAACCGAGGTTGGGAAGAGATGACAACCTAAGGCCATGGCGGGTCCAGTGTGCTCAGTGTGCGGCCAGCTGTCTGGGTGTCGTTCGGGAGGTCTGTGCTCAGGCTGTGATAGGTAGGGCTTTAGTGCCCAGAGTAGACTGTATAATTGGGATACAGTCGAGTTCCATGAAGGTTCATAATCATTTGGTTTTCTGGGTAGCCCCATAGGGCAACGTTTTTCTTCTGGAGGACAGGCAGAGTACTACACTGTGGCTCCGGAATTCCCAAACTGGAGGTCTTGTGGGCCAGGAGTGTGAGGACAGAAGTCTGAGAACATAAGAGAGGCTTAGGTTTCAGGGCGAGGGCACAGCAGGCACACTCTGCAGAGCTGAATCAAGATTCCCGTGCATCTGAAGTCAGGACGAGGATCAGACGTTGGATCAGGTTGGAGTTTCTGTCCATGATGGCCCCTTCATGAAGGGGTGGGGCATCATGAGGCCATGAAGGTTTTCCCCAGGTGGGAGTTGTGAGGTGCTCCAAACCGCAAGTATTCCTTCTGCGGGACAATTGAGACCTATTGGATGGCTCCAGGCCGTCCCAGACGTAATGATTCCAGAGACGGGTTCTAAGGGTTGATGCTTGGGCAGCCTGATTCTCATTCCAATGTTCACCTAGTGACAAGACAGGTTCGATCAGCTGGCTCTTGTGGAGAAAGCAAGGGGGTTGTGTTGAAATGGACTCCTCTGAAAATGGGTCCTAATGTGGGTTTGTGTTAATGGAGACCTTGGAATGGGGCGATGGCACCGGAGCCCTGAAGGATTCTCCTAATCAGAGGATTTAACACAGCTAAAACGAGCAAGTTTGCCATGTGGACACGAGATTTGTTCTGATGGTTGCCTCTGGAATCCCCCATATGCTGGTATAGGAAACCAGGCCTCTGAAGAGAGATGCCTGGAAACCAAAGCAGTGGATCTGATTAGGGCCTAGGGCCTTGTACGGTTCAATCTTCTTCTCTGTGAACATCTGTCTACGGGTCTGAGTGGAGGCAGTTGCTCAACTGGTGTCAGATCGCCCCTGTTTGTCCCAGGCGGCCTATACTATATACTTTTGGGATGGCCTCAGGGACTCTGGAAGTTTCTCCTAATTTGTACGGCTGTGGCCAATGAAATGGGCAGAATTCCCATGGAGAGGACAGGCACAGTCATGATGTGTGGCTGCAGGGGCCCCAGCCTGGAGGGTGTGTGGGCCAGGGCTGTGTGGACAGAAGACTGAAAACATAAACTCGTCTTAGGTTTGGGGACATAGGAATGGCAGAACTGATCTACAGACCGTGAGGAGAACTCTTCAGGATATGAACAAAGGGCGAGCTTGAGGCACTTGCTCAGGCTTTTGCTTCTGGATTTTGTGTCACCGATGGCCATGGAATGTCGGGTGGACTCATGAGCCATGGAGGAGTATCCCTCTCTGGGGATTTGGCCAGAACCTAAGAATTTGGGCTCATTCTGTGGGATGGGGGGAGTCCGTTCTGTTTTTTTGCCTCAGGTGTCTCACCAAAAGAGGGATTCCAGAGCACAGCCTAGGGGAGGGGCGACTGGACAACCCGAGCTCTTGTTAAGGATGGGGGCCTAGGGGCACAGCAAGACCCATATGCAGGCTCTTGGTCCAGCCACTGAGATGCCTTACATGAGGACAGGTCTCACACTGAGTGTCACAATGTGTGTTTGTGCCCAACAGAGCCTTCAAGCATGGGCGAGGCCTCATGAGCCACACTGCTTTCTCCTACACTGAATGTTGGACAAGACAACCACAAGGTTTCTGGCCATGGGGAAGGAGGAGTTCTGATTTTTTTCATCACGTTCACCCCTGGGCAGTAATTGGAGAGAAGGTCTAGGTTCTGAAGCCTGAAAACCGAAGTTGGGAAGAGATGATGACCTGAGGCCATGGTGGGTCCAATGTACTCAGTGTGCAGCCAGCTGTCTGGGTGTCGGTCAGGAAGTCCAGGCTCAGGCTGTGTCAGGCAGGGCATTAGTGCCCAGGATAGACTGTATACTTGGGGTAGAGTCTAGTGGCGTGTAGGTTGATCCTCATTTGGCATTTCTGGGTAACCCCATAGGGCAAATTTTTTTTTTTTCTGGAGGACAGGCAGAGTGCTGCATTGTGGGCCCAGAATTGCCAAACTGGAGGGCTTGTTGGCCAGGAGTGTGAGGACGGAAGTCTGAGAACACAAGTTAGACTAGGTTTCAGTGTGAGGGCACGGAAGTCACACTCTGCTGAACTGAATTGAGATCTCGTGCATCTGAAGTAAGGGCGATGTTCAGACGTTGGCTTAGGTTGGAGTTTCTGTCCATGAAGGCCCCTTCATGAAGGGGGCAGGGCATTACAAGGCCATGAAAGTTTTCCCATGGTGGGAGTTCTGAGATGCTCCAAAATGCAAGGATTCCTTCTGCAGGACAATTGAGACCTGTTGGATGACTTCAAGCCATCCCATACTGAAGGACTCCAGAGTAGGGATCTAAGGATTGATGCCTGGGCAGCCTGCCTCTCATTCTAATTCTCTCCTATCGACAAGGCAGGTTCAATCAGCTGGCTCTATGGGAGCAACAGAGGGGGATGAGTTGAAATGGACTCTCCTGAGGATGGGTCATAATGTGGGTTTGTCTCCATGGATACCTTGGAATTGGCAGTGGCCCCTGGGTCCTGAATGATTCTCCTAAACGTAGGTTTTGACACAACTCCAACAAGCACGTTTCTCATGTGGAGACGAGAACTGTTCTAATGGGTGCCTCAGGAAACCCCCATATGCTGTTATTAGAAACCAGGCCTCTTAATAGAGATGCCTGGAAACCAAAGCAATGGATTTGATTATGGCCTTGATGCCAGTCCAGTTCAATCTTCTTCTCTGTGGACATCTGTCTACGGGTCTGAGAGGAGGTAGTTCCTCAGCTGGTGTCAGATCACCCCCGTTTGTTCCGGGCGGCCTACACTATTGGGATGGTTTTAGGGCCTTTGGAGGTTTCTCCTAATTTGTACGTTTGTGGCCAATGGAATGGGCAGAATTCCCTTGGAGAGGACAGGCACAGTCCTGAGGTGTGGCTCCAGGGGCCACAGCCTGGAGGGTGTGTGGTCCAGGGCTCTGGGTACAGAAGTCTGAAAACACAAACTCGGCTTAAGCTTGGGGACGTAGGTATGGCAGGCCCGATCTACAGAACGTGAGGAGGACTCTTCAGCATATGAACAAAGAGCGAGTGTGAGTTGCTTGCTCAGGCTTTTGTCTCTGGATTTTGTGTCAATGATAGCCCTGGAATGTTGATGGACGCCTCATTGGACATGGAAGATTCTCCCTCTCTGTGGATTTGGCCCGATCCCAAGAGTTTTGGGTCAATCTGTGGGTTGGGAGGAGTCTTTTCTGTTTTGATACCTCAGGTGTCCCACTAAAAGAGGGATTCCAGAGCAGAGCCTTGGTGAGGGGCGACTGGAATACCCGACATCTAGTTAAAAATTGGGGCCTAGGGTCATGGCAAGCCCAATACGCTGTCTCTTTGTCCAGCCACTGAGAGGCCTTACTTGAGAACAGGACTCACACTGAGGGTCACAATGCGTGTTTGTGCCCTTGCGGCGCTCAAAATGGGCAGGGCCTCATGGGCCATGCTGGTTTCTCCTACGCTGAACGTTGGGCAAGTTGCCAACCACAAGGTTTCTTGCAATGGGGAAGGAGGAGTTCTGATTTCTGCATCACGTTCACCCCTGGGCAGTGATTGGAGTGAAGGTGTAGGTTCTGAAGCCTGAAAACCGAGGTTGGGAAGAGATGACAACCTAAGGCCATGGCGGGTCCAATGTGCTCAGTATGCCGCCAGCTGTCTTGGTGTCGGTCAGGAGGTCTTTGCTAAGGCATGACAGGTAGGGCTTTAGTGCCCAGAGTAGACTGTATAATTGGGATACAGTTGAGTTGCGTGCAGGTTCATAATCAATTGGGTTTTCTGTGTAGCCCCGTAAGGCAACGTTTTTCTTCTACAGGACAGGCAGAATGCTGCACTGTGACTCCGGAATTCCCAAACTGGAGGTCTTGTGGGCCAGGAGTGTGAGGACGGAATTCTGAGAACACAAGAGAGGCTTAGGTTTCGGGGCGAGGGCATGGAAGGCACACTCTGCAGAGCTGAGTCGATATCTCATGCTTCTGAAGTCAGGGCGAGGATCAGACGTTGGCTCAGGTTGGAGTTTCTACTCATGATGGCCCCTTCTTGAAGGGGTGGGGCATCACGAGGCCATGGAATTTTCCCATATTTGGAGTTGTGAGATGCTCCAAACCGCAAGGATTTCTTCTGCGGGACAATTGAGACCTATTGAATCGCTGCAGGACGTCCCATACAGAACGACTCCAGAGCACGGTTATAGGATGGATGCCTGGGCAGCCCACCTTTCATTCCAAATGGTCTCCAGTGACAAGACAGATTTGATCGACTGGCTCTTGTGGAGAAAGTGAGGGGGTTGAGTTGATATGGACTCTCCTGCAAATGGGTGCTAATGTGGGTTTGTGTCCATGGAGACCTCAGAATGGAGCGGTGGCACCGGCGCCCTGAAGGATTCTCCCAACCGGAGGTTTTGAAACAGCACTAACAAGCAAGTTTTCCATGTGGAGAAGAGATTTGTTCTGATTGGTACCTCCAGAAACCCCATATCCTGGTATTGGATACCAGGCCTCTGAGGAGAGATGCCTGGAAACCAAGGCAATGGATCCGATTAGGGCCTACAGGCCTGTCCGGTTCAATCTTCTTCTCTGTGGACATCTGTCTATGGGTCTGAGTGAAGGTATTCCTCAGCTGGTGTCAGATCTCACTGTTTGTCCCAGACGGCCTACACTATTGGGTTGGCCTTGGGGACTTTTGAGGTTTCTCCTAATTTGTACGGTTGTGGCCAATGGAATGGGCAGAATTCCCTTGGAGAGGACTGACACAGTCCTGAGTTTTGGCACCAGGGCCCCCGCCTGGAGGTTGTGCTGGCCCTGTCAGTGGGGACAATAGTCTGAAAACACAAATTCCTCTTAGGTTCGGGGATGTAGGTATGGCAGACCCGATGTACAGATCGAGAGGAAAAATCTTCAGGATATGAACAAAGAGCGAGCTTGAGGCGCTTGCTCAGGCTTTTGCCTCTGGATTTTGTGTCAACCATGGCCTTCGAATGTCAGGGTGGCCTCATGGGCCATGGATGCGTCTTCCTTTCTGGGGATATGGCCATAACCCAAGAGTTTGGGTGCATTCTGTGGGATGGGACGAGTCGTTCTGGTTTTTTTTTTGTTTTTTTTTTTTTGTTTTTTTTTTTTTTTTTACCTCAGGTGTCTCACTAAAAGAGAGATTCCAGAGCAATGTCCTGGGAAGGGGTGACTTGACAACCCGAACTCTGATTCAGATTGGGGGCCTAGGGGTACAGCAATCCCCATATGCAGGCTCTTGGTCTAGCCACTGAGAGGCCTTACCTGTGGATAGGACTCATGCTGAGGGTCACAATACTTGTTTGAGCCCAACCCAGCCCTCAAGCATGGGTGGGGCCTCATGAGCCTAGCTGCTTTCTCCTACACTGAACATTGGACAAAATGACAACCACAAGGTTTCTGGCCATGGGGAAGGAGGAGTTCTTATTACTGCATCACGGTCACCACTGGGCAGTCACTGCAGATAAGGTCTTGGTTCTTAAACCTAAAAACCAAGGTTGGGAAGAAATGACGTCCTAAGCCATGGTGGGTACGATGTGCTCAGTGTGTGGCCAGCTGTCTGGTTGTCGGTCGGGAGGTCCAGGCTCAGGCTGTGTCAGACAGGGCATTAGTGCCCAGGGTAGACAGTATAATTAGGGTAGAGTCTAGTGGTGTGCCGGCTGATTATTTGGTGTTTCTGAGTAGCCCCATAGGGCAAAGTTTTTCTTCTGGAATGTAGGCAGAGTGCTGCATTGTGGATCCCGTATTCCCAAACTAGAGTGTTAGTGGGCCAGGAGTGTGAGGATGGAAGTCTGAGAACACAAGCTAGGCTTAGGTTTTGGGGTGAGGGCAAGGCAGGCACACTCTGCAGAGCTGAATTGAGATCTCGTGCATCTGAAGTCAGGACGAGGATCAGACGTTGGCTCATGTTGGAGTTTCTGTTCATGATGGCCCCTTCATGAAGGAGGGAGGGGACAAGAGGCCATGGAGGTTTTCCAATGATGGGAGTTGTGAGATGCTGAAACCGCAAGGATTCCTTCTGCGGGACAACTGAGACCTGTTGCATGGCTCTAGGATGTCCCATACTGAATGACTCCAGAGCATGCTTCTAAGGATGGATGCCTGGACATCCTACCTCGCATTCCCATGGTCTCCTAGCAACAAGACAGGTTCTATCTTCTGGCTCTGGTGGAGCATCTGAGGGGGATGAGTTGAAATCGACTCTCCTGAGGATAGGACCTAATGTGTGTTTGTTTCCATGAGGACCTTGGAATGGGACATGGCACTGGGTTCCTCAAGGATTCTCCTAACAGGATGTTTTACCACAGCTCCAACATGCAAGTTTCCCATGTGGAGACGAGATTTGTTCTGATGGGTGCCTCAGGAAAACCCCATATGCTGGTATTGTAAACCAGGCCTCTGAGGAGAGATGCCTGGAAACCAAAACAACGGATCCGATTATGGGCTAGGGGCCTGCTCTGTTCAGTATTTTTCTCTGTGGACATCTGTCTATGGGTCTGAGAGGAGGTAGGTGCTCAGCTTGTGTCAGATTGCCCCTGTTTGTCCTGGGCGGCCTACACTATTGGGATGGCCTCGGGGACTTTGGAGGTTTCTCCTAATTTGGAAGGTTGTGGCCAATGGAATGGGCAGAATACCCTTTGAGAAGGCACACACAGTCATGAGGTGTGGCTCCAGGGGCCCCAGTCTGTAGTGTGTGGGGGTCATGGCTTGGGGTCAGAAGTCTGAAAACACAAACTCGGCTAAGGTTTGGGGACTTAGGTATGGCAGACCTGATCTAGACTGTGAGAAAAACTATTCGGGTTATGAAAAAAGGGTAAGTATGAGGCGTATGCTCAGGCTTTTGTCTCTTGATTTATTGTCACCGATGGTCGTGGAATGTCGGCGTGGCCTCAGGGGCCATGGACAAGTCTCCCTCTCTGGGGATTTGGCCTGATTTCAAGAGTTTCGGGTCATTCTGTGGAATGGGGGGAGAACTTTCTGTTTTTTTTTTTTTTTTTAACCTCACGTGTGCCACCAAAAGAGGGATTCCAGAGCAGAGCCCTGGGGACTGGCGACTGGACAACCCAAAATCTTTTTAATATTGCGGGCCTAGGGGCATTGCAAACCCCTTATGCGGGCTCTTGGTCCAGCCACTGAGAGGCCTTACTTGAGGACAGGGCTTATGCTGAGGGGCACAATGCGTTTTTGTGCCCATCGCGGCCCTCAAGATTGGGCGGGGCCTCATGAGCTACACTGGTTTCTCCAACACTGAACGTTGGACAACATGCCAACCACAAGGTTTCTTACCTTGTGGAAGGAGGAGCTCTGATTTCTGCATCACGTTCAACCTGGGCAGAGATTGGAGAGTTATTGGAGGTCTAGGTTCTGAAGCCTGAAAACCGAGATTGGGAAGAGATGAGGACCTAAGGCCATGGTGGGTCCGATGTGCTCAGTGTGCGGCCAGCTGTCTGGGTGTGGGTGGGAGTTCCAGGATCAGGCTGTGTTAGAGAGGGCATTAATGCCCAAGGTGTACTCATAATTGGTGTACAGTTGAGTGGCATGCAGATGATCCTAATTTGGGGTTTCTGGATAGCCCCAGAGGGCAACTTTTTTCTTCTGGAGGGCAGGGATAATGCCTCCTTGAGGCTCTGGAATTCCCAAACTGGAGGGCTTGTGGGTCAAGAGTGTGAGGATGATAGTCTGAAAACAAAAGCTAGGCATAGGTTTCAGGGTAATGGCGGGCAGGCACACTCTGCAGAGCTGAATCGAGATCTCGTGCATCTGATGTCAGGGAGAGGATCAGACGTTGGCTCAGGTTGGAGTTTCTATCCATGATGGCCCCTTCTAAAGGGGATGGGATCACAAGGCCATGGAGGTTTTCCCACGATGGGAGTTGTGAGTTGTTCCAAACCGTAAGGATTCTTTCTGCAGGACAATTGAGACCCGTTGGATGGATCCAGGATGTCCCATATGGAACGACTCCAGAGCAGGGATCTAAGGATGGATGCCTGGGCAGCCTGCCTCACATTCCAAGTGTCTCCTAGCGTCAAGACAGGTTCGATCTGCTGGCTCTGAGGGAGCAACCGAGGGTGCTGAGTGGAAATGGATTCACCTGCGGATGGGTCCTAATGTGGGTTTGTGTCCATGAATACCTGGGAATGGGGCGGTGGCACCAGGGCCCTAAGGATTCTCCTAACCGGAGATTTTGACAGCTCCCATGCACAAGTTTCCCATGTGGAGACAAGATTTGTTCTGATGGGTGCCTCAGGAATCCCCCATATGCTGGTATTGGAAACCAGGCCTCTGAGGACAGAAGCCTGGAAACCAAAGCAATGGATCCGATTCGTGCCTAGGGGCCTGTTCTTTGCAATATTCTTCTCTGGGGACATCTGTCTACGGGTCTGAATGGAGATAGGTGCACAGATGGTGTCAAATTGCCCATTTGTACTGGGCGGCTTACACTATTGGGAAGGCCTCGCGGACTTTGGAGGTTTCTCCTCATTTGTACGGTTGTAGCTAATGGAATGGGCAGAATTCCCTTGGAGAAGGCAGGCACAGTCCTGAGGTTTGGATTCGGGGGCCCCAGCCTGGAGGATGTGTGGGCCAGGGTTGTGAGGACAGAAGTCTGGAAACAAAAACTTGTCTTACACTTGGGGATGTAAGTATGGCAGGCTCGATCTACAGACTGTGAGAACTCTTTGGGACATGAACAAAGGGTGAGTGTGAGGCACTTGCTCAGGCTTTTGTCTTTGGATTTTGTGTCACCGATGGCCATGGAATGTCCTGGTGGACTCATGGGCCATTGAGGAGTCTTCCTTTCTAGGGATTTGAACCGATCCCAAGACTTTGGGGTCATTCTGTGAGATGGGAGGAGTCCGTTCTGCTTTTTTGTTTTGTTTTGTTTTGTTTGTTTTTGTTTTTGTTTTTCCCCTCAGGTGTCTCACTAAAAGTAGGATTCAAGAGCAGAAAACTGGGGAGGGGCGTCTGGACAGCCCAATCTCTGGTTAAGAATGGGGGCCTAGGGGCTTGGGAAGCCCCATATGCCGGTTTTTGGTCCAGCCACTGAGAGGCCTAACCTGAGGACAGGGCTCACGATGAGGGTCACAATGCGTGTTTGTGCCCAACGCTGCCTTCATGCATGGGTGGGGACTCATGAGCCACACTGGTATCTCCTACACTGCACTTTGGACAACATGCCAACCACAAGCTTTCGGGCCATGTGGAAGCAGGAGTTCTGATTTCTGCATCACGTTTAACCCTTAGCAGAGATTGGAGATAAGGTATAGGTTCTGAAGCCTGAAAACCATGGTTGGAAAGAGATGATAACCTAAGTCCATGGCGGGTCCCATGAGCTTAGTGTGCGAACACCTGTCTGTGTGTTGGTCAGGAGGTCCGGGCTGAGGCTGTGTCAGATAGAGCATCAGTGTCCAGAGTAGACTATATAATTGGGATAGAGTCAAGTGGCGTGCAGGCTGATCCTCATTTGGGGTTTCTGGGTAGCCCCAGAGGGCAACGTTTTTCTTCTGGAGGGCAGGCAGAGTGCTGTATTGTGGCTCCGGAATACCAAACTGGAGGGCTTGTGGGCCAGGAGTGTGAGGACGGAAGTCTGAGAACACAAGAGAGGCTTAGGTTCTGGGCGAGGGCTCTGAAGAGCTGAATCGAGATCCCGTGCATCTGACGTCAGGGTAAGGATCAGACGTTCGTTCAGGTTGGAGTTTCTTTCCATGATGGCCCCTTCCTTAAGAGGGGTGGGGCAACATGAGGCCATGGAGTTTTTCCCTCGATGGGAGTTGTGAGATGCTCCAAACCTCAAGGATTCCTTCTGCGGGAGAATTAAGACCTGTTGGATGGCTTGAGGACGTCCCATATGGAATGACTCCAGATCAGGGTTCTAAAAACTGATGCCTGGGAAGCCCGCCTCACATTCCAATTGTCTCCTAGTGGCAAGAGAGGTTTGATCTGCTAGCTCTTGGGGAGCAACCGAGAAGGCTAAGTTGAAATGGACTCTCCTGAAGATGGGTCATAATATGGGTTTGTTTCCATGGAGACCTTGGAATGGGGCAGTGGCACCGAGGCCCTGAAGTATTCTCCTAATAGGATTTGACACACCTCCAAAGAGCAAGTTTCCCATGTGGAGATGAGATTTTTTCTGATTGGTGCCTCAGGAATCCCCCATATGCTGCTATTGGAATCCAGTCCACTGAGGAGAGATGCCTGGAAACTAAAGCAAGGGATCCGATTAGAGCCTAGGAGCCTGTCTTGTTCACTCTTCTCACGGGGAACATCTGTCTATGGGTCTGCATGGAGGTAGTTGCTTATCTGGTATCAGATCGCCCCTGTTTGTCCTGGGTGGCCTACACTATTGGGATGGCCTCAGACACTTTGGAGGTTTCTCCTAATTTGTACCGTTTTGGCCAAAGAAATGGGCAGAATTCCCTTGGAGAGGGTAGGCACAGTCCTGGGGTGTCACTCTGGGGACCCCAGCCTAGAGTGTGTGTGGGCCAGGGCTGTGGGGACAGAAGTCTGAAAACACAAACGTGGCTTAGGTTATGTCATAGGTATGGAAGACCTGATGTATAGACCGTGAGGAGAACTCTTTGGGATATGAACAAAGAGCGAGTGTGAAGCACTTGCTCAGGCTTTTGTCTCTTGTATTTGTGTCACTGATGGCTGTGGAATGTCAGGGTGGCCTCAGGGGCCATGCACGAGTCCCCCTTTCTGGGAATTTGGCCCAATCCCAAGAGATTGGTGTCGTTTCGTGGGACGGGAGGAGTCCTTTCTGGTTTTGTTGTTGTTGTTGTTGTTGTTGTTGTTTTTACCTCAAGTGTCCCAACAAAAGAGGTATTCCCTAGGAAACCCTGGGGAGGGTCGTCTGAAAAACCTGACCTCTGGTTAAGAATGGTGGCCTAGGGGCATGGCAAGCCCCATATGTGGGGCTTGGTCCAGTCACTGAGGAACATTACTTGAGGACAGGGCTGAGGGTCACACTGCATGTTTTTGCCCAATGGGTCCCTCAGGCATGGGCAGATCCTCATGGGTCCCACTGGTGTCTCCAAGACTGAACTTTGGACAAAATGCAAACTACAAGGTTTCTTTCCATGGGAAAGGAGCAGTTCTGATTTCTTCATCACATTCACCCTTGGGCAGTGAATGGAGATAAGGTCTAGGTTCTGAATCCTGAAAACCGAGATTGGGAAGAGATGATGACCTAAGGCCATGGAGGGTCCATGTGCTCAGTGTATGGCCAGCTGTCTGGGTGTCGGTCGGGAGGACTGGGCTCAGGCTGTGTCAGACAGGATATTAGTGCCCAAGGTAAACTGTATAATTGGGGTAGAGTTGAGTGGTGGCCAAGTTGATCCTCATTTGTGGTTTCAGTGTAGCCCCATATGGAAAAGTTTTTCTTCTGGAGAGCAGGCAGATTGCTGCATTGTGACTCTGCAATTGCCAAACTGGAGGGCTTTTGAGCCAGGAATGTGAGGTCAGAAGTCTGAGAACAAAAGATAGGCTCAGCTTATGGGGCGAGGGCACAGCAGGCACACTCTGCAGAGCTGAATCGAGATCTCGTGCATCAGAAGTCAGGACGAGGATCAGACGTTGGCTCAGATTGGAGTTTCTGTCCATGATGGCCCCTTCATGCAGAGGTGGGGTCATCACGAGGCCATGAGGTTTTCCCACGATGGGAGTTGTGAAATGCTCCAAACCGCGAGGATTCATTCTGCAGGACAACTGAGACCTGTTGGATGGCTCCAGGACCTCCCATACGGAATGACTCCAGAGCAGGGTTTTAAGGATTGACTCCTGGGTAGCCTGCCGCACGTTCAAATTGTCTCCTTGTAATAAAACAGGTTCTATCTGCTGGCTCTAGGGGAGCAACCGAGGGGGCTGAGTTGAAATCGACTCTCCTGCAGATGAGTCATAATGTGTGTTTGTGGCTAGTGGGACCTTGGAATGGGGTTTGGCACCAGGGTCCTGAAAGATTCTACTAACCGGAGGTTTTTACACAGCTCCAACGTGCAAGTTTCCCATATGGAGACGAGATTTGTTCTGATGCGTGCCTCAGGAAACCCCCATATGCTGGTATTGGAAAGCAGGCCTCTGAGGAGAGATGCCTGGAAACCAAAGCAATGGATCCAATTAGGGCCTAGGGGCCTGTCTGGTTCAAACTACTTCTCTGGGGATATCGGTCTATGGGTCTGAGTGGAGGTAGTAGCTCTGCTGGTCTCAGATCGTCCCTGTTTGTACGGGTCGGCCTGCACTATTGGAATGGCCTTAGGAACTTTTAATGTTTCTCCTAATTTGAAAGCTTGTGGCCAATGAAATGGGCAGAATTCTCTTGGAGAGGGCAGGCACAGTCCTGAGGTATGGCTCTAGGGGCCCCAGTCTGGAGGGTGTGTGAGCCAGGGCGGTGGGGACAGAAGCCTGGAAAAAAATTGGTAAGTTTGGGGATGTAGCTATGGCAGGCCCCACCTACAGACTGTGAGGAGACCTCTTCGGGATCTTCTTTTCTTGGGACATCTGTCTAGCGGTCTGAGTGCAGGTAGTTGCTCAGCAGGTGGCAGATTGTTCCTGTTTGTTCAGGGCAGCCAACACTCTTAGGATGGCCTCGGGGAATTTGGAGATTTCTCCCGCTTTGTTCTTATTGGAGCCATCCCGACATTTCATGGACATCATTGACATAAAATCTAGACAAAAGCCTGAGAAAGCACATCACACTCCCTCTTTGTTCATATCCCAAAGAGTTCTCCTCATGGTCTGTAGATCAAGTATGTCATACCTTCGTCCCCAAACCTAAGCCGAGTTTGTGTTTTCACACTTCTGTACCCACAGTCCTGGCCCACATACCCTCCAGGCTGGGACCCCTGGAGCCGCACCTCAGGACTGTGCCTGCCAACTCCAAGGAATTCTGCCCATTCCATGGGCCACACCTGTTCAAATTAGAGGAACCTCCTAAGTCCCCAAAGCCATGCCAATAGTGTAGGCCGCCCTGGACAAACAGGGGTAATCTGCCACCAGCGGAGCAACTGCCTCCACTCAGACCTATAGACAGTCATCCCCAGAGAAAAACATTGAACCCAAAAGGGCCCTAGACCCTAATCGGATCCATTGCTTTGGTTTCCAGTCATCTCTCCCCAGAGACCTGGTTTCCAATACCAGCATTTGGGGTTTCCTGAGGCACCAATCAGAACAAATCTCATCTCTATATGGGAAAGTTGCTCTTTGGAGCTGTGTCAAAACCTCGGGTTAGGAGAGTCCTTCAGGGCCCTGGTGCCACCGCCCCATTCCAAGGTCTCCATGCACACAAACCCACAGTATGACCCATTCGCAGGAGAGTCCATTTCAACTCATGCCCCTCGGTTGCTCCCCTGAGCCAGCTTATTGAACATGTCTTGTGGCTAGGAGACAATTGGAATGTGAGGAGGGCTGCCGGGCATCCATCCTTAGAACCGTCCTCTGGAGATGCTCTGTATGAGACGTCGTGGAGTCATCCAATAGGTCCCAATCGTCCCACAGAAGGAATTCTTGCGGTTTGGAGCATCTCACATCTCCCATTGTGGGAAACCTCCACGGCCTCCTGATGCACCCCTTTCATGAAGGGGCCATCATGGACAGAAACTCCAACCTGAGCCAATGTCTGATCCTCGCCATGACTTCAGATGCCCGAGATCTCGATTCAGCTCTTCAGAGTGTGCCTTCCCTGCTTGTGCCTAGAAATCTAAGCCTAGCTTGTGTTCTCAGACTTTTGTCCTCACATTCCTGGCCCACAAGCCCTCCAGTTTGGGAATTCCGGAGCCACAATGCAGCAATCTAACTGCCATCCAGAAGAAAAATGTTGCTCTATGGGCCTACCCAGAAACACCAAATGATTATCAATCTGCACGCCACTCACTGTACCCCAATTATACAGTCTACCCTGGGCACTAATGCCTTGTTTGACACAGCCTGAGCTGGGACCTCCCGACTGACACCCAGGCAGCTGGTCGCACAGTTAGCACATCGGACACGCCATGGTGCTAGGTTGTCATCTCTTCCCAACCTCGGTTTTCAGGCTTGAGAACCTAGACCTTATCTCCAATCACTGCCCAGGGGTAAATTTGACGCAGAAATCATATCACTTCCATCCCCATAGCAAAAAACCTTGTGGTTGGCACGTTGTCCAATGGTCAGTGTAGAAGAAACCAGTGTGTCAGTGAGGCCCTGCCCATGCTTGTGGGCTGCGTTGGGCACAAACATGCATTGTCAAATAGAGCGTGAGCCCTGTCCTCAAGTAAGGCCTCTCAGTGGCTACAAAAAGAGCCCACATATGGGAGTAGCCATGCCTCTAGGCCACCATTCTTAACCAGAGGTCAGGATGTCCAGACGCCCTCCCCAGGGCTCTGCTCTGGAATCCCTCTTTTGGTGGGACACCTGAGGTTAAATAAATAAATAAATAAATAAATAAATAAATACAGAAAGGACTCCTCCCATCGAACTGAATGACCCCAAAACTTGGGATCGGGCCAAATCCCCAGAGAGGGAGATTCCTCCAGTGCCCATGAGGCCAACTTGACATTCCATGATAATCTTTGACAAAAAATCCAGAGACAAAAGCCTGAGCAAGCACCTCACACTCGCCCTTGGTTTATATCTTAAAGAGTTCTCTTCATGGTCTGTAGATCGGGCCAGACATACTTACGTCCTGAAACCTAAGCCGAGTTTGTGTTCTCAGACTTCTGTATCCACAGCCCTGGCCCACAAACCCTCAAGTCTGGGGACCCTGTAGCCACACCTCAGGACTGTGCTTGCCCTCTCCAAGGGAATTCTGCCCATTCCATTTGCAAAACCGTACAATTTGGGAGAAATCTCCAAAGTCCCTGGGGCCATCCCAAAGTGTAGGCCGCCCGGGACTAACAGGGGTGATCTGACACCAGCTGAGCAACTACCTCCACTCAGACCCGTAGACACATGTACACAGAGAAGATTGAACTGGACAGGCATCGAGGCCCTAATCAGATACATTGCTTTGGTTTGCAGGCATCTCTCCTCATAAGCCTGGTTTCCAGTACCAAATTATGGGTGTACCTCAGGCACCAATCAGAACAAATCTCGTCTATACATGGGAAACTTGCTCTGTGGAGCTGTGTCAAAACCTCCGGTTAGGAGAAAGCTTTAGGTCCCCGGAGCCATATCCCCATTCCAAGGTCTCCATGGACACAATCCCACATTATGACCCATCCTCAGGAGAGTCCATTTCAACTCAGCTTCCTCGGTTGCTTCCCCAGAGCCAGCAGATCGAACCTGCCTTGTCGCTAGGACACAAATGGAATGTGAGGTGGGCTCTCCATGCATCCAACCTTAGAACCCTGCTCTGGTGTTGTTCTGTATGGGACGTGCTAGAGCCATCCAACAGGTCTCGACTGTCCCTCAGCAGGAGTCTTTGCAGTTTGGAGCATTTTACATCTCCCTTCGTGGGAAAACCTCCATGGCCACATGTTGCCGCCCATCTTCATGAAGGGGGATCATGGACAGAAACTCCAACCTGAGCCAACATCTTATCCTCGCCCTGACTTCAGATGCACGAGATCTCCATTCAGCTCTGCAGAGTGTGCCTGCCGAACCCTCAACCCAAATCCTAAGTCTAGCTTGTGTTTTCAGAATTCCATCCTCACTCTCCTGGACCACAAGCCCTCCAGTTTGGGAAATCTGGAGCCACAATGCAGCACTCTGTATGTCCTCTAGAAAACAAATGTTGCCTTTTGGCTACCCAGAAACCAAAAATGAGGATCAAATTGTACTCCATTCGATTATACCCCAATTATACAGTCTAGCCTGGGCACTAATGCCGTGTCTGACACAGCCAGAGCCTGGACATACCAACAGACACCCAGACAGCTGGAGCCACACCTCAGGACTGATCCAGCCCTCTCCAAGGGGATTCTGGCCATTACATGGGCCAAAACCCTACAGAATAGGAGAAACCTCCAAAGTCCCCTAGACCATCCCCATAGTGTAGGCCGTCTAGGACAAACAGGGGCGATCTGCCACAAGCTGTGCAATAACCTCCACTCAGAACCATTGGCAGATATCCCCAGAGAATAAGATTGAAGTGGATAGGTCCTTAGGCCCTAATCAGATCTATTGCTTCATTTTCCAGGCATCTCGCCCCAGATGCCTGGTTTCCAATACCAAATTATGGGGGTTCCTGAGGCACCAATTAGGACAAATGTCATCTCACATGGGAAACTTGCTCTTTGTAGCTGTGTCAAAACCTCAAGTTAGGAGAATACTTCAGGGCCCCGGACCCACCGCCCCATTCCAAGGTCTCCATGAACACAAACCCACAATATGACCGATCCTCAGGTGAGCCCATTTCAACTCAGCCCCCTCGGTTGCTACCCCAGAGCCAGCAATTCGAACCTGCTTGTCTTTAGGAGACAACTCGAATGTGAAGTGGGCTGCCAAGGCATCCATCGTTAGAACCATGCTCTGGAGAAGTTCCTTATGGGACGTCCTGTATCCATCCAACAGGTCTCGACTGTCCCACAGATGGAATCCTTGAGGTTTGGAGCATCTCACACTCCCACCGTGGGAAAACCTCCACGACCTCATGATCCACCCCCACCTTCATTAAGGGGCCATCGGGGACAGAAACTCCAACTTGAGCCAAAGTCTGATCCTCGCCCTTACTTCAGATGCACTAGATCTCGATTCAGCTCTGCAGAGTGAGCCTCCCATGCCCTCGCCCTGAAACCTAAGCCTAGCTTGTGTTCTCAGGCTTCTGTCCTCACACTCCTGGCCCACAAGCCCTCTGATTTTGGAATTCTGGAGACACAATGCAGCACTCTGTCTGCCCTCCAGAAAGCCCTATGGGGCTACACAGAAACCCCAAATGAGGATCAACCTGCACGTCACTCTACTGTACCCCAATTATACAGTCTATTCTGGGCACTAATGCAATGTTTGACACAGCCTGAGCCCGGACTTCACGACCAACACCCAGAGAGCTTGCCACCCATTGAGCATATCGGACCCACCATGGCCTTAGATCGTCATCTCTTCCCAACCTCGGTTTTCAGGCTTCCGAACTTAGACTTTATCTCTACTCACTGCCCAGGGGTCAACGTGATTCAAAAATCAGAACTCATCTTTTCCCATGACAAAAAACCTTGTGGTTGGAATGTTGTCCAACGTTCAGTATAGGAGAAAGCAGTGTGGCCCATGAGGCCTCGCCCATGCTTGAGGGCTGCGATGGGCACAAACACATATTGTCACCCTCAGCTTGAGCCCAGTTCTCAAGTAAAGCCACTCCCTGGCTGGACCAAGAGCCCGCATATGGGGCTGCCTTGTCCCTATTCCGCCAATCTTAACCAGATGTGGAGATGATGAGTCACCCCTACTCCGGGCTATGCTCTGGAGTTCCTCTTTAGTGTGACACCTGAGCCAAAAAAAATACAGAAATGACTTCTCCCGTCCACAGAATGGCCCTAAACACTTGGGATCGGGACAAATCCCCAGAGAGAAAGACTCGTCCATGGCCCATGAGGGGACCCTGACATTCCAGTGCCACCGTTGACACAAAATCCGGAGACAAAAACCAGAGCAAGCGCCTCACACTCGCCCTTTGTTCATAGCTCGAGAAATTCTCCTCACGGTCTGTAGACCAGTCCTGCCATACCTAGGTCCCCAAACCTAAGCCGAGTTTGTGTTTTCAGATTTCTGTCCCCACAGTCCTGGCCCACACACCTTCCAGGCTGGGGCCCCTGGAGCCACACCTCAGGACTTTGCCTGCACTATCCATAGGAATTTGCCCATTCCAATGGCCACAACCCTACAGAATAGGAGAAACCACCAATGTCCCAGAGACCATCCTAATAGAGTAGGCCACCTGGGACAAACAGGGGCGATCTGACAAGCTGAGCAACGACCTCCACTCAGAACTGTAGACAGATATCCCCAGAAAAGAAGATTGAACTAGACAGGCACCTAGGTCCTAAGTGGATCCATTGCTTTCATTTCCAGGCATCTCTCCTCAGAGGTCTGGTTTCCAATACCAGCATATGGGGGTTTCCTGAGGTACCAATCAGAATAAATATCGTCTCCACATTGGAAACTTGCTCTTTGAAGCTGTGTCAAAACCTCCAGTTAGGAGAAACCTTCAGGTCCCCAGAGACACCGCCCCATTCCAAGGTCTCCATGGACACAAACCCACATTATGACTCATGCTCAGGAGAGTCCATTTCAACTCAGCCCCTTCAGTTGCTCCCCCAGAGCCAGCAGATCCAACCGGCCTTGCTGCTAGGAGATGATTGGAATAAGAGTTGGAATGCCCAAGCATCCCTCATTAGAACCGTGCTCTGGAGAAGTTACTTATGGGATATACTGGATCCATCCAACAGGTCTCGACTGACCCGAGGATGGAATCCTTGTGGTTTGGAGCATCTCAAATCCCACCGTGGGAAAACCTCCATGGCCTCGTGATGCCCCCCACACATTCATGAAGGGGGCAGCATGAACAGAAACTCCAACATGAGCCAACGTCTTTTCCTGCCCTGACTTCAGATGCACGAGATCTCGATTCAGCTCTGTATAGGGTGCCTCCCGTGCCCTCACCCCAAAACCTAAGCCTAGCTTGTGTTCTCAGACTTCTGTCTTCACACTCCTGGCCCACAAGCCCTCCAGTTTGGGAATTCTGGAGGCACAATGCAGCACTCTGACAGCCCTCCAGAAAAACAAAACAAAACAAACAAACAAATAAACAAAAAAAGTTGCTCTATGGGGCTATCCAGAAACCCCAAAGGAGGAAAAACCTGCATGCCTCTCGACTGTACCCAAATTATAGTCTAGCCTGGGCACTAATGCCCTGTCTGACACAGCCTAATCCCGGAAATTGCGACCGACACCCAGACAGTTGGCTGCACATTGAGCACATTGGACCCACCAGTTCCTTAGGTCGTCATCTCTTCCCAACCTCGGTTTTTAGGGTTCAGAACCTAGACTTATCTCCGCTCACTGCTCAGAGGTGAATGTGATGCAGATGTCAGAACGCCTCCTTCCCCATGGCCAGAAACCTTGTGGTTGGCATGATGTCCAACATTCAGTGTAGGAGAAAGCAGTGTGGCCCATGAGGACCCACCCATGCTTGAGGGTGGCGATGGGCACAAACACACATTGCTACCCTCTGGTTGAGCCCTGTCCTCAGGTAAAGCCTCTCAGAGGCTGGACCAAGAGCCTGCATATGGGGCTTGCCATGCCCCTAGGCCCCCAATGTTAACCAGATGTTGGGTTTTCTAGTCCCCCCTCCCCAGGTCTCTGCACTGGAATCTTTCTTTTGGTTGGACACCTGATGGAAAACAAAACAAAACAAAACAAAACAAACAAACAAAAAAACGAATATACTCTTCCCATCCTAGAAAATGTACCCAAACTCTTGAGTTCGGGCCAAATCCCCAGAGAGGGAGACTCGTCCATGGACCATGAGGCCACCCCAACATTCCATGGCCATTGTTGACACAAAATCCAGAAAGAAAACCCTGAGCAAATGTCTCACACTCCCCTTTGATCATGTCCTGAAGAGTTCTCCTCACAGTCTGGAGATAGTGCCTGCCATACCTATGTCCCGAACCTAAGCAGAGTATGTTTTTTTCAGACTTCTGTCCCACATCCCTGGCCCACACACCCTCTAGGCTGGGGGCCCCAGGCCACACCTCAGGAATGTGCCAGCCCTCAACAAGGGAATTCTGCCCATTCCATTGGCCACAACCCTACAGATTAGGAGAAACGTACAATGTCCCTGAGGCCATCCCAATAGTGTTGACTGCCCGGGACAAATAGGGGCGATCTGACTAATCCTGAACAACTACCTCTAATAAGACCTGTAGACAGATATCCCCAGAGAATCAGATATAACTGGACAAGGCGCTAGGCCCTAATAGGATCCATTGTTTTGGTTTCCAGGCATCTATCCTCAGAGGCCTGGTTTCCAATACCAACATATGGGGGTTTCCTGAGGCACCAATAAGAAGAAAATGTCATTTCAACATGGGAAACTTGCTAGTAGGAGCTGTGTCAAAACCTCCCTTTAGGAGAATCCTTCATGGCCCCATAACCACTACGCCATTTCAAGGTCCCCGATTCAAACCCACATTATGACCCATATAAAGGAGACTCCATTTCAACTCAGCCCCCTCAGTAGCTCCCACAGAGCCAGAAGATGGAACCTGACTTGTCGCCAGGAGAGAACTGGAATTGGAGGCGGGCTGTCCAGGTATCCATCCTTTGAACCCTGCTCTGGAGTCATTCCATATGGAACGTCCTGGAGCCATCCAACATGTCTCGACTGTCTTGAAGAAGGAATCCTTGTGGTTTGGAGCATCTCACAACTCCCACTGTGGGAAAAAATCTATGCCTCGCTAGACCATCCCCCTTCAGGAAGGGGATATTAAAGACAGAAACTCCAACCAGCCCAATGTCTGATCCTAGCCCTGATTTGAGGTGCACGAGTTCTCGATTCAGCTCTGCAGAGTGTGCCTGCCATGCCCTCGCCCCAAAACCTAAGCTTAGCTTGTGTTCTCAGACTTCTGTCTTCACACTCCTGGTCCACAAGCCCCTCAGTTTGGGAATTCCAGAGTCACAATGCAGCATTCTGCTTGTCCTCCAGAAGTAAAATGCTTCCCTATGGGGATATCCGGAAACATAAAACTAGGATCAACATGTATTCCAAATGTACCCCAATGATAGAGTCTACCCTTTTCACTAATGCACTGTCTGACACAGCCAGAGCCCGCACCTCCCAACCGGAACTCAGACAGCTAGCCGCACACTGAGCACATCGGATCCGCCAGGGCCTTAGGTCATCATTTGTTTCCAAACTTGGTTTTTGGGCATCAGAACATAAACCTTTTCTCCAATCACTGCCTAGGGGTGAACATGATGCAGAAATCAGAATTCCTCCTTCCCCATGGCCAGAAACCTTGTGTTGGCATGTTCTCCAATGTTCAGTGTAGGAGAAACTAGTGCGGCCCATGAGGTCCCGTCCATGTTGAGGGCCGCATTGGGTACAAACACGCTTTACGACTCTCAGCATGAGCCCTGTCCTCAAGGAAGGCCTCTCAGTGGCTGGACCAAGAGCCTGCATATGCCATGCCCCTAGGCCCCCAATCTTAATCAGATGTCGGGTTGTCCAGTCGCTCATTCCCAGGGCTCTGCTCTGGAATCCCTCTTTTGGTGGGACACCTGATGTTAACAACAAACAAACAAATAAACAAACAAAAACCAGAAAGGACTCCTCCCATCCCACAGAATGTACCCAAAATCTTGGGATCGGGCCAAATCCCCAGAGAGTGACTCATCCATGGCCCATTAGGCCACCCCTACATTCCATGTCCATCGTTCACACAAAATCCAGAGACAAAACCCTGAGCAAGTGCCTCACACTCACCCTTTTCTCATATCCCAAAGAGATCTCCTCACGGTCTGTAGATTGAGCCTGCCATATTTACTTCCCCATATCTAAGCGGAGTTTGTATTCTCAGATTTCTGCCTTCACAACCTTGGCCCACAGACCCTCCAGGAAGAGGCCCCTGGAGCCACACCTCAGGACATTGCCTGCCCTTTCAAAGGGAATTCTGTCCATTCCATTGGCCACAATCCTACAGATTAGGAGAAACCTCCAAAGTCCCCGAGACCATCCCAATAGTGTAGGCCACCCAGGACAAACAGGGGCGATCTGTCAAGCTAAGCAACTACCTCCCTTCAGACCCATAGACAGATAGCACCTGAGAAGAAGACTGAACCGGACAGGCACTTAGGCCTTAATTGCTTCCATTGCTTTTGTATCCATGCATCTCTCCTCAAAGGCCTGGTTTTCAATACCAGCTTATGGGGGATGCCAGAGGCACTCAACAGAACAAATCTCGTCTCCACATAGGAAATGTACTCTTTGGAGTTCTGTCAAAACCTCCGTTTAAGAGAATCCTTCTGGGCCTCAGATCCACCCCCCCCATTCCAAGGTCTCCATGGACATAAACACACATTATGGCTTATCCTCAGGAGAGTCCATTTCAACTCAACCCCATCGGTTACTCCACCAGAGCCAGTCAATCGAACCTGTCTTGACGCTAGGAGGCAATTGGAATGGAAGGTGGGCTGCCCAGGCATCAATTCTTAGAACCCTGCTCTGAAGTTGTTCCGTATGGGATGTCCTGGAGCCATCCAATAGGTCTCGAGTGTTCCACAGAAGAAATCATTGTGGTTTGGAGCATCTCACAACTCCCACCATGAGTAAACCTCCATGGCCTTGTGAGACCCTCCCCTTCATGAAGGGGCCATCATGGAAAGAAACTCCAACCTGAGCCAACGTCTGAACCTCGCCCTGGCTTCAGGTGCACGAGGTCGCAATTCAGCTCTTCAGAGTGTGCCTGCCGTGCCCTCGCTCCAAAACCTAAGCCTAGCTTGTGTTCTCAGACTTCTGTCCTCACACCCCTGGCCCACAAGCCCTCCAGTTTGGGAATTCTGGAGCCAAATGTAGCACTCTGCCTGCCCTCCAAAAGAAAAACATTTCCCTATGGGGTTACCCAGAAACCCCAAATGAGAATCAACCTGCATGCTACTCGGCTGTATCCTGATGATACAGTCTACCCTGGGAACTAATGCCCTGTCTGACACAGCCTGAGCCCCCACGTCCCGACTGACATCCAGACAGCTGGCTGCACAATGATCACATCGGTCCCGCCAGGGTCTTAAGTCATCATCACTTCCCAACCTCGGTTTTCAGGCTTCAGAACCTAGACCTTATCTCCAATCACTACCCATTGGTAAACCTGATGCAGAAATCAAAATTCCTCCTACCCCTTGGCCAGAAACCTTGTGGTTGGAATGTTTACAACGCTCAGTGTAGGGGAAAACAACATGGCCCATGAGGCCCAGCCCATGGTTGAGAGCCACATTGGGCACAAATGCTTTGTGATGCTCAGCGTGAGCCCTGTCCTCAAAGAAGGCCTCTCAGAGGCTGAACCAAGAGCCCGCATATGGGTCTGGCCATGCACCTAGGCCACCAGTCTTACCCAGATGTCGAGTTGTCCAGTCGCCCATTCCCAGGGATCTGCTCAGGAATCCTTCTTTTGGTGGGACACCTGAGATAAAAAAAAAAACAGAAAGGACTCCTCCCATCTCACTATATGACCCCAAACTCTTGGAATCAGGCCAAATTCCCGGAGAGGGAGATTCATACAAGGCCCTATGGGACACCCCTACATTCCACGGCCATCGTTCACACAAAATCCAGAGAGAAAAGCCTGAGCAAGGGCCTAACACACGCCCTTTATTCATATCCTGAAGAGTTCTCCTCATGGTCTGTAGATCGGGCCTGCCATACCTTCGCCCCCAAACCTAAGCGGAGTTTGTGTTTTCAGATTTCTATCCCAAAACCCTGACCCACACACCCTCCAACCTGGGGCCCCTGGAGCCACATCTCAGTACTGTGCCTGCCATCAACAAGGGAATTTTGCCTATTCCATTGGCCACAACCCTACAGATTAGGAGAAAACTCCAAAGGCCCTGAGACCATCTCAATAGTGTAGGCCGCCCGGGACAAAAAGGGGTGATCTGACACAAGCTGATCAACTACCTCCACTCAGTCCTGTAGATAGATGTCCCCAGAGAAGCAGATTGAACCGGACAGGCCCCTAAGCCCTAATTGGATCCATTGCTTTGGTTTCCAGGCATCTCTCCTAAGAGGCTTGGTTTCCAATACCAGCATATGGGGGTTTCCTGATGCACCAATCAGAACAAATGCCGTCTTCACATGGGAAACTTGCTATTTAGAGCTGTGTCAAAGCCTCCAGTTAGGATAATCCCTCAGGGCCCCTAGCCACCTCCCCATTCCAAGGTCTCCATGGACTCAAACCCATATTATGACCCAATCTCAGGGGACTCCATTTCAACTCAGCACCCTCGGTTGCTCTCCCAGCGCCAGCAGATAGAACCTGCCTTGGTGCTAGGAGAAAACTAGAATGGGAGGTGGGTTGCCCAGGCATCCATCCTTAGAACGCTGCTTTGGAGTTGTTCCATATGGGACGTCCTGGATCCAACCAACAGGTCTCCACTGTCCTGCAGAAGTATTCCTGTGGTTTGGAGCATCTCACAACTTCCATCGTGGGAAAACCTTCATGGCCTCATGATACCCTCCCTCTTCATGAGGGGCCATCATGGACAGAAACTCCAAACAACCCAATGTCTGATCCTCGTCCTGACTTCAGATACTCTCTTTCTTAATTCAGCTCTGCAGAGTATGCCTGCTGTGCCCTCATCCTGAAACCTAAGCTTAGCTTGTGTTCTCAGACTGCCGTCCTCACACTCCTGGCCCACAAGCCCCAGTTTGGGAATTCCGGGCCACAATGCACTATTCAGCCTGTCTTCCAGAAGTAAAATGTGGCCTATGGGGCTACCCAGAAACCCCAAATGAGAATCAACCTGCACACCACTCGACAGCACCCCAATGATACAGTCTACCCTGGCACTAATGGCCTATCTGACACAACCTCTGCCCGGATGTCTCGAACGACACCCAGACGACTGGCTGCACACTGAGCACATCGGGCCCGATAGGGCTTTGGGTCAGCATCCCTTCACAACCTCGGCTTTCAGGCTTCAGAATCTAGACATTATCTCCAAGCATTGCCCAGGGGTTAACGTGATGCGGAAATTAGAAATTCTCCTTCCCCATGGCCAGAAACCTTGTTTCTCGCATGTTGTCCAACTTTCAGTGTAGGAGAAACCAGCGTGGACCATGAGACCCCGCCTAAGCTTGAGGGCTGTTTTGGGCAAAACACACTGTGTAAATCTCAGTGTGAGCCCTGTCCTCATTTAAGGCTTCTCAGGGGCTGGAACAAGAGCCCGCTTATGGGGCTTACCCTGCCCCTAGGCCCCCAATCTTAACCACAGTTCAGATTGTGCAGTCAACCCTCCCCAGGGCTCTGCTCTGAAATCCCTCTTTTGGTGGGGCACCTGAGTTAAATAAATAGATAGATAAATAAATAAATAAATAAAACAGAAAATACTTCTTCCATCCTACAGAATGTCCCCAAAATCATGGGATAGGGCCAAAACCCCAGAGAGCGAGACTGGTCCATGGTCCATGAGGCCACCCCGACATTCCATGGCCATTGTTGACACAAAATCCAGAGACAAAAGCCTGAGCAAGTGCCTCACATTCACCCTTTGTTCATACACCAAAGAGTTCTCATGGTTTGTAGATTGGGCCTGCTGTGCCTACATCCCCAAACCTAAGCCGGGTATGTGTTTTCAGATTTCTGTCCCCACAGCCCTGGCCCACACACCTTCCAGGATGGGAACCCTGGAGCCACACCTCAGGACTGTGCCTGCCCTCTCCAAGGGAATTCTTCCTGTTAGGGTCCGTGATCAAAGGAACGAGACTGATACAAAGCGAAGGTCAAGCAAAACTTTATTTCGCGCCAAGCATCAGGAATCAAACAACCAGTCAGAGCTACCTCTTACGAAAAGGCGGTGACGATGAACCCAACAAGGTCACTTCCAAGAAGGCCACTCTGGACGAGGCCGCTCTAGATGACGCTGCTGCTCCGCAGATGAGGCCGCTCCATGATTGGAGCCGTTCCCAAGAAGAGGCCGCTCCCAAGACAAGGCCACTGCTCAATGAAGTTGCTCCCCGGACAAGGCCGCTCCCAAGAAGAGGCTGTTCTGGACAAGACCATTTCCTGGATGAGGCCACTCCCAATGACGAAGAAGCAACAATGACAAGGAGGAAAACCCAGATGACACAGACTCTGCTCCCCACGATGCTACTCTGACCAGGCTTCCACCCGGAGGAAGCCACCACTGCGGACAAGGCCACTTGTGGTTCGGGGTGGCGAGGCATTTTGCAGCGAGGCTGCTGGTGTCTAGGGGCCGTTGGCATCTCAGGGCTGCTCACGCCTCCAGACCGCTGGCATCTAGGGGCTGCAGGTGTCAGGACCGACTGCTGGCATCTAGGGTCTGTAGGCATCAGGACCGCAGGCGTCGAGGGACCGCTGACAACTGGACCGCAGATGTCTCAGGACCGCAGGCATCGAGGGACCGCTGACAACTGGACTGCTGGGCGGCCGCCGGAGGCTGCAGGCGGCGGCGCTCGGGGCCGCCACCAGAGGCTGCAGGCGGCGGCGCTCGGGGCCGCCGCCGGAGGCTAGACCGCCGGAAGCTGGAGGCTGGAGGCGGCGGCGCTCGGGGCCGCCGCCGGAGGCTAGACCGCCGGAAGCTGGAAGCTGCAGGCGGAGGTGCTCGGGGCCGCCACCGGAGGCTGCAGGAGGCGGCTTGGGGCCGGCGGGAGGCTGGAGACTGCAAACGCGGTTGTAGCTCTTACAAGAGCTCTTACAGCTCTTCTATTCACCGTTGACTCCCCTGCTCTCCGCTGACTTCCACCGCTCTCCGCAGCGCTTCACTGCTCTCTGCCAACTTCACCGCTCTCCGCTGACTTCACCGCTCTCCGCCGACTCCATCCCTCCTGTAGCAGCCACTGCTCTCCTGCAGCAGCCCCCCCTTGACAGCCTGGCAGAGTAACCTTTATGGGGGTGGTTAAGCCCCTCCCCTACACAGGTGGCCAATTGAATTCCAATTTTCCCAGTGGATATACATACGGCTTACTGATTGGATGTCTCCACGCAGTCTGCCCCACCCTTACATTCAGGGTCCACAAG